>NC_140592.1:14705369-15972755 GCF_964204655.1 Triturus cristatus | reverse complement strand
AACCAAACTTAGAGGAGCTATGCGAATCCCCGCCACGACTACGAATCCTTCAGGCTCAGCCTTTCATCCTACTAATGACGGTAATATAAGGACCTGTTTCACTTAGTTTCCATTTGCTTATGTTGTTTCAGGAGTGCCTCCGCTTCCGTATTAAACAGTGTTTAATCGCAATTGTGTGCACGCACCAGACTCGATTATTGTTGTTAGACATGGTAAAACACCCGCTTTTCCTCAAGTTACAAGCACAGGCACGTTTTTAAGTGAATGATGTTTTACCTTAGTTGTGATCAGCCGGAGTTGTGTTCTAGCTTTGAAAACGGGAAGTGGTAGTGAGGTGCAAACGTTGGCTGTGCACATGGTTTGTGTGTGTGTGTGTGTGTTTATGTGTGTGTGTGTGTATATATGTGTGTGTATGTATGTGTGTGTATATGTGTCTGTATGTGTGTGTATGTGTGTATATATGTGTGTGTGTGTATATGTGTGTGCATGTGTGTGTATGTGTGTGTATGTGTATATGTGTGTGTGTATGTGTGTGTATATATGTGTGTGTGCATGTGTGTGTATATATGTGTGTGTGTATGTGTGTGTATATATTGTGTGTGTGTATATGTGTATCTATGTGTGTGTATGTGTGTGTATATGTGTGTGTGTATATATTATGTGTGTGTATATGTGCATATATGTGTGTGTGTGTGTATGTGTGTGTATATATGTGCGTGTGCATGTGTGTGTATGTGTGTGTATATATTGTGTGTGTATATATGTGTATCTATGTGTGTGTATGTGTGTGTATATGTGTGTGTATTTATTATTTGTGTGTGTATATGTGTATATATGTGTGTGTATGTGTGTGTCTATGTGTGCGTGCATGTGTGTGTATGTGTGTGTGTGTATATGTGTGTGTGTTTATTATATTTCTGTATGTGTGTGTATATATGTGTGTGTTCATGTGTGTGTGTTCATGCGTGTGCGATCTGAGGCGTGCTATGTGTGTGTTCACCCCAGTGGGTGTCTTGCAGTTACCACATTGCGACCCCTTGTTCTGTACCGCGCTAGGGACGTGAATCAGAGACGAATCACAAAAGGAAGACACAGACCTCGGTGGGGGCGAGGGGGGCTTCTCGCTGTACTTAATAGCCTATTTAAACCCTTCCCTGTAATGGAAGGTAGATTGTTTAATATCAGCTGTCACACCGCTTTAGTGCTGCTTTAAAACACACAGACCTCACATCGAACCGTCACTTCTAATTAAATCAGTCCCTGGGGGGCTCGAGGCTGGGGGGGCGGGGGCGGGGCGGGTTGTTCTTTCCATGTCTCTATAAAGGAAACCTTCTGTTCTGTCGCTATAATCAATACATGTTTTCAAATCCCGAGATGCTAGGAAGGCTCGCTCACTACTTACTGCCGTGATCTGTTTGTTATTGCCACACCCTGCGGTGTGTATATATGGTGTCAACGCCTGCTGAGAGCTGCTCGTAAACAACGCTTCCGGTCTGAAGACTCTCGCCTCTCTATAGGGGCTCTGGTGCCTGGGGTGGATGGCTAAGAGACAGAGACCCTCCCCTTTTAAAATTAAAATAAAATAGCACAAAGTGACCTTTGACCCCCCTCTTCGTGCCCCTTAAGCACACGCCACCTGACACCTTAAGACCACCAGTGCTTATACAGGCCTCTAAATACATGGAAATAGACTTGAAACATGTTAAACATGTGTAATGTGCGTGTATGGCCTTTGCAAAGGCACGAGACACCGCGTCACTTCCCTACCACCTGCGTCACCGCCGCTGCACTGTCTGCTTTGTTATAAACTGGAAACTGAGATCCGAGGGTTGATGCCGGGACCTGCGGGTGTCCGGAAATATCTGAAATGAGCCTTTGAAGCAAGGATTGGCTACTTAACAATTGCTGACTCCTCTATGAATACTGACGGGATTTGCCCCAATCTACAAATAAGCGTTGACAAAGCCAATCATTTTGATGTTTGTATTCACACTGACAATATCAATCAAAGAATTACCAAATCAGTTAAAAAAATTGATTTCTGTGTGTGATACATGGATGAGATAAAGAAATACAGATGTGAGGACAGATTGCAGTTGTTATAAGCAAAATAATCCCTCAGCCATGCTAGTGCGGGAGAAAAGATAACTCAAACAGCCAATGGAAAGACGGCACCGCTGCTGAGGAGCCATCCAAGATGTGTGACTGGCAATGTCTCAAGAAACACACAAAAGGTCTTGTGAGGCTGCTTGCAACGATTCTAACAACTGGCAATCACTTGCGGTAGCACTCTAACCCATCGTTCTTTCGCCCAGCATGCCACCTCAGTTTGGACCTGACCATATGCAAATCAGTCTTGACCCTGTGCCTCATAGGCACAGTTTAGCCCGAACTGCCAGGCCAGCTCCCCCCTGGACCGAAAACAAGCATCCTAGGACCGGTTTCGGGGTAACACCCCTCATCAGCCAGGCCAGCTTGCCTCCAGTGGCAAGGTGAGCAAGGGACCCACATCTGGGCATACCCTGCCAACTTAGGCCAAACACAACAAACCCAGGGAGATGATGGACGGAGCGCTGAAACCTTTCAGACACTCACCCACAGTCACAGATCTGGGTTGAATCCATCATCGTTCGTTCTTTAGCTCACTTCGCCACCCCAGTTCAGACCCAGCCATATGCAAATCATTCTTGACCCTGTGCCTCATGGAACAGTCCAGCCCAAACTGAACCAAGCATCCTGGGACTAGTTTTGTGGTAACACCCCTCATCAGCCAGGCTAGCTTGAATCCAGTGGCACAGTGAGCAAGGGACCCACGTCTGGGCATACCCTGCCAGATTAGAGCGAACAAAGCAAACACAAGGAGATGATGGATGGAGCACTGAAACCTTTCAGACACTCACCCCCAGTTACATATCTGGCTTGAATCCATCATCGTTCTTTAGCTCTCTTCGCCACCTCAGTTCAAAACAGGCCATATGCAAATCAGTCTTGACCCTGTGCCTCATGGGAACAGTCCAGACTGAGCTGCTGAGCCAGGTCTTCCCTGGACCGGAAACAAGCATCCTGGGACCAGTTTCAGGGTAACACCCCCCCATCAGCCAGGCTAGCATGAATCCAGTGGCAAAGTGAGCAAGGGACCCACGTCTGGGCATACCCTGCCAACTTAGAGCGAACAAAGCAAACACAAAGAGATGATGGATGGATCGCTGAAACTTTTCAGACACACTGGTTTATGCCTGCAGGCAGCTTCTTCCAAGAGTTCATGTCTGTGACCACTGGCCACAGTGTGACATTTCTGTAGTGCCTATGTGAACCCTCTGTACCACCTATGTGGCACCTTTGTACCCCCATGTTACAGCTCTATACCCCCATGTGACACCTCATTGGTCCCCATGTGACAGCTCTGTACACCATGTGACAGCTCTGTAGCCACCATGTGACACCTCTGTAGCCCAATGTGACACCTTTGTAACGCCCATGTGACAACTTTGCACCCCCATGTGACAACTTTGCACACCCATGTGACAGCTTTGCACCCCCATGTGACAGCTCTGTACCCACATGTGACAGCTCTGTGGCCACCATGTGACACCTCTGTACCCCAGTGTGACAGTTCTGTAGCCACCATGTGACACATCTTTAGCCACCATATGACACATCTGTAACCCCATGTGACACCTCTGCACCCCAATGTGACACCTCTGTACCCCAATGTGACACCTCGGTACCCCATGTGACACCTCTGTACCCCATGTGACTTCTCAATAGCCGTCATGTGACACCTCTGTACCCCATGTGACACCTCTGTACCCACATGTGACAGCTCTGTGGCCACCATGTGACCCCTCTGTACCTCCGTGTGACAGTTCTGTAGCCACCATGTGACACATCTCTAGCCACCATGTGACACCTCTGTACCCCATGTGACACCTCTGTACCCCATGCAACACCTCTGTAGCCACCATGTGACAGTTCCACAGTCCCCATGTGATGTCTATAGGTCTCCCTGTGCCTGCTCAGCAGCCTCCATTTAATGGTCAGATGCCCCCCACACCTCAGCTGGTCGTCACCATGTGATTTTAGCCATGCGTTCTCGGTGAAAGACTCATCGCCACATGATTCAACATGATGCCTTCCTCCCATTTCACTGGTCCATGCAGCTGGCGAGGGTGGGTGCAGCTGGCGAGGGTGGGAGCTGCTGGCGAGGGTTGGTGCAGCTGGCAAAGGTGGGTGCTGCTGGCGAGGGTGGGTGCAGCTGGCAAGGGTGGGTGCTTCTGGTGAGGGTTGGTGCAGCTGGCAAGGGTGGGTTCAGTGGGCGATGGTTGGTGGAGCTGGTGATGGTGTGTGCAGCTGGTGAGGGTTGGTGCAGCTGGCTAGTATGTGTACAGCTGGGGAGGGTTGGTAATGGTGGGTGCAGCTAGCGAGGGTGGGTGCTGCTGGCGAGGGTTGGTGCAACTGGCAAAGGTGGGTGTTGCTGGTGAGGGTTGGTGCAGCGGGTGAGGGTGGGTGCTGTTGGCGAGGGTGGGTGCAGCTGGTGAGGGTTGGGCTGGTGAGGGTGTGTGCAGCTGGCAAGGGTGGGTGCAGCTGGCAAGGGTGGGTGCTGCTGGCGAGGGTTGGTGCAACTGGCAAAGGTGGGTGTTGCTGGTGAGGGTTGGTACAGCTGGTGAGGGTGGGTGCTGCTGGCGAGGGTGGGTGCAGCTGGCGAGGGTTGGGCTGGTGAGGGTGTGTGCAGCTGGCAAGGGTTGGTGCAGCTGGCGAGGGTTGGTAACGATGTGTGTAGTTGGCGAGTGTTGGTGCAGCTGTCGAAGGTGGGTGCAGCTGGTGAGGCTAGGTGCAGCTGTCGATGGTTGGTGCTGCTGGCGAGGGTGGGTGCAGCTGGCAAGGGTGGATGCAGCTGGCGAGGGGGGTACATGGTCTGTTGACTGACTTGAACCTTGAGTAATATGGCCAAGTATTGCTGAGTCCCCTCTCCAGAAATTCCCAGTCTCTCCAGACACTTCCCCCCCTCCCCACCTCCCGGGGTACCAACCCCTCCACTCCACCCCCCCCCCCCCCCCGAGGCATAGATGCACATCAACACAATGTCTTGGGTTAGGGGTCGTAAAATTCCAGCCGTATTTTATTCAAAACATAAGAACTAGATTCAAATTTCATATTTAGAGCATTTACAATACTGAGAAAAGACCCGTCCATCAATCCATTACATCAGTACACCAACATTTGTATACATTAATATGTACATTAGTTCAAATGGCTAACCTTAACATGTTATCTAATACATAGCCATTCCTGACATAAACTAAATGATATATACATTATTGCTTTCCTGTGAATCCCGAATTGAGCCTACGGGCAAGGCCATGACTTGTCCAACAGTTGCTTGGTCCCGCCCTCCTACCCTTGCGCACGAGGCCCAGTTCCCGAGAAGGTTATATACCTCAGGCACCCCCTACACCCTCAATATGATCTCTAAGGGGCTGTGCTGTTATGCCAACTTCAGCGCCCATGCGCTTGTGCGGGGGTTGGCCCTCCCCCCGCTCCTTCCAGCCTACCGGCTGTAACTGCCCCCTGGAGTTCCATGAGAGACCAACTGTCCCCCCCCCGTCCCCCCACAGGCGTCCCCATTGACAATGGCGATGCTTGCTAAGGACCGTAAAATGCCCACCAATCACGACCTTACCGCAGACCAAGGATACAATCACACAAAATACGAGAATGACGCCGCCCTGTAAGGAAACATTATTTACTAACATACCTGAAACTGATTTGGAGAGGAACAATTCGGACAATCTGCAAAGAAAAAACACAAGAAAAACATTGCATACATCAAAAAAGAAAGAAAGATTCCGTTCCGTAGACGGCCTCGCGCTGAGGATACAGCTGTGGAGCGGCAAAGGAAAAGCCCGTCCGCCGCTCAACACCCCCTTTTAACCACCAGGAAAACCGGCCGAATCCGGCTTCCAGATGTGCCTTGCCCCATCTTGCCCCAGAAGCACATGAGCGCTTCCGCGGCCAAGCCTGTGACGCCCAATGAGGGCGAGAGGCAGGAAGGGTGTCGGCCGCGTCACACTGCGCACGACCCCCGCCCCTCTGTTGTTTACGGGGGCCGACACAACTGCCATAAGTGCGGAGTGCCCAAGTCCCGGTTGTCGCCTTGACATCCTTGAGGGGGTGGGGTCGGTCGTAAGACCCAACAGGAGTCTGACGTATGCCCAACACAGACTGGGGGCAGTGGAGGGCCCTTCTACACACGTGAACCCATGCTGAAAGGCGTGTCCCCCGAAAACACGGAATATTCAATGGGGTTCAACGTGTCACCATTCGAACCCTTGGGATGCTATAACCCCCTCCTGCCCATTCCTCATTTGATCCGCTTTGATGAACGCATCCTTAGTTCAATACCCGTCATGTTTCGTCAGAGTGCTGAACGCAGACACTTTTTTACTTTCTAAATTGTGTGAACAGCATTTTTTAACCATTACCAGTCTGCGGGGGGTAAAACAGAACTGCCAATTACCCCGGGCCCTGCTGTGAGGGGCTGGTAATATATTCCTGCACGTCAGCGTCTTCAAGGCGGCTCGAAGCTGCTTGACGTCTGTGGTAGCGCTCTCGCGTGCAGAGCGTGTATGCATTTCATTTCCTCGTGTGGGTCGTGTTTAAATATATACATTATTGCAATGTGGCCTGGGTACAAACTTAGAGTTTCATCCTCCTGTTGCATTCTTTCCAAACAAACCTCAAGTCTAAGAGAACCCGTTTCCCGTCCTCTTGACCGTAAATTGAGGGAACGCGCTCATTGGATGGAGAAAGGCGCTGGTAGCGCCACGAACCTTCCCAGTTTTAGGCGCTGCCCCTCTCCAGGCTGGCGATTAGGGCATCTTGGAGGAAACAGTTGAGTGTTTATTTAAAGAAAGATGACATCACTATATTTAACAGTGATATGTCTATTTATATGAAAGCATGGAATGTCAGCAAGTACAGTCAGTTCAGATTCCAACTTTAACAAGCATTTGCAATGCAATAGGTCTCGCATTCACACGATTTTGAGCTATTGCCATTGTAAATGACAATGCCTTCTATTTATGTTTTGAGTTTTAAAACATAAATACAAGGCATTGTTATTTACAACACTAATAGCTTACAAAATGCCAAGAACCTCGCCATCTATACCAACAGAAAGGGAGCTTTAGATATATCAGGTCAAAGAGCAAACACCCCGAGTGGCGCGGATGAAAGCACCTGAGAATACTGAACGGACAGCACCTTCCCCTGAAAGCAGACATCGTTTGTCACAAACTGAAGGGACCCGTGCACCGGCGGTATTTCATCGCATTTACGCGAGTTTGAGCTATTTACATTGCAAATAACAATGCCTTTTATTTTTGTTTTCGTTTTTAAAACTTAAATAAAAGGCATTCTCATTTACAGTGCCAACAAAAATAAAAGGCATTGTTATTTGCAATGTGAGTAGCACTGACTGTATACAGTAATCGCAGTATCCCCTTGTTTGTCATAACATAAGTAAGGCTCCCAGTTTTCAGTTTTTACTGATGTTTACAGATGTTTACAGACGCATGCGCGCGAAGGGCAGACGGTGCAACAGAACAGGTGTTCTAATGCAATATAGTGATCACCCCATATGAAAACCCTAGCCTTTTACTCCCGCCCCAGCGCTCCTGCTGACTTCTCCGCGCTTCGACCTGTAAGGTTGTAAATGCCGCGCGTATTCAGTGCAGTCTGGATCAGGTAACGGCAGCGCTGCTCTGGGCTCCAGCTATGTCTGGCTCAAGAGAAGCTTTAGACCAAGGGGTTGCACTATGTGATTACACGTTTGGAGCACAACTGAAGCTGTGCGTGTGTTGCACGGGGTGATGACAAGCTCTTATAGACAAACAATGAGGAGAATGGCAGAGAAAACAAGACAAGGTTAGCACCCTGTTGGGGGCGTGGAAAGGTTAAGGGTTGTCACGCGGAAGAAGTGAATCCAGAGAACTCTCTACGCCCTCTTATGCGACACCACGCGGGTGTAAACTGTCAGGTTTACACAGCTTCTCGAGCAGACTTGTTCTAGGTGTTGTACGGTAGAACGTGACCAGTGATAAGTATTGTTAAGCATGAAAAGCACAGCACAAAAAACTGTGACGTGTTTGTGTTTCCATTTGCAAAGCTACATGGAAATTTGAGAGCAGCGCTTAACTGACCCCCCGGATTTATTTGGACGTCTGCTGCCGGGAATGGATACATACCACTGTTCCAAGAAGCATAGTCTGGCAGCAGGAGGCGCACAGAAACAGAAGGACAATCAAGGGTGTGTGGGGCTGGGTCCATGGCAGGTGAGGCAGAAAGTATAACTATACGCCCTGTGCACTCTACATTTCACCGTGTTTGTCTCTTGTCAGTACAGAGTAATTCGTTTTCTGGATACGGGCTCCGGTCATGAAAAATTCCGAGAAGTAGATACGGGCAGGAGCGACATACAGCCAGGGGCATCCAAATTCAGGAAACGGGCAGTGTGACACAAGCACCAGAGGCACGAACACTCGGCCATCACTAGTAGGGAAACAAGTTATCAAGTTAGGTTAGTTTGTTTGATTTAGTTCTCGGCTGAGAACAACACATATTTAATACATAAAATGTAGATACAAAGTTGCTGAGGTCCAGAGGTCCCAATTCCAGGGAGGATTGCCCAATATATGTCGTTTATTTCTTAAGAAGGTTGACTCGAGACACTGGACCTCTATAGCCTCAGAAAAAAGTACATACGTAAAGTTATGAGTCAAAACCTCCTCCTCTTGTTAATTTCAAGTAAGAATGGTTGGAGTACTTAAATAAGTACAGGTTTTTGTTTTATTTGCAGACACTTCAGTGGGAAGAGCCGTGCTGGGATTACCCCGGGATTACGTCTGTTGCGAAGAGACTAAAAATATCTGCACTTCTTTATTGTGAAGTATTACTGAACATAAGACTTCAATATTAAAATGTTGTGCCTTTATTTGGAATTTTAAGCCTTGAAAAAGCCCTGGCCCAATTCTAGCCACGGCTGTTAGCTCTGTTCAGTGGGAAGAAACAAACAACACAAAAAATAAACAAGAAAGGACGGGACTTGATTGTTGGAAAACCTGAAAAAGAGCGTTTTATGCTGTAACAAATAAAACAAAAACCTGTACTTATTTAAGTACTCGGACCATTCTTACTTCAAATTAACAAAAGGAGGAGGTTTTGACTCATAACTTTACGTTAACACATAAAATGTACCTTTAAAATTTAACAATAAGATGATAAAAGTCGTCATTCTAGTACAAAGTTAAAAAAGATTTAAAAAAATTGAATAAATTGTAGCATACAAATTCATTTGGCGGTACCTTACAAAGCGAAATCAAGGTCTGAACAGAATTCATTTTACATTTTCTACGAATGGGTTGTATAAACCTTTTTCTTGCTTCAACAACTATTATGTTTGGACAAACAAATAACACGTGTTCCAGATCTTGCTCCTCGCCATTACATAGGTTACAGTAAGTGCTAGTTTCTTCTTTTGGAAGCCAGTTGTAAGTATAAGATTTTAAAGGGAGTATCCCAAGCCGGAGTAATAAAATCGATCTCCTGACACCGTGCTTTAGGTTAAAAAAGATATACTGTTGTATTTTCCTATATACAATTCTTTCAGCATGATTTTTATATAATGTCAATTTGGAGCAATGCTGGGTGTCAAGTAGGGAAACAAAACAATCAAGCTATTACAGTCAGTAGCAAAGAAGCACCAAAGAGGCTGCGACCATACACTGACATCAAAAGCAGGAGCAACGGTGTGCAGACAGCCATGAGAATGTGCACAGAGCCACAGGCATTAGCACACACAACATGCGGGGAGAATACAGAGGAATCATATGTAGGCATCAGACTCCGGCAGTAAACCAGCAGCAACACATGGATACCACAGACCACAACACAGAGGCATCCCAAACAGGGGAAGCAGCAGGAATGCACGGAGGCATCCCGGCCGCGGAAGCAAAAGCAAACTGCACGTGGGAGCGTTTCAAAAGCGCAAAGCAGGGACAGCACACAGCCTTCCAAGGCAGCAAAGGCACGAAGCGCATCATCGCCGAGCAACCTGCACTGGACTGGACTCTACTCAGACAGTCAACTGGAGCACGGAAGTATGCAGCAACCCGAATGTAGACCACTGGGTCAGCCCCGTGCGTTTTCACATTTTAGCATGGGGGAGGGTGCGCTCAGCCGCTAGCCTGTACCTTTAAACAGACATGGGTGTCCCGAATGCCTCAGCTCCCAGCACTTTCCCTTCCCACACTGCTCAACGGTGCAGCGGGTGGGTCGGCAAGCGGGCTCCGGACTCTCACCTTCCATCTGCACCGCTGCTGCAGAAACAGGTGTCGCTGGGGACAGGGGAATGGTGGCCGGACCGAGCTGAGCATGCACTTTCCCAGGCGGCCCAGACTCACTGGCCCTGCACTCCCCCATTCCAACGGCAGCAGGCGGGGGAGCGCTCTACGCAGACTAAGCTCAATTTGGGGGGGGAGGGGAAATTAAGAGGAAACTGGAGCTAAAGTGCCTGCAGTAGACAGCGCAGGAGACCTGCGAAGACGTCCCCTTGTGTGTTTTCACCAAACAGGACACCAGGTGTAAACAGACGATCACGTGCGGTCTGCTAAGACAGGGGTAGTGGTTTGGGCTCTATTGCAATGCCAGCCTGTTAGCCTGGATTACTCCTAGATGCTACTTCCTTGAAAAAACAAGCGCTCGCCATTGCGGGAAGGTAGCTGCTTGTTTATATTTGCATCGCGCTTTCTCTTTCACTTTAAGTGAAAGCGCGATCCAAAAATAAACATGCGGCTGAGTGAAACAGATGTGTACACGCCCCCTTGAGATAAGAAATTGCTTCACGACAGCCGTGAAGCAGACGACCCAGTCCAGATGTGCCGGAGGAAAAGGAGAAAGGGCAGTAACCAAATAGTCTCCTTTTCAATGGGAAGCCAGCGTTTACCATAAACGCTGACGCGACCCAATGAAAATGAGGGGCAGGGCTTCAAGTCCCTTTGTAAAATCTCCTCTATCCCAATATGTCTCGCAGAGCGAGCAGTGCATGCGAGCTGCAACACTAGGCGAGACCTAAAAACCTGTAAATATTGTGTTCAGAAGGAGGAGACCAGTCACTGGCTGGATGTGTGAGCCCGCCTGCTTGCCCAGCACAGCAGGCCACCCACTCCCAGTTATTCGTCGATCTAAAGATCACCATCACACTTTAACTTGTTGGTCTGTGTAAATATTGGTGTAAAATTGCTGCACCAGTGGCAGTATATGAAACCTTTAAGTTTCTGGTGTAGGAAGTGTGTGTTTTTTAAAAACTGAAAGTCAAACGTTGGATTTCCCATCGATCCTCGAGAGACCCCAGTCAGGAAGGTGCCCGCAGTGTGGGTTTGAGGGCGTGATGCCCACGTGGCCCTTGTGTGCTCATTAGAGGCCCTGCAGTGTCAGACAGCAGAAAAACAACCCAATTAAAGGGGGGTGTGTCTGTCTCTCCCCACCCCCACATGTCTCTGAGTCTGACTGTCTCATGTGAGATCTCCCTCTAGGAGACAGCTGACACGACTCTTCCCCATAGACAGTATGGGAGATGCGTGTGTGTGGCTATATGTATATATCTGTGTGTGTATGCATGTGTGTGTGTTTGTATGTGTATATGTTTGTGTATGCATGTGTGTGTTGGTGTGCAAGTATGGGTGTGTCATTGTGTTCATTTGTCTGCATGGATGTGTACACATATGTTTGTATGTATGCATATTTGTGTATGCATGTGTTTGTTGGTGTGCATACATGTTTATATGTGTATATATGGCCAGTGTGATGGTATGCAAGTATGTGTGTGTTAGTGTGCTTATTTGTCTGCATGGATATGTACATATATGTTTGTGTGTATACCTATGTCTGTGCATGCATGTTTGTGTGTATGTATATGTTTTGAGTATGTTGGTGTGCGTACTTGTTTATATGTGTATGTAGGGTTGGTGTGCATGTATATGCATTTGTTTATGCATGTGTGTGTGTGTTTGTGTATGTTCATATGTGTGTAAATGCATGTGTGCGTGTTTGTATGTGTGCATATTTGTGTATGCATTTGTGTGTTGGTGTATATACATGTGTGTGTTATATGTGTATGTATGGCCAGTGTGATGGTATGCAAGTATTAGTGTGTCAGTGTGCTTATTTGTCTGCATGGATGTGTACATATGTGTTTGTGTGTATACCTATACCTGTATATCCATAATGGCGTGTATGTATGTGTTTGTGTATGTTGGTGTGCATAAATGTTTACATGTGTATTTATGGCTGGCATATTGGTGTGCATGTATGTGCATATGCTTACGTACGTTTATGTGTGTTGCTGCCTGTGTGTATATGTGTTTGTGTGCATATATGTGCACGTGTGTGTTCGCGTGTGTGTCCTTCACACGCGCCTCCATTGGAAACCTACGCCCAGCGTGAGTTGAGATATGGGAACATGGAATATTTCATTTTTTTCTCTTTTCTTTTGCTATTTAAAATGTCTTGCTTTCCTCAAGTGAACCCTTCGGGGTCTTTATTTTATGTTGAAACTAAATAATGAAGTAATTTTACTACAGCCAGTAATTCTGTCCGACTCCAGACATTGTCATAAAATAAATTAGTAAATGCATGAAATGAATTTTTAATTTCCATTTATGCGGTTTCTAGTAAAGGAGGGGTTCAGCCCTCGGTGGAGGGGGGATAGACGGGCGTGCCCCGCTGCGTTCCAGCACTGTGTGCTTACTGTATCACAACTCAAACACCGTCTTTTGTCACACTCGTGGCCCGGCGCGTTGTGTATGGGGTCAGGCATCCTTCTGAGCCGTTCTCTTGTGTAGCGCTTCGAATGCGGAGGTCGCCTGATTCTAAGCGCTTCCACGTTTTGCCTGTAAGGGAACAGGGACTATGAGAGCGAGGATTTCTAAGCAATGCTTCCTCCTGGCCATGTTTGACACTGCACATGTCCAAGGAGGTACATTAAAAAGAGAGTAGGACATCCGGGTATTAGCGGGGGTTTGCGAAGTGTAGGGGGGCTGTCGAGCGTCGTTCGCTGTAGTTTCCAGGTTCACCGAGACTAGTTTCTCTCTTGCCTATTTTCCTTGGATACTTCCCTTCAACTCATTCATATAACGTTGACGAACCCATCGAGCTGGTTACGGTGAAGAAGGGTCATTCCTCAAAGTTGGGTGGTGAGACCACAGCTGGCCTGTTGATGCTGTCAACCCTCTGGTGCTCGGTAAACACTGAACTGGGTTGCAGAGACGTCTTGCCAACTTAAACGCGTTCTGTAGAAACTAGAATGGAAATCTGGCGGGAAAAACAAAAAATCTTATGGTCGGCAAGAAAGTGAAAAAAAAAGTAAGTGTCGCTTGGTAGGCGAGTGGGGAGAGTGAGAGAGTTGGAAAACGAGTATGGGAGTCATGGTGGATAACCGTGGACTTCACAAGCAGGCAGAGGGATGGGGGGGCGGACTGCTAGCGCCTGCTGACGGCCTTTCTCAATGAAATGGCGCCGGAGACATGGGTCACATTATAAATGCAGAGCTGTAACCAACAAGATCCTACGGCTGCACAGGCTTCTGCGGCAAATACATTGGAAGAGAATGTCCCCTGGTTCTCACAAGTGCTGTGGAACTTTGTTACACTAACTTTATAAACTAGTAACTCACAAGTTTTGCACTTGAGTGTACACGTGGCTTAGACGTTTCTGATAAGTGAATCAACATTTGTGAGGAAAAAGTAAGTCAAATACTCTCAAAACAAAATTGTTGAACATGACTATTAATGTAATATTAATACTATTGTGAAATGTATACAGAGCCACCCAGATCTTATGTGATGCGTGGGCGCTTTAGCATTCCAGATCTTATGCGATGTGAGGGAGCTTTATAAATTCCAGATCTTATGTGACATGTGGGCGCTTTAGCATTCCAGATCTTATGTGATGTGTGCGTGCTTTACCATGCCAGTTCTTATGTGATCTGAGGGTACTTTAGCATTCCAGATCATATGTGTTGTGTGGGCGCTTTAGCATTTTAGATCTTTTGTAATATTTGGATGCTTTAGCATTCCAGATCTTATGTGATCTGAGGGTACTTTAGCATTCCAGATCTTTTGTGATGTGTGGGCGCTTTAGCATTCTAGATCTTATGTGATGTGTGGGCGCTTTAGCATTCCAGAAATATGGGATGTGTGGGTGTTTTAGCATTCCAGATCTTATGTGACATGTGAGCACTTTATCATTCCAGATCTTTTGTGATGTGTGGGCGCTTTAGCATTCTAGATCTTATGTGATGTGTGGGTGCTTTAGCATTCCAGAAATATGGGATGTGTGGGTGCTTTAGCATTCCAGATCTTATGTGATCTGAGGGCGCTTCAGCATTCCAGATCTTATGTGACCCGAGGGTGCTAAAGCATTCCAGTTCTTATGTGATGAGTCGGCGCTTTAGCATTCCAGATCTTATGTGATATGTTGGTGCTTTAGCATTCCAGATTTTATGAGATCTGAGGGCGCTTTAGTATTCCAGATCTGATGTGACGTGAGCGCTTTAGCATTCCAGATTCTATGTGATCTGAGTGTGCTTTAGCATTCCAGATTTTATGTGATGTGTGGGCGCTTTAGCATTCCAGATCTTATGTGATGTGTGGGTGCATTAGCATTGCAGATCTTCTCTGATATGTTGGCACTTTAGAATTCCAGAACTTATGTGATGTGTGGGGTTTTAGCATTCCATATCTTATGTGATCTGAGGGCACTTTAGCATGCCAGTTCTTATGTGATATGAGGGTACTTTAGCATTCCAGATCATATGTGTTGTGTGGGCGCTTTAGCATTTTAGATCTTTTGTAATATTTGGATGCTTTAGCATTCCAGATCTTATGTGACATGTGGGCACTTTAGCATTCCAGAACTTATGTGATGTGTGGGGTTTTAGCATTCCAGATCTTATGTGATCTGAGGGTGCTTTAGCATTGCAGATCTTATGTGATCTGAGGGTACTTTAGCGTGACAGTTCTTATGTGATCTGAGGGTACTTTAGCATTCCATATCATATGTGTTGTGTGGGCGCTTTAGCATTCCAGATTTTATGTGATATGTTGGTGCTTTAGCATTCCAGATCTTATGTGATGTGTGGGTGCTTTAGCATTCCAGATCTTATGAGACCTGAGGGTGCTTTAGTATTCCAGATCTGATGTGACGTGAGCGCTTTAGCATTCCAGATTCTATGTGATCTGAGTGTGCTTTAGCATTCCAGATCTTATGTGATGTGTGGGCGCTTTAGCATTCCAGATCTTATGTGATGTGTGGGTGCATTAGCATTGCAGATCTTCTCTGATATGTTGGCACTTTAGAATTCCAGAACTTATGTGATGTGTGGGGTTTTAGCATTCCAAATCTTATGTGATCTGAGGGCACTTTAGCATGCCAGTTCTTATGTGATATGAGGGTACTTTAGCATTCCAGATCATATGTGTTGTGTGGGCGCTTTAGCATTTTAGATCTTTTGTAATATTTGGATGCTTTAGCATTCCAGATCTTATGTGACATGTGGGCACTTTATCATTCCAGATCTTATGTGATGTGTAAGCGCTTTAGCATTCCAGATCTTATGTGACATGTGGGTGCTTTATCATTCCAGATCTTTTGTGATGTGTACGCGCTTTAGCATTCCAAATTTTATGTGATCTTAGGGCGCTTGAGCATTCCAGATCTTATGTGATGTGTGGGTGCTTTAGCATTGCAGATCTTATGTGATCTGAGGGCGCTTTAGCATTACAGAGCTTATGTGATGTGTGTGCGCTTTATCATTCCAGATCTTGTGTGATATGTGGGCGCTTAAGCATTTCAGATCTTATGTGATATCAGGGCGCTTTAGCATTCCAGAACTTATGTGATATGTGGGTGCATTAGCATTCCAGATCTTATGTGATATGTAGGCACTTTAGAATTCCAGATCTTATGTGATATGTAGGCGCTTTAGCATTCCAGATCTTATGTGATATGTAGGCGCTTTAGCATTCCAGATCTTATGTGATATGTGGGTGCATTAGCATTCCAGATCTTATGTGATATGTAGGCGCTTTTGCATTCCACATCTTATGTGATCTTAGGGCACTTTAGCATTCCAGATCTTATGTGATATGTGGGTGCATTAGCATTCCAGATATTATGTGATATGTTGATGCTTTAGCATTCCAGATCTTATGTGATCTTAGGGCACTTTAGCATTCCAGATTTTATGTGATATATGGGTGCTTTCTTTAGCATTCCAGATATTATGTGATATGTTGGTGCTTTAGCATTCCAGATCTTATGTGATATGTGGGTGCATTAGCATTCCAGATCTTATGTGATATGTAGGCGCTTTAGCATTCCAGATCTTATGTGATCTTAGGGCACTTTAGCATTCCAGATCTTATGTGATATGTAGGCGCATTAGCATTCCAGATATTATGTGATTTTAGGGTACTTTAGCATTCCAGATCTTATGTGTGATATCAGGGCGCTTTGGCATTCCAGATCTTATGTGATATGTAGGCGCTTTAGCATTCCAGATCTTATGTGATATGTAGGAGCTTTAGCATTCCAGATCTTATGTGATCTTATGGCACTTTAGCATTCCAGATCTTATGTGATATGTAGGTGCTTTAGCATTCCAGATCTTATGTGATATGTGGGTGCTTTAGCATTCCAGATCTTATGTGATATGTGGGTGCTTTCTTTAGCATTCCAGATATTATGTGATATGTTGATGCTTTAGCATTCCAGATCTTATGTGATATGTGGGTGCATTAGCATTCCAGATTTTATGTGATATGTAGGCGCTTTTTTTTTTTTTCATGAAATTTGTATTGCGCACTACTCACCCGGAAGGGTCTCAAGGCGCATGAGGGAGGGGGTCTGCTACTGCTCGAACAGCCAGGTCTTGAGCTGTCTCCTGAAGGCGAGGTGGTCCGGGGTCAGTCGCAGGTGGACGGGCAGGGAGTTCCATGTCTTAGCCGCCAGGTAGGAGAAGGATCTTCCTCCGGCGGTGGTTCTCTGGATGCGAGGGACGACGGCGAGGGCGAGGTTTGCGGATCGTAGCTGGCGGGTGGGCGTGTAGAAGGTCAGGCGGTCGTTGAGGTATCTTGGGCCAAGGTCGTGGAGGGATTTGTGTGCGTGGGTGAGGAGTCTGAACGTGATCCTCTTGTTGACGGGGAGCCAGTGCAGGTCTCTCAGATGGCTTGAGATGTGGCTGCGTCGGGGGACGTCCAGGATGAGTCGGGCGGAGGCGTTCTGGATACGTTGAAGTCTTTTCTGAAGCTTGGCTGTTGTACCGGCGTAGAGGGTGTTTCCGTAGTCTAGTCTGCTGGTGACGAGGGCCTGGGTGACCGTCTTCCTGGTCTCGGTCGGGATCCAGCGGAAGATCTTACGGAGCATGCGAAGGTTGTGGAAGCAGGCTGAGGATACGGCATTGACTTGTCTGGTCATAGATAGGGAGGAGTCCAAGATGACGCCCAAGTTGCGTGCGTGGTCCGTAGGCTTGGGTGCGGTGCCTAGGGCCGGGGGCCACCAGGAGTCGTCCCATGCGGAGGGCGATGGTCCCAGGATGAGGACTTCTGTCTTGTCCGTGTTCAATTTCAGGCGGCTGATGTCCATCCATTTGGCGACGTCTTTCATCCCTTCGTGTAGACTGGTTTTGGCGGTGTCGGGGTCTCTGGTGAGGGAGAGAATCAGCTGGGCGTCATCGGCGTAGGGGATGATGTTGAGGTTGTGTTGGCGTGCGATGGCAGCGAGGGGTTTCATGTAGATGTTGAAGAGAGTGGGGCTGAGCGATGATCCTTGCGGGACGCCGCAGATGAGTCCGGTGGCCTCAGAGAGGAAAGGAGGGAGGCGTACTCTCTGTGTTCTGCCGGAGAGGTATGAGATGATCCATTCCAGGGCCGTCCCTTGGATGCCGGTGTCGTTGAGGCGTTGGACTAGGGTGCGGTGGCAGACAGTGTCAAATGCTGCGGAGAGGTCTAGGAGGATGAGTGCCGCTGTTTCACCGTTGTCAAGCAGGGCTCGGATGTCGTCGGTGGCTGCGATGAGGGCGGTCTCGGTGCTGTGGTTGGCTCTGAATCCGGACTGTGATGGGTCGAGGGATCCGTTCGACTCGAGGAAGGCAGCCAGTTGCTTGTTGACGACCTTCTCGATGACTTTGGCGGGGAAGGGAAGGAGCGAGATGGGGCGGAAGTTCTTGAGGTCGGTCGGGTCCGCTGTTGGTTTCTTCAGCAGAGCGCTAAGCTCGGCGTGCTTCCAGCTTTCCGGGAAGGTGGCTGTGTCGAAGGAGGTGTTGATGATGTCTCGGAGGTGGGGTGCGATGGTAGAGGCGGCCTTGTTGAAGACATGGTGGGGGCACGGGTCTGTCGGCGATCCGGAGTGGATGGTGTTCATCATGCGTGTTGTGTCTTCGGGGGTCACCTTGGTCCATGTCTGGAGGATGGCGGTGGGGTGCGTAGGTTCGACCGATGGGTGCGGGGGGTGAAACGCCGAAGCTGTTGTGGATGTTGGCGATCATGCAGTGGAAGTACGAGGCGAGGGAGTCGCAGAGCTCCTGTGAGGGAGTGATGTCGTTGTTGCCGGTGCTGGGGTTAGAGAACTCCTTGACGATGTTGAAGAGCTCCTTGCTGTCATGGGCGTTCTTTTCCAGTCGTTCCTTCAGAGATTTCTTCTTGGTGGTGCGGATGAGCTGGTGGTGTCTGCGGGTAGCGAGTTTGAGGGCGGTCATGTTGTCGGCGGTCTTGTCGAGGAGCCAGGCCTTCTCGAGGGTGCGGCAGGCCTTCTTGGAGTTCTTGAGTTCGTCGGTGAACCAGGAGGCCTTCTTGCTTCTGTGCCTGGTGAGTGGGTTCTTCAGTGGGGCGAGGTCGTCGGCACAGGAGGTCAGCCACTGAGTGAGGTTGAGGGCTGCTGTGTTAGGGTCCGTTGTCCTGACAGGTGGGTTCTGGCTGAGGGAGGTGGCGAGCTGGTCGGCGGTGATCTTGCTCCAGTTCCTGTGGGGAACCTGCTTCGGGTGGTGGTGGACCGTGTTCTTTTTGAAGCTGAAGTGGACGCAGCTGTGGTCAGTCCAGTGAAGTCCGGTGGAGTGGCTGAAGGTGACGTGCTTGCTGGATGAGAAGACGGGGTCGAGCGTGTGGCCGGCGTAGTGGGTGGGGGTGTTGACCAGTTCCTTCAGCCCGAGGTTGGCCAGGTTGTCCAGCAGGCTTTAGCATTCCAGATCTTATGTGATCTTAGGGCACTTTAGCATTCCAAATCTTATGTGATATTTGGGTGCATTAGCATTCCAGATATTATGTGATTTTAGGGTACTTTAGCATTCCAGATCTTATGTGTGATATCAGGGCGCTTTGGCATTCCAGATCTTATGTGATATGTGGGTGCATTAGCATTCCAGATCTTATGTGATATGTAGGCGCTTTAGCATTCCAGATCTTATGTGATATGTAGGCGCTTTATCATTCCAGATCTTGTGTGATATGTGGGCGCTTAAGCATTTCAGATCTTATGTGATATCAGGGCGCTTTAGCATTCCAGATCTTATGTGATATGTGGGTGCATTAGCATTCCAGATCTTATGTGATATGTAGGCGCTTTAGCATTCCAGATTTTATGTGATATGTAGGCGCTTTAGCATTCCAGATCTTATGTGATCTTATGGCGCTTTAGCATTCCAGATCTTATGTGATATGTAGGCGCTTTAGCATTCCAGATCTTATGTGATATGTGGGTGCTTTAGCATTCCAGATCTTATGTGATATGTGGGTGCTTTCTTTAGCATTCCAGATATTATGTGATATGTTGATGCTTTAGCATTCCAGATCTTATGTGATATGTGGTTGCATTAGCATTCCAGATATTATGTGATATGTAGGCGCTTTAGCATTCCAGATATTATGTGATCTGAGGGTGCTTTAGCATTCCAGATCTTATGTGATGTGTGGGCGCTTTAGCATTTTTATTATACATTTATGGAAGAAATGCTCAAAGCTTTGATCAGTTATATAACATCACCCAACACCCCTGACTCTGAAATGAATTTTTTTCCCTCCATGGCGGAAACAGCCCAGTAGGAGACACTCCTTTTGAGAAAAGGATGGTGTTCACCCTAGTGTCACTCTTTCCAGGTTAGTGTTCACTGGTCTTACACTGGGAACCATCGCTAGTCATATCTGGGTGTTACCCATAGCCACACAACGCTGTACTGACCATCAAGGTAGAATAGTCAGTGTCTCAGACACCCTCATTCTTGGCATTATATAGCAGGGCCAAGAGGTACAAAATATATCATTCATCAGAGTATGCCGCAGCAAGTTTGTACATTTTAAAGAAACTACTGGAACCCCTTAGGGACAGCCGTCACAAAAGGATGGTTCACGCGGACTGCCTTCACACAGGGAAGGGGGTGAGGGTTGGCGAGATGGTGCTCATGGACTACAGAGGGATGTAGGGATGGATCCTCGTGGATTTCCTTCACAGAAAGATTGTCCTCGCAGTCTGCCTTCACAGAGGGATGGAGGAAGGGGTCCCCGTGGACCGCCTTCACAGAGGGATGGGGGGATGGGTCCTCGTGGACTGCCTTCACAGAGGGAAGGGGGTGAGGGTTGGAGAGATGGTCCTCACAGACTACAGAGAGATGGAGGAATTGGTCTTCGTGGACCGCCTTCACAGAGGGATGGGTCCCTGTGGACCGCCTTCACAGAGGGATGGAGGGAGGGGTCCCTGTGGACCGCCTTCACAGACGGATGGAGGGAGGGGTCCCTGAGGACCGCCTTCACAGAGGGATGGAGGGAGGGGTCCCTGTGGACTGCCTTTTAGAGGGATGTAGGGATAGATCCTCGTGGTTTTCCTTCACAGAAAGATGGTCCTCACAGTCTGCCTTCACAGAGGGATGGAGGGATGGGTCCTTGTGTACCATCTTCACAGAGAGATGGTCCTTGGGGACTACAGAGGGATGGGTCCCAGCGGACTGCCTTCACAGAAAGATGGTCCTCGCAGTGTGCCTTCACAGAGGGATGGAGGGAGGGGTCCCTGTGGACTGCCTTCACAGAGGGAAATGCCTTCACAGAGGGATGGGGTGAGGGTTGGAGGGATGGTCCTTGCGGACTACAGAGTGATGGAGTGATGGCCATACCATGGACTGCCTTCACAGAGGGGTGGGTCCCCGCAG
The DNA here is from genome assembly GCF_964204655.1 of Triturus cristatus. Taxonomy (NCBI): domain Eukaryota; kingdom Metazoa; phylum Chordata; class Amphibia; order Caudata; family Salamandridae; genus Triturus; species Triturus cristatus. Next base: position 15,951,508 of record NC_140592.1, on the reverse strand, counting down.
ACTGCCTTCACAGAGGGGTGGGTCCCCGCAGACTGCCTTCACAGAGGGATGGGTCCTTCCCCCAGACACAGCCCTGGGGGCCTCGTTCGTCTTCCTGTGGTATTTACTGCTGCAGAGCAGTAGAGCTCCCAAGTTCTGTGACGGCCCGAAGCTTTGACTGTGGCAGGAGCGTCTCCTTCGAATTTACATGGCATCTTTGGCTTCCCAGACAATATCGTTTGAAAATGTCTGCTAAAATGTAATCCCTTTTTCTCATTCAAAGCATTTTAAGCAGAGTGCTCCCTCGCCCCGCCGCCCTCTCCCACCCGCCCCCCCCACAGTGTCAGACACAGTATGAGGCTGCAGTGAAACCATGTCCAGGCGGCATCCACAGTCCATCAGGAAGGACTTCACCGCGCATGCGCACATGTGCATTTCTGAATGACAGTGAAGGTAGTTTAGAAGTAGTTCCCGTGAAAACATGGCCCCTCTTTAACGCGCCAGTCATGGCCTTTACTGTTGCTGTAAATGAGATTTCTTAGGCTCTATTGTTGTCTGTTAAACGTGAGTTACAATTATTAACTTTGGAGACTACGGGGCATATTTGCAACAGGCAGCGATAATTATCACTGACCTTGTATACCGCATTTTTTTCTATCGCTGGAATATTTTCCCAGGCTAGCATTGTATTAACAACACTTAGCGCCATGGCGATGTATATTCCAGCGATAGCGCCCTTTTCCATGGAACATCGCTGGTTTTCCAGCGATGTTCCATGTAAAACGGCGATATGCTTGATGATACGACCTTGTGGTCGTATCACATGAATCCACCTCCCATGTTAGGTATCCCTTAGTCAGGAATTTAACAGACGTTAAATTCCTGCGTTAAGGCATAGTTAGCGCGATTAAAATAATCGCTTCCCCGCATTGTAAATATCGCGAGGCTGCCTTTGCGATATTTACCCATGTTGTTTCCACATACACGCCTACTTTGCATCTCATTAGCGATGCGAAGTTAGGCGTGCTGGAAACGGGAGCAAAATCAGCAAAACACGCAATAGCGTGTCTTTGCTGATAATGCGATAAAATTATCGCCATTTTTCGGCCGAAAACGGCCGCAAAAGCGGCGATAATTTTCTATGGCTGCATTGTTAATATTAGGCCTGGGCTAAATTTCCGTTCCGCTCGCGGAAGTTGCGATAATTTGACATTTTCGCGTTCCGCGGAGAGCGCGACAATGTCAAAATTTCCGCATTCCGCAGCTTAGCGATAATTTGTTTCTTGCTCGCGCTGTAAAATAATACATTCTCGCACGCGCGCGATCGCCTTACCTGAATCCCCGCGTTCGCCGACAAGTTTTCCCGATCCGGTCGCGTTCTCCACAAGATGTTGGATTGTTGGTAGCCATTTGCGCTGTCTCGCGACAGTTCGCGCCCGCAGTAATGTCATTGGTCGCGCGATCACGTCTTTCTTCTCGCGATCATGCACCGCGAGAAGAGTGAAAACAAGATGGCCGTGCCCGCAAGCAACCGCATGGGTAAGTTGGCGAGCCGCGACCACGCAGAAAATACCGCGAACGGGCGGGAAAACAACTTCCGCATCTTCGCGATATTTCCTGTTTGCGGAGATTTGTAACATTTTTGCGATCATTTGCGAAAGTCACTTTCGCAAATTCCGCCCACCCCTAGTTAAAATGCCCCTAGGTTGTGTTAATATTCGCATGTTTTACCTCCTGTGATCAGATGTCAGGCCCCCAATTCGAGAAGGTGTCTGCCCCTCACTCTGTATACATGTCAGCTGAGAGACGGGCTGCAGTCATGTCTGACAGCTGTCACATACATTATTCAGAGCAACAAGGGAGGGCAAGGGGTGGGGGCTATAAAAATCGGACCTAAAGCGGCTTTTTAGGTCTCGGGACCATCCGGTCGGCAGACCGGAAGTCCGGAGATTTAATGTTATTGAGAAGAGGGGCTTGCACCCGCCCCTCTTCTATCCTGTTCTCCATTGGCTGGCCTCTTAAATGCTGGCCAGCCACTGGAGAAGAGGTCCAGTCACTCCGTTGAAGCCCCGTCTTTTTCGGATCGGGGGGCGTGTTTTTTGCGAGAAGTCTCAGGGAGGAGACAACAGCAAAACACGCCCCCGATCCGAAAAGGACGCTGCCTTTCTCCGGTGGTGTGCTTTTGCTGTCCTGTTTGGCACTGACTGGCACTGGTGAATTCAATCAGGACGGGAGGCTCAGAAGACGCTTCTCAAGCTTGCCAGCGAAACAAACAGCAGCCAATAAAACTTTGAAAACTGCATTCACTCGTGAATTAACTCCCCATGTACATTACGGATTACTTTAAGAAATGGCATGTCAGCACTTCCGGGTCACGTGACAACCAATCCAATGGCTGCATATGTTTTTGGTAAATTGTCTAGGACTCGTAGCGTGTAAAATACCGTGGTGCTCGAGGGTCCTGTTTGCGGCTCCGGATGCAGCTGGGGAGATGCTCTTGTTTCCCAGTACAGATCCTGTCTCTGCAGCTCTCTCTCTCTCTCTCTGCCTGTCTCTTCCCCTCGGTGTGTTAAACGCTTTGCTTGCACAGCCATCCTGCACTGCCCTCGGTCCGCCGACCCCTCCCACACAGGACTCACCCCCACTGGATGGGCTGGACACCCTGAATTGTTTATTTATCACCAAAGCTAGAAAAGCGAGAGCCTTGTTGAAAGTCCCACTAAAGGTTTATTTCAAGTAAAATCTCTGCACGCGCCTCGGATGGCTGAACATGCATCTAACTTTGACTCGATAAATGGCCGAGGCAGAATGCAACCTACTGTGCTATTTTTGGGGGCGTTTCTAGGAAAATCTGTAGCTACAGCACCTCATACCACCTTAAAAAGATTATGGATAGAAAGTCTTAGACACAACTTGCTTTTTTCTGATCAAGGGAGTGTAACCCATAAAATTAGGCCCAGGTGAAAAATCTGTTACGCTGGCGTAATTTTTCAAAATTTGCATCACTCTTTTTACATAAAATTCCCGAAATGACATAATGCCATGTGGAAAAACTTTAGCACAGGCGCTCAGGAACTATTAAAATGACCAGAACGTAAGTAGCTGTTTTTTGGGGCGCTTTGTGTTTTTTTGGGGGCGTGAGGATGCATTTTGAGCTAAGAGATGGCGCTAAATGCCAGACTTTTTACGGAATTTTGCAAAAGCAAATTACAGGAATTTTGCACATCCCTACTTAAATTGTGGTTGGCCTGACTAGCCCAGTACTGTCTTCAAATAGTGCATTGTGTGGAATGCATTGTTATGGGAGAGAATGTGACACACAAGGCAGAAAGCAGGAAGGCACTCATTTTGGTAGACATACAGATATAAACAAATCAGTACAAACGGGAACTGTGGGGGTTGTTAAAAATCATTTACTTTCTAATAATTGACAGAAGTGTAACAAAATAAACACTTATTTAGAAAAATTGTAATGTAGTAGACATCCACAGCACTTTGAGGCTGGTCTGATGGTAAATGTGCGCGCGGTATATCCCCACTGTATCGCATGCATTATATCACATGACAATGATATTGCATGCACTCCATCTACCTAACCCTTACTTTGCAGTGTCATAGTGTCAGGCCACTTCTAGGCAATTAGATCTCTTAATTTACTACAGTTTAAGCATGGACAAGGCCCATTGGGTGGCAGAGCGCTGTACATAGCAGCAGTGTCGTACAAATACTCTAGCCAATTAAATTATTTAAAAACAGGGACGCTGACAATGTCTTTGCATCCAATTTGGACTCTAATGTAGTCTCTTGTGTATGTGTGTTTCCAGATTGTGAAATAAACCCTGATGGGCAGGACTTATTTTAACATGCCATATACACGCTTTTAATTTTTTTGTATTTTTTTTACTTCTCCGGTCTGGATTGACAAGGCCATTTGCACCTGTAAAATCAACCTACGTTAGCAAATAGCTTGACTTACGAGTTCAAACTCACTCACAAATCGTTTTTTTAACCACATTTTATTGATTGTTAATAAAACAAGCATTTACAATGCAACGGTCTCGGCATTGTTAAAGTTAGAGCTATTGGCATTGCTCATGACAATGCCGTTTCTTTAAATGTTTTAAAAACAAAAACATAAACAAAAATAATGTCATGAGCAATGCCAATAGCTCTAACTTTACCAATGCCGAGACCATTGCATTGTAAATGCTTGTTAAAGATCGTCTTCGGACTCGGACATTCCTTGTCCATTTCATTTACCCTTCGAGGGAACACATCATGTCAGCGACCCGCTCCTTTTAGGCGGCGAAAATCACATTATTGTCTTCAAATATAAGGAAAGTGTCACTATATTTCCCCGGCTGGCCAGAAGCAGGTAAAGAGACCTGGTGTTCACTTGCAGCTCACATTCGCTTCAGAGGGTTTTCGTCCAAACATAAAGAGAGGAGGCTTTTTGGGTGGGCAATGAAGGGTCCGCATTTAATTTCAATGCAGGATTACAAATCCCTACGGAAAGCGAGCGGGGACCCTGCAGATATGTAAACTATGCACTTCTCGGAATCCTGGTCTGCACCACAATGTCCCCCTCATCAGAATAAAGACAGAAACAGGAGTTTTCAATATAGCTGAGCCTGAAGCGTACAGTCAGGTGTGTGTTTTAGGGTAAGTGGTCAAGACAATGAAATATGAATTTAGAAAGAGATCTTTCCGAACGCATGAATTCCAATATACAGCATCTGTGGGTTGGAAGAGCGCGGTACTGCTACATGTTATGGACTCGTAGGTAACAAATACCTGTCTTGTGATATGGGGTGCAAGTCTCATGAGGTTTGACAGGTTTGAGGATTCTCCCCATCAGCGGTAATAAATACTATATTGGGCACATATATGGTTCACCAAAAGCAGGAATCAAAGGGTTAAGTTAGTGCAGTAATGAAAAATTACTTTGAAGAGGTCGCCCGACTATTAAGACAGATCTTTCCATTTGTGAAGTCATTGCTACAACTGTGAGGCAGTAAGCAGTGTTTTCCTAATGTTACTTTTAGTATACCAAGCTAATAAGCTCAAATTAGACCTTTCTGTAGTAATGAGCGTGTTTTTGTAATTTAAAGTGGTACATAAACTCCTGGCCCCGCTCCACAGCAATTAACCACTCATCACCAACTGAACAGGCGTTGAATAACTTAAGCGATTCAGCCGCATGCTGCAGACGGAGGACTTTAATTCACCCACCACTGCAGGTCCCAAATAACAACCTACTATGACCACATCTTGACATCTCACAGTGGCAATCAGTTACAGGATGAATCTGCCAAAGTCCATCCCAGCGGATCTACCAAACATCTCTACCTCCAACCTATGCCTGCTAGGAGCATCTCCCAACCATCTCTCTCTCTCTCTGACCTACACCTGCTAGGAGCATCTCTCATCCATCTCTCTCTACCTCCAACCTATGCCGGCTAGGAGCATCTCCAACCATCTCTCTCTACCTCCAACCTGTGCCTGCTAGGAGCATCTCCCAACCATCTCTCTCTACCTCCAACCTATGCCTGCTAGGAGCATCTCCCAACCATCTCTCTCTCTCCGACCCGTGCCTGCTAGGAGCATCTCCCAACCATCTCTCTCTCTCTCCGACCTGTGCCTGCTAGGAGCATCTCTCATCCATCTCTCTCTCTGACCTACACCTGCTAGGAGCATCTCCCAACCATCTCTCTCTCTCTCCGACCTGTGCCTGCTAGGAGCATCTCTCATCCATCTCTCTCTCTCTGACCTACACCTGCTAGGAGCATCCCTCATTCATCCCTTCCTCCAACCTACACCTGCTCAGGACCATCTCCCAACCATCTCTCCCTCCGACCTACGCTTGCTAGGAGCATCTCTCAACCATCTATCTCCCACTCCAACCTACGCCTGCCCAGGCTCATCTCCCAATCAACTCTCCCTCCGACCTACACCTGCTAGGAGCATCTCTCATCCATCCCACCCTCCTACCTGCGCCTGCCAGGACCATCTCCCAACTATCTCTCGCTTCAACCTGCTCAGGACCATCTCCCAACCATCTCTCCCTCCTACCCGCACCTGCTTAGGATCATCTCCCGACCATCTCTCCCTTTGACCTGCTCAGGACCATCTCCCAACCATCTCTCCCTCTGACCTGCACCTGCTCAGGACCATCTCTCCCTCCGACCCGTGCCTGCTCAGGACCATCTCTCTACCATCTCTCCCTCTGACCTGCACCCACTCAAGACCATCTTTCAACCATCTCTCCCTCCAACCTACGCCTGCTCAGGACCATCTCTTGACCATCTCTCCTCCCAACCTGTGCCAGCTCAGGACCATCTCTCCACCAGCTCTCTCTCCAACCGATGCCTGCTCAGGACCATCTCTCTGCCATCTCTTCCTCCAACCGATGCCTGCTCAGGACCATCTCTCTGCCATCTCTTCCTCCAACCGATGCCTGCTCAGGACCATCTCTCTGCCATCTCTTCCTCCAACTGATGCCTGCTCAGGACCATGTCTCTGCCATCTCTTCCTCCAACCTATGCCTGCTCAGGACCATCTCCTGACCATCTCTCCCTCCGACCGATGCCTGCTCAGGACCATCAATCAATCAGTCATTTGTAAAGCGTGCTACTCACCCGTGAGAGTCTCAAGGCACTAGAGGGGGGTGGGGGAGGCAACTACTGATCGAACAGCCAGGTTTTGAGAAGTCTCCTGAAGGTCAGCAGGTCCTGGGTTTGTCACAGGTGGGTGGGGAGGGTGTTCCATGTCTTGGCGGCGAGGTGGGAGAATGCTGCTGACGAGGGCTTGGGTGACCGTCCTTCTGGTTCCGGTGGGGATCCATCTGTAGATCTTGCAGAGCAGGCGGAGGGTGTTGAAGCAGGAAGAGGAGACGGCGTTGACTTGCTGGGTCCTAGAGAGCGTTGAGTCCAGGATGAACCCCAGGTTGCAAGCGTGGTTGGTCGGTGTTGGGGCATTTCCTAGAGTGGCCTGCCACCAGGAGTCGTCCCATGTGGAGGGGGTGGAGCCGAGGATGAGGACCTCCGTCTTGTCAGAGTTCAGTTTGAGGCGGCTGGTCTTCTTCCACTCTGCAACGGCCTTCATTCCTTCGCGGAGGTTGGATTTGGCGGTGGCTGAGTCCTTGGTGAGGGAGAGGATCAGCTGGGTGTCGTTGGAATACGAGATGATGTTGATGTGGTACGCTCGGACGATGTTGGCGAGAGGACCATCTCTCCACCAGCTCTCCTTCCAACCTACGCCTCAGATGAGACACTCCACTGCTCCTACCAGTGAAGTGGACGGTGATCATAATTAATGCCATAAAGAGACCGGCAGATGTTCAAAGCTGCAGCTGCGGACGCCATAAACGGTGCACCTCCCTCTCACACTTCTTCATTCATCACTGTGCTAAGTGCTGCGTCCCATAACACGATAACCATGCCACGGTGATCCTCACACACAACATGGAAACTCTTCCCACAAAGAATCAAAAGGAAGACAACATCCGACCACACACCCTACACGGTTTAGGGTGCTCCTCTTATGGGCCAGTGCTTCAGCGCCCAACGTAGGGTCAGTAAGCACTATATTAACATTGCAGTGCAATACCACCAGTGCATTCTGGATAAACTGGCATCTGCCTTCCTTTGTCTCTGACTGTGAACAAGACATCCGCAGATATCTGCTGTGTGAGTCTATCCTGTGAACTTCAGACATGTCCTATGACTATACAGGCTCAGCAGGGGAGCATCACTCAGTGCGCGGCAGGCCCTGCGTAAAGTGGGGTGCACCATGGTGCATCATTTGTATGGAAGCCTTGGACATGCCTATTGCATTGTATCTGGTGTTAGTCCCATTAGGGCTCATGGAAGAAAGATTCCTGAAGTTTGCTGGGAGTCTGATTGGTCATTGGGGCTTCTATCAGCCAAACATTGGGGTGGCCCACACAGCCCCACCGATGAGGGAAAGGCTGCACAGCATGTCCCTGTGTGCAAGTAGGCGCCCATGTACAGTGTGTCATTGTCTGTAATGTTTATGGAAAACACAATGAAAACATTTTTATTAAAAAAAACTGAACTTGGAGGTCCCTGGCGTCATCCAGGCGCACCCTGTGATCCCCATATCCATATCCATATTCACTTCAAACTAACTTTGTCTTCCAACAAGTTATCTTGTAACCAGTTAATTAAAAGGACACAAGTGTGCACGCACACCGTGCATACATTAGCCCCTCCATGGCCAAACAAAGAGAGCGCTTCAAGAGGGCCCCTGTGGGAAGATTGCAGCAATGAGCAGAAATAAGGAGCATGTAACAGAAGGTTAGCCGGTGATTTGAATGCAACAAGAGTGTGCAAAACTGTGGGATAAATTCAAGATGTAAATGAGGACTGTTTGAAAACATTCCACATGTCGCAGGTGTTCGTGTGTTTACAGTCACTTGTGTCTTCGTATTGTACGTGTCAGTGTGTGAATAGTGAGCTGTGTCTCCACATTGCACGTGTCAGTGTGTGGATAATGAGCGTGTCTCCACATTGCATGCATCAGTGTGTGGATAGTGAGCTGTGCTTTCATGTTGCACATGTCAGTGTGTGGATAGTGAGCCGTGTCTTCATGTTGCACGTGTCAGTGTGTGGATAGTGAGCTGTGCCTTCATGTTGCACATGTCAGTGTGTGGATAGTGAACTGTGTCTTCCTGTTGCATGTGTCAGTGTGTGGATAGTGAGCTGTGTCTTCCTGTTGCATGTGTCAGTGTGTGGATAGTGAGCCGTGTCTCCACATTGCACGTGTCAGTGTGGGGATAGTGAGCTGTGCCTTCATGTTGCACGTGTCAGTGTGTGGATAGTGAGCTGTGCCTTCATGTTCCACATGTCAGTGTGTGGATAGTGAGCCGTGTCTTCATGTTGCACGTGTCAGTGTGTGGATAGTGAGCTGTGCCTTCATGTTGCACATGTCAGTGTGTGGATAGTGAGCTGTGTCTTCCTGTTGCATGTGTCAGTGTGTGGATAGTGAGCTGTGTCTTCCTGTTGCACGTGTCAGTGTGTGGATAGAGAGCTGTGTCTTCCTGTTGCACGTGTCAGTGTGTGGATAGTGAGCTGTGTCTTCCTGTTGCATGTGTCAGTGTGTGGATAGTGAGCCGTGTCTCCACATTGCACGTGTCAGTGTGGGGATAGTGAGCTGTGCCTTCATGTTGCACATGTCAGTGTGTGGATAGAGAGCTGTGTCTTCCTGTTGCACGTGTCAGTGTGTGGATAGTGAGCTGTGTCTTCCTGTTGCATGTGTCAGTGTGTGGATAGTGAGCCGTGTCTCCACATTGCACGTGTCAGTGTGGGGATAGTGAGCTGTGCCTTCATGTTGCACGTGTCAGTGTGTGGATAGTGAGCTGTGCCTTCATGTTCCACATGTCAGTGTGTGGATAGTGAGCCGTGTCTTCATGTTGCACGTGTCAGTGTGTGGATAGTGAGCTGTGCCTTCATGTTGCACATGTCAGTGTGTGGATAGTGAGCTGTGTCTTCCTGTTGCATGTGTCAGTGTGTGGATAGTGAGCTGTGTCTTCCTGTTGCACGTGTCAGTGTGTGGATAGTGAGCGTGTCTCCACATTGCATGTGTCAGTGTGTGGATAGCGAGCCGTGTCTCCACATTGCATGTGTCAGTGTGTGGATAGTGAGCTGTGCCTTCATGTTGCACATGTCAGTGTGTGAATAGTGAGCCGTGTCTTCATGTTGCACGTGTCAGTGTGTGGATAGTGAGCTGTGCCTTCATGTTGCACATGTCAATGTGTGGATAGTGAGCTGTGTCTTCCTGTTGCACGTGTCAGTGTGTGGATAGTGAGCGTGTCTCCACATTGCATGTGTCAGTGTGTGGATAGTGAGCCGTGTCTCCACATTGCATGTGTCAGTGTGTGGATAGTGAGCTGTGCTTTCATGTTGCACATGTCAGTGTATGGATAGTGAGCCGTGTCTTCATGTTGCACGTGTCAGTGTGTGGATAGTGAGCTGTGCCTTCATGTTGCACATGTCAGTGTGTGGATAGTGAGCTGTGTCTTCCTGTTGCACGTGTCAGTGTGTGGATAGTGAGCTGTGCCTTCATGTTGCACATGTCAGTGTGTGGATAGTGAGCTGTGTCTTCCTGTTGCACGTGTCAGTGTGTGGACAGTGAGCGTGTCTCCACATTGCATGTGTCAGTGTGTGGATAGTGAGCCGTGTCTCCACATTGCATGTGTCAGTGTGTGGATAGTGAGCTGTGCCTTCATGTTGCACATGTCAGTGTGTGGATAGAGAGCTGTGTCTTCCTGTTGCACGTGTCAGTGTGTGGATAGTGAGCTGTGTCTTCCTGTTGCATGTGTCAGTGTGTGGCTAGTGAGCCGTGTCTTCATGTTGCACGTGTCAGTGTGTGGATAGTGAGCTGTGCCCTCATGTTGCACGTGTCATTGTGTGGATAGTTAGCTGTGTCTTCCTGTTGCACGTGTCAGTGTGTGGATAGTGAGCCGTGTCTTCACTGACAGTGATGTTCTGCTGTGTTCGTTTACTTTCTCAGTGACACCCCTCGGGGTGTCTGCCACAGGCTCTCTCTTATGTTATGTTGATTTGTACAGCTCACTAATCACCAGAGAGGGTATCCAGGCGCTTGGGCAGGTGCGTAGGTGTGTGGTCCTTACGGTGCATATATGAACAGCCAGGTCTTCAGCTTCTTGCGGACCTCAGTGACTGCGGATGAGGCTCTGATGTGTTGAGGAACGTTGTTCCATGTCTTGGTAGCGATGTAGGAGAATGAGTGGCCTCCAGTATTGCTTGTGCAGATACGGGTGAATGGTTGAGGGGAGAGGAAGGCAGAGCGTAGGTGTCTGGTGAGTTGGTGCAAGTGTATGCAGCTGTTCAGGTATTCTGGACCTGTGTTGTTTAGGGCTTTGTGTGTGTGAGGGAGCCAATTCTTGAGTAGTGTTCTGAAGATAAGGGGGTTGCCCCTGGATCTTATATTGGGGGGTGGGGAGTAAAGAGTTCCATAGTTTGGCTGCTTGAACAGAGAAGGATGTGCCACCCATGTTTTTTTCTTGTATCTTGGGACTTTGAGGCGTGGTGTCACTCTAGATCGCAGGTTCCTTTGTTGAATGTGTTTGGTGATTTTATTCCTGATGAAGAGTGTCCCGTTCTATGTATTGCTTTGTGGGTGATACAAAGCAGCTTGAACGTGTATCTTCCGGAAACCAGTGACCAATGCAGGGCTTTCAAGGCAAGGGAGATGTGGTCTCGCGGTTTCATATTCAAGAAGTAGTCTGGCACCCGAGTTCTGAATCCGTTGTAGTCTTTTCATAGTCGTTAAAGGTAATCTGAGGAAGAGGCTAGTGGCGTAATCGAGTTAAGACAGAACAAGAGATGGTAGCTTGGAGCTTGTGTGGAAATCCTAAATGGGGGAAGATTTGTTGCAGCGTTTTAATAGTGACAAAGCTTGATCCTGCTAGTTTGTCCACTTGGAGATTCATTGATAACTTGGAGTCCATGGTCATTCTGAGGTTTCTTACTTCCTTCGATACTTTAACCGGTGATCCCAGTTCATCAGGCCAGGCGGCAAGCGGGTCATAATGTTTCCAATCGCCACACGTGAGTATTTCCATTTTTGAAGCATTCAATTTGAGATGGCTCCATGTCATCCACTGATCCACGGCTCTGAGACAACTGAAAATAGGTGACTTTCTAATGTCTTTGGGGCATTCCAGTTGAAGGAGAATTTGCGTGTCATCTGCATAGTTATAGCACGTGAGGTGAAATTTATTGCTCAGTGCCGGTAATGACTTCATGTAGATGTTGATAAGCATGGGTGAGATGATAGAGCCTTGAGGGACCCCTGCTTTTGTGGAGTACAGTTTGGACGAGAAAGGTGGGGTATGGATGACATTAGTTCTGTTGCGAAGGCAGGACGCGATCCAGTCTAGAGCAGTCCCCTCTATGCCGGCTTCGTAGAGTCTTTACATCAGCGTGCCATGTCTTAGACAGCTGGGTCCGAGAGCAGGCAATGGCCTCCAGTGCTCTTCAGAATGATTGCTAATGCAGCCTGCTCTGCCCAATCCAGACCCTTCACACATGCTGAGCGAATGGATTGGATAAGGGCCTGTGAGGTCAGTGGCACCGCGCGCTCAAGCGTGTCTGGAGCCGAGGACTGGACGTGTTGCAGGCTAAGTTAAGTTTGTTTTCTTTTTAATTTTTAAATGTTTGTTTATTTGTATATATTTTATTGTATTCTGTTTATGTCGCCCACTATTTTTTCCAGTCACCAACCGCTACTGATACAAGGGTTCAAGAGAACACGTGAGGTGTCCCCTCTCATATGAAAGCGAGACCAGCGCTGTGTCTGGGTTTGTGTTTTTGGAAAGAGGATTGTGAAACTTTAAGACGCATTCACCTGGACTGGGAGTTGAGGGATTCCGCCTTTCACCCCTCTGAGTTCTATGTATCCAGCACCTTGAACTTATCGAACAATAACACCAGCTCTTTAAAGCGCTACAAAGTAGCAAGACCGTGTCAGCAAGCCCTCTTTATAATGCCTCATTATTGGCACCCTCGTGCTTCGAAGGCAGCGGTGTAAGGCAGTCCAGCGCCCCCCATTACTGCATCTGATCAAACGATGAATACATTAATCAATGCTGTGTCTGTTTTTGAGCCATAGACACGGTTTGGTTGGATCCTAATGTCGTCCAATCAGGCTCGTGTTCTGCTGCAGACAAGAGATGCCGTGTCCAGATGTCTCTGTCCTGGTGAACAGGTTGCAGAGCCGGCTTCTGGAATGGGCGAGCTGGGCGCAGGCCCAGGGCGACGACATTCAGAGGGGCGCTCTGCATTAAAGTTCTGAGCACATCAAACCCCCTCGACCTTTGCTTCAGCTGTGGAGGGGGGCGGTGGAGTTCAGAGGCAGCTCACTGCTTTAATGTAGCCAGTTCAGGGGGCGCCCTGTGCGAAGGGGCCCCTTCTGCTTCGCTGTTGTTCCACAACATGCAGCGAGGGCGCAGACGTCTGTCTGCCCAGGGCGCACCCTGAGCACGGGCGGCTCTGACAGGTTGGCACTGCTTGTGAATTAATATCTCAGGGCGCGAGGGCCGCGGGAATCCGTCGATCAGGGGCTGTCCCGGAGGAACGGGGCTCGGCGGAGGATTACAAGGCCCGGGGTGGCCGTTGTACCCCCGGGAGGCCTCTGACGGACAATGTTTAACTATCACCGCTGGGACCGGCTCACGGCTTCTAAGGGGCCAGTAAGAATATTAATGAACCGGGGGCCTGGGCCCCGTTCACAAAGCATCAGAGGCAAGGGCTCGTTAGTTAATTGGACGACGGCGGGTCTCGCGGGTCCCTGGGCTCCGTCGCGCCTTCTGGCTTCTGCTTTTATTAGAGTTTTGACACCTGACATTACATCTTTACGCCGAGCGTCACTTGTTAGCGGGACCTTGCCATGCGCATCCTAAGCTCTAATTAATGACCGAGGCTTCGCATATCAACCGAGGCCCGACTTTTGATGAGCGGCCAAAACACGACGACACGTCAGTGCATGAGGGGTACAAAGGCCTACATGGAAACCGGGGTCTTGGCTGGTGCACTGCGATCTCACATGTGGATTCTGGGTCTTAGCTGGTGCACTGCCGCTCTCACATGTGGATTCTGGGTCTTAGCTGGTGCACTGCCGCTCTCACATGTGGATTCTGGGTCTTAGCAGATGCACTGCGGTCTCACATGTGGATTCTGGTTCTTAGCTGGTGCACTGCGGTCTCACATGTGGATTCTGGTTCTTAGCTGGTGCACTGCGGTCTCACATGTGGATTCTGGGTCTTAGCTGGTGCACTGCGGTCTCACATGTGGAGTTCTGGGTTTTAGCAGATGCACTGCCGCTCTCACATGTGGAGGTCTGGTTCTTAGCTGGTGCACTGCGGTCTCACATGTGGATTCTGGGTCTTAGCGGGTGCACTGCGGTCTCACATGTGGAATCTGGGTCTTAGCTGGTGCACTGTCGCTCTCACATGTGGATTTTGGGTCTTAGCTGCTGCACTGCCGCTCTCACATGTGGAGGCCTGGGTCTTAGCAGATGCACTGCCACTCTCACATGTGGATTCTGGGTCTTATTGGGTGCACTGCGGTCTCACATGTGGAATCTGGGTCTTAGCTGGTGCACCGTGGTCTCACATGTGGATTCTGGGTCTTAGCTGGTGCCCTGCGGTCTCACATGTGGATTCTGGGTCTTAGCTGGTGCACTGCCACTCTCACATGTGGATTCTGGGTCTTAGCTGGTGCACTGCGGTCTCACGTGTGGAGTTCTGGGTTTTAGCAGATGCACTGCTGCTCTCACATGTGGATTCTGGGTCTTAGCGGGTGCACTGCGGTCTCACATGTGGAATCTGGGTCTTAGCTGGTGCACTGTCGCTCTCACATGTGGATTCTGGGTCTTAGCTGCTGCACTGCGGTCTCACATGTGGAGTTCTGGGTCTAAGCAGATGCACTGCCACTCTCACATGTGGATTCTGGGTCTTAGCTGGTGCACCGTGGTCTCACATGTGGATTCTGGGTCTTAGCTGGTGCCCTGCGGTCTCACATGTGGATTCTGGGTCTTAGCTGGTGCACTGGCATTTTCACATGTGCAGTTCAGAGTCTTAGCTGGTGCACTGCCACTCTCACATGTGGATTCTGGGTCTTAGCTGGTGCACTGCGGTCTCACGTGTGGAGTTCTGGGTTTTAGCAGATGCACTGCCGCTCTCACATGTGGATTCTGGGTCTTAGCTGGTGCCCTGCGGTATCACATGTGGATTCTGGGTCTTAGCTGGTGCACTGGTGGTCTCACATGTGCAGTTCAGAGTCTTAGCTGGTGCACTGCGGCTCTCACATGTGGATTCTGGGTCTTAGCTTAGATTGTCATGTCCCACCTGTGCTGTTCTAGATTGTCATGTTCTGCATGTGTTGTTCTAGATTGTCATGTTCCCCATGTGCTGTTCTAGATTGTCATGTTCCACCTGTGCTGTTCTAGATTGTCATGTTCTGCATGTGTTGTTCTAGATTGTCATGTTCCACCTGTGCTGTTCTAGATTGTCATGTTCTGCATGTGTTGTTCTAGATTGTCATGTTCCACCTGTGCTGTTCTAGATTGACATGTTCCGCATGCGCTGTTCTAGATATCGATGCTCATCTGTGCTGTTCTAGATTGACATGCTCCGCATGTGTTGTTCTAGATTGTCATGTTCCACCTGTGCTGTTCTAGATTGACATGCTCATCTGTGCTGTTCTAGATTGACATGCTCTGCATGTGTTGTTCTAGATTGTCATGTTCCACCTGTGCTGTTCTAGATTGACATGCTCCGCATGTGTTGTTCTAGATTGTCATGTTCCACCTGTGCTGTTCTAGATTGTCATGTTCCACCTGTGCTGTTCTAGATTGACATGCTCCGCATGCGCTGTTCTAGATTGACATGCTCCGCATGCGCTGTTCTAGATTGTCATGTTCCACCTGTGCTGTTCTAGATTGTCATGTTCCGCATGTGCTGTTCTAGATTGACATGCTCCGCATGTGTTGTTCTAGATTGTCATGTTCCACCTGTGCTGTTCTAGATTGTCATGTTCCACCTGTGCTGTTCTAGATTGACATGCTCCGCATGCGCTGTTCTAGATTGTCATGTTCCACCTGTGCTGTTCTAGATTGTCATGTTCCGCATGTGCTGTTCTAGATTGACATGCTCCGCATGTGTTGTTCTAGATTGTCATGTTCCCCGTGTGCTCATCTGTGCTATTCTAGCCAGTAATTTTCCCCTGGTGTGACTCCAGCCAGCCATGTTCTAGGTATCAGCGTTCCACCAGGGTGGATCTAGATGCCAACAATTCTCCAAACACTGGCCAGCTGAGGCTGCGATGCTCGCGCCAGGGACCATTCATTTCACTGATGCTTTATGAGGTTCTGAGCGTGCGTCACTTCCGGGGATGAAACATTCTGCCAATAATTCCCCCCTGAGCTTTTCACGGAAACGGGATTGTTTTGTTGCTCTCCAGACTGCTGAAAAATTGTGATTACCACCCAAGAAAAGATTGTGCTCGAGGTGGCGTAATAAAAAGCATTACTCACATGTAACACACTTACTCTCAGAAGTGTCGTCATGTAAGGACGTGTTGCCCGGGTCTCAGCCCGAGAGGCATTATGAAATCGGAGAGCACAGATGTAGCAAATGAAAAAACAGCCAACAGCTTATTGATCGGCCCGGAAGACATTTTATTTACGCGGTCGTAATTTTGTGTGTAATTCCCACCGTTACGCCGTGTCACGTAATTGAGACTTTGTACGGCAAAAACCCTCTTCCAGAGCACTGGGACAGTGCAATCGAACTGAAAGTGCGCGACTGTTCACATCTTATGCGATTTTGCACTATTTTTTTGCACAAAAAATGAACCTAAGGATTTAGTTCATGCACAAAAAAAAGTACAAAATGATAACGTCAGAATTTGGAATAATAGCTCATAATTTTGTGCAATTTCTTCAGGTATTTTGTGCAAATTCCACAAAGGAAATTGCATCCACTTTGACCAGTTGCATGACACAACCACGCTTGCTTAAACCACACGGTCTTTAAAACTACTGCGTCTTTACAATGCATGACTTTACCACACATGCCTTTACAACCAATTTCATTGTAAAGGCATGATTGGTAAATGTATATGTGTGGTAAAGATCTCATCCCAGCCCCGCTCTGCCCTGAGCCCTAAAATTCAGCCTTCCTGCGTTGTAATCTTCCCACCCTAGCCCTATTAACTACCCAACCTCCTACCCTAATCCCTAAAACCGGGCCCCCTAGCCCAAAATAACAACCCGACCCCAGCACCCCCGCCCTGAGTCTTAAAAACTGTCCCAACCCCCAGCCCTAAGCTCTAAAACCAGCCCTGACACCTAAAACCTACCCCCACCTCCCTCCGGCTCCAGCTCAACTTATCAAGCCGCATCTCGGCTCTTCTTCCTGCCGCGATCCTTCCGGTTCCTCTCCCCTCCCATACGCTCAGACAGCTAGAACACCGACTGCCTTAATCCCATGTTGTAAAGGCCATTTCCCATTTTCCCCAGGCCTATATATTAACTCACACTTTTGTGCTGCTTTTCTAGGTCTCGCCTATTGTGAACCATATCAAACATTTACAGTGCGCTCAGAGCCCGCCCATTGCTTTCCATTGGTCAGCTATCTTGTCACTCTCATTTGCTTGCGTCTTATTCAATGGCTTCCTTCCTCTTCTTGTGTTTGTCTTTTCACCGGAGTATAGTTTATTCACAGCCTTTTTGATTCAGTTACAAATCCTTTTACTGCTAACATTTAGGGACCTACTTTTTTTTGTTTTGTTTTAGCACGCCGTGAGAGGTTTCTTGCTTTCTCCGTCATGTGCCGCTTTGCCTCTCTCAAGTACCTCCCTAACCCCTTGTGTTCCATGTTGCCTTCTCCTCCCTATACCTCTACTTTGTCCGTTGCTTCCTCACCAATATTTTTAGGTCTCGACTAGCGTTGCAGCACATGCGCTGCTCGCTCGGCGAGACATATTGTGAGAGAGGAGATTTCAGAAGGGGACTTGAAGCCCCGCCCATCATTTTCATTGGATCGCGTCAGCGTTTATGCTAAACGCTGGCTTCCCATTGAAAATGATGCTTTTCGGCCACTGCCCATTCTCCCTTTTGTTCGGCCCATCTGGACTGGCTCGTCTGCTTCATGGCTGTGGTGAAACAATTTGTTATCTCATCATCAGCGCGTGTTTATTTTTGCATCACGCTTTCACTTAAAGTGAAAGTGAAAGCGCGATGCAAATATAAACAAACGGCTGCCTTGACACAATGGCGAGTGCTTGTTCTTGTTTAAAGTTTAGCGGGCGGGTATTTAACAAGATTTTGAACTACAGACCTGCTGGGAGTTTAGAGAGCCAGGATTCCAGCCAAGTGGAAGGTACTGAACGCACTCCTTTACTCTGCAAACCGCAGAACCTTAATGTGAAGGGACAAAGAGAAACTGGCCGGCCGGTATTGTTCGGCAGCCGTTCTCACAAGCCCTGCAGTCAGCAAAGAGGAGGCGAGCAGGGAACACGTCAAGAAAACAAGCCTCTAAAGCAAACCTCTCGGGCAAGGCATTTTAGGTAAAAAGGTGGAGAATGGAACTCGTGGTGAACTATACAAATCCTGTGTGCACCAGCAGGCAGACACCGTATTCTCATGAGATTTTAGAAAGTAAGTTCACAAACTCGGAAATGTTAAAGATAAACAAAAGTTGTAATCCTTTTCGAAGCCCCCTTTCCCCGCTCAGAAAGTTTAGTGAAATCTGCTTTTTTTCTCATTAAAATGTTTCTTTCCGCCACAGTTTCGCGAGCACTTTTCTTTCTCTTAGTTTGTATCTAACAACCGCCGTAAGCATTGCATTTTTCTTTGCCTAATACCTGAAGGCTGGGTAGAGTTTTGTAACATTTATAAGCAGATACAATGTTAACTTTGTGTGATTTAAGATGCAGCGATATTTACACTTGTAAGAGAGGCCTCATTTGTAATGCTTTTGTAAGGCTATCATCGGTGACTCAACAAAGATGTCTTCAAGTGGCATTTTCGTTAATTACCAGTGTGTGTACCACATGGCTAGACTCGAGGTACTTAAGATCGGTTGTCAGAGTCAGCCGAAAAAACAAGTGTCCTGTTACAGCTTCGCCTTCCGCGCCACTAATGCTACGTCAAAAGTATATTATTTTATTTGAAACCTCAATTAAATAAGAATGTCAGAGAATATTGTTTAGCTGTATTCGGGTATCCCTTGTGTGTGTACCTTACCCACTGCTAAATGCCATTACCCGAGTGCCTGATTTAGGTTTTACCGTACCCACGGGCACTCCGTTGGAGTGTTGCAATCGTCTGTATTTAAAATGAGTACTTACCTTTAGGAGGGGCCTGGTGGGAAGGGTGTTATTTAATTACACGGTGAAAGCGTTTAAAACCTTTTGAAATAACCACCTATTTGCTTTTGTGCTAGCCCCTCGAAAGAAGATAGGAAATGTGACTTTTGTGTGAGTTTCAGAGTACCTCTTATCTTTCATAACTGTTTTTGTCACTTTTGTTTGGTATGCTGCACAATTTTTGTACCAAACGAGCTTTTGTTATTGTCAAATAACTTTTCCTTTTTAGGTCGATCATTCGAGACCTCTTGTATATACTTTAGTATATATATATTATTAGGTCGAGCATTCGAGACCTCTTGTATATACTTTAGTCAATACATATTATTAGGTCAAGCATTCGAGACCTCTTGTATATACTTTAGTATATACATATTATATACTTATATGTCTATGTACTTTGTGGGCTCTGGAGATCAGCCCTAGGACTTGTCTACTTCCGCTTAGGAACTTTTTTTTCTGTTCAACTGCCTCTATTTAACTGTCTTGATAGAAAACGACCAGCAGAGGTCAGTATAGTACCAGAATTGCTTTCTGCTGAGAGTCTTTCTTTTTTCTTTTTCTGGCAATTGCCTCCATTTAACTTTCTTGATAGAAAACAGCCAGCAGAGGTCAGTAAAATACCAGAATCACTTTAGCGTTCTGTAGATTCCAGTCCATAGAAATTGTCTTCCACGAGCACACGTAGACAATGATATATTTTTTTAAATCTTGTATTTTCAGTGATATGACCACTGAAGGCCCTGATTGTATAACAAAAAGAGAGCTTTGGACTGCACCATTTCCCGCTGAAAGGCAATATTTCTCTGCATGTGTTCCCATGCCTGGCGTGTCACGCAGTTTGTTGCTTACTTCCCCTCCATGTTAAAGAACAGTAGATGTTTCAGCACCCAGGCCAATGTGCTGCATAGCTAAATACATATAAGGTCCCAAAGGCGAGACCGATTGCATTGCAAATGCTTGTTTTTGATTCCGTCTAGGATTCTCTGTTGCTCCCCTGCCCAGTCCTGATTCCGACCCCCATTGTCTGCTTTCCCATCCTGTCTTCCTTTGCTTCCTAGCCCTCCTGTTGCGGTCCTTCAAATATCTATTTTAATTTGCTTTTCTTTCGAGGACCCGGTGTCTGCCATTTGCTGCTCGTTTGAGAAACATACTTTGTGTTTTGAGTTTTTAAAATCGTCTTTATTGGTTTTTCACAGTGTGTGCATAATACAATACAATCTGCCAATATTGTCATACACAACAGTGCAGTGACAGCCACACTTTAGACGCTTGGTGGGGAACCAGGCTGCGCTTCACATTGGTGACAGACGAATAAAGACAAAGGAGACCCTGCCTAACAATCGCACGTGTCTGTGCATATCGGCCGCTGTATGATCAGAAAGAAAAGCAATAGATACTTTTCCCCATCTCCACACCTCCATACCAAACGATTCATAAAACACAAACACAAACTGTACGATCTCAACTAACCCATACATGTTATGCGATTCAGGCCAGCAATGGGCCAGGGTGCTTATATATGGACCCTTTAGCAAAGGGGGAAGGACAGCGGGAGATAGGGAGGGGGAAGGGAGAAGAGGGGGGGAAGAGGAAAAGACAAGAGAAAGAAGGAGAAAGAGAGAGAGAGAGGGGAGGATGCTTCATAGCTCGCGCTCCCGCATGTCCGCAAGAGCCGGAGAGTCTCGCCTGGGTAAGCTAGGACCTGCCTAGTGCAATGGCCGCCGTGACTCGTTTGCTATTGTGTGATGGCTTGTTCTTGTATGTGCCCAGCAGAGTATGTCCGTTCAAACTAATGGGGCGCTAGATGTTTTCAATATGCTTTCCACGGAAGAGAAGTAATCTTGCCATTGCATGGGAGTGGCCTGTGGGTGGACTCGGGCGCCTTCAGTGTTTGTTGTGTCGTGTGCTCTGCCGCCAATGCCTTGCGGAGATCCAGTAACCATGTGCGCATGTCGGGAGATGCACTCGATTTCCATGACATTGCTATTCTACGTTTAGCTAACGGCAAAGCTAAATCTAGGAATTTATTAAGGTTTTTTCTCGCAGCAGTACGCTTGGTGCTGCCGAAACATACTTTTGTGTTTACCTAATATTTTTTTATTTACTGCCCCAAGTGATGACCGCCATCATAGAAAGGTAAACATAATATAACAAAATGGCTGTATTTGTGCAGAAGCGTGGTGACGGATGTGAGCTCTTGCGTCATCATGCTAGACGCCATGTTAGTATAGCGGCGTGCTCGAACATGTGCGCCTCATTGCACTATGTTCTCATTTTGCAGATGCTTGTTGTAATGTATTCTTCCTTGAGCCATATTAAGTATATCTTTACTTGTTTTTGTTTGTGTTTTATTCATGTATTCATTTACTGAAGGCCTGTCTGGAAAGCTGTCCAGCTCTTTCCTGAATCTTTTAGAGTTAGTTCTGCCTCAGAGAGGGTGATGAGGTGGGTTCGGTGCTGAGTATCTTGAGCCCCAGACCTGCCTCTGTGTTTTTTCTGCTGCTTCTCTGCAGATGGCTTCTCCAGCACAGTGGTCTTGTCTAAGTTGCCTAGTGGGGTAGTGTTAGAGTTCACTTCCCCTTAGTATTTGAGTCCTCTTGAACAACCAGGATTCAAATAGAGCCTGGTCCTTCTGTCTGAAGTTGAATAAAAGCTACATACGTCTCCTGCTTGTTTACAACTAAAGATTCCATGTGCTGGTCTCCTTGCCTTTGTTTAACAGACATATGAATGTCTACATCTGTCCCAGATGTGCTCTCTTGAACCCCTATCAGTGCTGGCTGCTTCTTGACGCCAGACTCGTGCTCTTAAAATATCGAAAACACACATATAACACTTTGACTCCAGTGCTTCCTGGGACTACCTGGATCCACAAATGTAGGAGTAAACTGGGATTGTTGGTGAAATGACAACTAGTTTTCCTAAAACTGTTCGCGATGAGTGGTGTATCGGCTGCTACCTTTGAAGCAGGGTTGAGACGTGCCCTCGGTGGGGGCTGCCCTCAGCGAGCACCCCCTGGTGGCTGTTCCCTGACCCCTGTGGGCCTCACTTTGGCTCCTGCTGGACAGGTCTGCATCTCACTGAACAGAACTTCCGGTCAGATGCCAAACTTTCCTTATGAGAAAGAAGCAGAGAAAAGAAATATATTGAGATCAAAGAGAATGAGAAGAGTTCAACGGTCTGGACACAAAAGAGGTGCAGTAGTGATGTGGGGCACTGTGAGTACTTCTGCGAGTTGTAGACAACTCTACTGGGAGAGCGAGTGCGAGCTTGAGGGTAGTATGAGCGCCAACACAAGGGCGAGTGATACGGTGAGTTCTGGTCGTAGAACTAGTGCGAGTGCCACTGTGAGAGTGAGAGCAAGTGCAAGGGGTAGTATGTGGACAAAAGCTAGTGTGAGTGCCACTGTGAGAGTGAGAGCTAGTGCAAGGGGTAGTATGAGGACAAGAGCTAGTGCGAGTGCCGTTGTGAGAGTGAGAGCTAGTGCAAGGGGTAGTATGAGGACAAGAGCTAGTGCGAGTGCCACTGTGAGAGTGAGAGCTAGTGCAAGGGGTAGTATGAGGACAAGAGCTAGTGCGAGTGCCGTTGTGAGAGTGAGAGCTAGTGCAAGGGGTAGTATGAGGACAAGAGCTAGTGCGAGTGCCACTGTGAGAGTGAGAGCTAGTGCAAGGGGTAGTATGAGGACAAGAGCTAGTGCGAGTGCCACTGTGAGAGTGAGAGCTAGTGCAAGGAGTAGTATGAGGACAGGAGCTAGTGCGAGTGCCACTGTGAGAGTGAGAGCTAGTGCAAGGGGTAGTATGAGGACAAGAGCTAGTGCGAGTGCCACTGTGAGAGTGAGAGCTAGTGCAAGGGGTAGTATGATGACAAGAGCTAGTGCGAGTGCCACTGCGAGTGAGAGCTAGTGCAAGGGGTAGTATGTGGACAAAAGCTAGTGTGAGTGCCACTGTGAGAGTGAGAGCTAGTGCAAGGAGTAGTATGAGGACAAGAGCTAGTGCGAGTGCCACTGTGAGGGTGAGAGCTAGTGCAAGGGGTAGTATGAGCACAAGAGATAGTGTGAGTGGCACTGTGAGTGAGAGCTAGTGCAAGGGGTAGTATGAGCACAAGAGCTAGTGCAATTGCCACTGTGAGTTAGAGCTAGTGCAAGGGGTAGTATGAGCACAGGGGCTAGTGCAAGTGCCACTGTGTGAGTGAGAGCTAGTGCAAGGGGTAGTATGTGGACAAAAGCTAGTGTGAGTGCCACTGTGAGAGCTAGTGCAAGGGGTAGTATGAGGACAAGAGCTAGTGCGAGTGACACTGTGAGAGTGAGAGCTAGTGCAAGGGGTAGTATAAGGACAAGAGCTAGTGCGAATGCCACTGTGCGAGTGAGAGCTAGTGCAAGGGGTAGTATGAGCACAAGAGCTAGTGTGAGTGCCACTGTGAGAGTGAGTGCTAGTTTGAGTGATTGTATGAGCACAAGAGCTAGTGAGAGCTTTAGTGTGAGTACCATTGCAAGTGCATGGGTCAGTTCTAGACATAGAGCTGGTGTGAGTGCCACTGTGAGAGCGAGAACAGGTGTGAGTGTTAATAAGACCTAGTGAGAGTTCTAAAGTGAATGGGTGTGAGTGTCAGTGCGAGTACAAGGGTGAGTTCTGGTCCTAGAGCTAGTGCAAATGCCACTGTGAGAGTGAGTGCTAGTTTGAGTGGTAGTATGAGCACAAGAGCTAGTGAGAGCTTTAGTGTGAGTTGGGGTGAGTACCAGTGCAAGTGCAGCGGTCAGTTCTAGTTGTAGAGGTAGTGTGATTACCACTCTGAGAGCGAGCACTAGTGAGAGGGGTAGTATGAGCACAAGCACAAGAATTAGTGAGAGTTCTACTGTGAATGAGTGTGAGTGCCAGTGCAAGGTTGAGATCTAGTCATAGAGCTAGTGCGAGAGCCACTGTGAGAGCGAGCGCTCGCACGAGCACCACCTTGAGTGGTAGGGTGAATGCTAATGTGAAGGGCTGTGATTACCACCTACTTTTGTTAAAGATTCCATGGGGTGTGGACTGGGGAGACCATGATATGAGAACAGGCCTTGGGCTGATCAGTGCTGACCCTGTCTGGCCATGCCCAGGGCAGGGTTCGGTCAACGCTCTCACACTTGTAGTGTGCAACCCTAGATGGGACATGGGCCTTTAACTCCTTCAGCGGTGGATCATGTTAGAGCCCTTTGATAGGAGCGAAGGTTTCTTTGTCAGGCTTGTAAAATTCTCTTAAAGTTATGTTTAATTTAGAGACCATTAACAGTGCCCGGAAGCTGTAAATGGGAGCTGTCCATGTAGACTCAATGTGCCTGGTGCCGCCTTCTGTTCCTATGTCAATGTTAGATTTAGACCTATTTCTTATCTCGCTGGAGAGATCGGTGAACAAGACTTCCCATCACTGCGCAGTGACCTCTTGGTTGTGCGCGAGGACCTCTTGGTTGTGAGCGAGGACCTCTTGATTGTGCACGAGGACCTCTTGGTTGTGCGTGAGGACCTCTTGGTTGTGCGTGACAACCTCTTGATTGTGCGCGAGGACCTCTTGGTTGTTTGCGAGGACCTCTTGGTTGTGTGCGAGGAACTCTTGATTGTGCGCGAGGACCTCTTGATTGTGCGCGAGGACCTCTTGGTTGTTTGCAAGGACCTCTTGATTGTGTGTGAGGACCTCTTGATTGTGCGTGAGGACCTCTTGGTTGTGCACGAGGACCTCTCGGATGTGGGCGAGGCCCTCTTGATTGTGTGTGAGGACCTCTTGATTGTGTGCGAGGACCTCTTAGTTGTGTGCGAGGACCTCTTGATTGTACCTGAGGACCTCTTGGTTGTGTGTGAGGACCTCTTGGTTGTGCGCGAAGACCTCTTGGTTGTGCACAAGGACCTCTTGGTTGTGGGCGAGGAACTCTTGATTGTGGGCGAGGACCTCTTGATTGTGCGCAAGGACCTCTTGCTTGTGCGCGAGGACATCTTGGTTGTGCCTGAGGACCTCTTGGTTGTGCGTGAGGACCTCTTGATTGTGTGTGAGGACCTCTTGGTTGTTTGCAAGGGCCTCTTGGTTGTGCGCGAGGACCTCTTGGTTGTGTGTGAGGACCTCTTGATTGTGCGTGAGGACTTCTTGTTGTGCGCAAGGTCGAAGTAGTGCCTATATTTTCAGGATTGCCCGCATTTCATCTCTACATAAGTCCTTCCGTCTTCCAGGTTTACAACAAGACTTCCCATCAGTGCGCAAGGACCTCTTGGTTGTGCGCGATGACCTCTTGGTTGTGCGTGAGGACGTCTTGGGGATGCATGACGACCTCTTGATTGTGCGCGAGGACCTCTTGGTTGTGCATGAGGACCTCTTAGCTGCGCGCGCGGACCTCTTGATTATGCGCGAGGACCTCTTGATTATGCGCGAGGATCTCTTGATTGTGTGTGAGGACCTCTTGATTGTGCGTGAGGACCTTTCGGTTGTGCGCGAGGACCTCTTGGTTGTGGGCGAGGACCTCTTGCTTGTGCCTGAGAACCCCTTGATTGTGTGTGAGGACTTCTTGGTTGTTTGCGAGGGCCTCTTGGTTGTGCGCGAGGACCTCTTGGTTGTGCACGAGGACCTCTTGATTGTGCATGAGGACTTCTTGGTTGTGCGCAAGGTCGAAGTAGTCCCTATATTTTCCAGATTGCCCGCATTTCATCTTTGCATAAGTCCTTCCGTCTTCCAGGTTTACGCCTACATTCTCCGAGGTCAGGGGGACTATCGCGCTGTGGTGGTCAGAGCATCGCCTCGATTTGAAGCCTTCCATTAGCCCCGGGGTTTCTTGAAACAAATGTTCACATTATCGGTGCATGGAACGAGTGGCACTCTCGTGGGCTACTAGGAGAGAATGACAGGTCCAGACTTCACTGGCAAGGCCGGACTGGCCATACCAGGCATCGGACCTTTCCCCAGGAGGCTGGAAGGGTGGGGTGCTGCTGCAGTTACTGGGGGCTAGTTGTGTATCAGTGCAGCAGTTTTAAAAGCGCAGCAGAGTTCCTTGTATATCCAACAGTTTTCAGGCAACAATAAAAGTGCAAAGATACCTCTGGTGATTAATGTACCTGCTGGCGAAAGATAGGTCTTGTGACGACTTTGACTCTTCTGCGGCAGCGCTGAGGGTTAATGTGCCTGCTGCAAAGAGCGTGTACTATGCCGATCACAGAACTGTAGTTTATGTGCATAGCTCAGTGGTTTTGTCACAGAGATGCTTTTGTTACTGTGCAGTTCATAAACTACAGTCTTAATCTAGGCTAGAAAGTTATATTTTTTTCCCAGTTTTTCATTATCCTAATTTTGCTAAAAAGGGTTTGTTTAAGTAGAAATAAATTCTTCTTACTAAAGTCAACCCTAACCAATATACTGTTCTGAATCCTGAGTTTGTGCTTCACTAGACCAAGCACTCTTACAAAATGTCTACCAGTAAGGATGACATATGTACCCTACACCTTGTAGTCCCCATTGTCTAATGTAACATTTTCTATACATTGATTTACACACATATGATTTATTGTCTCTGTGTGTGTGATGTGAAGTTCTCTGACACCCTACACTGGCATGAGAAGGACTATAAAACAAATGAAATACATGTGAGAGAGGAGCTACAGAGAGATGCGGGGCACTGTTGGAGGGTGATAGTGAGGGAGTCCGAGGAGGAGGTCATGAGGGGGAGGGGCTATGGAGAGATGAGGGGCACTGCTGGAGGGTGGTAGTGAGGGAGTCTGAGGAGGAGGTCATGAGGGGGAGGGGCTATGGAGAGATGAGGGGCACTGCTGGAGGGTGGCAGTGAGGGAGTCTGAGGAGGAGGTCATGAGGGGGAGGGGCTATGGAGAGATGAGGGGCACTGGTGGAGGGTGGCAGTGAGGGAGTCCGAGGAGGAGATCATGAGGGGGAGGGGCTGTGGAGAGATGAGGGGCACTGGTGGAGGGTGATAGTGAGGGAGTCCGAGGAGGAGGTCATGAGGGGGAGGGGCAATGGAGAGATGAGGGGCACTGGTGGAGGGTGATAGTGCGTGAGTCCGAGGAGGAGGTCATTGGGGGAGGGCCTATGGAGAGATGAGGGGCACTGGTGGAGGGTGATAGTGAGGGGGTCCAAGGAGGAGGTCATTGGGGGAGGGCCTATGGAGAGATGAGGGGCACTGGTGGAGGGTGATAGTGAGGGGGTCCAAGGAGGAGGTCATTGGGGGAGGGCCTATGGAGAGATGAGGGGCACTGGTGGAGGGTGGCAGTGAGGGAGTCCGAGGAGGAGATCATGAGGGGGAGGGGCTATGGAGAGATGAGGGGCACTGGTGGAGGGTGATAGTGAGGGAGTCCGAGGAGGAGGTCATGAGGGGGAGGGGCAATGGAGAGATGAGGGGCACTGGTGGAGGGTGATAGTGAGGGAGTCCGAGGAGGAGGTCAGGAGTGGGGCTATGGAGAGATGAGGGGCACTGGTGGAGGGTGGCAGTGAGGGAGTCCGAGGAGGAGATCATGAGGGGGAGGGGCTATGGAGAGATGAGGGGCACTGGTGGAGGGTGATAGTGCGTGAGTCCGAGGAGGAGGTCAGGAGTGGGGCTATGGAGAGATGAGGGGCACTGGTGGAGGGTGATAGTGAGGGAGTCCGAGGAGGAGATCATGAGGGGGAGGGGCTATGGAGAGATGAGGGGCACTGGTGGAGGGTGATAGTGAGTGAGTCCGAGGAGGAGGTCATTGGGGAGGGCCTATGGAGAGATGAGGGGCACTGGTGGAGGGTGATAGTGAGGGGGTCCAAGGAGGAGGTCATTGGGGGAGGGCCTATGGAGAGATGAGGGGCACTGGTGGAGGGTGATAGTGAGGGGGTCCAAGGAGGAGGTCATTGGGGGAGGGCCTATGGAGAGATGAGGGGCACTGGTGGAGGGTGGCAGTGAGGGAGTCCGAGGAGGAGATCATGAGGGGGAGGGGCTATGGAGAGATGAGGGGCACTGTTGGAGGGTGATAGTGAGTGAGTCAGAGGAGGAGGTCATGAGGGGGAGGGGCTATGGAGAGATGAGGGGCACTGGTGGAGGGTGATAGTGAGGGGGTCCAAGGAGGAGGTCATTGGGGGAGGGCCTATGGAGAGATGAGGGGCACTGGTGGAGGGTGGCAGTGAGGGAGTCCGAGGAGGAGATCATGAGGGGGAGGGGCTATGGAGAGATGAGGGGCACTGTTGGAGGGTGATAGTGAGTGAGTCAGAGGAGGAGGTCATGAGGGGGAGGGGCTATGGAGAGATGAGGGGCACTGGTGGAGGGTGATAGTGAGTGAGTCAGAGGAGGAGGTCATGAGGGGGAGGGGCTATGGAGAGATGAGGGGCACTGGTGGAGGGTGATAGTGAGGGAGTCTGAGGAGGAGGTCAGGAGTGGGGCTATGGAGAGATGAGGGGCACTGCTAGAGGGTGGTAGTGAGGGAGTCCGAGGAGGAGGTCATTGGGGGAGAGGCAATGGACCGGTGAGGGGCACTGTTGGAGGGTGATAGTGAGGGAATCATTGAAGAGCCCCCAAAGATTGCAGTGTCCTGGTGCGCTGTAAGGTCATACTTTTCTAAGCTTTAACAAGGAATACAATTGAACATATAATGGAAAATTTGTTGTCAAATGTACAATTTTTGCCATTTTTTTCCAAATGTTCTTTGGGGCAGAGCCCCCAGCCCTTCTGTAGTGGTCAGGCTCGCTCACTCTGCACTGCAGGGGGCTGGTCTGACAACATTTGCCAGGACTGCTTTGGGGTCCCAGCCCGGCCCTGCTCACACGCTCAGCCATGAACCCTCCTTTGTGGCGTCGCTGACGCGCCAGCAGGAAGTGCTTCATGGATGGAGCCCTGTGCATCTTTATTTTAGACAAGCCCCTTTCACATAGAGGCAGGTTCAAAGTTCACAAGAGGTCACCATTAGGTTTGTTTCAATATGTATCCAAATTCGGCAGCACACGACCTAAAAGCCATTAGAATGCTTCACCGCTGGACGGGTGACAGGGGCCAGCAGAGGTCACGAGAGGTCAAGTGTGATGTAGCCTGCTGGGCTGACATGGCTGCCTTGCTCTGTCTCTCTCTCTCAGCTTAGCTTGTCCTGATGGCTTTTTCGGTCTGCCCTAGAGAAAGCTGTCTCTCCTTTCTCATGACTTCCAAAAACGTAGAATCGAAAATACGCACACAGATACATGCATAGAGGGACTTTGGGTCGGCTGTCTCCCTCCATTGGTTTGTTCATGTGTCTTTCACGCACACACATACATGCATAGTGGTGCTTTGGTTCAGCTGTCTCCCTCCATTGGTTTGTTCATGTGTCTTTCACGCACACACATCCATGCATAGTGGTGCTTTGGGTCAGCTGTCTCCCTCCATTGGTTTGTTCATGTGTCTTTCACGCACACACATCCATGCATAGTGGTGCTTTGGGTCAGCTGTCTCCCTCCATTGGTTTGTTCATGTGTCTTTCACGCACACACATCCATGCATAGAGGGTCTTTGGGTCGGCTGTCTCCCTCCATTGGTTTGTTCATGTGTCTTTCACGCACACAGATACATGCATAGAGGGACTTTGGGTCGGCTGTCTCCCTCCATTGGTTTGTTCATGTGTCTTTCACGCACACACATCCATGCATAGTGGTGCTTTGGGTCAGCTGTCTCCCTCCATTGGTTTGTTCATGTGTCTTTCACGCACACACATCCATGCATAGAGGTGCTTTGGGTCGGCTGTGTCCGCCCATTGGTTTGTTCATGTGTCTTTCACGTTTTGATTTCGCCTACCACCGCATACGGCCCGGGGGATGGGGTGCGTAATGCTCTGTGAGTGATGACATGTGCCAGAGCACACTGTGCGCAGCTGGCAGCGCTGTGTACATCTATAACAAGGCCTGGTGTGCCCCTCTTTTATCTCTGCATTTTAATATATTGTTTGAGAATTTCTGCATATTGCGTGTTAAATATATTCAATGCACGCATGTTTTGTCAGACTTATTGGCTTTGCCAATGCTTGTTTTGTGTTTCCTTTGTAGCATACATCTGCGAGGGGACTGTGCGTGACGCGTGTTTTGTGGTATTTCTGGAGTCCGGCCTGCGGACGGTTACTGCCTCATTTGTTGAGTTTGTGTGTCGGTTTGAGCAGTCTGGTGGTTGTGTGCAGTCGGCTAGAGATCTGCCTGTGTGTGCTTGCTGTGCCCACTGTTCCCCCACCTCCCACTGGCCGGAGTGGAGTTAGTGAGGGTGGTACGCACGTGGATCCGGGGGCTGTTTTGGGTCTGAGGGAAATACAAAGACCAGGAGCTTAATTTAGCCACAGGCCCAAGAACCTGGACACCTGTCTGGCTCATCTGATTCTGCCTTCGGCGCCTGAGCAAAGAGTGGAGTTACCGTGGGCACATCTCAGTCTCACAGTACCTTTAAAGAACGATATATATGTGATGTAAATTGGGAAAACATAAACTGTATGTTGTGTTGTCTAGTGTCGGTCCAATAACAAGCCCTTCACTGCTATGTCCCGCTAACGGTAATCCATGTCACCTCCTGCAAACGGTAATCTGTGTCACGTCCTTGCAACGGTAATCTGTGCCACGTCCTGCTAACAGTAATCCATGTCACCTCCTGCAAACGGTAATCTGTGTCACGTCCTTGCAACGGTAATCTGTGCCACGTCCTGCTAATGGTAATCCATGTCACCTCCTGCTAAAGGTAATCAGTGTCATGTCCTTGCAATGGTAATCTGTGCCATGTACTGCTAACGATTATATGTGTCACGTCCTTGCAGCGGTAATCTGTGCCACGTACTGCTAACGGTAATCTGTGTCGCATCCTCGCAACGGTAATCTGTGCCACGTCCTGCTAACGGTAATCTGTGTCACATCCTTGCAATGGTAATCTGTGCCACGTCTTGCTAACGGTAACCTGTGTCACGTCCTTGCAATGGTAATCTGTGCCACGTCCTGCGAACGGTAATCCATGTCATGTCCTGCTAATGGTAATCTGTGTCACATCCTTGCAATGGTAATCTGTGACACGTCCTGCTAACGGTAATCCATGTCATGTCCTGCTAACGATAATCTGTGTCACATCCTTGCAACTGTAATCTGTGCCACGTCCTGCGAACGGTAATCCACGTCATGTCCTGCTAATGGTAATCTGTGTCACATCCTTGCAATGGTAATCTGTGCCACGTCTTGCTAACGGTAATCCATGTCATGTCCTGCTAACGATAATCTGTGTCACATCCTTGCAACTGTAATCTGTGCCACGTCCTGCGAACGGTAATCCATGTCATGTTCTGCTAATGGTAATCTGTGTCACATCCTTGCAATGGTAATCTGTGCCACGTCCTGCTAACGGTAATCCATGTCATGTCCTGCTAACGATAATCTGTGTCACATCCTTGCAACTGTAATCTGTGCCACGTCCTGCGAACGGTAATCCATGGCATGTCCTGCTAATGGTAATCTGTGTCACATCCTTGCAATGGTAATCTGTGCCACGTCCTGCTAACGGTAATCCATGTCACGTCCTGCTAACGGTAATCTGTGTCACATCCTTGCAATGGTAATCTGTGCCACGTCCTGCTAATGGTAATCCATGTCTCGTCCTGCTAACGGTAATCTGGTCACAACTTGATCTCAAGGACCTCAGTCGTGCATACACAACACCTCTGGTGAGATGTGCAAAGCTGATAGTCAGTTGTGGGCATACGTATGAGCCCCTTGCAAACCCACTTTGGGTGGCTTTTAGTTGACTCTGCAAAGCACGTACTATAAGTCAGCGTGCCTTTAGGACGCGGGCCCCCGGGATCCCGGCCATGCCCTCGTGGCTCATGGATGAGGGATTGGTTGCCGCGAACGGCGAGAAGTACTTCCGGGTCACGACTGACGTCACTTCCTGCCGGGGAAGGAGAGGGCGGGGGCCTATTTAGGGCACATTGCCCTGGCTCTTGTCCTTTCTTACTTACAGCGCCGGCCCCATATGTAGTGGACTCTGTGAATCTCCCACAAACCCATCCCAGTGGACTCCGTGAATCTCCCACCCACCCATCCCAGTGGACTCCGTGAATCTCCCACCCACCCATTCCTTGAAGTAGAGCTTCGGAAGGTGTTGGAAGTTGAGTTAAGAGTGGCGGTTAGGAGGCCACATAAATTGCCTTACATTGTTAAGGGGAGCCCGCCTGCATACTCCCTAGGCCAGCACTGAGGGGGGAAACGGTTAGCTCACCCCAGAGGGAATGGAGACACCAGCTGGGGGCAAGGGCGCCAGTTTGCAAACTACGGCATGGACCATCCGCCCCTGGTTATTACCTACGAGCCCCGATGGGCAGCCTGGTGGTGAAGGGGTGGGCCCCTCACGTGTCGGACAAGGACCAGAGGGCAGGGGCTCACCTCTCAAGGACGCAGGTGGGTTGCACCTTGCGTGGTTCTCAGTTGGGGTGCGCGAGCCAGAATACTCCTTAGTGCTGGAGCGATAGAGAACATTCTTGGTCGATAAATTAAGTTTTGACATTTCTGCTGATAGATTATGAAGTTGGATCAACATAAATAAGAAATATCGTTCAGTGATCAAAATTGATAAATATGTCGTATGATTCTTGAATCTGATCGATGCTATATTGTCATGTTTACATGTGATGGTTTGTAATAAACATGGCCTCTTTGACCCACAGCTCTGGCCGTCAAGTCTTGATTTGTGGGTTATGATGGGGCGGGGCCGGGGACAACCTGGGGGGTCCGGGCCCTAATAGATTTGTTGCCTTACTCTGCACCTGGGTGTGTTCTGTGGATGCTGCGGTGGGTGTTCTTGCGGCTCCCGTGGACTTTGATGCATCTCCAGATTTACAAAACTATGAAAAAACTTGGGGATTGTGCCAAAACCTTACACGTCCCCAGAGGAGACACAACGAGGGGAAATAACATAATGTTATTTCTCCTCCTGTTTCCTCTTTCGATGAAATATGGAAAAATAGAAAGAGCAAAAAGCCACCAGTATTGTTTTTGTGCAGGAAGATGTCCCTTCCTGCACACAACAATCCTGCATGCGGTGCAGGCACCCTTGCGACCTGGTATAAGAGCGGCTGCTGCAACCCCACCAGTGCAGCGGAAAGGACAGGAATGCGCTGTATGCTATAGATACTGCCCTTTTACTGTGACGCAGCGCAGCAAGGGGACTTACTGCGCTCTGCTGTGCCAAGTCCCCATAAATATGCCCATAAGTTTGTAAATACGCTGTGTGCTCACTCACTGTGCAAAATACCTTGTATGTTACACATGAAATCCTCCTCAGTGTGTAAATACCGTGTTGCCAAAAAACGAGAACTGCATCTTGTGCAGCGCTGCTCCAAGGCGGCTGCGGCCTGGGACACGTGAACTGCCCGAGCTACCCTGGGGTGCCCCGAGCTGCCGCCTCGGCCTCGAAACGCTTCATAAATGCCACAAACCAGCAGCGCACTCTGTATTTTTTGACTGACATCTATTGAGTGTGTAAGTGACAGCTGTGATGTTTGAGTGACAGCCTCTAATTGTCTCTGTCACGCTGTGCACCAGCAACAGCTGCTCCCTGCCAGGCTGTCAGCATGGCACCCTGTGTGCCCGGGGCAGGGGTCACACCTACCCTCAGATGATGTGCCTGTCTTTTAGGCTCTACAGGCGCGCGGGCAGGTCGTGCTTGAGGTGGGACGGGTGGTGGGGGCACTCACAAGGGAAGGCTATGGAGGGGGGGGGGGCGAGGGCTGCTCGTCGAAGCGTAGACTGCACTGCTGGTGCTGTCCAGTACTAGTACAGCAGCCCTGCTGAGAAGTGCTGGTACCCTCCATTACTAGTACAGCAGCCCTGCTGAGAAGTACTGGTGCTGTCCATTACTAGTACAGTAATCCTGCTGAGAAGTGCTGGCACTGCCCATTACTAGTCTTCCAGCCCTGCTGAGAAGTGCTGGCACTGCCCATTACTAGTCTTCCAGCCCTGCTGAGAACTGCTGGTACTGTTCATTACCAGTCCAGCAGCCCTGCTGAGAAGGACTGATACTCTCTATAACTAGTACAGCAGCCCTGCTGAGAAGGTCTGGTACTCTCTAGAACTAGTACAGCAGCCCTGCTGAGAAGGGCTGGTACCCTCCATTACTAGTCCAGCAGCCCTGCTGAGAAGGGCTGGTACTCTCTATAACTAGTACAGCAGCCCTGCTGAGAAGTACTGGTACCCTCCATTACTAGTACAGCAGGCCTGCTGAGAAGTGCTGGATCTGCCCATTACTAGTCTTCTAGCCCTGCTGAGAAGGGCTGATACTCTCTATAACTAGTATGGCAGCCCTGCTGAGAAGGGCTGGTACCCTCCATTACTAGTCCAGCAGCCCTGCTGAGAAGGGCTGGTACTCTCTATAACTAGTACAGCAGCCCTGCTGAGAAGGTCTGGTACTCTCTAGAACTAGTACAGCAGCCCTGCTGAGAAGGACTGATACTCTCTATAACTAGTACAGCAGCCCTGCTGAGAAGGTCTGGTACTCTCTAGAACTAGTACAGCAGCCCTGCTGAGAAGGACTGATACTCTCTATAACTAGTACAGCAGCCCTGCTGAGAAGGTCTGGTACTCTCTAGAACTAGTACAGCAGCCCTGCTGAGAAGGGCTGGTACCCTCCATTACTAGTACAGCAGGCCTGCTGAGAAGTGCTGGCACTGCCCATTACTAGTCTTCCAGCCCTGCCGAGAAGTGCTGGTACTGTTCATTACCAGTCCAGCAGCCCTGCTGAGAAGGTCTGGTACTCTCTAGAACTAGTACAGCAGCCCTGCTGAGAAGGGCTGGTACTCTCTATAACTAGTACAGCAGCCCTGCTGAGAAGGGCTGGTACCCTCCATTACTAGTACAGCAGCCCTGCTGAGAAGGGCTGATACTCTCTATAACTAGTACAGCAGCCCTGCTGAGAAGGGCTGATACTCTCTATAACTAGTACAGCAGCCCTGCTGAGAAGGGCTGGTACTCTCTATAACTAGCACAGCAGCCCTGCTGAGAAGGGCTGATACTCTCTATAACTAGTACAGCAGCCCTGCTGAGAAGGGCTGGTACTCTCTGTAACTAGTACAGCAGCCCTGCTGAGAAGGGCTGGTACTCTCTATAACTAGTACAGCAGCCCTGCTGAGAAGGGCTGATACTCTCTATAACTAGTACAGCAGCCCTGCTGAGAAGTGCTGATCAAGAACAACAGGGCTATACCCAAATCACCCTATGATACCTGGGTATAAGGGACAATATATATATATAGAAAAGGGGTATCACGGAAAAGATACGTACAATTATTCATAGAGAGAGCACATTTAATTACCCTTTCAGAATTATTAAATAATAATAGCATACATCTGGCATCATTTACAGTATATCACAAGGAAACAGGCGTTTATACAAAGAAAGATATAGACACATATATAACATACCATCAATACAATATATAACAACAGACAATTAACCCAAAAGAAAACATTTTTATGGGAGTGTCCCCTTAAGAGGTATCAGGCGGACCACTCGGAGGTAGTCAAACTGAATAATAGGGAACACAAGCAATGTGGGCAAATATAACCCGAACTTTGTAACATGTGTCCCAGCGACAGTCTGTAAATCACTGAAACTCAAGTGACTCCTCTATTCAATATCTGTCGACGTGACCACGTTTCAGCCACAATGAACTTCAGGCCTCTTCAGGACAGGGGTTAAATGGCAAATGTATCTTCCAAATTTAGATCCAAAGGTAAACTCACTCGCAATTGATGGGAGCGTTCTAGTGGTGACTTAATTGCGCTTCAAAATTATGCCTACGGCAGAGATCGAAACACCGTTTCACCGACTGATTCGCACTTCGTCACTAAGCCTTCGTCAAAGCTCAAAGCACCGTATCGCCAACAGATTTAGGTCGAACACGGGCAGTCTATAGACTCGAATCCTCAAAGTAACGCCAATCCACACACACGCGGGTTCCGAAGTAACGGTCTGGTACTCTCTAGAACTAGTACAGCAGCCCTGCTGAGAAGTGCTGGTACTCTCTAGAACTAGTACAGCAGCCCTGCTGAGAAGGGCTGGTACCCTCCATTACTAGTCCAGCAGCCCTGCTGAGAAGGGCTGGTACTCTCTATAACTAGTACAGCAGCCCTGCTGAGAAGTACTGGTACCCTCCATTACTAGTACAGCAGGCCTGCTGAGAAGTGCTGGCACTGCCCATTACTAGTCTTCCAGCCCTGCCGAGAAGTGCTGGTACTGTTCATTACCAGTCCAGCAGCCCTGCTGAGAAGGTCTGATACTCTCTATAACTAGTACAGCAGCCCTGCTGAGAAGGGCTGGTACTCTCTATAACTAGTACAGCAGCCCTGCTGAGAAGGGCTGGTACTCTCTGTAACTAATCCAGCAGCCCTGCTGAGAAGGGCTGATACTCTCTATAACTAGTACAGCAGCCCTGCTGAGAAGTGCTGGTACTCTCTATAACTAGTACAGCAGCCCTGCTGAGAAGGGCTGATACTCTCTATAACTAGTACAGCAGCCCTGCTGAGAAGTGCTGGCACTGTCCATTACTAGTACAGCAGCCCTGCTGAGAAGGGCTGGTACCCTCCATTACTAGCACAGCAGCCCTGCTGAGAAGGGCTGATACTCTCTATAACTAGTACAGCAGCCCTGCTGAGAAGGGCTGATACTCTCTATAACTAGTACAGCAGCCCTGCTGAGAAGGGCTGGTACTCTCTATAACTAGTACAGCAGCCCTGCTGAGAAGGGCTGATACTCTCTATAACTAGTACAGCAGCCCTGCTGAGAAGTGCTGGCACTGTCCATTACTAGTACAGCCGCCCTGCTGAGAACTGATGGTACTTTCCATTCCTAGTACAGCAGCCCTGCTGAGAAGGGCTGGTACTCTCTATAACTAGTACAGCAGCCCTGCTGAGAAGTGCTGGTACCCTCCATTACTAGTACAGCAGCCCTGCTGAGAAGGGCTGGTACTCTCTATAACTAGTCCAGCAGCCCTGCTGAGAAGTACTGGCTCCGTCCATCACTAGTACAGCAGCCCTACTAAGAAGTACTGGCTCTGTCCATTACTAGTACAGCAGGCCTGCTGAGAAGTGCTGGATCTGCCTATTACTAGTACAGTAATCCTCCTGAGAAGTGCTGGCACTGCCCATTACTAGTCTTCTAGCCCTGCTGAGAAGTGCTGGTACTTTCCATTCCTAGTGCAGCAGCCCTGCTGAGAAGGTCTGGTACTCTCTATAACTAGTACAGCAGCCCTGCTGAGAAGGGCTGGTACTCTCTGTAACTAGTACAGCAGCCCTGCTGAGAAGGGCTGGTACTCTCTGTAACTAGTAGAGCAGCCCTGCTGAGAAGTGCTGGCACTGTCTATTACTAGTACAGCAGCCCTGCTGAGAAGGGCTGGTACTCTCTATAACTAGTACAGCAGCCCTGCTGAGAAGGACTGATACTCTCTATAACTAGTACAGCAGCCCTGCTGAGAAGGGCTGGTACTCTCTGTAACTAGTACAGCAGCCCTGCTGAGAAGTGCTGGCACTGTCTATTACTAGTACAGCAGCCCTGCTGAGAAGGGCTGGTACTCTCTATAACTAGTACAGCAGCCCTGCTGAGAAGGGCTGGTACTCTCTATAACTAGTACAGCAGCCCTGCTGAGAAGGGCTGGTACTCTCTGTAACTAGTACAGCAGCCCTGCTGAGAAGTGCTGGCACTGTCTATTACTAGTACAGCAGCCCTGCTGAGAAGGGCTGGTACTCTCTATAACTAGTACAGCAGCCCTGCTGAGAAGGACTGATACTCTCTATAACTAGTACAGCAGCCCTGCTGAGAAGGGCTGATACTCTCTATAACTAGTACAGCAGCCCTGCTGAGAAGAGCTGGTACTCTCTGTAACTAGTCCAGCAGCCCTGCTGAGAAGTGAGAGAACTGTCCGTTATTGGTTAGTGTAGTAGGGTTTGATTTGTAGTTCACGTTCACAAATGACATGACTTCTCAGCTCTTTTAGATGCCTATGTATGTGTCTTTGGTTCTGGCATGAAGGTTCTTTAGTGCTTTGGGGCTGACCAGGGGTAAGAAAGCGCTACAAAAACACCAGTCCAATCTGTAGAACTGTTCCCTGTCCATGCACCCTGCTGCAAATGTGAAAAGACAGGCTTTCATCCATCTCTATGGAGTAACCCTGCCCAGCATAGTGGTGCCCTCTTAGCGACTTCGAAAGAATGAAAGGCTGAACACCTCCCTCCCCAGTTGATTATGACCCCTGACCTGCAGGGTGCTGATAGATTTCTATATTAGATGCCATAATTCACTGAAATAACACACTGATATGTGAAAGCAGATATATGTGTGCTTCAAGTGAAACAACTGTAAAAGAAACAGTCGATGGACGGAATGCTGGACAATGCAACCATTCACCCCCAGTCACAAAGATCTGGGTTTAATCCATCATTCTTTTGCTCACCACACCACCCCAGTTTGGACCCAGCCATATGTAAATCAGTCTTGACCCTGTTCCTTGTAGGAACAGTCCAGCCCGAACTGCCAAGCCAGGTCCTCCCTGGACCGGAAACAAGCATCCTGGGACCGGTTTCAGGGCATCACCCTTCATCAGCCAGGCTAGCTTGCATCCAGTGATGTAGTGAGCACGGGACCCACGTCTGGGCATACCCTTCCCACTTAGGGCAACATATGCAAAAGAAACAGTCGATGGACGGAATGCTGGACAATGCAAACATTCACCCCCAGTCACAAGGATCTGGGTTAAATCTATCATTCTTTTGCTCACCACACCACCCCAGTTTGGACCCAGCTGTTGACCAAACTGGAATGACATGGTGATAAAAAAAACGTTGGTTTTGAGCCCAGATCTGTGTACTGGGGTGAATGTATGACATTGTTCTGCATTCTGTCCATCAACTGTTGTTTTTGCATTTGTCACCCTGAGTGGGTCGGGTATGCTCAGACGTGAGTCCCTTGCTCTCCATGCCACTGGAATCAAGCTATCCTGGCTGAAGAGGGGTGAAACCCCAAAACCGGTCCTAGGATGCTTGTTTCCAATCCAGGGAGGACCTGGCCCGGCAGTTCGGGCTGGACTGTTCCCATGAGGCACAGGGTCAAGACTGATTTGCATATGGCTGGGTCCAAACTGGAATGGCATGGCGAGCAAAAAAACGATCGATTTAGGCCCGGATCTCTGTACTGGGGTGAATGTGTGACATTGCTCCGCATTCTGTCCATCAATTGTTCTTTTTGCTCAAGTGAAACAACGTCTCTACACACATTTACACCCGCCAATGCAGAGAGACTCTATTGGCACTGGTGTAAAAGCACAGTTTCTAGCTGTGCATAGGCCTTTTCACTAGGGGTGGGCATAATTTGCTTTAGAGTAATTATGTGAAATTGCAGCACAATTATACGATATTACGCAGAATTACACATGGAGTATAGCCGTGCATTTAGCACTATTTTCTTAGCACAAAATGCACTCTTGTGTCCAAACTGGCTCTAAGGATGAATTTCTCACCAGCAAAATATCACCAAATGCAACCAAACTCGAACCGTGACAGTCAGCAGTCGCTCACGCTCACTAAAGTTTGTGTTCCTGTGATCTTGCTGTAGGATTTTTCTGCCAAATTACTCATATTTATGCGAATGGGCATACTCACATAATTTTCAGTAACTTCATGTAAAAAAGTAACACAAAATTCCTCCAAATGCGCTGGTGAGATTTGAATTTCACTCAGGCCTACTTTGCGCCAGTCAGGTTGCTACAAATACCAGTGTCCAATTGTAGATCAGAGGTGCGAGGTTTGCGTAAGCTAGCCCCGTGGTGAGGTTCCACCAGCATAGCGCCTAAAGTGTGTCCCGCCCAGTGATTGCAACGCAGAGGAGTCCATCTTCTTGCCCTGAGAGCGCCTGTTCTCCAGAGTGAGGGTCCCCAGGCTGTGACACACACGTCACACCACCGAGCACCCTTCTCGTCCACACTTGCATGCACACACCCCTCCAGGTGCGAAGGAACAGCACTTCAGAGCTGCAATATCTGCTTCAAAGCGCTACAAAACATATCGTACAAACCGTGGTCCTAATGCAGAGAGGAGACGAGTCCCTCAATGTTTGCATTGTTCTGTGTTCCTTCTCCCTCTGAAGTGCAGAGATGCTCAGAGCTATCGGTCCTCAAAGGGTTTTTTTTTCAGAAAAGGTTGCGATCTGCCCACCTCATGAATATTAATGAGGCAGGGATCGGCCTGCAGCTGCTTTTGAAAAGTATCAAATGAGGGCCGTGGTCCTTCCTGGGAAAGGAAGCCGCGGCCAGTGTGTGAAACGGACTCCTGTTGTGAACAGAACAACCCCACAAACAGCGGCACTTTATGGATGGACATGGGGGCTGCGTGCGGGGCCCCAGAGGGTCACTGTCTGGCCCTACCCCCTGTAAGCAGCCTGTACATGCTGGTAAGGTGTAAGGCATTGACAGGCTACACTTTGCCTATGGTTAGTGCCAGCCTCAGCAGGGGCAGCTGGTATGTACTCTGCGCCCCCGCGGGGTGGTGACACGTCCCTGGGTGCCCCGGCCACTTCCCATGTGACTCACTAGGGTTTGCAGCGCGTGCATGTAGAATGCCCTCTCTGGCGTGCAACGCACGTGTGTGCAGTGCTAGTGAAGAGATCTTCACACTCAGTTGCACCAACCTGGCGCACGCAAAGTCATTGGTCAGGAGGCCAATGAGATGGCAAAGAGAAAAGGGCCTTGGGGCCGGAATGTCAGGGCATGGCACCTGTGCCAGGATGGAGGGGACCTGTACTAGGAAGGAAGGCGGTGGCATGGTAGCACAAGTGATGCTGAACACCTGACGTAAACTGTTGATCGCCTTCAGACAAGACCTTGGTCAAAGGATCGATCCGGGCAGGGCAGTCTCAACTTCTCATCCTTCTAATCTTGAGAAAACGAGTATAATGGGCTTTGAATTAGTGACTCGTCAAGCGCGCGCGCCAAGAAACGATTGGATTTGTGGTGTGCGCCTTGTGAATGCTCAACAGTGCTATTGCCAGACCCCCGCCGGCTGCGAGTTTATTTCATTCTGTGGAATGTGTACGTCTTGCATTACAAACGTCCTGGGGGGTCAGGGGTAAATGAGGTGCTCGCTGTCACCCTATTGATTACCGCTCCTGTATCTCTGTCTGCCCTGCATGTCTAATGAGGGCTCATTAATATGCATGAGGCGCAGTATAAAGGCTGTGCTTGGGAGCGGAGAACAGAGGCTCGGCAGAGGCGGTAAGGGGAGGGTCACGGGCGGCGCTAGCACTAGAGGCTGCGCCGAGACTTCAGCAGCGGAGGGTGTCAGAGGAGAAGACACAGCGACACCGGAGAGAGCACAGAGCTGGCTGTGCTGGCAGAGAGCCATATCGGGATATACCCTCAAGGCACATATCGGATATACGACAAAGAGGACACCTATCGGGATATACAGACAGAGCATATATCGGGATATACGGAGAGCATATATCAGGATATACGGACAGAGAGCATATATCGGGATATACAGTGAGAGAGCATATATCGGGATATACTTCCGGGGGCCAAATATCAGGATATAGCTACATAGATCACCTATCAGAATACTCCGACAGAGAGCACATATCGGGATATACCGTCAGATAGAGCACATATCTGGATATACTTACCGACACGGCACATATCTGGATATAGTGACGGAGACCAAAATACCTGGTTTGACCAACAGAGAGCGCATGTCCCAATATACTGACCGAGAGCTCAGAGGTGTGTACCAGGAGGAGAGCACGTGTCCTGATTGGACACAGAGAGATTGAACAACTGACCTGTCGGGATGATAAATACAGAGAAGAAGTAACTAGTTATATCGACAGAGAAGATATAACTGGGTGATAAGAACAGAAAAGACATGGAAAAATGATGTTATCCTCAGAGAGCCCCGATCTGGGAATACTGAAAGAGAACTCGTGTCTCGATCACACCGACAGCAGCGCGTGTCTGGATAACGCCGACGGAGTGAAACTTTGTGAGACCCGCACCGCCGATCTCAACAGGGGAGGATATAGCGCCGAGAGGGCGAAGGGAAGAGATAGCTCGTTACATCGACGAAGATGACGTCAATATGGACGTTACATCTGGAACTGCTGCCTTGGCTCCATCAATGCGGAAGTCACAGGTGAGATAGAAGCCATGAAGACATAGCAGGTGCGTCGACAGAGCAGAGCTGCCGTCTGTGTCCGCGAAGAGGGCTTGCCAGGCTGACGCGTCCATGCCACGGAGAGGACGTACCTGGGGCGCTGGACGGTGAAGGTGTAACGTGTCTCTACCCACGAGGAAGGCTTCACTGGACAATGCTGGCGAGGAAGGCACACCTGGCCG
This sequence comes from Triturus cristatus, assembly GCF_964204655.1. NCBI lineage: Eukaryota > Metazoa > Chordata > Amphibia > Caudata > Salamandridae > Triturus > Triturus cristatus. Next base: position 15,909,277 of record NC_140592.1, on the reverse strand, counting down.
GATCAAGGATGAGGTAAAGCGATATATCCCCTCGTGTCTGAATCCACGAACAGGACGTGCCTTACTCATGAAGACACACCTGGCGGCGTCAGGGAGGCGGTAACGCGCCTATATCCACGAGGAAGACGCACCTGGAGGGTGGTAGGGATGAAGGCACACCTGGCCGTATCTAGGATGAGGTAAAGCGATATATCCCCTCGTGTCTGCATCCACGAACAGGACGCGCCTTACTGATGAAGACACACCTGGCGGCGTCAGGGAGGCGGTAACGCGCCTATATCCACGAGGAAGACGCACCTGGAGGGTGGTAGGGATGAAGGCACACCTGGCCGTATCTAGGATGAGGTAAAGCGATATATCCCCTCGTGTCTGCATCCACGAACAGGACGCGCCTTACTGATGAAGACATACCTGGCGGCATCAAGGAGGCGGTAACGCGCCTATATCCACGAGGAACACGACGAGGACACAAGCGCTTTGGAGCGCGCAGGCTCGTCGTGGCGCCCAAGGGGGCATGTGTGCTTGTGCCGGAGGGGTGAGCGGCGCTCCCGGTGCCCCCTGCCCACCCCCCGAGGATGGGGTGCCGCATGTGCACCCCTCAGAAGCGCGAGGAGCGTTACAAGCTGCTCTATGAAGTCTGCCAGGTAAGGCTCCCCGACTGCACGCATTTCAGGCGTTTATCAGATTCAGTGCTCCACATTTTACCAGTCTCCAAAAGATGAGAAGCGGAGTCTCTCCATGTGTAGTTCAAGCATCCATCCGATCGGATGTTTACCGTCGTTGCACCAACCCTCTCCGCTATCTTGATGGGACTGGCACGTGACAGGTTACTTGTAGACTCATACAGCAGGAGCCTGAACACTCTGAGATACCCTAGCCAAGGCGCTCTCTGCGCCCCTGAGAATTGTAGGAGCTTCTAAACATTACCCCAGTAACCTGCTCGATTAGTAGCTCCTAGAAGTGGCAGAAATACAGCACAGAGCGTTGTTTTAGGAACAGGTTAACCTTTTAATATTATATACTCGTGAGAACGTCGGTGTTTTCTCACCTCGCCCTCCATGTTCTTCCATGGGGGGCTTTGATAGCTCAGAGGACTAAAGCACCTACTGTGGGGTTCTATGAAGACCTCATGGTTACATGTTCAAGTTCCGCCGGGTCTACGTAACCTTTCATCCTTCAGCGGTCGTTAAACTGAGGACCATTGAGTTGGGCAATAACAGATATGTGTGCAGCGCCAAGATGCCCTTCAGCGAGTGTGCGCTACAAATACAAGTTGCTTTATCTTACTCAAGAAGGGATGTCTAATCTAGCTCCGTCCTCAGTTTATAGCCCGTTGAAGGAAGCCGAGCTGGAAGCGAGTCCCACAGGAGAAGGGGGCTTGCGCTGCTATATAAGACAGGTGTGGAGCCAGGTGGAGTGCTCTATCGGTGCAGATCCTGTGATAGTCCCACAGGAGAGGGTCCTTGAGCTGCTATATAAGACAGGGGTGGAGGCGGGTGGAGGGCTCTATCGGTGCAGATCCCCTGAGAGTTGCACAGGAGCAGGGCGCTTGCGCTGCTATATAGGACAGTGGTGAGGGCGAGTGGGGGCTTTATTGGTGCAGACCCTGTGAGAGTCCTACGGGAAAAGGGGACGTGCTGCTATACAAGACAAGGGTGGGGGGCTCTATCGGCGCAGATCCCCTGAGAGTTCCACAGGAGAAGGGTGCTTGCGCTGCTATATACGACAGGTGTGGAGGCAGGTGGAGGGCTTCATTGGTGCAGAGCCTGTGAGAGTCCTACGGGAAAAGGGAACGTGCTGCAATACAAGACAAGGGTGGGGACAGGTGAGGGGGAGGTAAGGGGTGTCCTCTATCGGTGCAGAGCATGTGAGAGTCCCACAGGAGAAGGGTCCTTTAGCTGCTATATAAGACAGGTGTGGAGGGCCCTTCGGTGCAGATCCTGTGAGAGTTCCATAGGAGAAGGGTGCTTGCGCTGCTATATAAGGCAGTGGTGAGGGCAGGTGGGGGGCTCTATCGGTGCAGAGCCTGTGAGAGTCCCACAGGAGAAGGGTACTTGCGCTGCTATATAAGACAGTGGTGAGGGTGGGTAGGGGGCTCGATCGGTGCAGATCCCCTGAGAGTTCCACAGGAGTGGGGTGCTTGCTGCTATATAAGACAGGTGTGGAGGCAGGTGGAGGGCTCTATTGGTGCAGATCCTGTGAGAGCTCCACAGGAGAAGGGTGCTAGCACGGCTATATAAGATAGTGGTGATGGCGGGTGGGGGGCTCAATCGCTGCAGATCCTGTGAGAGTCCCACAGGAGAAGGATGCTTGCTGCTATATAAGTCAGTGCTAAGGGCGGTTGGGGGAGGGGGAGGGGTGTCCTCTATCGGTGCAGAGCATGTGAGAGTCCCACAGGAGAAGGGTGTGTGCTGGTATATAAGACAGTGAAGGGGCGGAAGTCCTCTATGAGTGCAAATCCAGTGAGAGTTCTACAGGAGAAGGGTGCTTGCGCTGCTATATAAGACAGGGGTTGGGGGCTCTATCGGTGCAGAGCCTGTGAGAGTCCCACAGGAGAAGGGTGCTAGCACGGCTATAAAAGATAGTGGTGAGGGCGGGTGGGGGGCTCAATCGCTGCAGATCCTGTGAGAGTCCCACAGGAGAAGGATGTTTGCTGCTATATAAGACAGTGATGAGTGCGGTTGGGGGGCTCTATCGGTGCAGAGCCTGTGAGAGTCTCACAGGAGAAGGGTGCTTGCTGCTATATAAGTCAGTGCTAAGGGCGGTTGGGGGAGGGGTGTCCTCTATCGGTGCAGAGCATGTGAGAGTCCCACAGGAGAAGGGTGCGTGCTGGTATATAAGACAGTGAAGGGGCGGAAGTCCTCTATGAGTGCAAATCCAGTGAGAGTTCTACAGGAGAAGGGTGCTTGCGCTGCTATATAAGACAGGGGTTGGGGGCTCTATCGGTGCAGAGCCTGTGAGAGTCCCACAGGAGAAGGGTCCTTGAGCTGCTATATAAGACAGTGGTGGGGGTGGGAGTGGGTGGGGGAGGGGTGTCCTCTATCGGTGCAGAGCCTGTGAGAATCCTACAGGAGAAGGGGACTTGCGCAGCTATATGCGGAGAGGGGTGGCCCCTGTGCAGAGCCTGTAGGAGTTCTGCTTTAGAAGCTGGCAGGCGTTACGTGTCCGTGCTGGTCCCGGAGTGTCCAGGGTCCTATTGGAGAATGGTGAGTGAGCCTCCTTTGGGGGTGACGGCGCCTCTTTCTGCACGGTCTGTGGGTTGCGGGGTTCTGTAAGATTGCAGCCGAGGGTTTCTGGGAGAGCTCTCCAGGAGTGGAGCAGGCAGGGCTCGCTGGATCGGTTCACAGACCCCGGGTTGTATCAGTAGAATAAGCTTGGTATCCTCGGAGGCCAGGCGCTCAGGTGTGGTGACATGTGTCGGTCTGCATGCTCCATCGCCGAGGTCTGCTGCATCACACTCAGAGGTGTGACTGGCGCATGTCACCGCACCTGACGGGAGTTACCAAGCAACACTTACTCCGTGAGTGTGGGGGCGAGCTAGTCAAGCTGTCTTAAACCAGTAAAAGGTAGATGTGGCTGATGTCTATCTACAATACTTCTAGGCACTTTACCGTTCCATTAAGTGCTGTAACTTTGTACAAGTCTTTGGCTGCTTGCAGTAGTGTCTGCTACCGGACGGGGGTCTTGAAGCTGGAGTGGAGGGAGGGGAGTAATATAAAAATAATGAATTTACCCGGAACGCCCGTCCTGCTGTCTCGGCCGGTAACAGGAAGCAGCAGGGCACACAGGCTCGCTCTCCTAAGCCAATCACAATGCTGCAGTGCAGCATTGTGATTGGTCTGAGCTCCGTGGTTTGGCGCTCAGGCGGGGACTGGGGGCCTGGGCATGTTCCTCATCAGACTGTGTAATGCAGCCGGGTGGAGAACATGCAAAGTGTACATGACTGGCCGTCCCAAGAGGGCCAGCCGAGCCGACGTGCCCTCTTAGGGAGTGCGAAGCACCCCTCCCCCTGCTCTGGCCAGCCCGCCCGGCCTGTAATAGCAAAAAATGAAAAGTTAATTATTATCATTTTATTTTTCCTTTTGAGCAGTGGGGCGACGCTCCTCCATCTTAGCGCAGGAGCCGCCGCCGGCCCCTTATTGTTTCTGGCCTTAATTGTTAAAAACATATTACAAACACAACCCGAAGTGCTGAACTCCAAGCCCATCGGTGAGAAGAACCAAGATATCTCCTGTTCAACCCTCTCCTAGGTCCCCTCTCCACCCTCAGGAGGGCGGGTCTGGGGGTTGGGCACAGCTGGACGATGCTCACTGGATCTTTAATGTGGCCCCTCATGGCTGGTCCGGGGCCAGAAGGGGCTCTGGATATGTTTTAATTAGGCCTGGGCGAAGCACTACGCTACGCTCGCGTAGTTTGCGAAGTTCGCGCTACTTCGCGCTACGCGAACTTCACGTAGCACAGTGCGAACACGCGTAGCGTAGTGTTGCGTAGTGCTGCGGTCATTTTTTGCTTGCTCGCGGTCCTCAACGTCAAGTTGGCGACCGCGAGCAAGCAAAATGACATCCTGGCGAGACTTTTTCCTTGTTCGCGATCGCGAGCATGGAAAATAAACCTCCCGGCGAGATTCCCAACGCGAGAAGGTCAGGTTTCTCATTGCGAGGGGTCGCGTATGCTCGCGACCGCTCGCGATGAGAAACTACCAGTTCGCGTTGAGAAAGCTGCAGCTCGAGTAAAAATCTACTCGAGGAGCAGAAAACTACAGCTCGCACTGTGCAAGATGCCATTTTCAATGATTGCACAGTGCCGGTTGCTTGTCCGCACTGTGCAATCATTGAAAACAACATCTTGCTCAGTGCGAACATGTTACTTCGCAGTTCGCGAAGTGCTACGCGTAGCTCGCGTAGTGCGAACTTCACTTTGCGTAGCTTCGCGAAGTGCTACTTCGCGAACTACGCCCACCCTTAGTTTTAATAGCAGCCCCACCGCGGCCATGGAGTCCGACCCTCTATAGGGGACCAGGTGAGGTGGTGGGGGACCACGTGATCGATCCGGCAGCTCACCTTTAGATGTATGGGCTCCGGACCCACAAGTCTGAAGAGAACATCGGGCCGGTGAGTGCCCTGCAGATGTCTGTCTTTGTGGCAGGAAACCATCCACGTGCATTTAAGAGAAATGTCTCTGCTTCCAAGCGCTGCGTTGGGACTGGAGTCACTCTAACCCTGGAAGGACCCCTGCACCTTCTGCATGGGGTGGTCTAGGATCTCTTAGCTCCGTGGATCCCAATCCAGCTCTTTAAGAGGCCACCTGACGAGTGATGACCCCATCCACCGCCAGTCGAGTGGCGTTTGGAAACTCACACCAGAGTATCCCAAAGTGCTGCGAAGCCCTACTAATCACAGCCTGTGTGCTATACACCTGCTAATGAATAACAATGTAAACTTTCATTGTGTGTGCAGGGACACTGTTCTTATGCAATACCCGCTGATACCCCCTAGGGTCTATCTTATAAGACATGAACCCCTAAAATATATATAATTACATACAAGTACATTTTCAGACACTGAGGGCCCGATTCACAAAAAGACTTATGACTCGTAAAGTTACAAATGCGGAGTCTCTGCGTGGTGGAATCGCTGCACTCGTGGTGGAATCGCTGCACTCAAAGTGGAATCGCTGCACTAGGGGCGGAATCGCTGCACTCGGGTGGAATCTCTGCACTCGTGGTTGAATCGCCGCACCCGTGGTGGAATCACCGCACCCGTGGTAGAATCACCGTACTCGGGGTGGAATCGCTGCACATGGGGTGGAATCACCACACACGTGGTGGAATCACAGCACTCGTGGTGGAATCGCCGCACTCGGGTGGAATCGTAGCATGTCCCTTTGTGAACCGGGCCCTCTGTGTCCAGCTGAAGGGCTCCATATAGCAGTGAACGTGCCACACTAGACCGAAACCTGTTCATTAAAATATCGCCTGTGTCGTAAAGCAGAAACAGTCACACATGACCTCATGTAGCGCCTTGTGTCTGCGGCGCACAGTCCCATGTATCGTAGCCCCCGTCTGTTGTCTTCCCAAGAACCCAAGCTGCCTCTTTATTTTGTAACTCACCCCTCAACAAAACCTCCGGATGTGATTTATAAGCGCTCTTAGTGGCACTGGTGCCTGGCTTCCCAGGAAAGCTTTGGTTCCCTGGTTCATGATTTTACAAATGAGGCTTTTTCCTGGGAGGGTGCCCCCTTATGTTGTAATTCTGCAATTTGAGGCATACACATGTACATGTATGTATGCATGTGCTGCTGTGTCAGGTGAAGGACACAGAGGAACCCGACTCTATACGGCATGGTAGCTTGGCAGCGCACCCGTTGGATATCGCCATTAATGACCGGATGTTGCGTTGTTGATTCATTTTACATGGCCCTTAGGTTGTCAGGAGTGTGTCGTGGTGACGTCACGGGTGAGGAATGTCTTGAACGCTGTGTGAACTCAGGAGTTCAGAAGTGGGGGTGTCTCACGCCTCTCCTCGCCACGCTGTCGCCACCTAGGCCGACCAATGACCTACAACCTCACCGGAGCTAACCGAGGCGTGGCGAATCCTGAGCCCTAGAAACAGTTCATGCAGAAAAGTAGTGTGCACAGAGCAGCCTGACCGCTCTGGGGGACTCTGCCAGCCGAACTGCATCACCAGCCTGGTTATCAGGTGACTTAAAAACCACCACCGGCTGTGGGATGCGCAGGCTGGCTCAGCCAATCAGGAGGCTTGGAATGTCAGGCATTAACTGGAGTTGTGTGCCTTCACCACAGTCCAGTGACAGTGAAGAGCAGATATATGAGGTGCAGATAGTTGGGGGGTCTGTCTGCCTGTGGGTGGTGGAAGAAGGAGGGCTGGTTCAAAGAGTTAAAGCCCACATGCTGCTGGCCGGGCGGGCATTAACAGAGATTATTGCCTGTTGTATTCGTAGCACACTTTGTGCTCTAGTGTAGTAGCTCAAACCATGTTTCCACATGTGAAAGGGCCTGCATCAGTCTTACGCTTGCCATGAGGCAGGCGTAAGATATTGACGCAATGGCGTCCTAGACGTGGCGCACTGAAATCTCATAGATTTCAAAGCGTCACTTCTACGAGGCTTTTTGCGGGGGAACACCCACTTTCCATACATTATACCTGGTGCAAGTATAATGTGGCGCAGTTGTTTACAAAGTGACACATCTGCCTAGATGCGTCACTTTGTAAATAGGCCACAACATGGTGCATTTTTACCCCGCCAGTGCGTCAATTTGACGCATCAGCGGCTTAAAAGTGAAGCAAGGCCTCATAAATAAGGCCCTACGTCACTCTAGAGAAGTGCAGGTACTGCCCCTCTCAAAATAAAAAAAGTGCTGGTACTCAGTACAGGGCAGTGCCGGCCCATTTAGAGCCATGAATACAGTAGGTACAAATAGAAAAAACTGCTCCCTCTGCACTTTTAGCAATAAAGCGTTGGATGTTTCAGGGTTGGTTCACAAAGGCGTAAGAGTGCGTATTCCAAGGCGGGCGTTTTTCTGCTGCCAGCCCTCGCGACCACCACCAATTTCCCATCAGAATCACTCCCTGGACCACGACCAGCCTTTTCCCACCCTCCCTTCTGCCACTTAGAATTGTGGTTTTTGGTGATGCCCCCTCTCTGCCCTCGTGTCATCAGGACCTCACTTGTCTGCTGGCGATGCCCCCTCTCTGCCCTCGTGTCATCAGGACCTCACTTGTCTGCTGGCGATGCCCCCTCTCTGCCCTCGTGTCATCAGGACCTCACTTGTCTGCTGGCGATGCCCCCTCTCTGCCCTCGGTGGCATCAGGACCTCTCTTGTCTGCTGGCGATGCCCCCTCTCTGCCCCCAGTAATTCTTGCCCTGCTGCTGCCTGTATTGAAATGTTCTGTGTGTGAAGAGAGTGTGTTTGGCTTGTTCTCAGCATTGCTCTGTATTGTTGTTGTGTGTGTTAAGATAGCTGGAAAAACTATTACCCTACACAAACCCCCAAACTACTGGCGTTGTCAATGCTTGTTTTTCTCTTAGAAAGAGCACCATTAAAGGTAGCAGCTGTGTGACTGACTGACAAAAATATGGCTGAAGTGATTAATGTTTTTGATTTTGACAACATGCTGATCTTTTCTATGTGCAGCTAAAAGATTAATTTAAAACGCAGCAGCTCTGGGAGTGACGTCAAATGCTGCCTCTGCGTACGGTGGGGCAGCTCAGAGGGTTTGGCACCCGCTGCTGTGTTTGTGGTCTCCTGTTTGCCCTAGTCTCAGATCATAGCAGGGCCATCTCAGCGTTCAGTCGTCTATGGTTGATAAAATGTGTGACACCGTGTTCACTATTATATAGCACGTCACATAAAAGCAACCAATCACGTACCTGCTAAGACGGTTCAAACCATCACCGCCCGCGGGGAATCTGCGGGGCTCGAAAGACTTGTTCGGAATGTGTCCCTGATCTCAGAGTTATAGACGCCGCTTCTAAGGTTCAGTGAGGACCGAGAGCTGCGCATGCGTGGACACTTCTGGGGTTTGAGTGACAGCAGAAACCCGACCTGACTCCCTGGCTGACCCCTGCCCCCCACATGAAAGGGGGCGCGCATTCCTGGGCTTTGGCTGAATTAGTTCTGCACTGGAGGTGGAGGGTTAAGCCCCAGAGCCCCCTCACCTGCAGACAGGTGCCCCGCGTCAGAGGCGCCGTCTCCGGCGGGTCTGACCCGCCCTCATTGGAGATTTGCCAAGTGTTAGATTAAAGGCCCCCTGTGAACTGAGCGCGAATAACGCCCATTACAGCACTTAATCAAAGCAGAGCTCGTAATGTCTGCCTTTTGAAAGGACGCGAATGGTTCATTGAAATTTAGAGGCGGTAATTTGTACTTTGAATTCTATAACCAAGAGCTGACGTCACCGCAACAGACAGTCAGTGCAGAGTGGATACAGCGTGAAACTAGAGCCTACTCGATGAGCGCCCTGTGTGAGCTGCCTCTCTTCTAGGCACTTGGCCATCGATGTCCAGATGAAAGGCAGGGTTGGATTGGGATTAGAAATCGGACCGGGCTTGCAAAAAAAAAAGTGGCCCTCATTTGCATATTGCCTTTCTGCAAAACACTGCTTCCGCTAAGTTTTTATAACACCTGAAAACAAGTAAGGCCTTGTCTGCTCAGGCCCCCTGCCCTCGATCAGTAGGCACACATTAATGAACCAGCCCAGAGAAAGGGAGTGACACCTATGCCCGTTGATAACAGGGAGGTAATGGACACACATCTGCCTCCAGAAAGGCCACTCAGAGGCCTTACACTCTCACACGAGCTCCTTACACTCTCACTCAAACTCCTTACACTCGCACTCCACCTCCTCACACTCTCACTCTAGCTTCTCACGCTCTCACTCGAGCTCCACACACTCTCACTTGAGCTCCTTACACTCTCACTCTAGCTACTTACACTCTCACTCGAGCTCCTTACACTCTCACTCAAGCTCCTGACACTCTCACTTGAGCTCCTTACACTCTCACTCCAGCTCCTTACACTCTCACTCTAGCTCCTTGCACTCTCACTCCAGCTCCTACACTCTCACTCAGGCTTCTTACACTCTCACTCAAGCTCCTTAGACTCTCATTTGAGCTTCTTATACTTTCACTCTAGCTCCTTACACTCTCACTCAAGCTTCTTACACTCTCACTCAAGCTCCTTATACTCTCACTTGACCTTCTTACACTCTCACTCAAGCTCCTTACATTCTCACTCTAGCTCCTTACACTCTCACTCTAGCTTCTTACACTCTCACTCAAGCTCCTTACACTCTCACTCCAGCTCCTAACACTCTCACTCTAGGTTCTTACACTCTCACTCGAGCTCCTTACACTCTCACTCTAGCTCCATGCACTCTCACTCTAGCTTCTTACACTCTCACTCGAGCTCCTTACACTCTCACTCTAGCTCCTTACATTCTCTCTCGAGTGCCGTAGACTCTCACTCGAGCGCTGTAGACTCTCACTCAAGCTCCTTAGACTCTCACTCGAGCTCCTTAGACTCTCACTCTAGTCCTTACACTCCAACTCTAGCTCCTTGCACTCTCACTCGAGCTCCTTACACTCTCACTCTAGCGCTTTACACTCTCACTCTAGCTCCTTACACTCTCACTCTAGCTCCATGCACTCTCACTCTAGTCCTTACACTCTCACTCTAGCTCCTTACACCCTCACTCGAGCTCCTTACACTCTCACTCTAGCTTCTTGCACTCTCACTCCAGCTCCTTACACTCTCACTCAAGCTCCTTAAACTCTCACTCTAGCTCCTTAGACTCTCACTCGAGCTCCTTAGACTCTCACTCCAGCTCCTTACACTCTCACTCCAGCTCCTTAGACTCTCACTCCAGCTCCTTAGACTCTCACTCTAGCTTCTTACACTCTCACTCGAGCTCCTTACACTCTCACTCGGGCTTCTTACACTTTCACTCTATCTCCTTACACTCTCACTCGAGCTTCTTACACTTTCACTCTAGATCCTTACACTCTCACTCAAGCTTCTTACACTCTCACTCGAACTCCTTACACTCTCACTCGACCTTCTTACACTCTCACTCGAACTCCTTGCACTCTAACTCTAGCTCCTTAGACTCTCAATCAAACTCTTTACACTCTCACTCTAGTCCTTACACTTTCACTCTAGCTCCTTGCACTCTCACTCCAGCTCCAAACACTCTCACTCTAGTCCTTACACTCTCACTCTAGCACCTTAGACTCTCACTCGAGCTCCTTACACTCTAACTCTAGGTCCTTAGCCTCTCACTCAAGCTCCTTACAATCTCACTCTAGTCCTTACACTCTCACTCCAGCTCATAAACACTCACTCTAGCCCCTTACACTCTCACTCTAGCTTCTTACATTCTCACTCTAGCCCGTTAGACTCTCACTCGAGCTCCTTACACTCTCACTCTAGTCCTTACACTCTCACTCCAGCTCCTACACTCTCACTCCAGCTCCTTACACTTTCACTCTAGATCCTTACACTCTCACTCAAGCTTCTTACACTCACACTCGAGCTCCTTACACTCCCACTCTAGCTCCTTGCACTCTCACTCCAGCTCCTTACACTCTCACTCTAGCTCCTTACACTCTCACTCTAGCTCCTTACACTCTCACTCTAGCTTCTTACACTCTCACTCTAGCTCCTTACACTCTCACTCTAGCTTCTTACACTCCCACTCTAGCTCCTTGCACTCTCACTCGAGCTCCTTACACTCTCACTCTAGCTCCTTACACTCTCACTCTAGCTCCTTGCACTCTCACTTTAGCTTCTCACACTCTCTCTAGCTCCTTGCACTCCCACTCTAGCTCCTTGCATTCTCACTCCAGCTCCTTACACTCTCACTCGAGCTCCTTACACTCTCACTCTAGCTCCTTACACTCTCACTCTAGCTTCTTACACTCTCACTCTAGCTCCTTACACTCCCACTCTAGCTCCTTGCATTCTCACTCGAGCTCCTTACACTCTCACTCTAGCTCCTTACACTCTCACTCTAGCTCCTTGCACTCTCACTTTAGCTTCTCACACTCTCACTCTAGCTCCTTACACTCCCACTCTAGCTCCTTGCATTCTCACTCCAGCTCCTTACACTCTCACTCGAGCTCCTTACACTCTCACTCTAGCTCCTTACACTCTCACTCTAGCTTCTTACACTCTCACTCTAGCTCCTTACACTCTCACTCTAGCTCCTTACACTCTCACTCTAGCTTCTTACACTCTCACTCTAGCTCCTTACACTCTCACTCTAGCTTCTTACACTCCCACTCTAGCTCCTTGCATTCTTACTCGAGCTCCTTACACTCTCACTCTAGCTCCTTACACTCTCACTCTAGCTCCTTGCACTCTCACTTTAGCTTCTCACACTCTCACTCTAGCTCCTTACACTCCCACTCTAGCTCCTTGCATTCTCACTCTAGCTTCTTACACTCTCACTCGAGCTCCTTACACTCCCACTCTAGCTCCTTGCATTCTCACTCGAGCTCCTTACACTCTCACTCTAGCTCCTTACACTCTCACTCTAGCTCCTTGCACTCTCACTTTAGCTTCTCACACTCTCACTCTAGCTCCTTACACTCCCACTCTAGCTCCTTGCATTCTCACTCTAGCTTCTTACACTCTCACTCTAGCTCCTTACACTCTCACTCTAGCTCCTTACACTCTCACTCGAGCTCCTTACACTCTCACTCTAGCTCCTTACACTCTCACTCGAGCTCCTTACACTCTCACTCTAGCTCCTTGCACTCTGCCCAGATGCCTGGAGCTCCTCACATTTGACCCACATCAAGTCCATAAACCTGCCCAGGCTCTGCATTCAGAGTTACACCAAGGGCATATCGAACAGAAAATTGAAATTCTTTTTTTAAGAAACGTTTTTGAAAAAGAGGTTTCCTGCCATGATGGATACATTACGTAAAATGCTGTTTTGAAGTTGCTGCGTGTCTGCGCATGTGCAAGGCCTGTGTACCGCGAACGCTGTGTGTTAGTTCTCGGCTCAATGCAAGAGCCCAATATATGCCCCAGTCAAGAAACTCTTTTCCCAAAACCCCATGCATTTGGCGGTTCTGTGTGTGTCTTCAAAACTCACCCGTTCAAGGGTTTTCACAAACGTTGAAAGCTCACACCTTGAAATGCTGACCTGCCACCCCTGGCGTGGGTTTTACGCACACAAGAAATGACTCGATTGTGATTATTACCATTTGAGTGAAATGTAAATTTACGTCTTGTGAGTGTTTGTGTGCGTGTGTCTGTGCGCGCGCCTGTGTGTGTGTGAGCGCGTGCGTGTGTGTGTGCGCGCCTGTCTGTGAGTGCGTGTGTGAGTGCGTGTGTGTGTATCAAACCTAGCGTCTTGGACTCACTGCGCATGCGCCCATAGGGATGCTGGCCCCTCGGACAGCTCTCTATGGCAGAGGTCCTCAGTCGAGGGTATCAGTTGTGTGAATCACTCACTCCAGAGTCCGTGGGGAGAGTGAGGGCGCCTCTGTCCAGAGGCCCCGCCGCGGGGAGCAGAGACTTGTGATGTGTTTGTTGCGTTTCATACCAAATCGCTGCCCGGTCCTTGCATTTGTTGTAACATTTGAGTGTTGTTTTGTAGCAAGGGAGTCACGTGCACTTCAGTAAATAACTGCTCAGGAGGGGTCGTAAATCCAGCTTGTCTGCTGAGGTTCAATACCACACCTCCACACCACGTGTCCTCTCCCTTCCAGGACTGTGTGTGATATCCCAAATAAAATGTCAGTTTTTCTGTGCACAGGATTTAGTTTGATGGTGGATTTAGTGTGATGGTGGATTTAGTGTGATGGCGGATTTAGTGTGATGGTGGATTTAGTGTGATGGTGGATTTAGTGTGATGGTGGATTTAGTGTGATGATGCTATGACATCTGCCTCATCCTCGGTGGCAGGTGGCGCGCGCCTCGTGGGACACCTCACCGGCGACACGCGCTCCGCAGACCCATCACATGTCAGACATGGCGGCTGCGATGGAAGACATATGGACGAGCGACTGAGTGCAGGGTGCCCCTGTCCACATTAATTAGGCACCACAAGATGTCATCATTAGCTGTCTGGCGGGGCTTCAACGCTTCCCGCCAATACCCCGAGACAGAAATGAGCAACAGAAACGGGGCCATCCAGCCTTGGCGAGGGCCTCCCACGGCACTGCAGCGCCGGCTGCCGCGCTTTTAGTAACTTTCCATCCGTTGGAGCTACAAACATTCTTTTTTGTAGGGGCGGGTGACGAATTCTCTCCGCCTGCGGAGTTCACTGAGTTTTGTCGCTTGTGTTGGGAAATCTGCCGCTCGCGTTGAGGAAGCTGCCGCTCGAGAACAACATCTACTCGAGAGTGGCAGAAAGAAGCGGCGCCCTCTTGCGCTGTGCGTGGTGCCATTTGCACTGATTTTACAATGTGGGACGAAACTCCTGGTGCTAAAAAGCAGCACGACTTACCACACACAGTCTACCACACACAGTCTACCACACACAGTCTACCACACACAGTCTACTGGTTATAGAAACTCCACGGAGCGCAGCGGGGCTTTTCAGCAGTTCGCGGAGTTTCTCATAGCAGAAGTCCACAAACTATAATTATGCATAAGATTTTGCAGACATAAAATCACATAATTCCCATGGCCCCAGCTATATGTAGACAAATTAGCGCAAGGAAGAACTGCAGAACTGCAGTAATGTAATGCCGCTCAGAATGGGATTCAAGACGCCTGTGCCATTTGTACCTGTGTCCAGGTTTACAGACCTATTCATGCTGAATGCCTGTGTGCTTTATAATATGTTGTGTTTGTATAAAACTGTGATATTACCCAGCGTCTCATTTCACTTGTAATACGAAAGCAGCATCACTAGACACTTTTAATAATTTACTGGATGTGTGCGTGTGTGTGTGTGGTGTGTGTGTGTGTGCGTGGGTGTGCGCGCGCATGTGTGTGTGTGTGTGCGTGTGTGCAAAGTTTAATAAATCATAACTCTGGCATTTTCTAAAAACTTTTTCTCCTTCCCAAATCCTGTCTAGTTTTTTAAAAAGGGCCAAAGTGTAAAAGGTTTCATAGCTTACAGAATTACAGAAAACGTAATATGCCTCGTGCAGGAAAACCTTTGCGCCCCCTCTAAATATAACAAGACAATATTGACCAATATGGCTCATAAATCTGTCCACCAAAGAACTCTGAGCTCCTTATTTCTGAGTGCAAAGTGTCATCCCTGAGTCAAGGTAGCAATAATGGTTGGATTTTGTCGACCTGAGTTACACTTAGCGACATTAAATCATGTATGTATATGTTTAAATGGTATTTCCATAGCGTGACTGCATCCACAAGGCTGCGGAGGGCTGTACAGCATTAACACCCTGACCGCGGCGCGCATTCCGCCACTGTGCTGGTGACTTATTGAGTGGGCGGGGTTCGGACGGCCCCCAGACGTCCTCCGCACATACCCACTGTGACGTCGGACGGCCAGGGGCCGTCCGACACATGGAAGGGGTTAAAGACGAGCATGAAGGCAGTGAGTGACAGGAGAGGTACCTGGTTCCTGGACGGTTCATACGTTTCGATCTAGTGATCTATAAAGAGATGAGTCTTCAACTCTCTCCTAAACGGGAGCAGCGTTGTGTCAGTCCTGATGGATACGGGGATGTTGTTTCAGATCCTCTGTGCATGGATAGAAGACGCCTTCTGTCTTCTGTCTGACACTTCTTTGTCTGCAGTCGGATGGTGCCCTGGCTGCGGGTGTGCCGAGAACCACCAGAGATGGTGAGTAGGCCTGGTTAGCGAACTCCACTCCATTTGCAGAGTTTACATAGTTTTCCACAGTTCACGCTCTGCGGCGCACGCATAGTTCTGGAAAACGAGTGCTATTTGCGCTGATTTTCCAGTAAAGGACAAACACCTGGCGCTAAAAATCTACGCAAATGGTGCAACGTATAGCACCCCGCCATTTGCGGAACTCCGCATAGCGCAGCAGAGTTTTTTGCTCACTTTGCGGAGTTCCACGGAATTCAGAGAACTCTGCCCAGGCCTAATGGTGAGCTTTCTGCAAGATAAGCGGGGGGGGGGGGCTGGTTGTGAAATCATGCCAATATATTGGAATTACCGTATGACCCTGTCTGCACACAGGGGATGTTTCTGTGTGGGGGGGTTCCACCTGTCGAAGGTATGGACGGCTCCCAAACTTCAGATTTTGTTGGTAGTCACAAACAGTATGCAACTAGTTGAAGATTTACTCCCTTCAAGGGGAGATGTGAATCCGTTTTCGGGTGTGAATGGGAAGGTAACACCCCAAAAATGAATCAAGGTGTTTTTCAACATAGAAAAATATTTTCTCTTTGTAGCAATAAACAGAAAAGTTTAGAAGTACCAATGTGCGTCACTGTTCCCATAAACGTGGAGTTGTCCATTTCCAGCCCTGTAGATGTGCGCATGCTTCAGTCCCACGAGGGTCCGCGAGCCCTGCACCTGTGAATGAGCATTCCTTTAATTTATAGAGAATTCTGGGTAAAACGGAAATGCATTCATCTATCAGAGACATATGTCTGAGAATCATTCATTGTAGGGGGTGTGGAGTCATAGAAGCTGCAGGCGCCTACTAGAAGGGCCCCAGTAGTCACAGAGGCCGCAGACGCCTACTGCAAGGGCCCCAGTAGTCACAGAGGCCGCAGACGCCTACTGCAAGGGCCCCAGTAGTCACAGAGGCTGCAGACGCCTACTGCAAGGGCCCCAGTAGTCACAGAGGCCGCAGACGCCTACTGCAAGGGCCCCAGTAGTCACAGAGGCCGCAGACACCTACTGCAAGGGCCCCAGTAGTCACAGAGGCCGCAGACGCCTACTGCAAGGGCCCCAGTAGTCACAGAGGCCGCAGGCGCCTACTGCAAGGGCCCCAGTAGTCACAGAGGCAGCAGACGCCTACTGCAAGGGCCCCAGTAGTCATAGAGGCCACAGACGCCTACTGCAAGGGCCACAGTTTGGGCTGGGTCAAGTTGGCAGCAGCTCTCATTTATTTTTATTTTTTCCCCATAAGTATGACATTTGAACCTTTACCTAACAGCTACGAACGCGACATCTCTAGGGTGACGTGGCTTCCTTTCCCCAGCTCTGAAGACATGTTAGGGGCCAAAGCCTCGCTGGGAGGCTCACATTTGTAAACAGCGAGTCCGCTTTCTGATCACAATGAAAACATCAGAAAACGTGGACATAATGCCTCTTTTCAAGCAAAGTGCTGCGCTAGCATCTTCCAGCGCGTTACGTAGGGGTCCTGTGGAGCTGGACACGCTCACATGGAAGCGGCTATTACCAGACTACGCCATTCTGACCGGTTTTCCCTGAAAGATCACCGATCTGTGCCAAGGAAATAAAAGAAGGACTAGTCTGGGCTACAAACAGAATTAACCTATACCCTGAACCCCCCTTCCCAGATGCCAGCGGAGTAGCTGTTGGCGCCCAGAGAAGGGGCCTTCTGCTATTTGATGTCTATGAAATCCCCAAGAGCGCCTCACTTTTTTCTCTCTATGCAAAATTCTTAAGAATGTACCAATAATGAGTTTACCGAACCATAAACAGCGCCTCAATTGGAACACAGACGTTCTTGTAAGTTTGGAGAACGTCCGCCTCTAGACGGAATCCCCAAAAGACAAGGCCTGGTTTTCTACAAAGAGCTTTGTGCTCATTCATATGAAACTAAAGGGTTCCCAGTGTGAACTGCAGAAGAACCAGTTAGAAGTCTTTTTAAGCAATTGCGCTACTATTTTCCATGTCTGCAGACCAGTGAAAGATTGCGTCATTAGAAAGGAAAATGGGAAATGGTGTGATTGGTCTGAAATGATTTAGCCTATTGAATGCAGTTTTCAATGTTGTGATTGCTTTGTTCATTTAGTTTATTTTGTGTTTGATGTAAGGTCCTGTTTGTTCTTTGGTGTCTGCGGCTCCTTAAATCCACACACACTACTTTCCCTACTTTCCATTGCAGGGTCTACTTCATAGCAACAGCCATGGGTGCCAGCCTTTCACCTTCACTGCTTGTCACACGGGCCTACATCTCTCACTTCTCGCCCCTGGCCTGACTCTTAATGTTATAGTAATGTTTAATGAGCCAATATTGTTTTAAATGCATACTTTTACTTTTTATTCCTTTTTTTAGCAGCTTTTCATACTGGTAATATGAAATTAACCTCTCTGTCAACAATTACTATAAGATTATTTATACAACTAGAAATAACTATGTTGTGATTACCCAGAACCTGCCATCTGCATTTTGTGATGTGGCGTCTATCTCTTGATCTGGGGAAACAACCATTACAATGCAGTCATTACAACGCACTACATTTACAACGCAGTCACTACAACGCAACTGCCTTTACATCGCATACCATTACAACACAGCAATTACAACACATGTCACTACAACGCACGCCATTTCCACACATGTCACTACAATGCATGCCATTACAACGCATTATAAGGTAAGTAATGGGGAATAGTAATTTTTATCCCTACACTATCCAACACTTACCCTACTGTTGCACTCACTGGAGTGGGAATAGTAATTTTTACCCCTACACTATACAACATTTTCCCTACTGTTGCACTCACTGGAGTGGGAATAGTAATTTTTACCCCTACACTATCCAACACTTATCCTACTGTTGCCCTAAAAGTATTATGTGTTGTAATGATATGTGCTGAATGGTATGCATTGTAATTGAATGCGTTGTAAACGTAGTTTCTAAAAATGTGTTGTTGTGGCATGCGTTGTAAAATCCTGCATTGTAATGGATGTTGAGATGTAAAAACTGCGTTGTAAAGGCATGCGTTGTAAATGTTTGCGTTCTAACGTGTCCTATTCCTTGATCTTATCACCCAGCGGCATAAGAGCCCTCTCCTGGTGCTCCAGAGTGAATTTCTGACCAAAGCACATTTATTTATGTACAATTTTTGCTTAGTGCATACGGGCACCTTCAGGCATTGAAGCTTGTGCAGTATGCATCGCTAGAGTGACAGCAAATGATAACAGTGCCTATATGTGCTGGAGCCGGAGGAGGGCAGAGTTGGAGACGTACCTTTTGACTCGTCTTTCGTCGTTTACAAGACCTCCGTGGCTAGTTGGAGTAAACATGTCATTGCAGCCAATGAGCGAGAGGGCAACTCTTGTGCAGTGCATAGAGCTTTGAAGGCAGACGTTTCACACTTGTAAATGAATACAATACTAACTCGTTGACTGGGGAATAACACACATTAGAAGTGATTCTACATCATGCAGGCTTCGGTACAAAGGTGTAAATCGAGGGCATAAGTGAGTCAAGCTTCTCTGAGTCTGGTTTGACCAGAGATGCCGGACAGGGCTACAAAGTTAGTTTGCGGGTCTAGAGGGTTTTTATCTTTTTTCCCAGTGTCTCTATCTTGACGATCCTTCATTCATTCATTCAGTCATATTCATGGCGCCTGTGGTCTTTGGCCACATTGTAGGAGAGGGCCCGAGGTCGGTTTGGAGTCATTTCATTGTTGGTGTTTTTTGTCTTACGACAGCGCTGCAAGTCCTCACAATGCGGATAGATTTGCTGTCCTATATGATTTAGAACGTCCGTGACCTGTGACTACCGTGGCTCACCTCAGACTGGTGTCTGGTGTTATGTGCTCTGGATCCCTCACTATGTTCAGATTGCCTCCTTCTGTCTGCTCTGGTGCTGGGTGTTCCACACTTGGCCCAGGGTTCTCCATGACCAGCAGCGAGCGCTGGGGACCCCAGATGGAACCTGGTTTTCTTTTCTGTTAGTTGAATGATCCCAGGTCATTCATGGGTTTAGTTGTCTTATGGGGCAGGATTATCAGCGATTTGAGTCTTGTTTCATTTTTGTAGTTTTTCATGATTCTGCGCCTGTGAATTTCCCAGGGGCTTTGGGTGCATTTTCAAAACGTTAACTGGTTTTCCAGTTGTGACTTTCGGTTGAGTCATCTCAACTAGTTTGGTCGTCAGGTTGCGCGGTTATAGATGGCGGTGAGGACACTCTGCCCTTGTTCGTTGTGTGTCTTCTGCAGGTTGTGTGTCACAATCGCATGCGACAAAGTCTCGTTGTGTGAAAGTATCGACTCAGGGTCTCAGCTACTACAATACCGTCAAAGTGAGTAAGAGGTTGTGTAGAGTTACCACTCTCATATCCAGCTCCCCCTATCTTGACGTCGTGCGCCTCACAAGAATAGTAACTCTGCACTCCCCTGTGCACTCTTATGTAAGTGATGTAGTGATAGTCAGTGTCCTGCAGGAGATACGTTTCCAGCAGGATTTCCTGCACTCAGTCTTCTGGTAGAACACCCTCCGGCCTCTGCTGGCACCTGGTGATGGTGCATGTGTGGCAGCTCACCAGAGATGGGGGGGGCACCTGGTAATGGTGCATGTGTGGCAGCTCACCAGAGATGGGGGGGCACCTGGTAATGGTGCATGTGTGGCAGCTCACCAGAGATGGAGGGGGGCACCTGGTGATGGTGCATGTGTGGCAGCTCACCAGAGATGGGGGGGGGCACCTGGTGATGGTGCATGTGTGGCAGCTCACCAGAGATGGGGGGGCACCTGGTGATGGTGCATGTGTGGCAGCTCACCAGAGATGGGGGGGGCACCTGGTGATGGTGCATGTGTGGCAGCTCACCAGAGATGGGGGGGGCACCTGGTGATGGTGCATGTGTGGCAGCTCACTAGAGAATGGGGGGGCACCTGGTAATGGTGCATGTGTGGCAGCTCACCAGAGATGGGGGGGGCACCTGGTAATGGTGCATGTGTGGCAGCTCACCAGAGATGGAGGGGGGCACCTGGTGATGGTGCATGTGTGGCAGCTCACCAGAGATGGGGGGGGCACCTGGTAATGGTGCATGTGTGGCAGCTCACCAGAGATGGGGGGGGCACCTGGTAATGGTGCATGTGTGGCAGCTCACCAGAGATGGAGGGGGGCACCTGGTGATGGTGCATGTGTGGCAGCTCACCAGAGATGGGGGGGGGCACCTGGTGATGGTGCATGTGTGGCAGCTCACCAGAGATGGGGGGGCACATGGTGATGGTGCATGTGTGGCAGCTCACCAGAGATGGGGGGGGCACCTGGTGATGGTGCATGTGTGGCAGCTCACCAGAGATGGGGGGGGCACCTGGTGATGGTGCATGTGTGGCAGCTCACTAGAGAATGGGGGGGCACCTGGTGATGGTGCATGTGTGGCAGCTCACCAGAGATGGGGGGCACCTGGTGATGGTGCATGTGTGGCAGCTCACCAGAGATGGGGGGGGCACCTGGTGATGGTGCATGTGTGGCAGCTCACCAGAGATGGGGGGGCACCTGGTGATGGTGCATGTGTGGCAGCTCACCAGAGATGGGGGGCGCACCTGGTGATGGTGCATATGTGGCAGCTCACCAGAGATGGGGGGGGGCACCTGGTGATGGTGCATGTGTGGCAGCTCACCAGAGATGGGGGGGGGCACCTGGTGATGGTGCATGTGTGGCAGCTCACTAGAGAATGGGGGGGGCACCTGGTGATGGTGCATGTGTGGCAGCTCACTAGAGATGGGGGGCACCTGGTGATGGTGCATGTGTGGCAGCTCACCAGAGATGGGGGGGCACCTGGTGATGGTGCATGTGTGGCAGCTCACCAGAGATGGGGGGGGGGGTACCTGGTGATGGTGCATGTGTGGCAGCTCACCAGACATGGGGGGGGCACCTGGTGATGGTGCATGTGTGGCAGCTCACCAGAGATGGGGTGGGGCACCTGGTGACGGTGCATGTGTGGCAGCTCACCAGAGATGGGGGGGCACCTGGTGATGGTGCATGTGTGGCAGCTCACCAGAGATGGGGGGGGTACCTGGTGATGGTGCATGTGTGGCAGCTCACCAGAGATGGGGGGGCAACTGGTGATGGTGCATGTGTGGCAGCTCACCAGAGATGGGGTGGGGCACCTGGTGATGGTGCATGTGTGGCAGCGCACCAGAGATGGGGTGGGGCACCTGGTGACGGTGCATGTGTGGCAGCTCACCAGAGATGGGGTGGGGCACCTGGTGATGGTGCATGTGTGGCAGCTCACCAGAGATGGGTTGGGGCACCTGGTGACGGTGCATGTGTGGCAGCTCACCAGAGATAGGGTGGGGCACCTGGTGATGGTGCATGTGTGGCAGCTCACCAGAGAATGGGGGGGTCACACAGCCTATGTTGAGGACTCTTCCAAGGTGTGGTGCCAGGTTCTGTCACTCCTTTTCTCTTACTACCCCACTCTTTCTCTTTCCATCTCACTCTCCTTATCTCTCTAGCCTCATCTCTTCCTCTCTCTCTCTCTCTCTCTCTGGCTGTCTCTCTCTATTTCTCTCTTGCTCACTATCCCTCTATGTCTCTCTCTCTCCATTCATCTCTCTCTCGCTCTCTCGCTCTCTCTGTATAAATATAAACATATATACATCTTGCTTATTATCCCAGTCTGTCACTTGCTCTCTTGGTCCATGTCTCTTTATATCTGTGGCTGAATCTCTTCGCGTCCTCTAGTCTTCCCGCCTCCGCTGCTGTTCTTTGTTCTCCCCCCTCTCTGTCTTTCTGTCTTTCTTTTAATGCAGACTCTTCCCTCCCACTCCAGTGTGTCTGCAATAAAATCCACCGTTAGAACTTTAGAAGCTGTTTTAACCAGTGTGCCTGGCCTCTAATCTCGGCGTCCACCTCCACCGACTTGTCTGCTCCTGGGGCAATGACTTCATCTGCCTGTCTCGGTTCCCTCTAACTTCCAAACACGTGGATACTAATAGTAACCACACTACTAAAATGCAAACGAGCTTTCAAGCAGTCCACCCCCCCCCCCCCCTTGAGGTAATGGGGAAACTCATGTGTCCTATCAGGGGAGAGAGCCCAGTTTTCATTTCTAGACATGTTCCACTTGGCCCTGGCTGCGCGGGCGTTCTTCCCGAGTACCTTTCATTGGTTTAAACCCTCGTAAAAGCAGCCCCTGCCTGGCGCATGTGGGACAGGCAAACAGTGTGGGCGGCCGGGGCGGCATCACTCTTCACAACGACTCGAGGCTGTCAGGTTCAGTGCCAGGGGTGAGGGGGGTGCGCCTCCTGCGCCCACCCTGGCTGTGCCACAGCTGGGCCGCAGCGCATACATTCATTACCCTCCAGGCCCACCCTAAAGGGGTGAGATGCGTCCGTCTCCATACATCATGGGGGCCCTGGGCTCACAATGGGGCGCCGCCCCGCCCCCACCCCAGGGACGCGAAGGGCAGGCAGTACACGAGGTATAACTTATATTAACGGCGGAGGGGGAGGGCTGCCACCCCCTCCCCGGTCCATAGGTCTCCGATGCCACAACGTCCCCCGGGGTCGCCGACGACCCATCATGTGCGCGACAAGGGGTGACTTTCAGCATTGCCCCCCCCCCCCCCCTTACCGGTGAGCTGATTGTGTTCGCTGCTGCACTGCACAGTGCACGCCTGCTCTGTGCACTCAACTCTGTAAGCAGGTCTCAGAAGCTGTGGTGGTGGAAACATGAAATAAAAGTAACAGAACCCCTCTCAAAGAGTGTCCCAGACACCTTGTGTGGGGAGTCTTGGAGCCTGAACGCACTGTTTACCATTATTATCTCTGACGTCATGTAGGGGGCAATTACTGTGCCCAAATACCCTTCTTGTAAAAAAACAACAAAAACACACCAGTACCATGACCACTAGACGAAAGGTACCCTTCACATGTGCCAAACAGAAGTGCGAAGCACGCTGTAACCCCCTGGCTGTCCCATCACATCATTCACCACTTCCCGTCTTCACAAGTGTGTGTCCTTCACCAGTCTGAGCGGTGGGAAGTGAAGTGTACCGCGCTCCGGGCTGTTTTGTTCCACTGTGACGGCGTGACGTCACTGGTGCATGCACTGTGAAACCCAGAGCTCTACATGCGCTCGCCTGGCTTACACTGTGAGGGGGTGACGTCATTGGTGCATGAACTGTGATACCCAGAGCTCTATATGCACTCGCCTGGCTTACACTGTGAGGGGTGACGTCACTGGTGCATGCACTGTGATACCCAGAACTCTACATGCGGTCGCCTGGCTTACACTGTGAGGGGGTGACGTCACTGGTGCATGCACTGTGATACCCAGACCTCTACATGCACTCGCCTGGCTTACACTGTGAGGGGGTGACGTCACTGGTGCACATTGCACCGTGAAACCCAGAGCTCTACATGCGCTCGCCTGGCTTACACTGTGATGATGCGACGTCACTGGTGCATGCACTGTGATACCCAGACCTCTACATGCACTCGCCTGGCTTACACTGTGAGGGGGTGACGTCACTGGTGCACATTGCACCGTGAAACCCAGAGCTCTACATCCACTCGCCTGGCTTACACTGTGAGGGGGTGACGTCACTGGTGCATGCACTGTGATACCCAGACCTCTACATGCACTCGCCTGGCTTACACTGTGATGATGCGACGTCACTGGTGCATGCACTGTGAAACCCAGAGCTCTACATGCACTCGCCTGACTTACACTGTGAGGGGGTGACGTCACTGGTGCATGCACTGTGATACCCAGACCTCTACATGCACTCGCCTGGCTTACACTGTGATGATGCGACTTCACTGGTGCATGCACTGTGAAACCCAGAGCTCTACATGCACTCGCCTGGCTTACACTGTCAGGGGGTGACGTCACTGGTGCATGCACTCACTGTGATACTCAGACCTCTACATGCACTCGCCTGGCTTACATTGTGAGGGGGTGAATCACTGGAGCATGCACTGTGATACCCAGACCTCTACATGCGCTCGCCTGGCTTGCACTGTGACTGTGTGGCATCACTGGTGCATGCACTGTGATACCCAGACCTCTACATGCACTCGCCTGGCTTACACTGTGAGGGGGTGACGTCACTGGAGCATGCACTGTGATACCCAGAGCTCTACATGCGCTCGCCTGGCTTACACTGTGACTGTGCTGCATCACTGGTGCACGCACTGCACAAGCTCAGAGATCTACATGCGCTCTCCTGGCATACACCGTGATGGTGTGACGTGCCTGGTGCATACGCTGTACATGCTCTTAAGCCCAGAGATCTATATGCACTCGCCTGGCTTACACTGTGAGGGGGTGACGTCACTGGTGCATGCACCGTGAAACCCTGAGCTCTACATGCGCTCGCCTGGCTTACACTGTGATGATGCGACGTCCCTGGTGCATGCACTGTGAAACCCAGAGCTCTACATGCGCTCGCCTTGCTTACACTGTGATGATGCGACGTCACTGGTGCATGCACTGTGACACCCAGACCTTTACATGCAGTCGCCTTGCTCACACTGTGATGAAGCGACGTCACTGGTGCATGCACTGTGATACACAGACCTCTACATGCACTCGCCTGGCTTGCACTGTGAGGGGGTGACGTCACTCTGCATGCACCGTGAAACCCAAAGCTCTACATGCGCTCGCCTGGCTTACACTTTGATGATGCGACGTCACTGGTGCATGCACTGTGACACCCAGACCTTTACATGCACTCGCCTTGCTTACACTGTGATGATGCGACGTCACTGGTGCATGCACTGTGATACCCAGACCTCTACATGCACTCGCCTGGCTTACACTGTGATGATGCGACGTCACTGGTGCATGCACTGTGAAACCCAGAGCTCTACATGCACTCGCCTGGCTTACACTGTGATGATGCGACGTCACTGGTGCATGCACTGTGACACCCAGACCTTTACATGCACTCGCCTTGCTTACACTGTGATGATGCGACGTCACTGGTGCATGCACTGTGATACCCAGACCTCTACATGCACTCGCCTGGCTTACACTGTGAGGGGGTGACGTCACTCTGCATGCACCATGAAACCCAAAGCTCTACATGCGCTCGCCCGGCTTACACTGTGATGATGCGACGTCACTGGTGCATGCACTGTGATACCCATACCTCTACATGCGCTCGCCTGGCTTACACCGTGACTGTGTGGCATCACTGGTGCACGCATTGCACAAGCTCAGAGATCTACATGCGCTCTCCTGGCGTACACCGTGATGGTGTTACGTGCCTGGTGCATACGCTGTACATGCTCTTAAGCCCAGAGATCTATATGCACTCGCCTGGCTTACACTGTGAGGGGGTGACGTCACTGGTGCATGCACCGTGAAACCCTGAGCTCTACATGCGCTCGCCTGGCTTACACTGTGATGATGCGACGTCACTGGTGCATGCACTGTGAAACCCAGAGCTCTACATGTGCTCGCCTGGCTTACACTGTGATGATGCGACGTCACTGGTGCATGCACTGTGATACCCAGACCTCTACATGCACTCGCCTGGCTTACACTGTGAGAGGGTGACGTCACTCTGCATGCACCGTGAAACCCAGACCTCTACATGCGCTCGCCTGGCTTACACCGTGACTGTGTGGCATAACTGGTGCACGCACTGCACAAGCTCAGAGATCTACATGCGCTCTCCTGGCGTACACCGTGATGGTGTGACGTGCCTGGTGCATACGCCGTACATGCTCTTAAAGCCAGAGATCTATATGCGATGCGATCTCCTGGCTTGCGCTATTATAGCGTGTCGTGACTGGTGCACGCACTGCACGTGCTCTCACGCTCAGACAGCTTGCACTGTGGGAGACCTGTTGGCTGTCACACACTCGCTTGGCGTGTGCCCTAATCCCCAACGTTGGCACCAGCTGCCAGCGAGGGCTTGCCAGCTGGAGGCGAGATACCAACATCAGAGCCAGGTCTCCCGAGCATCCCATATGTCCAGTCCCAAATGAATTAGTGGAGATCACAGCCAACAGCCTTTCATTGGATAAATTCAGGGGTAAAGTTCTGCAACTATGACATACTCACAAGAAATCCAAGTAAGATTCATTTACACACGTGAAACCCTAACGCCGGACGCACCCATGCTTTCTTCCTCATGCTAACATTTCCCTCCGGAAGTGCCGCCCCGACACTGGCCCATCCCACCTACCGGCTATGAGGTTTGAAAACAAACTCTAGCTTGCCCAGACAAAAATGGTTTCTAAATATTTTTCATCTGTTCTTATGAGAGAAGGCTGGACACTGATAGTGAGTCTTGGCCAAATCCCAATTCCGTTCTCAGTTTCCCCTATGCCTCCTCGGCCTTCTGAACTCACAGAGCACGGACTCAAGGGGGGCGGCGCTAGCTGTGGTGACGTCCGTGCAGCCATCTTTGTTGGCGCCACCCCCCCCCCCCAACTTCCTTCTCCAGTGATCCCCTCACTACCGTCCTGCTTCAGTGCCCCCATATCTTCTTAGCTCCCACTCACATATATTTAATTTCCTTAATAGCGCTCCTCATCCCACTATAAGGTGTCAGAGCGCTTTACATCCGTCGCACACATTATACAGAGACAATGAATCATACAATTGTGTAGATCAATGTACAATGAGTGTTCCATACAACACTGGGCCTACAAGTTGTAGGAGTCGCCTGCTTGGCCTGGTAAAACACAAACTCAGGATAACACGTAATGCACTGATTGAGACTGTCTACGCTCACTACCCAAGGAATCTTAAACTACTTTACAATGATGGAAGTTTGAGGGGGAAAAAACTATAACCTGAACATGCCTTGTAGTTTGCTTGCAGCTCTTTTATGCCAGTGCATAACTCACTGAGCCATTGTAAAAGGATTGTAAAACTACAATCAGCAAAATGATCTCTGTGCTGAAACCAGTAACCCACTGAGCTAGCTACGCAAAGTAGACAATTCCCACTCCAGACAGTGCAACAGTAGGGAAAGTGTTGGATAACGTAAGGGTAAAAATTACTATTCCAACTCCAGGGAATGCAACAGTAGAGAAAGTGTTGGATAGCGTAGGGGTAAAAATTACTATTCCCACTCCAGACAGTGCAACAGTAGGGAAAGTGTTGGATAGCGTAGGGGTAAAAATTACTATTCCAACTCCAGAGAGTGCAACAGTAGGGAAAGTGTTGGATAGCGTAGGGGTAAAAATTACTATTCCAACTCCAGAGAGTGCAACAGTAGGGAAAGTGTTGGATAGCGTAGGGGTAAAAATTACTATTCCAACTCCAGACAGTGCAACAGTAGGGAAAGTGTTGGATAGCGTAGGGGTAAAAATTACTATTCCAACTCCAGGGAATGCAACAGTAGAGAAAGTGTTGGATTGCGTAGGGATACAAATTACTATTCCCACTCCAGACAGTGCAACAGTAGGGAAAGTGTTGGATAGCGTAGGGGTAAAAATTACTATTCCAACTCCAGAGAGTGCAACAGTAGGGAAAGTGTTGGATAGCGTATGGGTAAAAATTACTATTCCAACTCCAGAGAGTGCAACAGTAAGGAAAGTGTTGGATAGCGTAGGGGTAAAAATAACTATTCCAACTCCAAAGAGTGTAACAGTAGGGAAAGTGTTGGATGGCGTAGGTGTAAAAATTAGTATTCCCACTCCAGACAGTGCAACCGTAGGGAAAATGTTGGATGGCGTAGGGGTAAAAATTACAATTCCCACTCCATACAGTGCAACAGTAGGGAAAGTGTTGGATAACGTAAGGGTAAAAATTACTATTCCAACTCCAGGGAGTGCAACAGTAGAGAAAGTGTTGGATTGCGTAGGGATAAAAATTACTATTCCCACTCCAGACAGTGCAACAGTAGGGAAAGTGTTGGATAGCGTAGGGGTAAAAATTACTATTCCAACTCCAGAGAGTGCAACAGTAGGGAAAGTGTTGGATAGCGTAGGGGTAAAAATTACTACTCCAACTCCAGAGAGTGCAACAGTAGGGAAAGTGTTGGATTGCGTAGGGGTAAAAATTACTATTCTAACTGCAGAGAGTGCAACAGTAGGGAAAGTGTTGTATAGCTTAGAAGTTAAAAATAACATACTTATAAATACAATAATTATTTAAAATAATTAATAATGTAATTATTAAATAACTCAAAATTTCTTACAAATACCAATAGATATTTATTAAAAACATAACTACCAATAAATAATTAATTAGCAATAAATTATTAATAAATACCAATAAATAATAATTAATGAATATTAATTACCAATTAAAAATATTAAACAATTACATTTTTTATACCAAAAAATAATTATCAAACTTTAATTACCAATTAAAAAATATTAAACAATTGCATATTTTTTATACCAAAAATAATAATTATTATACATAATTACCAATTGATAATTACTTATTAATATAGTAATTAGAAATATCAATAAATAATATTTAAACATATCTAATTACCAATTGATTATTAATCAACAATAACCCAATTTTCATAACCAAAATATTATAATTTAAAATATTTGCCAATTAATAATTAATCTCCAATTAATTAATTATCAATACCTAGCAACAAATTTAATAATTACTTAATTAGATTTCAATTACTTCCAACACTATTCCCCTATAAACGCACGAAACACTCACATAATAAAATAATACAGTTAACATAATTATCAATTAATCAATTAATAAAAACGAATTACCAATTAATAAAAATTAATTACCAATTAATACTTAATTAACAAAAATATAATTATCAATACCAATAAATAAATACAAATATTACTTAATTACAATTAAATTACTTCCCACCCTATTCCTCTATAAACCCACAACCCGCTACAGAATTTAAACGCAAAAATTATTTAAAATTAATTTATAATTCCTAAAAAGTTATAATTAATTTCATATAATTAAATTACTTCCCACCCTAATCCCCTATAAACCCACAACCCGCTACAGAATTTAAACGCAAAAATTATTTAAAATTAATTTATAATTCCCAAAAATGTAAAATTAAATTCATATAATTAAATTACTTCCCACCCTATTCCCCTATAAACTCACAACCCGCTACGGTACTAAAACACAAAATTAACTTAAAAAAAACATTATTAACATATAAAAATTTTATACATATATTTTAAAACCAGTTGAACACTTAACAAAAAATAATTAACACATACATATTAAATACATAATAAAATACATAGCAATATTATACATATCGATATTAGTGACATAGATATTAGTAACATCGATATATTTCATATCGATATTACTAACTTCGATATTACTAACATCGATATAAAAAAAATCGATATTACTTACCTTAGGGTCGATATTCTGTCCATCGATATTCTTGACATTGATATTCTGTCCCTTCGATATTCTAGACTCGATATTATTGTAGGTCGAAATTAAATTTTCGATATTTAGACTGCTCACCCCAGGTTTTCCCTTGGGTATGCGTTCTGTTTTGAACATAAATTTGATGCTAAACCTTTTTGGGGATTTACAAACCAACTCAAATTGGTATTTAGGCAGATTTGTAAGGAAAAGTAACGCAAACCTGCGCGGAGCGCTGCTTTCCGTTACTTAGCGCCAAGGGGGCTTTCCTATGCAACCACCCAGGCTTTTTAACACAAAACTCTTTCTACTAACATTAGCTTTCGTAGACACGCTTTTTTTCAAACCAAAAAATAACGCTGCTGGGAAGCAGGAGTTAAAAAGAGAAGTGTTTGCATTTCTCCCTTCTTTCCCAGTTTTGCATGTGTGCAGCACTGTACATCACACATACAAAGTAGGAAAAGTTTTGTGTAGTCATCATATTTCGTTCTGGAAGAGTGCCCTTCCAGTACAAAACGTACGCTAGACTCACGCACACACCTTTGCACTACGTCCCAAAATTCAGCGCTAGGGAAAGGGGAGGAGAGTCTATAAATATGGCGCTCTCCTGTTCTCTCCGTCACACAATGCAACACAGCACCTGAACTGGGGTGGCGAAGTGAGCTAAAGAACGATGATGGATTCCACCCAGATCGGTGACTGGGGGTGAGTGTCTGAAAAGTTTCAGCGCTCCGTCCATCATCTCCTTGTGTTTACTTTGTTCGCCCTAAGTTGGCAGGGTATGTCCAGACGTGGGTCCCTTGCTCACTTTGCCACTGGATTCAAGCTAGCCTGGTTGATGAGGGGTGATGCCCCAAAATTGGTCCCAGGATGCTTGTTTCCGGTCCAGTTGAGACCTGGCTTGCAGTTTCGTCTGGACTGTTCCCATGAGGCACAGGGTCAAGACTGATTTGCATATGACTGGGTCTGAACCGAGGTGGCGAAGTGAGCTAAAGAAGATGATGGATTCAACCCAGATCGGTGACTGGGGGTGAGTGTCTGCAAAGTTTCAGTGCTCCGTCCGTCATCACCTTGTGTTTGCGTTGTGTGACACCTTTGTAAATATGAGCTTCGGTCTGATATTTGCTGCTCTTCCTCAGTCACTGACCGTCTCCAATGTCATATTCATTCCTCACCACAGAGAGTTCCTACCGCTCGCTGTGCTGATGTAACAAGTTTTGCTCACTACTGAAGGGGTTACTCCTGCCACATCTGAACCAGGGGTCGCAAAGGCAGTGCCAGGGGTCGCAAGAAGCAAGCCAGGAGTCACAGCTGCAACCAATGGTGTCTCAGAGCTTAAGCTGCCATGTTTGGCTCCCATGCGGCTTAACAATTAAAAGAGATGGAAGTGAGCCAAGAGGGCCTGGTGGCAGGCCTTGGCACAGGCCAACAACCAGCCCCACATGGTTCACAGGCCTGGCAGCCTCCCTTCAGCACCCGCTGATTTGGCGGCCTGCGCCCGTCAAGAATGTATACATTGCTTCAAAGCAGAAAATACAAGTGCAGTTAAAAAAAGATGTGAAGTGTGGCTTTGAGCCCTTTACTGTGCACACGGAGCAGCCCGAGCAGTCCGGATCCTTGCCTTTTTTTTGCCCTGCTGAACTTAGTGCCCGGTGTGGTGGCACCACTCGCACCGTGCTAAAGCCAGCACCTGAACTAAGGCCCAGACTCCGGTCTATGTGCACTCACAGAGCACCCACTCAAGGCCCCCCGGATCCCCATGGCCATGTGCACTCACAGAGCACCCACTCAAGGCCCCCCGGATCCCCATGGCCATGTGCACTCACAGAGCACCCACTCAAGGCCCCCCGGATCCCCATGGCCATGTGCACTCACAGAGCACCCACTCAAGGCCCCCCGGATCCCCATGGCCATGTGCACTCACAGAGCACCCACTCAAGGCCCCCCGGATCCCCATGGCCATGTGCACTCACAGAGCACCCACTCAAGGCCCCCTCTCCCCTGGTCATGTGCACTCACAGAGCACCCACTCAAGGCCCCCCGGATCCACATGGCCATGTGCACTCACAGAGCACCCACTCAAGGCCCCCCGGATCCCCATGGCCATGTGCACTCACAGAGCACCCACTCAAGGCCCCCTCTCCCCTGGTCATGTACACTCCCAGCTTGCTGACTCAAGGCTCCCTGGCTCCTCCCCCTTCCAGCTCTAGGTCCATGTGTCTTGTTTTGGTGCCCCTGGTGCAAGCAGTCAGCCATATGTAATTAGCCGAGCGCTTTGATAATCCCTCAGACCCTCACGGAGCTTCATCCTGTAAATGACTGGATTTTCACTGCGGGGTTTATAATACCATTAGCTGTCATTGTGTAATCCGCTCTCGGTGCTGCGGGGATGGTGGTTTAATTATGGCCAATAGTGGGCGATCCTAGCCTGGTTGTCCGGTGCCAACACCAGGGCCTGTCTCCACACAGAGGCGCGTGCGCCGGTGGCACGTGTGGCTTCGTATGGGCTTTGTTTGCAAGCAGCAGATGGGTTAATGATCCTACAGTGAATAAGGTGCAGTAGATCCATTGTTTGTAGTGCTGCGAAGCTGCAAGACTGTCTGAGAGCACTGTGTGGTGTTCGTGTCTCTAGATGAGAGGGACACGGCGATATGAGATGAGAGGACCTTAGTTTAATGTATACAGCGCTGCCACAGGGTGCGTCGCGTCAGCACCCACAGCCTCTCAGCAGCTGCCACAACCACCACCCCACAAACTCCCTTATTACATCCCTGGATTCTAACACCACCAACATCCTACCACTCTTAAATGAAGGACGGAATACTACTTTACTTTTCCCTTTGGGAAACAAAACTAAATAGCAAAACAAAAAAAATGAAACCTTTTGAAACAGTAAATATATCACAAGGAGACAAAGAGCAAAAATAACAAAATGTCTTGAGCATATTAGACAAGACGTCAAATAAAGCCTTTACAATTCTACATCATGAAGAAAAGGAACTACAGATCATAAACCTCGGCTACTTCCTGAACCTAAGTTGATCCTGCAGACCACATCATTGGAAATGACCTGCCTGCTAGACTCCCCGGCACCACGCCTGTCCACAGCACTCTTACCTAGATAAGACGAATCATCGCTTCCATCAAAATTAGCGCTGCTCTCATCAGCAACCACCCGGCTCTACTGACGGGCAACCTTCCTGCACTTGACCACTCTTTCCACATCCCACCCATTGGAACCATTAACCCTGACCGCATTGTCACACACTTTGTCCACCACCATGGCTCTCAGAGCTTCTCTCCTCCCTTCTTGACATACACACATTTCTTGATACGAATTAAATCAGCAGCACAAATATTTATTCACTCACCCGGTTGAGTACTTTATATGTTTTATTTTGTTTAACCTTACCTTCAGCGACATGCCTCTTGACCTGTGCGTCATATTCCCCCAACTGAACACCAAATTTCACCCATTTAGCCATCCAGTAACATCAAACCTTGGTGGCAAGTTTAATGCCTCTCAACAACCCAAAAGGGACATCAGTGTGGAGGAATGGGGACCCATGTGGTAAAAGCATGGAACGAAGAGGAAGGCGGGGCCAGCATAGGCCCCGCCGCCATTATGGTGGTCGTCCGTGCCCCCCGAATCATGCCCACTCATTGGCCCCGCCTACGAGAGGGGCCGTGCCCCGGAAGCGATTGTAATCGCTTCCGGGTCACTGGATGCTCCCCCGCACCCCGGAAGTGATTGGATCACTTCCGGGGCGTGGTGGACCCTCAGGAACCTTTAAAGCCGGGGGGAGCGCGAGGAACGATCTCTCGCTCCCCTCGGCAGCACACCCGTCGCGTGTGCCTCCTCCCTCGGGAGGGACTAAATTGACTCATCTTTTGGGGCGCCTTATTTAGTGGGGCGCCCAGAGGGGAGGGACATGTGGCTCTCACCAGACTCCAGGGGCAGTTACAACCGGTTGGTTGGAACGGTGCGGGGACAAAGGGGGGTTACGCTTTCCATTGGCTGGTTGGCCACCCCGCACGCGGGCGTAAGTAAGCTGCGCTGTCTGCATGGCCCCTTTATGGAGTAAGTCTTGAACGTATGGGGGTTGCCTGGGGTAAGTACTTCCGGGTCAGCTGGGCCCCCTGCGCATGCGCACTCTGGTTGGGGTGCGCGGGTCAATTCGGTAAAAGGGGAGGGGCCAGCATTTTGACCTTGCCGTAGGCCTAGAGGAATACGCAGAAATGTGATCACCAATGTGTTTAGACTAGGATAGGAACATTTATGTATTAGAACTTTGTTAAAGCTAGGAAGGAAGCAAATGTACCGAATCCTGTCTTGACATTTCTGCGTTATTGTATATTTGAATATAACTGTTTTGTTTGTTAATAAATACGATCGGGGGTCAACGACCCCCTATTCCAAACAAAGGTTATATTGGTTTTTGTCTCAGTCAGGGGAGGAGGGGGCGGTAGGCCGTACCGGACCATATAGCCTTCAACACAACACACTTGTTGGCAACAGCTCACTGAACACACTGAACCAACACTCTGTTCATGCGCTCCACCAGTCCATTGCTTTGAGGATGGTAAAGAGTTGTCCTCAGATGATTCACATCTCCAGATTTAAGAACCACATCAACCTCTCCATTCACAAATTGTGCACCGTTATCTGAAAGGAGGAATTTAGGGAAGCCTTCCCTGAGAAAGCCTTCCTTTAGAAACTCTATTACAGCTTTTGCATTAGCTTCTGCCACAAACTTCATTTTAGGACATTTGGAATAAAGATCAACCACCACCAGAGCAAAGCAGGACTGCCACAGTAGCGTATTGAAAGGTCCGACTAAATTAATCTCTACCTTCTCCCAAGCTCTAGCTGGGCAATCAATAGGCCGTAAAAGGGGGTTCCTCGCTACCAATCCTTTCTCTGAACTGGCACACAATATGCACTCACCAACAACATGATCAACTTCTTTATCCTTTGACAGCCACCCCAACGTCTGTCTTAATTTTTATTTGGTGACAGTGCACCCCAAGTCTCCTTCATAAGCCATTTATATCAATTTTGCCTTTAACCCAGCCAGAGATCACATTTTTTCCCCCTCAGAAGCACTCCGTCCTCCACAGACAGTTCGTCATGAACCTTCCGAAAGGGTTGACACGAGCTTTGAGGGGATTTCTCTCTGGCTCACCTCTTGGTCACATTAGACATAGCCACCTTCAGAGATTCATCCAACACCATCTCGTTCTTCCAATCATCCTCTGACACCACCCACATATCTTCTAAATCCACCACAGCAATCAAACAGTGTTCATTCAACGCATCATCGCTATCATCCACACATTCCTCCTTTGCTACAAATCTAGAAGGAACATCTGCATGGACATTTGTCACACCTTGAATGTGTACTACGTCAAATGATACAGCAGTCGCTTTGTGGTCAGTTTTGAAACCCTTGGGGCTTGCTCTTTGATTTTATCACTCGTCAGGATAGCCACCAGGGGTTTATGATCTGCTTTGGTAGTGAATGTTGTGCCCTAAATGTAAGGTTTAAACTTCTGGATGCCAATCAGCATGCCAGTAACTCTTTTTTGATGGTAGAGGAGTGAGTTTCAGACTCTTTCAGTACTCCAGATGCTTAACTAACGGTGCTTCCCACACCGCACTAGCACTGGTTGAGAACAGCCCCTAAACCACGGTTACTGGCATCCACAGTGACACCGCCTTGGTGTCTCGGCTCAAATATCTTGACAGTTTTGGAACTGGCCAATTGTTTCTTCATCCATTCCAGAGCTTCCTGGCACTGGTGTCCCACTTAGAAGACGCATTTTTCTTCAGAAGTACCACAAAGGGTTCATGTGAGAGGCAAAGTCGGGGATGAACTGGGCTAGACTTCACACATACTCTTATCAGAAGGTGGCGAATGATGCTACGGCTCCTTTGAATATGATTGGAGGAACGGGCTCTTGCAGTGGAAGGGAGGGAGGGTTCATAGAGGAGGGATGGTGGCAGGAGGATGGCGAGAGAATGAGTGGAGAGGTAGATGAGTAGATTCAAGGAGAGAGGGACGGGGTGACGAATGGATGGAGAGAAGGGCGTGGAGAGAAGGATACATGTATGGAGAGAAAAGAGAGTGTTGGATGGAAAGATGAAGAGGTGGCGAGAAGGAAAGAAGGGTGGTGAATGAAAAAAGAAAGAAGGTAAAAGATAAAGAAAGATGGACAGGATAGGTGGATGGAAAAGAAAGAACCGTGAGTGGAGGGATAGAAGTAGTACTGAAAAGATGGAAAAGACAGAAAGAAGAATTAGAGAGAAAGAAGGAGAGAAGTTCATGAAGTGAAGATATCAGAATCCCCAGGTGGGGGTGGGGGCAATTGCCTAACTCTCTGCCCGCCCGCTCAGAGCTGTCAGGGTGTGTTGTTTGTTCCGCCTCCTCCCAGTGCCGAGTTCATGTATGGAATAGAGAGTTTTCTTTACAATATCCGTTCAGGACCCCCTCATAAGGTTGATGCTTAGACACTTCAGATAGCGGTTTCCACTCTAGCGCTGCAACTCCACACTAATGGAACAGTGTGCGCTACATAATTAAACACTGGTCCCGTGAGGCACAGGGTCAGACTGATTTGCACACGGCCATGTCTGAACTGGGGTGGCAGAGTGGGCTAAAGAACGGTGATGGATCAAACCCAGATCTGTTGACTGGGTGTGAGTGTTTGATTGGTTCTTATGCTCCGTCCATCACCAGCCCCTTTTGTACCACATAATTAAACACGTCACGTGCAAGCAGGTGTATGTGTTCCATGCAATGCAGGGAAACATGTCCACGTGCTGGGGGTCATGGTATTTTTTGCCTTAATGTAGAAGGCGGCTGGTCTGTACTGTAATCCATAGATTGACCAGTGGGCGGATACAGCTGAACAGCAAGTGGGGTTGGGTTGGAGTCAGTCCCATGCCAACCTGTTTGCACGCCCCCTGATGCCCCGCCCGCCTCTGCATGAACGTGACTGCGTTTTGTTCATAGGAGCGGGCTTGGGGCAGGATTACTCGCTGTTCTGAATCGACGTAATCACGTGACCCAGAGCTTCCTGGGAGGTTCAAATGTAATCACAAGTCACCCACTAATTATGTTGTGTGTCTTGTCCAAAGCATGCATGCGCCCCACCCGCCGGCTCCAGCCTGAACGTGGTCAGCCTCAAATTCATGGAATCGAATGTGTCAGTTTAAGCCACTGAATCGACACTGCTCTTCACCTGCCCACCTCCTTGTATGTCAAGAGCCTGAGGTGGCCGAGAGGTATGTGTCGTGTACTGGCGGTATTTCTAGCACATGCATGGTGCATGTATGCTGTTGCAGACATGGGCAAGTGATACAGTTGGGTACTGGAGGTAGTTCGAACATGTATGTTGTATGTATGTTTTTCCTGAAATGGGTAAGTGATACGTGTTGTGTACTGGTGCTAATTCTGACACATGTATGTTGTATGCATTTGTTCTTGTGATGACAAGTGATACGTGTTAGGTACTGGTGCTAATTCTGACACATGTATTTTGTATGTCTATTGTTCCTGTGATGAGCAAGTGATACGTGTTGTGTACTGGTGGTAGTTTAAAAACACATGTATGTTGTATATATGTTTTTTCTGAGACTGGTAACATATATGTGTTGTGTACTGGTGGTAATTCTAACGCATGTTTGTTGTATGTATGTTGTTCTTGAGACGAGCCAGGTGATGATCAGAGCTTAATTTGGGCCGATGGTTTCCGGTGCTCAGCACCGGCACTGAATTGTCCAACATCCGCGCTTATGACACTCTGCCACATGATGGCACTGTCTGTCTAATTTACAGATGATCTAAACAACAGTTGTTTATTAATTCAATATACATTAAAAATGGCCAAATGCTGGCCACCTGTGTCATTCTTCTAGCTTTGGGCCCTGGAGGAGTCTGCACTGTCATGCTTGTAGGGTGTGATGGTCAGTTGTTGTGTTAGTACTGACTCTGGCAGCGCTGGTGTGGCTAATGTCGACTGCAAGTTGTAGAGGGCCCTGATGTAAGAAAGTGGCTCCGTATAAACGGCACCAAAGTAAGGTTCAGTGTGCACAGAGTCCACAGTCCCCAGAGGTTTGGCAGAGGCTAAAGTTAGATATAACCTTACTCTCTAAAGTGGTAGCTTGGTCGAGCAGTAAGGCAGTGTCAGAGGACAGTGTAAAGCATTTGTTGTACACACTCAGTCAGCAAATGGTCTCACACACTCAATAACTAAACTCTAGGCCAATGGTTTGTATATAAAAATATATGGTTGTTTTTATTTTAGAACCACAAGTAGGTATCGAAATACTTTCTCAGAATGAGATGCTCTAGTTAAATACTTTCAAATAGCAATATACTTTTAAATGCAATAGTTACAGTTGCTGCAATAGGCAACACAAGTTAAACTCAATTATAACATTGAGCTCAATGGGAATTTTTAAGTTAAGGCAATATCAATTACTTTGCATAGGTTTTTCTTACTCAGGGCTGGATCCTGGATTCAGCCCTGGTGCATCTCCTGTAAACAGTTGAAAGAAATCATTTTTGTTACACAGGCAATTTTTAAGGAATATTTGTATGTTTAAAAAATCAACACTTACAAGAATTTCTGGCAAAAACCAGGCAATGTTATCCTATGGAGGAAAGTTTGGTTATCGGAAAATCGCAGTTGTAATTACTTTTCAGGGTCAGTGCTGGGCACCAAGATCCAGCACTGGGATCTCTCCTGGTAACAGGTGAGTAATTTTGTTTTCATTGATCGGGTGATTTTTAGTGAATATTTTAAAGTTTCAAAACTCGACACAGAGAAGAATTTCCAAGTGAAACCAGTCAGTGTTACCTTAGGGAGAAAATGCAAGTTATCGGTTTTCAGGTAAGTACTCGACTGGCAGAGTTAAGGTTCTGGGGGTAGACTCAAGGGTCTCCCAGGGTCAGGTAGGTACAGTTGTTACACCCTCAGCGGCATAGGGGCAGCCGGGTGCAGAGAGAGTTAGGCCCAATGTTAGCCTATGGCGGGCAGGGGGCCTTTGGTTGGTGGCTGCTAGCAGGCAGGCCAGGCGGCTGTGGGAGCTGGGCTCCTGGTCACTTACTCAGGGCAAGTGGGAAAGTAGATTAGGATAGATGTTGCACTCCCAGGGGCACTCGGGCGGCTGGGTGCAGGGTGCTTTTGAGCGTCGGGCCCTCAATGGATTTCAATGGAGAAGCTCAGTGACGAACAAAGGCTGCAAGCTCGGGGACGGAGACTCTTCAGGTGCGACAACCACTTCAAGAGGTAAGTTGGGAAGCTGTAGGTTAGGTAGGCACCCAGGAGATGGGCACAGGGGGCCGCAGGGCGCCGGGTGCAGGGGTGTCTTTTGGCGTCGGGAAATCTTACCCTCTGCTAGTTGCGGTTGGGGAGGTCCCTGGAGTTGAGGCTGCAGGCGTCGTCAGGAGCGTCGAGAAGGGTCCTTGGGTGCTGGATTCTTGGTCACAGTCACCGGGGGGGACGTCCTCATGGTCTTTGTTCACTCAGGCACAAGCCGGGCTTGGCGGGTGCAGAGTGTGCTGGATTCGCGGTTCCTGGTTGGCACCAGGGGTTGTTGCTGTTTGAACAGAACCACTGCTCGTGGGAGTCCCAGTCTTTTAGAGTCACAGTCAGTCAGGTCCTCTGGGGTTTTCGAGGTTGCTGACCACTGGAGACGCCAGGGTTTAGCAGGAGCAGGTTCGAGGGTCGACAGGCCTGTAGGGCTGGGGCCAAGTCAGTTGGTGTCGTCCTCTTGTAAGCGGCTGCACAGCAGGTCTTCATTCTTCTTCTTCTTCTTGTTTCGGAATCGGGATCTGAGGAAGGAAGGTTCAGGGTGCCCCAAAATTCTAAATTTAGGGTGCGTTGCAGGTAGGTAAAGGGCAGGGACCAATGGGTCCCTTCCCTGGGGTGGGTACACCCCCTATCCGGCCACTCTCTAGTGGGAGGGGGGCAGGAGCCTAGTCCTGATTGGGTAGGGCTCCCCATTCTCAAGATGGTGAGAGCCCGGAGTTGTGCTTCACCCCGCCTCCCCCACCTAAGGGGTGGGGTTGGCAGAGGCTGGCACACCCCCTTTCCTCACTTAGGTTTTCCCGCCAGTCTTCCCACCAGAGTGGGGGTCAGAACTGGTGGGGACTAGTTGCTGAGTACAGCAAGTGGCCTGGGGAAGCTCACAAAGGCGGCATGCCTTTGAAGCTTTCTCTGCCCATCCTGGGGGAGGAGGCTTGGCACCTCGCCCCAGGATGTGCATTGTTGCAGGCCCACAAGAGCGGATGGCTCTCTAGCCAGGGGGCCAGCAACCTGTCTGCTGGGTGGCAGCCTAGGCAGCCTCTCAGTCAGGACACGGGTTGTGGGTTAGTTTCATTGGGCAACTCTAAGTTGCCCTCTGTTGTGCATTTTACATTAAATCCCACACTGGCATCAGTGTGGGTTTAATGTGCTGAGAAGTTTGATACCAAACTTTTCAGTCTTCTGTGTAGCCATTATGGTGCTGTGAAGTTCGCAATGATGACCTCCCAGCACCATATACTGTTAATGGCAGCACTGCACTTAAAGGGCCCAGGAATTGACCTGGGTACTGTAGGGGTACAGGGCTCATGCACCTGCACCCACAGCACTGGCATAGTGCACCCATCTAGAGGGGTGACTGAGGTATGCCAGGGCAGTGTGTTTGTGGGCATGGCACACAGGGATGTGTGCCATGTCAAATCTGTTTTGTTCTGCACCAAGACACTCAGCCTGCAAAGGCAGTGTGTGTGTGTCAGGCTACAGGGCCTCTAAGGGTGGCACAATAAGTGCTGCAGCCCTTAGGGGCCTTCTCTGGTATCAGGGCCCTGGGTACCTAGGGTATCATTTACCAGGGGTTGACATGTGGCCAGAGCTGCCAATTGGGTTTAGGCTTCAACACAGTCCTAGGGAAGGAACACAGGCCCTGGGCACCTGATTGGCAGGGGCCCAGGGCACACTCAGTCAAAGAACATCAGCAATTCAGCAAAAAGTGGGGCATACCATGCAAGAAAGATGGCATTTTCTCACACCTGACACTTAAGTTTTTGCAAATTATTAAGCACTGGTGATGTGTACTGGTGATGTGTACTGGTGGTGTACTGGTGATAATTTACATGTATGTTGTATGTGTATTCTTACTGACGTGGCAAGGGATACGTGTTGTATGTGCTCGAATGCTGCTGCCGTGACCTTCAACCCCGCTCACCAGATGCAATCGATTAGCTATGAGGCTTAGTCTTAGAGGAGATGGTGGCCCACATATGCATAGGGGTCTCTTATGGGGTGCACAGTTGTAGTTATGTTTGTTGAGTCACAAAGGCATCATGCGGAGAGGACGGAGTGACTTTCGTAGGTTCCCAGGTGTGCGCACGTCAGCTCGAGCCCAGCACCCGTAGTATATCTGTAGACCAGAGAATCCACACTGCAGGCCTCGGGATGGGTTCAAAGCTTGATTTAATGTTTATTTTTATTCTTCCTTTTGTCTTCACTTGGAAGAATGTTTTCCATGTGATGAAATCCCTCCCACGCGGTCACTTAAAGGAATGTGGGCACGTGAGGTTCTTTACTGCGCTCTTTTACCACTTACACCACCTGGAAGTGCCCACAAAACCAGTCTCAAAACGCTATCCTTCTTTGGGCAGTTGTTGACCTGTGGCCGCGGCAAGCACAGGTATGATATGTACACCAAGGACCTTTGGGCGCACATTAGACGCTTGTTGTTAGGTTTACCACATTTTTAGGTCTTGCCTACTAGGCAGCTTCTATCTGCAGGTAGGAAAGACGAGAACTAGCTGTAGTTGTCTCGAGGCTTTTAGCTGTATCTGGAGGAGTGGTATTGCCAGGTATTGCTGGAATAATGTGGCTGTGGTGTCCAAATTATGCGGCCACTTTGATTAAATTATTTGTCAAGAAAAGGCAAATTATGCGACCAAGTGCTGCACATTTTGTGATGGCATCTCTTCATACCTTTGTCATTTTTTCATGTTGACACTGTCTGGGCAAAGGTTTCACCTCGTTTGTACCTTTCTAACATACAAATACTGAAACACTGAAACAAGCAACTGAAAAAAGGCCAGCAACCTTTGCGTAGGGACTTCCACTGAACGGCAACACACGTTGCCGCAACTTAAGTAACTTTTGATGCCAGAAACTATTTTTTGCTAAAATCTGCAAATTATGCAGCCACTGATGGAATATGTAGCAAATGCTACAAATCCAATTTTATGTGGAAAAAGCGGCAGCCGCAGAATCGTATAATTACAATGGCTCTGGGTATCGAGGTCCATACCAAAAGCTTGCAGTGCTCTTAGAGCCTGACCAATGGTTGCCATTGTTTGATTTTAATGCCACTCCCATTTGCTTGCTCCAGATTCGTTGTCTCGCTTTCATTTTCTTGTGTTGGTCCCTCCCCTGGACATTTTTTTCCACTTTACCATAATTTTGATCGGCTGACTTGTATCCTTCCACTGCTCACGTTTAGGGACTACTTTTCTCATTTCCAGTGTGCCCTTCATGGGAGTGCTCCTATTTTCTTATTGTCTCCCCATGCGCTGTTCTCCCTCAATGTCCCGCCCATGCGGTGTTATATTTGTTACTGTAAACGTTCCCGCCCATGCGATGTTATATTTGTTACTGTAAACGTTCCCGCCCATGCAGTGTTATATTTGTTACTATAAACGTTCCCGCCCATGCGGTGTTATAGTTGTTACTGCAAACGTTCCCGCCCATGCAGTGTTATAGTTGTTACTGTAAACGTTCCCGCCCATGCGGTGTTATAGTTGTTACTAAACGTTTCTACCCATGCGGTATATAGTTGTTACTGTAAACGTTCCCGCCCATGCAGTGTTATAGTTGTTACTGTAAATGTTCCCGCCCATGCGGAGTTATAGTTGTTACTGTAAACATTTCCGCCCATGCGGTGTTATAGTTGTTACTGTAAACGTTCCTGCCCATGCCGTGTTGTATTTGTTACTGTAAACGTTCCCGCCCATGCAGTGTTATAGTTGTTACTGTAAACGTTCCCGCCCATGCGGTGTTATAGTTGTTACTGTAAATGTTCCTGCCTATGCGGTGTTATAGTTATTACTGCAAACGTTCCCGCCCATGCGGTGTTATAGTTGTTACTAAATGTTTCTGCCCATGCGGTATATAGTTGTTACTGTAAACGTTCCCGCCCATGCAGTGTTATAGTTATTACTGTAAACGTTCCAGCCCATGCAGTGTTATAGTTGTTACTGTAAACGTACCCGCCCATGCGGTGTTATAGTTGTTACTGTAAATGTTCCCGCCCATGCGGTGTTATAGTTGTTACTGTAAACATACCCGCCCATGCGGTATATAGTTGTTACTGTAAACGTTCCCGCCCATGCGGTGTTATAGTTGTTACTGTAAACGTTCCTGCCCATGCGGTGTTATAGTTGTTACTGTAAATGTTCCCGCCCATCCGGTGTTACAGTTATTACTGTAAACGTTCCCGTCCATGCGGTGTTACAGTTGTTACTGTAAACGTTCCCGCCCATGCGGTGTTACAGTTATTACTGTAAACGTTCCCGCCCATGCGGTATATAGTTGTTACTGTAAACGTTCCCGCCTATGCGGTGTTATAGTTGTTACTGTAAACGTTCCCGCCCATGCGGTGTTATAGTTGTTACTGTAAACGTTCCTGCCCATGCGGTGTTATAGTTGTTACTGTAAATGTTCCCGCCCATGCGGTGTTATAGTTGTTACTGTAAACGTTCCCGCCCATGCAGTGTTATAGTTGTTACTGTAAATGTTCCCGCCCATGCGGTGTTATAGTTGTTACTGTAAATGTTCCCGCCCATGCGGTGTTATAGT
This sequence comes from Triturus cristatus, assembly GCF_964204655.1. Lineage (NCBI taxonomy): Eukaryota > Metazoa > Chordata > Amphibia > Caudata > Salamandridae > Triturus > Triturus cristatus. Next base: position 15,865,747 of record NC_140592.1, on the reverse strand, counting down.
TGTTACTGTAAATGTTCCCGCCCATGCGGTGTTATAGTTATTACTGTTAACGTTCCCACCCATGCGGTGTTATAGTTGTTACTGTAAACGTTCCCGCCCATGCGGTGTTATAGTTGTTACTGTAAACGTTCCCGCCCATGCGGTGTTACAGTTGTTACTGTAAATGTTCCCGCCCATGCGGTGTTATAGTTGTTACTGTAAATGTTCCCGCCCATGCGGTGTTATAGTTATTACTGTTAACGTTCCCACCCATGCGGTGTTATAGTTGTTACTGTAAACGTTCCCGCCCATGCAGTGTTATAGTTATTACTGTAAACGTTCCCGCCCATGCAGTGTTATAGTTGTTACTGTAAACGTTCCCGGCCATGCCGTGTTATAGTTGTTACTGTAAATGTTCCCGCCCATGCAGTGTTATAGTTATTACTGTAAACGTTCCCGCCCATGCAGTGTTATAGTTATTACTGTAAACGTTCCCGCCCATGCGGTGTTATAGTTACTGTAAATGTTCCCGCCCATGTGGTGTTACAGTTGTTACTGTAAACGTTCCCGCCCATGCGGTGTTATAGTTGTTACTGTAAATGTTCCCGCCCATGCGGTGTTATAGTTGTTACTATAAACGTTCCCGCCCATGCGGTGTTATAGTTGTTACTGTAAACGTTCCCGCCCATGCAGTGTTATAGTTGTTACTGTAAATGTTCCCGCCCATGCAGTATTATAGTTATTACTGTAAACGTTCCCGCCCATGCGGTGTTATAGTTGTTACTAAATGTTTCCGCCCATGCGGTATATAGTTGTTACTGTAAACGTTCCCGCCCATGCAGTGTTATAGTTATTACTGTAAACGTTCCCACCCATGCGGTGTTATAGTTGTTACTGTAAATGTTCCCGCCCATGTGGTGTTATAGTTGTTACTCTAAACGTTCCCGCCCATGTGGTATATAGTAGTTACTGTAAACGTTCCCACCCATGCAGTGTTATAGTTATTACTGTAAACGTTCCCGCCCATGCGGTGTTATAGTTGTTACTGTAAACGGTCCCGCCCATGCGGTGTTATAGTTGTTACTGTAAACGTTTCCGCCCATGCGTTGTTATAGTTGTTACTGTAAACGTTCCTGCCCATGCAGTGTTATATTTGTTACTGTAAACGTTCCCGCCCATGCGGTGTTATAGTTGTTACTAAATGTTTCCGCCCATGCGGTATATAGTTGGTACTGTAAACGTTCCCGCCCATGCAGTGTTATAGTTATTACTGTAAACGATCCCGCCCATGCGGTGTTATAGTTGTTACTGTAAATGTTCCTGCCCATGCGGTGTTATAGTTGTTACTGTAAACGTTCCCGCCCATGCGGTGTTATAGTTGTTACTGTAAATGTTCCTGCCCATGCGGTGTTATAGTTGTTACTGTAAACGTTCCCGCCCATGCGGTGTTATAGTTCTTACTGTAAATGTTGCCGCCCATGTGGTGTTACAGTTGTTACTGTAAATGTTCCCGCCCATGTGGTGTTACAGTTGTTACTGTAAACGTTCCCGCCCATGCGGTGTTATAGTTGTTACTGTAAACGTTCCCGCCCATGCGGTGTTATAGTTGTTACTGTAAACGTTCCCGCCCATGCGGTGTTATAGTTGTTACTGTAAATGTTCCCGCCCATGCAGTGTTATAGTTATTACTGTAAACGATCCCGCCCATGCGGTGTTATAGTTGTTACTGTAAATGTTCCTGCCCATGCGGTGTTATAGTTGTTACTGTAAACGTTCCCGCCCATGCGGTGTTATAGTTGTTACTGTAAATGTTCCTGCCCATGCGGTGTTATAGTTGTTACTGTAAACGTTCCCGCCCATGCGGTGTTATAGTTCTTACTGTAAATGTTGCCGCCCATGTGGTGTTACAGTTGTTACTGTAAATGTTCCCGCCCATGTGGTGTTACAGTTGTTACTGTAAACGTTCCCGCCCATGCGGTGTTATAGTTGTTACTGTAAATGTTCCTGCCCCTGCGGTGTTATAGTTGTTACTGTAAACGTTCCCGCCCATGCGGTGTTATAGTTGTTACTGTAAATGTTCCCGCCCATGCAGTGTTACAGTTGTTACTGTAAACGTTCCCGCCCATGCGGTGTTATAGTTGTTACTGTAAATGTTCTCGCCCATGCAGTGTTATAGTTGTTACTGTAAACGTTCCCGCCCATGCGGTGTTACAGTTGTTACTGTAAACGTTCCCGCCCATGCGGTGTTATAGTTGTTACTGTAAACGCTCTGCAGCGGCCCATTCCAAGGGTGTGGGTGTTTTCTTACTCTCTCTGGTGCGCTGATTCCCTCACACAAATATCTGCCCCCCCCTTACTTCCCTTTCCCCACCCCACTTCTCCGTTGCCCCTCATCCTTTTCAGTCCTTTTGATTCATTTACTTAATGTCACAGTTTTTTCGTGGGCCGGCAGCTGCCATTTACAACAAGTGCTATGACACATCTCTGTTGTCCCCTCACTCCGCACCCTTTTACAAAGCCTCTGGTTGACAGAAAACGCTCACTGGAGGGCTTGTTTATCAGAGCCCTGCGTCACTTTTGCACCATGTAAAGTGTCACATTCGTGACGCTGGGCTGTCAGTCCAATGTATGAAGCCACCCTGCGTGGCTTTGAATGGCCTCATAAATCATGATTAAGGCGACACAGCGCACATCACTGTGTCGCCGTACTCTGCACCCGGGAGGCGTTCCATGGGCGTTGCGTTGGGTTTTCCCACGCAACACCCATGGAATGTGACACTCTCCCAGATTTACAAAATATTGTAAAACGGGGGAAGCGTGTAACCTCCTCGTTTTTTTCCCTCTTTCCATGTGCGTTGCATTCTGCAGCACCAACGGACAGATGGAATGCCTCCTAGGATTGTTTTGTGTGAAGCTGCCCCTTCCTGCACAAACCCAATCCTGCCTGCAGTGGAGGCCCCCTTCCACCATGGTGCAAGGGGGCCTGCATTGGTGCCAGGCTGCCGAAACACTGCCAGCGCAGGCAGAAAGGACAGGTATTGTTTAAATGCGGTGCATTCCTGCCCTCTGAGTTAGGCGTAGGGCAGCGCATTGCGGCGCCCTACGCCACACTCCTATAAATGAGCCCCTCCCTGGTTTGCACAGGTCCCTGAGTGCAATGTTTTCACACTATTAACCGCCCGAATAGGTTTGCAGACGCCCAATGGAATCGAATTTCCTTCGACATTCAAGTTTCCAGTGAGAATCATTTCTGAGTGACAGGGAAGCAGAGGTGTGTCGAGGGCTGTAATCTCGTGTTTTTGTCTGTCTGTCCGTCCCCCCGTCCATCATCCGGGCATTAACCCGCTTCCGTCCTCTCTTCCTGCAGGTAAATGGGAAGGACTTGTCCCGCGCGACCCACGAGCAGGCCGTGGAGGCCTTTAAAAGCGCCAAGGAGCCCATCGTGGTGCAGGTGCTGCGCCGAAGCCCGCGCAGCAAGATGCTGAGCCCGGCGCCGGACGCGCAGCTGGTGGACACGGCCACGCAGACGGACATCACCTTCGAGCACATCATGGCGCTGAGCAACATCCGCGCCCCACTTCCGCCGGTGCTGGACCCCTACCTCCTGCCGGAAGAGTAAGTGGAAAGGGTTCACCCTGCAAGGGTTGGGCTGTCAAACTGATGCTACTGTTCTGTTCACTCCTTCACTCCCTCCTTCTTGTCACAGTTTGTTGTTTGACTGAGTGCTCACTCACACTCACGCCTCAGTGTGTATTTTATCCGTTGACTGCATTAGGGGACGCCTGGGGCCTCAGTAGTAATTGTGAACATTCCAGGCTGTGACCATCCCACCAGTCTCACACCTTTGTTACATTTGATTTAAAAGTGCACTCACACGTGATACCTTTCCTCCACTGTAAACCTCTTCTGCACCTCAGTTCAATAAGGGGTGCCCCCTACTCATCCTCACCCCTGTAAACACATATACCTACCTGCCTTGAGCAAGGGTAACTGTGTGTGTGCTTCTAGGGGGGAACTATGCGCCAGAGACACATACACCCCCAAACATACGAGCTTGAGTGTGTTCCCCCACCGCAGGGAGCGGGCTCACCCTGACACACACACTCCAGCACAGCATTTGTGAACCACAAATTCACCCACGTAGGTTTCATTTCCACACTCACGCGTGGTCTCTGTTCACACAGGCCCCCTAGACCCCTGATTTTGAAAATCAATATCAGAAATGTACTTTTGGGTGAAAAGTGACCGGTTCATGCACAGAAGCCAGGACTAGGTGGACAGAAAACTTTGTAAATTGTGCCCTAAGAGATGCCAGAGGCGAGAGGCCTGCACGGTGAGGTACAGTGAGGGACGGAGACAGGCACAGGCGTACCTAGAGAGGAGAATGTATTCTGAGAGACAGGCATACCTAGAGGAGAGAATGTATTCTGAGAGACAGGCATACCTAGAGGAGAGAGTGTATTCTGAGAGACAGGCATACCTAGAGAAGAGAATGTATTCTGAGAGACAGGCATACCTAGAGAAGAGAATGTATTCTGAGAGACAGGCATCCCTAAAGGAGAGAATGTATTCTGAGAGACAGGCATACCTAGAGGAGAGAATGTATTCTGAGAGACAGGCATACCTAGAGGAGAGAATGTATTCTGAGAGACAGGCATACCTAGAGAGGAGAATGTATTCTGAGAGACAGGCATACCTAGAGGAGAGAATGTATTCTGAGAGACAGGCATACCTAGAGGAGAGAATGTATTCTGAGAGACAGGCATACCTAGAGGAGAGAATGTATTCTGAGAGACAGGCATACCCAGAGAAGACAATGTATTCTGAGAGACAGGCATACCTAGAGGAGAGAATGTATTCTGAGAGACAGGCATACCTAGAGGAGAGAATGTATTCTGAGAGACAGGCATACCTAGAGGAGAGAATGTATTCTGAGAGACAGGCATACCCAGAGAAGAGAATGTATTCTGAGAGATAGGCATACCTAGAGGAGAGAATGTATTCTGAGAGACAGGCATACCTAGAGGAGAGAATGTATTCTGAGAGATAGGCATACCTATAGAAGAGAATGTATTCTGAGAGACAGACATCCCTAGAGAAGAGAATGTATTCTGAGAGACAGACATCCCTAGAGAAGAGAATGTATTCTGAGAGACAGGCATACCTAGAGGAGAGAATGTATTCTGAGAGACAGGCATACCCAGAGAAGAGAATGTATTCTGAGAGATAGGCATACCTAGAGGAGAGAATGTATTCTGAGAGACAGGCATACCTAGAGGAGAGAATGTATTCTGAGAGACAGGCATACCCAGAGAAGAGAATGTATTCTGAGAGATAGGCATACCTAGAGAGGAGAATGTACTCTGAGAGGAGAGAATGTACTCTGAGAGGAGAGAATGTACTCTGAGAGGTGGTAGGGTTCACCTTCCAGGGGCCTGCGAGTGGAGACGAGGTGGCCGCATGCCGGGTGGGTGGAGGTCACATGGGCTTGTGTTCTAGAGCAGAGCGCTGGTTCCCTGGCCCTGCTACCAAGGACTGCTGATGGTCCCAGCCACATTCAGTGAACACCAGCGCACAAAACCAGGAGTCACTGGGCTAACAGATCCTGAGAATCACGAGCCATTACTCATTGTCTGAGAATCATTGGAAAAGCAGATCTTCTATGTTTAATATCCACAGGGCCAATCTTGTCAAAGCTGGGACTTCCACATACCTGGTCTGTGACGAGCTGGTGGTAGTCACTGGTGGCCCTTCGTGGCTGTCGTGGTGGCCACCAAATATTAGAAGGGCACGGCCATCAAGGGTGCTCTGTACATCCGACTTCCGCACACTCAGTCGACCTTTCTTGCCCACGTTGCATTTCCATCACCTTCAGCCAGGTATTGATCGTAAAGTAGCAAAAACAGGCATGAGGGGGCAGGCACCAGCTGAGGTACAGAGACCATATAGAGCAAGTCTGACTTCCATATGTGCAGGGGCCACAAAGTAACACCGTTCTTTTTTGAGTTTAAGAGAACTTTATTCGGTTCAAGCAAATACAAATAGAAGAATGGATGAAAGTTAATACAGAGGTTGTAAATGAAGGGGAGAGGAAAGAATATACAATGTCATGATAAAAAGATACAAGAACCAATCTACATTGAGAAATAACAAGAGGAAAATATATAAGTGAAACTTTGTAAGATTACAATTGATATATTAACTGTGAACGCAACTACTGAACATCGAGGGGTTTCGAAATTTCATCTGTAATGGGGTGACGATAGAGGGAAGATTTAGCACAACTATCTATAGAATGTGTAAGGGAACTCTATCAAATAGAATGCTTAAAGGCGAGTGAAATACAGTGAATAGATGCTGTACCAAGTCTGTGGTTGTAACAAACCATGTACCACCAGGGCTGAAAAGACCGTTTTGAAAAATCCTTCTGATTTTTGGCGAGTTGCTGAAACGCGAGCGCTGGTAGAACGGTCACTGATTATATGTGGTGATACAAGCTCCCAATCGGTAGATAAGCCACCTAGGAACATGTTAGTTAATGACAAGGGTACAGAGGTGTCAAAAATGGCGATGACCTGATTCCATACTTGTGTCCAGAAAGAGTGAACAAGTGTGAAATTGAAAAGCATATGGTTGAGGTCTGCTTGTTGTGATTGACATGACCAACAAGTATGCGGGTGATCTGGGTAGATGCGATGCAAAGAAACTTGGGAAAGGAGAAGCGGATTGTAAACTCAGAGTAGAGTTGAGTGGTATTGGCAGCTCGGGAGGAAGAGGTTCTTGTTATCCTAATATATCTCCAGAAAGAAACAGTCCAAATGGTTCCCAGCGCCTCCTCCCACGACAGCCCCGTATCTGGTGTAGGTCTCTCCGTGGAAGGTTGGCATAAGGCGCGATATAAGGCCAAAGCTTTGGGGTTATGATGTAAAAGATTGCCCAACATAGAAGAAGGTGTGGAAGGTTGCACTGGGATGGAGGTGAACTTAGCAAGAGCATCTAGTGTGACGGATTGCAAAAGGAGACATTTATGCTGAAAAAATGAGGGGAAATTGAAAGAGATCGAGTCTGGAAAAAAGTAAGAAAAGAGTGATTAATGAAGAGTTGATTGACACAGATGAATCCATATTTCCCACCAAACTTTCCAGTAAATGGATCAATTATTGTGCAATATGGAGGTATTGTACCAAATGGAGCAGTTGAGGAAAGAGGGGTCATGAGGAGGGTCATACAGCTTCACAGGTTTTAATTAAAAACGAAGGCATTTAAAAATATAAAAGTCTGTTGCACGTGATCCGGCTTAAAGTTGACACCGCGCACTGGTTGTAGGTGCGTGAAAGAACTTGAAACCTAACTAAGGAGGTGTCAGAACTCAAAGGCTAATGCTTGCCGTGTCATTTACATGAGACTCTGAACTGGAACAGATACTCTGGCAGTGCGGGGCTCTGCATCAAGCCGGGAGCAGGTATATGCGACTCTGAAAGAAGTGAGAACCCCCCAGTCACTCTAAGTACACCATCTGCCTCAAATGCAGCCTCCATGAGTGCTCCGCTCTGCCTCACCGCCAAGGCCATACATGAAGCCTTTCGGTGTCTGGGCCTGGACTTTTATGCATCATGTGGATAACAGGAGATAAAAGTAAAACCAATTCTGCTCCTTAGTCAAAACTTGAAATGGAAGGGTAGCAACACCGAGAAAACACCGACGGTATTGTAAGTGGAAAGCAGTACTTAAGGAAGAGAACTAGAAAATACATGCACTCCCACGAAGTGCTTAAAGAAAACAAAAAAGTAGTTCTGGTGTGAGCTGTGGAAGGATACCAGTCATCAATCGAAAGGATACTAAGGTGTGGTCCAGGAAAGGGACAAACACAGAAGAGGAAGGAAAGTCATTGACAAAGAAGCAAGGTGACGAGACGGGCACGAAAGCCGACCAATGGGAAGCAATGGACGGACCCCAAGCCCACTCTAAGGATTGGTGATTAACTCAATAGGTTTGTGACCAAAGAGAGACCTCAAAATGTGCCCGCCCCTTTGTGTGATTGGCTGAGTTGCCCAGAGTTTGGCCAACAAACCAATTAAAAATAGCTGCTTCTGAATTGAATGTTACTGAGCATCACTTACATGTCAAATTACACGTCATATTGTGATGTTGGTTGGAGCTATAATGTAAATCTTAAATACAATAGCGAAAAGTAAAGCCGTTAAACAGGTATGCCAACCTGCCTTGAGCGCTAATGTGTTGCATTACTTCAGAGGTTTTGGCAGCTCACACTCTCGCAAACACCATGAAATGAAAGTCTCAACAGACCTGCTAGCCATACCCCACCCCAGGAGACTATGTCAAACCCAAGTAACTGACCCCTTGGAGCAGTAGATGTTACCTGCCCAGGCTTCTGTGAAGCATTCACAGCTGCCTCATAGTGACGGGTTATACCAAAGCACGGGGGGCTGATAGTGAGGGGTTATACCAAATCACAGGGGGTCAGTATCAGCTAGTGTGATGAACCTGGTTAGGAACCAGATGAGCAACACCCACTGGTGGTCACTCTGAGGAACTAGTAGGTGACTTTTGGGGAGTCACAAGGTTCACCCACTGGTTCACTTCTCAACAATGTCCCCCTAAAAGTAATAGTATGGGAGGCGGAGTCCCCCGATGATTCTCCGCAAACAGTACTAAGAACGGCAAAGGCCGCTAGGGTTTCACAACATTAAAGAGAAGACTCTGAGGAGGGCTGACATTGTGCTCTGCGATGAAGAAATGAAATCAGAAGAAGATAAGTACAAAGTCTCACATCGTACACGCAGAATCCCTAGGAATAACCGCTAGACTGGATATGAGTTCAAATGAAAACCAAAGCGGCGAGGACCTTGGGGTTCTGTGTGATATTTATTGTATTTTATGGTATGGACGGTGGACCAGGATCCAAAGGACATTGAAGCGCCTTCCACGTGGTAACGCAGGATACAGGATGCTGGACAGAGACCATTAATGGAGCATCTAAACTGACAAAGGTAGTAAGCGGAGTAAACTGTCTCTGGAGATATAGTGCGGAGGTAAATGGGGGGGGGGTGTTCAAGTGGGAAGCAAAAAGTGTAATTTCCTCAATGAATGTAGGTGAGGAGCCGTGGAGATCATTGCTGTGGAAGGTAAGGCAGTCAGGGAGAGAGGGTCTACCCCAAGGTGGGTGAGATCAGAAGGGGCCAGCGGAAGAGTGGTGACAAGGAGATGTTTGAGTAAGACAAGGAAACGCAGAGGAAAGAGCCAGGGATTGGTGGAAGGTGGCGAGAAGGGGCGAGGGGTTTCAGGGAGGAGAGAAAGGAGCGTATGACTGAAATGAGGGAAGAAGGAACAGCGTACGTCTGTGCGGTGGACGGATCTGCAGTCTAGAGAGGATTGAAGGGTTTGAGATCAGGTTCACTGCTAAGGAGTGCAGGAGTAGGGTCTGCTGCTCGTCCAGTGGCTTGAGAAGCTGAGAGGGTCCTCACTGATGGTCCAGTGGCTGGAGAAGCTGAGAGGGTCCTCACTGATGGTCCATAGGGAGAAGCTGAGAGGGTCCTCCCTGATGGTCCAGTGGCTGGAGAAGCTGAGAGGGTCCTCACTGATGGTCCAGTGGCTGGAGAAGCTGAGAGGGTCCTCACTGATGGTCCATAGGGAGAAGCTGAGAGGGTCCTCACTGATGGTCCATAGGGAGAAGCTGAGAGGGTCCTCACTGATAGTCCAGTGGCTGGAGAAGCTGGGATGGTCCTCACTGATGGTCCAGTGGCTGGAGAAGCTGAGAGGGTCCTCACTGATGGTCCAGTGGCTGGAGAAGCTGAGAGGGTCCTCACTGATGGTCCATAGGGAGAAGCTGAGAGGATCTTCACTGATGGTCCCTAGGGAGAAGCTGAGAGGGTCCTCACTGATGGTCCAGTGGCTGGAGAAGCTGAGAGGGTCCTCACTGATGGTCCAGTGGCTGGAGAAGCTGAGAGGGTCCTCACTGATGGTCCAGTGTCTGGAGAAGCTGAGAGGGTCCTCACTGATGGTCCACAGGGAGAAGCTGAGAGGGTCCTCACTGATGGTCCAGTGGCTGGAGAAGCTGAGAGGGTCCTCACTGATGGCCCAGTGGCTGCAGAAGCTGAGAGGGTCCTCACTGATGGTCCAGTGGCTGCAGAAGCTGAGAGGGTCCTCACTGATGGTCCAGTGGCTGGAGAAGCTGAGAGGGTCCTCACTGATGGTCCCTAGGGAGAAGCTGAGAGGGTCCTCACTGATGGTCCAGTGGCTGCAGAAGCTGAGAGGGTCCTCACTGATGGTCCAGTGGCTGCAGAAGCTGAGAGGGTCCTCACTGATGGTCCAGTGGCTGGAGAAGCTGAGAGGGTCCTCACTGATGGTCCATAGGGAGAAGCTGAGGGGATCCTCACTGATGGTCCAGTGGCAGGTGAAGCTGAGAGGGTCCTCACTGATGGTCCAGTGGCTGGAGAAGCTGAGAGGGTCCTCACTGATGGTCCCTAGGGAGAAGCTGAGAGGGTCATCACTGATGGTCCATAGGGAGAAGGGTCCTCACTGATGGTCCATAGGGAGAAGCTGAGGGGATCCTCACTGATGGTCCAGTGGCAGGTGAAGCTGAGAGGGTCCTCACTGATGGTCCAGTCGCTGGAGAAGCTGAGAGGGTCCTCACTGATGGTCCAGTGGCTGGAGAAGCTGAGAGGGTCCTCACTGATGGCCCATAGGGAGAAGCTGAGATGGTCCTCACTGATGGTCTATAGGGAGAAGCTGAGAGGGTCCTCACTGATGGTCCATAGGGAGAAGGGTCCTCACTGATGGTCCATAGGGAGAAGCTGAGAGGGTCCTCAGTGATGGTCCAGTGGCTGAAGAAGCTGAGAGGGTCCCCAATGCTGGTCCATAGGGAGAAGCTGAGAGGGTCCTCACTAATGGTCAAGTGGCTGGAGAAGCTGAGAGGGTCCTCACTGATGGTCCCTAGGGAGAAGCTGAGAGGGTCCTCACTGATGGTCCATAGGGAGAAGCTGAGAGGGTCCTCACTGATGGTCCAGTGGCTGGAGAAGCTGAGAGGATCCTCACTGATGGTCCATAGGGAGAAGCTGAGAGGGTCCTCACTGATGGTCCATAGGGAGAAGCTGAGAGGGTCCTCACTGATGGTCCAGTGGCTGGAGAAGCTGGGATGGTCCTCACTGATGGTCCAGTGGCTGGAGAAGCTGAGAGGGTCCTCACTGATGGTCCAGTGGCTGGAGAAGCTGAGAGGGTCCTCACTGATGGTCCATAGGGAGAAGCTGAGAGGATCTTCACTGATGGTCCCTAGGGAGAAGCTGAGAGGGTCCTCACTGATGGTCCAGTGGCTGGAGAAGCTGAGAGGGTCCTCACTGATGGTCCAGTGGCTGGAGAAGCTGAGAGGGTCCTCACTGATGGTCCAGTGTCTGGAGAAGCTGAGAGGGTCCTCACTGATGGTCCACAGGGAGAAGCTGAGAGGGTCCTCACTGATGGTCCAGTGGCTGGAGAAGCTGAGAGGGTCCTCACTGATGGCCCAGTGGCTGCAGAAGCTGAGAGGGTCCTCACTGATGGTCCAGTGGCTGCAGAAGCTGAGAGGGTCCTCACTGATGGTCCAGTGGCTGGAGAAGCTGAGAGGGTCCTCACTGATGGTCCCTAGGGAGAAGCTGAGAGGGTCCTCACTGATGGTCCAGTGGCTGCAGAAGCTGAGAGGGTCCTCACTGATGGTCCAGTGGCTGGAGAAGCTGAGAGGGTCCTCACTGATGGTCCATAGGGAGAAGCTGAGGGGATCCTCACTGATGGTCCAGTGGCAGGTGAAGCTGAGGGGGTCCTCACTGATGGTCCAGTGGCTGGAGAAGCTGAGAGGGTCCTCACTGATGGTCCCTAGGGAGAAGCTGAGAGGGTCCTCACTGATGGTCCATAGGGAGAAGGGTCCTCACTGATGGTCCATAGGGAGAAGCTGAAGGGATCCTCACTGATGGTCCAGTGGCAGGTGAAGCTGAGAGGGTCCTCACTGATGGTCCAGTCGCTGGAGAAGCTGAGAGGGTCCTCACTGATGGTCCAGTGGCTGGAGAAGCTGAGAGGGTCCTCACTGATGGCCCATAGGGAGAAGCTGAGATGGTCCTCACTGATGGTCTATAGGGAGAAGCTGAGAGGGTCCTCACTGATGGTCCATAGGGAGAAGGGTCCTCACTGATGGTCCATAGGGAGAAGCTGAGAGGGTCCTCAGTGATGGTCCAGTAGCTGAAGAAGCTGAGAGGGTCCCCACTGCTGGTCCATAGGGAGAAGCTGAGAGGGTCCTCACTGATGGTCCAGTGGCTGGAGAAGCTGAGAGGGTCCTCACTGATGGCCCATAGGGAGAAGCTGAGATGGTCCTCACTGATGGTCGATAGGGAGAAGGGTCCTCACTGATGGCCCATAGGGAGAAGGGTCCTCACTGATGGTCCAGTGGCTGGAGAAGCTGAGAGGGTCCTCACTGATGGTCCCTAGGGAGCTCCTCCTTGAAGGAGGGGTCTTTAGTTTCTTTCAAGAATAGCTCTGAGCTCCTTTTCAAAAATATGTGCCCGCTTCAGCCGTCATTGTGGAGTGCGTAAAACAGGACTCCAGTAATACTGCTTCAGATAGTACCTGACGCAGTTCACAGACTTACGGCCGGAGATCTCACCAGCCTCTCTTATCTCATCTGTACGGAGCCGTGTGCCACAGGGACGGAAGTCTCTGCCCAGTAAGTAAAGGATTGAGTAAATGTGAAAGAGACGAAGGAAAGTGGTGGGGAAATGAGAAATAATTACAACTAAATGAGTGTTATTAAAGGAAGTTCAAGGAGAGTTTTGTGGAAGATGACACTACTACAAACCCCCCCACAGAAGAGTAAGATCATTCCACTACACAAAATACAGTTCTGGTTCGACTACAGCCGGAGCAGTGGCAAGACAGGCTTCAACCTACCCCAGCCCAGCTCAGGAGTACGTTAAGCACCACACACGGCCAACCAATGCAACACACTCCCCAATAATGTACTGAAGGGAGGCTCGAACACCAACACGCCACAGAAAACAATACAGAATTTTTTTTATTTATTTATGTCATTTTGTACATCATCACTGAAAGTACTAAAGGTTAAAGTGAAGTTATGTTTACCGTTGCTTATAAGACCAGAACATACGTTTAAAAAAAACCTCTGAAATTTGCTGGAAAAAAACACAATTAAAGTGCAAGTACAGCTACAAATGATAAAATGTTTCATAAACAAAGTTCCTTTAGCGGTTAGTATGTTGTATCTTTGTCTGTATACAGTCTACGTTTAATAATATTCGCTTAACATGATTTTGCTTTTCATTTTACATTAAATTATTTTCTTTTGTTTTTAATCATCAGAATTAAACTTTATCAAATGTGCATACATCTTTGTGTGGCAAAATCTATGGTCCAAAGATGAAGATCACCAAAGGAAGTTGAAAGTTACTAAGAGTCACTTTCCACTCGTCATAGAAGCCTCCACCACTCTCGTCAGAGGGGGTGGAAACTCTTCAATCTACACCTAGGTGTAAATCTGCAGTCAGAAATGGTGGACAGCAAAAAGTAGAGCGTTAGCCTTATGTGTAAGATTAGATCTACATGTGAGCACATCTACACCACATGTGCAACTCTACCTCTGTCGATCGGGCCCTAGGTGTTGATATCTTGACTTTAGTGCAGATTAAAAAGTCGAGAATTTAATTACTGGCCTCGGGCGACCAGCATTCCTGAAGTGTCAGCTCATGTCAGCCCTCCTGACCGCTGTCGGCTCACTACGCGGGCTGCCAATCTCACTGTTTCCATGACGTTACATCTGGGGTATCACGGTGTCATTATTAACAGATGATTCATTTTGGAGTAATTAATATTGGTTCCCTACTTTTTACATTTTTATTTTTCAAACATGTTCAGATTATTTTTTTTAAGTTTTCCAGTGCAAATATTTTTTTCAGATTATTATAGTATTTTATTTTGTGATATAAGTTTCCACATCTTTTAAAGAATTAATGTGAAACCCCCGAACATATTTTTTTAATCTTTTTGTCTCGATGTTTTTTATAGCCTTAACCTTAATACTTATTGTTTTCTGATGTGTTTGTCCTGTGTTGTTTTCCAGGTTTTTGTCCCAATATTGTGTTTTTATTGATTATGGCGTGTAAACCAAAGAAAGAGACCTGTTGTCCCGGAATATACTCAATTTCCTTGCTATAGCATCATGGGCCAGGAGTTAGTTGTTAGCAATGAGACAGACCCACTCCAGATTCCCCTGTACGTCAGTACTGTCGTTATGTACCATGTCCCTAAAGTTTGTCTAGGTTATTGACTCTCCAGGTGGGAATCTATGACTGCGGCAATCGCTGGAAGATGGATGATAAATGTGTGTGAAAACTGCCCAGGACCTGCATCTAGTTCTGTCCTTGCGGCTTCCCGGCCCGTGACGGCGCACACATCTCTAGTGTTGTGGCTCTTGAAAGGACCGTGCCAGTGATATCTACAATATGGTATTCTGATGAGTCATGCTCATCCAAGCTATGTAATAACGCAAATCAAACAATGTCTTCCTTGCACCTTGATTCCCCTTTGCAATTCTTGGTTTGTATAAATGTGATGTGTCTGGGGTTTGAGCTCCCAGACTGTGGTGCATCGTTTCAACTCTGTTGTACCACTGCGAGAGTTCGACTAGGGTGTGTGAAGATATGTACACAGACCATGGCACGGAGGGGCGAGATCAGGAATAGACAGCCATGTCCATAAAGGCGGCAGGTGATGTTTCCACACCTATTGCTGCATACGGAGGACAGGAAAAAATACAGATGATCCAAGAGCACTCAAGCAACACCAAGCCCGCTTCATCTCTGATGCCCACGTCTTCCCAGAGAATCCTGCAGTGGTCAGCCTTCACAGCCTGTCTCTTGCCATCTCGATGACATACTCAACAGCCCCCAAGCCACTCCTTATGAAGACCATGTCTTACCCTCATCCTTCATCAGAGCTCTCGCTAGGGACACTCTCTCACCCCTGCTCACCATTGTCAATATCTCCCTCACTCAAGGTATCTCGATAAGCTCTCAAGACAGGCCGGAGCCTCCAACTCCTAAACAAACATACACCTCGCCAGCGAGCGGCCATCACTCACCTACCATTCAACAGCAAGATCACTGAAAAGGCAGTCTATGTTCAACTGCACGACCACATCAATGCTAACCATCTCCGGCACGACTGCCAGTCTGGATTCAGATCACGCTGCAGCACGGAGACCGCCACCGGGCACTTCACAGAGTGCGCCCTCTTGACAACAGATAATGATGACCCTCTGCCTCCACATATCGCTGGACCTCTCAGTTGTCCTAGGCATAGTTAAGCATCCCACCCTCATATGAACTCGGTATTGCTGACAGGAATTCACTGACATCATCCTTCACTAGTTCTGCTTCTACCTTTTTAACCTACCCCTGATTGTGCATATGGGCGCCTCCGGGTCTCAGAAGATCCAGACCACCTGCAGAGTACTCCAGGGTTTTATACTGTCCCTTGTCATCTTCAACTTCTACATGGAGCCTGCGGTTCTCTACCCACAGAAAACAGCATCATCAGTGCTTAATTTGTGCCGGTGTCTGCCAGTGCTTAGCACCGGGACTTATGTCTGACAATCAACCACATGGTGGTGTTGTCTGTGAATTATTGCGCACAGGACACCAGACTAATGGGTAAAACGTCAGTATACATTTAAGTTTAAATAACAATATCTTGTTCATGCCATCTTTACAGTTTTGTGTGACAGAGTAATCCAGGCTGACGCACTGGTTCGCGGGTGGTGGTAGTAGGTAATGGGGCCCTGGCATTTGGCAGCAGGAGTCCGTGAAAGTCCCTCCCCTCAGTCACCCTTCACCAAATCACCACTGTCTACTCCCTGAACTCTGGGCCACTGTTGGAACTTTAGCGTCTCGAATCCAAATTCACTTTTCTCCCATTCTCTAAAATGCCATACACTCAGGACACGCGTGGGGGTACACGCGGGTGGACGGTGTCCACCCACTATTTTCACAGGGTGAACGCTGTCCACCCTGCCAAGAATTTGGGCCCCACTGAATAAAGTGCTGAATTCATCCGGGTGTAATTTCCAAACACCGGGACACTTCCAGCAGCGCCTGCACTTTGTCTGCTTTCCATCTGCAAGAAGAAACAACGTGCAGGCGGGGAGGGGAGGGGGCTCTCTTAGTTCTGACTCCTGCAGGCCCCATAATAAAGCCCGAATTTGAGGGGTCATCAGGCCTTCTTTGGTTCCAGTCTCTTGGCTGAGAGCAGTCAGGAGCCTCACAGCTGATGCAATTGAAAGAGGCTCACACCTTGTTAGCACTTCACACATACTTAAGAGAGGCAGCTTTATACTTTGTTCACTCCCTGTTTAGGAGATGTGCATGCACTGTAGGAATGTCAGATGTGTTGGTCTTTCCCAGGATTTACACACAGCAAATTGCATTTATATAAAGCTTACACCCCCTAAGGAGGCGTTGAAATAATTTAAGTGCCACTGTTTTTTCTTGTATAGCCCTACTCATTCTAATGCAGGGTGTCGGAGCGCTTTACATCAACACATGCATATTACATGTACAATCAAATATATGGTTGTAAATGAATGTACAGGATGTGTTACATAAAACTGGGGGATTGCAGGGTGTAGAAGTCACATATCATCTTCCACAGCTCACTGTGCTATTATCCTCGCAATGCGCTCAAACGGACACACAATAGACCTGCTGAACATATGTGAGGGCTTTAGATCCGATGTCACTTCTTGTGATGCCACTTCCCGTAAAGTTGTGGCTCGTGATGCCACTTTCTATGATGTCAATTCCTGTGATGCCATGTGTGATGTCATGTGCCGTAATGTTGTGTGCTGTGCTGTCATGCGCCGTAATGTCATGCGCCATGATGTTGTGCGCCAGGATATTGTGCGCCGTGATGTCGCGCACAGTGATGTCACTTGCATACTGCCTAACTAGGTTAGCCCCCCCTTCTTTTTTTGGGACTTGTGACCTGCATATACTGTGTTTAAAGGGTTTGCTAGACTTGCTTTGCATTCTACAGTGCGATGCTGTAGGGTCTGCATGACGTTATCAGTGAACCACAGCCCCTTCTCTTTAAGACCCCCTCCCCCCTTCCCCCCCAAGCTCTGACACCCTCTCCTTCGAGGCATTAACAATCCAACCTAGCTCTGCAGTACGCGCTCTTACCACGTGCACCTATTCTGGGGGAGGGATCGTGCCATGCGCTTTTGATATGTTTGCATATTTGATTGGCGTAGGAGCCTGGTGTGTAATACTGACTCTGTCCCAGCTCTACTGGCCTGTCCTAGCACCAGCTTGGGAAGCAGTGTCTTACTCCCACTTAAGCCCAGCGAGCCCTTTCCAGAGGCTGAAGGCTCCGCCGGCGTCAGCACCGAGGGGTACCAGGGGATCTGGGTTTAAAGCTTCACGCTGCGTTGTAATTGACGATTAATATCAAAACCATGACCAGCGCCTTTCTCATCCTTCTAGGCACCCGTCGGCGCACGCCTTCTATGACCCCGCGGACTTCCTGGGGGTGCTTCCGCCTGACATGGACCGCGACGAGCTGGAGTTAGAGGTGAGGACGGATCCGACCCGAAACCCTCATTATTATGTGGAAGAGAATCTCTGGGGTTGGAAAACCCTACAGTGGTCTGTGTCTGACTCGCCCCCTCGTATTAAATGTGAATTATGGAACGTGCAGGTAACGCTCTAACGCACCATATACTCTTAAGGGAGGAGACTAGACTGATGTGCACGGGGAACTGGGCACTTTAAGGAAACATTAATCCAATGATGTGCAACCTACGTTGATTTCCCTCATGGCGCTCTGCACTTGGATTTTAAAGTGCCCACCGAGTGTAGCACCTCCTGCCACACCACAGGCTTTGTGAAAATATACTACATTGCACAGATGTTATGTCAAATCGTTTATAAAATGACAGTTCATTAAAAGGCCCTTTAAGGCGAGAGTGCAAGTGAAGGAAGCGGTGGGCGAATATTGCTTGTGGGGTCTAAAGAAAATGAAGATTTGTTGTGAAGATTTTGTGAAGCAAGGCTGGAGGTTGGTGACGTGCGAGCGTGGCCTTCTGACCTGACGTGTGCCTGGTTCTGGTTGAGGGATGTAGCGCAGTGGGTTAATACACCAGCTCCAGAGATCTGTGCGGAAGGTTCCAGACTCACATTGAGAAGTGTCTTTGAGGTCGGCTCAGCCCCTCATCCTTCTGAAGTCAGTAAAACGAATTTCTTGTCACTAATAGAAGATCTATAAAATAATGTCTGAATGATCTTGAAAATGCAAAGGGAGCTGTATTCACTAATACCTGTAGATGTTATAGCTCTGCTGAGGCAAAATGCCCATGAACATTGCATACATCATGCTTTACACCAGGAGTCTCCAACCTTTTCTGTGGTGAGAGCTACTTCTGATCAGTGAAAATCCTCGTGCGCTACTGAAGGCCAAGCCACTCGTGCATTGTTACCAGACGCGCCCACGCCCGGCTCCCTTGACTTTAAGCCTAATGTCCATAGAACCAGATGCTACGGTTTGAACAAAATACTTTCACTAGGGGCTGGCATGTGTGTCAGTGAGAGCGTGGTCTTTTGGGATGTATGAACATGTGTGCGTAAGAATGGGATACATGCGTACGGGCGACTTACAGGCTGTGTCGCACATACTTGTGGCACAGGACATACATTTCGCCATGTGCGACACTGTTACATGTTGAACAGCTTTGGGAACAATTTTAAGTGCGGAAAAATGTTCTTCAAAAATGGTCAGGATATGGAACATTTTCTGAACTTTAAATATCTCAAACTTAAAACAATGGCTGTATTTTTCACTTATAAAAATGGCACTTTGTTTATTTTGATTCCATAAAAGTCATCACTTAAATTTCCTCCCATTTCCAAGTGTCACATTTACAAACGCCAAGCATTTCGCTCACAGTGGCTTGTAGACACCGCACCACATTTATAACAGAAAATGCATTTGTTTAAATGGGAAGTGAGTTAACATGCTTCATAAAACATTAAGACATATTTGGCTTAATTGAAAGTAGAGAAACAAATTAATACTTAATGTTTCATTTGAAAAAAATGACTATTTTTCAGTTATAAATATGGCAGAGTGCTGCTTGTAAATGCCACAATTTGAAATAGAAGGAAATTAAGATGGAGCGTTACTCATTAAGGTAACTTTCCCTTTTTATTTGCTTCTATTTAAAAGCGTTCAGAAGCGTCACGTTGTTCTCGGCTCCAATATTGAGTCAGCCGGGACTTTTATTGAAGAATGAAATACCTCGGTGCTTCAGTCCTTCACCCCAGTGCCCCAGCCTGGGTCATACCTCTGACTGAGCGCTGCCCATCGTCAGTCTCTGCTGTCTGCATCCTGGTGTCAATAATGTAAAGTAAACACAGCCGCAGTTAACATTAAAAGAAAGATGTAACCCTGCACCTATTTAAAAATGAACCCAAGGCTGCGCTGCTCGGAAGGAGTGCGGGAGCCGCTGGCAGCTCCGGTCCCTGGTCCGAGACGCCTACTTTAGTCTACGACACCCCGGAACAGTCCAGCGCTCATTAAAGCTGCCACCCTGCAGGACTTTAAAGACAGGATGGGTGGAACCACTGAAGTCATCTTGGCCACCCGGGCCACGCTGCCAGTGTTCTGATCTTTGTTATTCTTGTGTTCATTTCGTCACACCGACAGGGAAGAATCATATGTATTAATAATGTTAAGCACAAGCTATCATGCCCCATCCAGCCAGAAGGGCATCTTGAGTCCTTTGGCAGGTGGCCTACCAATGCACTTGGGATGTATCACTGAGAAAAACAACAAACATTGACTAAGCCAACAGGTCTTTCATTTAGGACCTACTGGCTTTGTCAATGGTTGTTAGCCATGCTGCACAACATCACTAATGCTCTGCAGCATGGTTAAAGAATGTGAGAGAAAATCCTTTGATGCGGCCAAAAAAGAAAAAAAAACGGCATCATTTTGTAGACGTGTGCATGCGAGAGGTGCATGGCTACACAATGACACGGGCACTTTCTTCTTTTTACTTACCGATCCCAGTTAGATCAGTAACTACAATGGAAAAAAACACAAAAGCATTGTTTAGTTTAAAGTGGGTGGTGGGAAGCAACACTGTGGACCGGTGGGGTGAGGGGTTGGTGGAAGCTACAATGGGGCAAGGAAGGGGGTAGAAGCAACATGCAGGTGTGAGGGGCAGACGACATGGAGAGTGTGGGCAGGAGGAAGCAAAGCGGAGCGCTGGGGGAGCAGACCGATGAAAGAGAGCAACTTGGAGATGGCAGGAAGAAGCACATGAGTGAGAAAGCAACGTGTAGAGTGAGGGCTAAGAACACAGCTGAGAGAGCGGAACACTGGGGGCGGCGGAAGAAGTGAGATAAGTACATGAGGGAGACAACAGCTGGAAAACACATGCACTCTTGTGGAGGGTTTAAACACAAAAAAAGTAACATCTGAAAAGTGAGCAGTGGAAGTATACATGTCATGAGTCCATGCTCCAGGGGAGGGACAAACAGATGCAGAGGAAAGAAAGTCTATGGGAGCTAACGAATAAGAACCAAGCAAAGAGAGTGACAGTGAAGCTGACCAACAGTAAAGAGTAGTTGGGCTTTACGCCATCTGTGGGCTGAAAAGACATCTCACAGCAGACAGTGCTTGCGCAGTCTACTGGGTGAGATTTAAACATGTAGTGGGTGGAACGCCTGCATAAACCTGAACCACTGGTAATGAGTCTGGTCACTTCGATTGGTAACACCTTGCAAGATCAATAGAGTTTGTGCGCTATAAATATACAGATTGTGTGTTTGATCCTGTCAGCATGTCTATAGTCTTATTGTCTTTGATTGTGCCTTCACTGTTAACCTCCCTGCCATGGTAGGATGGGCGTACGATAGGCCAGGCGAGCACAGGCGTGAGGTCAGCGTTCCAAGAAACACCCAAACCATTGACTCTCTTAACTTGCCCCTTCCAAGATAGAGCAGGGGGCAGGTTACAGCCAGAAGAAGATTCCAGAAATGATCTCTGATGTCATCAGTGTGAGTAAACACACAGTGTATGTGCAAGCATGACACCGTACCCCTGGGGTACCCTCTTGGAGCTTGCCACTCTGAGCTCCAAAAGACCCAGGTTGATCCTCAGCTCCCTTCAGCTGTACCCGCCCTTTGACCTTCAGCTCCTGGCAGTCACACATCACACACACTTCAAACATGTCACAGGAGTGTGGCCCCAGGGCCCTTTGGAGCAGTACTATCCAGACGTCTCTACTCTGTGCGTCCGACTGTCAGAAAGAGTCTGACTGGAGAAATGTCAAGCAGTCAACATTCCTGCAAGTCAGCTTCAGGTTTAAAGGGGGGCCTCAGCCAGGACCCTGTCTTCTAAATGCATTGCTTGACAAGCAGGGGCATAGCTTCCATTGGTGCAGCAGGTGCAGTGACACCGGGGCCCACTGAACCCTGATTATTGCTATATTTATTATTTGAACAGCAGCTGTTTTCACATGTTCTTCCTTGCACCAGGGCTCACAACACTGGGCATGCGCCTGGTGACAGGGAGACGACAGTACCCATTTCACTCCACCCACTTATAGGTCACAGGGGTCAATGTGGAGTCCCTGGGATCTCAGAAGTGGCGAAGGCCTTCACTGGCCAATGAAAACACAGCATCTGCCAGCGATGGTGACGACAGAGCAGTGCAGATAGTTTCACTTTCACCTTTGACTGGTGCTCGTGAGCCTTGCACCTCCGTACTCAGGGGATTGACTTCACAACTCTCAGACAGAGCGGCAACAGTCACGCCAGACAGGCAGAAGGGTACAAAGGGGTTATCTGTGGTGGTTATACGATGACCTCTTGGCAAATAAGAAGCAAGCAAATGAAACTGACAAACAGCCAGCCAATGATGAGGATGGGCGGGCTCTAAGCCCTCTGTAAGACAATAATATATCTCACAATAGACAGCCTATGCGATGTCTTGTAGGCGAGACCTAAACGGGGGTGGGGTTAGGTCTTTGTTGATGATCCTTGCGTTTCTTGAGAAACAAGCACTGCTATATGCATTCCATCTATACACCACTGTGTAAAGTAATGGAAAGGGAAGGCCGAGTGGTATTGTTTTGAGTAAACAAGCCTCATCTCTCATACGCCCAACTATTTGCGTCCCCATAAGTTAGATTGTTTCCTGTTTTCCTTGTGCTTGCACCCCCTGCCCAGCTCTCCCTCGCGGGAGAGTCTGATCAGGCCAAAGTTTCTCAAACTATGGACGTTGCAGAAGTCCAGTCAGTTGTTATGTTAAAGTTCATTTTTAAATCACTGGTAAAAAACCTGTATGTTGTTGTATGAGAGAGAAAAACCTCTCCGACTACCTCCCCAAGTAGACCTTGAGTAGCGATGGTGCCAAGACAGAGCCCAGAGAAACGCCCCATTTAATGCTGCCACTTTCTTTTATTTTCTAGTTCTTTTGCTTGTGTTTTGGGTACTTCACCTGTCACCCCCACACATGTCTTAAAGTTCATGGGTTGGTGTATGTGCTCAGCAGCTCACTTTGGCACCCTGGGATATAAATCGCAGTGAAGTTAGCCAATGGCTGAAGTGGGCGGGGCCGCGGCCCCCCGCTGTATGTCGTAGTGGAAGGAAGAAATGTGTTAGCGACACATTAACGGGTGGATGAAGAGGGGTGGCTGAAAACCCCTATAATTAAGCGTATTTTACTCATATTTTAGTCAAATTAAAAGGTCTTGGCAAATGCCAGACCTAAAACGAGGGTGGAATGTCTATTTTTTGTGAGACAATTTGAGAAAAAATTATTACAAAAACCTTTTCTTGCAGAACGTTTTTCTCCCAAAAGGCCAGGCTGTGCGAAGTCGCGAACTTCGCCTCTTCACCTGGCTGCGGATTCACCAACTCTTCACAACACGGCCAGTGGAATTTCAGTTCCACCCACCCCTCGTGTCAGGCATCAGGTTTCGCTTTCCACCCTACCTTGAAATTAATCTGCATTAGTCGATTCTTGCAAAGTTTGAGGCCTTTTGGACATGTCAAATATTTGGACTCTCCCTAGCAGAGGTCTTCCTTAATTCCTTGGATTCTTAGTTGCTAAGTGCGAGGAAAGTGGTTTATTATATGGTGTGGTTGTGTGTCTTCACTGTGTAATAAACTCACTCACCCGTTTTGGGTCCAGACAGGTTTGTCAGAAAAGTCTTAGCTCATCCCAGGGTAGCTGTGGCTCTAAGCAGTCAGGTTTCGTCAAAGAAACACGAGTAAAGTATTAAAAATACCAAAACACTGAATAAGAAGAAAATGCAACACAATATAAAGATCGCACCAATAGTTGAACAAAAAGGTTGTCTCTTTTTCTTTATATAGACACCTCAGTGTCAAAAACCCACCACAGGGTCCCGAGATATGAATTTTTAAAATAAAGTATAAATCACATGTTTTCATTGTGTGCAATAAATCATTGTAATGAACCGCAATACCTGTAAACTTCGTAAACTTTTGTAAAGTTGTAAACAAGCACTTTGTCACTCTAGAGTCAACTAACTCCAGCAGGGAGCTAGTAACAGGGATCAATACAGTCCAGTTACACAGTTACCTCACAGTCGAAGCTATCTCCGGCCCAGTCCCAGGCTCTAGGGGTGAACCACCGTAGACTTTATTGGCGTGGTCCTGATGCAAGGGATACAGGATGCTGAAGATGCCCAAGGATGCTATGCTAGTGACCGGGGTCTTCCTGCCGCACCCTTTGGTCCAAAAAGTCTCCGGTTACAGCTAAACCAGTGGTTCCCGTAACTGGTTGTAACTTCCTTGCTGAGCAACCAAGCTTCACCCGATGACTTCCCAGGACCAGCAGACTCGGTCTCCTAGGCTGCACTTCGATTGTCAGTGGCTATCAAGTGTTCTTGGCTACCAACTCACCAAGGCAGGCTTCTCTAGTATTTGTGGCCATGGAGCTGTAACAGGAAGTCAGCCGACTAACTCTCGACGTGTGGTAGAGATAGTGATCTCAAGGGAGGTGGGGTGTTCAGCAATGCTGCTGAGTCACCATATTGAGTGCTGAGTGCTGAGTGCATCTTCTTCTACATATGTGCGCCACCTTCTGTAGGCCTGTGAGCCTGCGTCTGTGTTTCCTCTTCTGCAAGGAGTTCCTACCCAGTCTTTTCATGCCTACACCGGCTTTGACCGGGCGCCAGACTTGAACTTGTAGCACCGCTGCCGGCGTAATGCGGCGGCGACTGATGAGGCCGTGCACCTTTCAACACGTTTCTCCACATTTCACATTCCCACTCACCATTTCTGCAACTGGCAGCACTACATTCCATGGTGCTTTGAAGAGGATTTATGGTCACTGCAGGTTTCACCAAGTCACCTTGTTTTGAAAGAGAGCAGGTGCACGCGGCAAAAAGTGGCACCTTTTGTGGTAAATCAGCATTTTAATGGACCTATAATTCCTCAGCCGTGGACGTCAGAGAGCCTGGGGAGACACAGGGACAAACTCATTTGCTGCCTCTTAGTGAACAGGTGTGTACAGAGACAATCTCTCACTGCACCAGTGTGTGTACAGAGACAAACTCTCAGTTTGCAGGTGTGTGTACAGAGACAACCTCTCAGTGCACCGGTGTGTGTACAGAGACAACCTCACAGTGTACAGGTGTGTGTACAGAGACAAGCTCTCAGTGCACCAGTGTGTGTACAGAGACAACCTCTCACTGCACCAGTGTGTGTACAGAGACAACCTCTCACTGCACCAGTGTGTGTACAGAGACAACCTCTCACTGCACCGGTGTGGTCACAGGGACAACATCTCACTGCACCGGTGTGTGTACAGAGACAAGCTCTCACTGCACCAGTGTGTGTACAGAGACAACCTCTCACTGCACCGGTGTGTGTACAGAGACAAGCTCTCACTGCACCAGTGTGTGTACAGAGACAAGCTCTCAGTTTGCAGGTGTGTGTACAGAGACAACCTCTCAGTGCACCGGTGTGTGTACAGAGACAACCTCACAGTGTACAGGTGTGTGTACAGAGACAAGCTCTCAGTGCACCAGTGTGTGTACAGAGACAACCTCTCACTACACCAGTGTGTGTACAGAGACAACCTCTCACTGCACCGGTGTGGTCACAGGGACAACATCTCACTGCACCAGTGTGTGTACAGAGACAAGCTCTCACTGCACCAGTGTGTGTACAGAGACAACCTCTCACTGCACCGGTGTGTGTACAGAGACAAGCTCTCACTGCACCAGTGTGTGTACAGAGACAACCTCTCACTGCACCGGTGTGTGTACAGAGACAACCTCTCAGTGCACCGGTGTGTGTACAGAGACAAGCTCTCAGTGCACCGGTGTGTGTACAGAGACAAGCTCTCACTGCACCAGTGTGTGTACAGAGACAACCTCTCACTGCACCGGTGTGTGTACAGAGACAAGCTCTCACTGCACCAGTGTGTGTACAGAGACAACCTCTCACTGCACCGGTGTGTGTACAGAGACAAGCTCTCACTGCACCGGTGTGTGTACAGAGAGAACCTCTCCCTGCACCGGTGTGTGTACAGAGACAACCTCTCACTGCACCGGTGTGTGTACAGAGACAAGCTCTCACTGCCCCGGTGTGTGTACAGAGACAACCTCTCACTGCACAGGTGTGTGTACAGAGACAAGCTCTCAGTGCACCGGTGTGTGTACAGTGACAACCTCTCACTGCACCGGTGTGTGTACAGAGACAAGCTCTCACTGCACCAGTGAGTGTACAGAGACAAGCTCTCACTGCACCGGTGTGTGTACAGAGACAAGCTCTCACTGCACCGGTGTGTGTACAGAGACAAGCTCTCACTGCACCGGTGTGGTCACAGGGACAACACCAGTGAGTGTACAGAGACACGCTCTCAGTTTGCAGGTGTGTGTACAGAGACAACCTCACAGTGTACAGGTGTGTGTACAGAGACAACCTCACATTGTACAGGTGTGTGTACAGAGACAACCTCACAGTGTACAGGTGTGTGTACAGAGACAACCTCTCAGTGTACAGGTGTGTGTACAGAGAGAACCTCACAGTGTACAGGTGAGTGTACAGAGACAACCTCACAGTGTACAGGTGTGTTTACAGAGACAACCTCTCAGTGTACAGGTGTGTGTACAGAGACAACCTCACAGTGTACAGGTGTGTTTACAGAGACAACCTCACAGTGTAGAGGTGTGTGTACAGAGACAACCTCACAGTGTACAGGTGTGTGTACAGAGACAACCTCACAGTGTACAGGTGTGTGTACAGAGACAACCTCACAGTGTACAGGTGTGTGTACAGACACAACTTCTCAGTGGATCAGTGTGTGTTCACAGAAACAACCTCTCAGAGTACAGGGGTGTGACAGTGACAACCTCTCAGTGGATCAGTGTGTGTTCACAGAGATAGCCTCTCAGTGTACAGGTGTGTGTACAAAGACAACCTCTTAGTTTACTGGTGTGTGTACAGAAACACGTAAATGTGCGCATGGAGTATGGGCATTCGATTTAAGAGCACAGGCAGGCATCAAAGTAGGCGGACACTGTGGAGAAGTCCCTAAGTGCTTCTCTAAGGTCTGTAGTTAAAACTGTGTGCCCCACCTCCTAGCATCTTGCCTTCTACCCTTCCCACCATCCTGCCTTCCCACACTCCTGCCTTCCATCCTTCCCACCGTCCTGCCTTCCACCCTTCCCACCATCCTGCCTTCCACCCTTCCCACACTCCTGCCTTCCATCCTTCCCACCGTCCTGCCTTCCACCCTTCCCACCATCCTGCCTTCCACCCTTCCCACCTTCCTGCCTTCCATCCTTCCCACCGTCCTTCCCACCATCCTGCCTTCCACCCTTCCCACCGTCCTGCCTTCCACCCTTCCCACCATCCTGCCTTCCACCCTTCCCACCATCCTGCCTTCCCACAATCCTGCCTTCCATCCTTCCCACCATCCTGCCTTCCCACCATCCTGCCTTCCCACCGTGCTGCCTTCCCACCATCCTGCCTTCCCACCATCCTGCCTTCCCACCATCCTGCCTTCCCACCGTCCTGCCTTCCATCCTTCCCACCATCCTGCCTTCCCACCATCCTGCCTTCCCACCATCCTGCCTTCCCACCGTGCTGCCTTCCCACCATCCTGCCTTCCCACCGTCCTGCCTTCCCACCGTCCTGCCTTCCATCCTTCCCACCGTCCTGCCTTCCCACCGTCCCACCATCCTGCCTTCCCACCATCCTGCCTTCCCACCATCCTGCCTTCCCACCATCCTGCCTTCCCACCATCCTGCCTTCCCACCATCCTGCCTTCCCACCGTGCTGCCTTCCCACCATCCTGCCTTCCCACCGTCCTGCCTTCCCACCGTCCTGCCTTCCATCCTTCCCACCGTCCTGCCTTCCCACCGTCCCACCATCCTGCCTTCCCACCATCCTGCCTTCCCACCATCCTGCCTTCCCACCGTGCTGCCTTCCCACCATCCTGCCTTCCCACTATCCTGCCTTCCCACCATCCTGCCTTCCCACCATCCTGCCTTCCCACCGTCCTGCCTTCCATCCTTCCCACCATCCTGCCTTCCCACCATCTTGCCTTCCCACCATCCTGCCTTCCCACCGTGCTGCCTTCCCACCATCCTGCCTTCCCACCATCCTGCCTTCCCACCATCCTGCCTTCCATCCTTCCCACCGTCCTGCCTTCCCACCATCCTGCCTTCCATCCTTCCCACAGTCCTGCCTTCCCACCGTCCTGCCTTCTATCCTTCCCACCATCCTGCCTTCCCACCATCCTGTCATCCATCTTTCTGCCTTCCCACAATCGGCCAAATCAGTCAACAGCCTCCTGTGTTTCAGGTACAATACACCCAGTGAACTCTACATTTATCATACAGGATTGACAACGTTCTAACGATTAATAAAAATAATTGAATACGTATAAACTTCATAAAATTTCACAATAGTATATGTGAAGGTGGATGTGAGTACTAACGAGAGGCATGTGGTGGTAAGCATTATAGAAATGTTGCAATATGATACAACACATTGTACTCATGCAAAGGCATTCAGTAGATTAAACCAAGCGGCGGGTGAAAGGGCTGGTCAAACTATGGAGGTCATTACGATGGTGGATGTACTTCAGTCCATCTGTCCGCCATCGTATCATATGTGGGACCGCCCGCCTGCAAGGCGGCGGTCCCACTGGGCAAATTACGATGCGACCGCCACCGTGGCACTTGCTTTGCCCATGTTTTGCACTGCAGCGGGTGCGGTGCTCAGCACCTGCCACAAGACAAAACAGACACCCCACACATATCCCTGCACTACGTGGCAGGCACCATGCGGTGCCTATTACATGGTGTAGGGATATGTAGGGGGGCACCATAGGTGCTCCCCAGGGCCTATGTCCCTGCCCCAGGGGCTTAGGGGGGCCTGCTACGTGCCCCCAAAACTGTTTCCGCCTGTCGTTTTGCTGCGGTTTGAACGCCGCAGAACAACCGACAGAAAAGGATATTGTAATCCTTACGGCGTTGCCTGACAGGCATTCTGGGACTGCAGGGAGGTCCGACAGGTGGTCTGATAACAACTACCTGTTGGGACCGTGGCAGTCGGAGTTTCCAACTGCCACCCGTCCAAATGCCATTATAATATTGTGGACGGAGATCCCCGTTCCGATGGCAGAGAGACTGCCACCAACAGCCAAGACACAGAAAAGCCAGTCTTGCTTCTCTGTCAGATTTCTTTTGAGTGTTTAAAGGTCAGACTTTGACCACACTATGATATCTTACCCAAGCATGCTACGTGGATAGGAAGATTCAGAGAAATTATATTTTCCAAAATAAAATTACTTTTTGCAAAAACTTTACACTATTTCCATACACTGCTGATCATGTCAATTGTCTCTTGGTGGCAGACAGAGGAATGTAATTGGTCACTAGGTCATCAAACATAGTTTGTGCGCACTGCCGATTACACCTGAACGGTAGTATGACCCGATATTGAGAACAAGAATATTGTGACACCAGAATATTGTGTTAAAATATCATCTACAAAAACTGAAGTATTGGGTTAAAATATTGTGGAACAGAATATCATCAAGAAATGCTAAGTATATTAAAATATTCATATATATACATATATATATATCAACAACACTCAGCGTCGTACTTCGCCGATCCTCCTCCAAAGCGACGCCGGTGCCAGCAGCGGTGACGGCAACCGCGTTAATTATTTTCAAAAAATAGTTATATTTCCGGAACTCCGAAAAGATAACAGCGACACTCCAAAGGATAGCACGATTATACTTTATTGTGCCCACAACAACTCATTTTGGCGATGCGTTTTTCTGGTTTGGTGACCTGTGCCCAACTTCCCGTAAAAATACTTCCCACCGTGCAAGCAGCTGCATGGGTTTGTCAGTAGCTATATGAGTGTCTATATAGGTTATTGATTGCTTGCCTGGGAGACTGAGTGTGTGTGTGTGGGTGCGTGGGAGGTGTGTGACTCTGTGCATAGATGTGTGAGTGGTTGATTCACTAGGTGTATTGGTTCAACAGTGCATGTGGAAACACCTGTATGGGTGCGTGAGTGTGTGTATCGGTGTGTTGGTGAGTGAATGGATGTCTCAGTTGTACATTTCCAAGTAACTACATATGTAAAAGGCAGTGTATGTGAGAGTTGAAATATATAAAGGAGTCTATATGATAGTTGGTGATTTTGAGACTGGTTGTATAGATGAGTGTGTACTTGTATCACTGATTATATAATAGAGTAAGTATGGATTAGTATCTGTATGAATAAGTGAGGTTTTGTGTGTATAATTGTTTGGGTGAGTAAATGGGACTGTGATA
Organism: Triturus cristatus; assembly: GCF_964204655.1. Classification (NCBI taxonomy): domain Eukaryota; kingdom Metazoa; phylum Chordata; class Amphibia; order Caudata; family Salamandridae; genus Triturus; species Triturus cristatus. The sequence goes on along the minus strand of NC_140592.1, from coordinate 15,835,872 downwards.
GATTCTTTGCATGCCTAAGTAGGTGTGTGAGTAACTGCATAGATGAGTGGTGGTGTGTGATTGTCTGTATAGGTGTATGAGTGCATAGGACAGTGTTGTATTTATGAGTGACTGCATGTATGAGTGATTGTATGGATGAATGAGTAGACGTGTGTGTAGACCTAGCAATCAGTGAGTGTGTTTGTAGTAACTGGTATTGGCGTGTTAACGATTTTGAAAACGGTTGTCTGTAATTTACAGTGGGTGTATTAACAGTTATATTAGAGTGTGAGGAGATGCATCAATTTTTCACGTGGATGGTGTCATCAGTGATGTCATCATTGATGTTACTGACCATGTCATGAATGATGTAATAGGTGACGTCATGAGCAGTGCATTGCGGGTGCGCGAGTTATAGTTAGCTGAAGTACCTATAACGGTGGAATTTCTCTGGTTTTGTACGAGTGAAACGTTCAGCTAACTATAACGTCCCTGAAACCTATGGTTTTTTTCAGTGAATATATACATATATATTCTCAGCTACCAAAATGCGGAGCACTCTTGGGTCGTTTTCAATAATCATTTATTAGAGCAAATGCATTTCGGACTCTTAGTCTTCCTCGGTGCTCAATGATTTAGCACCAAACACATCGCATGTTTACATGTAATCCCAGATGATTTCTTTGGAGAAACACTTCATCATGGCCAGTGACGAAGGACTAATCACATTGTCGGTGTCATACCAGTCCTTCTGGCTGCCATGACAGCATTTCCTTTACAGCCTCTGATAAATACCACATTAGTTCTCCGTCTTGTATAGACTTTCAATGGCTGCATTTCCTCTTTTATGGAAAATAATTTAAGGTATTGAATGTAACTCACACGCAGCCTGGTGAATACCGTCCTCCGTACACCGGCCCCTGTGCCTCCAATTATAGGTGCGTTTAAAGCTGTCATTTCATCCCTCCTCGTGCCAAGCTTTCAAAAATGTTGCACATTCCTGCGGGTTGGAGCATGGATTGCTCCAATCCTTCTACTCAATAATAGACGGCGTATCACGCCGACAGGATCGTATTCCATTCCGTTTCACCTCAGCGGTTCAAGCCGTAATTTACACAACGCTGCAAGCTTCACCCAACCACTGAACTCTTATTCGACGGGTGCTGTAGTCCGCTGTAAACGTGAGGGGGAGATCACGTGCAAAATACTCAGCTACCAAAATGCGGAGCACTCTTGGGTGGTTTTCAATAATCATTTATTAGAGCAAATGCATTTCGGCCTCTTAGCCTTCCTCAGTGCTCAATGATTTAGCACCAAACACATCGCATGTTTACATGTAATCCCAGATGCTTTCATTGGAGAAACACTTCACCATGGCCAGTGATGAAGGACTAATCAAATTATCGGTATATATATATATATATATATATATATATATATATAACATTATATGTAAATTAAAAATATTTGCGTATATGTATTCTTTCAAAAAATACAAAAACAATAAACATCTTTTAGAAAACATTACGTAAAACATAATACCCATATCTTAAAAGAAAAAATAACAAATTTATTTAAGGGAAACATATATGAAACTTATTGAAGACTAGTTTTAATTGCTATTGTGAACTAAATATATCAATAATTTATACTTTAAGAATTATGAAAACAATAATTAAACAATTTAAAAAGAATTTATGTTAAAAATATAAACAAAGCTTACAAATTTACATTAACAAATATATTGTAACAAAATATATATCACACTTCATTATAAATTAAAAGCAATATAAAAAATAGCATTTAAATAAAAAAATATATATATATACACATAAAAGCAAAATAATAAAAACAACAACTCAAAATAAACAACGCTAGCAAAAGTGTTGGACTTTAGAGGAGTCAGATTTACTAGTCTAACTCCAATTTAACCAAAAGTTGAGAAAGCTTTGGTTTTGGAGGGGCTAGATTTATTATTTCCTCTCCATGTTTAGCAGAACTTGCTCCTAAACTATAAATTATTAGTTAAATGTAAAAAATAATTACACATATAGGGCCTGATTAGGATGTGGTTCAGACCGAAACCGACAGCTTGTCAGTTGCGGTCCAAACCGCATCTACTGCTGCGGTCTGACTGACGCATTACGATGCGTGCAGTCGAAGGCAGCTGTCGGAGGGACCGACCAACGCAATACGACGGGCTCGGAAAGGCCTCATAACTCCTTAAGGATTACGTTTTCGCCATCTGGATTATGATGTCGGCCTTTCCGACATAGAGAGGCTGTCGGAAAGAAGCCTTCTGGGCCATTAGAGGGCCCCCTTCCCCCCTGGCCACCTCACCTGGGCTTGGGGGGCACCTCCACACGGCGCAGGGATGTTCACAAACTCCCATTTCTCAATTGGAGCTTGTGCTGCGGGTGGTTTCTGACCGCCACACTAGCTCCTATCGAGAAATGGAAGTTTCCAACCGCACTATGTGCGGTCGGATCGTAATTCGGTGTGTGGAACCGCAAACCTGTGGCTGGGCGGTTCCTCCACTGAAACGGGGTCAGTCGGAGGCAACTCTGACCAACATCGTAATCAGACCCTAAATCTTGCAAACTTAAATAAGAATACTAAACAAATATGTTATTAATCTGATCCCTTCAATAATACAATAACACATTGCACCTTGACATGATTTGCATTGGCTCCCCGTGGCTCAACGCGTCAAATGTAAAGCCCTTACTCTGGCCCATGCGGCCCTCCGTGGATCTGGCCCGCTCGTTCTTAGGAAACGCTTTAGCTTTTACGCACCACGAAGAAAACTGTGTTCAGCCTCGCAGTGTCTGGCAGTGATCCCCCGCTTCCGTCTTACAAGAATGGGGGGCAGACCCCTATCCTTCAAGGCAGCAGCAGCTTGGAATTCCTTCCATACGAGCTGCGTAACACTCAAGACCCTAGGCTGTTCAAGAAATGGCTAAAAACCCTGCGGTTTATCTAAGTTGCTTTCAGCTCCTCGTCGTTTTCATTTGGCTTCCACGCTGGGACACTCTTGAGTAGCCATGCGCGATGTAAATGTTAATAACATAACATAAGCTAGACTGATTGTCATTGCTAATGCTTGTTATTTCCGTGCTGCTGCAGCAGCATGAAGGCACACTCAGAGACAGCTTCATATCTCAGGACGGAGCAGAGCATGTACATATTGAAACCTGCCCAGTCATCATAGCCTGATATGTGTCCGAGGCCCGCGTGCGCCAGGAGGCTGCCCCCACAGACACTTGTCATCATACCCAGGGAGGGAGGCGGTACCTGTTCCATGACCCCACAGACACATGCCTTCATTCCTAAGGACGGAAGCGGTTCCAGTTCTATGGCCCGCACAGACACATGTCTTCATACTCAAGGAGGGAGGCGGTATCAGTTCCATGGCCCCACAGACACGTCTTCATTTCCAAGGAGGGAGGCGGTACCAGTTCTATGGCCCCCACAGACACATGTCATCATACCCAGGGACGGAGGCGGTATCAGTTCCATGGCCCCACAGACACGTCTTCATTTCCAAGGAGGGAGGCGGTACCAGTTCTATGGCCCCCACAGACACATGTCATCATACCCAGGGACGGAGGCGGTATCAGTTCCATGGCCCCACAGACACGTCTTCATTTCCAAGGAGGAAGGCGGTACCAGTTCTATGGCCCCCACAGACACATGTCTTCATGCTCAAGGAGGGAGGCGGTACCTGTTCTATGGCCCCACAGACACATGTCGTCATTTCCAAGGAGGGAGGCGGTACCAGTTCTATGGCCCCCACAGACACATGTCTTCATACTCAAGGAGGGAGGCGGTACCTGTTCCATGACCCCACAGACACATGTCTTCATACCCAAGGAGGGGGGGGGGGGGCGGTACTTGTTCCATGGCCCCACAGACACATCTTCATTTCCAAGGAGGGAGGCGGTACCAGTTCTATGGCCCCCACAGACACATGTCTTCATACTCACGGAGGGAGGCGGTACCTGTTCCATGGCCCCACAGACACATGTCTTCATACCCAAGGAGGGGGGGGGGGGCGGTACTTGTTCCATGGCCCCCACAGACACATATTTTCATACACAAGGAGGGAGGCGGTACCTGTTCCATGGCCCCACAGACACATGTCTTCATACCCAAGGAGGGGGGGGGGGCGGTACTTGTTCCATGGCCCCACAGACACATCTTCATTTCCAAGGAGGGAGGTGGTACCTGTTCCAGGGCCCCACAGAACATGTCTCCGTTTCCAAGGGGAGGGAGGGACACCTGTTTCATAGCCCCACAGACACATGCCTTCATTTCCAAGGGGGTACCTGTTCCATGGACCCCACATAAACATGTCTTCATTTCCAAGGAGGGAGGCGGTACCTGTTCCATGGCCCCACAGACACATGTCTTCATACTCAAGGAAGGACGCGGTACCTGTTTCATGGCCCCACAGACACATGCCTTCATACTCAAGAAGGATGCGGTACCTGTTTCATGGCCTCACAGACGCATGTCTTCATTTCCAGGGGGGGGGGGGGGGGGGCGGTACCTGTTCCGTGGCCCCTTCTGTACCTAGCTGGAGCTGGTCCCTGCGGGCCCTGCCGCATAATTACTCAAACATCTAGGTAATGAACACCTGCTCAACGGCTCTTCTCAGGTAATTACAATCTGTTTTTGTCTCAAAACTGGTTTTCCAAGATATTTTTTCTTTTAGATTTCCCAGCTGATTTGTCTCTGTTTGACATGAGGCCTCAGGTTTGTCAATTATGGGCAGTTTGCTTGTCACAGTGCACCCTGGGACATGTAAAATGTGTTTTTTATTATTTAAAACATGAAATAGAGTCGTTTTGGGAAGCAGGCAGCAGGCGCTGGCTAGAGTCAGCGGCGCTGCTTGTTAGAAAGAATATTTTATAGTGCTTCAGCCTTCCAAGCACTTTGTGATCAGCTGTGTCTTGACACAATGCGCTTTGAGCCCAGTGGAGCTTAAAGATGAAGACATAGATGTTCTTTATGTGATCAGTTTTCTTATCTCTGTTTTTTAATATAGCGCCCACAAGCTTTGTCGAGTGCTTCGACACACTTTAAACACACACATTTAGAAAAGAGATTCATAGAAAGTGGCGGCAGAAAAGGACCAACAAGCCCCTCTGCCCCTCCAGTTCTATCTCACCTGCCCCTCGAGGCCCCTTTAGTCCCCAGTTTGCCCTGCTAAGACCCCTTTACCACCCGAGTACCTCCACGGCCCTCGCCACCATTAGCTTTTACTGTTCTCTAAGTCTGGTTGGGCGTCGTCCACTCTCTCGTACTTACAGTCTCCAAAGCCAGTCTGAAGACCTAACCACCTGCTGTCTCAGGGCCTTACCATGAGTTTGGCGGTCTTGTAGCGGGCCGCCACGCCAGTGCCCCTCTCGAAGACTGACAACCCATAAGATGACCACGTGCCGCACTCCGACTGGAATCCGGGTGGGGCGGTCCTGCGGCGGCTGGCCCTTGGTGGCGCCGTGCTGTGGCTCATATGTGAACTTTAGCACGGCACCTCAATGGGAACACCATTGCACGTTCCTGCAGGGCATGGACTAGCCATGCAGGAACTGGGAGCACATGCATACAGGGGGCACACTATTTGCCCCCCCCCTACATGCATCCCCTGCACAGAGGAACCAGGGGGCACTGTAGGGCCCTCTTAGTTTCCTCCCCGCCACACCTTTCAAGGCAGGCACACCACCATGGAAACTCCAGCTGTGATGAAACTCGCAGTATGCTTAGCAGTGCTGCTGGGGCACCAGCAGCATATTGCGGCCTCAGACCGCTGCGCCACCGCCGAGGGATCGCAAATCTGCGGTATCAGTGGTCCAGGTACCGCCACCATGACTTCCGCCGTAGGGGCAGTCAGGTCCTCAGTGTCAACAGACGCCTTTTGTGCTACCAAGATTGTGCCCGGCGTCCCTTCCTGCAGATCCCTCCCGTTGTGTTCTCTGTGTTTGTGATTGCGTGAAGCGCTCTGACACCCTCCAGAATGAATAAATCAATAAAAGCGCGGTCTTCAGAAAATTCATGTTGGGTGCGGTCATTCTCTTCAACACTGTCCGCATGGTTGTCTTTTACCTGAGCGAAAGAAGTTCTACTTTCAAACCAAGACAACAGCTCTTATTTTCCATATATGACAATAAAATGATTTGTTGTGTGAAACCCTTCATGTCTGCAGGGTAATAAAAATAAGGTTTAATGAAAATAAAAGACAAGTATAGTGGCATAATTTATGTCCTGGTGAGTTTATTTTAATTTTTTATTATATGATTTTGATAATGTAAATATTGGAAACACGTTTATTCCTTTAAAATGAGGAGAATGTAAATAAAGGAAATTCTAAATATGTAGAAATGAAGGTAGAAAAGTTGGTGCGTGCAAACTGCAGTTTAACTGGAAGTGCCAGGTCTCATCGCCTAACACCAGTGCTTAATTTGAGCCAGTGTGGCCGGTGGAGGACACCGTTTCTGATATTTAGATGTCGGCACTTATTTTTTACCAAAAGCGACAGAGGGAAGAACGCACAAAGCAGAAAGACGACACAAAGGGAGGAAGCAGAAGCCGGCAGGAGTGTGATAAAGGGGCGGGGAGTGTCTGGTGGAGGATTAAAGAGGCGTGAGGTGGATTGAAGAATACAAGCCTGGCTATTAGAGAAATTGGCATTAACTGCACCTGCCGTGGGCTTCTGAGCAGCGCTTTGGGCACCGGCTTTCATTCTTATACAAAATAACCACTGCCTGACACCTTTTTCGTAGACTTGGGTTTTTAGGTCTCGCCTGATCCAGCGCATGCGCTGGTCTGGCGAGACATTTTGTGAGGGCTCCAAAAAGTGCTACCAGGCCAGCCTAGAGCTACAGTGCATGTACGCGGGCGCGCGCGTCGCGCTTTACTGCGATTATTTTCACTTTCATGGCCGCACGGCCGCTTTGATGTTTGATCGCGATCACGTTCTCCGTGAGGCTTCAATAGATTGCAGCAGTTAAAACAAGCATTGGCATAGCCAATAGGTCTCGTCTTTGGGACCTTATAAGTGTTTAGTTATGCAACTGTTGCATGGCTAAACACTTATAAGGTCCCAAAGGCGAGACCTATTGGCTATGCCAATGCTTGTTATTAGGGGTGGGCGGAATATTCCATCCCACCCTCGGAATTGGCAGATGTGACTCTTGTAATGCAGCGTTCCGGCTAAACTCCACCCATCATCAAATGGTGGTATATTTTCTCGCCTGAGGCTCCAGAATGGTACGTTGGCATATACAAGTGTGCTTTGCTGTCCCCTAGTGTGATTTCCGGTCTCTAGGAGGACATCCAGTCTACTTGAGCTGCAGCAAAATTAACTCGAGTAGCTGTGCCCTCTGTTGCACCGCGTGGTGCCATTGGCGCTGATATTTCAGTGCTAAACGCACTTCCAGCAATAAACTCCATTGCGATGTGCCTATTTCCGCACGTTGGCAGAATTCTGACGAGTCTTGCAGAGTTTTTATGTAACTCCATAGAATTCCACGGAGTAATATTCAGCGAGTTCCGTGCACCGCTAGTTTTTATTTAGTTGTTCACCGTTCTAAGAGCTGCATCCTTCCTTCAGTTGATCCAGTTGGACTAAGGAAGGCCGCGTCCTTGCTTAAGTTGATCCAGTTGGACAAAGGAAGGCCGCGTCCTTGCTTAAGTTGATCCAGTTGGATGAAGGAAGGCCGCGTCCTTGCTTCAGTTGATCCAGTTGGATTAAGGAAGGCCGTGTCCTTGCTTCAGTAGATCCAGTTGGACTAAGGAAGGCCGCGACATTGCTTCAGTTGATCCAGTTGGACTAAGAAAGGCCCCGTCCTTGCTTCAGTTGATCCTTGCTTCAGGAGATCCAGTGTGACTAAGGAAGGCCGCGTCCTTGCTTCAGTTGATCCAGTTGGACTAAGGAAGGCCGCGTCCTTCCTTCAGTTGATCCAGTTGGACTAGGGAAGGCCGCGTCCTTGCTTAAGTTGATCCAGTTGGACGAAGGAAGGCCGCGTCCTTGCTTCAGTTGATCCAGTTGGATTAAGGAAGGCCGCGTCCTTGCTTCAGTTGATCCTTGCTTCAGTAGATCCAATTTGACTAAGGAAGGCCGTGACCTTGCTTCAGTTGATCCAGTTGGACTAAGGAAGGCCGCGTCCTTGCTTCAGTTGATCCAGTTGGACTAAGAAAGGCCGCGTCCTTGCTTAAGTTGATTCAGTTGGATTAAGGAAGGCCGCGTCCTTGCTTCAGTAGATCCAGTTTGACTAAGGAAGGCCGCGTCCTTGCTTCAGTTAATCCAGTTGGACTAAGGAAGGCAGCGTCCTTGCTTCAGTTGATCCAGTTGGACTAAGGAAGGCCGCGTCCTTGCTTCAGTAGATCCAGTTTGACTAAGGAAGGCCGCGTCCTTGCTTCAGTAAATCCAGTTTGACTAAGGAAGGCCACGTCCTTGCTTCAGTTGATCCAATTTGACTAAGGAAGGCCGCATCCTTGCTTCAGTAGATCCAGTTGGACTAAGGAAGGCTACGTCCTTGCTTCAGTTGATCCAGTTTGACTAAGGAAGGCCGCGTCCTTGCTTCAGTTGATCCTTGCTTCAGTAGATCCAGTTGGACTAAGAAAGGCCGCGTCCTTGCTTCAGTTGATCCAGTTGGACTAAGGAAGGCCACGTCCTTCCTTCAGTTGATCCAGTTGGACTAAGGAAGGCCAAGTCCTTCCTTCAGTTGATCCAGTTGGACTAAGGAAGGCCGCATCCTTGCTTTAGTTGATCCTTGCTTCAGTAGATCCAGTTTGACTAAGGAAGGCTGCGTCCTTGCTTCAGGTGATCCTTGCTTCAGTAGATCCAGTTGGACTAAGGAAGGCCGTGTCCTTGCTTCAGTTGATCCAGTTGGACTAAGGAAGGCCACGTCCTTCCTTCAGCTGATCCAGTTGGACTAAGGAAGGCCACGTCCTTCCTTCAGTTGATCCAGTTGGACTAAGGAAGGCCGCGTCCTTGCTTCAGTTGATCCAGTTGGACTAAGGAATGCCACGTCCTTCCTTCAGTTGATCCAGTTGGACTAAGGAAGGCCACGTCCTTCCTTCAGTTGATCCAGCTGGACTAAGGAAGGCCACGTCCTTCCTTCAGTTGATCCAGTTGGACTAAGGAAGGCCACGTCCTTCCTTCAGTTGATCCAGTTGGACTAAGGAAGGCCCAGGACTGAATGAATGGTGCTTGGACTGTATGAAGAGAGGAGTCACTCCCAAGTGAGACGAGTGTTCGCTCTAGAGAGCGGCAGCTATTTAATTACAATGATTATCACAAACCCTGGGATTATAACAAACCCTGCTACTTCTGATGATTCCAAAGAGTGCAGGATTGGATGGGCATGGAGAAAGCAGTATTTTATTGGGCCTGTGTTCAACGTACCCTGTGTGATCCCTGAGTGAGTGTAGTGCATTACTTGCATCTCCCTCTTGAACTTACAGGGTTGGAGAATCGACCCTGATGCTCCTGGGAGATGGGAGACAAGAGACAAAAACATGTTCAGCTTTGTTTCCACCAAGAAAATGCCTCTGTAGATGCGGAGCAAACTCTTCACTTTTAGGTCTCGCTGAGCCAGCGCATGCGCTGCTCTGCGAGACATTTAGTATCGGGGTTTTCAAAGTGCTGCCAGAGGTTTTTGGTGGCCTAGCGCTTGCGTTCATGCGAGCGTGCACATGCGCAGCCGCCATCTGCCTCCCAGCACGATCACTTTCACTTTCTTCGTGCTGCTGCGCGCGCGCATCACTGGCGTGTTTTTTTTAATATTACTTACAAGCTTCCCGCGTCGCGCGGCCAATGCTTGTTTTTTTTTAGCAACAGGCCCATTTTTTCTACCCGTTCATTAAAGGATGAGTTGTGCTTCCGCCATAAAATACCGTCAGCACTCTCCACCTGAGCACCACCCTTTGTCGGTGTGTACGTCTGCCTCTATGACTCCTCCAAGATGCAGCACAATGACTGGGCAAAGGCAACCTATTCTGTTTCTCTCTTAAATAATTCTACTGCTTTCCTCCAGTGCTGGTACTTTTCTCGCAACTTGATCGGTCTGCCGGTTGTTGACTAAACTACTGAAAGCGTATTTCCTGTAGAATGCTTCAAGGACTGTGGTTCTCAATTAACTGGAAAATGTGCATGAGATGCTTCTAATCAAAGGACACTGCGGATCGGGAAATGTTCCGGAATATATTTATATCTTTATTTTTTTTTTTTTTTAAATGAATTGGTGAAAGACAACCGATTATATTTGCGCTGCAGTTACATTATGTTCAACAAAGCACTTTACAACACATAGAGAGGAAGATTACATCACCCAGAAACCCAAAGGAGAAAATGTGAACACAACAGGTGGCGATACTTTAAAGAAAGACCAAAAGGACTCTCAGTGAACACGACCAAGACCGCAAGGACGAAACGCATGGATTGTTTTTCTGTGTGTAATAAAATAAAAAATTAGGGCCTCTCGGAGAGTAAGGCGGTATTACCGCTTGATGTCAGCTACGGGTCACCCTGCTTCAGCCATGGGTTCACTTCACTATGAGTGAAGCTTTCTGGCCATGCACACGGTGCCGTCCCCTTCAATGCCATGGACTACTGCGGCAATGTTTCGTTTTTGATTACAAAATATATTTTTTGCTTTAATCCAATGCTTGGTTTTATTACGTTGGTGCATGACCAACAGCACCCCCTACACTGCTGCCCGGTCACTTGCATGAAACGCGCACATAAAGTGCACAATCCATTACTTTAAATTAAAAAAAAAGAAAAGTCCAAGAAGGCCACCCAAGCTTCACCGTGTCTACTTGCATGACGCCCATCCTTTAATGGGGTTTACCTTAATAAATAAGCACTGGCATAGCCAATAGGTCTCGCCTTTGGACCTTATAAGTGTTTAGCCATGCAAAAGTTGATGTTGTTGCAGTAAGGATATTGTGCTGCATAACTAAATAATTATAAGGTCCCAAAGGCGAGACCTATTGGCTATGCCAATGCTTGTTTCTGTAGTTTTTCTGTTTCTCACATCCTATTCTGCAGCCGCCCTCCGATGAGCAGTCACATGTGTCACGCTGCTCTTCGTAGACATAGCGCCTTCTTAAGGACCCATGTATTGGTTGACGCAGGCACTAAACTGACGTTTGTGGAAGCATCTAGTTGATTGGTGTAGAAGATGTTTGTGTACTGGCGAGTTGCTCCGGTAGGGACATGTTTTATCACGGTGTCTGGTCCCTCAGGAGGGTTGTTATTTTAAGATGGCTGGGGCATCCTACCGCTCCTTTCAAAGGGTGGTTGTTCTATCACATCCGCTGTTGCATCAAGGGACATGGTTCATCCGGAGAACTGTTTCCTCTGAAAGTCTGTTTCATCGTGAAGTCTGTTCCAACATGAGGTCTGGATCGCCAGGGTGGTCCTGCCACTAGTGGAGCACAAGTCACCCATTGCACTGACGCCTGAGCTTGACTCATCACCCCGATACTGCGGCCTGAGAACAGATCACCCCTGGCACTGCTGCCTGAGCACACGTCACCCCTGGCACCGCTGCCTGAGCACACGTCACCCCTGGCACCGCTGCCTGAGCACACGTCACCCCTGGCACCGATGCATGAGCACTCATCACCCCGATACTGCGGCCTGAGCACAGATCACCCCTGCTAACGCTGCCTGAGCACACGTCACCCCTGGTACCAATGCCTGAGCACACATCTCCACGATACTACGTCCTGGGCACACATCACCCCTGGCACCGCTGCCTGAGCACAGATCACCCCTGGCACCGCTGCCTGAGCACAGATCACACCGGCACCTCTGCCTGAGCACAGATCACCCCGGCACCGCTGCATGAGCACAGATCACCCCGGCACCGCTGCCTGAGCACAGATCACCCCGGCACCGCTGCCTGAGCACACGTCACCCCTGAGCGGCGACGCAGTCTCCATGTGTCGGGTCCACGTCAGGCAGACGCTGCCCCGACCCTTCCAGCCTGTCTATGGTGCTGGCCTCTGCAGAAACTTCCCAGCTGCCCTCTAGGCTAGTGAGCCGTGGCAACAGCTCGGAGCCGGTCCTGGCGGGTGTGCGCCCGTCACAGTTTAGATAAGTATTCGTGGTGCTTATAACATGCAGCCCCTAAAAGCGGTCATTTCCCCTGATATCCGCCTCTGTCTCGCGCGGGGTTCAGATCCTGTCCCCGCAGTTCACAAACACAGACGCTTCTGCGATAATCGCTTGTTTGACAGACGAGCTGCACTTTGGGCTAAAATGGACTTTAATGAGGAATGTGCCGGGGGCGCGCTTTGCCCTCTGACCTCTCACGTCACTTTGAAGTGCCATGATGCGCTGATGTGTAAATGTTTATATGTGAAGGTGAGCTCGACTTGTCAGGATGCCAAAGGTTGTGACGACTCTGTGTTAAATTCACTTTAAACTCAAGTCTACAGTACTGTGTATGTACATGGTGTGCAGCGTTGGTCCAGTGCACGGGGCGCCTATAGATTCCTGCAACAATCCAGACTCTTTTCAGTTTACTAAAATTATAGATACAAGGTCGCTATTCACAGGTGCCTCCTGCCAGCCCCCTTCACCCATTGGTCTGTTGTTGCATCATTCACTATTCTTCCTGTTCACTACAGCCCATTGGCTAACTTCAGCATGAGCGATGGCGTTCAGCCCTTTCACAAGGAACGCATCCGCTCGCAAAGTAGTTCCCTTCAGTGCCAGGGTCCACCATGCCAGTCTACTTTTGGAGAACATACATATTTGTGCTTTTTGCTTATGTTTTTCTTCTTATTCAATGTATAAAAGTTTGTCAGCTTCCCCAACAATAAAGTTTTACAAAACCTTGACAAAGCAAAACAAACATTAGCAAAGTCAGTAGGCTGGCAACCAAAGCCAGGCCTATTGGCTTTGCCAATGCTTGCTTACGAGAGAGGTAATATTTGTCGTCAGACTCGGTGTGAACTCTTGGTAATTTCTCTTTTCTGTGAACAATCCAAGCCTCCCTTTCAAATGTCTTGATATTGGTTTTGGGGTCACCAATGCGCTGCACATTGATCTCTGGTACATATATTACTTTTAGATGTGTAGATTAACCTGCTCCCAGTGATTGTCGTAGATTCCTGGCTCTTTAAGTAAACCTATCGATAGTATCCGACGCCGTGTTGGGCCTCAGCGCCAAGAAACCGCTTGGTGTATGTATGTGCTCTACAAGTTCTAGTAACATAACATAACATCCAGCGCACAGCGTACAAGGTGCACGTGTCCAGTGCATTAATCACTGTCCCTTTTCTATTTCCAGCAAGTGGACCTGTACCGACTGAACAGCCAGGAAAAACTGGGCCTGACGGTGTGCTACCGGACGGACGACGAGGACGACACGGGCATATACATCAGCGAGGTACCCCACGGCTTCTCCACACATTATTACTACAGGAACAGTGCTTTAAATGAGCGGGTACTCACTGGAACTCAGTAGCGAGGGTACCAGCACTTCTCAGAAGCAAATAGGTACTCTGGGGTGATGGGGGCCCACACTTCTTTAGTTTGGAAGTGGGAGGACCAGCTGGTATCAGCGGAGGCACGGTGCTGTTACTGGTAGAATATTGGCACATGTTATCAGAGACATAATACTTTTAAATGGAGCGTGCCAGCACTTATCAGCAGGGGTACACGATTCTATAGGGGAACCCTGAGCACTTTTTTACACAGGTGCAATCATTTTAAAGAGAGAGTGCCAGCACTTATCAGCAGGGGTACACGATTCTATAGGGGAACCCTGAGCACTTTTCTACAAAGCTGCAATCATTTTAAAGAGAGAGTGCCAGCACTTATCAGCAGGAGTACACGATTCTATAGGGGAACCCTGAGCACTTTTCTACACGGGTGCAATCATTTTAAAGAGAGAATGCCAGCGCTTATCAGCAGGGGTAAGCAATTATATAGGGGAACCCTGAGCACTTTTTTACACAGGTGCAATCATTTTAAAGAGAGAGTGCCAGCACTTATCAGCAGGAGTACACTATTCTATAGGGGAACCCTGAGCACTTTTCTACACAGGTGCAATCATTTTAAAGAGAGAGTGCCAGCGCTTATCAGCAGGGGTACACGATTCTATAGGGGAGCCCTGAGCACTTTTCTACACGGGTGCAATCATTTTAAAGAGAGAGTGCCAGCACTTATCAGCAGGAGTACACTATTCTATAGGGGAACCCTGAGCACTTTTCTACACAGGTGCAATCATTTTAAAGAGAGAGCGCCAGCACTTATCAGCAGTGGTACACTATTCTATAGGGGAACCCTGGCCACTTTTCTACACAGGTGCAATCATTTTAAAGAGAGAGCGCCAGCACTTATCAGCAGGGGTACACTATTCTATAGGGGAACCCTGAGCACTTTTCTACACAGGTGCAATCATTTTAAAGAGAGAGTGCCAGCACTTATCAGCAGGAGTACACTATTCTATAGGGGAACCCTGAGCACTTTTCTACACAGGTGCAATCATTTTAAAGAGAGGGCGCCAGCACTTATCAGCAGGGGTACACTATTCTATAGGGGAACCCTGAGCACTTTTCTCTACACAGGTACAATCATTTTAAAGAGAGAGTGCCAGCACTTATCAGCAGGAGTACACTATTCTATAGGGGAACCCTGAGCACTTTTCTACACAGGTGCAATCATTTTAAAGAGAGAGTGCCAGCACTTATCAGCAGGGGTACACTATTCTATAGGGAACCCTGAGCACTTTTCTACACAGGTGCAATCATTTTAAAGAGAGAGTGCCAGCACTTATCAGCAGGAGTACACTATTCTATAGGGGAACCCTGAGCACTTTTCTACACAGGTGCAATCATTTTAAAGAGAGAGCGCCAGCACTTATCAGCAGGGGTACACTATTCTATAGGGGAACCCTGAGCACTTTTCTACACAGGTGCAATCATTTTAAAGAGAGAGTGCCAGCACTTATCAGCAGGGGTACACTATTCTATAGGGGAACCCTGAGCACTTTTCTACACAGGTGCAATCATTTTAAAGAGAGAGTGCCAGCACTTATCAGCAGGAGTACACTATTCTATAGGGGAACCCTGAGCACTTTTCTACACAGGTGCAATCATTTTAAAGAGAGAGTGCCAGCACTTATCAGCAGGGGTACAATACTTTTAATGTGAGAGTACCGTCACTTCTCAGCAGATTCAGAAAGCACGTTTTTCACGTCACCCGTCCCTGTGCGAGAAGTTACTAGAAAGCAGGTTCATAATATTTTTATTACAATATTGATAATTTCACAATATTAGCATCGTTTAACAGGTGAAAAATCCCACAAATAAATTTTGTGGGAGATTATCCCTAGAACGCTATTTCTGCATATTTGAGGTTGTAGCTAGTTGGTGGGCGGAATTTGCGTAGTCCCGCTACGCAAAGCTCCGCAAAACGGTAAAAAATCTCCGCAAGCACGCAAAAGTTCCACGAACACGCGGAATTGCTTGTTCTGCCCGTTCGCGATGCTTTTTTCCTGTTCGCGAACACTGTTTGCGTGCTCGGAGAGAAATATCTTGCGAACATGCATTTTGAAAGCGCGAACAAGCAAACAATTCCGCAAAGCCGCGGAATTTTTGGCAATCCCGCTTTCTACGCGGAATGCGAAATTACCCAAATTCCGCAAATTCTGCGAACGGAACGGAATTTACCGCCCAGGCCTAGTTCTAGCTCCCACAGTGTCAGCTTCCAGCAGCACTAAGCATGGACGGTAAATATGTTTTTTTCTTCTCCTAGATTGATCCGAACAGCATCGCTGCCAAGGACGGGCGCATCCGGGAAGGTGACCGCATCATACAGGTAAGAGCGCTGTTTTAACCCTTTCAGAGTAGATTCACTTGTGGGTCAGGTCTTAAAACATAATTCACAAGTTTGGTCGCACGTATGAGGGTGTCTTTCACGTTCCAATAGCATTTATGAGGGGAGCACGACCGTTGCAATGATAAACTGCTTTTATGCACTTCCTGTCCTGGAAACGGCGGGATTTCCACACAATTCCTATGGGTTGGTAAGAATATATATATATTAAGTTTCAGAGGACAAAGGGAACTCCCCATAGCATGTTGATGGGGCTTGGTCCGATTTCTATAGGAATTCCCAGTGCAGAAAAGGAAGAAAAAAGTTGTCCCCTGCATTTCCTGCTGCTCTTTTTATGCGGATATGTAATTGTGTTTTTTACTTGAGAAAAATGAAATTGTAAAAGTTATTTTCTGAGAAGCAGGCCGGCCCATTGTCTCTGCTTTCAGGGTGTTGCTGCAGAAAACATTGTCAGAGCAGGCATGAGTTTTGGGGTGCACTAGGTTGAGGACACAACCAGGACGTTGAAACAAAACAATTCGGAAAGCAGAAAGTTGTTAATGCCCTGAGTGTTATAGGTGGGCACATGAGGGTTTTACCGTTAACGTGCAGAGCGAGAGCCGCAGAAAAGGACATTGGATGGTGGCAAATCCCTTTTATTCTCGCTTTTTCTCCAGAAGGGGGTGGGGACTGGCAGTGGGAGGGGCTATAGGTGACAGCTGCATGCCTCAGGTGGTGTCCAGCATTGGCCCACGTGGCTAGGGTCACTCCCTGTGGAATGATTCGACGTGCACTGATCTCGTACAGGTATCTCTGAATCAGTCTTCGATGGGGCCCTTGTGGACTCATGTTGGGCACCCCTGGCGTAGGACAACAGAGTTTGGAGGCGACTTGAGAAGGCGGATTGGGTTGGCGTTAACATAGCGCTTTCCAACCCCTCGGGAGGGGGCACGGTAGACACGAGGGTACTCACGTCTCTGTTGTGGGGCAGGGGCGCCCTGGAGGAAGTTCTGAAAAGAGCACTTACCTAGCACAGTATCAGAACGCCACACGTCCAGCTTCCTGAAGCCTACAGAGGGGCGTAGAGCCTGTGCGCCCCCGCCCCCTGATGCATGGACTAGCGAGGCCAGTAGAGGTACAAGGGAGGCAGCAGTTATGGAAGTGAAGGAAAGAGGGGCTCTCTAGCGCGTGACAGAAGGGGGGGCTCTCTCGGTGGACACGTGAGACAATCACGAGGCTCACGTGAGACAATCACGAGGCCCATCCCCACACGTCCAGCTCCCTGAAGCCTACAGAGGGGCGTAGAGACCGAGCGCCCCCCCCCCCCCCCCCTTCAGGGGCTAGCTAGGAGATCGGCAGAGGTGCCAGGGAGGCAGGAGTTATGGAAGTGAAGGAAACAGGGGGTCTCTAGCGCGCGACAAAAGGGGGGTGTTCTCCAGGTGGAGGTGGTGGATATTAGCTGGAAGGGAGGCAGTAGTAATGGAGGTGTAGGAAAGAGGGGGTCCCTAGTGCCCTGACAGAAGGGAGGGCTCTCCAGGTGGACACGTGGGACAGTCTCCTTCCAAGAAGTGACGCATAGGACACACTGTTCCCCAGAACTGCCGGGACCAGGTCTTCGATTTGTGGTACCAGCCGCGTGAGTTGGAGACCTCCAGAGTCCACCAGAGCCGGGTGCTGTCAGAGGGTTAGACCCACAGGCTGAACCTGTAAACATTGCCTGGGCAGGACCCATGATAGTGTCAAAGCCGAGGGGTCTGGTTGGATGTATAGGGTCTGATAGGGCCATCCTATGGGACGCCTGTAATATGGTGCACGGGCGCCCTGTGAGTGGGACGAAAAGAGCATACATTGAACCCCCCTCTCACACATCCTTACCACACACACTTGTACTTTCAGATCAATGGCGTCGAAGTGCAGAACCGAGAGGAGGCCGTGGCGCTGCTGACGAGCGAGGACTGTAAGACGGTGTCCCTGCTGGTCGCGAGGCCGGAGCTCCAGGTGAGGTGGCCCAGGTGTTTGCATTAATGGCCTTTGTGATAGGTCTGAGGCTGACCCCTCAGGCCGTGTACCTTAGTGGGTGTGTGTTACGTCATCCGGTGCAGTCTGAAGCAGGCACCCCCACACCTGAGCGCTGCCGTGCACGAGGACACAGACGACACGTCCACCCCTCAGTTATTCTCTGTGCTCACCCTCGGCAGCCCCTGGAATGAGTTTACACCAAACGTTAACACACAGGTAGAAGGTGCAAACCCTGTGTGTTATTATTGTTCACATTAAAAGCTGAGAATCGCATCATGATCTGAAGTGATGTCGAAGGTCACTTTAGAGTGACCTTGACTTGGTCTTAACGTGAACCATAGTCTGTGTTGACTCTCCCTGGCACATGTTTCGTGCTCTCTCACAGTGCGTGCTTTCTCATAGCTCATGCTCTCCCAGACAGCTCGTTCTCTCACACACAGCTCCCAGGCAGCTCATGCTCTCCCAGACAGCTCGTTCTCTCACATACAACTCCTAGGCAGCTCATGCTCTCACAGACAGCTCATTCTCTCACACACAGCTCCTAGGCAGCTCATGCTCTCCCAGACAGCTCGTTCTCTCACACACAACTCCTAGGCAGCTCATGCTCTCCCACAGAGTTCCTAGGCAGCTCATGCTCTCACAGACAGCTCATTCTCTCACACACAGCTCCTAGGCAGCTCATGCTCTCACAGACAGCTCATTCTCTCCAAGACTCCCACAGAGCTCATTCTCTCCTATACAGGTTCCTGGCAGCTCATGCTCTCCCAGACAGCTCGTTCTCTCACACACAACTCCTAGGCAGCTCATGCTCTCACAGACAGCTCGTTCTCTCACACACAGCTCCTAGGCAGCTCATGCTCTCACAGACAGCTCGTTCTCTCACACACAGCTCCTAGGCAGTTCATGCTCTCACAGACAGCTCATTCTCTCCAAGACTCCCACAGAGCTCATGCTCTCCCAGAGAGCTCATTCTTTCACAGACAGCTCCTATGCATCCCATGCTCTCCCAGATAGCTCATGCTCTCCCAGACAAATCATTCTCTCCCACAGAACTCATGTTCTTTGACAGCTCATTCTCTCCCAGACAGCTCCTAACCAGCTCATGCTCTCCCAGACAATTCATTCTCTCACAGGCAGATCCTGGGCAGCTCATGCTCTCCCACTCTGCTCATATTTGACACAGCTCATACTCTCTGCAGAGCTCATACTCTCCCACTCTGCTCATATTTGACATAGCTCTTACTCTCTGCACGGCCCATGCTCTCTTACTCTGCTCATATTTGACACAGCTCATACTCCCTGCACGGCTCATGGACTCCCGCTCTGCTCATATTTGACACAGCTCTTACTCTCTGCACGGCCCGTGCTCTCTTACTCTGCTCATATTTGACACAGCTCATACTCCCTGCACGGCTCATGGACTCCCGCTCTGCTCATATTTGACACAGCTCATACTCTCTGCACAGCTCATGCTCTCCCACTCTGCTCATGTTTGACACAGCTCATACTCCCTGCACGGCTCATGGTCTCCCGCTCTGCTCATATTTGACACAGCTCATACTCCATGCACGGCTCATGGTCTCCAGCTCTGCTCATATTTGATACAGCTCATACCCCCTGCACAGCTCATGCTCTCCCACTCTGCTCATATTTGACACAGTTCAAACTCCCTGCACAGTTCATGCTTTCCCGCTCTGCTCATATTTGACACAGCTCATACTCCCTGCACAGCTCATGCTCTCAGTCTCTGCTCATTTTTTACACAGCTCATACTCTCTGCACGGCTCATGTTCTCCTATGCTGCTCATATTTGACACAGCTCATACTCCATGCACAACTCATGCTCTCCCACTCTACTCATATTTGACACAGCTCATACTCTCTGCACAGCTCATGCTCTCCCATTCTGCTCATATTCCATACAGCTCATATCCCCTGCACAGCTCATGCTTCGCCGCTCTGCGCATATATGATGCAGCTCAAGCTCCCAGCACAGCTCATGCTGTCCCGCTCAGCTAATATTTTACACAGCTCATACTCTCTGCACGGCTCATGCTCTCCCACTCTGCTCATATTCCACCCAGCTCATATCCCCTGCACAGCTCATGCTCTCCCACTCTGCTCCTATTTGACACAGCTCACACTCTCTGCACAGCGCATGCTCCCCCTCTCTGCTCATATTGGACACAGCTCATACTCCCTGCATGGCTCATGCTCTTTCACTCTTTTCATATTTGACACAGCTCATACTCTCTGCAAAGCTCATTCTCTCCCACTCTGCTCCTGTTTGACACAGCTCATACTCTCTGCACAGCTCATGCTCTCCAATTCTGCCCATATTTGACACAGCTCAAACTCCCTGCATGGCTCAGGCTCTCCCACTCTGCTCATAATTGACACAGCTCATACTCTCTGCACAGCTCATGCTCTCTCGCTCTGCTCATATGTGATACAGTTTATACTCCCTACACGGCTCATGGTCTCCCGCTCTTCTCATATTTGATACAGCTCATACTCTCTGCACAGCTCATGCTCTCCCACTCTGCTCATGTTTGACACAGCTCATACCCCCTGCACAGCTCATGCTCTCCCACTCTGCTCATATTTGACACAGTTCAAACTCCCTGCACAGCTCATGCTTTCCCGCTCTCCTAATATTTGATACATCTCATACTCCCTGCACAGCTCATGCTCTCCCTCTCTGCTCATTTTTACACAGCTCATATTCTCTGCACGGCTCATGGCCTCGTATGCTGCTCATATTTGACACAGCTCATACTCCATGCACAACTCATGCTCTCCAACTCTACTCATATTTGACACAGCTCATACTCTCTGCACAGCTCATGCTCTCCCATTCTGCTCATATTCCATACAGCTCATATCCCCTGCACAGCTCATGCTTCGCCGCTATGCGCATATATGATGCAGCTCAAGCTCCCCGCACAGCTCATGCTGTCCCGCTCTGCTAATATTTTACACAGCTCATACTCTCTGCACGGCTCATGCTCTCCCACTCTGCTCATATTCCACACAGCTCATATCCCCTGCACAGCTCATGCTTAGCCGCTCTGCGCATATATGATACAGCTCATTCTCCCATCACAGCTCATGCTGTCCCGCTCTTCTCATATTTTACACAGCTCATACTCTCTGCACAGCTCATGCTCTCCCATTCTGCTCATATTCCACACAGCTCATATCCCCTGCACAGCTCATGCTTAGCCGCTCTGCGCATATATGATACAGCTCATTCTCCCCGCACAGCTCATGCTGTCCCGCTCTTCTCATATTTTACACAGCTCATACTCTTTGCACGGCTCATGCTCTCTCACTCTGCTCATATTCCACACAGCTCATATCCCCTGCACAGCTCATGCTCTCCCACTCTGCTCGTATTTGACACAGCTCATACTCTCTGCACAGCACATGCTCTCCCTCTCTGCTCATATTGGACACAGCTCATATTCCCTGCATGGCTCATGCTCTTTCACTCTTTTCATATTTGACACAGCTCATACTCTCTGCAAAGCTCATGCTCTCCAATTCTGCTCATATTTGACACAGCTCAAACTCCCTGCACAGCTCATGCTCTCCCACTCTGCTCATATTGGACACAGCTCATATTCCCTGCATGGCTCATGCTCTTTCACTCTTTTCATATTTGACACAGCTCATACTCTATGCAAAGCTCATGCTCTCCAATTCTGCTCATATTTGACACAGCTCAAACTCCCTGCACAGCTCATGCTCATCCACTCTTCTCATATTTGACACAGCTCATACTCTCTGCACAGCTCATTCTCTCCCACTCTGCTCCTGTTTGACACAGCTCATACTCTCTGCACAGCTCATTCTCTCCCACTCTGCTCCTGTTTGACACAGCTCCTACTCTCTGCACAGCTCATGCTCACCCACTCTGCTCATATTTTACAAGGCTCAAACTCCCTGCACAGCTCAAGGTCTCCCACTCTGCTCATACTTGACACAGCTCATACTTTCTGCGCAGCTCATGCTCCCCCATACAGATGTCCTGTATTGGGGGGCTCATTCTCTCCCTTACAGCTCATGTTCTTCAAGAGCTCCATGTTGAGACATGGGAGGCAAAGGAATTCTCCCTCGTAAAAGCCTCTTCTCACTAAGCCCTTCCTCCGAGTGTGACTCGCCATTCACGCTTCACTAGAACCAGTCCTGCTCTGCTGTGAGAAATGGAAATAAATACGTTTGAATCAGACGTAAGAACGAGAGAAGCCATCACCAAAAGTTGGGATGAGAGATTTCGGTTCACTCAGCCCCACTGGGCATAACTTAGGTCACTACTCCCTCCTATCCTCAGCAACTTTTATATCATCCTCTCACATATCCCCAGCAGCTTTTATATTGTCCTCTCACCTATCCCCAGCAGCTTTTAGATCGTCCTCCCACCTGTCCTCAGCAGCTTTTATATCACCCTCTCACCTATCCTCAGCATCTTTTAGATCTTACTCCCACATATGCACAGCAGCATTTAGATCTTACTCCCACCTATCCTCAGCAGCTTTTAGATCATACTCCCACCTAGCCTCAGCAGCTTTTAGATCATACTCCCACCTATCCTCAGCAGCTTTTAGATCATACTCCCACCTAGCCTCAGCATTTTTTAGATCTTATTCCCACGTATGCACAGCAACTTTTAGATCTTACTCCCACCTATCCTCAGCAGCTTTTAGATCATACTCCCACCTATCCTCAGCATCTTTAAGATCTTACTCAAACCTTTGCTCAGCTGCTTTTAGATCATACACCCACCTATCCTCAGCAGCTTTTAGATCATACTCCCACCTATCCTCAGCAGTGTTTAGATCAAACTCCCATCCATCTATCCTCAGCAGCTTTTAAAACATATTCTCACCTACCTATTCTCAGTAGCTATTAGATCATACTCCCATCTATCCTCAGCATCTTTTAGATCTTACTCAAACCTATGCTCAGCTGCTTTTAGATCATACCCCATCTATCCTCAGCAGCTTTTAGATCATACTCCCACCTATTCTCAGCAGCTTTTAGATCATGCTCCCACCTATCCTCAACAGTTTAATATCATCCTCTCACCTATCCTCAGCAGCTTTTATATCATCCTCTCACCTATCCTCAGCAGCATTTTTAGATCATACTCCCACCTATCCTCAGCAGTGTTTAGATCAAACTCCCATCCATCTATCCTGAGCAGCTTTTAAAACATTTTCCCACCTACCTATTCTCAGCAGCTTTTAGATCATACTCCCATCTACCCTCAGCATCTTTTAGATCTCACTCAACCTATGCTCAGCTGCTTTTAGATCATACTCCCATCTATCCTCAGCAGCTTTTAGATCATACTCCCACCTATCCTCAGCAGGTTTTATATCATACTCCTACCTATCGTCAGCATCTTTAAGATCTTGCTCACGCCTATGCTCATCTGCTTTTAGATCATAGTCCCATCTATACTCAGCAGCTTTTAGAACATATTCCCACCTATCTTCAGCAGCTTTTAGATCATACTCCCACCTATCTTCAGCAGCTTTTAGATCATTCTCCTACCTATCCTCAGCAGCTTTTAGATGAAACATCCCCTAAATGTACTGCTCCCCTTAAAAATGAAAATTCATAAACACATCCGCTCCATGATACCAACTCTGTTCTAAACTGACCAACATTAATAAATTAATTAACATGACCGGTTGCCTGAAAACCACCTGGCCAACACTGACACATGACTGGTTACGCCGATTCTTTCAACACAGGTGCGATCGGTTTCATCCAGGCATATCCCCTGTGCGGGTGTCTCTTAATCTGAATGTCAGAGAATGAATTTCTTAAAATAGAAGCATGAGAACAGCTGTCGCTTAGAGCTTGTCTTGTTTTTAAGTTTACATCAGAGCCCGAGTCCCTAGATAGTATGATAGAATTTGTGTACTAATCCTTGACGTGGTGCTGTCCTTATGCTCTGATCTTTCAAGCATGATTCAAGAAAGAAAACTCCAGTTTACACATAAATCAGCGTCAGCTCTTCCACTGTCACTCGGTGTAAAGTTCCCTACTACAGGACACGATCACTAGATTGCAGAAAATCCAACACGCCCCCATCAGACTTGCAGATAATTTAATGGCATGTTATGTATCAGTCTTGCAGGTGTGTCTTCCACTGGCTTCCAATGAGCACACACATAAATAACTGTCATCACCACACCACCACCATTTATATGGCAACACTACTCACCTGGGTCTCTGGGAGCTTGGCAGTTCACAGCTCTGGCAGAAAGTCAGGCGAGTAGGTCTACTGACACAATCAAATAATGAAGTAGCTGTATAATCTCAGCACACCCCCACTGTGACATATTCCAACATGCAGATTACTAAAGTTTAATAAAAGAAGTTAAGTATGCAAATCATCTGTAACCACATCTGAATGCTACAATCATGACCACTCCAAACACAATGCAAGATTAAGACTTCCAGGCATGCACCTGTTATTATAATGACCATGGGAGATGGGTATCTTTGGCTTTGTGTTGATCACAGAAATGTTGTCCTTTTCGTCATATTGAATCCTCTTCATTTAATTCTGTCTTTGATAGCTCGATGAGGGATGGATGGATGATGACAGAAATGATTTTCTCGATGAATTACACATGGATATGCTGGAGGAACAACATCACCAAGCCATGCAGTATACTGCTAGTATGCTCCAGCAGGTAATGGAAAGCTGGTATTTTGTGTTGCAGACATTATTTGTCTCTGTTTTTAAACAAAATTCCGATCATAAAGTGAGTTAACTGTCAATGGATTTAAGAAAGGAAAGTATAAATGGGCATCTTTATGAATATCTGATTAAGTCATTGAAATAAGACCAATGGGGGTGGGTTTAAAATGGGATACTATTCTGTAAATATTTTACTGACACTGTCTTGAAAAAAACTACAATGCCACATGTATTCACACCATTCAACACATTTTCTCTGTTTAGAAAAAACTCGAAGAAGATGGAGTCACTACAGACACAGCCACCATCTTGTCAAACCAGCATGAAAAGGACAGTGGCGTGGGACGCACGGACGAGAGTACCCGGAATGATGAGAGCTCAGAGCAGGAGAACGTAGCAGATGATCAGAATGTTTCCTTGGACACCCTTGAAAGTCAGAAGAAGCTCATGTACAGCCAGGACACTCTTGGAAGTGGCGACATGCAGTTTAGCAATGAGTCCTTCATCTCAGCGGACTATACGGATGCAGATTTTCTCGGCATACCAGATGACGAGTGTGAGAGATTTCGGGAGCTGCTGGAACTCAAGTGCCAAGTCAAGTGCGCCACCCAAGGCAGTCTATATAGCCAAAGCAATGCAATGGACATCAGTAAAAATGACCAAGAAAGTGTGGACAGGGAGCTGGAAATGTTGAACGAAGAGTTGCAAAGCATAGAGATGGAGTGTCTAAATATCGTGAGGGCGCATAAGATGCAGCAGCTGAAGGATCAGTACAGGGATTCCTGGATGCTCCACAACAGTGGATTTAGAAACTACAACACAAGCATTGACGCTCGTAGGCATGAACTTTCTGACATTACCGAGCTCCCTGAGAAATCGGACAAGGATAGCTCCAGTGCCTACAATACTGGGGAAAGCTGTCGGAGCACACCCCTGACTCTGGAACTTTCCCCGGACAACTCGCTGCGCAGAACTATGGAGGGCATCAACTGCCAAAGCACACAGGGGGCAACAGGCAGTGTGGTACCCTTCAGCATTTCCCAGAAGAGTTTGCTACCCGTTGTCAGGAGTCGCGAGTCGAGCCCTGCCCGAGCCCACCCCTCGGTCAGGGAGAGCGAACAGGGCAAAGAACGGGTGAGTGGAGAGGCTGGCAAGAGTCCGGCTCAAAAGCTGTCTGGTCACTCCTCGCCGTACAAACATGCCCACATCCCTGCCCATGCCCAGCACTATCAGAGCTACATGCAGCTCATCCAGCAGAAGTCAGCGGTGGAGTACGCGCAGAGCCAGATGAGCCTGGTCAGCATGTGCAAAGACCTGGCCGCCTCGAGCCAGGCGGAGGCTCGAATGGATTGGAAGGTCAAGGTGAGGAGCGATGGCACACGCTACATCACCAAAAGACCAGTGCGGGACCGCCTGCTGAGGGAGCGAGCCATCAAGATTAAAGAAGAGCGCAGCGGCATGACGACCGATGATGATGCCATCAGCGAGCTCAAGATGGGGCGCTACTGGAGCAAGGAAGAGCGGAAGCAGCACGCGCGCAAGGCCTCCGAGCAGAAGCGGAGGCGGGAGTTCATGATGCAGAGTAGGCTAGACTGTCTCAAGGAGCAGCAGAGCTCGGATGAGAGGAAGGAGGTGAACATTATCGACCTCAGCCACAAAAAAATGATGAAGAAGCGAAACAAAAAGATATTCGACAACTGGATGACGATCCAGGAACTGCTAACCCATGGCGCCAAGTCCCCGGATGGCACCAGAGTGTACAATTCCCTCCTATCTGTAACTACTGTGTAAGATCAACATTGAGTAAGTCAAGTGCCCAGGTCCGCCTTATTCTAATAACTCATCTGCACAGTGATTTTGCACGTGTGTGCATCCGCAACACATCTTACGCCTTCAACTGACTTCGCGAGTGGTTCTTGACAAACATGATTCTTCAGAGCTCTGACCAGGTGTAAATACCGCTAACTTAGAGGTGGACTTCCTGCCTCGTTAAAAGTGGCAAGTCCTGTACATAAGTCATAAATGACATCCCCTGGGTCAGAGCCAGTACCTTGATCAGAACACACCATTGGGTGGCGCGCCTCTGAGAGCAAGGCCGCCCAGCATCGTTTTTGAAGGCAATTTTAGTAAGCAATGCTTTTTGAGAAATCTCGATTGTACTTTTTTTAATTTTTGCATACAGCTTTTGAATATCAGGAAACTTCTTAATCATAGCTACAAAAGCAATTTGCTTTAACTATATTCATAGAAAAAAACAACTTTTGCAACAAAAAGACACAAAACACAAACATACCTGCCAATGTAAAAGTATTTTTTATTAAACTACATTTTGTAGGATTGTACTGCTGTTGTGTACCTTGTATATTGTACCCTACTATTTATCCGTATTTACAAGAGTGCAGGTTTTCAGCCTGGGTAGTCAATCCTCCTGCAATGTAAAGTTTTATCAATCGAACAGCCTTAGACCTATCGTCAATCCATCCATAATGAGTGTTTAAGATTTTTTTAGAAACACATTTTTCTTTAAACTCTAAGATTTTTAAGCCAAATATTCTACCGCATTTAAAGTTTGCGACACCGCCACCCGCTACATGGAAATTGCATGTACAGCTGATTGTTTTTAAGAAATATAATTTTACCAGTTCACATTAATAGTTGTTTTCTTTATTTGTTTGAACGCTCTGGATTAAAAAGGCAATTTCATGCAATCCCAACTAGCCACAGACAGTAATGGAAAGCAAGACGGAAGCTACAATAAATTATTGTTTTGTATCTGAGACATGTTTTAAATTGCCTTTTTTACGTCATCTTCATAAATACACCATGCTCATTTCGTTGCTCTGCCCTCTCTCAGACACCACATCTCGCCTTTAATTCGTCGTTCTTCGTGGTCCATAGTAAAGACGGCTGAAGCGGCCGAAACACATGAAGTCCGTTCTCTTTCGCTGAACAACATCCGGGTTCACGTCTATCGCACGAATCAAGCTCAAGACACCAACATCATTCTTAGCCTTCAATTTACATTTTCTTCACACTTACAGAGTGTTTTAAAATATTTGATTTTCAATTTTGCTATTTTATTTACGAGTACTTTACTTATCTGCTAATATTGTATAATTGTATACACAGTCACGGACCCTCTGAGTAGGTGTCGCAGACCCCCCATGTTTCACAGACCCCAGGTTAAGAAACACTGCCCTTGAGCGCTCTCATCCCTGCTGACGAGGAGGTGAAACAATGTTGTGCTTCTCTGGCAAAAAAGACTTTGAGAAAATCTCTTCATGAGCCCTGTTTGGAGAACATTCCTTTCTGTGCACGGACCCATTGGGTAGGTGGCCTATTGTAATGGATGACGTCAACAGACACAGGCCTTCACACACATAGGATTGAATCCCACGTTTTGTACACAAAGCAACAAAAGTTATTCTAGTTTCTAAAATACATGGAATTTTACAAATAATTTGGATTTCATTAAAAGAAAGTGAGGATGCATTGAGTCAATAAAAAAGGTGATGGTAGTGTGTCTTCTATGTCTACTCTATCATGTGAAGGAAGGGAGCAGGAAGAGAGTTCAGGGGTGAGAAGGTGTGCAGGAAAAGCAGCTTATATTTGGATGTATGACGTTACAACGCATGCTGTGACAACGCATGCTGTTACAACAAAAGTTTTACAACGCGAGTGCATTGACAACGCAGGACATTACAACGCAAGTCTTTACATCGACTTACACTAGATGGCGTGCTAACATTAAAAAAGTGTAATTTACTATCCCAACTCCAGTCCACGTAACAGTAGGGAAGGTGTTGGGATAGTAAACTACACTATTTTTAATGTTAGCACGCCATCTAGTGCAAGTCGATGTAAAGACTTGCGTTGTAATGTCCTGCGTTGTCAATGCACTCGCGTTGTAACAGTTTTGTTGTAATGGTAGTGCGTTGTAAAAGTTGCATTGTAAAGGTTGTTCCCCCTTATATTTGATTGGTGATTTGGTAAGATCTTCTAAATAAGTAATTACATTTGAAACAAGCATTTGCAATGCAATGGGTCTCACATTTACAAGAGTTTGAGCTATTGGGGCATTGTAAATGACAATGCCTTCTATTTATGTGTTGTTTTTAAAACAGATAAATAAAAGGCGTTATCATTTACAATGCCAATAGCTTAAACTCTCACAAATGCGAGACCTATTGCATTGCGAATGCGTTTGTGTTATAAATTGTTTTTTAAAAAGAGTTTGGAGAGAGGGAGTACTACCTGCAACAGCAGGCACGACAAAGCTATTTGAGAAAATAGTGCTTGGAGGTTGTAAATAAAGGCTACCGAGTAACAACACAC
Source organism: Triturus cristatus (assembly GCF_964204655.1). Lineage (NCBI taxonomy): Eukaryota > Metazoa > Chordata > Amphibia > Caudata > Salamandridae > Triturus > Triturus cristatus. The sequence goes on along the minus strand of NC_140592.1, from coordinate 15,806,971 downwards.
ATAACAGGGGGTATCGCCATGGGAGGTTACAAAATGAGACAAGGCAGGACTACGGAGCGACTACTGAGCCTATTGATTAATGAAGAGCCACAGTTAAAGTGGACAATAACACAAGCCAATGAAAAATGTGGGTGGAGAGTGGGCGGAGCTTCAAGTCCCTACCTGAATACAGCGCATGCGCTGCCCATGCTCGACCTAAACATAGAGGAGTGTGGATATGGAAGGGTTTAAGAGAAAGAAGACAATTGGAAAGAAGAGACTTGGGTAGAGCCCTCACCTCCAAAGATGAAGTAAGGTGACAGCGTTCATCGGGATGCTCGCGAGGTTGGCATTGTCAGATCGGACATGTCACAAGCTGATTTCTTTTTAATGCCTTTTTTCTGTGAAACATACAATCTGTTAAAGATCCTTTGCATGTAATTGTAATTGTAATTGTAACTGGGTTTTGTATCGCGCCAACTCACCGACAGGTCTCAAAGCGCTACTGACCGAGTACAACACCAAAGATGAAATAAGAATATAGAGGTGTCTAATCTGGTGACCGACTATTGGATGGGAATGCGTCTTTAAAGAGTAAAGTTTTCAAGGACTTCCTAAAATGGAGAAGATTGGGTTCTCTGCGAAGTGCCTCCGGTAGCTTATTCCAGATGGTAGGAGCCCGAACTGAAAAAGATCTGCCTCCTTTAGTTATTAACTTAAAGCGTGGACAGGATAGCAAGAAAGATCCGGACGATCGCAGGGCGCGCTTAGGTTCATATATTTCGAGCCTTTCTCTTATGTAGGCTGGCGCCTGTCCGTGAATTGCTTTGTGGCAGATACACATACTCTTAAATTCGACTCTCTGCACCACAGGCAGCCAATGTAGCTTGTGGAGCAGAGGGGAGGCATGAGTCCTCCTCGGCATTCCAAAAATCAGACGTGCTGCGTCATTCAGGATGGTCTGAAGACGATTGATGGAGTTCTTTGGAAGGCCGAGGTACAACGCATTGCCATAGTCTATTCTAGACACTATTGTGGCTGAGACAATGGTTCGCAGCATATTCCTCGAGAGCAAGGGGGCGAGTTTACGTAGTTGCCTGATCAGATTGGTGCAGGAACCAACTACAGCGGATACTTGGTTGGCCATCGAGAGTTCCTGATCGATTTTCATCCCAAGACTCTTGACACTAGGGCATGGTTTTGGAGTAGGTCCTAGTTCTTGTGGCCAAAACAAATCGTTCCAGGGGGAAGTAGAGGTTGTAATTACGAGGACTTCCGTTTTGTCTGGATTGATTTTCAGCAAATTGGACGACATCCAGTTCACTGTAAATCGTAGTATGTCATGGGCCATTGACTGAGCCGATGGTGTATTTTCGATACTCAGCAACAGCTGAGTATCGTCGGCGTAGTTAAAAACTTTACAATTCATGTTTGCCAGGGACTCTATCAAAGGTTGTAAATAAAGATTGAATAGGAGCGGAGAATGCGCTGATCCCTGCGGGACTCCACAGGCTAACATGCTCACATCTGAGACCTGGTCTGCCAACTGGATCTTCTGCGTCCTTCCTGTTAAGAAGGCTGTTAACCATTTGAGGGCTTGCTCTCCTATCCCAAACCTAGCCAGTCTGTCCAGGAGCAGTGCATGGCTGACAGTATCAAACGCCGCTGAGAGGTCTAATAGTATCAGGGCGCTTGGCTTCTTACTGTCAGCCATGCATCTTAGCTCGTCCAGTACCGACAGCATTACTAGTTCTGTGCTATGGTGGGCACGAAAACCAGCTTGCCGCTCCTGGAGAAGATGGTGAGATTCCAGGAGGGATGACAGAGATTTTAGTACGTGCTGTTCTAGTACCTTTGACAGAAATGGCAGCTGGGAGATTGGCCTGTAGTTCTTCAGGCTAGTTGGATCAGCTCCAGGCTTTTTTATCAAGGGTCTGACGCGTGCCTCTGTGAAGGTAGATGGTAGCGATCCAGTGGCTAGTGAGGTGTTTAAAAGGCATGCATTATGTATTCAATACTCCTGTGCACACTTAGTGAAGAAAGTTCACAGAAGTCTCGCGCCTGAAGGAATTCACAGAATGTTTGCAAAGAGGTAGATGCATGGGATGGACGCCAATGTAGATTCAGTTTTGCTGCCTGGAACGGGAACCTGTGAATGTTGGGGACAATGTCACAGGATCAACTATGAAATCTGAAGATTGTGTTTTGGGCAGTTTAAGGGGCAGAAAGACCAGCCTACCAGAAAGAGACCTATGACCCAGTAGAGTTTTGTGGCACCAAGTCAATGAACCTAATGTCTTGAGCGGATCTTGTGATGAAAGGAACAACGTGTGAAGTTCTGATGGTGTTGTCACATTACCGCGTCTCCGAGTCCCACTCTTCCAAGAGTCCTTTCATCAGAGTCAGCTGTCTACCGAGAGGAACAGAGTGCACCTGCACTGGACCTTCCGAACAAGACCTCAACGTGTCCACTGTGTAGACGCCTCCTTTGGTTTAACCCACCGTGGGCCAGTCGATTCTCAGTAAATGATGTTGGAAGCTCATCTAATGGTGTAGATTCTCTTGTCTCTCTCCTCTATGTGTGTGGAGAAGGATTCGATCCGGGGCCTTCGCCTCACTCCGAGCAAGTGATTGCTTGCTCATGCCTGAACAATCACATGCCTGTAGTGTGTAGAAGCTGACACTATGTGCTAGAGGCCTGATGAAAGTTGTTGGGTAGTCATGGACCCAGAGCGTAGAGAATCCAGAAGCCCTGAACCAAGGAGTCTGTCATGGACTGTTCTGGAAGGTGTGAGAAGGACTTAGGTAAAATGCACAAAATCATAAGCTACTCTTTAAAGTAAGCATCTCATATACCCCCTACCTGTAGAATTTCACTTTCAATGCTCACATTCATTCACTCATGCCAAAACAAGTAGAGGGTACCTCATGCGCCCTTACAGGGGCCAATGCTCGCCCCCCTGATCATTGCCCGCTGAATGTCATCAACAGCTCTTCTCTCCACAAGCATACCTGCGTCACAGCTAGGAGTCTTTCTCTTCCACTTACTCATGGAACTTATATCCTTAATGCATACACAGCGTCGGTGGTGCCCCTTACACTAAACCCTAAACCATGAGGTCCGGCTTGTGTATCATCGGTGCAGTTATCACCCAGGCTCCAGCTTTTGTCCTGTTAATGCCCAACAGCTAATGCATTTATGAACTTCTTCTGTTTCCACCACAACTTGAAACCAACAATAAATGTCAAACAGCCCTGATGATGTAGAGGTTGACTTATGTCAACAGGAGGGGGAGGAAGAGGTGACTGGTTGAAGGGATGGAGGAAGGGTAGGACAGTGTTGTGGAAGAAGAGGTTATGACGTCTTGTGAGGAGAGAAATAAAGGAAGGGGTGGAAAGAAAGATGTGGGGGGAGGGGTCAGATTAAAGTGTTCTGGAAGAACAGAGCCTTCTCTGTGAAGGAAGTGGATGAGGTAAGGATTGTGGGGTGAAGTCTAAAGGGTGAAATCATCTGATGAGAAGGATGCAGAAGGAAGGTGAAATGACGCAGAAGATGAAGCAGGACTTGGATGTGGTGGAGCTAATGGATAGTGGTGAGAGGGTTTGAGGGAAACAGGAGTCGAGAGAGCTCTAGGGTGAGCGATGATGAAGGAAAAGTCTTATGGAATGAATCATTTGAGGAAAAGCAAGAGTTGAGGGAAGGGAATTCAGAGGAGGACTGTGTAGTTAATGATCAGGGAGAGAGCGTTTACAACGCTGTCAGTACCACGCGTGTTAATAACAACGCGGACATTACATCGTCCGTGTTGTTAGCACGCATGGCATTACATTGCAAGTCGTTTCAATGACTTGCGCTAGATGGTGCGCAGCATCAGGGAATGTGTTGGATTCTAAATCCAACACATTCCCTGCTGTTGCGCTAACTGGAGTAGGAATAGTAATTTATACTATTCCTAAGTCTAGTGCAAGTCGTAGAAACGACTTGCGATGTAATGCCATGCATGGTAACAACGCGGACAATGTAACGTCCGCGTTGTAACCTATCGCGTGGTACTTGCCCGCGTGTAACGTCATATATTCGAATGATGAAGAAGAACAGAAAATGTGATGAATTACTAGAAGGAAAGGGGCAGGGCGGGGAAGAGGATGAGAGTGGACTTAGAGCTGAGGATGGTGGAGAATGAAGTAAGATGGAAAGTCTGACTACTAGGAAATGAAGAGCATGGTGTATCAGAAGCTGATGATTACAAGTAGCAGATCCCAAGAGAAAATCCATATCAGAGAATACTTGGTTGAAATCTAAGATCTGCAAACACTCTTTCCAAATAGTACAAATATCTGCTAGTTCAATACTACCAATGTCTGCGTGTTAAATACAAGCAGTGTATACTAATTAAATACTACTGATGTCTGCTAGTTAAATTCAACCAACGTTTACTAGTTAAATATTGCCAATGCCTGCTACATAAATACTACAAACGTTTACTAATTAAATGCTACCAATGTCTGCTATTCAAATGCAACCAATATCTGCTAGTTAAATACTACCAATGTATACAAGTTAAATACTACCAATGGCTTCTAGTTAAAAACTGCCAATATCTGCAAGATAAACACTACCAGCATCTGCTACTACCAATGTTTACAAGATAAATACAAAAAATACCTACTGGTTAAATACTACCAATGCCTGCTAGGTAAATACAAGCAGTGTCTACAAATTAAATATTACTAATGTCTCCTAGTTAAATACTACCAATGTTTACTAGTTAAATATTGTCAATGCCTGCTAGTTAAATACTTTCATCGTCTACCAGTTAAATAGCACCAATGTCTGCTGGTTAAATGCTACCAATATCTGCTAGTTAAATACTACCAATGTATACAAGTTAAATACTGCCAATGGCTTTTAGTTAAAAACTTCCAATGTCTGCTAGTTAAATACTACCAATGTCTGCTAGGTAAATCGTAACAATGTCTGCTAGTAAAATACCACCAATGTCTACTAGTTAAATACTACCAATGTCTGATAGATAGATAAATACTAGAAACATTTACTAGTTAGATACTACCAAAGTATGCTAGGTAAATACTACGAATGTCTGCTAGTCAAATACTACCAACATCTACAAGTTAAATACTATAGATATCTGCTCGTTAAATACTACCAGAGCTTACTAGATAAATACTATGAATTCCTACTGGGTAAATACTATCAATGTCTTCTAGGTAAATACTACCAATGTCTACTAGTTAAATATTGCCAATGCCTGCTAGTTAAATACTTCCAACGTCTACCAGTTGAATACTACCAGTGTCTGCTGGTTAAATGCTACCAATATCTGCCAGTTAAATACTACCAATGTATACAAGTTAAATACTGCCAATGGCTTCTAGTTAAAAACTTCAAATGTCTCCAAGATTAACACTAACAGTGTCTGCTAATTAAATACTACCAATGTTTCCAAGATAAATACTACAAATACCTATTGGTTGAACACTACCAATGTCTGCTGGGTAAATGCTACCAATATCTGCTAGTAAAATTCCACCAATGTCTAATAGTTAAATACTACCAATGTCTTCTAGTTAAATGCTACCAGTGTCTGGTAGCTAAATACTGTAAACATTTACTTGTTAAATACTACCAAACTCTGCTAGGTAAATACTACTAATGTCTGCTAGACAAATACTACAAAGATCTACAAGTTAAATACTATAGATATCTGCTAGTTAAATACTACCAAAGCTTACTAGATAAATACTATGAATACCTACTGGGTAAGTACTACCAATGTCTGCTAGTTAAATACTACCATTTATTAGATAATACTACCAATATCGGGTATTTAAGTACTACCATTGTCTACTAGTTACACTACACTGTGTACTAGATACATTTTACCAATGTCTTCTAGTTATATACCACAAATGTCACGTAGGTAAATACTACCAATATCTACAAGTTAAATATTACCAATGCCTACTAGATAAATATTACCAATGTCCGGAAATTAAATACTACCATTGTCTACTAGTTAAATGCTACCAACGTCTTCTAGTTAAATACCACCAATGTCTGATAGTTAAATACTACCAATGTCTACTAGTTAAATACTACCAGTTTCTTCTAGATAAATACTGCCATAAAATACTGCTTAAATACTACCAATGTCTACTGCTTAAATACTATCAATGGCTGCTAGTTAATTTCTATCAATGTCTGCTTGTTAAATACCACCAATGTCTACCAGGTAAATACTACCACAGTCCACTAGTTAAATAGTAGAGCTGTCTGCTAGTTAATAGCTACCAAGGCTGCTACCAATGTCTGCTAGCTAAAAACTACCAACGTCTACAGTAATACCACAAGTGTTTACTAAATAAATACTACCAATGTCTTCTATATAAATACTGCCAATGTCTAATAGATAAATAATTGCAAAATCTACTAGATATGTACTACCAGTGTCTGTTAGTTAATTATTACCAATGTCTGCTAGTTCGAAGCGCATTGATTTCAAATTCCACTGGTAAGTTGGCCAGAGCTGATAACTTTGACTGCAGGAGAATTGTTTAGTTTGAATGAATGAATGAATATTAAATGTATAAAGCGCTAACTTAGCCCAAGGGCGTCAAGGCGCTACAGTGGGACTGGGGCACAGACATACAATGACATGCTCAGCCTGAAGTCTGTATGAAAAGCCAGGCCTTCAAGGCCTTATGAAAGAGAGAGTGAGACACCTGACCAGAAAGATCTGCCGAGAGGGAGTTCAACTGCTTAGCAACGACGGTGGAGAAGGTCCTTCCTCCCCATCTAGCCTTTTTCGACCGCGGTACTATCGGTTGATTCTTATTTGCCAATCTCAGCTGTCTAGTAGGAACATAGCGCTGAAATAGCGCTTTGGTGGCCTCACGGCCTAGGCCACAGTAGACATTATGCGTCAGGCAAAGGGTTTTAAAGAGAATTCTACGGTCCAGAGGAAGCCAGTGCAGCGTGAAAGAGAAGCCGAGACTGCGTGGTATTTCGGGAGATCACCAGCCTGGCTGCGGCATTCTGCGCCAGCTGCAAACGTCGCACCAGACCTTTGTTAATGCCCGAATAGAGGGCATTACAATAGTCAAGTCTGAACATTACAAGAGCAATAACAGCCTGTTTTTTGGAGGCAAACGAAAGGAACTGGGACATTTTTCTGAGGATCCTAATTATACCGAAACAGGTGGACACTGTCCTACTAATCTGCAAGTTCAGAGACAGAGCATTGCCCACTATGACCCCTAGATCTTTCTCATGGGATACAGAGCGTGGACAATGCCCAGCGTGTCAGGCCACCAATCATGGGACCAGATGTCCGGTTGGTTACCAAATATCGAGACCTCGGTCTTTTCTCCATTTCATTTCAGAGAGTTTCCCCCATCCAGGATGAGACTGCCTGCATGCTATTTTTGAAATTAGCGGCGGATTCCCTAATACTGTGAGTGATGGACACCATTATTTGTATGTCGTCAGCATATGACAACACCTCCAGCCCAAAGGACAAACTGTATGTTTTGGGGGGAATTGTTCCAATGGGGGCATGGTGGGGGCGAACTACTTCCTTCAAGGAAGCTGGGTACCCGGATGCATTCTTTGCAGCGTTCTTTGCTGGCCAGTTTTTCACCCAGCTTTGCATGTGTCCGTTTACTTTTGTAGCTTGGTGTTCAATATTCAAATTCAAGCTTCTTGTTATTGTAATGGGGTTTGTTAGAGCTTTAAGAAACTGTGCCTGTTTCATGCGTCTGTGTTTGTTTAAGTTAATGTTTGTGCTTTAACCTATTCAGTGATGTCTCTACCCATCATGCCATGACCCACGAGGTCACTGCATGTGACATATATGATGTTAAACGGCATGTTATCACTTCTGGGAAGTTATCAGGGTAAAGCTTGTCATGACATTTCCTGTGACGTCCTCTATCATGCGATGTATTTTGTTCCAGCCACGCTTGCAGACCAAGGGGGCGTATTTACAAACCCCCTGTGCCTCCGCCAGTTCCATCAAGACATTTTCTTTATCCCATGAACGCTCCAAAAGATGCGACCCTTCTCCTGGTCCGGCTCTCGCCAGGTTTCTGCCCCATGTCCCCGGTGGGGTGGGCTCTCGCCAGGTTTCTGCCCCATGTCCCCGGTGGGGTGGGCTCTCGCCAGGTTTCTGCCCCATGTCCCCGGTGGGGTGGGCTCTCGCCAGGTTTCTGCCCCATGTCCCGGTGGGGTGGACTGTTAGTCTATGGACCAGCAGCAGTTCTCTGCTGTGGACAGACATTTCATCCGGCCACAGTTGGTGGCCGTCGTCAAGATATCCTCACCAGTCACTTTGGGTGTTTAAATCAAGTTGAAGAAAAGTGGTACAAACGTGTCAGGGCTCATTCATTGGTAGAATACCCGGGAGTGACACTCCCAAAACATGCCATACTGTGGTAACATATATGGCATTTGTATACCACACAATCTGCCATTGATATGAAAAGTGCAGGGATTCAGAAGTCCTGGGACAGGTCTCCAAGCGGTTCCAAGGCGTCCATCTCCGATCAGACTCTGCTTCCGCTTGTAAAGGTGAACAGTGACCACGCCTCATAATTCACAAGGCGGGGTTCACATAAAATAATCTATTTCATGAAATAAAACGGTTTGAAAAATAAAGTAATTTCGAGATTCTTATAGTTAATGTGAAAATCCCATTTATCTGAAAACTCAAATTAGACAATGACAGTTTTACTCGCTGGTCGAGTGTCCCAAATTATTTTATGTTTTAGACAAATAAAAATGTTGGAAGTTCAGAACATGTACCCGACTCAGAGTAAAGCACTTATCTTTATGAGTGCCTGTAAGTTACTACTGCTTCACGTGTCCAAGGTGAGGAAGCACTCAGTGCCTTTCATAGCGCCCAGAAGCCTTCTCATCTAGCATCTACTGGTCTGACAAGTTTCACTTCAGCTTCAAAGGTCAGTCCTACAAGAAAGGTGTCTGTAAGCGGTCCTCTGTGCTACCCCCCCCCCCCCACTGCCCCCACCCCCACAAGCTTGTGTGGCAGTCTTTTCCACACCTCCAGGACAGAGCAGCAGTGGAGACCACACCTCCAGGACAGCGCAGCACTGGTGACCACACCTCCAGGACAGCGCAGCACTGGTGACCACACCTCCAGGACAGCGCAGCAGTGGTGACCACACCTCCAGGACAGTGCAGCAGTGGTGACCACACCTCCAGGACGGTGCAGCACTGGTGACAACACCTCCAGGACGGTGCAGCAATAGTGACCACATCTCCAGAACAGCGCAGCACTGGTGACCACACCTCCAGGACAGCGCAGCACTGGTGACCACACCTCCAGGACAGCGCAGCACTGGTGACCACACCTCCAGGACCGTGCAGCAGTGGTGACCACACCTCCAGGACAGTGCAGCATTGGTGACCACACCTCCAGGACAGCGCAGCACTGGTGACCACACCTCCAGGACAGCGCAGCACTGGTGACCACACCTCCAGGACAGTGCAGCACTGGTGACCACACCTCCAGGAAAGTGCAGCACTGGTGACCACACATCCAGAACAGTGCTAAAGTGGTGACCACACCTCCAGGACGGCATAACACTGGTGGCCACACCTCCAGGACAGTGCAGCTCTGGTGACCACACCTCCAGGATGGTGCAGCACTTGTGACCACACCTCCAGGACAGTGTAGCACTGGTGACTACACCTCCAGGATGGTGCAGCACTTGTGACCACACCCCCAGGACAGTGTAGCACTGGTGACTACACCTCCAGGATGGTGCAGCACTTGTGACCACACCTCCAGGACAGTGCAGCACTGGTGCCCACACCTCCATGATGGTGCAGCACTAGTGACAACACCTCCAGGCCAGTGCAGCAGTAGTGACCACACCTCCAGGACAGTGCAGCAGTGGTGACCACACCTCCATGACAGTTCAGCAGTGGTGACCACACCTCCAGGACGGTGCAGCACTGGTGACCACACCTCCAGGACAGTGCAGCACTGGTGACCACACCTCCAGGACAGCGCAGCACTGGTGACCACACCTCCAGGACAGTGCGGCAGTGGTGAGCACACCTCCAGGACAGTACAGCAGTGGTGACCACACTTCCAGGACAGTGCAGCACTGGTGACCACAGCTCCAGGACAGTCCAGCACTGGTGACCACACATCCAGGACAGTGCAGCACTGGTGTCCCTACATCCAGAACAGTGCAGCAATAGTGACGGTGTAGCACTGGCGACCACACCTCCAGAATGGTGCAGCACTGGTGACCACACCTCCAGGACGGTGCAGCACTGGTGACCACACCTCCAGGACGGGGGCAGCAGTGGTGACCACACCTCCGGGACACTACAGCAGTGGTGACCACACCTCCAGGACAGTGAGAAGTGGTGACCACACCTCCAGGACAGTGCAGCAGTGGTGACCACACCTCCAGGACGGTGCAGCACTGGTGACCACACCTCCAGGACAGTGCAGCACTGGTGACCACACCTCCAGGACAGTGCAGCACTGGTGACAACACCTCCGGGACAGTGCAGCACTGGCGACCACACCTCTAGGACGGTGTAGCACTGGCGACCACACCTCCAGAATGGTGCAGCACTGGTGACCCTACATCCAGGACAGTGAAGCACTGGTGACCACACCTCCAGGACGGTGCAGCAGTGGTGACCACACCTCCGGGACACTGCAGCAGTGGTGACCACACCTCCAGGACGGTGCAGCACTGGTGAACACACCTCCAGAACAGTGCAGCACTGGTGACCACACCTCCAGGACAGTGCAGCACTGGTGTCCCTACATCCAGGACAGTGAAGCACTGGTGACCACACCTCCAGGACGGTGCAGCAGTGGTGACCACACCTCCGGGACACTGCAGCAGTGGTGACCACACCTCCAGGACGGTGCAGCACTGGTGAACACACCTCCAGAACAGTGCAGCACTGGTGACCACACCTCCAGGACAGTGCAGCACTGGTGACCACACATACAGAACAGTGCTAAACTGGTGACCACACCTCCAGGACGGCGTAGCACTGGTGACCACACCTCCAGGACAGTGCAGCTCTGGTGACCACACCTCCAGGATGGTGCAGCACTTGTGACCACACCTCCAGGACAGTGTAGCACTGGTGACTACACCTCCAGGATGGTGCAGCACTGGTGACCACACCTCCAGGACCATGCAGCAGTGGTGACCACACCTCTAGGACAGTGCAGCAGTGGTGACCACACCTCCAGGACGGTGCAGCACTGGTGACAACACCTTCAGGACGGTGCAGCAATAGTGACCACACCTCCAGAACAGCGCAGCACTGGTGACCACACCTCCAGGACAGCGCAGCACTGGTGACCACACCTCCAGGACAGCGCAGCACTGGTGACCACACCTCCAGGACCGGGCAGCAGTGGTGACCACACCTCCAGGACAGTGCAGCACTGGTGACCACACCTCCAGGACAGCGCAGCACTGGTGACCACACCTCCAGGACAGTGCAGCACTGGTGACCACACCTCCAGGACAGTGCAGCACTGGTGACCACACCTCCAGGACAGTGCAGCACTGGTGACCACACCTCCAGGACAGTGCAGCACTGGTGACCACACCTTCAGGACAGTGCAGCACTGGTGACCACACATCCAGAACAGTGCTAAAGTGGTGACCACACCTCCAGGACGGCGTAGCACTGGTGACCACACCTCCAGGACAGTGCAGCTCTGGTGACCACACCTCCAGGATGGTGCAGCACTTGTGACCACACCTCCAGGACAGTGTAGCACTGGTGACTACACCTCCAGGATGGTGCAGCACTTGTGACCACACCTCCAGGACAGTGTAGCACTGGTGACTACACCTCCAGGCTGGTGCAGCACTTGTGACCACACCTCCAGGACAGTGCAGCACTGGTGACCACAATACCAGGACGGTGCAGCACTAGTGACCACACCTCCAGGCCAGTGCAGCAGTAGTGAGCACACCTCCAGGACAGTGCAGCAGTGGTGACCACACCTCCATGACAGTTCAGCAGTGGTGACCACACCTCCAGGATGGTGCAGCACTGGTGACCACACCTCCAGGACAGTGCAGCACTGGTGACCACACCTCCAGGACAGCGCAGCACTGGTGACCACACCTCCAGGACAGTGCGGCAGTGGTGAGCACACATCCAGGACAGTACAGCAGTGGTGAACACACTTCCAGGACAGTGCAGCACTGGTGACCACAGCTCCAGGACAGTCCAGCACTGGTGACCACACATCCAGGACATTGCAGCACTGGTGTCCCTACATCCAGAACAGTGCAGCAATAGTGACGGTGTAGCACTGGCGACCACACCTCCAGAATGGTGCAGCACTGGTGACCACACCTCCAGGACGGTGCAGCACTGGTGACCACACCTCCAGGACAGTGCAGCTCTGGTGACCACACCTCCAGGACCGTGCAGCAGTGGTGACCACACCTCCAGGACAGTGCAGCAGTGGTGACCACACCTCCAGGATGGTGCAGCACTGGTGACAACACCTCCAGGACGGTGCAGCAATAGTGACCACACCTCCAGAACAGCGCAGCACTGGTGACCACACCTCCAGGACAGCGCAGCACTGGTGACCACACCTCCAGGACAGTGCGGCAGTGGTGAGCACACATCCAGGACAGTACAGCAGTGGTGAACACACTTCCAGGACAGTGCAGCACTGGTGACCACAGCTCCAGGACAGTCCAGCACTGGTGACCACACATCCAGGACATTGCAGCACTGGTGTCCCTACATCCAGAACAGTGCAGCAATAGTGACGGTGTAGCACTGGCGACCACACCTCCAGAATGGTGCAGCACTGGTGACCACACCTCCAGGACGGTGCAGCACTGGTGACCACACCTCCAGGACAGTGCAGCTCTGGTGACCACACCTCCAGGACCGTGCAGCAGTGGTGACCACACCTCCAGGACAGTGCAGCAGTGGTGACCACACCTCCAGGATGGTGCAGCACTGGTGACAACACCTCCAGGACGGTGCAGCAATAGTGACCACACCTCCAGAACAGCGCAGCACTGGTGACCACACCTCCAGGACAGCGCAGCACTGGTGACCACACCTCCAGGACAGCGCAGCACTGGTGACCACACCTCCAGAACCGTGCAGCAGTGGTGATCACACCACCAGGACAGTGCAGCACTGGTGACCACACCTCCAGGACAGCGCAGCACTGGTGACCACACCTCCAGGACAGCGCAGCACTGGTGACCACACCTCCAGGACAGTGCAGCACTGGTGACCACACCTCCAGGACAGTGCAGCACTGGTGACCACACATCCAGAACAGTGCTAAAGTGGTGACCACACCTCCAGGACGGCGTAGCACTGGTGACCACACCTCCAGGACAGTGCAGCTCTGGTGACCACACCTCCAGGATGGTGCAGCACTTGTGACCACACCTCCAGGACAGTGTAGCACTGGTGACTACACCTCTAGGATGGCGCAGCACTTGTGACCACACCTCCAGGACAGTGTAGCACTGGTGACTACACCTCCAGGATGGTGCAGCACTTGTGACCACACCTCCAGGACAGTGCAGCACTGGTGACCACAATACCAGGACGGTGCAGCACTAGTGACCACACCTCCAGGCCAGTGCAGCAGTAGTGAGCACACCTCCAGGACAGTGCAGCAGTGGTGACCACACCTCCAGGCCAGTGCAGCAGTAGTGAGCACACCTCCAGGACATTGCAGCACTGGTGTCCCTACATCCAGAACAGTGCAGCAATAGTGACGGTGTAGCACTGGCGACCACACCTCCAGAATGGTGCAGCACTGGTGACCACACCTCCAGGACGGTGCAGCACTGGTGACCACACCTCCAGGACAGTGCAGCTCTGGTGACCACACCTCCAGGACCGTGCAGCAGTGGTGACCACACCTCCAGGACAGTGCAGCAGTGGTGACCACACCTCCAGGATGGTGCAGCACTGGTGACAACACCTCCAGGACGGTGCAGCAATAGTGACCACACCTCCAGAACAGCGCAGCACTGGTGACCACACCTCCAGGACAGCGCAGCACTGGTGACCACACCTCCAGGACAGTGCGGCAGTGGTGAGCACACATCCAGGACAGTACAGCAGTGGTGAACACACTTCCAGGACAGTGCAGCACTGGTGACCACAGCTCCAGGACAGTCCAGCACTGGTGACCACACATCCAGGACATTGCAGCACTGGTGTCCCTACATCCAGAACAGTGCAGCAATAGTGACGGTGTAGCACTGGCGACCACACCTCCAGAATGGTGCAGCACTGGTGACCACACCTCCAGGACGGTGCAGCACTGGTGACCACACCTCCAGGACAGTGCAGCTCTGGTGACCACACCTCCAGGACCGTGCAGCAGTGGTGACCACACCTCCAGGACAGTGCAGCAGTGGTGACCACACCTCCAGGATGGTGCAGCACTGGTGACAACACCTCCAGGACGGTGCAGCAATAGTGACCACACCTCCAGAACAGCGCAGCACTGGTGACCACACCTCCAGGACAGCGCAGCACTGGTGACCACACCTCCAGGACAGCGCAGCACTGGTGACCACACCTCCAGAACCGTGCAGCAGTGGTGATCACACCACCAGGACAGTGCAGCACTGGTGACCACACCTCCAGGACAGCGCAGCACTGGTGACCACACCTCCAGGACAGCGCAGCACTGGTGACCACACCTCCAGGACAGTGCAGCACTGGTGACCACACCTCCAGGACAGTGCAGCACTGGTGACCACACATCCAGAACAGTGCTAAAGTGGTGACCACACCTCCAGGACGGCGTAGCACTGGTGACCACACCTCCAGGACAGTGCAGCTCTGGTGACCACACCTCCAGGATGGTGCAGCACTTGTGACCACACCTCCAGGACAGTGTAGCACTGGTGACTACACCTCTAGGATGGCGCAGCACTTGTGACCACACCTCCAGGACAGTGTAGCACTGGTGACTACACCTCCAGGATGGTGCAGCACTTGTGACCACACCTCCAGGACAGTGCAGCACTGGTGACCACAACTCCAGGACGGTGCAGCACTAGTGACCACACCTCCAGGCCAGTGCAGCAGTAGTGAGCACACCTCCAGGACAGTGCAGCAGTGGTGACCACACCTCCATGACAGTTCAGCAGTGGTGACCACACCTCCAGGACGGTGCAGCACTGGTGACCACACCTCCAGGACAGTGCAGCACTGGTGACCACACCTCCAGGACAGCGCAGCACTGGTGACCACACCTCCAGGACAGTGCGGCAGTGGTGAGCACACCTCCAGGACAGTACAGCAGTGGTGACCACACTTCCAGGACAGTCCAGCACTGGTGACCACAGCTCCAGGACAGTCCAGCACTGGTGACCACAAATCCAGGACAGTGCAGCACTGGTGTCCCTACATCCAGAACAGTGCAGCAATAGTGACGGTGTAGCACTGGCGACCACACCTCCAGGACGGTGCAGCACTGGTGACCACACCTCCAGGACGGTGCAGCAGTGGTGACCACACCTCCGGGACACTGCAGCAGTGGTGACCACACCTCCAGGACAGTGAGAAGTGGTGACCACACCTCCAGGACAGTGCAGCAGTGGTGACCACACCTCCAGGACGGTGCAGCACTGGTGACCAAACCTCTGGGACACTGCAGCAGTGGTGAGCACACCTCCAGGACAGTGCGGCAGTGGTGACCACACCTCCAGGACAGTGCAGCACTGGTGACCACACCTCCGGGACAGTGCGGCAGTGGTGACCACACCTCCAGGACAGTGCAGCAATAGTGACCACACCTCCAGGACAGTGCAGCACTGGTGACCACACCTCCAGGACAATGCAGCAGTTGTGACCACACCTCCAGGACAGTGCAGCACTGGTGACCACACCTCCGGGACACTGCAGCAGTGGTGAGCACACCTCCGGGACAGTGCGGCAGTGGTGGCGACACCTCCAGGACAGAGGGTAATAGTAATCCCTCAACAGGGATAAACCGCACTTAAAGTGGATGATAAAGATAAGCAATGACAACAGTGGTTAGCGCTTTTACAATTTGTTCAAAAGATGGGGTGCTGTGTAAATTGATGGCACTGATTACCCAACAGTGTTAATAGCAGGTCCAAGACCCTGCACGTACAAATAGAAATTGTTCAGTAATAGCACTCCCTAATGCAGTCACATTTGGCGCTTTACAACCAAAATACACGTAATGAATGATTGCATTTTCAATAAAATGTCCACTATCGATGTAAATTAGTCTTCTTTATTCTTTGTAGTGAATTTCCCAGCACATAATAGAAATCAGGCCAACACGTGTTTCGTCTGTACCACAATATGTATTTCAGACTTTTTTAAGGCAATTGCGCAGATCCAGAGCAAGTCACAATCAAATAGTGGTTCAAACCCGGATATCACGAAAGTCGGCGTCACATACAGAGCGTCCAAAGAAAAGTCAGTTAATTGAATCGAAAAATTATTTTTATATACCCAGTGTATAAAGCAACAAGCGATGGCCGATAGTGTCTTCGGTCCTTAAATAGCTGTGGAGAAACAAATATCCAAACGCGTCAATTATCAGGTGCGCGTCATATCTTTCAAGCAATTAAAAGGAGATCACAAAGTGAAACAGTAAAACTCCAGTCTGTGCCGGCTTATCACGGTCATGGAGGGCACAGACTGGAGTTTTCAGCGTCTCCACTCGCTTGTAGTTTGTCGGTCATTGCTTGCTTCAGGACAGGGCCAAAGTCTGGGCTCCTGGACAGTCTGGAGATGCTGCTGTCATCAGGGATGGTCTCTTCCGAGGAGGGGCTGCGTAAGAATCCCTCTATCTTTAGTTTGGAGAAGGGCCGAGGAGGCGTCTGAATGAATCCCCCTCTTGAGACTATCAGCTCCTATGTCACTATGGTCCATTCCAAGATGGACGCCCTGAAGCGCAGTCCTGATGCTACGGGCGGGGGGGGGCAGGGACGGGGGGGGGGCTTCCCTAGATCTGGCAGATACCTCCCTTTCAGCACCTGTGTATCCCAGCCATGTGTGTGTATGCATGTATGTATGTACTGTACTTATGTAGTGCTAAGCTAACCGGGTAGCAACAGAGCACAGTTCCACTACCTCAGTGTTGCTGTGGCGGGTCTCTGTGTTTGGTTCCAGCACCAGGCGATGTGTGGCTACAAGAAGGCATTAGTAACTTTGGTGGAGAGTGTCTACAAGAGAGTCTCTGTTCATCCCTGCCTGGGTGAATGGATGAATGAATGATCCATGCCATCCTGGCTCAGGCAGCTACACTGAGGGTGTGTGAGGTGTTGAGGTGCCACGTGCCCAAACAGCATCTGGTTCTGACCAGCGGTCTATGGAAACCTTGGGGGGGGGGGGGTAGTCGCCTGGCATGGGATAGTGAGGGGGCCCCTGTCAATACCCAGACACTCGAGCTGACAAGCTGAGGGGGCCCCCTTTATGCATAGAAGACTGGGGGCCCCTCCGCACCGCTGGGGCTGCAGGGGTGTCTGTTACGCCCCTGGTTCTGACACAGCTTCTCCAGGTCATGGGCTCCCACTTGCAGATGGATCTGGTGTCCCTGCTCAAGGCTTGCGTAAACAAGCTGCCTGCTCGTCTATGCCTCCTCCTTTGCTGGAGGGTGCGCCCTGTTTGCAATGGGTTGTAAATAGGGGGCAGCATGGCCACGCGAGGTCCCTCTTGATGCCCCGAAGGATGTATGGAGTGAGGGCTGACCATGGGTGTCTTCTCGACCCAGGGTCCATGATCGGGAAGATTTGTCCAAGTCCTCGATATGACTGCCGCACTCGCGGCTCTTTTGTTTTCATCAGGGCCAGTCCATGGCGGTTCCTACAACCAATACCGTCCGCAAGGTGTATGCAAATGATGTGTGTGAATGAATGGAAAACGAAAACTGAGAAACCACATTGGAGGAAACCAAATCATGGAAAAACAATTTTAAGGAAAGAAAATTTTAAAGAAATACAAAACAGTTAAAAATGAAAGGAAACATTTGAAAGAAAAGATAATGTTAGAAAAAATCCAAAAAGACATCAAACCTGGGTGCAGTTTAGGACTACTGTAGGTTTTTTGGGTTCAGAGATACGTGATGGTTAGGGTGATAAGAGGTTTTTAGGGGTCAGGATTAATTGCAGTTTGGGTAAAGAAAGGCGTTTTTAGTGTGCGGGTGGTGAGGAGACATTGGGGTTCAGAGATGAGTAGTGTTTAGGTGTCTGCGGGGTTTTTAGGTATCAGGCATGGGTCAAATGTAAGGGTGTTGAGGGTTTTTAGGTTTCATTGATGGGCAAAGTTTAGCGCTGGTGAGGGTTTTTAAGGTTCAATTACATGTAGCAGCTAGGGTGGTGAAGAGTTTTTAGGGTTGAAGATGGGGTGGAGTTTAGGTTGGTAAAGGGTTTTAAGGAATCAGGGATGGGTGGAGTTTAGATGTAGGAAGAGGTTTTAGGGTTCAGGGATGAGTAGTGGGGTGATGAGGAGTGGCAGCTGGCATCTATGTGGAGTGGTGAGGCATGCACATAGGTGGTCAGTAAAAAAAACACTTAACTGCGACACGGCCAACTCTTACCCCTTCCTCGCTGCACGTCTTTCTCCTGCAGTACGAGCCCTTGAGAAGTGCCTTAACCAATACTGGCACTGCTCTCATGCTGTGAGAGCAGTGCCCTGATTGGAGGGTGCGGCCTCACTCACCACTCTAAAGGACACTGGAGCCCTGCACTTACTCTAACCCAGCTGTCTTAAGACAGCTTGGTTGGAGGTTTCAAAGTGCGCAAGACGGCCGGCCAAAAAGACATGTGCACTTTGAAAAGTGAAGAGGCAGCCCGCCCTCCTCCCGGCTGCTGTCACTCAGCGGCGGACCCGCCCCCATCCTGACACAAGCGTCAGGATGGACTTATACTGAAAAATAAAATGGTAATAAATCAACTTTATTAGCATTTTGTTTTCATTGCTTGGGCATGGAGGGGCATTTTAACCAGTGGGGCAACGCATCTCCGCTCAAACAGGGCAGCCGCCACTGGTTCTTATGCGTCATGGATGGCTGGTGTTTAAAGATGCAGAGTGTTTTTTAGGGTTCAGGGACAGGTGGAGTTTGCGTGTGCTGAGGTGTTGTAAAGAATATGGGATGGGTGGGGTTTAGACATAGAAATGGGTTTTAGGGTTCAGGAATGGGTTACATTAGGGGTAGTGAGAGGTTTTGTGGTTCAGGGATGGTAGAGTGTGGGGTAGAAAGGGCTGTTAGGCTTCAGGGATGGGCGTAGTTTTGGTGTGGGGAGGAGTTTCAGGTGCAGGGATTGGCGGTGTTTCGGGGTTGTGAGGGGCCGTGATGGATGCCGTTTACGGGCGGTGAAGGGTCAGCAAATGAGAAGCATCTGAAGTCCTTGTTTGACAATGAGAAAGATATAAATATGGAAAATTAATGTCCCCTGAAGTAAAGCAATGAAATAAATATCTCCAAAAATCCTGTTTCTGAAAGTAAGACCTGCGACCATTACATTTACACTTAGAACATAAGCGTTCGAAAGCCAATTACGAAACAAAAAGACATTCTATGAATTGGTGTCTACAAAAAAGGTAAATGCCCTTCATTCTGAAAGTTCCCTTTAAACAGTTTAGATGAAACGGCTTCTCTGTAATGGTATTCCGTGAGATCGTTCTCTACGGCATCACATACGGCAGTGTGTGAATGTTCAGGGGGCACCCCCTTGAGGGCAGGAGTTGTCCACACTTACTCCGGGGCAGAGATCCATCTTTCGGCGCTGAAGGCTGTGCAGATGTGGGGTGAGGCAGGGCTCCGTGCATGAAGGGCCGGTGCCTTGACGCCTCTGTTGTGAGTTTGCTTTACTTGAATCAGGTGTTTGCGGGATCCTGTTTGCTTTCCTCCCGTCGCCCCCATTCCCCGTGTCTTGGCTCAGGTTCAGGGGGCGCAGGTGAGAGGAGCCTGGTTGTAAGTGGACAGGTGATCGCACATGAGTGTGTGCTCCGCTTGTCGTCTTGCTCCTCCACGTTCCCCGCTATGCACCCTGAAACCTCCCGGAGGCTTCAGATGTCCATGTAGATGATGGGAGACAGGGGCTCAAGGTACGGGACTATCCTTAGCACCTTCTTCTCATGCTTGACGCGTCCTGCCACCATAAAGTCCTAAACTCCTTACTGGGCGGCCTTCAGTCCCAGGGGTTCCCAGAAGAGGGCAGTGTCTCTGACTGACCATACTCACATCTTGAGGATCCCTCAGGAGGGTTTTGAGCTGGGTCTACCTTCTTCCACCCTCTGAATTCAGTGGGCGGCGGTTCGAGTTTTCATGGCCCCTGGGCCACGATACAGCGTTGAGCCTTGTGCTCCTCGCCCATTGAAGGGTTTTCCTGGTCCTCGCCTGGACTCTCCGGCTCCGGCGTGTGATCATTCTTTGCTGCTGTCTGTCCTCCAAGACTCACCATTTGAAACCCTCTGGTCCACATCCCTTTGGCAGCTGTCCTTCAAGGTCTGGTGTTAATCACTTGGGCACGTTTCCTGGCGGGGGAAGGGGTGGGACTGGTGGGTGGGGGTGGGGCTGGTTTCCTGGTTTCCCAGACTCCTTATGTTGGGGTTGTCTCAAAGCTTTGTTTTTCCTCATACTCCAGGATTTGTTCCAAAGGTGTTTTCATCCTTTCTTTGACGTTTTTGGGCTGATCAGGTTCAGCAGGAGTCAGACATTATTGATGCCAGCTGATGTCTGCCTCATAATGTTTTTACAGCTGGGGCCTTAATGCGTGGAGGGCGATTAACAGCTGTTATTGCCCTGCAGGTAAAGCAAGAAGCCTGGGAGCACTCACCCCCTCCTCCCTAAAGGTGAATGTAATTCACTGGGAGACAAAGGGCTCACATGAGGGGCGCAGCCATAGCTCTCTCTTCTGAAGCCCCCCCTTACCCATCCACCCCCACCCCGTTTCACTCTGATCTACCCCCGCCCTTCTTTTTCATGGTTGAACTATAAGCACATAGTACAAGAACAGAAATTAAACAAAATATCAGTTTATTTGGTTCTACTTTTTGGAGGACTTTACAGCTTCTATTTCCATTTTGAAGGGTGGGGAGATACCTTCAGAAGAAGCAGCTGCTGCTGCAGTGATCACAGGAGGGTGGGGTGTTGAACCTTTGGCTGGGAGTAAGGTGGAGTAAGGTGGAGTAAGGTACCAGCGGGTTGTTGCCCTCCAGGCCTAGGGAGGCCTGAGGAACAGGGGACTGACATCCACAGAAGGCGCCCCCTAAGGGCCTGCAAGGGCAGCTACAGCCGCCAAAGGGGAGCATTTCATGTCAGTGATTGGCCAGTTCCGAACGGGTCACTCTGGATGCAAATTCCAGTTAGCACCCTACAGAATGCTGGGAGCTGGCCAGCCAATCAGAAAACGTCCTTTGCGTCCTTCAGCTATTGGCAGAGGCCTGGAGATGCTCTTGGTGGACTATGGCTATTGTTACAGGCCCGTAAAGGCAGCACCCTGCCCGCTGGTAACACCCCCCAGTGTGGGGGGGCCTTGGAGCGCTGCAGAAGGAGGGGCCTCTCTTAACCGAAGAGTTAAGAAAAAGAACCGCTCACTTCTCTGGTGCTCCGGCAGCCTCTCCGGAAGGAGCCTGTTTCCACCTGGCTGTCCTGGATTCTCTCGGGGCCAGACTGGCCGTAGCGGGCGTCGGGTGTTTTCCCGTTGGGCCGGAATGGTGGGGATGGTTTTTGAATAGTAGGGGCCGTTGTTGTCACTGGGGGCCGGTTTTGCAGCAGTGCTGCAATATAACCCCCCCCCCCCTAACAAAAGCAGCAGCAGTGTTTCCCTCAGCCCATCCCCCCACCCCCTCGCCCCGCCAGTCCGACTTAATTGCCAGGGTTGGTTTGCGTTCTCAGTCTGGCCGTGGCTCCTCTCTTTCATTTCGTGGACAGAGAAGCCCAATCAGTCCCCAGAACACTGAACATGTTTTGTTGATCTTTTTCAGCTTTTTTGGATAATTGTGCTTCCTCACAACAACATCTGGGTGAGAAGCTAATCAGTGTCTTAAAGAGCTTGTTGTGAGCCCTAGTGCAACGAGGGAAATGACCCGCGACTGCTGTTTGAATTATAAAATACAACAATAAGCAGGGTGTAGTGGGCCCCGGTGCCACTGCACCTGCAGCACCAATGGAAGCTGCTCCCCTGGATCCAGACAGCTGTATCTCACAAGAGGGAGCGGCACAGGAGAACGGAGCGTTTTCTTTCTAATCTTTTCATGTACGCCACAGCTGCAGCTCCTGCAGCGCTACAGGGTTTGCAAATAGCCTTCTTGCCCACACCGGCTGGCAACTGCCCTCGCCTGATTATAGGCCCTTACCTGCGGCTAGGCCAGAATTGCGAGTGAGGGTTATTAACAGCCGTTTATGCCCTCTGTGTCAGACAATACGGCTTAATCAAACTGTTCTGGAGCATGCATTTGTTGACCTAATGTGGGGCCGCGCCACGATCAGAAGGATGATGCTTCCTCCCTGAGTGACGGCTACAAGACCTTTGGCTATTACAAGCCAAACTTTCACTAAGAATTGTGGACTTTATTAAAGCTTATAGGGGCTAATGTACAAGCCTCTTGCAAAACCTTTTGCACCACCGTTGCATCACTTTTAGTGATGCAGCGATGGGGTAAAAAAATGCGCCATGTTGTGCCCTATTTACAAAATGAGGCATCTAAGCAGATGCGTCACTTTGTAAACCCCTGCGCTACATTAGACCTGTGTCAGGTATAATTTATACGGGGGGTGGTGTTCCCAAGTAAAAAGCCTCGTAAAAGTGGCGTAGTGAAATCTATCAGATGTCACTGCACCACTTCTAGGGCGCCACTCAGTCAAAATCCTACGCCTGCCTCACAGCAGGCGTAAGACTGACACAGACCCTTTCACATGGGGCTTACCCCAAGTGAAAGGACAAATTGCTGAAGTTGCGTCTCTTTTCTGACACACTCCAGCAATGCCTCATTACTTCACCTACAGATATGGCAGAAATGCGGGCGCTGTGTCCTCAAGGAGGACACAGTGAAAACTGTTGCATCGCCGTTTTCACACAGCGATACAACCGTTTTCATAAATGAGGCCCATAGTCTGTCATTGTGGGGTCAGTAGACACCAGGCCTTCGATCTATGACAGGTTCGTCAAGCCCTAGTGTGTCCCTGTGCAGTTTTTTGCTGTCCTCCTCAGGCTTCTACATTGGTAAGTAAATCGCACCATGCTTTGGGGCACTTTCTGCCACACGAGCATCTGTGCAAAGCATCGGTAGATGCTCCCTTCGTCTTCATGGGCTAAAAGCAGATTGTAATCGCTTCAGCTCGACTTTGCTTCCTCCGTTATTTCCTTATTTGCTACATCATCCAATCAGTGGATTTATATAGTGCGGCTATTCACCCGGGAGGGTATGCCGGTGGTGGTGGAGCTCAGTCGAACTTTCAGATATTTGGTGACCTCGGGTATTCCAGCGGAGGAGGAGGTCTGTAGCTGCAGGGGGAGGTTGTTCTATATCTTTGCCGTGAGGTTGGAGAAGGAGCGTCCTCCGCTGCTGCTTTGTTGGATGCAGGGGGTGCGCGATAGGGAGGCGGAGCGTTCCTGTCTGGAAGGTTAATGTAAGCAGGTCCCTGGTTGTGTAGTGCCTTGTTTGCATGCATCATAATAATAATAATAATCCACATTTGTAAAGCACGAACAATCACCCGTAAGGGTCTCTAGGCGCTGGGGGCTGTCAGGAAGATTAAGCAAGCTATTGCCCAGAGTCACATGGTGCTGGGCTAATCTGCTGCTGGCTCTGGGCATCGAACCGTGATCCCCAGATTCCGGCGTCAGTCACCCTGGGCGCGGCTCCACACCTCTTCCCTTCATCAGATTGAATTGGCATCTCTTCTGTATGGGGAGACAGGGGAGTTTTCTGAGGTTGGGGGATATAGGGGCTCATCGAGGGAGGTTGAGGATGAGTCTGGCTGCAGCATTCTGTATGGTTTGACGTCTCTGTAGGAGGTGAATGGTGATTCCTGAGTGTCTCTTGTAGTGAGGACTGCTATTTATATACGTACAATGCTAAGTTAGCACAACCGCGTTAGATGTTAGAAAGCCATCTTGCCACGTTTGCTGCTTTTTGCACACAACACTGTAGTTACATGTTATTATTTGAAAAATGCTTGCTCACCTCTGCTTCACATGAGAACTGTCTATTGTTCACGTCCCTAACAGTGAGCAGCGACCTTGGTCTGAACATTGTGTAAAGAAACAGTCTGGGTCGCTAGACAGTGCATGTTGTTGGGTTCAGGTTGATCGGCCCACTATTTAGCCATAACACGCACGCAGCTGCAAATACCTGAAAGTCGAGTGCTTTTAATATTGCAGGCGGCATGCTTTATACACATTCAGAAGAAGAGCTTTCCCAGGAGCAGAGTCTAGCTGATCCTGTGATGTGATTCCACTAAGCTGATCTTTACGGTATGGGGTTCCTCATTCAAGCCTAGAGACCTTTTACTAGTCTAATAATAATAATATTAGTTTACTAGCGAAAGGAAGGTGGCTGTCATCCACTGTCATTTTCTTATGATTACTCCTTTCATTTTCTATGGTATTGTATCTATGCTGATGGTTTTGATCTTAATCATTTGTCTGCTTATGTTAGCCAAAGTACTGCATCTTAGGACACGAGGTTTATAAAATAAACTCTTTAAACTTTACAGTGTCTCTGTTTATTCTGTTGTGGACTGATATGAGAATAATTACGAACAGGTATTTCTGATTCCCACCATTCCTGAGAATACCCTAAGTCGCTTGTTCTGGGTTGTCTATACATTGGGACTGCCGAGATAAACCTCGGATAACGAATGAGACACTGATGCTGGTCGGATAAGGGGTTCTGAGGTGAGTTTTTGGTACACCACAATTCACTGAGGTCCTGGTTTCCTGTGCATAGTTCTGTGCATAAGCAGAATCCCTGCAACATGGCGCACCTAACGTTTGGTCGATTGATTTGAAACGCCTTAGTAGTACTTATATTAGTCCACAACCCCCTCACTCTTGTTTCCGGTTAACGGGAGTGACAGGTTTAACCTCCCTGTGTCTCGACTAATAGGTTCTTTCAAGCTTGATCATTAAAAAGGTTATTTTTACTGAACCCCAGTGCTACTGTTGATATCGTTGATACTCTTTAGTGTGTCCTGATGGCGGTTGAGATAGCCACGCATAGTCATGCAGCTCTACGCCGTCATTTGACGACGTATGGGGTGCCGGATGATGGGATGGCTGTTATTTTTGTGGTGAGCGCTGATGCGTCTTACCCATATGAGTTGTTTTACTCTTGGGTGACTTTTCCGGCGGTGGATGTAGACGATGATACCTTTCATTCCTTTACTCCCACGCAGCTACCTGCGATCTATACGCCGTATAGGACAAAAGAAATTCCTATTTCTGCCTGGCAGCATACCATTTGGTTTAATGGCGCCCTTCCCCATGCGGTTGCACCGGCTAGAATGGGCCCGTTGTCGATTGCATGGGCCACATGGCCGGTGCTGGCCGGCTTTACGCCTCATACCCGCTATCTCACGGTGGCGGTGGCTGAGTTGCGGGTACTACACACAGTCCTGATTACAGTTCATAGGGCTTTAGTGCAGTACGTGTCACGCAACTGCAGGTGGGGGCACCTGCTGTTGCGGGACAACCAATGGACCACCACACGGTGGTTATTAGTCCTGTTATGGTTAATTCGGTGATGGGCAAGCGCCCCCAAAATAAGGATGATTTGCCTTATTGGCTTGCTGAGAAAGTTGATCAACTGGAGGCGGTTTTTCCGCATACCTCTCCTGTGGAGAAACACAGGATTCTCACCATTAGTTTGCCGAAAGACTTGGTCCCAGATATGGCCGATTGTGCAAATTGGGGCAAGGTCTTTGCCGCGACCTACTCAAAGTGCTTTGGCACTCCATCTATGTCTGTACTACCCTCCGTCATTAAACGTGTTCAAGAGAATCACGGAGCGGAGGCTGCTGTTGAATTGGGAATGAGGCTTGTTGGAGTGTTCGATGTGGTTGCTTCCATGGTAATGGGCAACCTCAAAGGCGATGCCATGCAGTTCCAAGTGGCTAATAAGCTGGACCGCGTGGACGAACTCGACAGGCCTAAGGAGTTCGCTTAAATGATTGCGGAAACCTATAGGACCATAGGCTGAAGTGCCTTGGGTGTTAAACCAACTGTGATAATTCCTGATATAGTACAGCAAACTAAGGTGAGCTTGTCTACTAAAGACGAACGCCCTAATTTTCCTAAGAAAAATTGGCGAGCAAAGAAACAGGGGAAGCAGCAACAGAAACAGGGGTCTCGTCCTGCCTCACCGGTACAGTCGTCTAGTGAACACACATATGATCTGCACGATCGATCTAGTATTAAGTCACCTGATAGGTTTCAGGTTTCTGAACAACGCTCTCCTCGTTCTTCACAGGAAACATCGGCTTCACAATCCGGTGGCAGAGACCGTGGGAAAGGACGGGGTGCCCAAGTTCGTGAGCAACCCCGTCAGACTGACGGCAAAGGCAAGCAGGACGAGTCTGCACGTCAACAACCCCCGTTTCAAAAGAAGAAAGTTGCTGCGCTAACAGTGAGGTATGCCACAGATAGTGCGGACGCAGCTTCAGAACCTGACATGGGCACTAACGCTGCTCGACAGCGCGGCGGAAGTTACAGTAGTGCGACAAGCACTGCGTCCATATCTGGTGGCGACAGCAACTGATACGTTCATAACTGTAGAACTGCTGACACTAGAGTGGCTCCCCCTGACAGACTGTATAATATAGTCCTTTTAATTGAAGGTGTCATACAACGCACGATTCAAGGGATTTTTTGGGATAATCTGACCTCTTCGTATGATATTCTATTGGCAGAGGCAGACTGGCCCCCGGCTTTCATTTTAGATGCTCCTAGAGGGGAGGAGATGATTCTCCCGTCCGTTGCGCACACAGTGCCAAAGGACCAAGCTAAGAAGTTCGCCGAGGAGTGGGCTCTGGTGCTTGCGCCTGCTTTGTATCGTAATCAGGTAGGCTGGGATAAATTGTCCCCCAGCCATGAGATTCCGTTGAGGTCCACGCCCCAGCCACAACCCCAATATCCCATGCGTCGCGAAGCAAGACCTCACGTCGCGGCAATCCTTGAACAATTGGAATATCAAGGTGTAAATGAAACATGTGTGTCACCAATGAATAATCCTTTATTCACTGTGACGAAGCCTGATGGGTCGTACCGCCTGGTTTTGGATTACCGGCATTTAAACTCTCATTGCCGGACATGCGCAGTACAGAATACCCACAGTTCGGCTCTCGTCGATAGTCTAGCGAGAAAACGGTTTAAAACCACACTTGACATTTCCAACGGCTTTTACAGCCATAACCTGTCCTCTCTTATTAGTGAATGGACAGCATTCACCTCGGGCGGCAAACAAAAACATTTAAAAAGATTACCGATGGGCTATAAGAACAGCCCTGGTGTCTTTGCTGCTTGTGTGGTCTCTCTGTTAGACAGCATTGAACCTGATGCGTACTCGTATGTAGATGATATTTATCTTACAGATGACGAGTTGTGGCCGCATCTGTGTCGAGTTGATCGCATTATTGTTTTGTTTGCAGACTTCGGTTACAAATTCAACTTTGCAAAGTCTCACATTGTGGAATATACAGTGTTGTTTTTGGGATACGAACTCAACAATGAAGGTCGAGGATTGGCTCCGCACTTCCTAGAGAAATGCGCATGCCTACGTGCTCCTACGACACTGAAGAAATTACAATCTTTGCTGGGCTTTCTGAATTTCGGTCGCACGTACATTCCTGATTATGCCCAGCGTATCAAGTCGCTTTATGCCTTGGTACAACCTACTTTTTCCAAATCATGCTGGCATTCAGCTATATTGCAATCTTTGCAAGCTGACCTTCTTGCTTCAAAATATTTACTGACGCGTGATAACCACACTAACCTGGTCATAAGAATTGTGCCAGGCGCACTGGGTTTCACGTACTTAACGTTCAATGAGGGTGACACTGTCCCCATTGCCTACAAATCACACCTGTACACTTCGGCTGAACTGCGATTTTCCGCTGTCGAGAAAGTCTTGACGGCAGTGCAGATGGCGAGTCTGAAAGAACGAGCGCTATCGCAAGGAAAACGCATGTTGGTGGTCACACCATATCCTGCCCTTGAGGCGGTGACGAAAGCAAGTGTACCAAATTCTAAGGCTTTGCATCCACGGTGGATACAATGGGCCACTTCCTTGACATCACCCGACATCACATATATCTTTGACGCAGCTCTGCAGACTCAGGAGTTCTTACAGTATGAATTCGTTCATCCAGCTCCTCTGTCTTTGCGCCCGCTCGAGGATTACCATTGTTTCATTTGCACTGACGGTTCTGCGCAACCGGCGACTGGATCGAAGCATGCCTATTCAGCGGCCTGCGCAATTGTGGTCGGTATTTTCATGAATGGTGAATTCCAATCTGATGTCGTGCATGCGCAGTCATTGGGTGATTGTACCACACAGTTGGCGGAGCTTCGTGCTCTTGTGCTTGCACTGGAGTTTGCGGATCCTCGAGTCACTACACTTATAGTGAGTGACTCGTTCTATTGTGTTCAATCTTACAACGACAATCTACATTTTTGGTCTCAAAATGACTACCGTGATTCCAAAGGTAGCACAATTAAGCATAAACGTTTTGAGTTTGAGTGGCAGAACTTAAAGAACATCTGCCTCTTGTGAATGTTATTCACACTCTTGGTCACCAACGAGTTGGTGTCCATGCTGTCGGCAACAGCCTAACTGACGAGGCAGCAAAATTAGCAGTGGCGACATACTTAGTAGCAGCAGTTACAAGATCACAAAGTAAGATCGATGATGACATCTTGGCAGCTATTGCTGCTACAGAGAAGGGAACAAAATATCCAAGAGGTTTCCCTTCTCGTTACCATTATCGCTTAAGTCCTGATAACGTCCCGTTAGTGAGGATTAACGGCGTTGGTGACAGATTGATTCCCAACGCGGACTGCAGACCATCTTTGATATTAGCGGCTCACGAGGGCATGGCGTCTGCCCATGCCGGCGTTGCAGCTACTGTATCTCTGTTACAACAACGTTACTGGTGGAGCGGTTTATGTAAACAAGCTCGCGCTTATGTTCTTAATTGTGACATTTGCCAGCAGATAAAACCTTCAACTGCGGCGCGCCCACCACAGACTCAGTTGTACATATCTAAGAAACCACTGGGGTGTGTTTATTTAGATCATTGCGGTCCATTCACCTCTGAAACTGCGTACAAATACATCTTGGTTACAGTGGATTCGTGCACACGTTTTCTGTGGGTATGGCCACAAAGGAGTGCTGATGCCCGTACTGTCATCAAGGATTTGCATGTCTTTGTTGGAAGTTTTGCATGTGGTACCTTTCATTCTGATCAGGGCCCTGC
This sequence comes from Triturus cristatus, assembly GCF_964204655.1. Taxonomy (NCBI): domain Eukaryota; kingdom Metazoa; phylum Chordata; class Amphibia; order Caudata; family Salamandridae; genus Triturus; species Triturus cristatus. Next base: position 15,777,482 of record NC_140592.1, on the reverse strand, counting down.
GTTCGCCTCTAAGGCGTACAAAGAAGCCATGAGAAATTTGGGGGTCCAAGTCAAATTTTCGTCTCCATACCGACCTGAGGGTAATAGTGTGGTGGAGCGAATGAACCGTGACTTAAAGCAATCTTTGACAGCTAGGGTTTTAGGTACTGGCCGGAACTGGCTAGCCCACTTGTATGACGTACAACGTGCACTTAATAATCTCCCTAGAAGGTCTCTGGGTGGGCGGACCCCATACATGATGATCTTTGGCATACGAATGTTTGTACCGGACCTTGATGGTCTAGACATGGCGGCGTCGGCCGCACCCTTTGACGTAGATGATCACTGTGCTGTATTGCAGAATCTACAAGAAGCCAGAGACAGTCTAGCAAAGGAACACGTGCCCTCCACATCTGATGCTGCGTTTCAGATTCCGGTAGTCGACTGGCTACCTCGAGTTGGTGACCTGGTCCGTGAGAAGGTGGAGAACAAGAAGGAGTTTGGCCCCTCTTATCGTGCACCGGTTCCGGTGCTTGGAGTACAGGGTACACGTACAGTCATTTTACCTCCACTTCCTGGTCGCAAGGATAACAGGTACATCTCTATTGACAATGTCAAGCTACAGCGAGTGGCCGATTCTTCTTAGTATGACTCCAACGGTTTCTTGCCCTGCGATGCTGAGAAATTCTGTTTGGGCCCCGGCTACTCGTCGAGATGCATACAGTTACTGGTCCTTTGTTGCCACCAACAGCTGGTGGTCTACCTGAAGATATTGAGTATGCTTATCCTGCGGATGTCCCGTTGCCTGTTTTACAATCCACCACAGTTACCCAGTCGCGCTACTCCTTTGACACTAATTCAATGACTTCCATTGCCCCATCAAAAGTTTCGATTTTTGTTGCCTGGTTTAAAAGACAGTTTTTTAATTTCCCCTTGGATTTACATTTGGCTGGTGCTCATATGTATTTTTCTGTTTATGTCCATTGTCTTTGTGGTAGTGTTTTTTAGACTTATAAATGGACACTACCTGAAAGAAAGGTCTACAATTAGACTAATTGATGGAACTTTGGCCCCCCACTCCTCATCACATATCATGAAAAGGGACCAGACTTTTGTGAACAATTCCGAGCCAACCACAGCACCGAGAACGCCCTCATCGCAGCCACTGACGACATCCGAGCCCTGCTCGACAACGGGGAAACAGCGGCCCTCATCCTCCTGGACCTCTCCGCAGCGTTCGATACTGTCTGCCACCGCACCCTAGTGCAGCGCCTCAGCAACATCGGAATCCAAGAGAAGGCACTAGAGTGGATCATCTCGTTCCTCGCCGGAAGAACCCAGAGAGTCCGCCTCCCCCCGTTCAGATCCGAGGCCACCGAAGTCATCTGCGGAGTACCACAAGGATCTTCACTCAGCCCCACCCTCTTCAACGTCTACATGAGCCCCCTCGCAGCCATCGCACGCCAACACAACCTCAACATCATCTCCTACGCCGACGACACCCAGCTGATCCTCTCCCTCACCAACGACCCAGCCACCGCCAGAACCAACCTACACGAAGGGATGAAAGATGTAGCCGAGTGGATGATGAACAGCCGCCTGAAACTGAACTCAGACAAGGCGGAAGTCCTCATCCTTGGATCATCACCCTCTGCCTTGGACGACTCTTGGTGGCCCCCTGCCCTGGGCAGCACACCCAAACCAACGGACCACGCACGTAACCTGGGCTTCATCCTGGACTCCTCCCTCTCGATGACCAGACAAGTCAACGCCGTCTCGTCATCATGTTTCAACATCCTACGCATGCTCCGAAAGATCTTCCGATGGATCCCCACTGAAACCAGGAAGACGGTCACCCAGGCACTCGTCACCAGCCGACTGGACTACGGAAACACCCTCTACACCAGAACCACAGCCAAACTGCAGAAAAGACTCCAACGCATCCAGAACGCCTCCGCACGTCTCATCCTGGACATCCCCCGACACAGCCACATCTCCGGACACCTGAGAGACCTGCACTGGCTCCCCATCAGCAAGAGAATCACGTTCCGACTCCTCACCCACGCACACAAGGCCCTCCACGACCTGGGCCCCAGGTACCTCAACAACCGCCTGACCTTCTACACTCCCACCCGCCAGCTACGATCGACCAGCCACGCCCTCGCCGCCGTTCTACGCATTCGAAGAACCACCATGGGAGGAAGATCCTTCTCCTACCTGGCAGCCAAGACTTGGAACTCCCTCCCCATCCACCTCCGTCTGACCCAAGACCACCTCTCCTTCAGGAAGCAACTCAAGACCTGGCTGTTCGAGCAGTAGCGGACCCCCCTCCCCAAGCGCCTTGAGACCCTCCGGGTGAGTAGCGCGCTATACAAATTTCTTGATTGATTGATTGATTGTGAACATTACTGCCTGGCCTGTACTGGATGGGATCGCTTGGGATGCTGTTAAATTTGAAATTCATGGTCCCATTGAAGTAATCAATGTGCCAAATGTATTTTGTGTTTCTATGGGTGATGTAGTTAAGCAAAACATCCGCTCGGATGATTGGGATGTTCAAGCTATAGAAGCACTGTTTTCTGATTTGAAATATTATGCTGCGTTTGATGCTGAGGATTTGTATTTAGATACTGCTAATTATGATGAGCAATTCTGCTATCAACATTATGGCACGCATTTCCTACACAAAGCAAATACGTTTAGAAATTTTGTAGATTATACGCAGTGGGAACACTGTCCAGCCCCTAGGCTGGGCAGCTCTTCCACGTTAGTGGACAAATTCACATATTTTTCTGACTTCAATGTGTCGAATCCGGCCTCCTTTTATTTTAAGGTTGCGGCTGAGTCTGCTTCTAAAGTTAGACTGACACACACTAAATTGTTGTATTCCAAGTCCTTTATGGACGAATTGGCAATCGGAGGCTATGATCTGTGGAAAGCTACTATCGATCTAAAATCGGTTTGGGGTTCTAAACCGTGGCAGGTACAGGGAACAGAAGCTTTGCATCATGCCTGCCTCATCCCGAACCACATGTTATTTTTGAATTTGTCAATTTTTCAGACCACCTGTTTTGGATTGGCTACTTCTAAAAAATTAAATTCTCCCTCCACTCCAGGTCTGGGTGCATATCCTAATTGGGATAATCATACGGATCTTTCCCTTGCTACGTTGCAGTCATACATTTCCAACACATCCTTCAATATTTCCAAATTAAATCCGGAAGGGTGGTTAATATGGCAAACGAGCTCAGATTCCTGTCAACATCGGTTTCTGGATTTGGCTCCGGGGTATACACAAGTTCGTGTAGACCCTCGTTTTGAATCCTCTCACACTGTAACTACCTACTCAGTAGGGAAGTTATGCCAATCTTGGCTGCAACATTCCACCTTAGCATCTGTTAAACTTAATTTATCACAATTGAACGACAAAATAGATTTGAATGATTTTGTAAAAGGTCCTGCGTTTGGCAGGTCCAAAAGATGGGTATATGCGGTTTACAACAAAGTTTGGAAGTTATCACAGATTGAAGCTGCATCCAGATTACGAGCTATTGATCAAGCCAATATGGAGAAAGTATTGGCTGTTATAGATAATAGCATTAACACCCTGTCTTCCAGAATTTATACGTTAGATAATATTGTTTCATCTGTGGTTGACATTGTGCAGGATGATTTGTCTGTTTTGTATCATGGCCAAAATCAATTGCGTTCTATCATGCAGTTTGCATGGACATTGCAAACGTTAAAGGCTGGGACAGTCCCTTGGGATTACATGAATACTTAATCTTTGTTCCTTCCTTTTAATTTAACTGCGAAACAACAGTTCATGTCCATGAAAGATGCAACATACTCATTGCTGCACATCGAAAAGTTAGAACCTTTACCTTTCTCGATTGCCGAATTAAACTCCGCTGTGTGGCTTATCCATGGGTTGATCACATTACGGTTCCCCCTGTTTTTTTTTTTGATAAACAAATTTTTATTTTCAAATAGGCATCAAGATCAAAAAGGACATACAGCAAGTTGAGCAATTTGATAGTATTCAGACCCATCACGTAGCGGTTAAACAACAGCAGCCCAAGCAATCTCCCCCGCCCCTCTCTCTCCGTTCCCGCCCCATGCATACCCCCCCTTAAACTAGGCCCCCAAGCCATTTCCCCCATACTTTACGGAACTTTTTGGGGCAGCCTCTCGCACCGTACAATGTCCGTTCCTGTGCAGTGCACCAATCCACCCCTCTGCGCCATTTGCCTCCCCTGGGTGGGTCAACCTGCTTCCAGGCGGCCGCTATATCTCTCTTGGCCACCACCAGGGCCGTGGTTAGGAAATAGTGCTCGTTACGGGAGCCATCCACCCCATCCGTTATGCCCAGCAGCGCTAATCGAGGGTCATGGGGGACCTCCCATCCCAGGACGTCAGTTAAGTCAGTTTCAATCTCCCTCCAGAAGCCGGTCAGGCGAGGGCAAGACCAGACCATGTGAAAGAAATCTGCCGGGTCCATCCCGCACCGCCCGCACGAGGCTCCCTGGCACAGGCCTGCGCGAAACAGACGCTCCGGGGTCAGGTATGCGGTGTGAAGGTAATAAACCTGGACAAGCCGCAATCGAGCCGATGCGGTGATTGTCCTGGGCGCCATTAGGGCGTCCCTCCAATCATTGTCGTCCAGAGGACCCACCCAGGCCTCCCACCGCTGCCTCAGCCCACTCCAGTCCATCGGGGTATTATTAACCAGGGATCGGTAAATGCGGGAGATGCCCCCCTTCCCAAGATATCCCAGCATCACCTGGGCTTCAGGCGGGCTATGGTCAGGGAGTCTGGAATCTAGAGGGACGTAAGATTGGAGCGCATGGCGCAACTGGAAATAACGATAAAACTGCGAGGTATGGAGAGAAAAACGACTCCGGAGCTCTTGAAAGGAGCACATGTGGCTTCCCCGCCAGACGTCACCCAGGCAGGAGATCCCCAGGAGGTCCCAGCTACGAAAGCCCCCGAGTCCCGCCACCTCCCGCATCCAAGTGCCGTGCCATAGCGGTAGCACCCTCTACCACCGAGTGTGCCGTAGAGCCGCTCGCCACGCCAGAAAGGGGGCCCGCACTACCTCTGGAAGCGATCCAGGGACCGTCGCGCCATAGAGCATATTTTGAATAGAGGGGAATCCGATGAGCCGCACCTCCAGTCGATAAGCCGGATCGTCCCACCCACCCGAAAACCAGTCGTGGACCACCAGCAGCCGCGCAGCAAGATAGTATAGGTAAAGATTCGTCATGCTCAGGCCACCGTCATAGGAAGGAACGCGACAGCGGTCCAAGGCCAACCGGGATCTACCTCCGCCCCAAAGAAATCTAGTCGCGGTCTTATCCAGGTCCCGAAAGCAGGAGCGGGGGAAGGAGCAGGGCGTGTTCTGGAGCATATATAAAAACCGAGGGAGGATCATCATCTTATAAAGAGCGATCCTTCCCAACGGATTCAATGGGAGAGATTGCCACTTCGCCATATCTGACCTGGCCTTGTTCACCACGGGGGCCACATTAATAGCCCAGCACAGTTCCGGGAGAAGGGTAACCCAAATCCCCAGGTATTTAAAGGACAGCCGTCGAAGACGAATGTCAGACTGCCAATCAAAACACTCCCGTGAAGGGTGGAGCGGAACCAGGACAGACTTCCCGGAGTTCAAACGGAGACCAGATGCCTGCCCAAACCGGTGAAGAATTTGGCGCACCCGAGGACCCGAGACAGCCGGATCTGAGAGATAAATAAGAACGTCGTCCGCATACAACGCGATTTTATCAGGGACCATACCCGGCCAGTCCCAGCCACGGATGACAGGATCCGCCCGGGGGAGCACAGCCAGGGGCTCCATCGCCAGGGCGAAGAGGAGGGGCGAAAGCGGGCAGCCCTGCCGCGTCCCCCGCCCTATGGAAAATGCGCGGGACAAGGTCCCATTGACCAGTACCTGAGCTCTTGGGTCCGCGTAAAGAACCCGAACCATGGCACGAAACTGGGAGCCGAACCCCATGAGTTGTAAGGTGTCCCCAAAATATTCCCACCCCACCGAATCGAAAGCCTTCTCGAAGTCCACCAGGAGAAGGGCCAGATAAGGAGAGAGGCGCTCACGGTGGGCCAGGGCAAGATGTAGGCGCCGCAGGCAGTGTCTGGTACCTCGATTTGGCATAAACCCGCATTGGTCCAGGTGAACCAGCGCGGCCAGAAACGGGCGCAGTCGTTGCGCAAGGACGGTAGCGTAGACTTTGAGCTCGGTATTGATAAGAGAGATCGGCCGGTAATCGGAGCAGGACTGCGATGGGGGTTGAGTTTTCGGCAAGACGACTATAGTGGCGGTATCCGTTTCTCGCGGGAAGGAACCCTTCTCCACCGCCTCAGCAAAAAGATCCCGAAGCCGCGGGGCCAGGGCATCACGGAAATGGGCATAATACTCCTGTGGAAAACCATCCGGTCCCGGGGTATTCCCAGGTGCCAAATGGGAGATTGCCATTTCTACCTCCTGGAGGGAAATGGGCCGGTCCAGGGTCTCGCTATCCTCCTGCCCCAACCGCGCCAGGGCCGCCCCACCCTCCCCCATCAATCCCACAAGGGAGAGCCCCCGCGCCCGCGTCCGGTATAGCTGGGAATAATAATCTGCAAAGGTTTGAGCTATTGCCACCGAGACCGTGTGTGTCTCCCCCGCGGCGTCCGCGATGGCTGGAATTACCCGGCCTGCACGAGGGTAGGTGGCCAGACGGTGCAGGAGCGTACCATTCTTGTCCCCCCACCCGTAGACCCGGGCCACTGAGGAGCGCCAAAGAGTCTTCGCCGCGTCCAGAGAGTGCATGCGTATCTCTTCGGGGAGAAAGGCCAGCCGTCGCGCCCGTGCGGCGTCTCCCAACGCCTCCCGATCGCGCTCAAGCGCCAGGGCCTGCGCTTCACAAGCTGTAAGTTGCTGGAGTTGGCGCCGGCGCTGCTGCTGTAGATGCCCCTTCGCAACCCCTCTAATAGTCGCCTTGCCGGCCTCCCAGAGGACAGCCGCTGAAGAGACAGAGCCCACGTTGTAGAGGTAGTATTCCGCAATCCCTTTTTCCACCACCCCCCGAAAGGCTTTGTCCTGAAGGAACCAGGCATTCAAGCGCCACGTCGGACGGGCCGTAAAGGGAGGTGGGCCGAGGGCCATAAGCACCAGCGAGTGATCAGAGAGGCCTCGCGGAAGAATGCGGACATCACAAACCCCTGCACAGTCGGCGGAGGGAACAAAGACTAGATCAATACGGGCGTGGGAATGGTGTGCCGCCGAAGTATGGGTATACTGGTGCTCGCGTGGATGCCAAACCCTCCAGACGTCGCAGAGGCCCTGGGCCTCAGCCCAACTCGATAGCTGTTTCGCGCGAGCGGTCCTGGTAGGGGAGATCGGACCCGTCGAGTCCATATGGGGTGTATAGACCGCGTTAAAGTCGCCACCGAGGACGAGAGACCCCGTCGGGAGCCTGGGGAGGAGGTCCGCTGTGTACGCAAGAGCGGACTGCAGCAGGGATGGCACTGCGTAGAGGGATAGCAGAGTAAGCGGGCGGCCCTCCAGTGCGCCACAGACCGTAACGGCCATACCCTGGGGGTCCAAATGCACCTGGGTCATTACAAAGGGAAAGGAACGCTTAAGCAGGATAGCCACCCCCCGTGAGCCCCTAGCGAAACCGGCATGCCAGACCCTGTCGTAGCTGTAGCGGGCGAGGAAGGGACATTTATTACCCATAAGGTGGGTCTCTTGAAGAAGGAGGACATCAATCTCCGCGCGCTGTGCGTATTTGAGGACCGCCATGCGCTTGAAGCGATCGAGCAGACCGTTGACATTCCAGGATAAGACGCGCACCGAAGCTTTAGGCAGGGGTGTGTCCGCCATGGGAGCAAGCAGGGGGATGTAGGACAGGAGATAGACAAAGTGGCCGCGAAAGGGGGCCGTGGGCGGGTCGGGAAGAGCGCAGGATACCAATTCCCCACGGGCACTGCGCCCACACAGGGGCCAAGAAGCGCGTGGGCAGGAGAGCTCCCCGGAAGGAGGGACCTGGAAAGATCGGACAGGAGAGCAGGTCGAATAGTACATGATGCCTTGGAACCATAACAACGAGGAGTACACCCTCTAACAACAAAAACCTCCCTAGGAGGAAGAAACAACCCCAAACCAAACCCCACCCCACACCCCCCACCCTATACTTCGAGAACAGAAGCATCTGTCGCCCTAACAATGAGTAACCAAAACCAAGCTAAAACGCTCGGGCCTGAGTGCTAGTGGACCCCTCAATAAATCAGATCAGACCCAATTCATCCGCCCTGGCCGAGAGCAACAGATGTGTAGGAGCACCGAGGCCCGACTGCGAAGTCTAGCGACCAGGAAGCAGAGCCCCACCTCCATCCCCCGGCAGCCGCCCCCCGGAGCGCACGACAGTCACTTCCTCCCCCGTGCGCCTCCAGGGCAGTGTGCGCCGTCGCCGTCGGGACCTGGAAGAGCGGGGCGCTCCTCGCCCAGCTCGTCCCTCCACCGGAGATCCTCGACTAGCACACTGCAGGGGACACTCCTCCGCGAGCCAGGTCCAGGCCGCCCGCGGCGTGTCAAAGAAGAAAGTCTTTTGCTGGAAGATGACCCGGAGACGGGCCAGGAACTGCAGCTGATATTGGAGGCCCAGGGATCGCATCTTCTGCTTCACCTCCAGGTAGGAGCGCCGAAGCTCCTGGACCTCTCGGGTGTAGTCCGGGAATACCATTATAGTGTGGTTTTGGTAGCGGAGATTCGCGGAGCGTCTGGCCTCCCTTAGGATCGCATCTCTGTCCCTGAAATTCAGGATCTTCAGGATAAAGGGACGGGGGGGCGCTCCCGGGGGCCTCGGCGCCAGGGAACGGTGGGCCCTCTCCACCACGAAGCAGGCCGAGAGGCTGCCCACCAGCATCCAGGATTGAAACCAATGCTCCAGGAAGTCATCCGTACGACCAGCCTCCGCCCCCTCCGGGAACCCCACCAGGCGGAGGTTACAGCGGCGGGCACTGTTTTCAGCGTCCTCCACTCGGCGGTGCAGCTCTTTGGAGTGGGTGGTAAGCTCACGCACCTGGTCCTGCAGCTGGTGGATGTCGTCCTCGGCGGTTGAGATACGGGATTCAGCCTCAGATATGCGGGCAGTGGCGTTACGCAGGTCCTGCCGAAGAAGGGCCACGTCCACCTTCACCTCCCCCACAAAGCCCTCCAGGGAGGAGCGGGACGCCGTAATGGCCTGTAGGATGGCAGCAAGGTCTGTGCCAGGGGCCGGGGCCCCGGCCCCGGCGGGGCCCGGCCCCTTCTCGGAAGTCGTGAACTTGTCCATCTTGGTCTGGGTAGCTGCGGGCGTCGACCGGGAAGCCCTGTCCTTACCCATGGCGGCGGCACCTGCGACCCCGGGGGGCGCTTCGCCCAGTCCACGGGCAACAGATCCGGTCGCGGCGATTCCAGAAGGCCTTGAAAGGAGAACAGCAGGAGGACACCTCGTCACTAGCCCCCCTGTGGATCTGCCCGCCAACCGCCCGATCCGGCAAACGATGAGCCTGGGGGAGCTGCAGCCCGCCTGTAGCCAAGGAGCTCGCTCGGAGGGGCACCCCTTCTCGTTACAGCCAAATTCACCGGGCGCCCGTCCACCTCGGCGAGCCCAACACGTCCACCGCTCTCGCACAGCTCAGGGTCAGGGCCCCAGGTGGCCCCCGCGGACAGAGCCACCCCCAACACACAGGTCCCCAGAGGCGGATATGGAGGGAAAAAGGGGGGGGGGGTAGGTTAAAGGAGGAGCGGGAGGCGAGGGACAACCATCCACCTCCCCCTGACTGCCGGCCTGCGGCCCGAACCCCTGACGAGGCGCCACTCCACCAGCTCGCCGCTGCAGGCCTGGGGACACCAGGGCAGGTCCAGCAACGTTGGTGGGGGAGAGCGGGGGGAAACCGAGCCACAGCCGTCGACACCCGGCCCGATGGGGAGGGCCCCCGCCACCTCCAGCCCCACAGCAGCTCCGGTCGTCCCACCAGGGAGTGCCCCACTCACCGCCCAGCCTTCCGTCCGGCACCACAGCCCGGAATGGGCCCCACAGCACCTCGCCGCCAGCCACAGGATCTCACCGGGCCTCCAGGACTCCCTGGCCCAGCACCCTCGTGGGCGCCGCGGTCTCGAGTAGCCGCGCGCCCGCACGCAGCGTCAGGGATCAAAGCCGCCTCCCGCCGGGCGCCGATAACAAGCAGCAATCACAGCTCCGGGGGGGCGGTCGCGCCCCAAACTCACACCAGGAACAGCCAGGCGGGCCCGGGCCCCGAAACTGACGAAATCAGCCGGCCAGGGCAGGATCAGGCTAGGAAGACAGGATCGGCGGGGTCTTACAGCCGGAGCCTCACGGCAGAGCAGCCATGCCGGTCAGGCGCCACCTAGCGCTCCACGGTTCCCCCTGTTTAAGTTCAGTTTGTGCATGAAACATTATGCCCTTGGTAGATATGAAAAACTGGGTACTGCCTTCCTGCATGAAGTTTGGTCACTCCCATTCACGTATAGATGCGTGAAGGACGGAAAAGAGGTTTACTTAAAAGGTGAAGAGTGCACTTCCACTCCAGATCACTCTGTAGTGTGTAGGCTCATTCAATTGCATGGTGCATGTAATGTGCACGCTCCTAATTTAGCTTGCATCCTCAAAGGGATCCCGGTGCCAGTTTTAACACCGTCTTTTACGCTGCTTGCTAACGGTAGTTATTTGCTATTAAATAATGAAGCTTGCTGTGGGATGTTAGTGGGAATTCCCTACATAGTGACTGTATCACAGAGAGTAGTCTGCTGCAATAACGTCCTTTTCCCACCCCCGCATGGACGGCTCGATGTATCCATCTGGCCTTCCATTCCAACCTTGAAAGCAGAGTTCAACAAGATGAGCAAAATAAAGGCTCTATTGTCTCAAAAAGAAGTTGCGTTGACTTCATTCTGGGAAACATTTGTCCTTCACGTAGCAAACACGCGCACAGAGGTGCAAGCGCTTTTGAATACTGATCTCCCACTTCATTTTGGGGCCCTGATTCAGACTATCTTTAATGCCTCGTCAACAAGTGGCCTGGCACATTTTTCAAAATTGTGGGCTCCGGCCTTGTGACCTCCTTTCAAACTATTTTTGGTGTGATCCCGGCATTTTTTCATTCTATGTTTTTCCAGCGTCTTCGGAGGTCTCCCTTTGATTCTTGCCCTCGTAACTGGGGTACTCTATGGATGCACAACTTGCGTCACACGACAGCATGTCCCGGCTGCTCCATCTTCGTAACCGGATGCTTGAATACTATGGAACATTACCACTGGCAACCTTAAGCATAGCCTATGGATTGTCCTTCCGGTTTCCTTACTTTACTTGCGTACAGCCTGTCTTTCATTGCTAGAGTGTCCGTTCCAATGGGCTCTGGATTTGTGCTTGTCAAACTCGGTGTATCCCGCCCCGGATTATGATCGGCTAATGAGCCCCTTAGTGGCTCATGAGTTGGACTGTTCTGGTGTCAGGATTATGGCCTGTGGAACAGCACATGGAGTCCTAGGGAATTGGGACATCGGAGCGGCTGCAGCTGAATTCTTGGCGAGAAGAAGTTTTCTTGAAGAACACGCCAGTTGTCCTCTGATGGTACTAGAGGCTCCGGTTGTCGAGGAACATGTGTGTTCCTTCCCCTTGCTGAATTGGATGGCAGATAATTTTGCAGAACGTTCCAATGATTTCCTCTTGGAAGCTGTTGCAACTTTTTGTGCTTATACCTTGATGGATTAACTTGGAGGTCATCCAAAGTTCCTGTGGAATGCCTTTTTGTTTTTTTCTCTTTCCCTCGTTGAACATCCATTGATGCTATTTTTTTCCCTTTTAAATGGTTTTTTTCTCCCTTTTTTCCTTCGAACTTTTCACTTACTTTATATGGATTCACAATTTGTGCCCTTTGTTCCGCTCTATCGAACTTGAACTCTGCGTTCTTGAAATTGCGCCCCTACTGGTTAGTGGTCCGATCAAGGGGGGGTGTAGTGAAGACTGCTATTTATATACGTACAATGCTAAGTTAGCACAACCGCTTTAGATGTTAGAAAGCCATCTTGCCACGTCTGCTGCTTTTTGCACACGACACTGTAGTTACATGTTATTAATTGAGAAATGCTTGCTCGCCTCTGCTTCACATGAGAACTGTCTGTTTTTCACATCCCTAACAGTAATCTACGACCTTGGTCTGAACATTGTGTAAAGAAACAGTCTGGGTCGCTAGACGGTGCATGTTGTTGGGTTCAGGTTGATCGGCCCACTATTTAGCCATAACACGCACGCAGCTGCAAATACCTGAAAGTCGAGTGCTTTTAATATTGCAGGCTGCATGCTTTATACACATTCGGAAGAAGAGCTTTCCCAGGAGCAGAGTCTAGCTGATCCTGTGATGTGATTCCACTAAGCTGATCTTTACGGTATGGGGTTCCCCATTCAAGCCTAGAGACCTTTTATTAGTCTAATAATAATAATATTAGTTTACTAGCGAAAGGAAGGTGGCTGTCATCCACTGTCATTTTATTATGATTACTCCTTTCATTTTCTATGGTATTGTAACTATGCTGATGGTTTTGATTTTAATCATTTGTCTGCTTATGTTAGCCAAAGTACTGCATCTTAGGACACGAGGTTTATAAAATAAACTCTTTAAACTTTACTGTGTCTCTGTTTATTCTGTTGTAGACTGATATGAGAATAATTTCGAACAGGTATTTCTGGTTCCCACCATTCCTGAGAATACACTAAGTCGCTTGTTCTGGGTTGTCTATACATTGGGACTGCCGAGATAAAACTCGGATAACGAATGGGACACTGATGCTGGTCGGATACGGGGTTCTGGGTTCTGAGGTGAGTTTTTGGTACACCACAATTCACTGAGGTCCTGGTTTCCTGTGCATAGTTCTGTGCATAAGCAGAATCCCTGCAACACTACATTTCATATCCACCCATACATCTGAAGGCAAGGTAACATACATCCCCCCCAAGAATGAAATACTCCACCAATAATGTGAGAACTAGGACAGCAAACCACATGTGTAGAGCGGATGTATGACGTTACAACGCATACTATTACAACGCATACCTTTACAACGCATTTTTTACAACGCAAGTACTACTACAACGCATTACTTTACAACGAATACTCTTACAACGCAAAACCTATTAAAATACAGAAAAGTGCTGTTACAACGAAATCAATTACAACGCATACCATTACAACGCGATTTTTTTTTTTTTTAAATTAAAAGTACAATAAAATCTGGCACGGGATGCAGGGAAATTAGGGGTTTTAGGGTGGGGAAGTGTATTAAAATGTGGAGAAAAACTGAACGTAAATCTACTGAAACGCATTACCCAATTAATACTCGAGTATTAAAATTAATACTCGAGTATTAAAATTAATACTCAAAATCCCCCATAAAATTCCGTTTTCACACATTTCAAAGTTTTACAAAAATAACGAAAATTAAAATAACAGTACATACACATTTTTATCATGATTAGATCGGAAAATAAGTAAACAAAGTAAAACATAAGACACATACACATAGGCGCCATTTTAACCATCTCACTTGTAAAACTTGTCCTACCACAGTTTCTATGTAAACAATACCAAAAGACATGTTCCAAAATGGATGCCAAAACGGAGCAAATGAATGAAAACAATACTTTTGTAAAAGCATTTTTAAATTATCATTTTCCACAGTAAAACAAAGCATTTAAAAAAACACAACGAACGCATTTTTAAAAAAAATTAATAGTGACACAGAGTAAAACTTATAAATACCAGGAAGACACCATTTTGCACTCAGTTGATTATCAACTACCAGAGAGACCAGACGTGAAAAGCTGACCCTCTGTCACCTCCACTGCGACCTCCTCAGAGAGAGCACGGAATTCATTCGTAAAAGCATTACAATAGAGCAACTACTAGTAAGTCATTACAATATTTTTAAACGTTGGTTTTGAGGAAAATATATTTTCTTAACCCAAAAAATTTTTAAATAAAATTCTTAATAATAACTTTAAAAATGTACTGTTTCTAATTTATTATCACTAAAAATATACACCAACTTAAAACAAGTATTTTATTTTCCAAAAACAGAAACTCGGAAAATATTGAGATTCAACAATTGGTGTACCTAATTTAGCATCACCACCACGTTATCGACTGACATATACAATTGTGAAGGTAAATGTAATTTATTTGTAATTGTTTTACTTGTAAAATATATTTTAAAAAATTAGCTAAAGTGATGTATGGCAAAGGTGTTTTTTTTTTTTACCTCAATCTCACTACATCATAAACGAAAATATACCATGATGCAGGAGTAACAATTACTAATAAGACTTCAGTTGGGTACTACATCTGAAAAAGAGATTCATGTTACTAGGGTAACTATTACTATTCAAAGTCCTAGAATGTACAGCATTACAGTAATTGAGTGATAGTATCGGAGTAACCATTTTTTTTTTTTGAAAAATGCATTAAATGTGTAATATGTTTACTTTCACCAATTGTTACTCATACTCATTTGTCATATATCATATTGTTTAAAAATTGTATTTTTTTTCCAACCAACGTTGGCTAAGGAACATTAATTAATTAAACATTTTTTTTTTCCAGAGGACATCTGTAGCAAAAAAATAACTTTATCCTGCTGCAAGCATTACCTTAAAGGCACGAAAACAAACAACAACTGAAAAAGGTATGTTACCTTTTCAGTATTATTTTATCTATACATTTTTAATCCTTCCTTTTGCAATTATTACTCCTCTAAAGTACCTAATTAGAAAAATGATGGATAGTTTAGAGTAACAATATACTATTCCTACTCCAGGAAGGTGCAACATTAGGGAGATTTTTTTATGGTGTAGGGGTACATATCTCTATTTCAACTAGGGGTGGGCGACAATTTCCGTTCCGCTCCCGGAAATTGCGACAATTCGACATTTCCGCGTTCCGACCGGAACGCGGAAATGCCGAATTGTCGCAATTTCCGGGAGGGAACGGAAATTGTTGCCTGCCAACCACAACAGGAAGCACTTACAGATATAAATAAAGCAGGGGCCCGAGTGGAAGCTCAAATTCAGTAACGTGGCGACTCCTTACCTGATGTGCAGCCATGACTTTCTCGAGCGCAATCCCCGTGTAGTTCCTGACACCAGGAGGTTCTGTCTCCTCGTCTGCTGCTCTGATCGGTCTCTGGCCCGCGGCATGTGAACTGCATGGAAGCCCCGCCCCACACACCAGCGGTGGGCAACGTCTTCCGCCCTTTCCCCCACTACGATGGACAGCTGACTCGAGGGACCCCAGCGACGTCGGCGCCGTGGCAAGTACGCACACAAACTGTAGCGGGCGGCAGCGGCAGGCCAGAAGCACCAATTTCCGGGATCACGGAAATATCGCGTGATCGCGGAAATTGCGTGCATTCTCGCGAGAATTGGCGGAAGTGCCTTCCGCCAATTCCGCCCACCCCTAATTTCAACTACAGGAAGGTGCATTGGTTTGTACAGTGTCATGTAGTATTAGTTATATTGTATGTCATTATTAATTTAAAGTTACTCAGATTTTACATTTCAAACCAACGTTAATTTTTTTATTATCCTCATTTTTTTCAAAAGACAACAATTTGATTCGTTGCAGAAAGATTCTTTCCATCACATACGTTAAATCTTGAACCAACAGACCAAATCATCTTCAGAAGCCTCACCCAGAAAAGCAAGTTCTACAAAACAAGGTATTGATTTTCAGCATGGTTTCTTAACCTTCAATATATTACACTAGCCATCTCATTGATAATGTTGAAAAAAAAACCAATTTAATTATGGTAACATTTGCAGAATTCAGAATTTTATTTCATGACTAAAGGTTGGTGTAGCATTAGGGAAAGTGTTATCTACTACAACTTATAACAAATATACAATTTTTTAAAAATTATTGTAAATTCGCATTTCTCAACATCGTTCAGTTTTCTCATTCTTTTCTTTTTTCACTTTTCCAGACATTTATTTTCCCATTAGAAATCCAATCACCACATAAGTGTCTACTCCAGCCTACACGCCATTCCCACTTAAGAAGAGTCAGCAAGAAAAGCAAATTCGAAAGAAAAAGGTATTTTTATCCAACATTCTAAGGTGCAACAGTTGTGAAAATGTACCATGCTGTAGGGGTAACAATTACTATTCTAACTCCAGGAAGGTGCAGCAGTAGGGAAAGTGTTGGATGGTGTAGGGGTGAAATTTACTATTCTAACTGCAGGAAGGTGCAGCAGTAGGGAATGTGTTGGATGGTGTAGGGGTGCAATTTACTATTCTAACTCCAGGAAGGTGCAGCAGTAGGGAAAGTGTTGGATGGTGTAGGGGTAACAATTACTATTCTAACTCCAGGAAGGTGCATCAGTAGGGAAAGTGTTGGATGATGTAGGGGTGCAATTTACTATTCTAACTCCAGGAAGGTGCAGCAGTAGGGAAAGTGTTGGATGGTGTAGGGGTGCAATTTACTATTCTAACTCCAGGAAGTTGCAGCAGTAGGGAATGTGTTGGATGGTGTAGGGGTGCAATTTACTATTCTAACTCCAGGAAGGTGCAGCAGTAGGGAAAGTGTTGGATGGTGTAGGGGTAACAATTACTATTCTAACTCCAGGAAGGTGCATCAGTAGGGAAAGTGTTGGATGATGTAGGGGTGCAATTTACTATTCTAACTCCAGGAAGGTGCAGCAGTAGGGAAAGTGTTGGATGGTGTAGGGGTGCAATTTACTATTCTAACTCCAGGAAGGTGCATCAGTAGGGAAAGTGTTGGATGGTGTAGGGGTGCAATTTACTATTCTAACTCCAGGAAGGTGCAGCAGTAGGGAAAGTGTTGGATGGTGTAGGGGTAACAATTACTATTCTAACTCCAGGAAGGTGCATCAGTAGGGAAAGTGTTGGATGATGTAGGGGTGCAATTTACTATTCTAACTCCAGGAAGGTGCAGCAGTAGGGAAAGTGTTGGATGGTGTAGGGGTGCAATTTACTATTCTAACTCCAGGAAGGTGCATCAGTAGGGAAAGTGTTGGATGATGTAGGGGTGCAATTTACTATTCTAACTGCAGGAAGGTGCAGCAGTAGGGAAAGTGTTGGATGGTGTAGGGGTGCAATTTACTATTCTTACTCCAGGAAGGTGCAGCAGTAGGGAAAGTGTTGGATGATGTAGGTGTGCAATTTACTATTCTTACTCCAGGAAGGTGCAGCAGTAGGGAAAGTGTTGGATGGTGTAGGGGTGCAATTTACTATTCTAACTCCAGGAAGGTGCAGCAGTAGGGAAAGTGTTGGATGGTGTAGGGGTGCAATTTACTATTCTAACTCCAGGAAGGTGCATCAGTAGGGAAAGTGTTGGATGGTGTAGGGGTGCAATTTACTATTCTAACTCCAGGAGGGTGCAGCAGTAGGGAAAGTGTTGGATGGTGTAGGGGTGCAATTTACTATTCTAACTCCAGGAAGGTGCAGCAGTAGGGAAAGTGTTGGATGGTGTAGGGGTGCAATTTACTATTCTAACTCCAGGAAGGTGCATCAGTAGGGAAAGTGTTGGATGATGTAGGTGTGCAATTTACTATTCTAACTGCAGGAAGGTGCAGCAGTAGGGAAAGTGTTGGATGGTGTAGGGGTGCAATTTACTATTCTAACTCCTGGAAGGTGCAGCAGTAGGGAAAGTAATGGATGGTGTAAATGTTATGTTTTAGGTATTTCATAATTTTTTTCAGGCTAATTTTTTTTGTCTTCTCTCCTCTTTTCAGATAATGTCTAGCCTGGGAGCTGCAAACTTTATTAAATCCAGGAAGGGCAAAAATTTATTAAACCATGGTGGATACATATATAGTAAGGAAAGAATAAGTTTAACTAGAAATCATTGGAGGTGTGTGCAATACTACACTACCCATTGCAGTGGCAGAGCGGTTACTGTTGATAATTTGGTTGTGAAAACCACAGAACATAACCACTCTGCCTCTGCAATGGATGTAGAAATTAGAGAAACAATAAACGAGATGAAAGCTATTGCAAGCACCTCCAATGATTCTACAGGATCAATTTTAAGAGAGGTTGCACAGCATGTCCCCAGTCATGTTGCTAGTAACATGCCTATAATACCTAATTTGAGAAGAATTATTCAGAGACAAAAGCAGGCAAGTAACATCCAATTATCTACACCACATTCTTTCTCTGACATTAGAATTCCTCATGATCTTTCTATTTCTTTTTCTGATGAACCTTTCCTTCTGCATGACAACGAAAACCCTCAGAAACGTATTCTAATTTTTAGTACCCCACGTAACCTTGCTAAGTTAGAAAGTAGTGAAATTTGGATGATGGATGGGACGTTTAAAAGTACACCCCATCCTTTCACTCAAATTTACACTATACATGCTAAAATTAACAATAGTGTAATTCCCTTAGTTTATAGTTTGCTACCTGATAAGACTTCTGCAACATACACTGACCTTTTATCAGTGATTAAAAGTAAAACATCTTCAAGTCCTCGAAAAATAATTATTGATTTTGAATTGAGCATGATCAATGTGATCACTAAAACGTACACGGATACCCAAATTCAGGGATGTTTTTTCCATTTTTCGCAGGCATTTTGGCGTAAATTACAGAAAACATCCCTAGTTGCAGATTATTCTCGGGATAGCAAACTACAATTTGAACTAAAAAAATTAACTGCACTTTGTTTTGTTCCTCCCGATAGTGTGGACGAGTACTACACTGCAATTATAGAATCTGTTTATTATACGAGTAACGAAGAAAAATTGGCACCCATTCTAAATTATTTTGAGGACACATGGATTGGACACCTAAGCAGATCGGGTCGCAGGAGGAAGCCACGATTCCATGTGGAGTGGTGGAACTGCTACACGAGTTGTTTAGAGGGAGAAGCAAAAACAAACAATGCCATTGAGGGATGGCATAACTCCTTCAACCATACAATTGGCAAACCACATCCTAACTTCTACTCAGGTAGTCTAAACCCACGAGTAACAGTCAAAACAAGGGAAATGTCTGAGAGACTATTGGCAATTCTACAACAATTTTCGTTGTGTGTGGCTATAGACTACCTGGAAAATCTTTCTAACATTCTTTCTTTTTAAAATAATGTAATAACTTACTTTCCTGCTTTGCTTCAAAATTTAATAATTTTCAAATTACAATTGGCATACAATGTTTTTTTCTAAAATATTTTTCAATCAAACAAGTCGGGTCCTTTTTTTTAAAACAAATCTTCATTTCAAGCAAAAACTACCAATGTCTACAAATTTACTGTCCCATAGTATTTGAACAATTGTTCTACATCGGAACTCCATTAATATAATTTCCGAAAATTTTCAATTTAATTACCGTCATATCAAATCACCAAAATTCAAACATATGTAAATTCTACAATTCAAACCATATTCCAAAATGAACTTTGCAGCTTAATCATCATTTTTATAACAATCGTTAATTTCCAAAATTTGAAAGTACGCAACTTTTTTGCACTTAGAAATGAAGATCGACATTACTTTTGTTACTTCCTAAATAAACAAATCAACTTTCTGAACAGTAACTTTTAATTTTTTAACAGTTACATACTTTTTTAAACTAAATAAATAACTGTTAGCGACCCGACATAGGCATACATTAATGACATTAATGTGGACATGTTTAAAAACATTTAAGTAATCAATTAGTTTTCCCGCAACCTCCCCTTATTCTTTCCTCACTATATATGTATCCCTTTTAAAGGTTTATTCTACAATTACAAATGAAAATATTTCCTACCTGGCCGCAGATCAGCTTCCTGCTGCTTCCTCCTCCGATGCTCTGCAAAATGGCGCATTACGTCGACGCTCACGTCATTACGTCATCGCGTGCATCTAAATTTATAACGGACTACTTTATTTAACTAATCTGTAAATAAATGTTTATAAATGTTAATAAAATATTTATATTTGTTTTAAAAATGTTACTTACATTGCAAAATTCAATAAAAATATGGTTTATTTTTTCATGATTTTTCTATAAATAAAAAATTTGAAAACAATAATTGTTTGCTGTTATTATTTTTTTAATAGTTATTTAAACTTCAAAATTGTAACTAATTAAATGTAAATTTACTAAATATGTTCCTTACCTCGACTCTATTGTCTTTTCCCTTCAAAACTTTCTCTTTCTTCACTATCTAAGCCTTCTTTTCTTGTTCCGCGGGTTGTATATTCTGAAGCTGCCAAAATAAATGAAGGACAAAGACGCTCATAGACTTCAATGGAAAAGCGTGGGAATTTTTTTTAAAAAGTAAGTAATTGTTTTTTTTTTTTTTTCTTAACTATTATTGTTTTTAAAATGCATTCCTTATTACTCTTTTAATATTTAAATTATTATTATATTTTTAAATTTTTTTAATAAATTTCTCTAATTTTTTTAATAAATAATCCAAAAGTACTCTTCCTTTTTAATAATAAAATTTTCTTTATTTTTGGAACTTATAAATACTCTAGTATTAATATATCTGATTACTTACCTTTTTGCAAAATACTCTTGTATTAATATTTTTAGAAAGTACTCACAAATTTTAATTAAATTAATTTTAAAATATGCTGTTTCTTAATTTAAAAAAACCAATGAACTAAATTAATCTAAGAAATACACTTTAATATTTAAAAAATACTCAAGTATTAAAATTTAGTTACTCACTCTTATTTATTTTAAATAAAATATTAAATACTCTTTCTATTTAGAATAATTCTCAATTATTAATTTAACTTTAAAAATACTCACTATTCACTGTAATATGTATAAAATTAAATATAAAAAAACTCATTCTATTTTGAGAAATACTCAAGTATTAATTTAACTATCCAACAAAACATTTCTACTAGACAAAATACTCAAGTATTAAGTATCAAGTATTAATATTAAAATACTCAAGTATTAATTTAACTATCCAACAAAACTCACTATTCACTGTAATATGTATAAAATTAAATATAAAAAAAGTCATTCTATTTTGAGAAATACTCAAGTATTAATTTAACTATCCAACAAAACATTTCTACTAGACAAAATACTCAAGTATTAAGTATCAAGTATTAATATTAAAATACTCAAGTATTAATTTAACTATCCAACAAAACATTTCTACTAGACAAAATACTCAAGTATTAATATTTTGATAAACTACTCACTTTTTATCAATTACAATTTTTTAAAAAAAAAATAATTATACGATATATATTTATTTAAATTAAAATTCCAACATTACAAAATGCGTTGTAATAGTATATGCGTTGTAAAAGTACTTACCATATAACATCTTGCGTTGTAAATGCATGCGTTGTAAATGCATGCGTTGTAAAGGCATTTTCAAATAATGCGTTGTAAAGGTATATGCGTTGTAAAAGTACTTACCATATAATAGCATGCGTTGTAAAAGCATGCGTTGTAAAAGTTTTTGCGTTGTAAAAAATGCGTTGTAATAGCATAGCGTTGTAAAAGTTGCGTTGTAAAGGTGGTTCCCCGTGTAGAGCGAGTGATTGCCTTACACACAGGAGCGAAGACATGGGCAGGGCTCATGTTTGGAATATACATATTAACAACGACCTTCTAGATTATTGACTCGTACATTGTTATTAGCATAAACATGCTTTCCTAACATGGGATTATGTTAAAACCTGGATGTTGGCAGACGATCACCTGCTGTTTCTGTTGGCAAATGACCCAACGACTTCCTTCCCTGTTGTTTTGAAAGTAACCCGAAAATGTGAGATGTGGAAGGGCTACAAAATGAACAGGTCCTAGCCTAACATCGTGCCAGTCAAGTGGGTACTATTAGAAACCATTCTCACAGTGGGAGCTTGAGCGGCTATTCTCACATGTATAAGTAGAAAGGTGCCACTCCAGATGAGTCAGCTCGTCCCCCGTCAATGTGGATCCCCTACGAGTCGCAGTAGGGAAGACATTGGGATGGCTTTGGGCAAAATGATTGTAACAATCCATTAAGATTTTAGGGGTAGCACATTTATGGTGGGGGATTTGTGATGAGGCTGAGATGTTGGGTGAGAGAAATGGAGTGCAGGATGAAGGCGCAATAAGTGAAAATGTGCTCGAGTGACAGTGAGCGAAGTGATGAGAGTGGGAGTGACAACAGAAGTATGAGGTAAGATGTACGAATCAAGGGGTGAAACGAGATGAGATGCTAACGAGAACTAAACAGTGAATCAAAATGGGATATCAGCATAGTGAGGCAGCAACGTAGACAATGTAGGTATGTTCAAACAGCAGCACGTGAAAAGCTTTGTAGAGGGGACACTCAGAACAGTGTAAATAAAAATAAATAGTGCAAATTCAAATGTTTTCAATCATAATAGTATGAAACGTCCTCAGTCATTTTCTACCTTCACCACCACTTCCATCACCTACCTAACATGTGCCCTCAGGTAACTCCACATCCTTTGCATCACTGACTCATGGCTAAGCAAACATTCCGGTTGACTCACCAACTTTTATTCTCTCCATCTCTCCATACTACTGTTGAAGATTGCATTAATCTCTTAGCATGAGCTGAAAGCCATTTTGTACTTGGCAGCCATTTTAGTTAGCTATGTTCTGGCCATTTGCTGTTTCCCTCTCCCAGAGTCTTGCACATGCTCAGATGTGCTTAGCTAGTAGAGTGCACCTGTTCCTAGTATAGAACTGTCAGGCTGTTCTAACTGATGTCAGCAACTTATTACTCCTCCTACTTGTTGACTGTGCAGTTTCTGTATGACCATCTATGGGCATAACTCTTATCATGTGTACTTGTACCACCTTTTTTCATCCCCTGTGTGGGTATATAATGCCCCTGTTCTCTTTACTCCTTAGAAAATGTCTGATACAGTGATTTGAGAATACTGTGTGACACATTTTTTCCCTCTTTAGAGGTTTAATAAAAAGATGTCTTTTGTATTACAGCTTTTGTGCCAATCTCTTCTTTGTTGGTTTAAAAGGACCAGGTGTATCAGTGAAGCCCCAGAGAAGATTTTGATTTCTACAATTGGTGCCCTCTGTGAGGCTCATCAGAGAAGTGGCTATCCAAGGGAGTGATCCTGATGGGAGACAGGAATCGACTGAGGAGGACAGAACAGGACTCTAGTAAAAAGGTACCCTAAAACTGAGATTCTGTCTCTGCAGCCCAGTATATTTCTGGTCTTCCTGATTGGACTCCTCCAACTGCTTACCACTCCTGACTGAGAACATTTTTGGCGTGAGTTTTCTAAAAATGACCGTTTGGTCACTCAGAACTTGGCAGTTAGAAACTGCAAACTTGTGCTTGGTAAGGTCGTTTGTTACGACGCTTCTTGGATTTGTATGGAAATTGGCCAATATTTGGAATTTGGAAATATGTAAACTGAAGTTTATATAGGCAGGTAATGAGAAACTTTTGTAAACTTGAACGCACACTTTGAGTTAAGTGCTACTTTGTGTATAATATTGTATATGCTGCAATATTCTTGGCATGCCTGTTCGTAGCACACATCGTAGAATGTGTTGCATTTTTGTAGGTACCCTTGGAACTTGTATTGAATTAGCCGGCTCCCCTAGAGGGGATACTTAACTAGGTTTAGGTATAAAAACGTATTTCTTCCTTGGTGACTAGTACCCCGAGGAACTAAATATGTACATAGAAAGGATTCTGGTCTGTGCACTTAGTAACATTCATAAGTGGTGATATGCAGAGCGTTTTTTTTCCTGGTGTTCTGCCAGCCAAATCTAGTGAATATAACTTACAACTAGTATTTACAAATAGTTTAGTTTAAGTACAGTCTGTGGGCTGTCTTTTGTTTCTGTCTTAAGTGTTGATCTGTGGGTTAAATGTGTGTTTAAATGTCTGTGGTTTGTAATTAGTGGTACTTGTGTGAGTAAGTAGCGATTGCGCTCTTGGTGCAAGAATGGCTCGCCTTAAGCTCTCTGTGTTATGTGTTCCGAGTATATGACATCGTTTTGAAAATGTCTGGAATGAGCTCAATTTTTTTTTTTGTCAGTATTCTGTTATGCAAATCATCATTAAAATAAAATATATTTTAAAAGAATCCAGCAATGAATTATATAATATATGCTAAATAGCTGCACGCTATCATTAAATTGACAGAGTAAGACACTATACATGTGTGCAAATTGCCACAATGTTAAAGATAAAATTAGAATCCACATTTAATAGGGAGAAAAAAGCTTCAAAAAACGAAATTGTGTGTTTTGCAATAGATAAAATTAAGATACAAAATGTCACAGCATTTATCCTTCTGTATTAGGTATTAAAAGGCATTCACATTATCCGAGTGAGTTGGTTGTTGCTGATCTGAATACACATTACAGAACTACAGATTTGTGCTGGCTTGAAAGGCTGACTTGAAAGGCGTGTGAATTCGACACCTTTTCGTGTCAAGCAGCTGTGTAAACATTAGACTATTTCTGACTCCGGCCACAGAAAACAGCTGACGTCCACTACCCCTTAAGTCAGTGCAAACACGGTGTAAAACCCTGCATTTCAGACTGCTGTTTTAAAAGTTAGAAATCAGGTTCATTCTTTTTTTTTGGGATAACAGAGAACAGATTGACAGTAGGGATTTCTTTTCTTAATGCCTTTTTAAATAAGGATAAGAGTGGTTTTTGATGTTAAATATTAATGACTGTCCTTTATTTGAAAGTGGCGCAGACTTTCAAGTTAAGCTTCTGTTCTTAGGGCTGTGAATGAATGCGTTTAAATATGATAGGCAAGGGATGCAGCTTGCTTTTCATATGTGGACTCATCAAAATGATTGGATTTATTGAAAAAAAATAAAAAATTATTTTGATTATATTTTTTTTTTTATTTAAAATAGGTGCATTAAATTCGTTTTTTCATATTCATAATGCCTAATAATGATACTGTGACCTCCAAGCATCCAAATTGAATTTAAGCCGTTCTATACAGCAATAGGGGGTCACTTACATGTGAAATGTCACTTTACCTAGGCGTACAAAACTCATTTTTATAAGGGTATACATTATACATTTCTGATGCCACATCTCTGGGATATGTAGAGGACATTCTGGGGATGACTATTATGCAAAAACATTGTAGGATATTCATTTTTAAGTGCCCCAAACACCAAAGTCGAAATTGAGTAAAATTCACTATTTAAATGAGGTTATTCCAATCAGAGCAGCTTTTAAACTGCCTTAGGCTCCAGTAAATGCACATATGTAAGCATAGAATGAATAGCTGACATCTATACTGCTAGACAAGCACTCAGCACACTGCTTACAAATATAAATATGTACAAAAAAACTGGCAGAAGCTATCAAGCTTACCTCTGAATTGCTGGTAGACAGGAATGGAGTGGGTTGTTGAGCTCTCAGTCTCCAGGGTCTCTTTGAATTGGGAAAACCGCATGAAAACCTTGTACACAAGATGGAACAGCTGCATAGGTTAAAGGTCGAAGTCCTACATTTAGAAGCCTAGCAGTGCTCAGCTCAACATTTGCTTTGACATTTCGACATTTGAAAGACGAAATGGCAGGGCAGGGACAGAAAGAGGTTTTGCTTACTTTTTTTGGCAAAAGCAAGTTTTTGTTCACTCATATGAACAGATTGAATAATAATGGTATATGTCAGCTCTTATTAAGACAATGGCTCTGCCATATATATATAGCACTAATGCTTTTAGGACTGAATTAGGGAAGCAATGGGATTTAGTTTGAATTCATGTGCCCTCGTGTTACACTTGTACATTTGCTAAAGGAATATGTTCTTTAGCTAGCTCAATGTTCTATTTAGCTCCTCAGAGTTTGTTTATGCCCAGTTGCTACAAATTGGGGTTGATAGTATTGACAGAATGAAACCTGTTACAGGTTTCCTACTGTCAAAAATGGGGGAGGGAGGCTAGCTCCTTTACAAATTAAGGGTAGGCAAATTTATGTTTTCTCTCTTTTTTTCTCAATTTCTTTTGAGCCTGTCTAAACTGTCTGTGAAATAGCCATGAGGCATTTAATTGGCTATTCAGTAATACTGTTTTAAACATTGTTAGTATTAATAAAATGAATAAATAAATTTGCTATGTTACTGCCTATCCTGTCTGATGAAATTATGAAAGGGTGAGTAGTCTAGATTGCTGTTTCCTTATTTGATCTTTAAGGGGAACTAGCTGTGGGTAGTTTTTGTTCTAAAATTCTCAGGTGATAACACCACTATTGTTTGTTATTCTCATGCTACATACAGTTTTGCAAGGGCATAGCTAGTTTTTATTAGCTAGTCTGTGTAAATAAACTGACAGTCCTTACTAGAGCTGATGTTGCATAATTTGGATTGTGAAAAAATAGAATGCAGGGAAGATGCCCATGTGATCCTTAGCAAACATTTTTGAGGAAAATATTGTTTTATAGGAGTCTGTTAGTCACAAGATGTTCTGCTGGAGAAAATGTACCCATTATGTTGAAGTTTTTAGTTCTTTATGTAATAGGAATCCCTGTTAAATTAGCAGTTTTAGATTTTCCTGTTGCTCCTATAACATGAGAGTGTTGCAGGGATTCTGCTTTTGCACAGAACTATGCGCAGGAGACCAGGACCTCAGAGAATTGTGGTGTACCAGAAAACTCCCCTCAGAACCCAGAACCCGTTATCCGACTAGCTTAGTATCTCATTCGTTAACCTAGATCTAGCTAGGTGGTCCCAATGTATAGACAAACCAGAACAAGCGACTTAGATATTTCTCAGGAGTGGTGAGAATCCGAAATACCTGTTCGTACTTATTTATTAGTCCACAACATAATAATACAGACACGGTAAAGTTTAAAGAGTTTATTTTATAAACCTCGCGTCCTAAGATGCAGTACTTTCGCTAACACTAGCAGACTAACAGTACAGATCAGAATCATGTGCATTATTATAATACCATATAGAATGAAAGGAGCAATCATACTATTAATGACAGTGGTATACGGCCACACTCCTTTCACTATAATCTAATACATTATTATTATTAGACTATTAGAAGGTCTCTTAGGCTAACAGGGGGGACCCCATACCGTATAGATCAGCTTAGTAGAATCACATCAAAGGATCAGCTCTCACAGCATGCATCAGCTCTTCTTGTTCGAATGAATGTAAAACCAAACTGTTCTGCAATATTAAAGACGCTTGTCCTTCAAATATTGGCAGCTGTATGCATGATATGTCTAACAAGTGTCTACGATCAATCTAAACACAACACCCTGTACCTTCTAGTGACCCAGACGCGTTCTTTGCATGATGTACAGACCAAGGGCACATTTCACGGTTAAGAATGTGCAACAACAGTTTGTTATCCGGTAAGGCAAAGTCGAGTCAGCATTTTACAAAATGAATAACACATAACAACAGTGTCGTGTGCAGCGCAGCAGAAACGACAAGCTTGCTTGTTAACTATGATCTCGGTTATGCTAACTTAGTGTTGTAAATAGGGCGTGGCTTAGTCCATCTCACACCCCCTCATGATCGGAGCACTAACCAATAGGGATACACTTATCAAGAATGCAGAGTTCAAGTGATTTAGAACGGAACCAAGGTCATATAAGGTAAGTGTAAAGTCCGAGAAAAAAATAAAAAAATTGTTCATTTAGAAAATGAAAAATGATGTGGTAAAAAATAAGCCAAACTTTCGTAGAAAATTAACAAATCTGGATGCAGGCTGCATTGACAATGTCAATTAGTCAATCCATGAAGGTATATGCACCGTAAGTTGCGACTGCTTCCAAGAGGAAATCATTGGAGCGTTCCGCAAAAGTATCTGCCATCCAGTTGAGTAAGGGAAAGGAACACACATGTTCATCAATTATCGGAGCATCCAGCACCATGATAGGACAACTGTCAGTCTCCTCAATATAACTCCTTTCAAGGAAATCAATAGCTGCCTCTCCGATATCCCAGTTCCCAAGGACTCCGTGTGCAGCACCCAAAGCCATAAACCCGACACCAGAACAGTCGAATTCATGAGCCACTAAGGGACACATTAGTTCATCCAAATCCGGGTCAGGTGACGCCAAGTTTGACAGGCACAAGTCCAGAGCCCATTGGAAGGGACAATCTAGGCAATAAAAGACAGGTTGCACACATGTAAAAAAGGGAAACCGGAAAGACAATCCATACTTGACGCTTAATACCGCCAGTGGTAAGGTGCCGTAGAAATCAAACATCCGGCTACGAAGATGGAGCAAGCGCAGCATTCTGTCTTGCAACTCCCGGTGTGCAGCCATATCGAAGTGCGCAAATCAACACGAGGATCCCGGCCACCAAAGCGAGGAGCAAGGGGATCCCTCCGAAGACACTCGAAATAATAGAATGTAAAAATGCGGGGATCACACCAAAAACAGTCTGGAAAGATGTCACGAGGCCGGAGCCCACAATTTTAAAAAAATTAACAAGGCCAGTCGTAGACGAAGCATTAAAGATAGTTTGAATCAAGGTTCCAAAATGGAGGGGGAGGTCGGTATTTAAAAGAGCCTGTACCTCAGTGCGTGTATTCGCAACATTAAGTAGAAATGTTTCACGGGATGAAGTTAACGCAACCTCTTTTTTAGACAAAAGAGCCCTTATTCTGCTCATCCTATTGAACTCTGCGTTCAAAGTTGGAATCGCTGGCCAGATGGATATGTCGAGTCGGCCTTGCGGGGGCGGGAAAAGGATGTTATTACAGCAGACTACTTTTTGTGAAACAGTCACTATGTAAGGAATACCCACTAGCATCCCACAGCAAGCTTCACTATTTAAAAGCAAATAACTACCGTTGGCAAGCAGCTTAAAAGAAGACGTTATAACTGGCATTGGAATCCCCTTTAGGACACAAGCTAAATTAGGAGCGTGTATATTGCAAGCGCCATGTAATTGTATATGTCTGCAAACAACAGAGTGATCAGGAGCGGAATTGCATTCTTCACCTTTTAAGTAAACCTCCTTGCCATCCCTTACGCATCTGTAAGTGAACGGAAGTGACCAAACTTCATGCAGAAACGCATCACCAAGTTGTTCATATCTGCCGATAGCATAGTGTTTCATGCACTAACTAAACTTGAACAAACTGAACAGTAAAGTTACTAATCCGTGAACTAACCACACGGCTGAATTTAACTCAGCTACAGAAAAAGGTTAAGGTTCTAATTTTTCAATGTGCAGTAATGCATAAGTTGAATCTTTCATGGACATGAACTGCTGCTTTTCAGTCAAATTAAATGGAAGGAACAATGATGTAATATTCATGTAATCCCAAGGGACTTTCCCTGCCTTTAACGTTTGCAATGTCCATGCAAACTGCATAATTGAAAGCAATTGAGTTTGACCATGATACAACACAGATACATCATCTTGCACAATGTCTACGACAGAAGAAACAATATTATCTAATGTATAAATTCTAGAAGACAACGTATTAATACTATTATCTATCACAGCCAATACTTTTTCCATATTGGCCTGGTCAATAGCACGTAGTCTAGAAGCAGCTTCAATTTGCGACAGCTTCAAAATTTCATTGTAAATAGCATAAGCCCATCGTTTAGATCTACCATTTACAGGACCCTTAATGAAATCATTCAAATCTATTTTTTCATTTAAACGTGACAAATGAAGCTTAACTGAAGTTAACGTGGAATGTTGCAGCCATGACTGACATAACTTGCCTACAGAGTAGGTAATCACCGTGTGTGAAGATGTGAAACGAGGGTCAACCCTAAGTTGTGTATACCCCGGAGCCAAATCCAGAAATCGACGTTGACAGGAATCTGAGCTTGTTTGCCATACCAACCAACCCTCAGGATTCAATGTTGAAATATTGAAGGTGCCATTGGAAACAAGGGACTGCAACATAGTAAGGGACAGATCTGAGTTATTTTCCCAACCAGGATAAGCACCCAGATCAGGTATCGAGGGGGAAATTAATTTTTTAGATATAGCCAATCCAAAACAGGTGGTCTGAAAAATAGATGAATTCAAAAATAAAATATGGTTAGGGATAAGACAGGCACGATGCAAAGCTTCTGTGCCTTGTACCTGCCACGGTTTAGTTCCCCAAACCGATTTAAGATCGACAGTAGCTTTCCACACGTCATAACCTCCAATAGCCAATTCCTCCATAAAGGATTTGGAATATAATAATTTAGTGTGTGTCAGTCTGACCTTAGAAGTCGGTTCCACCGCTACCTTAAAATAAAAAGACTCAGGGTTTGACACACTAAAATCCGAAAAGTATGTGAATTTTTTCAATAAAGTGGCCGAGCTGCCAGGCATAGGGACAGGACAATGTTCCCATTGGGTGTAATTAACAAAATTTCTGAAAGTATTTGCTCTGTGTAGGAAATGTGTGCCATAATGTTGAAAACAAAATTGCTCATCATAGTTCGCAGTATTTAAATACAGATCTTCAGCATCAAATGCAGCATAATATTTTAAATCAGAAAACAGTGCTTCTATTGCTTGCACATCCCAATCATCTGAGCGGATGTTTTGTTTAACTACATCACCCATAGAAACACGAAAAACAGTTGGCACATTAATAACTTCGGTGGGACCATGAATTTGAAAGTTCACTGCATCCCAAGCAATCCCATCACGTACAGGCCAGGCGGTGATGTTCACAAACGTCTGGTCTCTTTTCATGATGTGTGATGAGGAATGGGGGGCAAAAGTTCCATCAATTAATTGAATTGTAGAACGTTCATTCAGGTAGTGTCCATTGATAAGTCTAAAAAACACTACCACAAAGCCAATTGTCATGAATAAAAAAATACAAATCAGCACCAACCAGATGTAAGTCCAAGGTGCAACCAAAAAATGTCTCTTGAACCAGGCAAAAAATATAGAGATTTTGGAAGGGACAGTGGAAGTCAATGATTCAGTTTCAAAGGAAGACTGGGACCGGGCAAGTGGTGTTGTAGTTAAAAGGGGCAAAGCGACTTCCGTAGGATAAGCATACTCAGGATCAGCGGGCAAACCACCAGCAATAGGTGGCGGATTATTAACTGTAGTCATCTCAATGGAAACTTCAGGCACGATGATAGAGGGTGGCAACACAACAGTTTCTCAGCATTGAAGGGCAGGAAACCGAAGGTGTCATACTATGGAGAATCGGCCACCCTGTGTAGCTTGACATTTTCCCTTGCGACCAGGAAGTGGTGGTAAAACAACTGTACGTGTACCCACTACACCAAGCACCGGGACTGGTGCACGATAAGAGGGGCCAAACTCCTTCTTGTTCTCCACCTTCTCACAGACCAGATCACCAACTCGAGGCAGCCAGCCGACCACCGGAATCAGGAGCGCTTCTTCTGATGCAGAGGGCACGTGTTCTTTTGCCAGAGTGTCTCCTGCTTCTTGTAGATTCTGCAATACAGCACAGTGGTCATCCAGGTCAAAAGGGGCGGCAGCCGCCGCCATGTCTAGACCATCAAGGTGCGGAACAAACATTCTCACTCCAAAGAGCATCATGTAAGGGGTCCTTCCACCCAGAGACCTTCTAGGGAGATTATTAAGTGCACGTTGGATGTCATACAAGTGGGCAAGCCAGTTCCGGCCTGTACCTAACACCTTGGCTGTCAACGATTGCTTTAGGTCACGGTTCATCCGTTCCACAACACTATTGCCCTCAGGCCGGTATGGAGACGAAAATTTGACTTGGACCCCCAAACTTCTCATAGCCTCTTTGTAAGCCTTAGAGGCGAACGCCGGGCCCTGATCAGAGTGAAGGGTACCACACGCAAAACTCCCTATAAAGACACGCAATGCTTTGATGACAGTCCTGGCATCAGCACTCCTTTGTGGCCACACCCACAGAAAACGTGTGCACGAATCCACTGCAACCAAGATGTACTTGTACGCAGTATCAGAGGTAAAAGGACCGCAGTGATCTAAATAAACACACGCTAGTGGTTGATTAGATATATGCAGCTGCGTTGGAGGTGGACGCGCAACAGAAGAAGGTTTGATCTGCTGGCAAATGTCACAATTAAGTACATAAGCCCGCGCTTGTTTATACAAACCGTACCACCAGTAACGTTGCTGCAAAAGAGAGACAGTTGCTGACACTCCAGCATGCGCAGACGCAACACCTTCGTGGGCAGCTGTTATCAGATTTGGTCTGCAGTCCGCGTTGGGAATCAATCTATCACCAACGTCGTTAATCCTCACTAATGGGACGTTATCAGGACTTAAGTGATAATGGTATCGAGAAGGGAAACCTCTAGGGAAGTTTGTCCCTGTCTCAGAAGCAGCTATAGCTGCTAAGATGTCTGCATCTATCTTAGATTTTGATCTTGTAACCGCTGCTACTAAATATGTCGCCACTGCTGTTTTAGATGCCTCGTCAGCCAAACTGTTACCGACAGCATGGACACCAACTCGTTGATGACCAAGAGTGTGAATTACATCCACAAGTGGCAGACTCCCCTTGAGTTCTGACACTCGAGCCCAAATCGTTTTATGCTTTACTGAGCAACCTTTGGAGTCACGAAAACCATTCATAATCCAAAAAAGTATGTTGTCGTTGTAAGATTGAACACAGTAGTAAGAATCACTCACTATAAGAGTAGTGACTCTGTGATCAGCAAACTCAAGTGCAAGCACCAGAGCACGAAGCTCCGCCAGTTGCGCGGTACAATCACCCAATGACTGCGTATGCACTGCATCAGATTTGAACTCTCCATTCACGAAAGTACCGACTACAATTGCGCAAGCCGCTGAATAAGCGTGCCTTGATCCAGTTGCGGGTTGCGCCGACCCGTCAGTGTATATGACACAATGGTATTCCTCGATACGGCGCAATGACTGTGGAGCTGGATGAACGAATTCATACTCCAAACTCTCTTGAGTCTGCAATGCCGCGTCAAAGATGTATTCGACGTCAGGCGAAGCCAAGGAGGTCGCCCATTGTATCCACCTTGGATGCAAAGCCTTAGAATTTGGTACACTAGCTTTAGTGACTGCTTCAAGAGCAGGAAACGGTGTTACCACCAGCATGCGCTTTCCTTGTGATAGCGCTCGTTCTTTCAGGATCGCCATCTGAACTGCTGTCAAGACTTTTTCAACAGTGGAAAATCGCAGCTCAGCCGAAGTGTACAGATGAGATTTGTAAGCAATGGGGACTGTGTCACCCTCATTGAACGTTAAGTACGTGAAACCTTCCGCGCCTGGAACAATTCTAATGACCAGGTTGGTGTGGTTGTCATGAGTTTTTAGATATTTAGCTGTAAGAAGATCAGTTTGCAAAGGATATAATGCCAACGACTGCTCTGGCAGCCAGCAAGATCTGGTATAAGTTGGTTGTATCGAGGCATAAAGCGTCTTGATACGCTGGGCATAATCAGGAATGTAGGATCGACCGAAATTCAGAAAACCCAGCAAGGATTGAAGTTTTTTTAGTGACGTAGGGATACGAAGGTTTGCGCATTTCTCAAGGAACTGCGGTGCCAAGCCTCGACCTTCATTATTGAGTTCGTACCCCAAGAACAACACTGTAAATTCAGCAATGTGCGACTTCTTAAAGTTAAACTTGTAACCGAAGTCTGCAAACATAGTCACCAAGGGCCATATGTAGAAAGCAAAATTGCGGTCGCAATTTTGCTAAGTGGGATGTAGGAAGGAAAATCTGCATACAAAATAAGGAATCGCAAAATTTGCGATTCCTTATTTTGCAAATGCATTTAAGGAATCCCAAATAGCGATTCCTTAAATGCAATGTAGAAAGCACCCAAGTTGTGCTATTTTGGCTTAAGGAATCGCAAATTACCACCAACTTCAGGTTGATGGTAATTTGCGATTTCTTTCAATAATGCAGTTTTTTGCATTATTCAAAGTGCCATGTGGCACACATACATGCCCTTTGGGCATGTATGTGCGCCACATGTGCACCCATGCTCTTTACAGGGGTGCAGAAGGGTGTCATGTTGACACCCTTGCACCCTTGAAATTGCATTCTCAATTTGCGATTCTCTAATTGAGAATCGCAAATTGAGAATGTCTTCCTATTCATTCCTATGGGCCTTTTAGCCCATAGGAATGAATGGCAAGGTATTCCTTATTTGCGATTCTCAATTAGAGATTCGCAAATAAGGAATAGGTGGGATTCGCAAACAAAATTGCTAATCCTACCTACATAGCGTTTTGCTATTCTCTAATTGCGATTCCCTAAAAATTGCAATTAGAGAATCGCAAAACACAGCCTACCTACATTTGGCCCTATGTTATCCACACGAGCAAGGTGTGGAAGCAACTCGTCGTCTGTCAGATAGATGTCGTCGACATACGAGTATGCTTCCGGGTCTACCATCTCTAAGAGAGAGACCACGTGAGCGGCAAAAACTCCAGGGCTGTTTTATAGCCCATCGGGAGCCTCTTGAACAATTTTTGTTTGCCACCCGAGGTGAATGCTGTCCACTCATAACTAAGAGGGGCCAGATTATGGCAATAAAAGCCATTGGATAAGTCGAGCGTAGTTTTGAAATGTTTTCTCACAAGACTATCTACGAGAGCCGAACTATGAGTATTCTGTACCGCACACGTCCGGCAATGTGAGTTTAAATGCCGGTAATCCAAAACTAGGCGGTACGACCCATCAGGCTTCGTTACAGTGAATAAAGGATTATTCATGGGTGACACACATGTCTCAATCACTCCCTGATATTCCAATTGTTCAAGGATGGACCCGACGTGAGGTCTTGCCTCGCGACGCATGGGATATTGGGGTTGAGGCTGGGGATCGGATCGCAATGGAATCTCGTGATTGGGAGAGCATTTATCCCAGCCAACCTGATTACGATATAACGCAGGTGCAAGCACCTGTGCCCACTCCCCGGCTAACCTAGTAGACTCCTCCGTGGGCACTGCGTGCCCAAAGGAAGGAAGAATAACTTCCTCTCCCCTTGGGGCGTCCAAAATGAAAGCCGGAGGCCAATCTTTCTCCGCCAAAAGAATATCATATGTGGTGGTAAGATTATCCCAAAAAACCACTTTAATTTTGCGTTGTATGTCACCCTCAATATTAAGGACTATTTCAAATAATCTTTCCGGGGGGGCTACGCGAGTATCAGCAGTTTCAACTGTCACATAAATGGCAGTTGCTGTCGCCTCCAGAAACGGACGCAATGCTTCCCGCACTACTGTAACCTCCGCTGCACTATGCCCTGACATGGGCATAGTGCCCATGTCAGGTTCTGAAGCTGTGTCCTGACCATCTGAGGCATATCTCGCTGAGATAGCAGCAACTTTCTTTTTCTGAAACGGTGGACGTGGTCTGGCAGCGTCTTCCTGCTTGCCTTTACCGTCAGTCTGGCGGGGCTGGTCTCGACCTTGAGTGCCCCTTCCTCTTCCACGCTCTCCACCACCAGAGTGCGAAGTCGATGTTTCCTGTGAAGAACGAGGAGAGCGTTGTTCAGAAACCTGAAATCTATCAGGTGACTTAATACGAGTACGATCGCGCAAATCATAAGTGCGTTCACTATACGACTGAACGGGTGAGGCAGGACGGGAAACCTGTTTCTGTTGCTGCTTCTCCTGTTTTTTGGCTCGCCAACTTTGTTTAGGAAAGTTGGGCTTTTCGTCTTTTGTAGACGAACTCACCTTAGTTTGTTGCACTACATCTGGAATTTTGATGGTGGGTTTCACACCTAAGGCACTACGTCCAACCATCCAATAGGCTTTTGCAATAATTTTTGCGAACTGACTAGGCTTATCGGCATCAGCCACAAGCTCCAGCATATTACCAACTTGGAACTGCATGGCATCTCCTTTGAGGTTGCCCATTACCATGGAACAAACCACATCGAAACTGTCGACAAGCCTCATTCCCAACTCAATAGCTGCCTCCGCACCATGACTTTCTTGAACTTTCTTGATGACGGAGGGTAGTACAGCCATAGACGGAGTGCCGTAGCACTTCGAATATGTCGCAGCAAAGACCTTGCCCCAATTGTCACAATCAACAAGTTCAGGGACCAGGTCTTTCGGCAAAGTAATGGTGAGTATCCTGTGTTTATCCACAGGTGTAGTGTTTGGAAACACGGCTTCTAATTGATCAAATTTTTCCGCAAGCCAATAAGGGAATTCATCCTTACTGAGGGGGCGCTTTCCAACAACCGCGTTAACCATAACAGGGCTAATCACCACCGCGTGATGGTGATCCGCCCCGTGTCCAGCAGCCGCAGGTGTTCCCACCTGAACTGTGCGTGACACATACTGCACTAAAGCCCTATGGACCGTAATCAGGGCTGTGTGTAGTGTTCGTAAATCACCCACTCCCACCGTCAGGTAGCGTGGGTGTGGAGTATATCCGGCCAGTACCGGCCATGTAGCCCCTGCAATTGACAAAGGGCCCATTCTCGCCGATACGACCTCATGGGGGAGGGCGCCATTAAACCAAATTGTATGCTGCCAGGCAGAAATAGGAATTTCCAGAGTCCGATATGGGGCATAAGCCGCAGGTACAGCCGAGGCTGTATATTCGTGGAACAAATTATCGTCCGTATCCACCTCCGCAAAGGTCACCCATGAGTAAAACAACTCATATGGGTAGGTGGTATCAGCACTGACCACAAAGACTACGGACATCCCGTCATCAGGTACCCCATACGCCCTCAAATGAGCGCGCAGAGGAACCCTACTATGAGCGGGAATATTCACCGCCATAAGGACTCTTTAAAGAGTATCAACGATATTCACAGTAGCACTTGGGCTCAAAAATTATAACCTTTTTAATTTTCAAGCTTGATTGAACCTTTAGTCTAAACCTAGGTAGGTTAAACCGTCACTCAAGTTTTCCGGAAACGAGAGTGAGGGTAGTTGTGGACTAAAACTAGTACTACTAAAGCGTCTCAGACGTTAAGACCAAACGTTAGGTGCGCCATGTTGCAGGGATTCTGCTTTTGTACAGAACTATGCGCAGGAGACCAGGACCTCAGAGAATTGTGGTGTACCAGAAAACTCCCCTCAGAACCCAGAACCCCTTATCCGACTAGCTTAGTATCTCATTCGTTAACCTAGATCTAGCTAGGTGGTCCCAATGTATAGACAAACCAGAACAAGCGACTTAGATATTTCTCAGGAGTGGTGGGAATCCGAAATACCTGTTCGTACTTATTTATTAGTCCAGAACATAATAATACAGACACGGTAAAGTTTAAAGAGTTTATTTTATAAACCTCGCGTCCTAAGATGCAGTACTTTGGCTAACACTAGCAGACTAACAGTACAGATCAGAATCATGAGCATTATTATAATACCATATAGAATGAAAGGAGCAATCATACTATTAATGACAGTGGTATACGGCCACACTCCTTTCACTATAATCTAATACATTATTATTATTAGACTATTAGAAGGTCTCTTAGGCTAACAGGGGGGACCCCATACCGTATAGATCAGCTTAGTAGAATCACATCAAAGGATCAGCTCTCACAGCATGCATCAGCTCTTCTTGTTTGAATGAATGTAAAACCAAACTGTTCTGCAATATTAAAGACGCTTGTCCTTCAAATATTGGCAGCTGTATGCATGATATGTCTAACAAGTGTCTACGATCAATCTAAACACAACACCCTGTACCTTCTAGTGACCCAGACGCGTTCTTTGCATGATGTACAGACCAAGGGCACATTTCACGGTTAAGAATGTGCAACAACAGTTTGTTATCCGGTAAGGCAAAGTCGAGTCAGCATTTTACAAAATGAATAACACATAACAACAGTGTTGTGTGCAGCGCAGCAGAAACGACAAGCTTGCTTGTTAACTATGATCTCGGTTATGCTAACTTAGTGTTGTAAATAGGGCGTGGCTTAGTCCATCTCACAAGAGCATGGTCCTAAGCATACAATGTAGGTGCTTTTATTAAGAGAAATCATTTTAGAAGTGTCTGCAGTCCTGTATAAGTAATGCAAAGTCTATGAGTAAAAGTGTAGAACAGATGTAAGGATTTGGAGTATGTCTATATTGTTTTTTCTCTTTTCCTCAGAATTTAGTAAATGAACACAGACTTCCTTGGCTGCTTGGGATTGGGTGACGTATTACTCTTGTCAGTTCACCAAAGAGTTCCTTTTATACTTTCCAATAGGTTGGGGCTGTTGTTTTTTTTACTCTCACATAGATGAAAGTGGTTCTTGGGTGCCTTGCTAATATATGGGGCGTCCCTAGACTAGGAAGTATTCTGAGACTAACCTCTCTGTTGATAGATTATTTCTGTGCCTTGTCTAAAGACCTTTTGTTCTGTCCACCAATAGATATTTGCTGCCTTACAACCATTGCCAGAGGGGCGCGGACGTCAGATCTAGCTTGAGGAGTCAGCACCAGTCCAGCTTGAAGTCAAAGTGAAGGTAACCAGCACAGGCATTGCTGGCAACCAGGACCTCAGTGAAGGTAGAAGGCCGGAAGCACTGGGATGTGAAGTGTGTACCCCTGCCACTGTCGTGGGCGAAAGACGGGGTCACAAATCAGAAAGGAGAAATCATGGATCAAGTTTTTGATGCCCAGCCGAGAGTCACAGACCTACCAGGAAGGCAGGAAAGTTTTTGCTTGAGGTAACCCCCTTTGAAACAAGGGTTGCTTCAGAGATCCTAGCATCAGGCCTCTGAATCCTGGTCCCAAAGTGGCTGTAAAGTCTTCACCTTTGTTGGTCAAGAGATACCTGGGCACACTGAATGCAATCTATGGCCCCAACGAAATAGCAGTGTGCCAGCAGAGCAATACAGGAGTTAGGGAAGGACTTGAGTTCAGGGTACAGGTGCTGTGTCTCTGGTGCCTGTTAGATTAAAGTGAAGAAAACTGGTGCACTGCCTGAGACACAGGACAGGATCGCTGAGAGCATTTGCCCTGGTGGGTGATTGCCCTATCCTGAAAGAAGAAACTTTTCCCTTGAAACTGGGCCGTGATTCCTGAGTTGTGAGTTGTGCAGCTCCACCGTGGGAACAACAAGAGCCTGCCTGTGAGGCTCAAACGGACACAGGGAGAAGACTCCCCTCTGGTTGGTTGTACAGCGGCTTTAATTTCCCAAGGGCTTCTTTTTTTTTTGTTGAAAATGTACCCCATTGGTCGTCCCATTTTTGAGGAGGAGCAGCCCTTTGCAGGTCTTCGTCCTAATTCTCATGGTCCTGTGTGGTCCTCCTGGTCCTTTGGATCCAGGATCATTTTTGTAATAATATGTCTGACTGCTTTCATAATTGTATTTGGAATAATGTTTATTCTGCGAGAGAAAAGTTCCTCTGAGCAGTTGACAAATGTTACTTTACCCTTTCCTTGATTGATACTCTAACCCTCATAAAGGAAACACTGGAAAAGTCTAGCGAAAATGTTTTTATTAGATATGTGCTGTTGGCTATTTTGAAGTTGAAATTGATGGTCACTGAAATGCATAGGAGCCTTGAAAATGTTTTTACTGGATGGTTCTAGGATTTGCTTAGGACTAGAAAGCTAATAGTTCTGTTTCTGATAATAGTAATTACTCTCTCCTGCTATCTGTATGACCCAATGCTCTGTTCCCTTTGTACTCCTGCTTATACCTTATACATACCAGCTTAACAATATTTAGAATGAGAAATGCCCACCTAGCAATGAATTAGGATATTGATAAATTTATGAAAAAAAAATAATGTGCATATTTTCGGTTTTCCTACTGGATTATGGGAAATGTCTTTAGCTCATGCTAAAAGGACCATCTGTTGAAGATTGCATTAATCTCTTAGCATGAGCTGAAAGCCATTTTGTACTTGGCAGCCATTTTAGTTAGCTGTGTGCTGGACATTTGCTGTTTCCCTCTCCCAGAGTCTTGCACATGCTCAGCTGTGCTTAGCTAGTAGAGTGCACCTGTTCCTAGTATAGAACTGTCAGGCTGTTCTAACTGATGTCAGCAACTTATTACTCCTCCTACTTGTTGACTGTGCAGTTTCTGTATGACCATCTATGTGCATAACTCTTCTCATGTGTACTTGTACCGCCTTTTTTCAGCCCCTGTGTGGGTATATAATGCCCCTGTTCTCTGTACTCCTTGGAAAATGTCTGATACAGTGATTTGAGAATACTGTGTGACACATTTTTTCCCTCTTTAGAGGTTTAATAAAAAGATGTCTTTTATATTACAGCTTCTGTGCCAATCTCTTCTTTGTTGGTTTAAAAGGACCAGGTGTATCAGTGAAGCCCCAGAGAAGGTTTTGATTTCCACACTACAAGATTCTCTGTGCTGACAGTGAGCACAAAGTAGGCAGCTGCACAACAAATATACACGAAAGGTGGATCTCTGCAGACCTTCCTCTTCCATTACCAAGGACACTTTTAAATGCCTAAAAATACCCATTAACCAATCACCAAACAACACGCCACCCGCCCACAATCTACCTGTTTCCAAATCTTAAATACACCTGTTCATTGAATATGTAATATCAAGACTTATATTGTCGTCCATCAACAGTTCACATACTCCATGGACACTGCGTTGTCAATCAAGGTCCCCCTGGATCACCTTTGAGGAGAAACGTCAGTAGACCTCTCATGATGTCCTTCAAGTCCCTCCATTTTGAGGATGGAGTAGATCCCGACATAGTCAACAGACCATCACTCTTTGGGGATCACAAGGTGGTGCCCACCCCCTGGCGCTGGTGCCTGAAATCCAATCACAGGAGAGGGGTGGATCCAAAGCTTCTCCTTGAACTAGGATTGGCGTGAGCTTCCACCAACACAAAGCCAGATGTAGAGGAGGAGAAACCCTCAGATGGAGAAGATACTGACCTGAACTCAAGTCCCATCATTTTTTCGTGTAGTTTCTACAGATCTATATGGGATCTGCACGTTTAGACAACATTAACTAAGGGATTGGTGTCCAGACTGATTCTAGACACCCCCAAAGGATATGTTAGTCAGAAGATGAGATAACATTTGGTCTCTGGTGGAAATTTTCCCATTTCACCAAGAAGACCGTGGATGCCATACAGCCCTGCAACTGAAGCCCGGTCTTCTCAGGAGCTGCGCTGAAGTGAAGAAGAACCTCCAGAGAAGTATGCAGAGCCATCACCCTCCAATCCAGAAGAAAGACCATGCACTTTCTAGGTTTGGAACCGGAGTGTAACTGACACCCCTGCAGCCCCCACGGTGCAGGGGGCCCCCGGGCTTCCGTACATAAATGGGGCCCATCAGCTTGTCAGCTTGGGGTATGGTAGTGCTAGGGCCGTCCTCACCATTCCTTGCAGGCCCTGAGGTTTACTGGTCACCAACAGCACTGGTTTGGAACAAGGTCAAATGAGCACTGGTTCCAAAGAAGGGACAGGGTGATAGGACATAGCGAACCCTCTTCGTGGCCAATAAGGACAATTTAGTTGCTGAAGCCCTGACCACCCTGAGACCATCGTGGCTTTTCCTGTTAAAGTACATAAAGTTTGGTTGTTGGCCGCTTTAAGTTTATGGCCATCCATCTAAGTTTTTTTTTAAAAATCTGTTTAAAAAACAAACTCACCCTTTGGCCCCTGAACCGCTCGTTTTGGCAGCATCTCCCCCCGTTCTGCTGGAAACGGGTATGGTGGCGGCGGAGGCTTGACGGCGACACCTCTACAGCTTGTGAAGGCCAGCCGAGTCCAGCCGGGACCCAGAAACGCGGCCGCGGCCGAGAGCAGCGCGGAGGCGGGGCCGGGCCCTGCGGCCTACCGGAGCGCCTGGTGAAGTGTGGCCGGGGTGCTGGCGGAGATCGCGCCGCGCGGCGTAACCCCGCTTGGTGACACCGCCTGGAGGAGAGCCATCGGAGAAGCCACGCTGGGCGGGGGATTGCGGTAGCGGCTGGGGACGGGACAGGACCCCCGGGACCAGCGCCGCCTCCCTGAGCTTGGCTGGGAGTGCGGCCGGAGACAGAGCACCCCGGAGCCCGAGCGCGAGGGGCCGCGGAGAAGAGCCGGGCAGCGGTCACGGAGCAGGGGGCGGCCGGCGGCCGAGAAGCACCCGGTCGGGGCCCATCGCGCAACGTGGACGGTGTGTCGGCGGAATCGTGGAGAGGAAGACCCCCGGGGACACACAGGCCATCGAGAAACGACGACGCCGCCGATGGTGTGGAGCGACGCCGATGAGGCTGCGCGCCGAGGCCACTGGTGAGGAGGCACGGCGGGGGTAGTAGAGAAGGACGGAGGGAGCCCCCAAAGTCCCGCGTGGTGAAGGCTGTGCAGTAGACCTGCATAGCCCGACCTTGAGGAGGGGACCACTTGCCCAGCAATGGAAGGGATTAGTCTCCCTGGCGATCGTGCCCGGTTCAGGCGGAGCCGCTGACCGAGGGCCTGGCAGCAGGAGCAGGGGGCAGACGAGCCTGGTGAAGCCCCTGGAGTGTGGAGAGCGGTCACTCCTCTCATTGGCGAGTGCGCCGCGGACGGCTTGCGGAGCGCGGCCCCAGAGGCGGAGTGGGCCTCGCAGCCCAGCGCTGCCCCCAGAGGTACGAGGGAGTGGTGACTGGAGCGGTTCAAGTCCCTGGGTCGGTGCGGCCTAACGGGCCCTTCTGCGGGGTGGGCGGGCACAGGCCTGAGCAACGTGGCACAGACTGGTAGAACCCTGGTGCATGAGAGTGGATTGTGACTAATTACACGGCACAGGCCGACGACGAGTGCCCAGAGGGGTGCGAGGAGGCCTCCCAGGGTACAGTGCCAGGGACTGGTGCGAGGCACAGTGGCAGTTGGCGGATCTCTGTTCTCACCACAATGGCGGGCAACAGAGGCGGTAAGGAGGGAGACCGTACTCTCCCAGAGATGCTCAGCAAGCACCACCAGCGGACAGAGAGGGGGCAGCCATCGCCAGGCCCCTCTGGGAGCCCGCGGACCGCGCACGACAAGGAGCCGCCGGTCACGAGATCTTTCCTGGAGTCCATTTTCAGCTCCCTCAGAGATGACTTTCAAACGCTGAAACAGGAAGTGGCCGGCGAGGTACGAGAGGTACGGAGAGAGGTGGATGACCTGGGGGAACGGGTGGCCACTGTGGAAAGCGCAAGCCGACAGAGAGACGACGAAATCGAACAGATGCAGCAGGAGGTGCTGCGCCTTCGGGACCAACAGCTAGATCTCCAGGCGCACAACGAGGACCTTGCTAACAGATCCCGGCGGAACAACATTCGGGTCCAGGGAGTGCCATCCTCGGAGGAGGGCGCCGATGCGGCGGGCTACCTGCAGGCCCTGTTTAGGGAGATCTTGGGAGAACCGGTGGACTTCCCCATTCGGATAGACAGAGCGCACAGAGTGGGGCCGCCACGGCGGCCGGCGGCCCTGCCACCGGACATTCTGGCCTTCCTCCCGGACTCCCCGCTCAAGGAGCGCATTTTGGCTGAAGCTCGGAAGCAACGATCTCTGACCTTTCGCGGCCACCCTGTTGCTTTATACCAGGACTTATCAGCAATCACGCTCCAGAAACGCAAAGCCTTCAGGATCACCACAGACTTTTTGAGGGAGCACGAGACGCCCTACGCCTGGGGTCACCCTTTCTGTCTTATCTTCCGGTGGAACGGCGCCATGCACCAACTGCGCTCCTTGCAGGAGACTTGTTGGGTCCTCGGCATTACCGCAACGGAGGAAGAGGGGACTAGCCCGCGCCGGGAGCGCCCGACTAGGGATGGCTGGCGGAGGGTGTCGAGGAGACGCTCCCATGGACGTGCCGGGAGGCCGGACTCTTCTACCGTCAGGGCCGGCATGGAAAACGCGGTGCTCGAGGTGGCCCGGGACACTGCCGCCAGTGACACTGCGGTGACGGCGTAAGAACACTCCGGGGGGAGATCATCGCAGCATACTTCATATTGCAGGTTTGGGGGCCGGGGGGGGAGGAGGCCGCTGAGAGGGGACAGTGGCTGGACGTCCACTCAGGTAACTTTCCACGGACTTGTCCCCCTGGGACTTGACTGGGACTATGGTTTGTGGGTCTTTGGGGCTGGGGGTGGGAGAAAGGACGGAAGGGGTTCAAAGGTTGTTGGGGTTTCATCAAGACTCAGGGTCTGGGGTTGGGGAGGGAGGTACAGGGGAAAAGGGGTTCAGGGTTGTAGGTTCGTTGTCAAAGGGGCAGCTGGTGGGTGGTGTGTTATGTTATGTTATTTTATATTTATAAAGCGCACAGATGCCACAGCCAAGCGGCGTCCCGGCGCTAGGGGCGTGTGGGGAGGGAGGTGTACTTGTTGACGCTGGGAAGGGAATGGGGGGAGAGGAACCAGGGGAGGAGGGGAGGCAGTCCAGTGCGTGTCCGGGGACGCAACCGCCGTAGTGGCGAACGAACCATAGTCCGTAGATTCTCAGGAGGCAGGGGCGGTC
The DNA here is from genome assembly GCF_964204655.1 of Triturus cristatus. Taxonomy (NCBI): domain Eukaryota; kingdom Metazoa; phylum Chordata; class Amphibia; order Caudata; family Salamandridae; genus Triturus; species Triturus cristatus. The sequence goes on along the minus strand of NC_140592.1, from coordinate 15,733,180 downwards.
TGGTCGAGTCTACAACATGACACCTACAACATTTAAAATTGTCACGCTCAATGTCAGGGGCCTTAATAACCCGATCAAACGACGGGCCGTACTATCCCTGCTAGAGAACACCCAGGCAGATATCTGCCTCCTACAGGAGACACACCTCCTGCCCCGGGACTGTCCCAGACTGCGATCCTCCGCTTTCCCTACACAATTTTACTCATCCTGCAACACTAAAACAGCGGGGGTGGCGATACTAGTGGCCCGGCGCTTTAGAGGGGAAATACTTCACAAACAAACAGAACTGAAAGGTAGATTCCTGGCCTATAGAGTCCGCGTGGCTGGTCTCACATTCACGATTGGGTCCCTTTATAGCCCGAACGAACGGCAAGAACGCTTCCTCAGCTCGGCACTGGAGGAGATCGCGGTTACGCAGGATAGGCACATTATCATAGGGGGCAACCTCAACATGGTCTTCGACGGCGGTGCCGATAGATCCGCCCAGCGCTCTCCACAGACAGGGGAGTTCTCGAAGGAGAGTAAGGCACACCTAGCAGAAATGGGTTTGGGGGACCTCTGGCGGCACATGCACCCTGCGAAACGGTCCTATTCGTACTACTCGCATGCGCACAAGACGTATGCACGGCTGGACCACTTTTTGGTCTCGGGACCGGTACGCGCTTTAGCCACGGAGGCAGACATGGGGGTGATTTCTGTGTCGGACCACGCCCCTGTGACAGCCGCCTTCAGTTTGCCGCCGGCCTCATACCCTCCTCGGGTCTGGCGTTTGCGGGACACACTGCTCAGTAGACGAGATGTAGTCCAGCAGGTGACGAAGGCGATACAGGAATATCTGGCCCATAATGAGACCCCTGACACGTCTCGTGCGACCCAATGGGCGGGTCTGAAAGCGGTACTTCGTGGGGATTTATTGCGATTGCATCGGCAGATAACGCTAACAGACGGGAGAAACGGGAGGAGCTCACGCAGAGGGTCCGCGAATTGGAACACATGCATGGCCGGACGCGTGCGCCCCGGATCTGGCGGCAACTCCAAGGGGCGAGAAAGCTCCTGACGGCCCTGGATATGGATCGTGCGGAATATGCGGCGCTGCGCCTTAAACATATCTATTACACCGGAGGGGACAAGTGCGGTAGGTTGTTAGCGAGCAAGCTCAGAACCACACGACAGAAACACACGGTGAAGGCGATCACCGATCCCACGGGGTCCACGGTTACGGAGGATGCTCACATAGCGGAACGTTTTCGCAGGTACTATGCGGACCTGTACGCTGGAGATCCTCCGAACGCCCTCGCAGCGCAGCGATATCTGGCCCCAGTCTCCCTACTGTCCTTAACGCCCTCACAGGCGGAGGCACTGGAGGGGGACATTAGGACCGAAGAAGTGATATCGGCTATAGCCCGTCTCAAACATGGTAAATCCCCGGGGCCGGACGGCTTCACGTCCCTCTTCTATAAAAAGTTCTGCACATTACTGGCACCGACCCTCACGCGCCTGTTCAACACCTTCGCAACACCGGGTGCAATCCCTCCAGATCTGCTGCGGGCGTCCCTTGCGGTCATCCCCAAGCCGGGAAAGGACAGATCGCACTGTGGCTCCTACCGGCCGATATCGCTCCTAAATATCGATCTTAAACTATACACGGGAATCTTGGCGGCACGTCTGGCCCCCCTCTTGCCGGGTCTCATCGACCCGGACCAAGCGGGATTCGTTCCCGGACGGCAAACGGTCGATAACACCAAGAGAATCGCACACCTCACCGAGAAGGCGTCACGAACCCGAGGGGAGAGGATGTTATTATTGGTGGACGCCGAAAAAAAGTTTGACCGCGTACACTGGCCGTACCTAGAACAGGTGCTGGAGAAGATGGGGGTGAGGGACAAATTTCGCCACATGATTTTTAACTGCTACAGATCCCCAACGGCCATAGTAAGAGTCAACGGGTACAGCTCGCAGAGCTTCAACATTGGAAGAGGCACGAGACAGGGATGCCCGCTGTCACCCTTACTCTTCGCGTTATACATGGAACCCTTTGCACAGCGAATCCGGGATAACCCGGCGGTAAGAGGGGTGAAATTCGGTGGCTTTAGTCATGCCATCAGCCTATACGCGGACGATGTGATACTCTCCTTAGACGACCCGCTCTCGGCTCTACCGGCCTGCATTGACGAATTAACCTGCTTTGCAGAGGTGGCAGGATTTAAGATGAACATGGGGAAATCAGTGGCCTTAGATCTCTCCCTAGCACCAGTGACCAGGACCCTCTTACAACATCGGGTCCCAATAGTCTGGTCTCGGGAATCGGTGCTCTATTTGGGGGTCCTTCTGGCTCCGACCCTACCAGCAATGGTGCTGGCCAACTACACCGCCTTGGGCCGGAAAATACGGGAAGAACTGACGCGCTGGGACCGAGGCACCCTTTCGTTGCTGGGCAGAGTGGCAGCAGTCAAGATCACAATCCTGCCTCAGATCCTATATCTGTTTCGGGCACTCCCGTTGCGCCCACCAGCGGGCTGGCTCTGGCAGATGCAGTCGGAGCTGGGACGCTTCATTTGGCAGGGCAAGAAACCCAGAATGAGGAGAGCACTTTCATTGCTAGCACCGGAGGCGGGGGGGCTTGGCGTCCCGGACCTCCGCAAATACTTTTACGCAGCACAATTGCGTTACCTGGTGGAGTGGAGCAGGTGGGAGTCGGACAAGCATTGGCTCTTCCAGGATCAGGCGGTGGCGGGGAGGCCTCTACAGGAGGTCCCATTTTTGCGCAGAGCTCACCGACCCGCTAATTTATATGCCTCCCTTATCACCAGAGTGCAGCTCCAGGTCTGGGACGCCACAAATCTCACGCACGGGCTGACTACGTTCCCCTCCCCGTTGACGCCCTTGACGGACAACCCAGACTTCACTCCGGGGACGGAGAGGGGCGCGTTCGGGCACTGGCGAGAGGCAGGATGCAGAGCTCTATGCCATCTATACAATGCGGAAGGGATTATCTCCTTCACGTACCTCAGACAAGATTATGCATTGCCAGAAACAGAGAGGTTACGGTACCTACAGGTTCGCCACTGGGCGCTGCAACCACAGGTGCGCGAGGCGGCGACAGACGACTCCTCCCCTACGAACGCTGGCTGCTAACGCGGTCGTCCGACACCAAACTCATCAGCGACCTGTATGGATTTCTCCAGGTGCCCCCTTCGCTCTCTTATAACCCGGGGCGTGAACGATGGGAGAGGGAGCTGGGAAGGACCCTGAGTCATGACGAATGGAGACAGATAGCTTATAGGGCTAGGCACTCGGCATATCACGCGGGCCTCACCGAAACTTTCACCAAAGTCTCCACATACTGGTACTACACCCCGGCACGTATACACGCTATGGATAGCAGCAAGGTGGACACTTGTTGGAGGGGCTGTGGGCAAACGGGAACACTGACACATATTCTGTGGGACTGCCCCCTGCTGGCCGCCTACTGGAAAGAAGTGATAGCTGAGGTAGACTCCCATTTCCAGACTGAGTTGCCACGCTTTCCAGCCTATATCTTATTGGGCCTCCCCAACGACTTGATGTACCCATTAAAATCCCGCAGAGGCAGGCAGATCGCCATAGCGTTGGGATCTGCCATTCAGAACATACTGGTACACTGGCGTACGCCCACACCCCCCACGATCACGGGCTGGTTGCATATATTGTGGCACGTGTTAGGCATGGAAAAACTGTTGTTGACAGTGGCAGGAGACACGGAGGCATTTAATGACACCTGGCAACCTTTCCGATCCCTATTGACCACAGAATTTAGAGAATTGACTTGCCCCCGATACCGACGACTCCTGAGACTCACCACGCAGGAGGAATCCGCCCCTTGAGAGAGCCTACTGACTGGGTCGGCAGGATGGCCCCTGGAACAGGCAACACGACCTAACGGACTTCATGGGCAGCACGCACTGGACTGGGATGGGGGGGTAGGGACCGAGGGTTGCGGGTGGGGGGACGGGGAGAGGGCGGAGGGAGTTGGGGCGGGATTTCGTTTTGTTTTCTGAGTATCACGACGGATTGCAGCCCGGAGGGGCGAACTGTAGCCAACGGGCCAGATGTAGAGACCGGGCCCTGGTTCACCAAGTATGGAAGCTTCTCTGAAGGGTGCCCTGCGGGCCCGACCGCACAGGATACACACTATCAGGCACATGCATCAAGCACAAAACCGGTCGCAAACGGGCAGATTCTCAGAATCTGCCCCTTTTCGCCGGTATTTTTGCATTTGGGATGCATCATCCCAAATGCACAAATCGCTAATTAAGGAATCTCAAAATAGCGATTCCTTAAATAGCGATAGCAGTTAAGGAATCCCTAATTGAGATTTCTTAAATGCAATGCATCACAGTTTTAAAAATAGCGATTTGGCTATTAGCGTGAGCAAATTACCATGAGGCTGGACTTCATGGTAATTTGCGAAAACTTAGAAAAATGCACTTATTTGCATTTTTCTAAGTTTCCTGTTGCGCACACACATGCCCTTAGAGCATGTGTGTATGCAACATATGTGCAGAGTTAACATACATGGGTGCAATAGGGTGTCATTTTGACGCCCTTGCACCATCGAAATTGCGGGAGCAATTTGCAAGTACCTACTGGTACTCGCAAATTGCTCCCGCAATCTCTAATTCATTCCTATGGGCCTGGAGGCCCATAGGAATGAATGGGAAAACATTCCTTAATTGCGACTCGCAATTTGCTAGTCGCAATTAAGGAATTTGTGGGAATCGCTATTTTTTTAGCGATTCCTACATGCATAGGGTTTTGCTATTCCTTAATTGCGATTCCTTAATAAGCGCAATTAAGGAATCGCAAAACCCTATGATGATGCAAGTGCCTGTAAGTCAGTTGCAGCCTTTCGAAATTTCGATAGTATGAGACGCGGCCGGCCCTGAGGGGTTGTAGGCGACATGCTGTGTTAACCTTGATCTACTCATGGGACCCGGTAGGAGTGCTGATACGCCATTCAGTAACGAGCCGGCCCGCAGGGTTGTAGGCGGAAGCTGCTGATGCTGTCGATGTTACTTTATCCAGGTTAAAACTAATAAAAGAGTTAAACATAAAAAACAAACTCACAAAGTGGGGTTTATTATTGAAAAACAAAAAATGAACGCCTCCCCCCACACCCAGTAATTTTTTTCCCTGGGTGTGGGGGTCCTTGTTTGTTTTGTTCTGTCCTCCACTGTCAGGTTTTACTTAGCAGTGATGGACAGAAACAAGGACATCACTCCACCCACCCTAAATATGGCATGCGTTATAATACCGTTCCTTGTATAGCCCCTACTCTTTCAAATCATTGGAGGAAGCTTTCCACCGATGGAGTCACTGAGGGCCTCAATAACGGAAAGGTGGGGTCTCCGTGACCCTAAATGGGAAAGGCAGACAATCAGTTTGGCAGACAGAACCCTCCATTGCATTTGTGACAGAGCACCCGTCTGCCAACTTCAGCACCCATTGGCCCCAAATGCCCACATCCTGGAAGTCTTTCAAATGTCCACCCACTAGAGCATTCCATGAAGTACTCGACCTTCCATTAGAGGACGATGATTTTTTTCCCCTGCTGCAGCTGGAAGCATGATTGGTCCCTCCACCCCTGGGGAATGCAGCGTGGTCTACCAGAGGCACTGAAAAAAGCAGGAGAGTCAAGCCACACGGTAGGCAACCAATGATCTTCAGCCATACAGTAGGCCACCAATGAGCTTCATCCATACAGTAGGCAACCACAGAGGGAGCTGAACAGGAGGCCGGGGATCGCTTTCATGACTGTATGAGGGCTATTTCAGGCTGGGTGTCCTCTAATTGTTTAAAACTCAAACTCCTCCAAGACCGAGGTCCTAAAATTTGCCAATAATCCTTGGGTGTGGACACCAGAGAAAGAGGCAATCTGGGTGTCCAGTGGGAAGATCTCAATCAAAGAGTAACCCGGAGCATGGCACGGGACTCAATGCCGGGCACCAGCAGGGAGGCGACCTAGTAATGAATCTTACAGACCTCTCTTTAACATCAGCACAATTAAGGGTGCTTAACAAGGGCCTGGGTTTTGTCCCTACTAACACTATGGATAGTTTCAGGGTACGCCAGGAACTCTCAGATTTCTTCAGAACAGTGAGATTAAATGTCTTCTTTAAAGATCGAGAAGATAGAATTGATAAGAGAGGGGATACTGATTTTCGTCCAAAATCTACCTTTACGCCCATGAATTCGGTACTACCACAGGAAGTTGTTACCTTTGAGAGAGCGGTGGTTTATGACATAGAAATGCTAGGTAACAATCAAAGGTACCCCTATAGAAATATCACAAGAGAAGAAAGGGAAGCCCTAGAAGATTTAAAGAACAACCAAAATATAACTATAAAGCCCGCCGATAAGGGTGGAGCTATAGTTATTCAAATGAAATCAAATTTCTCGAAGAGAGAAATCGGCATGGTCATAGAGGAAGCCCTGAGTAATGACTGGATAACAGAACATGAGGCTAGTTTTTTACTTAAGAAAGACCCTGTTATACCAGCATTCTACACTCTACCGAAGGTACATAAATCAACCAGACCACCACCAGGAAGACCTATTGTGGCTGGTATTGGCTCTATACTTGAGCCCTTGTCACAGTTTTGTGATTTTTTCTTTAAACCTTTAGTTCAGAGCAGGAGGGCATACCTCAAGGATACCTCAAGGATACCCCTGAAGTACTCAATCTCCTCAGTGACATGGCCTTCTATCCTGAGGAGGAATTCTTGGTGGGATTGGACATAGGATCCCTTTATACTAATATTCCGCAACTTGAAATTTTAAGGATGGTTGAGGAGCTCTTGTTCGATTTGGACTGGCAATATCAGACCCCTAGACCATTTATTTTACATCTGGCTGATTTAGCTCTGACTAGGAACTTCTTTGAGTTCAATGGAGTTCTTTACTTGCAGACCCATGGTACTTCTATGGGGAGTGCTTTTGCACCGAGTCTAGCGGGTTTGTATGTGGCCACCTTTGAGCAAAAACACATCTTTGGCTCTGAAAATCCATGGACCCCACAACATACGGGTCTGGAAACGATTTATAGATGACGTCCTCCTCATTTGGAGGGGTAATGAGGCATCTATAAATGAGTTTATGCAATGGTTGAATGCACAAAATTCTTTTTTGCACTTCACTAATACTATCTATCACCAAGGATAGTCTCCCCTTTTTGGACTTGGTTATCTCTCCGAAGGAGGGTAAACTGACAACAAGAGTTCATCATAAATCGACGGATAAGAATGGACTCCTGCATTTTGGTAGCTTCCATCCCAGATCACTCAGGGAAAATCTACCGGTGGGCCAGTTCCTGCGGCTTCGCAGGAACTGTTCAGAACCTGATGAATTCAAGGTAGAGGCTGCTTGCTTAGCAGGAAAATTGAATGACAGAGGTTACCCGAATCAAATAGTCAGGAGGGCACGGAAGCGAGCATGGAATTGCCCTAGAGAGGTAATATTGAACAAAGTAGAGAGACCAACAAGAAATAACACTGTTTGTGTTACTACGTTTAATACATCTTCTACGGTGATTAAACAAATCATCTTAAAACATTGGTGTATCTTGAATTCTAGTGGCATAAAGCTTGAGAAACCCCTTTTTGCATTCAGGAGAAGTCAAAATATTAAGGACCGATTGGTACATTCCCGCCCACAGAACAGCGCCCGAGGGGCCCTTGGGTGGCTGGACACTTGACACCTGTCACGGGGCATACACGGTGTGGGTCGTGTGATGTTTGCTCTCTGACGAAGAACACAAAAGAGGTAGATGTGGGTCTGAAATATCTTTGGCAACAGCGAGTACATACGAACTGCAACTCGTCCAATGTGATCTACATGATCAAGTGCCCGTGTAATTTGATCTATGTCGGGATGACCTGTAGAAAGGTGAAAGTGAGGATAACGGAGCATAGGAGCAATATCAGATGTTCTAGGACCAACACACGCATCACATCACATTTTGCTGAGAAAGGGCACACAATACAGGATATATACTGGACTGTTTAAGATAAACCTGCCTTTACATCATCTACGAGAGACCTTTCACAAGCCCTGTTCGTGCGGGAGCAGAAGTGGGTATACCGCACGGAGTCATGTCTATGGACTCAACAATGAAATACCGTGGTCAGCACTGGGTAGAAAATGAATTTGAACCCGTAGGTCTCGCTCTAAACTTTCCAATTTTTACTGTATGAGAGAGTTGAGGAATATTTAGATTATAGTACTCTATTTGACCTCTGTATAGCTACATAACACCAAGAAAATCGGTAGGACAGCCAAGAACTACCCTCTGATATATAAGGTTTTTTTGGGGGTGCTACCGTTGTTATTTTATCTGTGTGACAGCTCACATATAAATTATCAATTTGTGAATATTTGTTAACATTGGCATCTTTTAGACTAATACACCCCCATATTTTTTTGGGCTCAAATGAGAGATTGTACAGTGGTTTGTAGCACTTTTAATCTGGACGAACTGCGTACTAGGTTGGCGTTTTCCGCGAGAGTAGGCGCATAGCCTTGATGGGGTGTGGGGTTAGCGGTCTAGTTTCTCACGTGGTGCTTGCCTCGTCATACGCGCGCACCACGTGATGATAAGCGGAAGAGATAAGATGAGTGAGACGGAAACATGTGGTACCTACACGGCACCAGGAGAGACGGATTTCGTAGGCGGCGTACCACTCTTGACGAAGTAAGGAGTATCTGGACATATACTTGGGGGAGAATATACTTACATCATGGTTGTTTTCGAGTGTAAGAAAAGGCCAATGATTGAATCAATTAGTTCTTTTTGGGAGCGATCTAGGTATCCTGCTTGATTTACGGTAATACCCCATAGAGTTCCCCTCATTTTAACGGACGGTGGAGATGGGGATAGTAGACTGTGTTCTTGGATGCTGGCACTATATAACACGTGCAGTGCCTTCCTGACGAAGCTTTGCGATAATATTAAGGGAGAACGTCTTTTCAGTTGGGTGGATATTCTTTGGAGTGGGAATCGAACAAAGAAGTGAAATTCTTGTGATTTCCTTCCCACAGTGTGTGACTACAGAGGGTCGCCCTCTACTCCAGTGCCATTTCTAGCTTTCTACTCAATAAACTCTGGTAAGAAGTGTGGAGTGTTGGACATTGTGAGACCCAGATTTATTGCACCTGAACTAAAATCTATGTTCACGATACGGGGCATGATGCCTCTATATCTTTTACATTATGTTGGATTTTGTGGAGTGTGTCTTCACTGTCTCTCTTCAGCACGTTGCTTCTTTTTGTAAAGTATGTTATCAGTTTATATGGATATGAATCACAGATTATGTGATATATATAGACCATTAGGAGTGCCATTGATTGCCCGTAAATTTATAATGGTGGATTTTGCACCGTGTACGCAAGATCTTGGTCACACCAATTGGGTGGTTTGCGAATGTTTGGGATTGTTTGAGAGCACACATTTATTAAGTTTTCTTTGTATTTTATATTGGTTGTGGAAATAATTGTTGTTATTGTTTTGTCTTTTATCTTTCAATTCCTATTGGAAGAGTAAAGTTACAAAAACACTCCAGACTCACAGGTGGAGTATAGCCCACTACAGTGGGTAGTGAGAGGGTTTTGGAAAAGTAGCATAGGGATCCAACTTGTCCTGATGAATGCCCTAGATTAAGCTTTGAACCGGCAGAAACATGTTGACCGCTATGCAGAATGGAGGGGTGGTGAGCACTTCATTTACTTACTCCACCACTATCCAATAGGTGTACATTCTCTTATATACCTTTTTAATCCTGACTAGGGAATCCATGAATAAAATTATTATAGAGATATCCCTGAGTCAGTTTTAAACTCACGATTTATCTGCACTTTAGGATCCTGTCTTTTCCGTTTGTCTTTACCACTGTTGTATTGTTTACCCCTCCCTATTGCTCCGCCTCTAGCGTTGGGTTTGCGCAGAGGCGTCAGTAGCAGCCCTATGATGAAGCATGCCACAACTTGTTGTGGGTGAGGGCAGTTTTTACAAAGTGTGTGTGTGCTCTCTTGAATCTATTACATTTGCAAACATACATAGGCCGACTTTTTGCTCTACCTCCTAGTGTGTGTTTACGTATTACTTTTTGAGGAGGATGAGGTAGGGCTTTTTCCTTCTCCCCCCTTTTCTTTATTGTCGGTATCACCGGAGTGGTGGCCAGAGGACCTTGGTCTATGTCCAGAACCTACAAGAAAAGCCAAACACCTTGGAATTTTGGTGGATAACAAACTTACTATGGGAGACCAAGTAAGTATGTATGTTGACCTCAGCCTGCTTTATGGTGCTCAGAATAATTAGGGAAATTAAGATCTTCCTTAATGAGAGCAATCTTAAGACAGTGGTGACGGCCTTTATAATGTTGCGTCTGGACTATTGTAATAGCTTATGCCTTAATGTTCAAAAACAATATATGAACAGGCTTCAATTGGTCCAGAACGCAGCGGCTAGAATGTCTGGAACACCGAAGTTCGTTTCTGTCAAGGGAGAACTTAGGAAACTGGACTGGCTCCCAGAAAAGCTAAGAACACGCTTTAAGGCATTGTGTATTCTCTTTAAGGCTGTTAATGGAACAGGTCCTGAGTTTCTCAGACGCAAACTCCAATGGTATGTTCCAGGCAGAATGCTACGGTCAACTGATGCCAAACAAGTGCAAGTCGCCTCATTCAAAAAAAACAACTGGGGAGGTAGAAGTTTTGGGGCATATTTGCAACAGGCAGCGATAATTATCACTGACCTTATATACCGCATTTTTTTCTATCGCTGGAATATTTCGCCAGGCTAGCGTTGTATTAACAACGCTTAGCGCCATGGCGATGTATATTCCAGCGATAACGCCCTTTCCATGAAACATCGCTGGTTTTCCAGCGATGTTCCATGTAAAACGGCGATATGCTTGATGATACGACCCTGTGGTCGTATCACATGAATCCACTTCCCATGTTAGGTATGCCTTAGTCATGAATTTAACATACGTTAAATTCCTGCATTAAGGCATACTTAGCGCGATTAAAATAATTGCTTCCCCACATTGTAAATATCACAAAGCTGCCTTCGCGATATTTACCCATGTTGTTTCCACAGACATGCCTACTTTGCATCTCATTAGCGATGCGAAGTTAGGCGTGCTGGAAACGGGAGCAAAATCAGCAAAACACGCTGATAAGGCGATAAAATTATCGCCGCTTTTCGGCCGAAAACGGCTGCAAAAGCGGCGATAATTTTTTATCGCCGCATTGTTAGTATGCTCCTTTATTCTTTGTGCTTCTAGGGCTTGGAATGAGCTACCTTTTCAGCTTAGAAACGTCCCGGATCTCCTCTCTTTCTGTAGGGGCTTGAAGACATGGCTCTTTTCCCAGTAGCATGTGATCAGCCCCTCCAGGTAACCAGTACTTAGCGCCAGGACACCCCAGGGTAACCGTGCGCTCTATGGGGCAAATTTACAAGCCCCTTAAGCCAGATTTGCGCCGCCGTTGAGTCACCTTTGTGACGCAGTGGCGGCGCAAAGCCAGTGCCATGCTACGGGCTATTTACAACGTGACGCATTTAGGGAGATGCGTCACGTTGTAAAGCCCTGCGCCACATCTGGGCGTTCCTGCACAGGGGGGGGCGTTCCGGCGCAGGAACGCCTTCGAAAAGTGGCAGAGTGAAATCTACAAGATTTCACTCAGTCACTTTTACGGCCATGCTGCGTCAAAACCCTGCGCCTGCTTGAAGCAGGCGTAAGGATTGACGCAGCATGTTAGGGATGGAGGCACCCTGAGCCTTGCTGGAGCCTCATTGCGCTTGCGACACAACTCCAGCAATGCACCACCTTTCCGCGGGGGGGAGTGGATGCAATACGCATCTGCCCATTCGTGCGCCACGGTGCGCCGCATTGTAAATGCGGCGCATCAATGGTGGCGCACGGGTGGGCAGATGCGTCGCAACTCTTCTGGCGCATCCCTGCCGATTAGCAGAGATGCTCCAGAAGTAGTAAATCTGCCCCTATTAGTATAAATAACATAACATAACCAATGATCTTCATCCATTCAGCAGGTCACCAATGATCTTCATCCATACAGTAGGCAACCAATGACCTTCATCCATACATTAGGCAATCAATGTTCTTCATCCATACAGTAGGCAACCAATGACCTTCATCCATACATTAGGCAATCAATGATCTTCATCGATACAGTAGGCAATCAATGATCTTCATCCATACATTAGGCAATCAATGATCTTCATTGATACAGCCGGCAATTAATGATATTCAGCCGTACAGTAGGCCACCAATGATATTCAGCCGTACAGAAGGCAACCAATGATATTCAGCCGTACAGAAGGCAACCAATGATCTTCAGATACGCAGTAGGTAGGCTTCTGCTTGACTTGTGATTGAAAAGATATACTTGAGATTCTCAAAAGTGTTCTTCACCAACTAATTCAAATCTGGATCTCAAAGGGTCTGACCCCCAAAGGTCGTGTGTACCAACAAATGGTTCTGGGAAGCATAAGTCTTCCAGTCCCTGAACAAAATGTTCCTCCATGCAGCAAGCAATAGAGGAGCCCCGAGCGAAGGCCACCGGCAGGGGAGAATCGAAGGGCATATCAGCCAAGAATGTCGCCTGCTCCTCCATGACAGACAAAATATGAGAGCAAGTTAATCTTATCTGAGATTATTCAAAGTGGAAACATCCCTCTTGAGAGGCTATCCCACATATGCGCCATGCCCCCCAGCGCATAACGAAGGTGTAGACCTAGTAAGGGCGAATCCACTTTACCATCTACTTAGTCCCTGGAAGACAAATCCTCAAAAGCCATGGAGCCTTCCAGACTCACCAGGCAGCACAACAAGTTCCCTGTGTTAGAGACCCGGCCTCTCATCCGCCGCTGGATACAGTTGGACATGAATGTAGGAACGGAGAGTTTGTCTGGGTCCTTCCACTCTTTCTGAAATGCAGGCCATGTGGAGTTATGGACAGGGGGACGGGAGCCAGCAGGCTGGATAGATCTATCACACGACTGTGGAGAGAGTCATGATCACAGGACGGCTCACACTGGCCCGCTTGTGCTCCAGGACAAACTAAGGGGCTGATTCAGAGATCGGTGGACAGGGGACTCTAGGACACTGTCTGCTCAAGTGACGGGACACCCACTCTGTCTTGAGTTGGACTGACCATCATGTGCCCAACTGCAGTGTCACCGCTGGCTCTGCTGTCAGAAAGCCAACACCAAAGGCCTGACGGAGTTGGAGCCGCCAGAGTAGCTACCTCAAAGCATCCGGCGTGTTTAGAGTGGACATTCTGATGTACTTCTTTTTCTGTTTGGGACCTCCAGGGAAACTCTGGTGGTCCCAAACTGTAATAAATAGGAAAAGACCCCCAGACTCTTTTGGTGAGCAGCGGCCTGAAACGTTTTGGCCACTCATCTGACTTTCAGTGGCTTTAGAAGAGCTGTAAAGCACGCACAAAGGGCAGCGCTTAATTTAAAAAAAAAGTGCCAGGGCAATCGTCAGGAGACTACTGCAGCTTGTACCACACATTGCCCCTGCCAGCGCTGGCAATGATAGTAACAACACAACTACTAACTATCACACTCCTACAAGTGTGACATTTTTTACTATTTCTGGTCCCAAACCTATCAAAATGGCCTGGGTGGCAGGCAATATTCGTTCTTTTTTAATGACTACTGAATTAATAATTGGCTGTTTTTGTGTTGATCTCTAAATTAGCCAGACAGCGCCACCTTGTGGCAGACTGTCACAAGCGCCGGTGTTGACAATTAAGTGCCGGTGCCAAGCACCGGAAATCACTGGCTCAAGTTAAGCACTGACAGGGGGCGAATATCTCTGAATATGGTGAGCTGTTATCTAGCGAGGGTGACAGAGGAAAGTCCTACGCCGCCCTGACGGATGGTGGGAAATGCAAACAAGCATTTGCATAGCCAATAGTTCTCGCCTTTGGGATCTTACAAGAGAGCAATCGCACTTGACACCCTCGTGATGATTGTTTGAGACAGCCTGTGGATTTGGGGTGAATCAAACCTAGCGTATCAGAAAATGGATGTGGAGTGTAGCTGAAAGCACAAAGACCAAGTGCTACATGCTGGAAAGGGAAAGGGACAGCCTGCTCAAGTGTGGCGGGGGGATTGCTCTTTATTCCTTAAATAAGCCGAATAACAAGGTACAGGTGAAAGCGATAAGCGAGGCGAGCGCCCTACATCTGTTCTTTCAAAGTCAATCTGAGTGATAAAGAGCACCTGCCACATCGGTGTAGTTTGATATCGTGTGTTGCGGCGGAGGCACAGCACAAGGTGTTTGAAAACAAACGTTACTGTGAATGCGCGAAGCTTGGCAGAGTATGAGGAAAAGGATCTGAGACCGTTTCGGTGCTGATAGATCTTGATGCAATCATATGCCGGCGAGCGCTCATGACTCACGGACGAGCGTAGTCTAGGAGTAACTGTCACTGTGGCGCAGTTCGAATTTTAAGGACCTGCAGCCGCTCAGTGAACAAAGTGTGGAAGTGAAGAGAAAGACGAAAGCATTTTGAATTAGTGAAACAATCAGCACTGCGATGTGCAGGGTAAACGTATTGGTCACATTTTACGCGGCAGCTTCACAGCAAATGGCAATGTGAGGTGTGCAACGAAGCGTGAACGTCTTCGCAGTTTAACACACAGCGCTAAGCAAATGAAAGGAGGAAAAAGAGTAAAGTTATTATTCTAAAACAAACAAGTTCACATTCAGCGGGGATCAAGAGCCTGCATCCAGCGCTGTAAAAAAAAAAATAACATGTGCAAAAGCGGGCGGCCCCCAGATTGCAAGCGAAAGCGAAAGTGCGGCGCGTTGTGTGTAAATAGTAACCTGACCCACAAGGAATGCAGCTGCCACCCTGCGTGCCACTGCTCGCTCCCGAGAGCAAAACTCTGTGGGAGTGAACATCACAAAAGAGGTGGGACATGCACCCCCCTTTAGCCATTTGCATGCTTTCATTATTGAAAGACACACGCAAAAGCCAATCCAATGAGTGGGAGGAGTCAGACCCACTCGGAGCGGACACAAGAAGCCTCGCGCTGCTCGGCTCGGCCTAAAAAGTGAAAAACAGGAATCTTAGTCTAGACCGGAAATCTCATTCCTTTTCAATCTTTGATCAGACACTGACTTTGTACCCAACATCCCTTGCGACACGCAGGTCTGTAAAAACGCCCACTCCTTCCCCCAGAAAATGGCTTGCATTCATTTAAAATGAGTTTTAAAATAAAGTCAGAGATCACGTCCAGGAGGGTCTGGCGTCGGATGAGGCTCAGCGGCCGCCCAGCCACAGTCTTCCTGTAAAGAATTAATGACTGTCATAAACTGAAGCCATGGAAATGAGTGTAATGTCATTATCTGCCAGTGGCCTTTGGAGAGAGGCTGCCAAAGTGCCTCGAAGCGGCGTGAAGGCGAGCGGGAGCTGTCTCCATTCTCGGCTACACAGTTTACAGGATCTATTAAGGACTTTTGTAGCAGATACATTAATTAAAAAGAAGTAATGAAACGGGGATGGGACTCAATAATTGCTTCCAGAGAAAAGTGTTGACAGCGACAAAACTGGGTTTTTTTCACATTTGAAAATGAAATAACAGAAGGTCTGACGCGTCACATATGAACAATAACAACACGCGCCCCCACCAGCAGAGCATATGTGAGTATGGGGTCACTGACCCCCATCCAGGGTCACCCTCGGAACTCTCACTAGAGCCAGCAAGATATCACACCTCAGGGAGCTGGGTCAGGAGCCCAGGGGACACAGGACTCAGATCACAGACAAAGACACAGGACACAACACACTCTGGAGAACCCTCATCACGCCACAACTCAGGGAGATGAACAGGAACACACAGGGGCAAAGCTTACCCCAAAGATGAAAGACAAAGACACAGGACACAACACACTCTGGAGAACCCTCATCACGCCACAACTCAGGGAGACCGGGAAGGAACACACAGGGGCAAAGCTTACCCCAAAGATGAAAGACAAAGACACAGGACACAACACACTCTGGAGAACCCTCATCACGCCACAACTCAGGGAGACCGGGAAGGAACACACAGGGGCAAAGCTTACCCCAAAGATGAAAGACAAAGACACAGGACACAACACACTCTGGAGAACCCTCATCACGCCACAACTCAGGGAGACCGGGAAGGAACACACAGGGGCTAAGCTTACCCCAAAGATGAAAGACAAAGACACAGGACACAACACACTCTGGAGAACCCTCATCACGCCACAACTCAGGGAGACCGGGAAGGAACACACAGGGGCAAAGCTTACCCCAAAGATGAAAGACAAAGACACAGGACACAACACACTCTGGAGAACCCTCATCACGCCACAACTCAGGGAGACCGGGAAGGAACACACAGGGGCAAAGCTTACCCCAAAGATGAAAGACAAAGACACAGGACACAACACACTCTGGAGAACCCTCATCACACCACAACTCAGGGAGACCGGGAAGGAACACACAGGGGCAAAGCTTACCCCAAAGATGAAAGACAAAGACACAGGACACAACACACTCTGGAGAACCCTCATCACGCCACAACTCAGGGAGACCGGGAAGGAACACACAGGGGCAAAGCTTACCCCAAAGATGAAAGACAAAGACACAGGACACAACACACTCTGGAGAACCCTCATCACGCCACAACTCAGGGAGACCGGGAAGGAACACACAGGGGCAAAGCTTACCCCAAAGATGAAAGACAAAGACACAGGACACAACACACTCTGGAGAACCCTCATCACGCCACAACTCAGGGAGACCGGGAAGGAACACACAGGGGCAAAGCTTACCCCAAAGATGAAAGACAAAGACACAGGACACAACACACTCTGGAGAACCCTCATCACACCACAACTCAGGGAGACCGGGAAGGAACACACAGGGGCAAAGCTTACCCCAAAGATGAAAGACAAAGACACAGGACACAACACACTCTGGAGAACCCTCATCACGCCACAACTCAGGGAGACCGGGAAGGAACACACAGGGGCTAAGCTTACCCCAAAGATGAAAGACAAAGACACAGGACACAACACACTCTGGAGAACCCTCATCACGCCACAACTCAGGGAGACCGGGAAGGAACACACAGTGACAGGGACAGAAGGCACCCCAAAGGTGACAGACCGAGACACTCACTCTAGAGACATCGCTACAGGGCAGGTAAACACAGTGACCGGTGACACAGAACTCACGCCAAAGGTGACAGACCGGGACACAGGACTAGCACGCTGACAAGCACTCACTCTAGAACCCTCTCTGTGCTACATGTCAGGGGACTAGAGCAGGGGAACTCAATGAGACAGACACTAAACCCAACTCAAAGGAGACAGAACAAGGCACGGGACCAACATGCCACAAAACACTCACTCTAGAACCCTCTCGGTGGCAGCAAGAGGTATACTGACATTTTAGACACCCCAAAAATGACCTCAATCAGAGTTCTCACATTTTACCGGATCGGAGATGGTGTTGAACCTCAATTTCATGAAGCCAGGTGTCCCCAGAGTGAGACACCCCCCAGCAGCACAATCAGAAACACAAACCATGAAGTCAATGGCCCACTCAAGAACGGAGTTCAAGATCACACAAAAGTAAAAAGATTTTATAACAGAATTTAAAAATAAAGTGGTACAGAGTCAATATCATGAAGGCTCCCAATGAAAATTACATAGAGAATGCAAAAATCAGAAATTATTCTAAGTCACAAGTGGGCAGCAAAATCAGAGAGTAATGGATAGCATCCCTCCTAGGACAGGAAAACCTGCTGGCTTGCCCCCAAAACAGAGGGTTTTAATCGATTATTTTCACACATGAAATCACATGCGTTGTGAATGAATAGGCGCAGCGAAGGAACGGAAAGACGATGGTAATGTATCAGGTTGTGACTGAAAGTTAATCGAGAGCAGAGCAACAATTACAGTGGAAATAAACCAGTACATTTCGCTGCGTGACTTTATAAATCCAGAGTAACATCCAGAGTAACGAAACGCAGCGCCCATTGCGGCGCTTTATTACCCTACCACAGGGAGGCATTATGTGAGTGCAGCGTGGGTGTTCCCCCGGATCCACCCATGGATTTTGGCACATTCCCAGATGTACCAACAGTGGTAAACCTGGGAATGAGTCAACATGCTACACCACCCCAGGGGAGGCGTAAGAGGAGAAAAATCTTTATTTCTCCTTATTTTTTTACTCGTTCTAGGTCTGCCAGCGTCACTTTTCTTTGACAGATGGAGCAAGGGTGCCTGCGTTGGCGCTGGGCAGCACATTTTGCACCAGGGTGGGGAAATGACAGCAACGAGCCATATAGTGTTAAGTACGGCACATTCCTGCCTTTTCCTATCACACAGCGCAGCGCAGCTCAGCACGCTGACTTGCTGTGCTGCGCAATGGGGTTTTAATTGGCCCTAAGTATTTTCTTTGGGGCACGGCCTTTACTGCAGGGACAGATCATAACCCCTTAAGAGAGATGTTTATGGAAAAGGTTTTGATATTGAATCTTCCAGAACACATACATGGGAAGTGGAGTTACAGGAGTACGCTTTCCTGTTGAATATATTCCAGGTGAACAACATTGTAATGCGGATTGCTTATCACGTTTGGTATCAGAAAAAAACCCAGATGGTGATAGTTTTGATGAAGTAATATGGGCTGACAGAAGTATATGTGTTGTGACTGATGGTGCCATCAGTGGGGAAGAGTGGAGATCTCAGATGATGAAGGATGGGGGTTTCAAGTCAAGCATTCCATACATCTTGAACAGGTGGCCCACAAAGAATAACTTAAACAAAACAGTGTCCTTTTTGGGTGAGCGGGGAGGAGCTCTCTGTTCATGATGGGTGATCGTCTTGTGGCTCCTGACAGTTTATGAAACAGAAATATTGATGTTGCTCACAAAGGTGTGGTCAAACCCAAAGAAAGGATTAGGTCAGATTTTGGTGGCCAGGTCTGGATATAGAAAAAGAGAGGAAGATTTGTGAATGTCATGAACATAAGGAGAGTGACAACATGTAAAAGCTAAGAAGTGTGGTCATTCTTGCAGAGAAGTTCCTAATGGTCCTTGGCGAGAAATTGTTCTTAATTTAGTCGATCCATTGAAGGGAGCGAGATCAACACCCTATCTTTTTGTTGTAGTGAATCTTTTCTGAAGGTGGGCTGAAGTGCTGTATGGCTGATATAACAACAGGAGCTGTTATTCACTTTTTGGTTGGTCTCTTGAGAAGGGAAGGAATTCCAAAAAGTGCATTGACAGAGAATGTTGTGGAATTTAGCTCCAAGGAATTTGATAAATATTTTGACTTTGCATCGAATTAAACACAGGAAGCCTCCATTACACCACCCCAGATCTCATGGTATGGTAGAAAGATTCAACAGAAGACCAAAGGAAGGATATTAGTTAATAAGAAACTGTGGTTTAGACTGGGAAAAAGAATGACAGAATTGTTTTATTTCTTATCGTCTCTCGCCCTACATGACAATTGGGAAGTGTGCTTTTGAAATGTTCAGGGGGAAGAAACCAATCTCAAAATTAGGTCCAGAGTGGATGGATTGGAGCAAAGGTTGAGTTAAAGTTTCTATAAATGACAGCTAGAGAGATGAAGAGCAAGAGAAAATGGTAAAAAGGAAAAATAAAAGCGATGATAGACATGTTGTGAGATAATTAGATGCAAAGGTGGGTGACATAGTAAAGATCAGAACTCCCTTTAGAGCTCAACCTGGATCATAGTTCGATGAACCTAAGAAGGTCATTAATAAGCCTGGGCAGAGTTCGTATAGTTTTACTCCGTAAAACTCAGCGAAGTGCCAGAAAAACTCTGCCGTGCTCCGTAGAGTGTCGCCAGTGGCGGATTCTGTTAAATTGTGTTGCTCACACTGATTTTTTGTGCCAGGAGTTTGTCCCGCACTGTAAAATCAGCACGAACGGTACTACACGTCACGCCAGAGGGAGCTGTTGCTTTCTGCCGCTCAAGTAGAGATTCTACTCGAGCAGCAGTTTCCTCAATGTGAATGGCAGATTTCTCACTCAAAAGCAGCCGCAACCTGCTGCAACCACCGCGATGATATATCTCGCCAGGAGGAACTCTAGGGCATTATTTTTTCTCGCAATCGCTCGGCAACTTACCCCTGGCAAGCCGCTAGAAAAAAACCTCCGCTCTGCGTCACTTTTCAGAGTTTTTAGGAAGTACGCACGGACCGCGAAGTGGGCAAAACTCCGCAAATTCCGCCGGTGGAGCAGAATTCTTCACCAAGCCCTAGTCATTATGTTATTTAGAAATGCTCTCAAGACAGACGATGGAAGAATTGAAATCCTTAATAGAGTCGTTTTCTTAAAGAAATCTGAGTCTGACGCTGGTCTGACAAATGCCAATTCAAGTGTTAGAAACAATGTCACTAAAACCAGTAACAGTTCATCTAGCGAGAGCAAATGTGGTGCTTCATCTGAGAGTACTAAGGGGCATAGTATCAAGCACTGCGTTAAAATTATCGCCGCTTTAGTGGCAGAAAACTGCCGCTAAAGTGGCGATAATGGGCTTGATAATATGCCGCAGAGAATTCCCATAGAAGCCCATGTTCTGGAGAACTGGCCAACACCATCTGGATTTGGGGGGCGGACCAGAAAGAAGCGTTTCCGTCTGAGATGCGAGCACTGTCGGCAGACAGCACCTTAGTCTATTTTAACCCCAAAGAGGACTCCGAACAATCTTTAGAAGCCAGTCCTATTGGCCTTGGTGCCGTGCTCTCCCAGAAACAGAACAACGGGGAGTGGGCTCCGGTGGCCTATGCAAGTCGATCACTGACTGAAACTGAGCAACGCTATTCTCACATAGAGAAGGAAGCCAACGCTGTACACTGGGGTACTGCCATTTTCACCTGTATCTATATGGCCAGATGTTTGTAGTCCACACCGACCACAAACCCCTCATTCCTTAGTTCATGGGATCAGCCTCCAAACCCCCACCCAGGATCGAAAAGTGGATTTTACAATTGCAAGATTACCATTTCACAGTCAAGTTTCACCCAGGTGCTCAAAACCCAAAGATTATCTCAGCCCAGCATGCCAGAGCGGCCACTGAAAGGGAAGAACGGGATGCGCAAGAAGTGGAAGAATACGTTTGACTGGTCTTTGAACGCTCACAATCACTGCGCATCTCGTTAGAGGAGATCATCCAATCCACCCTGACTGATGAGTGCCTCCGGCATGGGCATCTCTGCCGTGAGGTCCGGATGCGGGGACATCCTAAAGAATAACTCAAATTTTTTAAAAAATATTTCTTTATTGAAATTCAAAATGGAATCATTACATCAGGATATATGAGCCTTTTGTCCACACAACTTCATCTATTAACAATGTCCCAAGCAATATAGTCCTTCTTAACGCATCACACTGAGATAAGTCCCCAAACTCCACTCCCACTCCCCAATCCCCTTCCCGGTCCTTGTCATGTTATATGGTTATGTAAAGAGATTTAACGCTATACAGAGGCCCTAGAGATACTATTATTATTCTAGGCACTGTTCCCATCATGTACCCCCCTAGAAGGAGCGCCTCCTCTGGGGTCCCATGGGTCTCGGGGTCCCATTCATCCCTGAGTTCCTCTAACATAGAAGCCCATGCCAGGAGATTGTCTTCCACCTTGTCATCTCTTCGTGCAAATTTCATCCGCACAAATTCCGCAGTCGCCCATTCACATACATCTCTGACCCATTCCTCAGTCCGTGGGGGACGGGGACGCATCTATGCAATCACCACCCGTCTCTTAGCCAAGACGAGACCCAAGAGAACAAATCATCTACTCAACTTTCTATGCTTTGGCGTGGGTAACAGTCCCAGCAAGACTTGCCTAACCTCTCTAGGGATACTCCATCCCATGGCCCCTTGTAATCATGCAAGTATTTCTTCCCAGTAGTAGAGCAGGAGTGGGCAGGACCAGATCATGTGGAGGAAATCCACTGCACGTTCATGACATCTTGGACATTCATCGGTGCGTGATGGGTATATTATGTGCAGCGTTTGTGGAGTGAGGTATAACTGAGGTACTACATTGTATTGGAGTAGCTTAAACCTTGTGTTTGCGCTAACCTTCTGTACCCCCTCGTGGACCTTCCTCCAGTCACCTTCCTTTAGGGGTTCATCTACGAGCGCCTCCCACTTTGACTGGGTCCTAAGCACTTCAATCGGCAGGTCGTCCCTCAAAGCTCTATAAATGTGGGAGACCAACCGTCTACCCTGCGCCATATAAATTACTTTCAATGTGTCAGTGACAGGGGGCTCATCTGGAAACATCAGCCAAATCTCTCTAGCTGCACTAGAAATCGTTTTGTATTGTAGGAATTGACCCCTATTTAACCTGAAGGTGATATTTGCTTCCTCCAAGGTAATACATTTCCCATCTGTGTAGAGGTCGCCCAGTGTCTGGCATCCCCCTTCCCTCCAGCGGTGCACCGACATGGAGTGACTATATTGGCAAAAGGGCGCAGCACCCACAAGGGCATTTCTGGAGCATAGGGGGCCTGTCGCTCCACCCGGCGCACCACATCCGCCCACACCGCAGCTACGTGTCACACAATGTACCGAGTCTCCTGGGGAGCACCACGCCCAAGCATCAAGAGCTCCGCTACTGGACGATCTCCACACATCTCCACCAAGAGGCGTTTCTCCCAATTATCTTCGCTGTCCAGCCAGTGGACCTCATGTTGCAGCTGGGAGACCATGTAATGAAATTCCAATCGGTGGGACCTCAAGTCCTCCCCCAACCCAAGTTCTTTGCAGCGTTGTCAGGCACACCCTTCTGCATTTCTGTCCCCATAAGAGTGAGTCTGGGCGGTAAACTCTGCTCTGTTCGCGGAGTTCCAAAAAACTCGTTCGCATTCGTCAATGTCTAGTTGGCGAGGGAGGAAAATCCACCTCCCGGTGAGATTTTTCCTCGTTCACGATCGTCAACATCAAGTTGGTGAGCGCGTGCGTGGAAAATCAACCTCCCCGTGAGATTTCTCAATGCAGGTGGTCAGATTTCTCATTGCGAGTGGTCGCATATGCTCGCGACCGCTCGCGTTGAGAAACTGTCTGCTCGCATTGAGAAAGCTACTCAAGTGGCAGAAAGGAAGCAGTGCCCACTTGCGCTGTGCATGGTGCCGTTCACGATGATTGCACAGTGCAGACAAGCACCTGGCACTGAAAATCACCATGAACAGCATTTATCCAACACACTCCGCCGCTTGCGGAGCTCCACGTAGCACGGCAGAGTTTTTTTTGCACTCCGTGGAGCTCTGACACGCAGAACTCCGCGAACTCTGCCCAGGCTTATATAAGAGTTTTGTCATTAGATTCTCTAATGTACGGAAATAATGCTGTGGTATTTTATAGAGCGAGTGCTGCATTGCATAGAAGCAACAAGGTAAGACAATCATTTTAGCAATTGCAATACGCCTCATGAGTGATAACGTCAGATCCCAACAAAACCGCATAGACCCCCGCAACCCTGCAATTACCCATCCAATATTGAGATCAAGGTAGGCAGAGTCCGTGCTCGCTAGACGAATTCCCAAATATCGCATCCCCTCGCCCACCCATGGCGGCTCAACATGCAGCAGTTCTGACAAAGGGGTCACGGCTAATCTTCCCAGGGGGATCAGCTTGGATTTCTGGGGGTTGATATGGAGTCCTGAAATGTCCCCAAAATTCCCGCATCTCTGCAAGGAGTAAGGGCACTGAACACGCTGGTCGCGATAAGTAGACCAACGTGTTATCCGCGTATAGGGAGGCCAAGTGATTGGTCGCTCCCAGTTTCATACTCCAGGGTCCCAATTCACCTCGCAGGTGGGCCGCCATAGGCTCCTGAGCCACAGTAAATAATAGAGGGGAGAGTGGGCACCCCTGGCGGGTCCCACGACAGAGAGTGAGTGGTTTGGACACTGTTTTCCCCACCCTAATTCTGGCCTCAGGGTCCGTGTACAGTAGCTGCACCCATTTGAGAAAGCGCTCTCCCACCGCGATTCGTCAGAGAACCTGCCACATACAGGACCAATCAACAGAATCAAAGGCTTGTTCGATATCTAGCATAGCTATGGCATAATCATTCTCCAGTAATCCCGGAGCGTGCCAGACATGTGCCAAACGTCGTAAGTTATGGGCAGTGCTCCGTCTCGTGATGATCCCGCTTCATCTGAATGGACAAGACGGGGCATTCTCAAGAGGAGGCGCCCAGCCATAATCCCGCTGAGTATTTTCACATCAATATTTAGGAGTGAGATTGGTCTATAGGAGTTGGGTAGCAGCGGGTCTCTGTCATTTTTGAGTTTCTTAGCAACCAGCGCTTCTCGCATTGAGGGGGGTAGAGATCCAGTCTCCATTGCCTCATTGTAGACCTCTGGTAGTCTATCTGCTAGCAGTGGGGTGAACTGCCGGTAGAGCTCCGCAGGCTGGTTTAAGCCGGTGTATAGCCAACATGAGTTCCTCTTTTGCAATCGGGGCACAGAGCGCCTCAGTCTCCTCAGGCTTCAGCTGGGGAATTTCGATGGTGTTCAGAAAAGCAAGAATTGCGTCCTCCCGGGGGAAGGACGATGTGCGTAAACAGCCTGTGAATGACTAGCTAGCTCCCCTGAAATCACCTATTGTGTGTAAACCATTTTCCCCTTATTATTAGAGATCTGTAGTATTGGGGCTACAGGTTTTCCTGCTTAACTAGTCGTGCCAGTAAGGCACCAGTTCTATCCTCTTCCCTATACAGTCTATGATCATAGGCAGTGTGTATGTGTTTTTCCAGTCTGCAAAGGTCCGACAACAGGGCTTCCCTGGCTGCACACCATTACTTCAGTTTATGGGGATCTCAGCCTCAAGTCCACCCAGAACTGCCTCCTTCTCAGCTACATTTTGCAGCCACATCCCTTTCCAGCTGTCGATGGACCCCATAGGATGTTTTTATACATATTCCTGTAATAACCACCTTCATGGCCTCCCCTTCATTAGCATGGCATGAGGCTGACTCCCAGTTTTCTTCAAAAAAGTGGCTTAGCTCCTCAGAGAGCGTGGCCACAAATGGGGGGTCCGATAGGGCCTCAGTGTTTAGTCGCCATAGGGGTATCTCGGACCGAGCTCCACACCCCCAAGCTCCAATAGGACAGGAGAATGATCTGAAATATATCTGGGCATGTAGGTTATCCCACTTACACTCCACCCAAAGTCAGTTGAGAGAAACCAGTAATCGAGTCTGCTAAAAGTTCCGGCAGCAGGGGTGTGGCAGGAGAACTGTCTAGTGCTTCGATGGCTTTCCCACCAGACATCCTTCAGATGCATGCCCTCTAATATATCTCGTAATGTGCCCATCATGCAAGGCTTAGGGCGGAGTCACAGGGGTTCACAATCGAGGGAGCCATCAAGAACACAATTTACATCTCAGGCTAACACCATTGACGCCCCCAAGTATGGTGATGCCTCCGCCATTAGGCCAAACTTTTGGTAATGGGCGACATGAACTACTGGGCAAATGAGGTGGAAGGGGGCAAGGGAGCTAAAGAATTGACAGAGTTCCTACAAAGTCTGAATCTCACGCAACATGTCCATGCACCCATGCATATTAAAGGTCACACCCTCGACCAAGTTTGGTCTATCAATCTCACTCTTCAGAATTTATTAATCCAGCCTTGTGAATAGTCAGACCACTATATAATTAGTTTCACTTTATGTGACATTACTCTGCCCAAAATCCCGTCACGTCAAAAGGGCTCCCACAGGAACTAGGGGGCATATTAACAAGGTGGCGATAAAAAACGTATTGCCTCTTTTGCGGCTGTTTTCGGACGAAAAGCAGCGATAATGTTATCGCTTTATCAGCAAGGTCACGCTATCGCGTAAATCCTTGCCTTAGCGCCCTTTCCCGTAATGTCCACCTTTGCATCTCTAATGAGATGGAAAGTGTGCGTTCTAGCTCAAAATAACTGGAGAAATGTCGCTAACCGACATTTCTCCAGTTATCAATGGGCACGCTAACAAGCATAGCGATAAGAAAAGTAGCGCTAACAATGGTTATCGCTACTATACTAACGACTGCTTTTAGTTTGACTTAGCCATGATATCCAATGGAAGGTGGATATCATGGCTAAGTATGCCTTGCCCAATCAGCAAGCTTTCGCCAAACGTTGTGTGATTATCGCTGGATTTCCAGCGATAATCACACATTTGGCAGCTTGCACCTGGAATTTTATCGCTGTTGAGATAAGCGTTGCTAATAGCACGCTATAGCAGCGATAAAATTTGGCGATGGCCGGCGATAATTATCCTAGCGCTAAGTGCGCTTAGCGATAATTATCACCGGTTGTTGCTGATATGCCCCTAGATTCTCTTAAATATGGAGTCCCTGTGTGACACCCTGAACCTTGAGCCTCCCAAAAGCCAGGACAACATAAATAACTTTGAGAGAAAATTCGCCAACTGGCAACTGAACACCTTTAATATCCATGCGCCTCTACAGCCTCAAACCTCTCGTATAAGGCAGCATGAAGCTTCTAAATGGTTTATGACCGGCCTAAAAATAGCCAAACTTAGAACACGTCAAGCAGAAAGGAAATGGTGAAGCACCTACACAGTAGATCCAAAGAACAATATAAGTCAAGTCTAATGACCTACAAAAGAGCTATTTTGGAGGGTTAAAAGATGTTTTTCACAAATAAAGTATTAAGCTCAAACAAAAAAACTAAAGACATCTTCAACACAGTAAGGGAATTATCTAATCCTGTTCGCGTACCTCTCCGATCATTGCCACCCAGAAACTACGTAATGATCTTAATTCCTTTTTTATAGGTAAAATCAAAAACATTCAAGAATCAATTGATACCAGCCACAAGGATGTGGAAGCAATGTCAGGAAATCCCAAACCTGTTCTTCTGGATAATGTTTATTGTCTCTCAGCACCTCTACACAAAGTAAAATCAGGCTCCCCTAAAGATGCCTGTCCCCTCCATATACAGAGTCCATCGTCTCTACATTTCCTGAGGTAATCGTGAATCTACTGATCCGCAGTTTCTGAAGTTAGAAAAAACTAAGCCTGGGCGTAGTGGGCGTAGTGGGGCTACGTAGAGCAGCGCGTAGTGTGCCCAAATCTACGCACACTCACACGCTCCGCGTAGCCCCACTACGTGCCGCCCGCCTCCTGCCCACCCTCCTTTTAAAATAATATCATGCATGATAAAATAATTAAATGTAAAAACTTACCTGCAGCGCGGCGTCTCCGGGGCTCCCTCTTCCTCGTTTCCAACTTCTTGTGACAAATGCGCATGCGCGGACACCAGCGCATGCGCATTTCTCGCAATAAATGCGCATTGCACGGGCATCCGCGCATTTGTCACAAGAAGTTGGAAACAAGGAAGAGGGAGCCCCGGAGACGCCGCGCTGCAGGTAAGTCTTTACATTTAATTATTTTATCATGCATGATATTATTTTAAAAGGAGGGTGGGCAGGAGGCGGGCGGCACATAGTGGGGCTACGCGGAGCGTGTGAGTGTGCGTAGATTTGGGCACACTACGCGCTGCTCTACGTAGCCATACTACGCCCACTAAGCCCAGGCTTAGTTTTTTCTAACTTCAGAAACTGCGGAAAATCAGAAGGTATTTTAGCAGGGAGGCATGCATCCAAATCATCATTGCCCTGATTTTATCTAAAATCTATTATGCTAACGCAATTTATCTTGGCCTCCCGTGCAACCAGAGACATCGTCTACAGCGGATCCAAAACCAAGCAGCCAGAATCATCAATCAACAAGGCAGACGTTGCCACGTCAAGCCAGACTGAAGGAACTCCACTGACACCCAGTGGAGCATCGTTCCATGTTTAAAACTGGATGTATACTGTTTAAAGCTATACATGGTACTGGCCCGCAGTATACATCTTCAAGAATTCAGAGATACTCTCCACAGCGGACTCTAAGATCCACGCATATGAATCTTTTGGTGGTACCTAGATTCAGACGCAAACGGATAGGAGAGTCGTATTTCTCAACACAGGGTCCCCAATTTTGGAACTCTCTGCCCTCTCCGTTGAGATTAGAAACTGACCTTTCACGCTTCAGTAAAAAACTGAAAACCTGGTTGTTCATCCAAGCCTACAGCTAAATACGGACTTATCCAAAGCGGTGCCCCCAAAGGGAAAAAAACTCCCCAGCGCCAAGAGACCTGTTGGTGAACGTGCACTCTTCCAGGTCAGTAACATGATGCAAGTGTGGAAAGGGCACCCTAGGAGCCACCCAAATAAGAGCCCCGCGAGCAAAACCAGAGTATGACGTAGCATACAATTGCCCTCCCACCGCTTTCGTAAACATGGTATAGTATCCCCCCAGATGCGCGTCTCCTGTAGGCATGCCACGGCTATCTTATACCTTTTCAGATAGGCAAATACCCACCATCACTTTTTAAAGGCAGCTATGCCTCGAACGTTCCAGGTAATTAACTTAGTCATGGTGGCCGCCATAAAGCATACAGGTCATCCATGTTGCCGTTGCGCGGCCATTTAACCTCAGCCCATTTATGCACCCCTAGCGCTGTAAGCATCTCTGCAAGTTCTATCATCTGACACGGAAGTAGGAAAATCAGTGTAAACCTTTCCCCAACATATTCAAACCCTCCCCACCGCATGGGCAATATCACATCACCCACCCAATATGAAAAAAACACGGTGAAGACATGTAGATGTCGCCCCATCACCCACAGCTTAGAATACCCAAAAAAGAGAAAAGGGCAACAGGTTAGATTAGGAGCCCCTTTCCTCACCCATTTGAAGATTAGTGGCTGGCCCGCCGGTGGGGTGTGAGATGAATCCTCCAGCTCCCCGACCAGATGCCAGCCTCTGGGGGGTGGGCTCCCGTCAACTTTTCTTATAGTGTGAGTTACATTCATCTTTCATGTTCGTTTCCCCAACCTCTATAACTATCATTCCGCAGTGCGGATGGAGTTTGGCGTAAACGGAATGTATGTTCAGCTTGTATATCTGCCGGCCCTCCTTAGCTGTCAGTGTCTTCATTTGGGTTACTGTCCATATGTCTAGTTGGTGACAAAGCTCTTGAGTCCGGAACAACATACGAGGCCTGCAGCGTTCCATCTGGGCACACTCTAATCCATGTTTTATCAAAGAGAACTAGCGCTGGAGTGGGTGCTCCTAGCGTATGTTTTTTTGGAAAGGAAACACATTATGTTCATAGTAAAGCCCTCACTCACGAACCTAGTTGGTGACATGCTTCATCATTGGGCCCCACCAAAGGCACCGAGTGCACCTTGGGTGTGCTACGACGCCTGGATACAGCGGAGCTGGTATTGTGCCGTGAGAGTGCAGTGAAAGGAAGTGAGTGAATGTTAAAAAAGCTGTCCTAAGGGCCCCTGGGATAGAAAAAGACTATTTTAATGAGTGGGCCCTTGGTAGCTAATAGAAACGAGAGTCGGATATTTAAGGGGATCTTAAGGTAACTCCAATATCCTAGTCGGCCAACATGTTTCAGCCATGCTCTCTTAGTGGTATGGCTTTCTTCAGGACCTATGTGTAGTGCAAAGTGAGTGGTCTAAAAACGTGTTATTAAAAGACCATACCTGTGACACACGCGCTAAGGTGTAATAAGTGGTAGAGCAGAATTTCCTCTAGTGGCGCTTTCCTGTGGGGAAGGAAAAGACAAACAAACATACAGAGAAACATTTAACATACTGTTATAGTTGTTTCAGGAGCGGAGTGTCTGTGCTCTTATGCGGTCAAAGGCACAGTGAGGACAGGGTGTGTCGTAATTAGTTATAATAGATGCCTGGTAATTTATGCGGTACCGAGTGGTAATCAAGATGCGCATAACGTGGTGCATCGTGTAACTTAAAAACAAAAAGCGAAAAGAGCAAAGTATCCTACTCAGACAATATTTGGAAAGTGCCCCATGAGTTCTATGTCGGGGCCCGACCTGTAGTCACACTCTATGTGACAAAAATTAAAGTAGGAGACAAAAGCGATTTAAAATTTACCCACATGCTTGGCTATGAGAGAATGCCAGCAGCGGGGTGGAGAGGCAGTGTTAAAGCATACCCCCCTTAGGATGTTCCCACTTACTTCATCAAAGTCTAGGACCCTTCTCGGTACGTGCTTCAGCCGCCGTGGAGCTCCGTGGTAGAATGAGTGGAGCTCGGCGGTGGTTTAAGTACTCTGCTGGTCCCAACAGGTGTCAGCGAGTTCGGTTAGTTGGGAACCGCTGTGACTGGTTCAATGGGTTTCAGGTGCTGGTTTAGGCTGTCTTCTGATGAGTCTGCAGGAGAGAATAGTCATAGAGAAAAGACACGTCCCTGTGGGAGTGAAGTCATAGAGAAAAGACACGTCCCTGTGGGAGTGTAGACATAGAGAAAAGACACGTCCCTGTGGGAGTGTCGAGTGCTTGTGTGTGCAGAAAAAAATAAAATAAATTAAACTAAAGTTTAACTCATAAAAGACCCAGAGGCACGGCTAAATTCAGCAAGTGTTGAGATTCTCAATTCGAGTGTGCCTACTAAGGTGGTGATTACAATCCTGTAAAAACCGGGTACGAACCGTCGGACGGAGCATATTCCCCGTCCGACGCGTACCCGGTCGTAACAAGATACAAACATGGAAGTACGATTCGCACGGAAATACTATTTCCGTACGAATCGTACAAAACACCGACCGACGAAAATATACATACAAATGTGATCCGGGAAAGCGCCGACGTGACGTCGGGACGCACGCAGCCTGCCATTCACGAACCAGGAAGTACGATTCGCACCGACGTCATCCCGCACGGAGAATATTTTCCGGCAGCCAAAAACTGCCGGGAAATCAGGACGACGCGAACAAGGAGTACCTGCACGCGACGGACAGACATGGACCCGAACCTACGTGTCATCCTGGCCCTCATAGCAGTCGACCTCCTCTACAGGTTACGACGCAGACGCCGCAGAAGGTCAGAACAACAAAGGGAGGGGGGAAAGGGGGGGGCAGGAGCAGGGGCAGGCCACAAAACCCCCACCAAAGTCACACAGCACACATGCCCTGGACATACCTGACCCCCAGGCCCTGGTCACTACGAGGGGGTGGGGGCGTGTCCAGCAAAGCCAGCGTCCGCCACAACGGAAGTGGTTGACGACGCGAACCGGCAACACAACAATACAGGTACGTCCCGTACCCACGCCTTAAGAGCGTGGGTACGAGTCGTACCACGCCCACACCTACGTCACCCCAACAATGGCGGGACAGCTGTACCCACGTGGCAAAGGCCTGGGTATGGCCCGCACAAGCATTCCACAGCGTGGGTACAGATATGTAAGGACCGTACCCCCACCCCATATGCATGGAGCGTACCCCCACCCCAACCGTGTATGTACGACCCGTACCCCCACCCCGCATGCATGGAGCGTACCCCCACCCCAACCGTGTATGTACAACCCGTACCCTCACCCGCGTATGCATGGAGCGTACCTCCACCCCAACCGTGTATGTACGACCCGTACCCTCACCCGCGTATGCATGGAGCATACCCCCACCCCAACCGTGTATGTACGACCCGTACCCTCACCCGCGTACGTATGGAGCGTACTTCCCATGCCAACAGTGTACGTACGGACCGTACCCCCACCCCGTATGCATGGAGTGTACCTCCACCCCAACCGTGTATGTACGACCCGTACCCTCACCCGCGTATGCATGGAGCGTACCTCCACCCCAACCGTGTATGTATGACCCGTACCCTCACCCGCGTATGCATGGAGCATACCCCCACCCCAACCGTGTATGTACGACCCGTACCCTCACCCGCGTATGTATGGAGTGTACCCCCATGCCAACAGTGTACGTACGGACCGTACCCCCACCCCGTATGCATGGAGCGTACCCCCACCCCAACCGTGTATGTACGACCCGTACCCTCACCCGCGTATGCATGGAGCGTACCACCCATGCCAACAGTGTACGTACGGACCGTACCCCCACCCTGTATGCATGGAGCGTACCCCCACCCCAACCGTGTATGTACGACCCGTACCCTCACCCGCGTATGCATGGAGCGTACCCCCACCCCAACCGTGTATGTACGACCCGTACCCTCACCCGCATATGCATGGAGCGTACCACCCATGCCAACAGTGTACGTATGGACCGTACCCCCACCCCGTATGCATGGAGCGTACCCCCACCCCAACCGTGTATGTACGACCCATACCCTCACCCGCGTACATATGGAGCATACCCCCCATGCCAACAGTGTACGTACGGACCATACCCCCACCCCGTATGCATGGAGTGTAACCCCACCCCAACCGTGTATGTACGACCCGTACCCTCACCCGCGTATGCATGGAGCGTACCACCCATGCCAACAGTGTACGTACGGACCGTAGCCCCACCCCGTATGCATGGAGCGTACCCCCACCCCAACTGTGTATGTACGACCCGTACCCTCACCCGCGTATGCATGGAGCGTACCCCCACCCCAACCGTGTATGTACGACCCGTACCCTCACCCGCGTACGTATGGAGCGTACCCCCCATGCCAACAGTGTACGTACAGACTGTACCCCCACCCTGTATGCATGGAGCGTATCCCCACCCCAACTGTGTATGTACGACCCGTACCCTCACCCGCGTATGCATGGAGCGTACCCCCACCCATGTATGTTCTAAGCGTACATATCCTGAAATAGGAGGGTTGGGTGCAGAGTCCTCCCAGCAGTGCCCAGTCATAAGAGGGGTGTGTGCAGAGTCCTCCCAGCAGTGCCCAGACACAGGAGGGGTGTGTGCAGAGTCCTCCCAGCAGTGCCCAGACACAGGAGGGGTGGGTGCAGAGTCCTCCCAGCAGTGCCCAGACACAGGAGGGGTGGGTGCCTAACACTCCCAGCAGTGCCCAGACACAGGAGGGGTGTGTGCAGAGGCCTCCCAGCAGTGCCCAGACACAGGAGGGGTGTGTGCAGAGGCCTCCCAGCAGTGCCCAGACACAGGAGGGGTGGGTGCAGAGTCCTCCCAGCAGTGCCCAGACACAGGAGGGGTGGGTGCCTAACACTCCCAGCAGTGCCCAGACACAGGAGGGGTGTGTGCAGAGGCCTCCCAGCAGTGCCCAGTCATAAGAGGGGTGTGTGCAGAGTCCTCCCAGCAGTGCCCAGACACAGGAGGGGTGTGTGTAGAGTCCTCCCAGCAGTGCCCAGACACAGGAGGGGTGGGTGCAGAGTCCTCCCAGCAGTGCCCAGACACAGGAGTGGTGGGTGCCTAACACTCCCAGCAGTGCCCAGACACAGGAGGGGTGTGTGCAGAGTCCTCCCAGCAGTGCCCAGACACAGGAGGGGTGTGTGCAGAGTCCTCCCAGCAGTGCCCAGACACAGGAGGGGTGGGTGCCTAACACTCCCAGCAGTGCCCAGACACAGGAGGGGTGGGTGCCTAACACTCACAGCAGTGCCCCTGCAAAGAAAAGGGTGGAGTACCCACAGATCCAATGCCCACAAATGTCAGTCAGGTGCACAAAGATCCTGCAGTACATGTACCACATGTGTGCGAGGCTGGGAGTATACACATGCATGGCGCCAAAAAGAAAACATGTCCACATGAAGTCATGACAACAGTCTACATACACAAGTACAAATATGCAAACAATCCTTAGCACACGTACTCGTATCACATAGTAAAATTATTTCGTGTTTTCACAGTACAATTCAATCCATTTTGCAGAAGAAATGATTTAGTCTTTTTCTTCTAGATGGTTCTTTATTCATTTTTCATTAGTAGTCTTCTCCAACCGGGAAACCAGAGACGGGCGTCACATCGGTTCTATTCTTAGTCGTATAAGTACTGAGAAGTAACTGAATCTGGCCAAGGAACAAATAATCAAAGGAAAAGTGACGCCATTACTGCAGAAACCATAGGTGGTTTGGAATTATCACCACCTACTAAAAAATTCTACCAAGCCAAGAATAGCCTTGAAAAAGTCGCGGGACTACATTCCCTAGTTGCGACGAAACACGTGTTGGCTGGCTGTTATGTACCACAGAGAAGACTACTAATGAATAAAGAACCATCTAGAAGAAAAAGACTAAATCATTTCTTCTGCAAAATGGATTGAATTGTACTGTGAAAACACGAAATAATTTTACTATGTGATACGAGTACGTGTGCTAAGGATTGTTTGCATAACTGTATTGAGCAGAGGCTCTTAATTCTGGGAAGTCAGGCGGTACTTCCCACCTTCTAGCACCGTCAATCTATTTAGTCAGAACCTGATAACATATGTGAAGTTTCCCTGTGGCGCCTTTACCTAAACCCAAAACCCCAGTGACAGCATTTCAGTACATACACAAGTACAGTGACCATCAAGGACGCCACGAATGATGCAGGTGGAGACATCGCTCAGCATGCATGGCCCAAGTCTAACGAGTCCGTCACACACCCAGCCAATGTAGACACAGCTCAGCTCCACATATTGGAAAGACCCTGCAGGGAAGATGTCAGGTTACACAGAGGAAGGAACACACCTTGGGACGATGTCACCAAGCAGTCAGGTGCACAAAGTTATGTAGCCAACAGCTTGTGATGGCACACAGATACCAGGATCCACCCTATGACCAGCACAAGACTACAATTCCCACACACCCAACACATTATCACCACCCAAAATAATGGAGCAGGTCCACCAACAGCAATACCAGACAGACAGTAGTGTACTAAGGAAAAAGAAATTGCTTTATTCAGCATCCAAAAATCTGTTTGTCCCTTGAAAGTTCAAAATGTACAATGCCCATAGGGCAATCCAAAGTTCAAATCCAGGTGGGGTACACAGTGGGACGCGTGTCCCCTAGCTTGCCTGCACAGTCAGACTCCTTCGTCTTCCAGAGGGGGGGGGCATCATGTGGGGGGGAAGGACCAGGCACCGCAGGGACATGAGGGCGAAGGGTAGGCGTCGTGGGTGCAGGGACGGAGGACTCCACCATAGGGGGTGGGGCAGGGCCAAAGGCGGAGGCCAGGATGGCGCTGCACACCTTAGCAAGGTCCTCCAGCGACTCCCCTGCACCCGAAGGAACCACAGGCCCCAAGGAGGGGGGGGGGGGTCAGAGGGATGGGTCGCAGCACCACTGGGGGAGGGTGTGGACGGGGGGGGGGACTCAACCACCCTGACCGGGGACTCCCTTGACCGCTTGCGGGGTGGTGTCACTGTGGGGCTCAGGGACAGAGCGCCATGAAGGAGTCTTTGCTGGATATGTGGCCAGGAGAGCTGAGGGGAGGGGATTTGGAGGGAGTGGATTTGGTGGAATGCGGACTCCCACTCTGGCTGCGTGTCTTACGTTTGCCCCCCGACCCAGTGGGTGTGCCTACTTCACCCTGTGTGTGCGTGCCAGGAGGTGTGCGTTTGACCTTCCCTGCTGGTGTGGTGCCTGTGTCTGTTGTGGTGGGTGCATGCTGACGTCTGGGTGTACGTGGGACAGGCATGGGAGTGGGAAGTGTGGATGGGTCAGGGGTAGGGTGTTGGACGAAGCGCTGCAGGAGACCCACTGCTGCAGTCAGTGTCGAGTCAATGGACCTCAGCAAGTTGCGTTGGTCAGCCTGCGATGAGAAAATGCCCTCCAAGTATGCCTCCATGTTGTTCAGCACTTGGCTGTATCGCAGCCTGACCAACCTGCAACTGCCGCTGGATGTCCACAGACTCGGCATTGGCGGCAGCAGTGGAGACAGGGGCAGGGGGTGCGGTGCCTGGCAGGAAGGAGACATGTGGTGACCGGGCACGCTGGGAAGGGACACGAGCAAGTGGGAGGCGGCTGATGGCAATGGAGGGGGCGGGGAGAGATGTTGTGCCGCTGTCAGCTGCTGGTGCAGCCTCCGCCCACTCGGAGAGCTCATCCTCGGACCCGTCAGCTTCATATTCAGTGGTGGCACTGGACAGGTCCTCCGGCTCACTCCCCTTCGCCTCAGTTCCACTCGATGTGCCAGCCAAGATGTCACTGCTGGCACTGGTGCTCGGTCCCTCCGCACGGTCAGTGCCGGTGTCTCCATCCGTGTCCCCCGACGATGCTGTGGGCAAGGTGAAGAGACAGGAATTAATCATACACCTGTATACATATGTCACATGAGTCCAATCTACATAGGTTACAGTGCATAGCCTGAAAAGAAAGATGAGTAACATCTACAATACAAGGTACATATGTAGGCCCTGCAACACACAGTTGGTTGACCCACCATGCCACTGAAAATCCATGGAGAGCATGACACAATAGCAAATGACATGAAATGGAGTTTGACAGAGGAGCCAGGCCCTGGGGACAATCCAGCACTGCATCTGCACCACACAGCGTTGGCGAAAATAGGGATGAGCAGGGACCATATCCATGAACTTGAGGCACATGCTGCATAGGTAATGCTGAAAACATGCCCACCATGACTGGCCCACTGCACCTTGAGTGTATGTCCAGACAAACATCACACACTGGCCAGACCTAGCAAGGAGATATCAGGTTTTGACATGTAGGCTTTGCCCGCACCAACCACCCCCTACATGAGACAATTTGTTGAGACACAGGAAGCACTTACATCTCTTAGTCTGGGTGAAATACACATGGGCTGGATAAATGCAAGATTGGACACAAAATACCCAAGGTGCGCCTGTCCAAATAATCATGTTCAAATGGTCATCATCAGATGATTGTAACAAGACACACAGGCAATGTCCACCGTGAGTATGAACAAGGAAAATCAGGTCAGGCTGTACAGTGGACACTTGTACTACATTTTACGTTAATATACATGGTGCCAGGGGACAATGGCACAGAGCACAACCTATGCTGTAGACACTGAGAGTGTCCACATTTTGTGATGACACACATGACACCTAGGAAAATATGCCCCAGGGGACAGTAGTGGCCACACAACTCCATGGTCCTGAATGTGAATGACTGCAACACACGCCACCATCCCTGCACCATGCGTATCGCACACTCATGCACATCATGTCACAGGCCACAACATAGGACATGCGTGCTGTAAGGCATGACACTTGAGAGACTAACTCCCATGTCTGGACTCAGCATCAGTGCCAACTGACATGGAACCCACAAGTACTGAACAGGACAGGGCACAGGCAAGGTCCCAAAACCTGTTACACACCACCCCCACACATGATGCTACAGGCATTGTTCACGTGGATTAAGTGCCAGCCTAGATAACCTTGTGAAGGAGTGACTACACACAGACCAGGGAACACATTGCAGGGAGGGGAAGGGAGGCAAGAGAGCACCGCTATACTGTGGGTAACCGGATCTGCACAGCACCTTTAAACCCTGGCAGTGTATCCATGCAACTGTGCACTTACAAATGCTGGTGACACACAACAAACACACATGTACCTACCCCCTTCCTGCTGCTGCTTCTCCTGTAAGCGCCTGTCCAAGTCTGGAAAGACCACCGCCAGCACACGCTTGTGGATGTGGGTCAGACGGCGGCGCCCGCGGTTCTTATGGGTCTCAGGTGAGTCCCCCAGCAGGACCCGTGCAATCCTCCGCATCCAGCACCAGATATCCTGCCAGCGTTTTCTCACCTGGGCCAGGCGCTGCTTGCGACCCTCCGTCCTCCTCACGGCACTGATGGCGTTCATCCAGATCTGCTTCTTGGCAGAGGCGCCTACCTGTGAGGATGAACAAGAGACACAACATCAATACACCTGGCACATGTCACAGAGACACATATTAGAACAAATTTGCTGTTTACAACAAGGCATAGTATGCATCCAACGCATTGCACCTTTGTCATAGGGACATGATCCTCTGGGGAAGGGCAAAAGCAGTACCTGCCATTGAAAGTACACAGGTGGAATGAGGGCAACGACACAATCAATGATCCAGGCTCACACTGTGCATCACAAGCTACACCAGGATTATGTGCAGCACCTCTAAGCAGTCACATGCCACAGGCCACTGACGCTACCTCAGCAGAGTACACAGACACACACAGGCACAGGACATTCACCTGCCATTGCCAAATGCAGCGACAAACCTCACTCTGCACATGTGCCACTAGACGGGGGGGCTCACAGGTGTGGGGCTGGCTCTGCACGTCAGACACACAGCACTGCTCCCTGCTCACATCAGATGGTCAGGGTATCTCCATCCCTCATGCAGCCTGGGTGCTACACTCCACATATGCACCCACCCACATGACAGGGGACTTACACACACACCGATGTCCAGGGTACGAACACATCATGTGGACACTCTCAGCACAGGTACACAGAACTAACACACATCTGTGGGTACAGTCACCTGTCACACTGGGCTGACCACATAATCACATGAGGACTGTAGAGGCTACATTCCCAGGAGGATAAGACAGGCAGAATGTGGCATGCACCATGCAGTGATTGTCACAGTAAACACAATGCAAGTGAGGACGGCAGACATGCACCACAGCATGCTCTGGCTGGGAGACATCAGGCATTCCCCCCCTGGGACCCCCCCTACAGTACATTGCATGTGTGTCACACCTGGACACAATGCCAGGAGTCACAGTCACAAAAAAGGGACACAGTCTGTGCTAGTAGACTCTGCACTCACCTGATACCCTGGTCGCCCATACAGCAGGGGGTACTGTGGGAGGATCACATCCAGCAAAGCCAGGTTCTCCTCCAGGGTGAAAGGCTGTGACCTCTCCACAGACCTTGACATGGTTCCAGGGAATCAGTAGCAGCAGCTGGGTCGTGCACGATGTGACTATGTCATGTATGTGTGGGGGATTCCCATTAGCTTGATGTTGGAGCTCCCTCAAAAGCTGCAGCTGTTGCAGCAACCAACATGTGTCTGTGTGTAGATTGACATTGCACACTGTTCCGCACACCATGCCACATGTGGTATCGGATGTGAGGTGCGTATGTATGCATGGGACACGGAGTAGCGTAACAACGACATGTCTGCATCCTCTCTATGAATGTGTGGTGAGTCATCACATGTACACCTTCATGGCAAGGTGTGTCGGCTGTCCTAGTGTAATGTCATGTGACCTGTGGCTCTAGTGTTCCGCTACCAGTCTCTGCAATCGACATCCTACTTCTGCTGATGTGTTGATGTATGTCACTCCTGTGTTGCGTCTGGCTGTTCACTTACACTGGGACACAGCTAATCCCATGCCATGGCATGTGGAGGTTCACAATCTCCGTGTGTAGCTGGGTCTTGGTAGGAGTGTCACCTGGCAGCCATACGTGTCCAGGGCATGTGGCACATACCTGACTCCGTATGTAGCATATGTGTATTGACAGATTAACATGTGCTCAGTACAAAAAAATTATTGTTGTAGTGCACTCACTCTCCCTTGTCACTTCCAAATTACTGCAGAGCGCCGCCTCTTCCCCGACCAATTCCGGACTTGGCTGACATGCGGGAGAGTGACTGTATACGCTGCTACCGCTTCCCCCAACCGTTGATTGAGGAGTTGACGGCAAGGCTGGCACCACACCTGCAACCGCTGCACAGGTATCCTACGGCACTGACACCCAAGCTGAAGGTAATGGCAGCCCTACATTTTCTTGCCACGGGTACCTTTCAATATACCATAGCTCATGTTGGTGGCATGTCCCAGAGCATGTTCAGCTGTGTGCTGCATGATTTCTTAGAGGCCATGTTGCTTCACCTGGATGAGTTCATCCATTTCCCAACTCCTGAACTGTTGACTGGGGTCAAGCATGGATTCTATGCCCTGGAGGGATGCCCCATGTCATTGGGTCCATAGATGGGACACATGTGGCTTTGGTACCACCACAGGCACAGGAGGTAGCGTACAGGAATCGCAAGCACTACCACTCCATCAATGCCCTTGTGGTGTGTCTGTCCAACATGGTGATTTCACATGTCTGTGCTCGTTTCCCAGGATCAGCACACGATGCCTACATCATGAGGCGTAGCAGGGTGCCTGAAATGATGACGCAGCTGCGCAACGAACGAGCATGTGTTGTTGGTGGGTACACTCTGTCTGTCCTGTATTTTGCGTAGACTTCCAGCACGACCGCTTCTCCTGTCCTACTTATGTCCATGTGCTTCCCATGTAGGGGACGCTGGCTATCCCAACATGCCATGGCTGATCACACCTCTCCGCAACCCCATCACACCTGCCCAGCTCCGCTACAACACCGCCCATGGCCGGACAAGGCGAGTGATAGAGAGGACATTTGGCCTCCTGAAGAGCCGATTCAGATGCCTCCACAAGACCGGCGGCGCCCTCCCATATGCCCCGGCGAAGGTCTGCAAAATCTTCATGGTCTGCTGCATGCTGCACAACATGGCAGTTGAGAAGGCTGTGCCACTCATCCTGGATCAAGATGATCAGGACCATCCACCCGTGGAGGACGAAGGGCTTGGCAATGGGGCTAGTGATGTGGAGGATGTGGAGCCGCAAGAGGACATCCAGAGTCGGCTCATACGCGACTTCTTTGCTTAGTGGTGAGTACCAGTGTCTGAGTGTGCACGCCTTGGTCCCCGTGTGGCATGTGTTGCGATGTGTGTGTCCATCTGCATGTATGCCACGTGAGTCAGAAGTGTGTGTGGATGTGTCACTGGAGTGATGGTGCCAGTGATGAGTGTATTTTCCCAGTCATAATTGTGACCTAGCATGTTGTCATCCTTACATGTGTCGAGTACATGCACATGCAAGTGGCTGTGCTTTTTGTGGCTGACTTCTTGTGTGTCTCTCATCCCCAGGTACTTGCGCATGCCGTCTGCTGGTTGCATTGTTGTGGCACTGCTATTCCTCATGGACACGTCATCGTGTGCTGACTCAGCGTTACACGCACGGACAATTTTGGAAGTCTCCTTAGGGTAAGGGATGCATCAGGGGTGTATTGGGTGTGGCAGGTGTTTACGATGTGTGCACACTGCCCCTGTCGATGTTTGGTTCCTCTGCAGACATGTCGCATCACCATGGGACACATTACATGTTTCTGGGTACACCTGAATAGATGGTGAGACTTGTTGACAGTCATCTGTGATGGGATTGTGGATTGTGATGATGGCATCAATGTGTGTAACACTGCCCTCGGACACATACGGTTTGCATTGCCTTGACATGGTGTGGGACTTCCACATCAGAGGATCAATGGTGTATGGCAGCCTCTCCGTCAGCAGCAGGGGGTGTTTAGCTGTTAGCCGACACTTGTGTGCCAGTTCCATGGCTATCACGCATTTGTGCTGCAGAAGGGGGGTTCCAGTGTTGGACCCACATGTTACTCCACATGACCTGTGTATGTGTACTCCGAGTTGCCTCTGCATTCCCGAATACATGAATAATAAAGGTGTCCCTATGCCTCCAAGGTGCCTCTTCTCAGTCAATGCTGGTGTGTTGCCACGGTGCATACGGCATGTCTGGCATGGTTTTCCCTGATAGTCGCTATGTGTCTATGTGTCGAGTAGCAAGATGCAAGCTGTTTGTGTGGGATTTGACTGTGTATTGTGCATGATGTCCATGACTGTGTGGGTATTGTGACATGTGCCATCCCCATGCATCCAACGTTGGCCAGGCCACCATTCTCTGCATCCACCTGACTCAAGCTTGCAGGACATGGTTCTGCCACCTGTCCACACATACCTGGGTGCCCCCCAGGACACTCCACATGATCCCTGACCCCTGCGCATGGCTGTCGCTGTACTCAATATGTCTGTCGGCACGGTTGTGCGGCCACCCCCTCAG
The DNA here is from genome assembly GCF_964204655.1 of Triturus cristatus. Classification (NCBI taxonomy): domain Eukaryota; kingdom Metazoa; phylum Chordata; class Amphibia; order Caudata; family Salamandridae; genus Triturus; species Triturus cristatus. The sequence goes on along the minus strand of NC_140592.1, from coordinate 15,691,431 downwards.
CTGGTTGGGCCCATCACGGGTGTGTATGGTGCTCCATGTCTGTGTTGCTTAATACATTGTGACCCATGTGTGTCCTGTGCCAGACTCAGGCCCCAGGGTGTGGATGGTTGAAGTCATATGAGAACTCAGGCATGGTTAGACTTTACAAGACACATGTAAGGTAATAATGCAAAATGTAGGCATAATCTCTTTATCGTGTAACTTTTTATTTTTGTTGGGGTACGTGGGGGGGGGGGCGTATGACAAGAGGGGCTTTCCGGGAGTGTAGAATCCAAAGTTCACTGGGGGAGTTGGTATCCTTGCCATTGGAAATCCTCAGAGTCCATGCCACAGTCTTCGTCAACATTGGTCAGACAGTGACCAGCAAGTCCATGTGGCAGAGAATGTCTTTTGCTGATGTGCTGCTGTTGGTCCAGTGGGCCAGGTGCCAGGCCAGGTGTCCTGGGAGATGGTGCTGTTGCGCCGACCCTCACGGTCTTTTCCGTGGACGACCCGCCCTCCTGCGGGAACCCTCAGAAGCAGGCCGTGACGATGTTTGGGATGCTCCGTCGGATGTCTCCTCCTCCTCCTGATCCCTCCCTGTGGGTGGTGATGTTCTACGCCTGGTGGCACAGGGAGGGTTGCCCATGTTGTCGGCTATCCGACGGAGTGTACGGTGAATTCCCGTGAACACCGTCACGAGCTCAGCCTGTCTGTCCTCCATTCGCCCTTGGTGTCGCAGTAGACAGGCATGTTGCTCCGCATGTTGCTGGGCCTGCTGGGTCTTGATCTCCTCGAGGATGGACACAACCTGGGCCATGCCCGTGGTGTCCTGCCGGTATGTCTCCAGGATGTTTCTGACATGGGAATATACCGGTTCCGCAGCCAACTGGTCAGGCTCGCGCCTCCGCCGTCCTCCACTCCCACCACCCCTGCCCACTTGCACCTGGCCTGCCCTTGTGGGCACATCGGGTCTCCGGGACCCCTGAGGGGTGGCATTAGCGTTGTCGCCTGCCTCCTCCTGGGTGCCCGGTACACCGTGTCCCTCCTGGCCAGCCTGGCTGCATTGTGGTCGTGGGGCAGGGATCCTGGGTGTCTCCTGGGATGTGGCAGGAGTGGGGGTGGTGGTTGGCCCAGTTGTACCTGACGCAGGTGCTGCAGGTGGTTGGACACCAGAGGGGCCAGGTTGGTCGGGGTCGTCCACAGAGTGGTGAGAGTCGTCGCTGCCGGTGGGTCCGTCATCCCGCCGAGCCGGGTCCTGTGAGTCTTCCCCCCCAGTGTTGGGGGGTGATCCACGACGTTGACCTGTGTGTGAGAGAGACAATGTTATTTTTGTTCCATGCAACATCCATGTTTCATTCGTTTCTAAGTTGGCACATTTCCTCTGGGAATTTGGATATGTCTTGCATTCCATTCACAGTGCACTTGTGCATGGGTATGTCCCTTGGCCACAGCTTTTGAGACTTTACCTATGTGTGGCACAGTCTTACTTGCTGCGTCAATTGTGGCGAGCCATGCATTGGCGCCTTCCGTGTTGCACTGTACGTGGGCACATGGAGTTGTTCCACACACTTATATAATGCAGGTAGCTGGCGTTGTGCTTGTGCACAGGTTGAGACATGGCCCAGTGTTTTGCCATGGAGAAGAGAGGGGGATTCAGGCACTGGCCATCCTTGTCTACATGCATGCAGTCCACCTGCTGATGAGCAGACATTCCCACACCCCCCAAGGCTGAATTGGTCTCCCTGTGTGTCCCTTTCTCACTCCCTCTCTGTCCCCCTCTCCCTCCCTCCCTGTGTCAGCCTCCTCCCTCTGTCCATCTCCCTGTGTCTCCCTCCCTCTCTCTCCCCCTCTCCCTCCCTCTGTGTGTCACCCTCTGTCACCTCAGCCCAGCTTCCTAGGCACACACTTTTTGCAGATCTTTGAATGGCCCTTGGATTGTTGATGTGAGTTTGTTTCTGATCTCCAGGCACCCATTGGGCGTAGTGTCTGTGTCTGCGCTGCTGCTGTGGTGGTGTGTGCTGCCACTCTTTCACAGTGTTGGCTGTTCATTAGCTGCTGTCATGTGCAAGAACGTGCCGTCACCCCCATGTGTTAATGCAAGGCGTCCGCCATTTGCTGGCAAGTCTTTCCTGTGTGGGGACACACTGTTTGTCTGGCTGTGACCTAGGCCATATGGGCAGAGGGCATTGTTGTCTGCTTCTGAGTTGCACTATGTGATTTTTGGGGCCCACACTCCCGCCATCCGGCTTACCGTGTCTTGTGTTGGTGTTTTCTGTGGCCTGTGACTTGGCATTGTCCAGCTGGTTGCATGGGGCATGGTGGCGCCAGTGGCAGGTGCGTGTTCATGGAGTGTGGTTGAGTCATGCGATAGCTTGGGGTGGTTGCGTGCCTGATTGTGAGTTTGGTTGTGGATGACGTTCCCCCCATGTGAGGTGAGTTGTTTGTGTACTCACCCGGGTCTCGGAGTTTTTCTAATCCGTCCACTGACACCACCGGCAGTATGGCCATCACCCTCTCCTCCCAGGGATGGTATTGTACGGGTCTGCGGGCGGCCCTCCTCCAGTGATGTTGGCCTGGTTGTGGTCGTCGGTCATTTTGGCTCGGACCCTCCTCCGCAGATCGTACCACCTGGCTTGGCATTCATGCCTGGTCCTTCTGGTGGACGCAACAGCATTCACAGCATCGACAATCCTCTGCCACATGGCTGTTTTTCGGAAATGCTGGTCTGTCTGACCAATGTTCCAAAGAGGTGTGGCTCGACTCTGAGGATTTCGTCGACAAGGACCTCCAACTCTTGGCTAGTGAACTTTGGATTCTTGTTAGTGGGCATGGTGAGGGGTGTGGGTGTGGATGGTTGTGGGGGGTGTGGGTGTGGATGGTTGTGTGGGTGTGGTTGTGCAGGTGTGTGTGTGAATGTGATGAGGGGGTGTTTGTGTAGGTGGGTGTGTGAAGGTGTGCAAGTGTAAGGTGTAGTAAAGGTTCAAGTATGGTGCTGTAGGTTGTCTGTGGGGTCTAGCAGTAGTGAGTCTGTTGCAAAGGCTCATGGTTTGTGTCTGTGGGCCCTTTTTATTGGTCCATTGATGGGTGTGGCTGTGTTTGAACTTTGGGTGGGTGTGTTATAAGGAGTGGTTGTGTTTTGGGCCTCTGTTTGGGATTTTGGCAGTTGCAGGTCAGTGAATGTGTTGTATTTGTGCTTGTTGCACATGTTTTGTGGCTTTGTGCCATTCGAATAGTGTATTCTTGTGTTGTTTTGCTTTGTCCTGGTTGTGTACTTGCGTTTTTAGCGTGTGTACGGTATGTACTTCGGCAATTTTGTTGTACAGTGCTGTCCATGTGTCTGGCTTGGTACGACTCGTACATGCGCGATGTTGGGTGAAGGTGCTGGTGTTGGGGCCTGGGGTGCTCTCCGTACTTAGAATGTTGGGGTGGGGGTACGCTCCATACATACGCGGGTGAGGGTACAGGTCGTACATACACGGTTGGGGTGGGGGTACGCTCCATGCATACGCGGGTGAGGGTACGGGTCGTACATACACGGTTGGGGTGGGGGTACGATCCGTACATACACAGTTGGGGTGGGGGTACGCTCCATACATATGTGGGTGAGGGTACGGGTCGTACATACACGGTTGGGGTGGGGGTACGGTCCGTACATACACCGTTGGGGTGGGGGTATGCTCCATACATACGCTTGTGAGGGTACGGGCCGTACATACACGGTTGGGGTGGGGGTACGCTCCATACGTACGCGGGTGAGGGTACGGGTCGTACATACACGGTTGGGGTGGGGGTACGGTCCGTACATACACGGTTGGGGTGGGGGTACACTCCATACATACGCGGGTGAGGGTACGGGTCGTACATACACGGTTGGGGTGGGGGTATGGTCCGTACATACACGGTTGGGGTGGGGGTACGCTCCATACATATGCGGGTGAGGGTATGGGTCGTACATACATGGTTGGGGTGGGGGTACGGTCTGTACATACATGGTTGGGGTGGGGGTACGCTCCATACATACGCGGGTGAGGGTATGGGCCGTACATACACGGTTGGGGTGGGGGTACGCTCCATACGTACGCGGGTGAGGGTACGGGTCGTACATACACGGTTGGGGTGGGGGTACGCTCCATACGTACGCGGGTGAGGGTACGGGTCGTACATACACGGTTGGGGTGGGGGTACGCTCCATGCATACGCGGGTGAGAGTACGGGTCGTACATACACGGTTGGGTGGGGGTACGGTCCGTACATACACGGTTGGGGTGGGGGTACGCTCCATACATACGCGGGTGAGGGTATGGTCCTTACATACACGGTTGGGGTGGGGGTATGCTCCATACGTACGCGGGTGAGGGTACGGGTCGTACATACACGGTTGGGGTGGGGGTACGCTCCATACGTACGCAGGTGAGGGTACGAGTCGTACATACACGGTTGGGGTGGGGGTACGCTCCATGCATACGCGGGTGAGGGTACGGGTCGTACATACACGGTTGGGTGGGGGTACGCTCCATGCATACGTGGGTGAGGGTACAGCTCGTACATACACTGTTGGGGTGGGGGTACGCTCCATACGTACGCGGGTGAGGGTACGGGTCGTACATACACGGTTGGGGTGGGGGTACGCTCCATGCATACGCGGGTGAGGGTACGGGTCGTACATACACTGTTGGGGTGGGGGTACGCTCCATACGTATGCGGGTGAGGGTACGGGTCGTACATACACGGTTGGGGTGGGGGTACGCTCATACATACGCGGGTGGGGGTACGGGCCATACGTACGGGGGTGTACATACACGGGTGGGGGTACGTCTCGTACATACACGGGTGTACATACACGGGTGTACATTCACGGGTGGGGGTACGTCTCGTACATACACGGGTGTACATACACGGGTGGGGATTCGACTCGTACATAGGAGGGCTGGGGGGAGTGTTGGGCACGTATGCGGGCACATGTCTCCATGGTTGCTATGGGAGTTCGGTGCGGACGGTGTTTTTTCCATCCGGTTGTAACATCGGACGCACGGGATGGATCGTACTAGCGCGGTCGGACTTCACTTTTCACATTTGTACGGTAATTCGTCCGAGGATGTGTCGGACACATTTTCCGACCCGAGGACGTGTGGGGAATAATTCCCAATGCGATTCATATGGACTTTTTCCCATGCGAATCGTACTTGGCAGTTTGTACGGCACTTGTACGATTCGTACGGTAAAAAGACCGGATACGAGTCGTACGGGGAATTATTTTCCAGGATCGTAATCGGCACCTAATTGTGGTTTGAAAAAAATCTGAGAATGTTTCTTGTTAATTTAGAACATATCACAAAAGAGAAGAAAGGTTGAGTGTAGTGTAGACATACACTTGGATTCGCACTGTCGTGTGAAAAAAGGATGTTTCTTTTCTTAGGTCAAGTGGTGCTCTTGACACTAAGGTGGTTATGTAATTTCTCATTTTAGGGTGGCCTGTTTGGAAGTTAAAACTGGGAGTGTTTCTCACACTGAGGTGATTCTATGATGTCCAGGCTAGCCTTTTTGTAAGGCAGGAAGATTTACGCATGGTGCTGTGGTTCAGGTTGGATTCAGGCTATTCCAGGGTATGTTGTCATTTAACCCTGTGACGTTCGTGGAAAGGCGATAGATCCAACGTTGCTCCTTAAGTAGTAGGATCCTGTCATTTAAAAGTGTGGTGTACTCTAGGAGGGCGTCCCTCTGTTGGTTGCGGGCCCTCTTCTTAGTGGTATTGATTATCTTCTTCGGGTACCCGCGTGCTCGTAGTTGGTGAACCATAGGAGGGATCCCACAGTTCACCAGTAGTGCTAGCAACTCCAAGATAGCCTTCCTAGACCTAAACATCGAGGCGACAGAAGGCAAACTACAGACTACCACATATCACAACGGATCACTGACGAAATATCGAGAAGAAGAATATCGAATTGCCAGAATATCGAAGTAAAAATATAGAATGCCAAAATATCGAAGCCCTATCTCCAAACAGGTAAGTACAAAAATATAGAATCCTAAATATTGTTGTAAAAAATATAGTTAGTCACAATATCGAATTATTGTAAATGTCATAAAATTTATGTAAAATTAATGAAATAAAACATGTAATGAACTGAAACATACTTAAAAATACTTAAATTAATAAATAATTAATGTAAGTAAAAAAATAATACATATATATTAACGTAATATTAATTTCAAAAATGCAATATTTTTTGCGTAGCATAGCGGGCGGGTAAAATTTACTATTACCACTCCAGTAAGTGCAATAGTAGGGAAAACGTTGGATAGCGGGAGGGTAAATATTACTATTCCCACTCCAGAGAGTGCAACAGTAGGGAAAGCGTTGGATAGTGGGAGGGTAAAAATTAGTATTCCCACTCCAGACAGTGCAATATTAGGGAAAGCATTGGATAGCGTAGGGGTAAAAATTAATATTCACACTCCTGAGAGTGCAACAGTAGGGAAAGCGTTGGATAGCGGGAGGGTAACATTTACTATTCCCACTCCAGTGAGTTCAACAGTAGGGAAAGCATTTGATAGTGTAGGGGTAAAAATTACTATTCCCACTCCAAAGAGTGCAACAGTAGGGAAGGTGTTGGATAGAGTAGGGCTAAAAATCACTATTCCCACTCCAGAGAGTGCAACAGTAGGGAAAGCGTTGGATAGAGTAGGGCTAAAAATTACTATTCCCACTCCAGAGAGTGGAACAGTAGGAAAAGCGTTGGATAGCGGAAGGGTAAAATTTACTATTACCACTCCAAAGAGTGCGACAGTAGGGAAAGCGTTGGATAGCGTAGGGGTAAAAATTACTATTCCCACTCCAGAGAGTGCAACAGTAGGGAAAGCGTTGGATAGCGTAGGGGTAAAAATTACTATTCCCACTCCAAAGAGTGCAACAGTAGGGAAAGCGTTGGATAGCGTAGGGGTAAAAATTACTATTCCCACTCCAGTGAGTGCAACTGTAGGGTAAGCGTTGGATAGTGTAGGGGTAAAAATTACTATTCCCACTCCAGAGAGTGCAACAGTAGGGAAAGTGTTGGATAGCGGGAGGGTAAAAATTACTATTCCCACTCCAAAGAGTGCAACAGTAGGGAAAGCGTTGGATAGCGTAGGGGTAAAAATTACTATTCCCACTCCAAAGAGTGCAACAGTAGGGAAAGCGTTGGATAGCGTAGGGGTAAAAATTACTATTCCCACTCCAGAGAGTGCAACAGTAGGGAAAGCGTTGGATAGCGTAGGGGTAAAAATTACTATTCCCACTCCAAAGAGTGCAACAGTAGGGAAAGCGTTGGATAGCGTAGGGGTAAAAATTACTATTCCCACTCCAGTGAGTGCAATAGTAGGGAAAGCGTTGGATAGCGTAGGGGTACAAAAATTACTATTCCCACTCCAGTGAGTGCAATAGTAGGGAAAATAATAAGTTAATATTTTATAAAAAATAAATACATTATTAATACCAAATAAAAATATTAAAATTAATTACCAATCAAACTATATTTAATAATTACTTTATTATAAATACCAATATTTTTTTATTAATAACCCATTAATAATTAATTAACACCCAATTACTTTTCAATACCAAAATTTAATAAATAATTTAATTAAGAATAAATTAATTAGCAATATATTAAAATGATTTCAATAATTAATTATTTACTATTAAATTAATTCCCACCATATTCCCCATAAACCCACAACCCGCTACAAATAATAAATTAATACAATTAACATAATTATCAATTAAACAATTAATACTAATTAATTACCAATTAATACAAATTATTTACCAATTAATAATTAATCAACAACCAATTAATTTTCAATACCAATTGATAATTACGTAATAACAATTAAATTACTTTCCACCCTATTCCCCTATAAACCCACAACCCGCTACAGAAGTAAAACGCAAAATTAAATTAAAAATAATTAATAATTCCTAAAAATTATTATTTAGTGTACTATAATTAAATTACTTCCCACCCTAATCCCCTATAAACCCACAACCCGCTACGGAATTAAATTACACAAAAATTAAATTACATAAAATTCATTTTTTTAAAAATATTCAAACATACATTCTAAAATGTATACATACTTTTAACACATATACTAACACTTAAAACACTATAAAAAAAATCGATATTTTTAACAACTATATTATGACTGTCGATATTACTTACTTCTATATTATTTAAATCGATATTTTATTTCTTACCTGATTTTCGACATTCTTCGCCACTATATTTTGGCAATTCGATATTCTGTCCATTCTATATTAAAAACTCGATATACTGTCCTGTTGATATTTTGAATTCGATATTATGTCTGTTTACCATCACAACCCTACATCATGTAATTCCTTACTGCAGTTCGGTAGCTTCCACCCGAGGCCCCTCAGAAAACCTGCCATGCAGCTCATTTTTACGGATACGCCATAACTGCAGTCTCACTATAAACCAAGTGTGTTTCCTTTCCAAAACAAACATTCGCTAGCACCCACTCCAGAGCTAGTTCTCTTTGATAAAACATATATACCAGGGGAAGTGAACTGGCTCCAGTACCCTTCCTCTCTCTACTTTTGATTCTTATCACACTCTGATCCAAACAGGACTCCGAGTACAGCCGCTGGCCTGTGAGAGGTTTTGATTTTGCAGAATCCGTGGCGGCCTGTTCGACCTGGCCACCCGAGGTGACTCTGTCGAGGGTACCAAACAGGCTCCCGGGGAGCCCCACAAATTCTATCAGTCGCTCGCCTCCGCCACGGAGAAGAAAAATAATACTTTCTCCTTACTTTCAACCCTCAGCTTGGCAGGAAAGAGGAGGCTATACATGAGATTTAGGTCTCTGAGGCGCCGCTTCACTGCCAGGCAGGTTTTTTGTTGATCCTGCACTCGGTGCGTATAGTCTGGGTAGAGTGATATCTGGTGGCCTTCAAAGAGCAGCTGGCCTCGAGTTCTGGTAGCTGCAAAATAGCATCCTGATCTCGAAAATGAAGAAACCTAGCTATGATGGTTCCGGGCAGTGCACCCGGTATGGGGCCGGAGGAACCAGCACCCTGTGCGCCCGCTTCACGGTGAAGAACTTTGAAAGCTTCCTCGGGGCCAAGGGTGGTAGTAAGCCAATCTACCAAGCACCGCGCGGTGGACGGTCCCTACTCTCTTTCGGAGAAACCAATGTGCTCATGGATTAAAATGGATTGATTCGATGACTAGCCTCAGTTCTGGATTTCAATTTACCAGATAGCGCTTTACGGGCCCCAAATGTGCACGGAAAAAGAGAGCTGACGCTCCTCTGTTACATAACATATGATAGGCCAATAGAAGGAGCACGGTGAATGGAGGGCTCATCACCGCAGCCAAAACCTAAAAAACAAGCTCACACCCATGCTGGCCTCTTGGCAATATTGGGAAATAATGTGCGCTGGTTGTTACCCTGGTACTCATTTCTTTGAACTCAGAAGGATGAAAGGCTGAGCGAGGCCAGCAGTACTCAAACCTGTGACCATAAGGTCACCGCAGATCACTGTAGTGGGTGCATTAGCCCAGGGAGCAGATGTAAACAGTGCCCCCTGCTGGGGGAGATCAGCCTCATACATCCTTTTATAGCATCAGAGATGATATAGAGGGAAGCCCAGCTGTGAGGAAAGCGCTAAACAAGGGTATCTATCACAGCATTGAAGATGACGAGAAGGGGCACCTGGTGTGGGGGAGAGGTGCAGTTACATGTACTGTGAATCAGAGTTGGACAAAAAGCCATGTGGGCAACATTCGGGTCTCCAGTGTAAAATCACACAGTAACACCACATCTGGAGTCCCACAGCCCAGCTCTTGAACTCCAAACCTGAGTGCAGCCCCATGACATCAGAGTCAGCTGACCTCTGAAGGTGGGGCCTGCAAAGCCTCACCAGCTGCTGCGCGGGACTAAGAGGTATATTTACAATAAACTGGCACAGCACGGCACTGTAAGCAATTTAGGTGTGCCGCACTGCATCATTTAAAAAATGCAGGGATGTGCCCTATTTACAAGAGTACGGCGCACCCCTGTGTTTTTTCCCTCGCGTAAGCAATAAAAAAGCTGTCTAGCGCTAGCACAGGCACCCTTGTGCCATGGTGCAGGGGGCCTGCGTTGCAGAGATGATTGTGTTTGTGCAGGAAGGGACACCTTCCTGCACAAAAACAATCAGTAATGGAGTTTTGCATTTTTATATGTGCGCTGCTGAAAACAGCACACATAGAAAGAGCAAAAACAGGGAGAAATAAAAGTTGCACAACTATAACGCCTCCTTTTCAAAGGCATTCGTTTTTGGCGCTGCCTCAGATTTACAGATCCTTGTAATTCTAGGGTAGTGTAAAAAAGCCATGGGTGTTGCGGGGCCCACAGCAAAACCCATTGCACGCCCCTTGGCCGCAGAAACCTGCAGCGAGGAGGGTCAGATCTACAAGGGGGTGTTAAACCACGCAAAATGGCTTAGCGCCACCTTGTAAATAAGGAGATGGGAATTGCAACACCGCCGAGTCAGAAATAATTGAGCTCCTGTAGCACAATGCCCTTGTAAATATGCCCCGACATGTCTACTTGTGCTAATCCCAGTGCTATAAATGTGCAGGTGCTGTCCGGTACTGAGTACCTGCACTTCTGTAATATGAAGGGGAGAGTGCCTGCACTTCTCAGCACTTCTGCAATACATTACAATGGGCGAGTACAGGCACTTCTCAGGAGCAAACAGTCCCTGTAAATAGAGAGTACCTGCACTTCTATATTTCCATTTAAAGCCCTGGCTGATCTATACAGAGTGACTCAACCCCCAACACGCAGACATTAATAACAACAAACCCTCCCTCGTGTCAACTCGATAACTCTTTTAAATGCTGTCTTTTTACTGTTTCCTCTCCTCATTGGCACCCTGATGAAACTAATGTCTGTGTACAAGAAGCCGTCACCCCTCCGAACAGCGGTCACTTTGGTGTGAAAAGTGTCCCTGTGAAGCTCATTGTAATGCACTGTTACTTGGGATTCCATAGCGAGGGCGTGGCTTCCACTGGTGCAGCAGGCGCAGTGACACCGGGGCCCAGAAGCCTGAGGGGGGCACTGAACCCTGATTATTGCTGAATTTTATAATTTAAACAGTAGCCAGGGGGCCATTTCTTTCCTTCCACTAGGGTCCATGGATCACAGGGTACCCTACAGCCCCTCCCCCCTCTCTGCTCCTGACCCCCACCTTAGTTCACGGTTAGACTGTAATGAGACAGTGATGAGACGGTAATGCGATCACAAGAACATGATTAGAGCCCTCCTGAGCCGCACACGTGCCCCTGAGACCCAGACATGAATATGTATTGACACTCAGTGAAAGAGGAAAACACCACCGGAAGCTGCAGCGCCCACGCGCTCTCGCAGGCCACGTGCTTGGCTGCACACAGGAAGGGGGCTCTCGAAGCCTGCCTGAGGGTAACACACTGACTCTGGACAGAGATCCCAGCATCAGAGCCCCCCTTCCCTGTGCCCACAGCGGACACATTACTCACAGCAGCAGAAATATGAAACGTCATAGCAGGCAGAAATGTACTTCCTTCAAACTGAGCGAGAAGGCTTTGTAGAGCGCTCCCTGCACAGTGAGATGCTTCTCGGCGTGAGAATAGATGTGTGAGACTTGGGGCATTGACTGAGGGTCTGACAGATGGGTTACTCCGCCTCAAACGTGACTGATATCCCGTCCACCTTATTACACGTGCATTGTATCCTATAGCACATTGTGACAAGTAACCCATCCACATAACGCTACACCAGGCCCTAACTTCTACGGAGTGGTGGCCGAGATTTCAAAGTGAGTATAAGAAAGATGCTCGGTCTTGGTTTCGAAGCCTTGAGCACACATTTATGACAATACTCTATGGGCCCGATGTACAAACATTTCATATTGTGAGTCGCTAATTTGCGAATTTTTGCGACTCGCAATTACAGACTCTCAAAATGAAATGTAGTGATGCGTCTCAGGCACGGAGGGGTCGCAATTGACCTGACTCATCAATATTCATGAGGCCGGTCGCAACTTGCAACTCATTGGGAATGGGCAATAACACAGGGACGGCGGCCTGTGGAGACAGCACACCCCCATGTCTGTGTTTGCTTTTAAATAAAGCTACTTATTTTTTTAAATACAGCCCGTTTTCCTCAAAGGAAAACGGGATGCGTTTCAAAAAGAAAAATGAAATGTTTTTTAAAAGTAGGTGGTGGTCCGTGGGACCACTGCCTGCTCTTAAAAACGTTTTTGCTGCCAATCACAAAAGGGAAGGGGTCACTGGGAAGCCCTTCCCATTTGAGACTGGTTACCACCTACTTAAGTAGGCGGTAACCTGCGACCTAAATCACTCCGCCGCTTGCTGACCTCCGCTTGCAGAACTCCGGAGATTTGTAGTCACTTTATGGAGATCCGCACAGCAGAACTCTGCGAACTTCACCCAGGCTTATACATAACCCCCCTGCACATACGCAGACACATCTGTACACAATCCCCCTGCACACATGTAGACACATCTGTACACAACCCCTACACACACTCAGAAACATCTGTACACTATCCCCCCTGCACACATGCAGACACATCTGTACACAACCCCTGCACACACTCAGAAACATCTGTACACAATCCCCCTGCACACACGCGGACACATCTGTACACAACCCCTGCACACACTCAGAAACATCCGTACACAATCCCCCTGCACACACACAGACACATCTGTACACAATCCCTGCAAACACTCAGAAACATCTGTACATAGTGCACTCCATGTCCTGCCTACTCTACCTCAGAAGTTCTGATTAGAGGACTCTTTTTCTGGTTACAGTAGGCTTTAACTGTTAATAAGACTTCATGTCATGAATTTATCAAATAAAATACAATGGTAAGCGGAGAGAGAGTGAAGGGGCTCTTTTTAAGCCCCTTCAGACATTGGTTTCCTTGTGGTTTTATAGTCTGGCAATGCTTGGATGAACTTTCCATCAAGATAATGCCATTTTGTGGATAGTTACAATCAGCAGTGCTGCATCCCCATGGGCTGATTGGCAACACCCCACCCCCCCACCTTTTTACCGCCAGCAAGAAGAATGTCTGTCAAGGGTCAGCCTGACAGTCTTGGAGTTCAGGTCAAGCAGCCAGGAGCTAGTAATGTGCAGGCTCCCCGTTGCCTGAGCTGAAGTGTGCCAGGCTCAGGATTTCACAGCCTTGTGGGCGTGACCTCCTCAAAAGTGCCTCAAGGCCCTCCCCCTCGTGACAAGGGGGAGCGCCACTGAATGTCTCATTCTTGGGCGCTTCCGTTTTAAGCCCTGAAGTGCACAGGGCCGAGTGTCAATCAATGACACCTTGTCACAGAGAGGGGTGGGGTCAGCAGTCTCACTGACCCATCCCACTCTGTGACGAGTGAGCGGCTGCTTCCTTCCCTCATTGGCTGAGCTCAGGTCAACCAATGAGGAAAGACAGCAGTCCCAACCCTCCCGAGACCTCTGAGACTTCCCTCTCTACAGTGAAGGTAAGTTTTATGTTGTTTTGTATGTTTGGTGCGTGCATGTATGAATGTATGTGTGTATGTTAGTGAGTGTTGTGTGAGTGTGTGCGTGTGTGTGTGGGTGAATGCATGGGCGTGAGTGAGTGTGTATGTGAGCGTATGTGCTCACCCTCCTCCCTGGTAAAATTACCAGCCGCCACTGGTTACAATGCACATTTTGGGTTGCCAGTAGCGTTTGGTGGTGGGCGTCAGGTGGTTCTTTTGTGAGTCTAGTGCCTGTGTGTGTGCTTTGATGTATTTATGTGGCTGACACAGCTGCATCTTATTGGCTGGTTTATGCCTTTCTTGGTGTGGAAGCGAGCTGTGGGGATGTCTTCACCTCTCATAAAGTCACAGCGCAGATGACTAACTGTACCTGTGTGTTCATTTGCATGACTCTGCTCTCAGGATCACATTTTGTTAAGTTTACAGGTTTAGTTGTTCACAAAGTAAACACATATAGGCACACAGACTGTCCTAAACTTGCAAGGAAAAGACCAGCCCTTTGACAAAATGTCTGGTACCCCACACTTTGCCGTGTATGCCTTTTACGTTCACTTCTTACAGAACAAGCTTCATCTAATGTCTCCTCTTCATAACGCGTTTCTTTGAGTATTGAGATTAACTCTGCTAATGCGGTCTGTTCAGCTAAGGTGCCCTTCTCTGGACTTCATATCGTGGTGCCCAAGATGTTCCTTCACGATGCCTCCTTTCCAGGACAGCTCCAGACAACGCACTATAGAGCCCGGATTTATCACGCCCTTAAGTTAGATTTACTACACCACGCAGAGCCATCCTGTGAGGCCCGGCGTTGCATAGTAAATCTTGTGTAACGCATGCGGCGCAAGTCGCTGCCCAGCTTTACTCCGTGTGGGGGAGGCATTCCACGGGTGGAGCGTGGGTGTTCCCACGCATCCACCCATGGTTTTGGAGTGTTTCAAGATGAACTAAGACTAGTACACCTAGGAATGCACCAACATAGTACACCTTCCCGGGTGAGGGATAACGAGGAGAAATGTCTTGATTTCTCCTCAATATTTCCAGTTTCTAAGTGTGCTGCATTATGAAGCATGCATAGAAAGAGGAAAATGCCTCTGGGGAATGTTTCTGTTCAAGAACGTGTCCCTTTCTGCCCAAAACCAATCCAGCCTGTAGCGCATGCACCCTTGCACCATGAAGCAAGGGTGCCCGCATTGTTGCTAAGCAGCACTCTGTGCGCCAGCACAAGGAGAGAGCAGGAATGCGCCATGTGTTAGTAATTATGGCGCAAGGATTCTCTCTCTATTTGAAGCATTGCAGCAGGTTGTCTTGCTGCATTGCGTTGCATCAAGTGTTAGTAATTCTGGGCCATAGCCCCTGTCTAGTTATTACCAAAGACATCCCCCTAAGAAAAAGCAAGACCTATTAGCTTCACCAATGCTTGTTAAATAGCAGAGTTTCAATAGAGAGCTTGTCGATGCGTCTCAGGTTTTGGAGGCTCCCAGATATCCTTACTTTCAGAGTGAATCCCTCCTGAAGGTACAAGAAGCCTCAATAGACAGCAGTTTGCGGGAGGAGAGGGCTGGAGTATTGAAATGGGTGCCCGTGTTTTGTGTCAAGAGCCGAAGGCCAGATGTACAAACATTAAGAATAGAGATGTCCAAATGACGATTATTTTCCAAACCGCTATTTGGTAATCGCTATTCCTAATGTATGAAACTTTTATTCTTTAACTAGCAATTCCTAGTGGGTAACAAATTGACCTACCTCATGAATATTAATGAGTTAGGTTGCAATTTGCGACCGATTAGCAATGGTACCTATCACTGGGATAGTGGTGTGCTGAGGTCAGCGCACCATCATGTCTGTTATTGTTTTTACATAAAGCAAACTTTTTTTTGAAAGCAACGCATTTTCCTTAACGGAAAACAGGATGTGTTTTACAAAAATAAATGAAAAGTGTTCCTTTCATTTTTTAAGAGCAGGCAGTAAACCCTCAGACCACTGTACTGTACTCTTAAAAATATATTTGTTAACATTCTCAAAGGGGAAGGCGGTCTACAGGGGACTGCTTCCTGTTTGTGAATGGCTTACCTACTCTTTTTAGGAGATGGTTGGTAACATGTTACTGAATCGCTAAATGGGTTTAGTACATGTGTTATAAGCTGTTTACTGCTCACAAATCCTGTGAGTTAATGAATCGCAGGTTTACGACTGCTAAATAACTTCGTACATTTGGCCCTAAGTCTCGACATGAAAATGGCTCTGAAATAAGCTCGTAAAATCAACGTGCAAACTTTTTTTTAAAAGGTACAGCTTGCGTGTCAGCAGAATTCACAATTTTGCACACATCCCAAATGTTATCTAGGCTGCCTAGGCCCACCCTCATGAACAATTAATAAACCACACTGGTTTCTGGATGTGCAATGGCAAGGAAACTCAAACAAAGAAAACAAGTTGTAGAATGAAAAAGAAAGAAAATAAACTTAGCCACTGAGCACCGACCAGGCCAAAGTTTACCTCATGGGTGGCATAAATAGAAACAGCTGTTCTGAGTGAAAGGCGTTACGTTTTGATGTGATCCCAGGTTTGCACGTCCTTGTAAATCCAGGGATGCTTCAAAACCTATGGCTGTTGCATTGGAATTCCCACCGCAACACCCATGGAACACCTCTGTGATACAGAGTAACGCAACGCAGCTACTTGCGCTGCTTTATCTTAACTCCATATCTACGAGGACATGAAAAGCAGCGCAAAGTGGCTTTGCGAGGACTCGTAGCTATGGGTTTGAACTCTGCGTCACCAGAGCGTCAAACAAAGTGATGCACCAGTGGCGCAAAGGGCTTGTAAATAAGTCCCTAAAAGTCGACAATGCAAGCCATACATTACATGACACAGCACTCAGCTAATCTGTTGCAGTAATATTGATGAGTTTTCTAAGGGATGGGTAAAGTGTGGAAAGGGGATCAGAAGACATTTGTTTACTAGTAAAACTTTGATACTTGTCAGTAACAGAATCAGTTACTAATTATCAGTATAAAAACCATCAATAAAAAACAAAAGACTGTAAATTAAGAGAAGCAGGTGATTTGCACAAATTCCCAAGAGCAGAGAAATCCCAGAATCCAACCTGGTAGGAACTGGGGCCTGAGCTATTCATTTCAGGGCCTCACCCAGAGCAGGAGTCCTGTTTGGAACTGCATATGTCGGCCATATGTTCAATATGTTCCTACGGTTTTAGGAGATCACCCTGCCTTCAGGATTGATAAGGTCTGCCATAGGGGTGACTGATAGGTTTATATGTGCAGTGATTTAGAATAGATATAGTGAACCTATATCTAAGTAAGGGGTGTATGCACCACCTTACACAGGCTGCATTAGCAGACCTATGGTGTCAGTTTGAATGGTCTCTCAGGGGTGGCACAATACATGCTTCAGCCCCTGGTAGGCCTCTGGGGTACCTATGCCCTGGGTACATAGTATACCATATACTAGGGACTTATAAGGGAACCCCAGAATCCAATCTGTGGTGTACCTAAGGTACTAGGAATCAATTTAGAGAGGAAGCAGCTAGGCTGGGGTCCTGGTTAGCAGGGCCGCAGCCAGACTAAAGTCGAAAAACAGTGAAACATCAGCAAAAAGAGTGGGTAGCCATAAGAAGCAGATCCTACTCTCCTACAGAGAGCCCATCATGTGCCAGTGTGGTGGGGGCCTTGCGAGCCGCACCCAGAAGTGAACAGGTTCCTATAATTAGGTATCTCTGTGGTGAGGCCAAAGATGCTGCTGCCATGTCTTTCTTAAAGGTCACAGCAGACCGGCATGCAATAAACTGGGCAGGTCTCCAGCTCATCACTGACTGGGTAGCTCCAAGCTCATAGGTTCCAGAGTCACAAACTCTACCACCCAGGATAGCCTGGTGGGTGTCACAGGCCTCATCCAAGGTGGGGGCAGTCATGGTTCTGTTATTACTACCCTCCCCCTGGCCAGCTCTGAGTTTGTCGTTTTTATGTTGAGCCAAAGGTTCATCCTGTGCTTGGCTGCTGCAGACATGGAGTTCACCATGATGACGTCAGCAGTTAGATTATGTTAGACTATGAGCAGTGTCTCCTGGCTAGAACATCTAAAGGGGTTTGGTGCATGAGTTGGGGGGAGGAGCCGGTAAGGCCAGATCCTAGGTACACGCCCTCGGTATTACAGCAGCGGTTGTCAGAACCATGTCCAGGCTGGTTGTAACCAATGCCATATGCATGCCTAGCAGGTAACTATGCAGGGTTCCCACCACACCCTAACTCACCCCCTAATTCTCTTGTCAAGGGTGACGTCTACAAATCACCCACTTTCATTTGTTAAAGGGCTATAATCCACAGTAGGCATGAGTCCAGCCACGCCCGGACAGGAAGATGAGCTAATCAGGGAGAGAATTCTGATTTCTATGATGTATCGATTCTTAAAGTGATACACAGGAAATACAGGCTTTGCAACTCTCACGGTGGGGGCCGTAACACATGTAGTCAGCACTCTTCACACATTCACCCGGTGAAGGGAAACTATCACAGAGAGAGCAGTGTGATGAGCTGGACACCCCTTTGTAGAGTGGAGAGAGCAGTATCATAAGCTGGAAACCCTTCAGTAGAGTGGGTGAGCAATACGATGAGCTGGAAACCCCTTGGAGTGAGTGAGCAATACGATGAGCTGGAACCCCTTTCATGGAGTGGGTGAGCAGTACGATGAGTTGGATACCCTTGTGTAGAGTGGGTAAGGTGTACGATGAGCTGGAAAGCCTTGCATGGAATTGGTTAACAGTACGATGAGTTGGAAACCCTTGTGTAGAGTGGGCAAGGTGTACGATGAGCTGGAAACCCTTGCATGGAGTGGGTGAATAGTATGATGAGTTGGAAACCCTTGTATAGAGTGGGTGAACAGTACGATGAGTTGGAAACCCTTGTATAGAGTGGGTGAACAGTACGATGAGTTGGAAACCCTTGTATAGAGTGGGTGAACTGTACGATGAGTTGGAAACCCTTGCGTAGAGTGGGTAAGGTGTACGATGAGCTGTAAACCCTTGTGTAGAGTGGGTGAGATATACGATGAGCTGGAAACTCTTGCAAGGATTGAGTGAACAGTACGATGAGTTGGAAACCCTTGTGTAGAGTGGTTGAGCAGTACAATGAGTTGGAAACCCTTGCATGGAGTGGGTGAACAGTACAATGAGTTGGAAACCCTTGTGTAGAGTGGTTGTGCAGTAAGATGAGTTAGAAACCCTTGCGTAGAGTGGGAGAGCAATTTGATGAGTTGGAAATCCTTGTGTAGAGTGGGTAAGGTGTACGATGAGCTGTAAACCCTTGTGTAGAGTGGGTGAGATATACGATGAGCTGGAAACCCTTGCATGGAGTGGGTGAGTAATACGATGAGCTGGAAACCCTTGCATGGAGTGGGTGAGTAGTACGATGAGCTGGAAACCCTTGTGAAGAGTGGGCGAGCAATACAATGAACTGGAAATCCTACCATAGAGTGGGCTGAGTAGTACGATGAGCTAAAAGCTTTTCGTAGAGTGGGTGAGCATTATGATGAGCTGAAAACCCTTGCGTAGGGTGGATGAACAGAACGATGAGCTGGAAACATGCAGCCATACTGGTCCTCAACATCCCCCACCGCAGTCACCGAACACCTTCGAGAACTCCACTGGCTCCCAGTCAATAAAAGAATCACTTTCAAGCTCCTCGCACATTTGCAGGACCACCATATCTGAACCACCACCTCTCTTTCCACGCACCCACCAGACACCTGCGCTCCGCTCAACTGGCCCTTGCCACTATCCCATGGATCTACAAGACCAGAACCGGAGGAATATCCTTCTCCCACCTCGCCGCCAAGACCTGGAACACCCTGCCTCTCATCTCAGGCAATCTCCGTCACTGACCCTATCCAGGAAGGATCTTCGACTGAAGCCGAGTGCCAAGACGGTTCAACAGCCCCCCCCACTCAGCACCTTGAGACTCTCACTGGTGAGTAGCTGTGCATTACAAACCCTTGATTGAGTGGTTGATTGATTGATTGATTGAGGAGTGTGTGAAAAGTACGATGAGCTGAAAACCCTTGCACAGAATAGAGTGCATGAGGAGTAAGATGAGAAGATGAGCTGAAACCCATTGCGTAGAGTGGCTGAGCAGTACAATGAGCTGGAAACCCTTGCGTAGGGCGGGGCAGCAGTATGTTAAGTTGGAAACCCATGTGTAGAGTGCTTGAGGAGTACGATGAGCTGGAAACATGCATAGAGTGGATGAGGAGTACGATGAGCTAGAAACACTTGCATAGAGTGGATGAGGAGTACAATGAGCTAGAAACCCTTGCATAGAGTGGTCGAGCTGTATGATGAGCTGGAAGCATTTGTGTAGAGTGGATGAGCAGTACAATGAGCTGGAAGCCCTTGCGGAGGGTAGTTGAGCAGTACGATGAGTTGAAAGCCCTTGCATAGAGTGGGTGAGCTTTATGATGAGCTGAACACCCTTGCAGACAGTGGGTGAGCAGTAGGATGACCTAGAACCCCTAACGTAGAGTGAGTAAGCAGTACGATGAGCTGGCAACCCTTGCATAGAGTGAGTGAGCAGAAAAATGAGCTGGAAACCCTTGCATAGAGTGTGTGAGGAGTTAGATGAACTGGAAACCCTTGCATAGACTGGGTGAACAGTACAATGAGCTGGAAAACCTTGCACAGAGTGGGTGAGCAGTACGATGAGCTGAAAACCTTTACATAGAGTGGGTGAGCAGTACGATGAGCTGAAAACCTTTACATAGGGTGGGTGAGCAGTACGATGAGGTGAAAACCCTTGCAGAGAGTGGGTGAGCAGTACAGTGAGCTGGAAAGCTTTGCATAGAGTGGGTGAACAGTACAACGAGGTGAAAGCCCTTGCGTAGAGTGGCTGAGGAGACCAATGAGATGGAAACCCTTGCACAGAGTGGGTGAGCAGGACTATGGGCTGAAATCCTTGCATATAGTGGGTAAACAGTACGATGAGCTGGAAACCCTAATGTGGAGTGGGTGAGCAGTACTATGGGCTTAAATCCATGCATGTAGTGGGTGAGCAGCACAACGAGGTGGAAACCCTTGCGTAGATTGTGTAAGCAGTATGCTGATCTTGAAACCCTTGCTAAGAGTGAGTGAGCAGGACTATGGGCTGAAATCCTTGCATATAGTGGGTAAACAGAATGATTAGCTGTAGAGTGGGTGAGCAGTACGGTGAGCTGGAAAAATTTACATAGAGTGGGTGAGCAGTACGATGAGGTGGAAGCCCTTGCGTAGAATGTGTGAGGAGTAATATGAGATGGAAATTCTTGCATAGATTGGGTGAATAGTACAATGAGATGGAAACCCTTGCACAGAGTGAGTGAGCAGTGCAATGAGCTGGAAACACTTGCGTATAGTGAGTGAGCAGTACGATGAGGTGAAAACCTTTGCACAGTGGGTCAGCAGTACAATGAGCTGGAAACCCTATCATAAAGTGTGTGAGCAAAACGATGAGCTGGAAGCCATTGCATGGAGTCGGTGAGCAGCACAATGAGCTGGAAACCCTAATGTAGAGTAGATGAGCAGCACGATGAGCTGGACACCCTTGCAGACAGTGGGTGAGAAGAACAATGACCCATAAACCATTACAGAGAATGGGTGAGGAGTACAGTGAGTTGGAAACCCTTCTGTAGAGTGGGAGAAGAGGACAATTAGCTGGATACCTTAACAGAGTGTGTGATCAGTACGATGAGCTGGAAACCCTTGAATAGAGTGGGCAAGCAGTACTATAAGCTCAAAACCCTTGTGTAGAGTGCGTGAGGAGTACAGTGAGCTGGAAACCCTAATGTAGAATAGGTCAGCAGTATGATATACTGGAACTCCTTGCATGTAGTGGGTGAACAGTACGATGAGCTGGAAACCCTTACATAGAGAGGGTTTTTAGCTCATGTGTTAATCTTCTGTACTACACAAGACCATGGGGCATATTTACAAGCCCCTACTGCCATCATAACATCACGTTTTCAGACGCTGTGGGCGCCATAGGGTCTTCACCTTATTTACAAGGCAGCGTTAAGCCGCTTAACATGGCTTAACGCTGCTTTGCAAATAAGGCCCCCTTTTACGCTATACTTAGCATGAAAGGGGTGGGCAATGGGTGTTGTGATGGGCGTTCTGCCGTAACACACAACGGGGCATATTCTCAAGGAGCTATCGCCGGGTTAACGGAACTTTAGCGCAGCCAAAGTCACGATAAAGTTACCTCCCCATTCACAACCCGGTGCCTACAGCCCATATCACCAGTTTTCTGGCGATAGCATCCTCAAAAAACATCGCCACAGATGAACCTGGCAACTATCGCTAATGAGATGCAGAGTAGGCGTTCCCGAGCAAAAACCCACGACAACACCACTCCACAACATTCTCAACAACCAGACAGATATGCGATAAGAACACAAAACAGGCGATAAGGCGTGTTAACAGCAGGAAATTAACACCTGCTCTGACCTGGTGCAAAGTCGGACGACAACCGGCACCAGACAAGGGAGCACAGCCCATAGCCAAGCATGAAGAACAACAGATGCCTCCGTGCAACTGAACATGCAGCCCGGAGCACCAAGAGGGCAACAATACATACCCCCACCCCCACCCTGGACCCCACCACCCCCCTTCCCTCCTGACAAGGAGAATGCACATCAACCCCACGAAACCATGACCCAAACAAATCGCCTGAAGTCGCACAACCACAACGCCTAACAGACAGGTGTGGCCACAAAAATTGAAACACACATCCACATCATAGAACCAAAACAAAACCTTTATTACAGATGAAACAAATCAAAACAATCATGAAGAGGCACGGCGGGTCTTTTCCGGGCATTCCATAAGTCACAGCCTGCAAGACAGAAAGACAGATAAGAAGGTGTGTCATGCGCCCATCAAAGGACAGAGAGGGAGAGCGACAGAGAGAGAGAGAAAGGTAGAGAGAGAGAGGGAGAGAGAAAAGAGAGGGCGAAAGGGAGAGAGGAAGAGAGGGAGAGAGAAAGAGAAAGAGAGAGGGAGAGAGAAAGAGAGAGGGAGAGAGGAAGAGAGAGGGAAAGAGTGAGAGAGAAGGAGAGAGGGAGAGAGGGAGAGAGAAAGAGAGAGGGAGAGAGAGTACCGACACTGCGGACCCAGGCCCCACTGCTCACCTGCAGCCACTGGTGTGTCTCCAACCACGTGCCAGCACACACTGCAGTCCCCCAGGTCACTCATCTGAAACAGTTGACAGAGACATGAATGGCAGAGTCCATACTCTAGCACATGCCATCACCGCTTGCCCGCCCCTGCGCACCGAGGCTGCTGCACCCCAACCCCTCCTGCCGCCCAGAGGAGACTGCCCGCCCCTGCACGACCAGGACTCACTGCTCACCTTCCGCCACTGGCGTGTCTCCAAGAGGGCACACCATGTGCCTGTGGGATCTCCAACCCCTTGGGCTGCGAGCATGGCACCCTCCACATCATGCAGCCACGCACTGCGGGGCACCAGGTCTCACACATGATTCTGGGTCTTGATTACGCAATGGCAGAGAACACATCAGTGCACAGGGCATCATCGCAGGCTGCACACCCGCTCAGCCCAATAGGTGCCACTAACTCTGTGAACTGTGAGGTGATGCCACGTGGCGGGAGGCACGCACTGCCCGCTGGCTCAGGCCTACACTGCGGTCCAGCAGGGCTCACACCAATACCACCATTCCGGAACGCCCAGACAGCGCATCATTGCAGGCTGCACACCGACTAAGCACTGAAGGTGCCCCTACCTCAGTGTAGAGTGTTGCATGCGGAGCAGTACAGGGCCATGCAAAGCCCACCTTGCATCGTCGGCCCGTGGCGGGCCATCCAGAGTCCTTCTGTGAATGACATGTTCCTCAGTAGTGGAGGAGTCCCGTCCGCAGTCTGATATCTGTGTCATGGGTGACCAGACAGAGTATGGCAGTCCATGTCGAGGTCCAAGGTGAGTGTCGCAAAATGCATCGGGGGACACTGGAAGGGGAAAATGCTGAGGGCAGAACCAAGCATTAACAGGCCATACGGCGGACATGGATGCTACCGCTTCCTTATGACCACAAGGCCAGATTCATCCGCATCTTCGTCCTCTGCTGTTTCAGGTGCCTCACATGTGGGTGGTGGTGTTCTGTCTCCAGCACTGTGTGGCACTGACACCTCAGGGGCTGGAGGTGGAATGTCTGCCGCACTGTGTGGCACTGACACGTCAGGGGCCGGAGATGTGGATGG
Organism: Triturus cristatus; assembly: GCF_964204655.1. Classification (NCBI taxonomy): domain Eukaryota; kingdom Metazoa; phylum Chordata; class Amphibia; order Caudata; family Salamandridae; genus Triturus; species Triturus cristatus. The sequence goes on along the minus strand of NC_140592.1, from coordinate 15,667,623 downwards.
AGTGGTAGCAGCAGCATGCATCAGCGCCAGGCCTTGTGGCAGCAATGCCATGAGGATGATCTTTATGGCATCGAGGGAGCCAGCCAACTCTCGCTGGTGTGCAGCCATGTCAGCCACTGTTTCCACACGCTGACGCTCCCTGTCCTCCATGAGCCTCTGCATGAGTCCCAACTCCTGTGCGAGCTCGCTGGAGTCACTATGACTGGCCAGTTGTTCTTGTCTCTGAGTCAGGACCCTGGCAATGTCAGCCATGGTTTGTTGGAGAGCATGGAGCAGACTGTGGGTGTCCGTTAGGGACTGTGAGTGGTCCCTGATGGCACTTAGACACCCACTTATGGTGTCTAGTTCGTCTGCCATGTGGCCTTTTACCTGGACTTCACGCCTATGGTTCAGGAGGCACGGCGGTCATTTCTTAAAGTAATAAAAAAACAGTTATGCAAATGTTCAATCAAATATTTAATGTGGTATCCGGCTAAACTGGGAGCCAAACTAGCTGGCAAGGTCCATTAGACCTCCCGAAAACCTGCCACTTATCCGGTGCAATCACAGGACAGATGCAGATATGTTGACAACCGCCCAGCAGGGCTGGGGGCGGCCCTCACCGCACAATGATGCAGTATGACATTGGAGAGGAGATAAAGCATCACATCTGGGCGACACCTTGGTAAGTATCGGCTAACACGTTTATTTTCCATGGGGTATACAGATTAAAGTCATCCAACGAGCAGACATGGCCCACTGCTGGACTGGAGTTTGATTCTGCTGTCTTTACTCTCTCTACAAGCATAGCTTTCGATCCCATTCGGGCGGAACAGATGTGGTAGTTGGTGGAAAGTGGGGGACAGTCCGAGTCACCCTCCTCTCCCAAACATAATAAATTGCATTTTTTTGTTTTGTAACGTGCTATTCAAATTTGATGTACAGCTGATCGGGTGTGACAGGTGTTTGTTGTACTGCAACCCTCTTCAGAATTCTGTTTATAAAGCGCTCTGACACCGCGATGGTCAGGTTCGCACTTTATAAATAAAAATAAATATGTATGGGGTAGATGATGTATTTGTTTATTCAGTTACGGACTCCTACAAGGTACAAGGGAAGGCTGCACACTCTCTGGCTCCCCCCAAATGTTTAGCGAACAGCCGCAGTTATGATCACCGCTGCATGTGTATCCGTATGTTTCTATTTACAGAGAGTTCTTCCGCTGGCATTCAGGGCGTGGGATGTGGGGGGGAGGGGAGTTTTGGGATTATTGTTTTGTATACTGTCGACCATCTCATGTATTTATGAGGGACACGCTGCTGGGTCACTGCGGTCAAAACAGCACAATATAGCTTCCTAGTTCGACTATTGGTACACGAAGAGGCAGCTACAATAGATGAATTAGTTGGAATGTGCGTGGGTTTAACAATCCATGGAAATCCTGACAAGTACCACTTTACCTCACAAGACACGGGCGCAAATTGTTTTCCCCAAGAAACACATATGCCACCAGGAGTTCACCCTGCGTTTGCACACACACAGGGACCGCACAGGTTCCGCGCATCTTACTCCCCCTAACCCGGTGGAGTTGCAATCGTTGCCCTCAACAAAGCACCCTTTAAGCTGCAGGAATGGCAGGCGAACACCCAGGGCCGTTGGATACTCGCAGTGGGGTATGTACACAACACATCTCTGATTCTCCTTAACATTTACGGTTCGAAAACAGTGTTGGACTTGGCCCTTCTGGCAGGTTCACCCCTGAATTTTTTGCTTTTACTGGTGACCTGGTGGTAGTGATTTTTTGGTTTCTGCGCACTTTCCCTGTGTCCCAGAGTAAAGTGCGTGCGCACTCTGAGTGCATGTGGTGAGATAGGCCTGCCCTCCCATAGGAATGCATGGGGTATGTATGTGCCCCTGGTAGTTCCTAATGCGTGGGGTGTGCAGGGTCGAGTCTGGTATGTGCGGACTCGTGTGATGAAATGCTGCGCGATGATGTGTGCGGCGTACAAGTACCTAGAATGGAAGTGCCACTTCTAGAAGTGGGCACTTCTGTGTGCAGTGTGAAATGTGTGCCTGGTCTGGCGATTGGCTGGCTGAGATCATGTGACGGGCTAGGGAATCCCCAGAGTCAGGAGGAGTCACCCAGTGGTGAATAGGGAGATCAGCAGATAGATGGGTGGGAGGAGTACACCTGGGTCCTGAATAGGGCTGGGTTTTCCCCACACAATGCTGGCTCCGCCCCCTGTGGTGCGACTGATGACCCTGGCCTGCTCTCTGAATAGGGAGAGGGGCTGAGCAAAACAAAGTGCTCAGGAACCAGTTGTAACTGGTTCGCCCCTTCCCTGCACCTTGAGACAAAGGTGTTCTGTGTATAAGAAGGGGCTGTGACCCCATGTAAAATGTTCTCTTCCAGGATCCTATCTGAGGGGGGCTGCTGCTGCTGGAGGCCAGGAGGAACCGCCACTTGGGACTGCCTTCCTGCCTGGAGGGCCCAGTGAGCTGGCCCCTGGCCCAGCCTTGCCCCCTGCCTACCTTCCTGAACTTTGCTGGTCTTTCCTTCTCCCCTAAGCGCCTGGAAGCGCTTCTATTTTACTTATAGCGCTAGGAGCGCTCTATTTGTGGCCCCAGCAGCTCTACGATAATTCACGGGGGGAACCCCGACGTAGGGATTCCCCCGTTTTTGCCGAGATCGAGCGGGAGCCCACCTCGCTGATTATGCCGTGTTTCTTTGCCTGATCCTCGCGGGTGCCTACCCCGCTTATTTGTTTATTTCACGGCGGGTGCCCACCCCGCCGTACATCCACTATAACGAGGGAGCCTACCCCTCTTATTGCTGAAGTTTAGGATCTTCGCCGCGGTCCGGGCTTGGACAGGAAGTCAGGCTGTCCTTGTTGGGACGTGGGCGGGGCCTCGTTCCGAAACAGGAAGCAGATGGGAGCCCACCCCGCGTTCCTGTGCTGGACGAGGAAGCCAGCGTCGGCACCCGGGGCCCCAGGAAGCGAGGGAGAGCCCCGTGGAGCACCGAGAAGAGCCCGGGGAAAGTGCGAGGGCATCGCGAGGCTCCCATCTGCGAGGGAAGCCCCGCACCGCGTGCAAAGTGCTGCCGGTCCTGCCGAGAGAAGAGCAGGGGGAAGAGCCCGCATGCAGCTGCAGGAGTCCCGGTGAGTGGGGCTCCAATTGGATCTTGTTGGGGGCAAATTATTTGTGTAGAGAGCCCACGAGGCTCCAACATATACGGGGGCAGTTCTTTTGGTGTCCAGAGCGGCCCCGGAAGGCAGCGGGCCGCTCCAACGTACAAGGACACGGTTGGTCTCCGAGCACGAGTGGCGCTCCAATGGACGAGGACACGGTTGGTCTCCGAGCGCGAGTGGCGCTCCAACATGGGGGGACATTGTCGGCTAAGAGCGCGCGGCACTCTAAAACGTCCAGGGGCATTTTTTCTTTTGTGTGGTGAGCCCACGGGGCTCCCACGCGGCGCAGTGGTGTTAAGAAGCCCCGAGAAGGCTCCAACATACGGGGGCATTTCTTCAGTGATAGAGCGGCCCCAGATGGCAGCAGGCCACTCCCACCTTGCCTCCCCAGTGTTGTTCAGAGCCACGGAGGCTCTAGGTGGGCATTTCTTGTTGTAGAGCCCAGAGGGGCTCAGGGGGCCACGAGTGTTGTGTATTCAGAGCCCTGGAAGGCTCCAACGCTGGCCCCAGCATCTTCCCAGCTGCCCAGCACTTAGTGGGCAGCTGCCACGTTTAGGCCCCCCACCCTGACATTGGGACACAGGGCGTCCTAGCCCCGACAAGGCCAGTTGGCCTAGGGACTGCCACAGGTGGTGGCTAATGTGAGTTTTGCGCTATTGTTCCTAAACCTGCACCTCTGAATGTGTTTTTATGCGTCATGTGCCTTGTGTTTACACCTCTGAATGTGTTGTGATGCATCATGTGTAATGTGCGTTTACCCCTACAGGTATTGTGATACTTAGGTGGTTGCTGTTCTCCTAGTACAGGTGGTGCTAGTGAGGTCCTGGTTCCCTGCGCAATATTCTCCTAAAATGGTTAGGGTTGCGTAGGTGGTACTTACCTGTTACCAGTAGTTACTGGTTGTGTGCTACATGTGTTATTTTGCGCTACAGTAATTTTATATCCTATGTTCTAAGTGCTAGTTCTAAAAGTGCTAATTCCTGACAGTGGTCCAGGTGGCCCTGTCCCCTGTACATATAATCCCTTGTAAAATTCTGCCCGTGCCAGTTGGCACAGTGTAAATTGTGTGAATATTATCTAATGTGTTTATTATAATACAAAGGTTATTTTTATATATAACCTTGTGTGGAGTTTCCTTTGTGGTGTACCTAGGGTGTTGTTGCTGTGTGCGTGCGCAAACGCTTTACACATTGCCTCCAGGATAAGCCTGACTGCTCGTGCCAAGCTACCAAGGGGGTGAGCAGGGGTTATCTTTGGCGTGTAACTCCCCAGCCCTGACTTGGAGTGGTGGTTTCTGCCTGGCTTTGGCGCAAGCCCTAGCAACCAGAAATCCCATTTCTAACATTGGTGATCAGCGGTGGGATTTGGACTTGCGTTTGCGCAGTGCCACAGCGACAGCTGGCTGCACCACAAAACTCTGCATTTAGATAGTCACATGGTATAGGGATTATTGTTCTAAGTTTGTTCTTAAATGTAATTTCTTTGGAAATGTGTTTCTTGTGCACTGTGAGTTAGGTGTCCCTAGCTCGGGAGGGTAGATCATCCCCCTAAGTGCATTGTGTTTTCTGGATTCACCAGAGGGTGGGATCCAGTGGTGGCAGCATAATAGTGTCCAGTACATTTGTTCCCCGCCCTGCGCCCAGAGTTGGTACCTGTGTCACTTGTGGTCAGGTTGAGGAATCAGTGGTGGTAGAAACTGCCTTACCAGTCCGAGGGGAGGGTTGTGTGTGGATGAGTGGTGTGTGGCACTAGACAAGTGAGTGTGAGTTCTCTGGGATAGAGAGCTTGCTGAATCCTTTGCGAATTGTGTACTCCTGTGTTAAGCTCAGACCCCTAGGTTCCCTGTGTAATCTTTTCACCAGAACGTCTGCCAAAATGGAGCCTGCTTTTGATTTCTGTGATCTGTTTAGATACAGTATGTTGGAGTTGGTAAGGTTCTGTGAAGAGAGAGACATAGGGGTGGATGAGTCAGACACTCAGTCCGAACTTAGAAGCAGCCTGATCCTATGGCAAAAGGGTCAATGGGATCTTGAGCGCAGTAGGATAGGGGCCCGGGCCTCACACCTGGAGGGTTGTGGGTCTGTGGGGAGCCCTGAAGATTCAGAAGAGGAGGAAGAGGATGACAGTACCTGGACGCCAGTAGAGAGTGAGGACCCCATAGGTAGGGAGTCCCTTGCTGGGTCCAGCGTAGGAGGCAGCGCCTCATCCCTTTCCCTGTCCCCAGAGGAGTGGGAAGATAGGAGGAAAGAAAGGGAACAACAGCTGGCGTTAGAAAAGCTCAGGTTAGAGCATGCTAGGGTGCAGCTGGAGGTCAAGAAGCGACAGCTAGAGACTGAGAGGGTCTTGGTGCAGGAAAGAATAGAGGAGACGGAGAGGGCCTCCACCAGAGGCAAAGTAGCTCTGGAGGGTAGACTATCCCCTGCGCGCAGTTTTAATTTTCTGGATTCACCAGTAAGGGTGGGATCCAGTGGTGGCAGCGAAATAGAGTCCAGTGCAGGACGTCCCATTCCCAGTTCCCCCAGTCTGGTACCTGTTTCCCAGAAGGAGGAGTTAAGGTTGAAATTCAGGGGCAGTAGGAAGCTGTCCACCAGTCTTGGGACAAGTTTGTGGGTGAATGTGAGGATGCTCTGGATGATTGGGTAAGGGTAAACACGAAACGGGATTTTGACGGACTGTATGCTCTGGTTATCACAGAGCAGCTGCTCAGTAGTTGTTATCCTGAGTTGCGCCAACACCTGTTGGGATGTGACGCCTTGGATCCTTGGACCCTGGCAAGAAAAGCAGACCGTTGGGAAGGGGTCCTAAGTTCTGATGAGGAATGGGAGAGTACTTCCAACAGTAGTGACTCAAGTAGCTTCCAGTCCAGTATGGGTGAAGAGGCTCAGAGTAACCCAGCTAGGTCCCAGAGTAGTGAGAGGGGTGTAGGGGCTCACGTCCTATCTCAGTGGAGTAGGAGTGAGTGGGTGACTTTGAGTCCCCAGAGGCCCGAAACCCAGTCTCAGAACCTGGATGGTTTCTTCAGGGAACACCAGGTTGGGGGCCTAGGCTGTCCTGTGAGTCCATTTGAGGAAGATCACCTAGTGTATGGAGGACCTGGAGCGTCTGTAAATAGAGCTCCAGTGGTTCTGATGTCTGGCAGTGCCGCTCCGGTAGGGAGGGTACAGAAGTCCAGCGAGAGGAGTGGCATGGGGCTGTGTTCCCCGGTGGAGGAGCCAGTGTGTCAGAGACCAGCCGGGAGGGCTGAGTCTCCTAGAGGTGACCATGGTGACCACACGTCTGTCCTGGGGGATCTTTGTGCACTGTCAGGTGGACAGGGGACGGGAGATCTGCGCCAGGCAGACTGGCACGCAACATATGAGGCATAAGTTACTCTCGGGGGGATGGTGTGTGAGTCCCCAGAAGTCCTGGGGTGCCAGGCAATTATTCCACCAAAGGTTCTAGACCAGAGGTTGGGAGGCCAGGTTCAGGATCAGCCTGACCTGAAGGGTAGGACGACTGTAATCAGCGTCGCGACCAGTTCTTCTTCCAGAGGTACCGCCCCAGTTGGTAGGGAGCCGGACTCTGGAAGGGGGTGCAGAGGGTGGGAGAGCCCAACTCTGACCCCGGTGCAACCTGAGGGGTTAAACCCTAGGTTGGGAGACCAGTTCTCAGGGAGGGGTCCTGGGCTGGTAGGTGAATTGCGTTACGGGGTCGCCTCTCAGAGGAAGAGAGGGCGGAACCCTAGAAGAAGAGGTAGGGGGAGGAGAGCCTCGCCCGTGACTTTTGGTCAGCTTGAGGGTACAGACCCTAGGCTGGAGGATCAGTGGCAGTTTAGAACTGCCCTGATGAGGGGTAGAGTGGAGAATGGCCGCTATGTGCCAGGGGTTACTACCCCCCACTCTGTGGTTAGGCAAGGACCGGTGGCACCTGGGTGGCCTAGGGCCTGGTCTTGGCCGCGGACAGCTTGGGAGTACCAGTGGGGTAGCCCAGTTGGTCCGGACAGTGGTTTTAGAAGGAATCCCATGGGTTCACAGTGGTGTAGAACAGGAGGGTGTCCCTGCAGTTGCGGGCCCGCGTCCGTGTTCTATCGCCCCAAGCAGGGAAGTCCATCACGGTGGTGATTGGTCTACCCTGCATTTTGGCTGGAAGGGGGTTGTGTTGGACTTGGCCCTTCTGGCATGTTCACCCCTGAACTTTTTGCTTTTACTGGTGACCTGGTGGTAGTGATTTTTTGGTTTCGGCGCACTTTCCCTGTGTCCCAGAGTAAAGTGCGTGCGCACTCTGAGTGCATGTGGTGAGATAGGCCTGCCCTCCCATAGGAATGCATGAGGAATGTATGTGCCCCTGGTAGATCCTGATGCGTTGGGTGTGCAGGGTCGAGTCTGGTATGTGCGGACTCGTGTGATGAAATGCTGCGCGATGATGTGTACGGCGTGCATGTACCTAGTATGGAAGTGCCACTTCTAGAAGTGGGCACTTCTGTGTGCAGTGTGAAATGTGTGCCTGGTCTGGCGATTGGCTGGCTGAGGTCATGTGACGGGCTAGGGAATCCCCAGAGTCAGGAGGAGTCACCCAGTGGTGAATAGGGAGATCAGCAGCTAGATGGGTGGGAGGAGTACACCTGGGTCCTGAATAGGGCTGGGTTTTCCCCACACAATGCTGGCTCCGCCCCCTGTGGTGCGACTGATGACCCTGGCCTGCTCTCTGAATAGGGAGAGGGGCTGAGCAAAACAAAGTGCTCAGGAACCAGTTGTAACTGGTTCGCCCCTTCCCTGCACCTTGAGACAAAGGTGTTCTGTGTATAAGAAGGGGCTGTGACCCCATGTAAAATGTTCTCTTCCAGGATCCTATCTGAGGGGGGCTGCTGCTGCTGGAGGCCAGGAGGAACCGCCACTTGGGACTGCCTTCCTGCCTGGAGGGCCCAGTGAGCTGGCCCCTGGCCCAGCCTTGCCCCCTGCCTACCTTCCTGAACTTTGCTGGTCTTTCCTTCTCCCCTAAGCGCCTGGAAGCGCTTCTATTTTACTTATAGCGCTAGGAGCGCTCTATTTGTGGCCCCAGCAGCGCTACGATAATTCACGGGGGGAACCCCGACGTAGGGATTCCCCCGTTTTTGCCGAGATCGAGCGGGAGCCCACCCCGCTGATTATGCCGTGTTTCTTTGCCTGATCCTCGCGGGTGCCTACCCCGCTTATTTGTTTATTTCACGGCGGATGCCCACCCTGCCGTATATCCACTATAACGAGGGAGCTTACCCCTCTTATTGCTGAAGTTTAGGATCACCGCCGCGGTCCGGGCTTGGACAGGAAGTCAGGCTGTCCTTGTTGGGACGTGGGTGGGGCCTCGTTCCGAAACAGGAAGCAGACGGGAGCCCACCCCGCATTCCTATGCTGGACGAGGAAGCCAGCGTCGGCACCCGAGGCCCCCAGAAGCGAGGGAGAGCCCTGTGGAGCACCGAGAAGAGCCCGGGGAAAGTGCGAGGGCAGCGCGAGGCTCCCATCTGTGAGGGAAGCCCCGCGCCGCGTGCAAAGTGCTGCTGGTCCCGCCGAGAGAAGAGCAGGGGGGGCTGTTCTTTTGGTGTCCAGAGCGGCCCCGGAAGGCAGTGGGCCGCTCCAACGTACAAGGACACGGTTGGTCTCCGAGCGTGAGTGTCGCTCCAACGTACGAGGACATGGTTGGTCTCCGAGCGCGAGTGGCGCTCCAATGTGGGGGGAAATTGTCGGCTAAGAGCGCGCGGCGCTCTAAAACGTCCAGGGGCATTTTCTTTTGTGTGGTGAGCCCACGGGGCTCCCACGCAGCGCAGTGGTGTTAAGAAGCCCCCAAAAGGCTCCAACATACGGGGGCATTTCTTCAGTGATAGAGTGGCCCCAGATGGCAGCGGGCCACTCCCACCTTGCCTCCCCAGTGTTGTTCAGAGCCACGGAGGCTCTAGGTGGGCATTTCTTGTTGTAGAGCCCAGAGGGGCTCATGGGGTCACGAGTGTTGTGTATTCAGAGCCCTGGAAGGCTCCAACGCTGGCCCCAGCATCTTCCCAGCTGCCCAGCACTTAGTGGGCAGCTGCCACGTTTAGGCCCCCCCCCTGACATTGGGACACAGGGCGTCCTAGCCCCGACAAGGCCAGTTGGCCTAGGGACTGCCACAGGTGGTGGCTAATGTGAGTTTTGCGCTATTGTTCCTAAACCTGCACCTCTGAATGTGTTTTTATGCGTCATGTGCCTTGTGTTTACACCTCTGAATGTGTTGTGATGCATCATGTGTAATGTGCGTTTACCCCTACAGGTATTGTGATACTTAGGTGGTTGCTTTTCTCCTAGTCCAGGTGGTGCTAGTGAGGTCCTGGTTCCCTGCGTGACATTCTCCTAAAATGGTTAGGGTTGCGTAGGTAGTACTTACCTGTTACCAGTAGTTACTGGTTGTGTGCTACATGTGTTATTTTGCGCTACAGTAATTTTATATCCTATGTTCTAAGTGCTAAGTTCTAAAAGTGCTAATTCCTGACAGTGGTCCCTGTGGCCCTGTCCTGTAGATATCCCTTGTAAAATTCTGCCCGTGCCAGTTGGCACAGTGTAAATTGTGTGAATATTATCTAATGTGTTTTGGTATAATACAAAGGCTATTTTTATATATAACCTTGTGTGGAGTTTCCTTTGTGGTGGGCCTTGGGTGTTGTTGCTGGGTGCGCGCGCAAACGCTTTACACATTGCCTCCAGGATAAGCCTGACTGCTCGTGCCAAGCTACCAAGGGGGTGAGCAGAGGTTATCTTTGGCGTGTGATGGTTTCTGCCTGGCTTTGGCGCAAGCCCTAGCCAACCAGAAATCCCATTTCTAACAAACAGTCAACCCAGACTTCTGTGAGGAACTAAGTGCATATGCCATAGATTAGCCAATGCTCTGGGGAGGGACTATAACATAGCAGGCCACGGGACTGCCCTACTCTGACGTATCATCGGACTCCACGGGCAGCTGTGGCTCTTAGTGACATCACAGAGACATAAACCTTAACAGACGCGTGGCGAGCAACGCACCCACAATGGACAGACGTCACCTTTCGCTCCACAGTGGACGACACCAGACGTTGGATCGATGATAGCGGGTGACATCCAGGGTTATGGGAATGATGCGAGACGCTAACATTTTACTGAGAACACTCTCTGATCACTCCTGAATCGAATTGTCGCTTGTGATTTCCTCTTCCCTGGTCAGTTGCGACTGAAGGAGAGTGAATCGTGTGGTCCTGTCCTCAAAGCTGAAGTTGGGGAAATCATGCTTGTCTACTTCAAATGCGATGAAGGTTCCATGTCCAAGGTGGCCACACTGTGGCCTCCTTTGAGGCACACAGACGAGGAGCCTGTATTCCCAAAGGATCCGGCATCCTTCAATCACTAAGGACAGGGCTGGATGTGCTTGAGGGTGAAGTCAAAAGATTACAAACTGACTCAGACACTGATCATGAGCCGTCCCTGCTAGTTTACTTACAGGAGGCCCTGGAAGAATCTCTTGACGCTGCTGATCATGAGGTCCTGTACCTAGGGAAGCGGACAACAGCCCGAGCATTCACAGAGGGCGGCCGCCTTCGCAGAACCCTCGCCTGGGTGTCCAAAGTGCACAGAGCGCACTCACAACTAGCTGGTATACGGGGCACTGATGGAATCATGGAAACGTCCACCAAAGATATTTCAGGGACTTTTCGCGATAACTAGGAAGGTCACATTCAACACACACAATCTGATATTGCTGCGTACCTTGACAAAGTGCCCCCTGCATGTGTGGAGGGCGACATCCGATAGATTAGAGGATCTAAAACTGGCAGTAGCCGCTTTGGCTAACAGCTATGCACCTGCCTCCCGGTGGAGTTTTATATGGGGGACGTAGATTTGCTTGTGCCGCAGCTGTTAGAGGTGTATAATGAGGCGATAGAAAGAGGTGTACTATCACAATCGATGGTGAAGGTGGACATAACAGTCCTCCCAAAACTGGGTCGGGACCCAGGGCTATAATCTTTATATAGATAGCTGTTGCTGTTAAATGTCAACAACAAAGGGGCATATTATCAAGGCGGCGCTATAAAATTATCGCCGCTTTTGCGTCCGTTTTTGGGCGAAAAGTGGTGATAATTTCATCGCCTTATCAGCAAAGACACACTATCGCGTGTTTTGCTGACTTAGCGCCCGTCACAACAACAGCCGGCTTTGCATCTCTAATGAGATGCAGAGTGGGCGTTCCGTCCCAAAATAACTGGAGAAATGTTGCTAACCGACATTTCTCCAATTATCAATGGGCACGCTAACAAGCATAGCGATAAGAAAAGTAGCGCTAACCGCAGTTATTGCCACTATCCTTATGCCTGCTTTTAGTCTGACTTAGCCATGATATCCAATGGAAGGTGGATATCATGGCTGAGTCTGCCCTGCCCTATCAGCAAGCTATCACCTAACGTTGTGCAATTATCGCTGGATTTCCAGCGATGATTGCACATTTGGCAGCTTGCGCCTGGAATTTTATCGCTGTTGAGATAAGCATTGCTGATAGCACGCTATCTCAGCGATAAAATTCAGCGCTATCCGGCGATAATTATCCTCGCGCTAAGCGCGCTGAGCGATAATTATCGCCGGCCCTTGCTGATATGCCCCAAAATCTTCGCCAAGAATCCTTGCTCAGAGGCTGCAACCACTAACGCAGCAGGTGGTAGAGACAGGCCAAACGGGTTTTATACCCCAGAGGTCTATAGTGCTAAATCTATGCACATTGATGGACATGTTACATAGAATCGGCTTGGACCTACCGGCGGTCGCAATCCTACTAGATGCTGAAAAAGCGTTTGATTCATTGGAGTGAAATTTTATGCAAGGATTTTTACAACGGCTGGGGATCGAGGCATGTTTTCTGACAGCGGTTGACCTGCTCTACAGAGGCCCAACCGCACAAGTGTGAGTCAATAGAACTTTAACGGATCGGTTTAAGATTGCAGGGGAAAGCGACCGGGATTCCCACTGTCGCCATTGATTTTTCCCCTAGCAGTGGAGCCGCCAGCATGCTGGCGATGGTACTTTCACTCCCATGGGGGATATGTGTGGGAGCTGGCCCTGTGGTGCTCTCCTTGTACATGGTTGATGTGATCCTGTTTTTACAGCCTCTGAAGAAGAAACACAGGTCCTATCATCGGAGACATCATACAATTTGGGGACTACTCAGGCATCCAAGTCAATTGGGACAGGTCAGAAATATTTTCATTAAAAGAATGTGTCGCTTCCTGGATGGGGGTTACGATGGCAGACAGAGTCACATATCTGGCAGTTCATGGCAACAAAGATATGGCCGAGCTAGCGATGCGAAAGTTCGAGGTGGCACTCGATTTGTTCAAAGGACGAGTCGATAGATGGATTCAGTTACCTATATCGCTGATGGGGAGAATCTGCATAATAACAATTATGATTTTACCGAAATGTTGCACTGTTTGTCAGCATCCCAATGGTCCTGCCTAAAGTCTTCTTCCATCAACAACAGCAGTAACTTACCAGACTGATTTGGGGGTGGGAGGGAAATAGCTGTGAATTCCTTGGTGCTAACAGAGCCCTTAGACAAGGGTTGAGTGGCAGTTCTTCATCCCATCTTTATCACCTAGTGGCACAGTCCCACCATGCACAACATTGTTACCACGACACTGTCAGACTAACACATGTTAACTGGTTGAGTGCTCATGACGAGCTCAACTCGTCATGAGTCACAGTGGAGCTGTGCTCATGACGAGCTGAGCTCGTCATAACGGCCGCGGCCCACCCATGCTCGATTAATTCCCTGCATTTACAGGAGAATTAATCAATGGGCGGGGTCGTGATGAGCTCAGCTCGTCATGAGCACAGCTCCACTGTAAGTCATGACGAGCTGAGCTCGTCACGAGCACAGCGGTGCCGCGCCTCCCCATCCACCCCCCCCCCCCCCGCAGGGAAGGGGTTAAGCTGGAGAGAACCCTGGGCAGTTGATCACATTGCAAACATTTCAGGAACAGGGAAATAATGCCTTGGCTGTGCTTTGTACCATAGGCTGCGGCATGCAGTAAGATCCATGCTGGCTGACATCCCGAGGGCCCCAATGGAATTGACAATGCTCACTAAAATGATCCAGAGAACACATGTGGCTAAAACAATGGCCTTTCTAGGTCAAGCCTAGACAACGCTTGCGCTGTCTCGTCAAGACATGTTGCATATGCTTAGTGGGCTTATAGCCGCCTATTGCTTTTCATTTGTTTCTTTCAGTGTCCTTTAAAAATCCTTGCTTTCAAGTGTTTAATCTTTCCTATTTGTCCCTCCTTTTCACCAGTTGTTCACTCCCATGGAGCAGCACCCCAGTACTTGGAGCCTTCCACTTGTCCCATTTTACTCCACAAGCTCCACCCAGGCCTAGTGATTACCAGTGGGTAAGATTTATTCAAGCATTCCCTCTGTCACTTTTTGTATACTGTACTGTGTCGCCCTAAGTTGGACGAGTATGCCCAGATGTGGGTCACTGGAACCAAGCTGTACCTGGCTAATGAGCCATAACCAAGACAAAACTGGTCCTGGGTTGCTTTTCTTCCAATGCATGGAGGACCGGGCCTGTCAATTCAGGCTGGATTGTCCCCATTTTGCAGGGTTCACACTGATTTGCATATGGCTGGGTCCAAACTGAGGTAGCATGGTGTGCAAAATAACGAAGGGCTAGGATGTGGCCTGACTAATTACCAGTGGCACAGATTACTTCAAACATTTACCAGTCTGTTTTGTATACTTGAGTGTGCCATCTCTGAGTGGGACGGGTATGCCCATATGTGTGTCTTGTGCAAGCTGTGTCAAAGGAACCGAGCTGTACCCAACTGATGAGCCCTAACTGGGGCAAAACCTTTCCTGGGTTACTTGTGTTCTGGTTCTAGGAGGACGTGGCTTGGCAGTTCGGGCTGGACTGTTCCCAACGGAGCAGGGTCAAGACTGATTTACATAAGGCTGGGTCCAAACTGAGGTGATATGACGTACAAATTATCGATGGACTGGGATGCGACCCGGGTGAGCTGATGTTGGTTCAAACATTCCACCCATCCCTTTTTGTATACTGCAAAGTAGCACTTTGTGGTACTTTCCATTATTTTGGGGCTATTTTACAACAAAAACCAGGGTTTGTGCTAATGTCTAATTTGTAAAATAGTAAGTGCTGGTGCCCAAAGTTCTACTCAGAAGTAAGCCTGGGCGGGGAACTCTGCTCCACTTGCAGAATTTACGGAGTTTCCACACTCCGCGTTACGCAGAGCTCAAAGAGTTCTGAGTTCTTTTACTTGCTCACTCTCATCAACATCAAGTTGGCGAGTGCGAGTGGAGAAAATCCACCTCCTGAAGAGATTTTCCCTTATACGGGCTCGTCAAGGTCAACCTGCCTCTTAAATCCTCTACCAGACGCTTCCTGCTCCTGTATCCCATTCCTGGAGGCTCCTGTTTTCTCTCTAGTCCACCACCAGACCCTCCCTGCCCCTCGTCTCACTCCTGCAGGCTCCTCCTTCCTCTCTAGTCCACCACCAGACACTCCCTGCCCCTGCGTCTCACTCTTGCTGGCTCCTGCTTCCTCTCTAGTCCACCACCAGACACTCCCTGCCCCTGTGTCTCACTCCTGCTGGCTCCTGCTCCCTCTCTAGTCCACCACCAGACACTCCCTACCCCTGAGTCTCACTCCTGCTGGCTCCTGCTTCCTCTCTGGTCCACCAACAGACTCTACCTGCCCCTGTTTCTCACTCCTGCAGGTTCCTGCTCCCTCTCTAGACCACCACCAGATGTCCCCTGTGTCTCTTTCCTGCAGGGTCCTTCTTTCTATCTAGTCCACCACCAGACACTCCCTGCGTCTCATTCCTGCAGGTTCCTGCTTGATCTCTAGTCCACCACCAGACGCTCCCTGCATCTCATTCCTGCAGGTTCCTGCTTCTTCTCGAGTCCACCACCAGACGCTTCCAACCCATGCGTCCCTCTTCTGCAGGCTCCTGCTTCCTCTCTAGTCCAGGACCAGACCCTCTCTGCCCCTGTGTCTCACTCCTGCAGGCTCCTGCTTCCGCTCTAGTCCACCACCAGACGCTTCCTGCTCCTGTGTTGCACTCCTGCAGGCTCCTGCTCCCTCTCTAGTCCACCACCAGACACTCCCTGCCCCTGCATCTCACTCTTGCTGGCTCCTGCTTCCTCTCTAGTCCACCACCAGATGCTCCTTGCTGTCTCACTCCTGCAGGCTCCTGCTTCCTCTCTAGTCCACCATCAGATGCTCCCTGCGTCTAACTCCTGCAGGTTCCTGCTCCCTCTCTAGACCACCACCAGATGTCCCCTGCGTCTCTCTCCTGCAGGGTCCTTCTTTCTCTCTAGTCCACCACCAGACACTCCCTGCGTCTCATTCCTGCAGGTTCCTGCTTCCTCTCGAATCCACCACCAGACGCTCCCAACCCCTGCGTCTCTCTTCTGCAGGCTCCTGCTTCCTCTCTAGTCCAGGACGAGACCCTCTCTGCCCCTGCGTCTCACTCCTGCAGGCTCCTGCTTCCTCTCTAGTCCACCACCAGGCGCTTCCTGCTCCTGTGTCGCACTCCTGCAGGCTCCTGCTCCCTCTCTAGTCCACTACCAGACCCTTCCTGTGTCTCACTCCTGCAGGCTCCTGCTCCCTCTCTAGTCCACCACCAGACGCTCCCTACCCCTGCGTCTCACTCCTGCAGGCTCCTGCTTCCTCTCTAGTTCACCGCCAGACGCTCCCTACCCCTGCGTCTCACTCCTGCTGGCTCCTGCTTCCTCTCTAGTTCACCACCAGATCCTCCCTGTGTCTCACTCCTGCTGGCTCCTGCTTCCTCTCTAGTTCACCACCAGATCCTCCCTGTGTCTCACTCCTGCAGGCTCCTGCTCCCTCTCTAGTCCACCACCAGACGCTCCCTACCCCTGCGTCTCACTCCTGCAGGCTCCTGCTTCCTCTCTAGTTCACCGCCAGACGCTCCCTACCCCTGCGTCTCACTCCTGCTGGCTCCTGCTTCCTCTCTAGTTCACCACCAGATCCTCCCTGTGTCTCACTCCTGCTGGCTCCTGCTTCCTCTCTAGTTCACCACCAGATCCTCCCTGTGTCTCACTCCTGCAGGCTCCTGCTCCCTCTCTAGTCCACCACCAGACGCTCCCTACCCCTGCGTCTCACTCCTGCAGGCTCCTGCTTCCTCTCTAGTTCACCGCCAGACGCTCCCTACCCCTGCGTCTCACTCCTGCTGGCTCCTGCTTCCTCTCTAGTCCACCACCAGACGCTCTCTGCGTCTCACTCCTGCAGGCTCCTGCTTTCACCCTTGATGGCGGATTTCTTTCTCTTCCTTTGTCTTTCCCCTTTGCGCGTTTTTACCTTTGCTGATCTCAGCAAATATCTGATGAGGAAAAATAAATGCTGAACCTTAAAAATTAGTGCGGTTGACCCCCCACCGGCAACGACCGGCTCAAATGAAGCACTGTTTTGTACTGGAAACGAAATACCAAATCAATACTTAGCGCAGTGTTGATGTCATATTTTCTTGGGACAAAACCTGCGCAAAATGATAGTAAATATACATCAGAATTTCCTTCCATTTTGAAAACAAGGATGCATTTGGAACTAAAACAGCAGAAAAGCACGCAAGTGAAGCACACTGCAGCTGCGCGTGCCCTGCTCGTTCGCGTGGGTCGCGTGCACTCAGGACACATGTTTGATGCCAACGGTACGTGATTAGGGGGCATAGTAACAAGCAGGCGATAAAAAATTATCGCCGCTTTTGTGGCCGTTTTTGGCCGAAAAGGGGTGATAATTTTATCGCCTAATTAGCAAGGCCACGCTAACGCGTGAAACCTTGCTTTAGCGTCAGGATTCCTAACGCCCAGCTTTGCATCTCTAATGAGATTCAAAGTGGGTGTTCCTGACCTGGCATGACAGGAGAAATGTCGCTAAGCGACATTTCTCCTATCAGCAAGCCCCACGCTATGAAGCATAGCGTCAGGAAAAGTAGCGATAACCCCTGTTATCGCTACTTTCCTTACGCCTGCTTCAGGACTGACTTAGCCATGATATCCTATGGAAGGTGGATATCATGGCTAAGTTTGTGAGTCCCTATCAACTAGCTAACGTGAGATTATCGCTGGGTTTCCAGCGATAATCTCACGTTAGCCAGTTAGCGCTAGGATTTTTATCGCTGATGAGATAAGCATTGCTAATAGCACGCTATCTCAGCGATAAAAATCGGCGCTAGCCGGCGATAATTATCCGAGCGCTAAGTGCGCTCAGCGATAATTATCGCCGGTTGTTGTTGATATGCCCCCAAGTGATTCTGGCAAAATAACTTGGGGGCATATTATCAAGAAAGGCGATAAAATTATCGCCGCTTTAGCGTCAGAAAACTGCCGCTAAAACGCCGATAATGGACTTGATAATATGCTCTATGGAATTTTAATGGAAGCCCATGTTAGACGTCCTTCACATCTAACATGGGCTTCAATTGGAATTCCATAGAGCATATTATCAAGCCCATTATCGCCGCTCTAGCGGCAGTTTTCTGGCGGTTTTCTGCCGCTAAAGCGGCGATAAATTTATCGCCTGTCTTGATAATATGCCCCATGGAATCTTAAGATTTATAAATGTGTAAAGAAAATCACACGTGGTTTGTAGAAAGCAATATCGGAGGTCATAGCTTTGTCTCCCAGTGTGAACCTATAAAAGTATGCCTTTTATTACATTTTTATCGGTGTCCCCTCATCAAACATAAAGTCTGAGCTATGGCCCCATAACTCTGCCCTGGAGGCGGCGGGTATTTTATTGATCAGAGCGGCTGTCATCGGCCTCCCGGAAACGGCCATAAACTTGAAACCCCCAAAGATAAATAGACCCATTAGGGGGGACAGAGACTTTATGTACCCGAAGAAAAGCTCTCACCTTGCCTGGAGGTGGACTGGCCTAAAGAAGATATTCAGAGAGTGGCTCTAAAGCAGCCAGAAGGGCTGGGGCAGAGACACATCAGTCTGACTGCAATGCTCCAACCCTACAGGCCTGCTGGGAAATCTCTAAATGTATCGTCGTTAGGCCAGTCCGTCTCGACGTGCACGCTTTGAGACCTCAAGAGGCGCCTTCAGCAGAAAACAGCTCCACAACCTCACAAAGGCATCAGTGATGACCTCCCACCCTCGATGACGTCACTAATTACATCCCCCCCTTTTGTGTCTCCTCGCCCTAGAAAAGAGCCTCTTCCACGCCCGGGGGTGGACTGGCCTTCCCAAAGCGACAGCACCAGGGTTTGAAGGCCCCTCTAGTTTGGTCTTCGGCCAAAACCGGAACATTTAAGGGGCATATCATCAACGCGGCGCTAAAAAATGATCGCCGCTTTTGGGTCCATTTTCGGACAAAAAGCGGCGATAATTTTATCGCCATATCAGCAAGGTCACGCTATCGCGTGAAACCTTGCATTAGCGCCTGTTTACTGAACGCCCATCTTTGCATCTCTAATGAGATGCAAAGTGGGCGTTCCTGCCCAGGATAACGGGAGAAATGTCGCTAAGCGACATTTCTCCAATTATCAATGGGCACGCTAACCTGCAGAGCGACAAGCAAAGTAGCGATAACCCCTGTTACCGCCACTTTCCTTACGCCTGCTTCAGGGCTGACTTAGCCGTGATATCCTATGAAGGTGGATATCATGGCTGAGTCTGCCTTGCCCTATCATCAAGCTAACGCCAAACTTTCTGAGATTATCGCTGGATTTCCAGCGATAATCTCACATTTCCACGTTACCCGGCGATAATTATCCTAGCGTTAAGTGCGCTTAGCGATAATTATCGCCGGTCCTTGATGATATGCCCTCATGTCTTTGTTCCTTTTGGGTTTATTTATTTAATTTTCAGTTTTCGTACAGCACAAACATAGGGTCTCATTTACATAGAACTGGCGTAGGGCAGAGCCGCACGCCTCCTTTCCGTGCAGCCCAACGCCAATTTGAAAGGGCAAGATAAGGTGCATTGCTGTCCTTTCAGCCAGCACCAGCGCACAATTTACAGCCGTGCGCCAACGGAGGCGCCCTCGCACCATGCTGCAAAGGTGCCTGTGTTGTTGGCATAATTGTTTTTGTGCAGGAAGGGGCACCTTCCTGCACATAAACACTCTTTGCAGGCAATTTACTCTATGTGCAGAATGCAGCACACATGGAAAGAGCAAAATACGAGGAGAAATGAAACCTTTCTCCTTGTATCGCCGGCTTACGAGCAGGTATTCCCTAGCGATATATTTTTGGCACCGCCTCATACCCTGTAAATATGGAGCAGCATCAAAAAGCAATGGGTGTTGCGGCAGAACGCCCATTGCACGCCCCTTTCATGCTAAGTGCTGTGTGAATAGGGGCCGTATTTACAAGGCGGTGTTAAGCCATGTTAAGTAGCTTAACGTCGCCCTGTAAATAAGGAAAAGGAGTTAAGGCCACCAGGACATCGGAAAAAGTGATGTTCTGGTGGCGTTAACACTTTGTAAATATGCCCCTACGTGTGCCTCAGAATGCAGCACTATTGGGAAGAGATGGAGAGATGTAAACATTTCTCGCTACACCTGCTCTGGGGAGGCACACGGTTTTGGTGCTGCCCCAAGTTTACGTGATTTTGTAAATCTGGGGCAGTGTCAGAAGCCATGGGTGCTGCATGGGAACACCCACAGCAATGCCCATGCAACGCCTCCTTGACACAGAGTAAGGCATGCATCGCTCTGCGCTGCGTTGCCCTACTCTATATCTATGAGGCCATGCAGAGCCGCGGTGGGTGGCTTTATGTCGCCTCATACATATGATTGAGAAGCTTACGTCACCGAAGCATCATAAAAAGTGTCGCTCCAGCAGCGCAGGCCTCTTGCAAATGAGGGCCATCGTGTCAGTAGGCGTCGCAGCGCTTTACACCCAGAGTAGGATGTGAGAAATGACCACATGAACCAGTAGTAGAAAAGACAGAGCCTCAAGAAGATACACAGCAAAGAGGTGACACCTGGTGCCCCTCTGAGTCACATGTGTCCTTCTCCTTGCACAGCGGTGACTTCGGTTTTGGTTGCTGGAATTTAATGAGGTTTTGATCAACCTGCCATAAACCCTCTGGGGCCCAAAGGACACCCAACTGATGGGCCACCTTTCCCCCAAACCAATGGCAGCAAAACAGTCATGTTTAAGGCCTTCAAGGGCCAGGTCTGGTCCTCAGTGCCAGGTGTCTCTGCACTGATACACTGTAGTCCCTCAGAGCCCTCTGGCTCGTTGTCAGGATAAGGGCTGCAGGGGCCAGTGCCCGGTACTCAGTGCCATGTCTCCGCGCTGATCCACTGTAGTCCCTCAGAGCCCACTGGCTCGTTGTCAGGCTAAGGGCTGCAGGGTCCAGGGTCTGGTCCTCAGTGCCAGGTGTCTCTGCAATGATCCCCTGTAGTCCCTCAGAGCCCACTGGCTCGTTGTCAGGATAAGGGCTGCAGGGGCCAGTGTCCGGTACTCTGCCAGGTGTCTCCGCACTGACCCACTGTAGTCCTACCAAGCCCACTGGCTCGTTGTCAGGTTAAGGGCTGCAGGGGCCGGTGTCTGGTCCTCAGTGCCAGGTGTCTCCGCACTGATCCCCTGTAGTCCCTCAAAGCCCACTGGTGCGTTGTCAGGATAAGGGCTGCAGGGGCCAGTGTCCGGTACTCTGCCAGGTGTCTCTGTACTGATCCACTGTAGTCCCTCAAAGCCCACTGGTGCGTTGTCAGGATAAGGGCTGCAGGGGCCAGTGCCCGGTACTCCGTGCCAGGTGTCTCCGCACTGATCCACTGTAGTCCCTCAGAGCCCACTGGCTCGTTGTCAGGTTAAGGGCTGCAGGGGCCGGTGTCTGGTCCTCAGTGCCAGGTGTCTCCGCACTGATCCCCTGTAGTCCCTCAAAGCCCACTGGCGCGTTCTCAGGATAAGGGCTGCAGGGGCCAGTGTCCGGTACTCTGCCAGGTGTCTCCGCACTGACCCACTGTAGTCCCTCAGAGCCCACTGGTGCGTTGTCAGGATAAGGGCTGCAGGGGCCAGTGCCCGGTACTCAGTGCCATGTCTCCGCACTGATCCCCTGTAGTCCCTCAAAGCCCACTGGCTCGTTGTCAGGGTAAGGGCTGCAGGGGCCAGTGTCTGGTCCTCAGTGCCAGGTGTCTCTGCACTGATCCACTGTAGTCCCTCAAAGCCCACTGGCGCGTTCTCAGGATAAGGGCTGCAGGGGCCAGTGTCCGGTACTCTGCCAGGTGTCTCCGCACTGACCCACTGTAGTCCCTCAAAGCCCACTGTCGCGTTGTCAGGATAAGGGCTGCAGGGGCCAGTGTCTGGTACTCAGTGCCAGGTGTCTCTGTACTGATCCACTGTAGTCCCTCAGAGCCCACTGGCTCGTTGTCAGGATAAGGGCTGCAGGGGCCAGTGTCCGGTACTCTGCCAGGTGTCTCCGCACTGACCCACTGTAGTTCTACCAAGCCCACTGGCTCGTTGTCAGGTTAAGGGCTGCAGGGGCCAGTGTCCGGTCCACAGTGCCTGGTGTCTCTGCACCGATCCACTGTAGTCTTACAAAGCCCACTGGCTCGTTGTCAGGATAAGAGATGCTTCTGGTGTCTTCCCCTGTATACCAAGGTTAAAGTGGTGGCTCTTCCGCTAAGGAGGAGGAGCACCGCCCCACTGCTCTGTGAGCAGTAGTTAAAGGAAAACTAAAATGAAAATAACCATCATTATTATCACTTTAGCTTTCCGTTTCCTGGTGTGGGCGGGGCAGCACTGCCAGAGCAGGGGCCAGGAGGAGGAGAGGTTGCTCCACTCTAAAGTGTGCATAACTGTTTGGCCAGCCCTCTCGGGGTGATCATAACAGTCATGCGCACTTCGCATGTTCTCACCCAGGCTGCATTACAGCCTGGGGGCAGAACATGCCCAGGCCCCATTCCCCATCTGAGCGCCAAACCATGACGCTCAGACCAATCACAACACTGCTTTACAATGTTGTGAGTGGCTAGGGGAGTCAGGAGCCTGTTTGCTTCCTGGTTCCTGCTTCCGAGTAGCGAGAGGCGGCAGCGAGCGGACTGAGAGGCAGTGGCTGGCCGGGTGCCCGGCCTGACGGTAATTATTTTTTTCTCATTATGTATTGTTTTAAATTACACTCACCCTCCCCTAGCCCCGACACCCCGGTAAATAGCAGCCGCCACTGCAAGGTTATGTACTAGAAACTTTAAAACCTCATATACTGGGAACCGCCAGTCATGGTTGAGAAATTCCAGTGCAGTGTGCGCACAGGTCAAGGGGCATGGACTCTGGCCACCAATGAAAGCAAGGACAGAGCAGAAGGGACGGTGGGTCTGATTTAGAACTTGGCAGACGGGTTATATCTGATGGGATTTATATTTCTGCAGACGGGATATGCGTCACGGTTGTGATGGAGTGACCCATCCTATGAGATTTAAACCAGACCCTATATCTTCTGGGGGAGGGATGGGTGCTCAAAGGTGAGAATCTCCAGAGCAGCATACCTACCAGGACGTGGCCGATGGGTCTGGCAGGTATGACCCCCAAATGCTGAAGCTAGAATATCGAGGAATACACATAGTGAGGGCAAAATATTGAACCCAAAGTATCAAACGGTAAGTATAGATTTTCTATACCTAATTTCACATATATGTACCTTATGATAAATATATCTTCAAGGTATGTAGATGAGGAGTTAGGAATTGTAAATCTGTACAGCCTCAAAATGTACGTACCTTTCAATATTCTGGTCTTCGATATTTTGTCCACGGTATTCTTGTATCTCGAAATTCTTAGCTGGATATTCAGTCGTACACTAGTTCTGCCACAGAATGACCTCTTCTAGTGGTCTCTCTGAGTCCTCAGGCCAGGGGTTCCGTCTGAAGCAATCCTGAAGGCCTCGGAAGGGACCTGGAAGGGAAGCAGCGGGTTCCTGCAGGCTGGAGAGGGTGTATCTCAGAAGCCCAGCATCAGGCCACAATAACACCCCCTTTTGATGATTTATTCAGGTGTGTGTTCTGTGTGTACCCCTGTATTTTAGCAGTAGTTATGCAATCGTGATAGCAGCAGCATGGCGGACTGTTGCTCTGTATTAGTCTTATGCCTATGAGACCTTAGCCTTATGCCCTTGAGACCTTATATCAGCTTACAAAGAACTGACGGTGGCCTTAGAGCCCGCCCATGCCTACCATTGGTTGTCTTTATTGTCACTCTCAATTGCTTGCTTCTTTTTCGATGGCTTGCCTTGTCAATCTCATATTTGTCCCTCACCTGGAGTAGCACCACTTTATTTGTGTCCTTCTACTGCTCACTTTTAGAAAATTATATTTTTCTTTTTTGCTTAATCACTGCATCAGAGTGCATGTGTTTTCCACCTGTCTTTCTCATGTGATTCCCTCCCCTGGTGCTCTCTCTCATCTGTGTGCTTCTCCCGCCCAAAAATGGACTGTGGTGCTCTCACCTGTATGCTTCTCCCTTGACCATGTGTTCTTCTCTCTCTCGTGTGCATATCCCCCCAACCATCCTTGTTATTCCCTTACTTGTGTGCTTTTTTACAGGTTCTTTGCCTAAACCGCTACCCTGACCCACTCCTCTACTGCCTGAAGGGGCGGCTCCTCCGCTAAGGCGGAGGAGCGTCGCCCCACTGCTCTGTGAGCAGTTGACAAAAGGAAAAATAAAAAGATAATAATGAACGTTATTATCATTTTATTTTCCCATCCGTGTCTCACTTTGGGGCATATCAGCAACACCCGGCGATAATTATCGCTCAGCGCTCTTAGCGTGAGGATAATTATCGCTGGGTAACGTGGATTTTTATCGCTGAGATAGCGTGCTATTAGCAACGCTTATCTCCTCAGCGATAAAAATCCTCACGCTAACTGCCTAACGTGAGATTATCGCTGGAAACCCAGCGATAATCTCACATAGTGTGGCGTTAGCTTGCTGATAGGGACTCACAAACTTAGCCATGATATCCACCTTCCATAAGATATCATGGCTAAGTCAGTCCTGAAGCAGGCGTAAGGAAAGTAGCGATAACAGGGGTTAGCGACATTTCTCCTATCATGTTAAGTCAGGAACGCCCACTTTGCATCTCATTAGAGATGCAAAGCTGGGCATTAGGAATCCCCACGCTAAAGGAAGGTTTCACGCGTTAGCGTGGCCTTGCTAATTAGGCGATAAAATTATCGCCACTTGTCGGCCGAAAACGGCCGCAAAAGCGGCGATAAGTTTTTTATCGCCAGCTTGTAAATATGCCCCTTGGTTACGGGCGGGGCTGCACATCACTGGAACAGTGGTGGCACTCTCTTAAGTGCGCATGAATGTTTGGCTGGCAGTCGTGGTGGCACTCTCTTAAGTGTGCATGAATGTTTGGCTGGCAGTTTTGGGCCCAGGCTGCATTACCGCATGGGTGGAGAACATGCCCAGGCCCCCATTCCCTCTCTGAGCGCCGAACCACGGCCAGAGTGTAGGTAAGTGCAAATTTTTCCATTTACTGCCTCCCCTTGACACACTCTTCTCCACCCCCACCCCCGTTAAGTAGCGGCCGCCAATGATTGCCTGTTGCCCTCACCAATAGTCCTAATTCGTTTTTATTTCTAACTTTTTCTCCTGAGCACCAGATAGTACATTTCTGCCTGCCCTACCACTTCATAAATAAAAGAGCTTTTTACATATTTTATTTTTCTATTTATTTTTTATTGATCCATCGTGGATCAGTAAATACAATACAAATTGGTGTCCAGACTCACGCGCATGTGCTATGACGCATGCACGCGCTTACATCATGACGACATTCTGCCGATGTTGTACAGCATGAACAAAAGACACTGGCGGAGTCAATGGAACTCAAAGGCAAGACCTGTTGGCTTTGCCAATCCTTGTTTCTATTCCTACTCTGGGTATGACATCTTGTAGTTGTTGGTGTTTGCCTCCCTCTTGCTGCATGTCCTGTGTGTGGTGTGTCATGTACTCCAAGGCTGGAAAGGAGTAAGTTTCCGCAGGCCGAGCCTTCATCAGTTAGTAGAGTATTTGATGATCCGCGTCATCCTCCTCGGCCCACATTTGATATTTTCCTTTGATATGGCCATTTTTGTGCAGTGAGTTTCCGAGGTTGTCCCTCACCTCTTATAAACTCTCACTTTTTCAATTGTGTTGTCATTTAAAAAAAAATGGTAAAGTTCTCCAGACAGGGCATTCAAAGGGGCGCCCTAAGTATCAGAGCCCATGTGCATGTCCATCCCAAAGGATGGTTTTCACCCAGAGAAACCCCTCCATGCTGCTCGTCTGGTTTACACCGCGGGCAATGATCCACACGGACTCTTTGGCCTCTGCGTATCCGGTCCTCCGTATCAGCCTTACCGCAATACACAGCTGTGACTGGTAAGGATGGGAGGACCTTCCTGGCACAGTGTGCAGAGGGCAGAATCCGCTAATGTCTTTCTCCACCACTGATAGGGACTCAGTACCTCAGTTTCACTCCATCAATTTCCATCCCTGTCCACCATTCCTGGACCACACTGCTGGATCCCGTGCTTATCCGCAACTTGCTGACCAACGAAGTTAGTTCAGGAAGTGATCGTGGAATCCCAGGCACCTCATTGGCTCACCAACAACAACGCAGAATTTTGAAAACCAAGGGTCATTACTGAAACAACATGTTCAGTTGTAGCTCCACCTGACCTTATCCATATCTTTAAACAATTCAATCACTTTTTAAACTGGAAATCCCTACCACCTCCAAGCCAAGAATTTGGGCTGGAAAGATGTGTTGTTTTAAGCATGGGCAGTATCATCTTAAGCATTTTGGGGACCCCAGACAGGAAATATTTTGGGGGGCCCTGTATAGGATAACTTTGGATTACATTCCCCAGTTCGTTCTATTTCCAGCCCTATGTCGCCTAAACATATTGAATTATCTGTTAAAGATTAAGATTCAAAAATACAGAGAAGTCATTTAGAGAGAAAGAGCACTTTCAGATGGGGGCCCTTGGAAGATGGGGCCCTGGGCAATGGTCCACTTTGCCCATGCCTTAGAAGGTCTCTGAGGATGGGTAGTGCCGGTACCAGGCCTCACTCCTGCACATGCGGGGACTCATAAACGCTTTTATCTGCTTCCTTGTTTTTGGATGTTGATCCAATGTGTTTCATTTTCATTGACACGTGGATATTGGCTTTAGTCAAACACAAGGATCAAGTTCTTCTTCGATTTATTTTACCTTCCCTTTGCAGATGTTTTCTGTCAGCGGATTTCCCGCCAAGGAACAGCAGAAGACTTCACGAGAGCATCTGTATTGTGACAACAGCTGCTCACACAGCTGGGCTCTCTGCCAGTTCCAGATTACAGAATCCAAGGTGCATGGGCGTCGATTCACCAAGATGCCAAGAGTAGCAGAAGGGATGAGGGAAGGGGCAATTCACCCGAGTGACATCACAGGAAGTGACATCATGTGACCTTTGACTGTGAGTCCCAGGAAGTGATGATGCGTGGCTTTGATCCTGATGACCTCACAATATTTACTGTCACTGAACTAAGGTAGAACTCAGAGAAAATGTAATAATGAATCACAGCGATAGTAAAAAAGAGATAAAAATAACAGTAGTGGTCGTGGCCACCAGTATTAATGCATACAGACCATATGTTGAACATAAACTATGTTATTGGTTTGGTTTACTCCTTATGTTTTTGTTTATGTTCCCTTGTAAGGAACTGTCGCCCTTGCAAAGCACAGAGGTAAATGTCTCTTCAAGCACATCATTAGGTGCACTGCTTCACCAGCATCATGTAATGAAAAAACAATCATAAATAAACAAGCAATGGCAAAGCCACTGTGTCTGTGTTGTTTAGCAGTATGTCGGCTCTGCCAATGCTTGTTTTGTTTTGTCACTGCTAATGAAAACTTTATTGTTGGGGAGCTGCTGGACTCTCTCAAATATACAAACATTGTCTAAAGCAAAAATATTTTTTGTCTCAAAAAGTGCAGATTGTTTTATTTGAATAGCACTTAAGGAACTACTTTGTGTGTTTCTTGTGAAAGAGCTGATGACGTCACACACAGGGAAGTTAGCCAATGGCTGAAGTGGGCTGACCCAGTAACCCATGCTGTATGCTGTAGTCGGCCGAAGAGAAGTGTGAATGACACAACAGACCAATGAATGTAGAGGACTGCCTGAAAGGCTACATAAGTAAGTATATAATAAGTATAATTTTAATAAAATCAAAAGGTCTTAGCTAACACTGGACTTAAAAAACTCAAATATATAATTACATAGAGGGGCTTTGGCTCAGTTCTCTTCATCCATTGGTCTGTTCATCAGTCACTCACATATTCCTTCCACTCCTGAAATGGACAGAATGGAGCCATTGGTCAGTCCACGTCAACCATTGGCTGCCGTGTGCTATGAGTAGATCACCCATATGCACAGCCACCTAAAAACAAGGGCACTTCAACTCAAGTGATGGCAACTCTTTTTTGTTTCTATTCTTTATACTTCAGATTTTTTACCATCATTGTATGTTTAGATATAACTTACATTTCCAGGTTCAGTAATTCAGAGCTAAACGTACATTTCTTTGTGCCAATAAGAATCATATTTTCCTGTGACTTGCATTAAAACTTAAAAGTTCTACACCTGTTATATGTACATTTGTCTGCTGAGAAGGATCCATGCTGTTCTTTTAAAGTTGTATGCAGTTGTTATCTTTCGAGTTATAATTAATTAAAAAAATAAAAATACAAAAGTGTTATTAAAAGTAGGCCTGGGCGAAAATTCCGTTCCGCTCGCGGAAATTGCGATAATTTGACATTCTCGCGTTCCGCGGAGAACGTGAAAATTTCAAAATTTCCACATTCCGCAGCTTAGCGATAATTTGTTTCTTGCTAGCGCTGTAAAATAATACATTCTCGCGTGCGCGCGATCGCCTTACCTGAATCCCCACGTTCGCCGAGAAGTTTTCCCGATCCGGACGCGTTCTCCACGAGATGTTGGATTGTTGGTAGCCATTTGCGCTGTCTCGCGACAGTTCGCGCCCGCAGTAATGTCATTGGTCGCGCGATCACGTCTTTCTTCTCGCGATCATGCACTGCGAGAAGAGTGAAAACAAGATGGCCGCGCCCGCGAGCAACCGCATGGGTAAGTTGGCGAGCCGCAACCACGCAGAAAATACCACGAACGGGCGGGAAAAAAACTTCTGCATCTTCGCGATATTTCCGCTTGTTTGCGGAGATTTTTAACATTTTCGCGATAATTTGCAAAAGTCACTTTCGCAAATTCCGCCCACCCCTAATTAAAAGCATATGGAGTCTGGTTGCGGTATGGGTGGCAGGGGTGAATTCCACAATTATGGATTGGTTCCGCAGCCTGTAGGGCATGACCCAATTTCTCTGTCTGGGTGGTGGGTGTGGGGACTGTGGTATAGGGTAGTGGGTATTAATTCCACAATCTTGGGCAGTGTAATTCCACAGTCTGGACAGTGTGTGTCAGTTTATTCGTCTCGGTGGTGGATGTAAACACTACAGTCTTGGGTGGGGTGTCTGCCTCCATAGTCTTGGGTGGAATGAGTTCGATAGTCTAGACTCTAGACGGTGTAAGTTAGTGTCTCCATCTTGGTGGTGGGTGTGAGTTTCACCATCTTGGGTGGTATGAGTTCGATAGTCTAGACGGTGTAAGTTAGTGTCTCCATCTTGGTGGTGGGTGTGAGTGTCACAGTCTTGAGTGGTGTGAGTTCCATGGTTTGGCTGGTGTAAGTCAGTTTGTTCATGTTGATGGTGGATGTAAATACTACAGCCTTGGGTGGGGAGACAGACTAAATAGTCTTGGGTGGTATCTATTCCATAATCTAGACCGCTTAAGTTAGTTTCTTCATCTTAGTGGTGGCACTGAGTCCCTTAGCCTTGGGTGGTGTAAGTGAGTCTTGCAGTTTCGGGTGGTCTGAGCTCCACTGGAATGAGAGTATGTTTCATAGTCTTGGTGGTGGATGTCAGTGCTGCATGCTCGAGTGGTGGGAGTGAGTCTCACAGTCTCGGTAGGTGGAAGTGAGTCACACAGTCTCAGGAGGTGGAAGTGAGTCTCATAGTGGTGGGTGGTGAAGTGAGCCCCACAGTCTCGGGTGGTGGTCGTGAGTCTCACATTCTTTGGTAGTGAGAGTGAGTCTCACAGTCTTTGGTAGTGAGAGTGAGTCTCATCTTCTTGGGTGGTGGGAGTGAGTCTCGCAGTCGTGGTTGATGGGAGTGAGTCTCACAGTCTTGGGTGGTAGGAGTGAGTATCAGTGTTAGGTGGTGGGAGTAAGTCTCACAGTCTTGGGTGGTGGGAGTCAGTCCCACAGACTTGTGTGGTGGGAGTGAGTACCACAGCCTTTGATGGTGGGAGTGGGTATCAGTCTTGGGTGGTGGGAGTGCATCTCACAGTCTTGGGTGGTGGGAGTGAGTCTCACAGACTTGGGTGGTGGGAGTGAGTCAGTCTCACAGACTTGGGTGGTGGGAGTGAGTCTCACAGTCGTGGTTGGTGGGAGTGAGTCTAACAGTTTTGGGTGATGAGAGTGCATCTCACAGTATTGGATGGTGGGAGTGAGTATCAGTCTTGGTTGGTGGGAGTGAGTCTCACAGTCTTGGGTGGTGGGAGTGAGTCTCATAGTCTTGGTGGTGGGAGTGATTCTCACAGTCTCTGGTGGTGGAGTGAATCCCACAATCTTGAGTGGTGGAAGTGAGTCTCACAGTCTTGGGTGTTGGAGTGAGTCTTAGTCTTTGGTGGTGGGAGTGAGTCTCACAGTCTCAGGTTGTGGAGTGAATCCCACAATCTCGGGAAGTAGGAGTGTGTCTCAAAGCCTCGGGTGGTGTGAGTGAGTCTCACAGTCTCAGGTGGTGGAGTGAATACCACAATTTTTGGTGGTGGGAGTGAGTATCGGTCTTGGGTGGTGGAGTGAGTCTCAGTCTTGGTTGGTGGGAGTGAGTCTCACAGTCTCGGGTGTATGTATGTATGTATGTGCAGTCTTATATAGCGCTCAAATTACCCTTGGGGATCTCGGCGCTTGCATTGGGAACCCGTCCTGGTTTTCCCTTTGAGATAACCCGTACTGGGCATTCCCAAGGTGAAAGCCAGGCATCCCGCCGCGGGGGGCCGTTGTGGAGATTAAGCAAGCTTGTTGCCCAGAGCTGCATAGTGTGAACTCGTGCTTAGAGTAGGCACCGAAGCGAGAATTATCGAGTCCGTGGACAATTGGGCTCCAGACCCTGCCGCGTCAGGAATCGAACCCTGGTCCCGGGTCTGACCTCTGCTTCAGGGTATGCCTCCTCTAACCAGTGAGCTACACTTCTCCAGTCTCACAGTCTTGGGTGGTGGGAGTGAGTCTCATAGTCTTGGGTGGTGGGAGTGAGTTTCACAGTCTTGTGTGATGGAAGTGAGTCTCACAGTCTTCGGTGGAGGGAGTGAGTCTCACAGTCTTGGGTTGTGGAAGTGAGTCTCACAGTCTTGGGTGGTGGGAGTGAATCCCACAAATTTTGGGTGGTGGGAGTGAGTCTCACAGTCTCAGGTGGTGGGAGTGAGTCTCATAGTCTTGGGTGGTGGGAGTGAGTTTCACAGTCTTGGGTGGTGGATGTGAGTCTACAAGTCTTGGGTGGTGGGAGTGAGTCTCACAGTCTTGGGTGGTGGGAGTGAGTCTCAGTCTTGGTTGGTGGGAGTGAGTCTCACAGTCTTGGGTGGTGGGAGTGAGTCTCATAGTCTTGGGTGGTGGGAGTGAGTTTCACAGTCTTGGTTGGTGGGAGTAAGTCTCACAGTCTTGGGTGGTGGGGTGAGTCTCAGTCTAGGGTGGTGGGAGTGAAACCCACAAATCTTGAGTGGTTGAAGGGAGTCTCACAGTCTTGGGTGGTGGGAGTGAATCACACAAATCTTGGGTGGTGGAAGTGTGTCTCACAGTCTTGGGTGGTGGGAGTGAGTCTCAGTCTTGGTTGGTGGGAGTGAGTCTCACAGTCTTGGTTGGTGGGAGTGAGTCTCACAGTCTTGGGTGGCCGGAGTGAGTCTCATAGTCTCAGGTGGTGGGAGTGAGTCTCACAGTCTCAGGTGGTGGGAGTGAGTATCAGTCTTGTGTGGTGGAAGTGAGTCTCACAGTCTCAGGTGGTGGGAGTGAGTATCAGTCTTGTGTGGTGGGAGTGAGTCTCACAGTCTCAGGTGGTGGGAGTGAGTATCAGTCGTGTGTGGTGGGAGTGAGTCTCCCAGTCTCAGGCGGTGGGAGTGAGTATCAGTCTTGGGTGGTGGGAGTGAGTCTCACAGTCTTGGGTGGTGGGAGTGAGTCTCATAGTCTTGGGTGGTGGAAGTGAGTCTCACAGTCTTAGGTGGTGGGAGTGAGTCTCGCAGTCTTGGGTGGTGGGAGTGAGTTTCACAGTCTAGGGTGATGGGAGTGAATCCCACAAATCTTGGGTGGTGGGAGTGAGTCTCAGTCTCAGGGTGGTGGAAGTGAGTATCAGTCTTGTGTGCTGGGAGTGAGTCCCACAGTCTCAGGTGGTGGGAGTGAGTATCAGTCTTGTGTGCTGGGACTGAGTCTCACAGTCTCAGGTGGTGGGAGTGAGTATCAGTCTTGTGTGGTGGGAGTGAGTCTCAGGTGGTGGGAGTATCAGTCTTGTGTGGTGGGAGTGAGTCTCACAGTCTCAGGTGGTGAGAGAGAGTATCAATCTTGTGTGGTGGGAGTGACTCTCACAGCAGTCTCAGGTGGTGGGAGTATCAGTCTTGTGTGGTGGGAGTGAGTCTCACAGTCTTGGGTGGTGGGAGTGAGTATCAGTCTTGGGTGGTGGGAGTGAGTCTCACAGTCTTGGTTGGTGGGAGTGAGTCTCACAGTCTCGGGTGGCGGGAGTGAGTCTCACAGTCTCAGGTGGTGGGAGTGAGTCTCACAGTCTCAGGTGGTGGGAGTGAGTATCAGTCTTGGGTGGTGGGAGTGAGTCTCACAGTCTCAGGTGGTGGGAGTGAGTATCAGTCTTGTGTGGTGGGAGTGAGTCTCACAGTCTCAGGTGGTGGGAGTGAGTATCAGTCGTGTGTGGTGGGAGTGAGTCTCACAGTCTCAGGTGGTGGGAGTGAGTATCATAGTCTTGGGTGGTGGAAGTGAGTCTCACAGTCTTGGGTGGTGGGAGTGAGTTTCACAGTCTCAGGTGGTGGGAGTGAGTTTCACAGTCTTGGTTGGTGGGAGTGAGTCTCACAGTCTCAGGTGGCGGGAGTGAGTCTCACAGTCTCAGGTGGTGGGAGTGAGTCTCACAGTCTCAGGTGGTGGGAGTGAGTATCAGTCTTGTGTGGTGGGAGTGAGTCTCACAGTCTCAGGTGGTGGTTGGAGTATCAGTCTTGTGTGGTGGGAGTGAGTCTCAGTCTCAGGTGGTGGTAGTGAGTATCAGTCTTGTGTGGTGGGACTGAGTCTCAGGTGGTTGGAGTATCAGTCTTGTGTGGTGGGAGTGACTCTCACAGTCTCAGGTGGTGGGAGTATCAGTCTAGTGTGGTGGGAGTGAGTCTCACAGTCTTGGGTGGTGGGAGTATCAGTCTTGGGTGGTGGGAGTGAGTCTCACAGTCTCGGGTGGTGGGAGTGAGTATCAGTCTTGTGTGGTGGGAGTGAGTCTCACAGTCTCAGGTGGTGGGAGTGAGTCTCACAGTCTCAGGTGGTGGGAGTGAGTATCAGTCTTGTGTGGTGGGAGTGAGTCTCACAGACACAGGTGGTGGGAGTGAGTATCAGTCTTGTGTGGTGGGAGTGAGTCTCACAGTCTCAGGTGGTGGGAGTGAGTATCAGTCGTGTGTGGTGGGAGTGAGTCTCCCAGTCTCAGGTGGTGGGAGTGAGTATCAGTCTTGGGTGGTGGGAGTGAGTCTCACAGTCTTGGGTGGTGGGAGTGAGTCTCATAGTCTTGGGTGGTGGAAGTGAGTCTTACAGTCTTAGGTGGTGGGAGTGAGTCTCACAGTCTTGGGTGGTGGGAGTGAGTTTCACAGTCTAGGGTGATGGGAGTGAATCCCACAAATCTTGGGTGGTGGGAGTGAGTCTCAGTCTCAGTTGGTGGGAGTGAGTATCAGTCTTGTGTGGTGGGAGTGAGTCTCACAGTCTCGGGTGGTGGGAGTGAGTATCAGTCTTCTGTGGTGGGAGTGAGTCTCACAGTCTCGGGTGGTGGGAGTGAGTATCAGTCTTCTGTGGTGGGAGTGAGTCTCACAGTCTCAGGTGGTGGGAGTGAATCTCACATACTTCAGTGGGTGATGTGAACTGCATGTCAGTACTGCATGCCCGGGTGCTGTGTCAGCACTGCACAGACAGGGGGCATTAAGGGACCTGTCACCGCAGTGGGGGCGGGGGGGGGGGCGGGGGGGCTCGTGCCTCTAGAAGTGACGAGCTCTCTCCGGGTGGATGTCTGCCGGCGGGAATCCACTTGCCAGGTTGTGAATCGGCTCGTGTCCATTTGCTGAAATATCCGCTTGTAACACGAGGCTGGATTGTAATCATAATTTATCTTGTGATGGGTGAGCAGTGAGCCTGCCTGACACTTTCCTATTACAGCGGATCACGGAGGTGTAATGCTCGCCCCCGGTGCTTGCAGCGTCTTCTGACACCGCTGCAGGGGGGCGATATTACTCGGATATAACACATTAATGCTCGGTCCGGATTGACGGCCCCTTCACGGAATGAACAGAGCGCGTGCTGTAAAACAACGCTCACCTGCAGCACACACATAGAGCTTAGGTCTCATCCAAACTGAAAATTTCAGTTATTGCTAAACACCCTTATTGACTGACCTACTCTGAGGTTTGCTGCTGGAATTTCCGTCCCCCAGAGTGACGCATGTGGACTGAGCCCTATATTACACTGGTGAACTGTGTACCACGCTAGTGAGCCCTGAACCAGGCTGTGTTCTACAGCACACTTGTGAGCCCTGTGGCACACTGGTGACCCCCGGAGCACACTGGTGAGCTCTGAGCCCTGCACCACACTGGTGAGCCCTGGGGCACAGTGGTGAGCCCTGCAGCACGCTAGTGAGCCCTGGAGCACAGTGGTGAGCCCTGCAGCACGCTAGTGAGCCCTGTAACACACTGGTGAGCCCTGTTGCACACTGGTGAGCGCTGCAGCACACTTGTGAGCTCTGTGGCACACTGGTGAGCCCTGGAGCCCACTGGTGAGCCCTGAGCCCTGCACCATGCTGGTGAGCCCTGGGGCACAGTGGTGAGCCCTGCAGCACGTTAGTGAGCCCTGTAGCACACTGGTGAGCCCTGTGGCACACTGGTGAGCCCTGGAGCACACTGGTGAGCTCTGAGCCCTGCACCACGCTGGTGAGCCCTGGGGCACAGTGGTGAGCCCTGCAGCACACTGGTGAGCCCTGCTTTCACGCTGGTGAGCCCTGCTGCACACATGTGGTCCCTGCAGCACACAAGTGAGAGCTGCAGCACATCAGTGAGACCCGTGGGCTGCTGGTGAGCCCTGTGGCACACTGATGAGCCCTGTGGCACACTGGTGAGCCCTGGGGCACACTGGTGAGCGCTGCAGCACACTGGTGAGCCCTGCTGCACACATGTGAGCTCTGAGCCCTGCACCACGCTGGTGAGCCCTGGGGAACACTGGTGAGCCCTGGACCACGCTAGTGAGCCCTGTAGCACACTGGTGAGCCCTGTTGCACACTGGTGAGCGCTGCAGCACACTGGTGAGCCCTGCTTTCACGCTGGTGAGCCCTGCTGCACACATGTGAGTTCTGAGCCCTTCACCACGCCGGTGAGCCCTATGGCACACTGGTGAGCGCTGCAGAACACTGGTGAGCCCTGCCACTGGTGAGCCCTGCTTTAACACTAGTGAGCCCTGCTGCACACATGTGAGCTCTGAGCCCTGCATCACGCTGGTGAGCCTTGTGGCACACTGGTGAGCCCTGCAGCACACTGGTGAGCCCTGCAGCACACTGGTGAGCCCTGCAGCACACTGGTGAGCTCTGAGCCCTGCCTCACGCTGGTGAGCCCTGCGTCACGCTGGTGAGCCCTGCATCACGCTGGTGAGCCCTGGGGCACACTGGTGAGCCCTGCAGCCCTCTGAAGGAGTTCATTCAACTTGTTTGGAATAGTATCAGACATCAGACGGGAGTCTGCCACTGAGGTACCAAAGTGGGAAGGAAAGTCTGTGACAGGAACTCCACGAATGCCCTTGATGCTGGTGGAATTTCCACCTCCCCCCACTCCCCGCGTGAGCCGTGGAAAGGGTGAGCCACAACGAGTGTCCCCTGTCAGTAGACACATATCTTGTCCCCTAACCTGAGAGTGGTGCTCCTGAACACGTTCGTGTGACGCGCGTTCCAACAAACAGCTTCAATACTAGTGACCCACGGTGCAAAATGGGAGAGTGCATTCTATCAGCCAAGAACTCAACAGTTTTTTTAGGTAAAATGACGTCAGGTGAAGTGTGATCTCTGTCCCTCTCACATATTCTTTAACAGGGCACCAGTCCTGGAAACAGAAGTGGGGACTAACCAAGTTAGGCAGTATGCAAGTGACGTCATGGTGCGTGACATCATAGCGCGTGACATCACAGCACATAGCATCGCACATGGCAACACAGGAAGTGGCATCACAACCCACGACCTCACAGGAACGGACATCACAAAGAAGTGACATCAGATCTTAAGAGCTCACACGTATGTTTGGAAGGTCTATAATGAGTACAATATTTAACAAATGAGATTTTGCTTCGGGTTGTGCGGGAAAAGGGATGCAACCCCGATGCGGAATCCGGGCCTCAACTCATACATTTACTTTTTTAAACTCTGCCACAAAGAAATTGGAAACATGGAGAATGTACTTACAACTTACTTATGCCTATACTGCTGCTGCCGCACAGGCCACCAACCAGGACTCTGCAGCCACCTCTGTCCTGGGCTTCTTTTTTCAGCCGGACTCCAGGAGTAACCGTCTCCTTGCAGTCAGCCTCAAGGCCTCAGCACAGGGTGTTTCTTGTCCTCTGTAGTAATTTACTTGTCTACTATTCTCCACTGTACTGCTCTGTCAGAATGCTCCATGACATCATAGAATGCCTGAGTGCCTCTCTGTGTTAGAGAGTTCCATGACATCATAGAATGCCTGGGTGCCTCTCTGTGTTTAGAGTGTCAGTGAGTCAACTCAGGCTGAGCTGCTAGGAGCCTGCTCCTGGTGGGGCTGTCTTTGTACCATCTATCTTCTCCTACTATCCTGATCTCCTATACTGGAACCAAGCCACTAATAAAGAAGTATCCTACATGTACAGATGGACTCTGTATCTTCCTTTACAACATCCTCCCTCTTTTCCTTTTCCCTTGAGGGTTGTGGGCCAGGGCTCTTTCCTGGTGGTGTTTGATGAGGGCTTGCGGAGGGTGTGACCTATCGAGCCCCAGCATCTTTTCATGATTTCTTCATGAGCTGGGAGCTGCTGCCATAGGTCATTGTTGCTGATGGTGTATGGCCACAGGATTTGTTTTCTAAGTTTTTTATGAGCATTTTTGTAAAAATTCATCACAGGAACAATAATGATAATAGCATTCAACATGTAACAATTCATAGTAGAGAAATGCATACATTATAATCAGAAATATATATAGGTGATAAGTACTATTTGTTAAAAAATAGAATTATATATGTGAATAAATACATAAATAAAGAATTGAATAATTATAAGAATAAAATAAAAAAAAGGGGGTTTAGAGATAATAGATAATGAGGACATGTATAGGAAAGAAGTTAGATATCAAATAGTATAATATGACGTGAGATAAGGGAAGAGAGTAAAGGGCAAACAGGGGAAGAACATAATTGGACTAAGGAAGAGAAATAGTAGCATTGGGGGTAATAACATCGATATCAATACCACTATTCATATTCAAGAAAGGTGACCAAACCTGAAGGAATGTGTCTGTTTGATTCTGGAGGTTGTAAATCACTTTTCCGTGTGATGCTGTGTGTATCATAGTTGTCAGCCATTCTTCTTGTGAAGGAGGAGATGTGGATTTCCAATGACGTAAGATACAAATGTTTGCGGTGGCCAATGCTGTATGAAAAAGATGACGTTGGGATTTGGAGAGTTTTGGGGAGAGACAGAGATCATGAAGAAGTATATTAGCAGATGTAAGCGGAAGATTCTACCCACGTAAGATTCTACCCACATAAGATTCTACCCACATAAGTCCAGTAAGGTTGTATCATTGGACAGTCACATATAATGTGTGTGGCCACCGGATTTAGATGATTTTCCTCAGACCGGTGTTGATGAAGGTCTGGACTTTGCTGGCGGTGGTCACTGTTGTCCTCCAAGTTTCTGCTCCGTACAGAAGTACGGATTTTACGTTGGTGTTTAAAAGCCTGATCTCGGTTTGCAGCATTGGGTCCTTGGAGCTCCAGATCGTCTTTATCTGAATGAAGAACGCCCCTGCTTTGCCGATCCTTGCCTTGACATCAGCGTCTGTGCTGTCCTGCTTGCCTATGGCACTGCCCCATGGAGGTGAAGGCCTCATCCTCTTCCAGTGCATCTCCTGCAAGAGTGCCTGCAGTTGTGCTGGCCATGTTAGCCATCAGGATCTTGGTTTTCCCCTGTGGATCTTGAGGCCGAGTTATGCTGATGTGGCTGCCACGTTGTTGGTCTTCTCTTGCATCTGAAGATGGGTACGGGAGAGGAGGGCCAGGTCGTCTACAAAGTCCAGGCCGTCGAGCTGCGTCCTAGGTGTCCATTGGATCCCATTTCTTCTCCTTGCTGTGAATGTCTTCATGATCCAATCTATGGCCAACAGGAAGAGAAAAGGTGACAGCAACCAACCTTGGCGGACTCCGGTCCTCACTTTGAAGGCTTCAGTGAGTTGTCCTCCATGGATTATCTTGCAGCTCGTTCTCTTGTAAGAGTTCCTGATGATTCTTAGGAGTTTATCGGGCACAGTGTGGTGGCGGAGGAGTTTCCAAAGGGTCCCTCTGTCCACGCTGTCAACTGTTCAATGATGATGCGCCGTGTAGCAATCTGGTCTGTACAGAATCTACCTTTCCAGAAGCCAGCTTGCCGGTCTCGCAATGGAGCGTCGACTTGTTCCTTCATTCTGCTCAGGGTGACTCTGTCAAACAATTTGCTTGGGGTTGATAGAAGAGTTTTCCCTCTGTCGTTTGTGCAGTGACTCAGGTCATCTTTCTTGGGGATCTTGAAGAGATGTCCCTCCTTCCAGTCTGATGTCACCCTTTCCTCTTCCTAGATCCTTCCAAACATGGGGTAGAGCAGGTCTACTGATGTTCCACTGTCTGCCTTCAGTGCCTCTGCAGTATTGTTGTCAGGTCCTGCTGCCTTCCCATTTTTCAGGGGTTTGATGTCTTGCTGTTGTATTCTGTTCCTGTATGTTTGGCTCATGCCAATGGTATGTTGTGCTTTGCGTTGTGCATTCCATAAGAATGTTGATCATGACATGCAGGAGGCAGCGCCAGTGGATCTGCGGCTGTCCTTCTTGCAGGAAGGTTTGCGGTGCTGCAGAATAAATCTTGTCACTGACGCTTCTGGAGTGGATTACTTTGGATCTGGAATCCCAACAATGGTGGTGAGCGAAGGAGGTACCCTGGCATGAACCCAATATACATTTTGATGTGAATCTGAGAAGTTATTATTTTCCTGGACTGCTCTGATATCTTGCAGGTGCCGGAGTGTAAGCATGGTATTGTTGTTAAAGTGTTAGGATTGTCCGGTTTTATAATCAATTTCAGAGAATTGAAGGCATTTGGATTGATGACATGGTTTATGCTTTGAAAATAAACAGCACCGGCTCACCTGAGCGTTTGTCTGCTGCCTCTGTGCCACATTCTTTCTGGAAGGTTCCATTATTTTCTGTGAGAGAGAGCTGCGAGGGACCATCTGCAAAGCAGAAGCCGCAATGGAGAGCCGCAAGGGATAGACGCAGGATTCCAACGCGCAACTCTCTGATGCATCACGTCCAGCCATGGGCACCATCTTGCTTTGGGTCCACGACAGTGATGCACACACCACTTAGAGAATACTGCGTATCTATAACACCGGTTTCTGTGTTATTTGGCCCGCACACTGTGATACGCACACCAGCTTTATGAGTGTAACGTTTCTCAATTTTTGCGTATCACAGTTTTCCCACAGTGATGCGCACACCGTTTCAGTGTGAGTTGCATTTATTGGTCACTCGCACACCATGTATAATGTGAGTTTATATGCATTTTGCTCAGAGTATATATGTGGGCTATTATAGGTTTTGAGTGTTGACGTAGGATATTTTGTTTTCTCCCCTCCTTGTGTTATTGGTGGTTGAAGAATAGTTTCCTAAGACCTGGGGAAACAGCTTTCTAGGACCTTTTTCAGAATTTTAGCAAGTTCCCATGATTGCTTAAGGATTTGATAACACCAAACACTCATTGTTATTTTTTAACACTTGTACTTGTAGTACGTCACCGGTTTGTCTTGACACTGTCACAAGTTGGTATTGATGCTAAGCAGCTTGATCCTCCAGCTGCTTTCTCAAAATAAAGGAGAACCTCCCACTCCCTGGATCATACGGAAGGAGGAGCCCATCCCGTACGTGAAAGCCATTTATGACGAACATATGGGTGCGAGGCGGGAGAAAAACATTTTGTTGCGCTGCCGGCTCTAAGGGACAAGGAGTTTTTAGAACTCTGCCCAGGTATCGCCGGCCAGTGGGCAAAGTGAATTAGACGTGTACAAAGAAGCTTTTCTGAGATTGAAAGTAAGATTAAAACCTACCACTAGCACCGCTAAAGAGATTGAAGTTTTATACTAGAGCACAAAAAGAAGGAGAGTCCTTTGAAGATCTTTTGACAGCATTACGAGCGCTGTCCATGAATTGCAGTTTTGGGGCTATGTCAGATAAAACGATAAGGAGCCAAGGGGCATATTATCAAGGACGGCGTTAAAATTATCGCCGGTTTAGCGGCAGAAAACTGCCGCTAAAGCGGCGATAATGGGCTTGATAATATGCCCTGGAGAATTCCAAAAGAAGCCCATGTTGACACCAGAACATGGACTTCTATTGGAACTCACAAGGGCATATTATCAAGCCCATTATCGCCGCTTTAGCGGCAGTTTTCTGCCTCTAAACCTGCGATAATTTTAGCGCAGTCCTTGATAATATGCCCCCAAATTATAGTGCATGTGAGAAAAAAGAAAGCCCAAGAACAGTTATGGGTTTGGGGGGATCCCAAGCTGCAAGACACTATCACAACAGCAAAGGCATTAGAACAATCCGAGAAGTGGATGTCAGATGTGAAGGAGGTCAGTATATATGTAGGGCCAGTTGAGGCTGTATGCTCAGTTGAATTTTCAATGGTGGCCGGCGCAAATTGGTCACCATAATGGTGGAAATGGTCTTGTTTCTGGTCCTCCGGATTCTGTGGCTGTTAGGGTTAAAGTAGCGGGCAGGATCAGACAGCCACCAGGGAGATTTTTTGCTGAATTTGTCAAATAGGCAACAGGGTTTCAGTAGTTTGTGATTTCTATGTTGATTATTTTGGGGACATTTGGTGTTCAGTTCTGTTTTGTTTATTTTTCTTTCTAGGGAGTTGTGTTGTATTCTATTCCTGTAAGTTTGGCGCATGCCAATGGTATGTTTAGCTTTGCGTCCTGCATTCCATCAGAATGTTGATCATGGAATGTAGGAGGCAGCGCCAGTGCATCTGCAGCTGTCCTGCTTGCATAATGGTTTGCTTTGCTGCAGAATAAATCTTGTTACTAAAGTTTCTGGAGTGGATTACTTTGGATTTTATATCCTAACACTTGCTGTATTTCTTCTACAGGCAGTAACCGCCACTCCACCGATGGAGACTGCAGAGTTTTGCTACTCCGCGCTCTGCTTGGCGCGTGAAGTTAGTAAACACAAGGAGGTGATGGACGGAGCGCTGTAACCTTTCAGACACTCACCCCCAGTCACAGATCTGGGTTGAATCCATCATCGTTCTCTGGCTCACTTCGCCACCTCACTTCAGACCCAGCTAAATGCAAATCAGTCTTGACCCCGTGCCTCATGGGAACAGTCCAGCCCGAACTGCCAAGCCAGGTCTTCCCTGAACCAGAAACAAGCATCTTGGGACTGGTTTCGGGGTAACACCCCTCATCAGCCAGGCTAGCTTGAATTCAGTGGCAAAATGAGCAAGGGACCCACGTCTGGGCATAGCCTGCAAACTAACAAAGGAACCACAAGGAGATGATGGACAGAGCGCTGAAACTTTTCAGACACTCACCCCCAGTCACAGATCTGGGTTGAATCCATCATCATTCTTTAGCTCACTTCGCCACCTCAGTTAAGACCCAGCTATATGAAAATCAATCTTGACCCTGTCCCTCATGGGAACAGTCCAGCCTGAGCTTTTTTGGGAATCTGAACTACAACGCACCCTTTCCGTTCATACTTGGAACTCCATTTGGACATGCATACATCACACCTCTTGTAATTCTAGCACCACACAGACCCTTTATTATTTTTATCATAGACTATTTTTAACTCCATTACCAATTTCCAGGTATAGTTCACATCTATCCCCGAACTGTTGGGTATGTCCTTCTACTCCCGGCTCCTTTATGCATTCCTTTTTTCTTTGTCCTAACGTTGCCAGTTTTTGGACGAGGGTTTGTGAATCAATTTCCTCCAATTGTAATATTACATTATCTTTTGACATATACTCCATATTTCTGGGGAGCAATTCTGCAGAATGGGTTGGTTCCCGCAGAGTGGGTATATTTGTGGATTTTTTAATTGCTATTGCATTTCAGGTAATTACCTCTAGTTGGAAAGATGCCTCTAAAGTTTGCTTCTCAGCCTGGTGGAACCTTCTTTGTTATCATCATCATAGACTGGACAGAGCTTCTTCCAAAACTTCTCAACACGTATTTGTAAAGAAGCCTTCTGGTCTCCACTTACTAACTATTTATCTGCATCTGCGCTGCGTAATCAAAATACCTCTTTTGTTTATCAACCGCCATGAGTGCCTTATTCTTTTATTGTTTATCTTTTTTTATCTATTTCCTTTGATATGTCACATATACAGTTATTACTCTGTTTTTGAAAACCAATGTGATTATATTAAGATTATTGTTCTATTGTAA
This sequence comes from Triturus cristatus, assembly GCF_964204655.1. Classification (NCBI taxonomy): domain Eukaryota; kingdom Metazoa; phylum Chordata; class Amphibia; order Caudata; family Salamandridae; genus Triturus; species Triturus cristatus. The sequence continues at coordinate 15,625,418 of NC_140592.1, read as the reverse complement.
TATTAGATGAAGATATTATTATATCTCTAATTTCTTGTCTTCTTTCCTTTCCTTCCTTTCCATTTCGTTTCTCCATTTTCTGTCTTTTCCTCTTACTCCTTGGATTTTCCTTTCTTCTGTAAAATTCAAAAATGTAAAATGCTATTTATTCTTTCAGGTACAAATGTTATTATTGCTTTTTCTTTGTGGCATATCTTTAGATTCATGATAACAAGTTTTATGATACTTATTCCACCAATTTATTTATTCAGTTGTTTTATTAATGCTACTTGTTTTATATGCTTTGTGGTATATCTTACCCATGTTTTATTTACTTTAATAAAGCTCTTTAAACTAAAAACAAAAAACAAAAAAAAGGACTCGCCGGTGTGTGCAGAGATAACAAGTGGGAGAGAGCACGTTGCTCGGATGGCATTGACACCCGAAAGAGTGCTGGAGGACGCAGCAGAGACTGTTGCAAGTAAGACTCTCTCGTAAGGTACGGAGTGGACCATGTGAGGGCCAGAGTGCCCTGCTTACTTGTGTGTCGCACACTAGCCCTCCTGCGAGCCTAGAATAGCCCTGGAGTGGCAGGGGGTGCAGGGTGCTGCAGGCTGGGAATAGAAGGGCTCATAACAGATTCGTATGTTGGAGACAAGATATTGTGTAACAATAGTCTTGTCTTACAGCGCCTGGATATCCAAGTAGAGTGTAAGCGCTTCATGAAAATAAACACCTCATTATTTTTGCAGTTATTGTAGTTTCTTCGCAGGGGGTGAAGTGCTTGGTGACATCACTTCTTTCTTTTTCATGATAGGCCTTCGCCAACCCCGAGGGCGTGCTGTGGCATTGGAGTCTTGAGTTCTGCTGCTCCGACCTCAACGTGGAGCGATGCTGAAGGTAAAAGTTTCTATCGTGTTATTCATTTTTTAAAGTTTGGGAATGAAGTGGCCCTTCTGCCGATGCACGAGTAACATACTTTCCCTGTCTGCCCTTTGCGCCCTTGTTTACTGACTGTGCATGTGATTGGGTGCTTGGTTATTCCTCATTGCCTTCTGAACCTCCTTACATTCCTTAGTTAGAAACCAGACATGTGTGAACTGTAAAGCTTTTCACTCCTGCGGCTTTGCCAGTAAAGGCCCTGAGCGGCTGGTTCCTGTTTTCCTGCATTATGCGGCTTAAACTGGGTTTCTATTTTCTTGTTCATCATGGCCCCTTTTCAAAGCTTATCCTCTCAGTTTTTTTAGCTATTTTGTCAGTCTGGCAGACATATATTCTTCAATGATAAACAAACACAGGATTCACCTACCCTCATTAATGCAGTGATGTCCCTTATGGGTGGCCGAGCAGCAATACTTAACCTGCACGGAAAACTCAGAGGAATTCGGTGGAGTTTTTTGTTAACTCCATGGAATTCCGCTGGGTGAAACTACGCAAGCTCCGCCCACGCCTAACTTCTTCCTTGGTTGGTCTTCTGCAGTCGATTGGCAAGTCCTTGTCAGCTGGCGGTATGCCTGGTGCAGACTGCGGCACCGGCTGGTTCAACAGTTCTTCAAAGTGCTCCACCCATCTCCATTGTTGGCCTTCATTGCCATGATGGTTTTCCCAGCTTTGTCTTTAACAGGTCTTTCTGGCTTGCTATATCTGCCAGAGGGTTTCCTTATCATTTTGCAGAGTTCTTTCAAGTTTCCCTGGCTTGTTGCTTCCTGGGCTTCTGTGACAAGACCATCAATGAATCTTCGCTTGTCTGCTCTTAAGCCTCTCTTTGCTTCTTTGTTGGTTTTGGTGAATTCATCTTGAGCTCTCGCTTTTCCTGCTCTTGTTCAGCTGGAATTGACTGCAGCCTCTTTTCCTTTCTCTCTTGGATTTTGCAGAGTCTCAGTGGAGATTCATTCTTAACGCTGGTCTTTCTTGGGGCCCAGTACCTCTTGGCAGGCAGATGTCACAGTTTCTCTGATCTTCTCCCACTGACTTTCCACTGGGTCTCTGTCGTCCTCTGGTTCTTGCAGGACTTGAAACTTGTTACTGAGGGGGACTGAGTATTCACTCCATCTCTGTGCATCTTTGAGGAGGGTGGTGTTATATCGTTAGCATTGGTTTGTCAGTTCCATCCATGCTTTCTTCTGCTTTAGCCTGACCATGACAAGGTGATGGTCTGATGTTATGTCCACTCTTATCAACACTCTCACATCCTGCAGGGACCTCCTGATCTTTTTTTTATTTTATTTTTTTATTGAGCAGAGCAAAGGACAAACCAACATTATGATACCATTGGTCGTCAGAAGTAAGTCCACACTTTTCACAGATACACTTTCTATACATTTGTCAACTTGAAATCCATAGAACAAGGATGAACATAAATAAATAACACATAAGTCTAGCAAGCCATGTAATCGCTTAAAAATGTTACCCCCATTATTAAAGTGCTCTTTAAGTGCAGACTGCCTTAAAGCCGCCCATAATTACAAACACTATTTGCGTTAAAGTGCATAAATTGGGAGACGTCCAACCTTCTATTGTTGTTTTTCCAAACCCGATAAAAAGCCTCCAGCCAATCATAACTCGTATTTGAGAAGCGTCGGGAAACGATTGCATCTTCCCATTACTATGAGACCCTAAAGTGACTTGTGCCTACTTACCATCAGATATAATAGTACGGTATCTTCACATTTACGAAAAACTTCTTCTCATAGTCACTGCGTGCCTTTAAATGAGCAATAAAAACAGAAATCCATTGATAGCTGTTTAAAATCCTTCTAACTGTGCAAAAATTGACATTATTACAGTGCACTCATTCATCCCCTATAGGGCCTAGACTATAGGGGCTTAAAGTGCATTTTTGTCAATATAACCCAATGACAGAGACAGTCAAACCTTTCAACTATAAAAACCTAAAGTGCAATGTGCCAAGGTGCTAGACTTCTGCCAATATATCCCAATTATCATAAAACGTCCAAACCTCTGTAAACGTTTTTGTTGCCCCAACCCGTTTAGCACATGCTTCTTCAAGTCTCCTTATCCTTTGCATTTTATTTATCCTTTTAGGATAAGAGGGGACCTCTTCTGATCTCCAGTTTTGGAGAATTAAAGAGCGTGCTACTATGGAGCAAATTGTAATGCACACCTCTTCCGCTTTGGTCAAATCTGACCTTGCTTTCGAAAACCCAAAAAGAGCCACTTCTATCTCGGGATCGATCTTCTTTTTAATGGCCTGGCTTATAGCTAAAAAGATATTGCTCCAAAAAACGTGACGCTTTGGGCATGTAAAGAATGTGTGAAGCCAGTCTCCCTCGCCACGGGACTGGCATTGAAAGCATTTATTCTCCACTTCCGGATAGCGCTTATTTGATGTTTTCGGGGTATAGTAGGCCAGCCATCGTGACAAAAAAGCCATTCTTTTGAAATTGGCTGCTCTCAGGGCCCTACTCTCTATCTGGGCTATAGACTGCCATTCCTGGGGAGAGAAAGAGCAATTAGTCTCTCGAATTATATTTCCCCAAAACTCCTCAACCAAATGGAGTGCCCTACATTTTATCAACAGAGAATACCAGTTTCCTACCCCCTTTAATCTGGCTTTATATAGGGCATTGACCTGGTCAGTAGGCACGCCGCTTGGGAGAAGATTATATTTTTTGATAAAGTTTATAATCTGCAAGTATTCCAGGAACCCAGGCTTCATTCGATTACCACATCTGCTTAAAACCTCATCCCATGAGATCAATGTCTTAGCAATGAAAAATGGCTCAAAGCCACTATCCTTCCATCTCTTAAGGCGACTGGAGTGAATTTGCAAACCAAAATTCCTGCATTCCTCTAACTTCAGAAAAATAAACCCCGAAGAATCCGCTTGTTTAAAAAAGGACTTGAGTCGATCTGAGTAATCGCGAATTTTCTTATAACGGGACTTTTTGGGCAGTTTGGATGTTTTTAAGAAGATTGTGTGCCGGACTCACGAATCCTTCTTTCAAAGAAATATATGTCCATCCATTCATTAGCTTCTAGTAGACGTGCTGTAAGGTCTAATATTGCTGTCTCATAATAAGTTTGAATATTTGGTAAGGTTAAACCCCCTTGGTCTATTTCCAGTTGTAATATGGGCAATTTAACCCTAGAGGCCTTTTAATTCCACACAAATTCCCTAAAAATTGAATTGATTTCTTTAAAATACTTTGAATTGATTTTTAAAGGTACATTAATAAAAATAAATATTAATAAGGGAAGAATAGACATTTTTAAAAGTGCTACACAATCAAAGTCAGAGGTAAAAGGGTCCATTTGTCCAAAAGTGATTTAATGTTATTTCTCGTGGCTAGATAATTCAAACTAAATAGCTGTTCTACTTGGTTAGAGACGAAGATACCTATATATGCAATCGGTTCCTCTTTCAATGCCTGGAGTTTTAAATTAGGGGGTAAGAAGTTACAATCCTCATTAAGTATTAAAATTTCCGTTTTATTTTGATTTATTTTGTAGCCTCCTATTTGTTCAAACGATCTAAATTCTAGTAGAACTTCTTCTAGGTTCTGTTTATCCAGACATAAGTACATAATTCTATCGTCCGCGAAAAGTTTCAATTTAGCAATCCCTTCAATTGGAGCTCTAATCAGGGGATTTCCACAAATTCAAATAGCCAAGGGTTCAATAAAAAAAGTAAAAAGTATAGGTGACATCGGGCAGCCTTGTCTGGTCCCACGGTTTATTTCCACCAACCCCTATTGAGTCACCGTTTACTATAACCCGGGCTTGGGCACCTTGATATATGTTTCTTAACATCCTAGAAATCTGGGTCGGGATGCCAAATTTCCCGAAACCAACAAAAAGTGCGTTGCAATTGACCAAGTCAAACGCTTTTTCCGCGTCGACCATAGTAATAAAAGTAGGTATTTTATTATTAGTCACGCAATCAAGGGCCTGAGTTAAAAACCCGGTGTTAGTGGACATCGGCCGTCCTGCAATAGACCCAGTCTGATCGTGGTGAATTAATGCCTGAGCAATGGGAGTAAAACTTTGTGCCCAGATTTTCATTAATATTTTAAAATCAGCATTAAGAAGACTAATTGGCCGATATGAATTGACCTCCTTTCCGCTTTTCCCCTTTTTATCAAAACTAACCAAAATGGACTCCTTAAAAGTTGTAGGGACACCCCCTCCCTGTTTGATATTATTAAAGGGTTTCGCCAGAAAGGGGGTCAGTACCTTCACAAAGGTTTTATAAAATTCCACTGGGAGCCCGTCGGCTCCTCAAGCTTTGGCCCCTGCAGTAGACTTGACCACACTTATCATTTCTTCTTCGGCAATATCCAGCAGGAGCTGTTCCGCCATTGGCCCTGCAGGAATAGGGAGATCAGCCTCCTCGTAATAATGATTAATCTGGTCCGCTCCTACTTCACATCGAGTAGTATATAACTGCGAGCGATGCTCTAAAAAAACTTGAGCTATGTCTTCTTTATCAGTCTGTCCGGGTCACTCCATCACCACTGGTACCTCTCCCTCTCTCATCTCCTGGTCTGTGCTCTTCACTCCCTCTCCACCATCCCTCAGTCTGCCCTCCTCACTCCATCACCACTGGTACCTCTCCCTCTCTCATCTCCCGGCCTCTGCTCTTCACTCCCTCTCCCCCATCCCTCAGTCTGCCCTCCTTACTCCATCACCACTGGTACCTCCCTCTCTCATCTCCCGGTCTCTGCTCTTCACTCGCTCTCCAACATCCCTCAGTCTGCCCTCCTCACTCCATCACCACTGGTACCTCCCTCTCTCATCTCCTGGCCTCTGTTCTTCACTCCCTCTCTCCCATCCCTCAGTCTGCCCTCCTTACTCCATCACCACTGGTACCTCTGTCTCTCATCTCCTGGCCTCTGTTCTTCACTCCCTCTCTCCCATCCCTCAGTCTGCCCTCCTTACTCCATCACCACTGGTACCTCTGTCTCTCATCTCCTGGCCTCTGTTCTTCACTCCCTCTCCCCCATCCCTCAGTCTGCCCTCCTCACTCCATCACCACTGGTACCTCCCTCTCTCATCTCCTGGTCTGTGCTCTTCACTCCCTCTCCACCATCCCTCAGTCTGCCCTCCTCACTCCATCACCACTGGTACCTCTCCCTCTCTCATCTCCCGGCCTCTGCTCTTCACTCCCTCTCCCCCATCCCTCAGTCTGCCCTCCTTACTCCATCACCACTGGTACCTCCCTCTCTCATCTCCCGGTCTCTGCTCTTCACTCGCTCTCCAACATCCCTCAGTCTGCCCTCCTCACTCCATCACCACTGGTACGTCGCTCCCTCTCTCATCTCCCGGTCTCTGCTCTTCACTCCCTCTCTCCCATCCCTCAGTCTGCCCTCCTCACTCCATCACCACTGGTACCTCCCTCTCTCATCTCCTGGCCTCTGTTCTTCACTCCCTCTCTCCCATCCCTCAGTCTGCCCTCCTTACTCCATCACCACTGGTACCTCTCTCTCTCTCATCTCCCGGCCTCTGCTCTTCACTCCCTCTCCCCCATCCCTCAGTCTGCCCTCCTCACTCCATCACCACTGGTACCTCCCTCTCTCATCTCCCGGTCTCTGCTCTTCACTCCCTCTCCAACATCCCTCAGTCTGCCCTCCTCACTCCATCACCACTGGTACGTCGCTCCCTCTCTCATCTCCCGGTCTCTGCTCTTCACTCCCTCTCTCCCATCCCTCAGTCTGCCCTCCTCACTCCATCACCACTGGTACCTCCCTCTCTCATCTCCTGGCCTCTGTTCTTCACTCCCTCTCCACCATCCCTCAGTCTGCCCTCCTTACTCCATCACCACTGGTACCTCTGTCTCTCATCTCCTGGCCTCTGTTCTTCCCTCCCTCTCTCCCATCACTCAGTCTGCCCTCCTTACTCCATCACCACTGGTACCTCTGTCTCTCATCTCCTGGCCTCTGTTCTTCACTCCCTCTCCCCCATCCCTCAGACTGCCCTCCTCACTCCATCACCACTGGTACCTCCCTCTCTCATCTCCTGATCTCTGCTCTTCACTCCCTCTCCCCCATCCCTCAGTCGGCCCTCCTCACTCCATCACCACTGGTACCTCCCTCTCTCATCTCCTAGTCTGTGCTCTTCACTCCCTCTCCACCATCCCTCAGTCTGCCCTCCTTACTCCATCACCACTGGTACCTCTGTCTCTCATCTCCCGGCCTCTGCTCTTCCCTCCCTCTCCACCATCCCTCAGTCTGCCCTCCTCACTCCATCACCTCTGGTGCGTTGCTCCCTCTCTCATCTCCTGGTCTCTGCTCTTAACTCCCTCTCTCCCATCCCTCAGTCTGCCCTCCTCACTCCATCACCACTGGTACCTCTCCCTCTCTCATCTCCCGGCCTCTGCTCTTCACTCCCTCTCCCCCATCCCTCAGTCTGCCCTCCTTACTCCATCACCACTGGTACCTCCCTCTCTCATCTCCCGGTCTCTGCTCTTCACTCGCTCTCCAACATCCCTCAGTCTGCCCTCCTCACTCCATCACCACTGGTACCTCCCTCTCTCATCTCCTGGCCTCTGTTCTTCACTCCCTCTCTCCCATCCCTCAGTCTGCCCTCCTTACTCCATCACCACTGGTACCTCTGTCTCTCATCTCCTGGCCTCTGTTCTTCACTCCCTCTCTCCCATCCCTCAGTCTGCCCTCCTTACTCCATCACCACTGGTACCTCTGTCTCTCATCTCCTGGCCTCTGTTCTTCACTCCCTCTCCCCCATCCCTCAGTCTGCCCTCCTCACTCCATCACCACTGGTACCTCCCTCTCTCATCTCCTGGTCTGTGCTCTTCACTCCCTCTCCACCATCCCTCAGTCTGCCCTCCTCACTCCATCACCACTGGTACCTCTCCCTCTCTCATCTCCCGGCCTCTGCTCTTCACTCCCTCTCCCCCATCCCTCAGTCTGCCCTCCTTACTCCATCACCACTGGTACCTCCCTCTCTCATCTCCCGGTCTCTGCTCTTCACTCGCTCTCCAACATCCCTCAGTCTGCCCTCCTCACTCCATCACCACTGGTACGTCGCTCCCTCTCTCATCTCCCGGTCTCTGCTCTTCACTCCCTCTCTCCCATCCCTCAGTCTGCCCTCCTCACTCCATCACCACTGGTACCTCCCTCTCTCATCTCCTGGCCTCTGTTCTTCACTCCCTCTCTCCCATCCCTCAGTCTGCCCTCCTTACTCCATCACCACTGGTACCTCTCTCTCTCTCATCTCCCGGCCTCTGCTCTTCACTCCCTCTCCCCCATCCCTCAGTCTGCCCTCCTCACTCCATCACCACTGGTACCTCCCTCTCTCATCTCCCGGTCTCTGCTCTTCACTCCCTCTCCAACATCCCTCAGTCTGCCCTCCTCACTCCATCACCACTGGTACGTCGCTCCCTCTCTCATCTCCCGGTCTCTGCTCTTCACTCCCTCTCTCCCATCCCTCAGTCTGCCCTCCTCACTCCATCACCACTGGTACCTCCCTCTCTCATCTCCTGGCCTCTGTTCTTCACTCCCTCTCCACCATCCCTCAGTCTGCCCTCCTTACTCCATCACCACTGGTACCTCTGTCTCTCATCTCCTGGCCTCTGTTCTTCCCTCCCTCTCTCCCATCACTCAGTCTGCCCTCCTTACTCCATCACCACTGGTACCTCTGTCTCTCATCTCCTGGCCTCTGTTCTTCACTCCCTCTCCCCCATCCCTCAGACTGCCCTCCTCACTCCATCACCACTGGTACCTCCCTCTCTCATCTCCTGATCTCTGCTCTTCACTCCCTCTCCCCCATCCCTCAGTCGGCCCTCCTCACTCCATCACCACTGGTACCTCCCTCTCTCATCTCCTAGTCTGTGCTCTTCACTCCCTCTCCACCATCCCTCAGTCTGCCCTCCTTACTCCATCACCACTGGTACCTCTGTCTCTCATCTCCCGGCCTCTGCTCTTCCCTCCCTCTCCACCATCCCTCAGTCTGCCCTCCTCACTCCATCACCTCTGGTGCGTTGCTCCCTCTCTCATCTCCTGGTCTCTGCTCTTAACTCCCTCTCTCCCATCCCTCAGTCTGCCCTCCTCACTCCATCACCACTGGTACCTCTCCCTCTCTCATCTCCTGGCCTCTGTTCTTCCCTCCCTCTCTCCCATCACTCAGTCTGCCCTCCTCACTCCATCACCACTGGTACCTCTCTCTCTATCATCTCCTGGCCTCTGTTCTTCACTCCCTCTCCCCATCCCTCAGTCTGCCCTCCTCACTCCATCACCACTGGTACCTCTCTCTCTCTCTCTCCTCTCCTAGTCTGTGCTCTTCACTCCCTCTCCCCCATCCCTCAGTCTGCCCTCCTCACTCCATCACCACTGGTACCTCTCTCTCTCTCCTCTCCTAGTCTGTGCTCTTCCCTTTCTCTCTTCCATCCCTCAGTCTGCCCTCCTCACTCCATCACCACTGGTACCTCTCCCTCTCTCCTCTCCTAGTCTGTGCTCTTCACTCCCTCCCCACCATCCCTCAGTCTGCCCTCCTCAGTACATCACCACTGGTACCTCCCCCTCTCTCCTCTCCTAGTCTGTGCTCTTCACTCCCTCCCCACCATCCCTCAGTCTGCCCTCCTCACTCCATCACCACTGGTACCTCTCTCTCTCTCCTCTCCTAGTCTGTGCTCTTCACTCCCTCCCCACCATCCCTCAGTCTGCCCTCCTCACTCCATCACCACTGGCACTTCTCTCCCTCTCTTCCATCTCGGGGAGGACTGTCACTCTCTGACATTCACTGGTGAGCTCTCTGCTGCCAGAGACACAGCCTCGTCTCCTCTCTCACATCTACTCACCTGCTTCTCTCTCCCATCACTGCCAGTGCTCTTCTGTCTCCTCATCTATGTCTCTCTCTCCTGTCGCTCTTACCTCTGCTCTCTCTCCTCACCTCTCTGCCTGCCCTCCTACCTTCTTTTGGTACTTCCCTCTCGCTTCTTCGTCTACCTGCGCTCTTCCATTAATCCTCTCCTTCCCCCTCTTTATCCACCCTCAGCTCAGTAGTACTTCCCCTCTCTTGTCCCTCACCTCTCCCTTCACGCTTCATGTACTTCTCATGATGTCCACCTCCTGCCACCTCTCTTGGGCCCAGGTTTACACAAGGCAGCGAACCAACCAAAGGTGCCGCACTGCGTTGCGTGACAGGGAAAACAGGAAAGCAGCATTTCCACAGAGATACAGCGCAGTACTGCGCTCTCCCTAGAGATGGCGCGCGATCAGGCTGCTGAGCGTCACGTGCACACCTTTGCACCGTAGTGCAAACAGCTCCGCATCATGTCTAGCATAGCTTTGTCCTGGGAGGGGAGCCTCCCAGTGTAAAGCACTACGCTTCTACGAGCTGTACAACGTTTCTCCCTTCCGCTGTGCGCTGTACAGGGCAGCAGGATGCAAAGGGGAAGCATTCGAAAACATAACAGCATTAACGACCCTGGTTCAAAGGGCATTATTTTTGGTGCAAACCCCTGTCTAGTATTATTAGGGGATAGGCTTTAGCATCAAAAGCCATGAGTGATTGCATGGGAACGCCCGTGTACCATCCATGGGACCTCTCCCTTGAAGCAGATTAACACAAAGCCGTGCTTTGCTCTTCTTTGTGTTACTTTGAGGCAACTTTTCAGAGCAAAACAAATTTTACGCTTGAAACTAAATTAAAAAACAAACATTTTGAGCAGGTTTGCGTCACTATTGTAACACAAGCCCAGCGCGAGAGGTTTGTACATCAGGGCCTAAGTACGCTCTCCTTTCTCTTACCGCCACCACTCACCCCACCCTCTTCTTTCGCCTTTTTCTGCTTCCCATTCCACTTCTTCCCCACTTGGCTCCAGAAAATAGGTCTTTGATATTAGAAAGAACATCCCTGGTGTTTAATCACCACAACAAGAAACACTTCCCGCACCGCCTGGTCCTGGTCTATAATCTACATTTAATTATCGAAATAAATGGCGTTGTTAGTTCTCGAAATAAAGACAGGTGTTAGCTAAAAACAGAAACGCTAGCTCCTGAATATTAAAAATCAATAACATCTCATTAACGCTGTTCTGTAGAGTAAAACCAGTTCATGTTTTCAAAAAGGTAATTAGGCAAGAAAAAAGAGCATTACTGTGAGAAGGAATAAACCACTTAATCTGTCCTCAGCCTGGAGCCCCCCTGGTAAGCACTGGCCCGCCATCTGCTTTGCATCCCAGCCCAGTTGGGCTCAGCAGGAAGTGGGCGGCCGACCTCTTGGCCAGGGCTGGGTTTCCATGACAGAGAGAATGAGATTGCGGCCTCCATTTTGTAGAGCACGTGGTCTGAGCCTGTTGTCCCAGCCACAGGTGTAGCAGAAGCATGTTGGAGAGAGGGGGTGCGGGCCGCTGCACGCTGAGCACGCCTCATTGCTCACAGGTACAGGTTTTATGTATTTATCTGACACCAATTTAAATACAAAACCTTTGTGTTTTAACAAATAACGCTAAAAAAGCTAACATCAGTGCTCCCAATCTTTGGAGAATAAAGGACTTGTGGTTGTGGCCTACTGTGCCAGCCCCTGATCCCACACCCCAGCGGGTCCCACATGCAAACACTGCTAGTTTTGTCTCCACATATGTCCTGAGGAAGACCCTGACAGATAGTCAACTGGGGTCGAAACGTTGACACAACAACTCTCTATACCTTAAAGTTGGGTTGGTTATTATTAAAGTACTTTGACAGCTGCCCAGCCTAAGCAAATGTATAATCAAGGATGGACAGAGATGAACCACTAATTATTAATGGAGCAACATTCATATATATTGATGCACAAGCACTCACCATCATCACAAGCACTCACCATCATCACAAGCACTCACCATCATCACAAGCACTCACCATCACTCACCATCATCACAAGCACTCACCATCATCACAAGCACTCACCATCACTCACCATCATCACAAGCACTCACCATCATCACAAGCACTCACCATCATCACAAGCACTCACCATCACTCACCATCATCACAAGCACTCACCATCATCACAAGCACTCACCATCATCACAAGCACTCACCATCATCACAAGCACTTTTTCGTGAGCACCCTACAACATTACATTGCTCATATAGTGAATTTACCTAATGTAAGGCACTATATTTTGTAAAAATGAAGCTAAAGGTTTTGATTATTTGTGTGTGAATGAATCAAGAATGATAATCAGGGGGGAGGAGCCAAGATGGCGACCGGAGCAGACGCTTGAGCGCCCGGCTCCGTCGGCCCTTGGCCCCGGACTATCATCCTGATTCCTATCCTTGCCGATTCTCGAGGAGAAACGTGTGCGACGACGCGCTGTCCACGCCGCCGCTTCCCCGAAGTCTCAGCCCGCCCGGATGCCGGAGTTCTTGGTGCTTTTGTTCTCCGCCCTGGACCCCTGCCGGCCCCCTGGAAGCTCCGCAGTCACCGGACCCGCTAGCGCAAACCCGAGCCCCGCGGTCCCGACCTCACCTAACACCACGGACTGTCGCCAGATGAGCCTGGGGAGGGACGGCCAGACACCTCCTGCACCCTGCGCCTGAAGGACTGGGGCTGTAAGGTAAGCCCCGGTGCGGCGGGTCTCCTGCCCCGATCTGTGGACCGCGCTGTGGGAGGCTGCCGACCCCCTTCTTCTATTGCCTAGTCGGCTGCAAAGAGAATCCGAGGGAAGGGAGGCGACTGTTGGCTTTCCCAGTTGCGGCGCAGACCTGAGGGGAACTGACTCCTTGCTACGACCCCCCCCCCTGGCCATTGTACCGTCCGGCGGTAAAACATGGCGTTGTTTGCCTGCTCGCGGCTGGGGGGTGATACTCCGGTCTTGCCCGCTGCCCGCTTCGCCCTCCCTCCACCAGACACCAGCTCCACAGTGCCGTCCCGGATTGCTGCCGATGTGGGGGTGCAGCCTCCGCTGACATGCGGCTCCGTTCTGGCCGTCCTGCGGGACTTTCGTCTACAAATGTGTGCTCGCTTTCAGGCGCTGAGTGAGCAGTTTGACTCCATGCTGTCGGCTGCGGGCCGTGAGCGCTCCGTTTGTCACCAACACGGCGTGGGTCTGCCAGTGCTTTTGTCCTCTTGCGGGGACGCAACGGCTGTGTGTGATCGTGCTACACTGGTGCCTGCATCTGGCTTTCCCGGCACCCAGGATCAATTGCTCTCCAGCTCAACAGCGGATACTTTGTTTCCCCGTTCATTGCTGCCTGCTTCATTGTTGCCTGCCTCACCGCGTCTGCAAGAGTATCCAGCTGAGCAACACCTAACATCCTCGAGGACTCGTTCACGGTGGCCTACTGCTTCTTTTCTGTGGAACTCCTGTACTCTACATGCCATGTCTGGACTTCATGTGGTGCACAAAGGGACCTCTACAGATGGTCGGCGGCCATTTTGTGATTCTACTTCACCATCTTCTCCCAAGCGGCCATATTGTCTTTGTCTGCACGGGATGCGGGGCCTTCATGTAGGGGCTGGCTTAATCTCAAGCCCGCGATCGGGCCAGGGCTAGACTGATTTATATCGCCATGGTTTCACGGATGGGCTGGACTGGGACTGGAACTGTATGTATACTTTGTGCGCACTCGTCGCGATCTGTCTTCCTTCAATTAAATTGTTGTGACAATTCATTTTCACATGACTGCTTTTGGTGTAGTGGGTTCTCAGTGTGTGGAAGCCATAGATGGCCGATGGTTTAGGGCGCTCTGATGATACGTAGGCTCCTCCCCACTTTCTTCTTTTTGGGAGTTTAGATTAGAATAGTCCTATTCTTTTCTCACCCCCTTTATCATAGGTGTACTGTTTTCTTATCTTTCTTTACTCTATTCTTACTCTCTTTCTTGTCTATATTTCGGGTTTATTGGGCAACAGGCACAATGCTGGGGGGGGGGCAGGCCGTAGCCTCCTCATTGGTGTAGGGTGGGGGGGGTAATTTACTGTTTCTAATTAGTTCTATGGGCCTTTTTTTCTTTTTATGTTTCTGCGCTATACTTGTTTCGATTCTGGGTCCGGGTGTGGGGTTGACTGAGTGGGGGCGGCACTGGAGGGGTGCGTAATTGCTCATGTGACTATCCTGTTATATAACTGCATTGCCTCACTGCCTGAGATTTGACTTCCATTGCTGTTTTAATGATGCTGCTGCTCTCCCGTGTGGTGAAGATATCGTGCGGACTCGAATCTCCTTGGTTCTTATTCTTCACTGACTTTTTCCCTGATAACATTATTTTGAAAAACTTTAAAATTAACCTTCACTTCTCCTTTCCCTGGGGTCAAGGATCTCTCCAGTGTATAATTCATAAATCGTTGCTAATCTTGACCGTTGAAGCACAGGGGCCGTAATGTCTGTATCAGTGCTTAACCGTATCGTGGCCGGCCTGAAGGTTGTAGGCCCGTATTTGTTCTTTTAATATGCACGAATAAAGGTTTAAAAAAAAAAAAAAAAAAAAAAAAGAATGATAATCAAAGGGGAGGATTATTTTGGACTTCCCCACCACAAGCTATTCAATTTACCATCAGTATCTCCGGCAAAACCACGATTCGACATGTTCAACCACAACATAGTCACAGGAACGGGACAAACTCACATTCACCAAGAAATGGATTCTGTCTTTTCATACGGGAGAAGGCTCCAGAAATATTCTACCGTTCTATTTTACATCCTTATTTATTGACAAAGTTTTATTTAGCACGAACATGACCCAAGAGGGTATCAGAGCACTTTACAAAGAGTCATGAACACACGAGAGGAAGAAAAGTGAGGCTAAGGAACAAAGTGGTTGTGGCAGGTACAGTTAGCCTCCTCCGAGTTATTGGAGGGGGAAGAGTAAAACGCAAAAGCCAAACATGAATATACAATGGTGAGCAACAGAACATGGGTGTTGAAGTCAGCAAAATGTTCAGGAACGACACACCTTATAGCTACGCCAGACTGGGCGAGGAGACCCATACAGCAGTGTCGAAACTGGAGGGGGCCCCGGCACAGTACAGGGAGGGCCCCCCTCCGGACTTCTTCAGGAGCTGTCCGGCCAGGGTAAAGTGTTGAGGGGTCCCCTGGAGCTCGGGGCCTCCCCGCACCGCGGGGACTGTGGGGGCCTTGGTTACGCCCCTGCCGTACAGAGCCAGCCTGGCAAGACAATGGACCATGGGTAATTTCTTGTTCAGAAAGTATTCATCAGTAAAGCTTTCACTTTCGTTTTTGACGGACACTGCTGAAGGATTCAATGTGGTTTCCGGAAGCAGGGAGTTCCAGATTCTTGGGGCCATAGCAGAGAAGGCCCAATTATGTGTTTGTTTATCTTTGAATTATTTTGGGGTTTCAGCAGCAGGGTGCTGGAGTTCTTCCAGGAAACTTCCAGTTTTTGAGCGAGGTACAGAGGGGTGTTGGAATGAGGGTCTTTGAGTCACGCAGGCAATTTTTAGTTGTTTCCTGGCCTCATAAAGGAGCCAATTTAGGGATTTCAAATCCAGAGAGATGTGGCTGCTCTTTTCTATCTGCGATGAGCCTTGCAGCCGTGTTCAGAGAGGCCCTAAGCAGAGCCCATTTTAAGCTTGGTAGACAGCAAAGGGTTGCACTGCCATAGTCCAACTTTGAGTTGACTGAGGCTTGCACAGCGGACTTGAAGTCATCAGGGGGGAGGAAGGGTTTATTTTACTTAGGACGCTCAGTTGGAAGTTCGCTCCTTTGGTAATAGAGCCGATCTATACCTGCATGTTCAAGTTCTTATCTAGGCAGTCCACCACTCAATGTCTCTCCATGGGAATGTGCCAGCCCATGAGTGACCGGCAGCGGCAAAGCGGAGCAGGACGGAGACACAGAGGAGAGACTGGAATGAGAGCACAGTTTAGTCTGCAAGTTAAATCACAGAGAGGCACCATGCGGGGAGCAACATCACGAGACAGCAGCACTGCAGGTTTCCGAGTTGGGTAAAGGATGCCCAACCCCGCACCTGCCCTAACCCAGTCTGCCTCATCCGCAAGATGGCAGGCTCCCTTCCATACAGGGAGACAGCCAAAATGCCCAGGCACACACTGTAAGACGCCAGGCGGGGTCCGGAATCTTTGCAGATCTTTTCGTACTCTTTGAACTCTTTCCAACTAAGCGAATGCTTCTGGGTGGCCCCACCGGATCGTGGGTCACACTCGACTCAATCAGAGTGAATCCCCTATCCAGCCAACCATATTCAGCATTGGGACTCTCACCTCCTGCCAGCCAGGCATCGAGGCAGGAGCCTCGGGGGACATCTGAGTGTGCCGTTTCCAGGAACCGGTTTGTCAACCAAAAGCGATCATGGTGTAGCAGGCGGTTAAGTAAAGAGATGGCAGCAGAGGGTTGGTACCGATGGGCAGCTAAAGCAGGGATATTCACTAAAAAGTAATCCCAAGCCGGGGAGCCTCTTAGAGGCTCAACCTTCCGATGGCCATCTTGGTGCCTGCTTTTGGCTCTACTTGACTTCACCATCAATAAGGAGGTCACAAAACCATCCCTGGCCTTCACGCTTGTCTTGGTGTGAGGTCAAGCTCTGGTGCCTGCTTTTGGTTCTACTTGACTTCATCATCAATAAGGAGATCAAAGAACTATCCCTGGCCTTCACTCTAGTCTTGGTGCGGGGTCAAGCTCTGGTGCCTGCTTTTGGTTCTACTTGACTTCATCATCAATAAGGAGTTCACAAAACCATCCCTGGCCTTCACTCTAGTCTTGGTGCGGATTCAAGCTCTGGTTCCTGCTTTTGGTTCTACTTGACTTCATCATCAATAAGGAGTTCACAAAACCATCCCGGGCCTTCACTCTAGTCTTGGTGCGAGGTCAAGCTCTGGTTCCTGCTTTAGGTTCTACATGACTTCATCATCAATAAGGAGTTCACAAAACCATCCCTGGCCTTCACTCTAGTCTTGGTGTGAGGTCAAGCTCTGGTGCCTGCTTTTGGTTCTACTTGACTTCATCATCAATAAGGAGTTCACAAAACCATCCCGGGCCTTCACTCTAGTCTTGGTGCGGGGTCAAGCTCTGGTTCCTGCTTTTGGTTCTACTTGACTTCATCATCAACAAGGAGTTCACAAAACCATCCCTGGCCTTCACTTCTAGTCTTGGTGCGAGGTCAAGCTCCGGTGCCTGCTTTTGGTTCTACTTGACTTCATCATCAATAAGGAGATCAAAGAACCATCGAAGGCCTTCACTCTAGTCTTGGTGCGAGGTCAAGCTCTGGTGCCTGCTTTTGGTTCTACTTGACTTCACCATCAATAAGGAGGTCACAAAACCATCCCTGGCCTTCACTTCTAGTCTTGGTGCGAGGTCAAGCTCCGGTGCCTGCTTTTGGTTCTACTTGACTTCATCATCAATAAGGAGATCAAAGAACCATCGAAGGCCTTCACTCTAGTCTTGGTGCGAGGTCAAGCTCTGGTGCCTGCTTTTGGTTCTACTTGACTTCACCATCAATAAGGAGGTCACAAAACCATCCCTGGCCTTCACTTCTAGTCTTGGTGCGAGGTCAAGCTCCGGTGCCTGCTTTTGGTTCTACTTGACTTCATCATCAATAAGGAGATCAAAGAACCATCGAAGGCCTTCACTCTAGTCTTGGTGCGAGGTCAAGCTCTGGTGCCTGCTTTTGGTTCTACTTGACTTCACCATCAATAAGGAGTTCACAAAACCATCCCGGGCCTTCACTCTAGTCTTGGTGCGGGGTCAAGCTCTGGTACCTGCTTTTGGTTCTACAAATCCAGATGTTCTATCTCTGCAGCACGTATGCATGAGGTCAGTCACCTCTAACTTTCCAAAGACAGTTTGTGATGTCACTAGGAGCCCACGGCTTCCTCAGCACTAGCTCTCTGTCTCAGGGTTGTACTTGAATCAACTGCCCTGCCTTGCAAACAAGCTCAACATTGTAGGTCAATGGAGCAGCAACAGTTCTCTCCTTCCCGAGTCCCTGATTCCGCACCAACAATGAAGTCGGCCTCTTCTTTTGACCCACTTATGCGGATAACAGTTTCCAGCCCCTGTCTGATAAGCAGGTCTTCCTCAGGTCTGTGGAACCACAGAGGCCCAGTTACTTCTTCCCTTTTCACACATTTGCACAACTCTACAAGGCCACAGGCTCTGGGAGGACACACAAGAACCTACAGGGACTAGACATGGCTTCCAGCCTGCCCCTACGCTGCTGTTAAACCCCTAGTTCCAGTTCAAGGTCTAAAAGGGGCTGGGGGGGGGGGGGTCTAGAGATGCATAGACTGCTGTAGGCGACACTTCTTGCGTGCTCCACATCACAGCTTCTGTTTTTTCCACCTTTCGACTCACCTTAGCGCTGAGAGCTTCAGCCGGTGATAACAGCGAAGCTGAGCTCCTACAAGGCCTGGCAGACGCCTCTGGAAGCGCCCTTTGTTCGCTTCCGCTCATACATGTAATTGCACATTGGAAATGGGCTCCCAAAATTATGCAAAGCCCAAAGGGCACTTTGCTTAATCTTTTTAATTTTGATCATATTACGGCGCTTTGTTTGGTGGTAATGTAAAATAATTACCTTGCATTTTGAAACAATTAAACGTAAATGGAAATAGCCAAACGCCGTCACGCCGCTGCAAACTCATAAAATCCCTTCTTTTGGTACGGATAATTAATTTTTTTAGGTAAAAAGAGCGCATGAATTATTCAGCCCCGAGCTGGAGAGGTTGGATGCAGAGCCCAAGGAGTCTTCGATTGAAGCTCTGGCGGCCACATCAAACACGGGCAAATAATGTTTAAGAAATATTTGTATTGGGCTCTCCGAAAATTGACGCCGTTTGGCCTTTAATGTGGGCCTTGCAGACTTCTAATTAGGGGGCTTTTATGGCTCCTGGGCCATGAAGTGTCTTCATTACTGAAATGGGACGAGGCCCGTCCTGCGCAGGGAGCGGGGATGCTTGAAGAACCATTAGAGGCAATTGCGTTCTCGCTTGATAATTTAAAAAAAAAAGCAAACACGACAACCAGCCCCTGAGGGGTGCGACACCAGCAAAAATAACTCATTTTCAAAAATAGCGGCTTTGTGGTTTTGTTAATTGAATCTGTGTAAAAAACAACACGATCTGGAAAGAAGAAAAAAATGTGTACCCAGTAAAGGTTCTTTGTTGTCGTCTTTTACGTCTCCTCTACTTCTGGTTTTTAGATTTTTGTGAATGATTTTCTAAGTGAATATCAGAGCATTAAAATACGCACGGGAGTTGTGGTGTCTGCAGTTCGGTCCGTCGGTGTGTCCATCTGTCTATCTGTTACAATGAATTGTCTGTCTAAGAGGTACGAGTGTTTCTAGCTCGCTTCCCTACCCTGGGTGGGCCCGGCCTGGGCACCATCTCCATCCCAGCTGTGCTGGAAGTGAGCCCAGCTAGAGACAGCCCCATAGCCTCAGCCCCCTTTATGAAGCAAGCATTGTGGGGGGTACTTTCTCTGCACCTTTGTTACGGCAGTTTCCGGAGGCCTGGGAGCGCCGCCATTTTGACCTCCCACAGGCCTGGCCTTACATTTCCATTCATTACCAGGACTCAACCAAATCTAGGAATGGATTATGGGGGGGGGGATATATGAGGTGGGAATCTGGTGACCCCCCCAACAAATCCCGCTCCCCCTTGGCTAGAAGGGTGTGATTTACTTGCAGCACATCAACTCGCGTGTGTCGTAAGTGGGCAGACGAAATACAAATAAGGCGTACATGGGTTTCACCAAAGGTTTGATTGTAAATTCTGCCCATCGCCTGCTCCTGGAGGCCCCCATCTCTGGGAATTTGCTTATATACAGCACACATCTGCTGTAATGAAGGTGATTCTAGGGGGCTGGGGGAAAGAGCAATAAATGCACAATACGACAATACGGCATCGGGGGTCAAAGTGTGCATACGTTATAATTCAATTAATGCCCCACGCCAGGCCCTACTATTGTAGGGAGTCATCGTTGTGTGGTGGTTACATCTCTGCAAGGCGCGGGCTTCTAGGAGCTCTTCCTCATCGGCCTAGTGGTAGAATGTGTCGCCCATATTCCGAGAAACGCATTGAGATTAGGGGGGTGGGTCCTGATTTGGGGAGATGGGCCCTGATTTGGGGGGGTGGGCCCTGATGTATTTCCTATATCTGCCCGTGTTTTGTAGAGAGTGATTGACAACGGGATTGGTGTCACCACACTTCACAGAGTTACCGTCATTGACCCAGGAAGTACATTCAGTGGATGTCATTGACATCCAGGTCCTACAGCCCAGAGTGCAATAGACAGGATGCTGCCCTGGGAGAGCCTCCGTGGGTCCCATTGGTAAGACCAGCAGGGGATTGTGGGACTGGGGCGGACCCTCAAGAGATGTGTGCCTTGGAGATCTTCACATCCTGCACCAGATTTGGAAACGTTGGAACACTTCCCCCAAAGGGCGACTCCTACGTTTGGAGTAGAGATCTAACTTTTATGGATTCACAAACCCCCCACTGAGTACCTATAGAAATCTATAGCAGCAGGATGTGAAACGTTAAATTAAAAATACATGATTCAAAACCTAGCGTCACAAGCATCTACCAAGCACCATATCTCCCTAAATCCATCGTCAAGCACTTGCTGCCAAATATGGTTGAAATGGAGTAAAAATGATCATAACGAACCTATTCATAAAAAAGACGCACGGAAGAATTTAAAACAAGGCAACATTTTGTAGGAAGATTTTCATGTATGCAAAATATTTTAAAAGTAGATGTTCTGAACACATATTCTTGCAGTCTATGTTCTCATATGTATCTGTCTGCGACACTGTAGATTTCAAGGTTTACTCCAACTTTGTAAACTTTCCTCATGCCAGTTTTTCACCTGGTGCAGGTCTGCCTGAGTAAACAAGTGAGAAACTTTCCATAGCACATGTGGATCAGAATAGTTTTTAGGTGGAGCCTAGAGCCAGCGCGAGACTTGTTGGAGTGGAGTAGGGAATAGAAGCTCCGCCCACTCTCCACCCATATTTGTCATTGGCTTGTGTCATTGTCCGTCGTAAATGCTGGCTTCTGATTGATCAACAGGCTTTTTAGTCCCTCCTTAGTACCGCCTCCTCTTCATGGTATTTAAACTTTAAATATTCTGGGCCAGACAGAGGACGCTTGGCTTCTGTTCTCGCGCTCAACGCCCACGGAGACCCGGTGGGAGGCGAAGCTTGCTTCTCGGTGGGAGGCGAAGCTTGCTTCTCGTCGAGTGGGCCCCGTGCACTGATGCAAAGTTAGGTCCTTCCTAGAGGTGTGTGTGTGGGGGGGGGGGGGGGGGGATGCTGCATCGCAGTTTGTTTCTAGCGAAATTCTGTGGAAATCTGTGCAACTTCATGCAGTGTTGCCCTTTCCCAACATTTGAGAGACAGTTGTGACGTGTACAACAGTTTATGTCTCAAAAGGAAAACTTGCAGAGAAACGTTCTGCAGACCTTTGCCGCTCTGATAGACAAGATGTGTCACATGCAATAAGTGTGCAGCTTTTCCACTGTGCAAGTATGGATTCGACCCTGAGCCTTTCTCGTGGTGCACAAACAAACCTTGCACACAGAGACGTTTTAAGGCATGGGCAAAGTGGGCTCTGGCCCAGGGCCCCAGCCATTTAGGGGGGCCCCGTGATAGAGCAAGTTCTGTTCTTGTCCTGATGACCTTGAATTATTATTGGACAGTAGGTTGTAAAAAGCATTTTCCTTTAAATAATGTTTAATGTGGGTAATATGTGAGAGTCTATTACAGACATTTTGCAGACAAATGGTTTGTTTATGTTTCATGCAACATCCATAATAAACGTTTCTCTTAGATCAATACGGGAGCTAACAAATGAGTAATGGTAGGGGGTCACAGAGATTTTTTTTAGTAATATTGGTGAGCTACTGCTATGTTACAATACTGACAACACACATCACTATTCCTGAATTTTAGATGTAAATACATTTCGAATTTAGACAAGTGTGTGTGTGCAGAGCACTATCAGTGACCTGGCTAAAGAGTAATGAAAGAGCTGAAATTAAATCATAAAATCAAAGTGTTCCGAACAGGGGCCCCCAAAATACGCTTGGCCCAGGGCCCCCAAAATCCTTAAAACGCCCCTGCGTGCACAGCTGATGATGGCACACCTGTCTGCGGACTTGGCACAGATCGAAACTTTACACACTTGGCAGGCCTGAGCACAATGCGCCTCTCCTATCCTTCACCGCTGTGGAAAGACGCTTGCGCCTGCATTCTGCAGGAGTGTGTGTTCGTTTCCAGGCTGGGCCGCCACCTACAAACTGTGAATACTGGTGGGTGCAGGAGCTTGCACACGTTCGCTTTATTTTGCTGGGGCTACTAATGTCCACGTGTCTGTTCATAACGGGCAGATTTGACATCTTCTAAGTGACATTTGCCGTTGAAAATGTTCAGAAATCCAGCAGATTCCACTATGTAATTCACTCTTTCAAAATTCATTTTTGTGCTCACGTAACACTTAAACACACACAAAGATGTGTGAACCGGTGCATGACGATTACAATAATGGGAAAACCAACCCCAGAATAGGCAGCAAAAGAACACATCGTAACCGGAAATGTAGATGTGACTCGTAGGCCTGTTGTTGAAAGACTCTTAAAAACAAGAGCGATGCATTGTGGGTGCTAAGCAGCGTCTCACTGGGAGCGGCCACGGCATTTTGTGCATCATTGGTTCTGCGCGGAATCCCTGCAGGATCAGACCATAGCCGGAAATACCCTATTGAAATGTCTTTTTCAGACAGAGGTGCACGACTCTCAAAGAGGCTTAACAATTGTGGGACAGTTTAGGGGTCCCATGGCAGTCAGAGCTTACAGGGCTGAGACTGTGTCAATCAAGGCTGTTTGCCGCTCGTGTCTTGGGTGCCATCCTACTACTGGGCTTAGAACTGAGCCCCAAGGACGTCCCTTCAGCACTTGAACCTCAGAGTAGTGAAGGCGAGCAGTCGAAGGCTCACCGGGTTTGGACAGTTCCTTCTATTGTGTTGAACCCACTGTAGCCTTAATACAATCCTATATTACAGGAAACACTGGTCCCTGAAAGCAAAAAATAATTGAACATACAATGAATATAGTCAAGATTGATACTATATTACAGCCAATGTCCAGCCGGACAAGGCAACTTTAACAAGTGGAAATAGTTAGTAATGATCCAGAGAATGTAAGTAGAGTCTTAGTGGGACACAAGCCTGTATCCTGAGACTTACATATCGTGAGAACAAAATGTAGAACACATTCAGGCAATTACAATGATGTTTCTGTTTTTTAGAAGAATAATGAGTAATGAAACATCTAATACATTTACTGTCACCTTCACAATAAGTTCAATACAAAGATTTGAATGTGTAAGGTGGACAACTATGTTCACGGCGTTTCGATCCTTATCAGGGGGATTTCGGATCATCATCAGGACTAATCAGTTAAATTGCCCATATTCAAGTGCCTCGTGGTATCGATTGGGGTAACCGAGGGGGCGCCGAGTCGTAGGCGGGTGTCGGGTTCGTCCGGTTCAAAAGCGGACCCGATTCGAGGGTACAATGCCTGGCACAACTAAGTTCTGTGGTAGAGGGACACTACAGTCGATCCGGCATTCCCCAAACGAGCTGTTATACGCGTGGCCACGGAATTCGTTTCTTTTACCATATTGAGACGTAACTCATTTTTTACTGTGTCTAAAAAACAGAAACATCATTGTAATTGCCTGAATGTGTTCTACATTTTGTTCTCACGATATGTAAGTCTCAGGATACAGGCTTGTGTCCCACTAAGACTCTACTTACATTCTCTGGATCATTACTAACTATTTCCACTTATTAAAGTTGCCTTGTCCGGCTGGACATTGGTTGTAATATAGTATCAATCTTGACTATATTCATTGTATGTTCAATTATTTTTTGCTTTCAGGGACCAGTGTTTCCTGTAATATATAACTTCCCAAGGTCCCTGTGTAATTCCTTTGGGTGCCCTTGTCCCCTTTTTCACTTAATACAATCCTAAGCACCTCCCGCAGGGCGAAGATCATACCATCTCCGGGGTTATAACCCCACCTCTTCTGGCCCACCTTATCGTGGCGAGCCTCTGAAACATTTCAGAAAGGTGCTATTACATCCTGGATTATCCTTCTCTCTTCAAGAGAAGTGTCTATCTTCGTAATTTATGAGTTCTTTATAAACTCGACCTATGAAGTAAACCTACCGTGGACATCCTACCATTGATAAGTTTTAGAAGTGTCCGGCTCCTTGATTTCATGCCCTGAAGAAGTCCATCATTGGACGAAACGCGTCGGCTGTGCTGTGTGGTTTTTCACAAAAAATAATATTATGAATAAAAGAAGAGATTGAAAGAAAAACACTATGGACGTGGACCAGTGATTTCTTGTTTTATTGTATAGTGGTGCACCTTGGCATTTTGTTTTGAAATTACTAGAATGCTGTATTGGATTGCACCGGGGCATTCGGTGCATTTACAGTGTGCCCACATGTTGTAAGAGAGACTCCCTTTGGATATATATATTCATTGGGGATGGTGGGTCAGGTGCTAAGGTTTTACAGGGTACACTGTCACTAGTTTTTTTTCGTTCCTGAGATTAGTATATTTCACATTTGTATAACTGATAAATATGCCCTCATGCTCCAGTGCCTGCCAGGTTTCAGTGCTGTGAGCACCCGCAGAAGATAAATCAATGCACTTATATGTAAATATGCACATTTTAGTATCAACCTTGTGCATGTTCACTACTCTTTACTAAAATTCCTTTCTTTTTTATCCACCTCTTACCTATCAATCCACATAGCTATTGTCTGGTAGTCATGGCGAATACTATTCTGAATCAGTCAAAAAGCAACCCAATTGCCACTTTTAGGCACATTTAAAAATAAATACAGACAAAAAAATACACGTTTTTCTTGTCTGTATTTATCTGTAAAAATCAGTAAAAACAGAACACCGGGAGCCTTACAGCTAATACTGTGTAATGTGGTCTAGTGATGTACCTGTTATCAGGAACTGCACATGATGTGCTGTGACGGATGAATTGCAGCGCTATACTACACCACCTCTATTCTTTCATTGTCCGCATGCAGGAACGGAATTTTCTCTCTTTTTTTGGCCCCAGCTATAATTAGAAAGGACTTATTTTCATTTACTTTCAGGTGTATAGAATCCATAAATGAGACATACGCATTTAGCAAGCGTTGTAGGCCAAGCCCTGTTCTGGCAAATAACACCGCGTCGTCCGCGTAAGCCAGTATAGGTAGAGGTTGGGAATCAAAGACAGGGACGTCCCTGGAGGCCACGGTAAGTGCTTCCTCGACTCCATTTGTATATATGGAGAAGAGGAATGGGGCGAGGACGCAGCCCTGCCTTACTCACCTGGCGAGTTCGAATGGGCGCGTGCAGTCTCCATTTTTGGTGTAACGAACTGATGCCACGGCGTTTAAATACAATCAATCAATCAATCAATCAATCAATCAATCAATCATGGCATTTGTAAAGCGCACCACATTCCCACGAGGGTCTCAAGGCGCTGGGGGGGGAAGCTGCTACTGTTCGAAGAGCCAGACCTTGAGGAGTCTTCTGAAGGTCAGAAGGTCTTCGGTCTGCCGCAGGCGGATGGGGAGGGTGTTCCATGTCTTGGCGGCGAGGTGGGAGAATGATCTGCCGCCGGTGGTCACTCTTCGGATGCGGGGGACGGTGGCGAGGGCGCAGTCTACGGAGCAGAACTGGCGGGTGGGGGTGTAGAGGCTGAGTCGGCTGTTGAGGTACATTGGTCCGGTGTTGTGGAGTGCCTTGTGTACATGGGTGAGGAGTTTGAAGGTTATCCTCTTGTTGACAGGGAGCTAGTGTAGGTCTCTCAGGTGGGATGTGATGTGGCTGCGGCGAGGGATGTCGAGAATCAGGCGTGCGGAGGCGTTCTGGATGCGTTGAAGCGGTTTCAGGAGTTTGGCCGGGGCTCCTGCGTAGAGTGCGTTTCCGTAGTCCAGTCTACTGCTGACGAGGGCCTGGGTGACCATCCTTCTTGTTTCGGTTGGGATCCACTTTAAGATCCTGCGAAGCATGCGCAGGGTGTTGAAGCAGGAGGAGGAGATAGAGTTGACCTGCTTCATCATGGAGAGGGTAGAGTCGAGGATGATCCCTAGGTTGCGTGCGTGGTCGGTGGGTGTTGGGGGTATTCCTAGTGCAGTCGGCCACCAGGAGTCATCCCAGGCCGAGGGGGTGGATCTGAGGATGAGGACCTCCGTCTTGTCCGAGTTCAGCTTCAGTCGGCTGTTCCTCATCCAGTCGGCGACAGCCTTCATTCCTTCGTGGAGGTTGGTTTTGGCGGTGTGGGGGTCCTGCGTGAGGGAGAGGATCAGCTGGGTGTTGTCGGCATAGGAGATGATGTTGAGGTTATGCCGTCATGCAATGTGGGCGAGTGGTGCCATGTAGACGTTGAACAATGTTGGGCTGAGGGATGAGCCTTGGGGTACGCCGCAGATGATCTCGGTGGCTTCGGAGCGGAAGGGGGGGGAGGCGGACGCTCTGTGTTCTGCCGTAGAGGAAGGAGGAGGTCCAGTCCAGATCCTTCTCTTGGATTAGGGCATCATAGAGGCATGTTCGTAGTGTGCGGTGGCAGACCATGTCGAAGGAGGCTGACAGGTCCAGGAGGATGAGGGCCGGGTTTTCTCCGTTGTCTAGCAGGGTCCTGATGTCATCGGTGGCGGCGATGAGGGCAGTTTCGTTGCTGTGGTTGCTGCGGAACCTGGGCTGGGACGGGTCCAGGATGCTGTTCTCCTCGAGGAAGCTGGTCAGTTATTTGTTGATGGCCTTCTCAATGACCTTCGCCGGGAACGGGAGCAGGGAGATGGGCCGGAAGTTCTTGAGGTCCTTGGGGTCCGCCTTGGGTTTCTTGAGTAAGGCGTTGATCTATGCGTGCTTCCAGCTCTCCAGGAAGGTCGCTGTCTCGAAGGAGATGTTGATGGTTTTCCGTTTATGCGCACCAGAGCACAAAGGATGTTGGGCGCTGTAGTTCAGTCTCCACAACCGGGCAACAACACCAGCAGTAGGTTCCTTCTCCCACTACACCGTGGGTTGGCAGCGCCGATTATGCGCACCAGAACGCAAAGGATGTTGGGCGAGGTAATTCACTCTCCACAACCAGGCAACAACACCAGCAGTAGGTTCCTTCTCCCACTTCAACGCGCCGTGGGTCGGCGGCGTTGTTTATTGGCACCAGAGCGAAAAAGGATGTTGGGCGCTATATTTCACTCTCCATAACCGGGCAACAACAGAAGCAGGGGGTTCCTTCTCCCGCTACTTGATTTTCGTTCACACAGGAAGAAACATCTATGTTTGTGAAGTAGAATGCTGGCTCCAGTTCCTCGTCGGGCAGTTCGGCAGTGATGTCTTGGGGAATTCCTTCTCCTGGTTCAGACATCTCCAATTGGCTTCCCTTCTCGTCATATGCTGTTGGAATCATCTGGTGTGCTAAGGCATCTGACTGAGAGTTGTGTTAATTTGTGGGTGTGTTCAGCTGGCCTGGTACCACTTTGAAGCCACTTCTGGAGTATTGGGTTTCACTCTGTAGTTTTCGGTGTCACACGGTGTCCTGTAGGTCTATGTCCCAGTGTGTCCAGCACTAGAGTGTCGCGACAAGTCGTGGTGTGTAGAGTTGTGTTGTGAATGCAGTGGGGCAGTACTTGTCCACCTCTCACTGGCAGCTCAGCCCTGAGCCTGTCGCCCCCTCCGCCAGACGAGGATGCTTCACACCTTGCCCCAGCCCTTTAGTCCTCATCTTCTCAGCCTCTATGCTTCCTTTACGTCTTGACGGATGTGCCAGTTCTACAGTCATTGCTGCCAAGCTAGGAGTCGTGACAGCTCTTTCTACTCCACGCCTCCAATATCTCAGCAGGTTGACCTCCTCCACTCCCATTTTATGGCACGCAGGTGGGAACCGCGTGGCACTCATCCAGTCTGGAATGTACTCCCATCACCTCTTCTGCTTAGCTACTGCCACGATTATATAGTGATTCAGCAAGCTTCCACACAAGCTTCATCTGAGAGAGAGAGAGTGTGAGTGTGTTTGAGAGAGAGTGTGTGTGTGTGTATTTATTTGAGTGTGTGTGTGTGTGTGTGTGTGTGTTTGTGTGTGTGTGTGTGTGGATGTGGATGTGCATGTGAGTGTGTGTGTGAGAGTGTGTGCCTGTGAGAGTGTGTGTGTATGCATATGTATGCATGCATGCATGTGTGTGCATGCATGTTTGTGTGCATGTGTATGATTGTGCGTGTGCGTGTGTGTGTGTCTATGTGTGCATGTGGTGTCTGTGTATGTCTGTGTGTGTATGTCTGTGTATGTGTGGGTGGGTGTGTATGTGTGTGTGGGTGTGTGTGTGTGCAAGCATGCGTGAGTCTGCATGCATGTGTATGTCTATGTGTACATGTGGTGTCTGTGTTTGTGGTATGTGTGTGTATGTCTGTATATGTGTTTGTCTGTGTGTTTGTATGTGTGTGTGCATGTGTATGTCTTGTATGTGTGTGTGTGTCTATGTGTGCATGTGGTGTCTGTATGTGGTGTCTGTGTGTGTGTGTATGTCTGTGGGTGTGTGTGTATGTGTGGGTGTGGGTGTGTGCATGTGTGCATGTGTGCATGCATGTGTGAGTGTGCATTCATGTGTATGTCTATGTGTACATGTGGTGTTTGTGTTTGCGGTATGTGTGTGTGTATGTCTGTATGTATGAGTGTGTCTCTGTGTTTGTTTGTATGTGTGTAACTGCCTTCCTCTCCATGACATACTGTACTTTGAAGAGGTAATAATATGTGTCACTCAGTGTGTCAATCTCACAACGTTTGTTTTGCTTGGTTTGTTTCCACAGAATAAACCTACACGTAGCAAACAATGTAATGTTAATATTCAATATTTCACACAGACCCAACGAAGCAGACATTTCTTTTATCTGACTAGTCACGAGAAGATCATGAAACAAGCGCGTGCACTGCACTAGCGCCTGCATCCCAGATAGCTAGCAGCCAATCGAAGCAAGCGTAAGGTGTCATCTTCTCTCAGCGGTGTAAGAGACCCCTGAGACTTTCCACCCTCAAAACGATGGGGGTCTGAGGGGTGTTTAAGAGGAAGCGTGGCTGTAAGGCCATTGGACGGTAGCCTTTTCTCACACATCCAATGGCAGCTTCAGTAGCTGAACCGTGTGGTGTCGCAATGGGATCCATCTGCAATGCGGCCACTTGGGCATCCCTCAAACCATCCTCATAGACTAACTGTTAGGGCTTTTCGGGCAGAAACATGCGCAACCTCTGCATTAGGCTCAGGTGTCTGAGGGTTTATTTGGAATAACAAAATAAAGAGCTCAGTAGAGTTAGCCTCGTGAATTGAGGTGTTCCATGGTTCATGGGTCAGGGAAACAGTGCAGCATTGGGCTCTGAATCTCTGAACACTAGGATCTTGGGTTCAGCACCATTCATGCAGAAGAACTCTCATTCAACCAGTGGAACGTGTGGTCCAGGCATGCGGTAAGGGCGGGTGGTCTTCCTGGACCATGAGTAGCATTGGTTTTAGCACCAGTCATGCAGAAGAACCCTCCTTCAACCAGTGGAACATGTGGTCCAGGCGTGTGGTAAGGGTGGACGGTCTTCCTGGACCATGAGTAGCAGTGGTTTTAGCACCATTCATGTAAAAGAACTCTCTTTCAACCAGTGGAATGTGAGGTCCAGGCGTGCGGTAAGGTCAGTTGGTCTTCCTGGGGCATGAGTAGTATTGGTTTTAGCACCATTTATGCAGAAGAACTCTCCTTCAACCAGTGGAACGTGTGATCCAGACGTGCGGTAAGGGTGGACGGTCTTCCTGGACCATGAGTAGCATTGGTTTTAGCACCATTCATGCAAAAGAACTCTCCTTCAATCAGTGGAACGTGTGATCCAGGCGTGCGGTAAGGGTGGACGGTCTTCCTGGACCATGAGTAGCAGTGGTTTTAGCACCATTCATGCAGAAGAACCCTCCTTCAACCAGTGGAACGTGTGGTCCAGGCGTGCGGTAAGGGTGGGCGTCTTCCTGGACCATGAGTAGCATTGGTTTTAGCACTATTCATGCAGAAGAACTCTCCTTCAACCAGTAGAACGTGTGGTCCAGGCGTGCGGTAAGGGTGGACGGTCTTCCTGGACCATTAGTAGCATTGGTTTGAGCACCATTCATGCAGAAGAACTCTCCTTCAACCAGTGGAACGTGTGGTCCAGGCATGCGGTAAGGGCGGTTGGTCTTACTGGACCATGAGTAGCATTGGTTTGAGCACTAGTCATGCAGAAGAACCCTCCTTCAACCAGTGGAACGTGTGGTCCAGGCGTGCGGTAAGGGTGGGCGTCTTCCTGGACCATGAGTAGCATTGGTTTTAGCACCAGTCATGCAGAAGAACCCTCCTTCAACCAGTGGAACGTGTGGCATCGGGAAGGGTGGATGGTATTTTTGGTCCACGTTATCATCGGTTTCCCTTTTGAAAGTTCACCTGAAGCTGCTCCACAAGCAGAGCCCAACTGGGGACCCAAAGCAGTCCCAGCAACTGTTGTCAGAGCAGCCACCGTATGGTGCATAGTGAGTGCAGCCCCCGTATGCTGCATAGTGAGTGCAGCCCCCGTATGCTGCATAGTGAGTGCAGCCCCCGTATGCTGCATAGTGAGTGCAGCCCCCGTATGCTGCATAGTGAGTGCAGCCCCCGTATGCTGCATAGTGAGTGCAGCCCCCGTATGCTGCATAGTGAGTGCAGCCACCGTATGGTGCAGAGCGAGTGCAGCCCCCGTATGCTGCATAGTGAGTGCAGCCCCCGTATGCTGCATAGTGAGTGCAGCCCCCGTATGCTGCATAGTGAGTGCAGCAAGCGAGGCTGACACCTAGAAGGAAGGTTTGGGGGGTTTCTCCCCCCAAGAAAATTTGGGCAAAAATGGTGCATTCTAGAACACATTTTTCTTTATATTTTCAATTGTATTATCTTTTAAAACATATCGAATGATGAGCTTTGTTGGGGCTCTTCAATGACGTCTTCACTATCACCCTCCGTGCCCCTCATCTCTCGATGGCTCCTCTCTCACATGTAGTTTTTTTGTTTTATACCACCCCTCATACCAGTGTAGGGTGCCCAAGAACTTTACATCACACACAAATACAGAGACAATGAATCATACAAGTGTAATTCAGTGAATAGAAAATGTTACATAAGGTAAAGGGGACAAGGTGTAGGATTCACATGTCACCCATACTGGTGGGCATTTTTTAAGAGTGCTTGGTCTGGGGAAGCCCAAACTCAGGATTCAGAACATAACACAGTGGTTAGTGTTGGCTTTACTAATAAGAATATATTTCTACCCAAACAAACCATTTTTAGTAACATTAGGATGATGAAATACTTGAATAAAACATAACTTTCTTGCCTGTTCCGTGCAGTTTGCATGCAGCTCTTTAATGACACTTGATAGCTCAATGCAATCGATTATGATTATAACTTATTGAACTGCACAGTGACACAAAGGGTCTCTGTGACAAAAGCAGTAACCCACTAAGCTATGCACATAACATACTGTTCTGTGATCTGCATGGTACACATCATTGCAGCAGGCACATTAACCCTCTACGCTACCGTATCTGAGTCATGTCAAAGCTGCCACTGGTCAAAACGCTTATCTCTCTCCTGCAGGTACATTAATCACCGGAGTTATCTTGACACTTTTACTGTTGCCTGACAACTGCTGGACACACAAGGAACTCTGCAGTGGGTGTTTTCAAAACTGCGACTCTACTACAAAAGCAGCCCCCAGTAACAACAGCGGCGCCCCCATCCTTCCAGCCTCTGAGGGGAAGCCCGATGCCCGGTACGGCCAGTCCAGCCTTGTCCACAACGGCTAACATGGGACATACACTCAAGGGCGCATCTACCACTAGTGCAACAGGTGCAATGACACCATGGCCATGGCCTTTAGGGGCCCAGTGACCCCCTGTCCTGAATTTATTTATTCACCCAGTAGCAGGTCAGGGGCTCCTTTTGCTTGCTTGCATTAGGGACCATCGACGCCTGCTACGCCACCGTGTACACAGGCGCTGAAGAAACGGCAAGTGGCTGTACACAGGCGCTGAAGAAACGGCAACTGACTGTACACAGGCGCTGAAGAAAGGGCAAGTGACTGTACACAGGCGCTGAAGAGACGGCAAGTGACTGTACACAGGCGCTGAAGAGACGGCGAGTGACTGTACACAGGCGCTGAAGAGACGGCTAGTGACTGTACACAGGCGCTGAAGAAACGGCAAGTGACTGTACACAGGCGCTGAAGAGACGGCAAGTGACTGTACACAGGCGCTGAAGAGACGGCTAGTGACTGTACACAGGCGCTGAAGAGACGGCAAGTGACTGTACACAGGCGCTGAAGAGACGGCAAGTGACTGTACACAGGCGCTGAAGAGACGGCAAGTGACTGTACACAGGCGCTGAAGAGACGGCAAGTGGCTGTACACAGGCGCTGAAGAGACGGCAAGTGACTGTACACAGGCGCTGAAGAGACGGCGAGTGACTGTACACAGGCGCTGAAGAGACGGCGAGTGACTGTACACATGTGCTGAAGAGACGGCTAGTGACTGTACACAGGCGCTGAAGAGACGGCAAGTGACTGTACACAGGCGCTGAAGAGATGGCAAGTGACTGTACACAGGCGCTGAAGAGACGGCAAGTGGCTGTACACAGGCGCTGAAGAGACGGCAAGTGACTGTACACAGGCGCTGAAGAGACGGCGAGTGACTGTACACAGGCGCTGAAGAGACGGCGAGTGACTGTACACATGTGCTGAAGAGACGGCTAGTGACTGTACACAGGCGCTGAAGAGACGGCGAGTGACTGTACACATGTGCTGAAGAGACGGCTAGTGACTGTACACAGGCGCTGAAGAGACGGCTAGTGACTGTACACAGGCGCTGAAGAGACGGCAAGTGACTGTACACAGGCGCTGAAGAGACGGCAAGTGACTGTACACAGGCGCTGAAGAGACGGCAAGTGGCTGTACACAGGCGCTGAAGAGACGGCAAGTGACTGTACACAGGCGCTGAAGAGACGGCGAGTGACTGTACACAGGCGCTGAAGAGACGGCGAGTGACTGTACACATGTGCTGAAGAGACGGCTAGTGACTGTACACATGTGCTGAAGAGACGGCTAGTGGCTGTACACAGGCGCTGAAGAGACGGCAAGTGACTGTACACAGGCGCTGAAGAGACGGCAAGTGACTGTACACAGGCGCTGAAGAGACGGCAAGTGACTGTACACAGGCGCTGAAGAGACGGCAAGTGGCTGTACACAGGCGCTGAAGAGACGGCAAGTGACTGTACACAGGCGCTGAAGAGACGGCGAGTGACTGTACACAGGCGCTGAAGAGACGGCGAGTGACTGTACACATGTGCTGAAGAGACGGCTAGTGACTGTACACAGGCGCTGAAGAGACGGCAAGTGGCTGTACACAGGCGCTGAAGAGACGGCAAGTGACTGTACACAGGCGCTGAAGAGACGGCAAGTGACTGTACACAGGCGCTGAAGAGACGGCAAGTGGCTGTACACAGGCGCTGAAGAGACGGCAAGTGACTGTACACAGGCGCTGAAGAGACGGCAAGTGGCTGTACACAGGCGCTGAAGAGACGGCAAGTGACTGTACACAGGCGCTGAAGAGACGGCGAGTGACTGTACACAGGCGCTGAAGAGACGGCGAGTGACTGTACACATGTGCTGAAGAGACGGCTAGTGACTGTACACAGGCGCTGAAGAGACGGCAAGTGGCTGTACACAGGCGCTGAAGAGACGGCAAGTGACTGTACACAGGCGCTGAAGAGACGGCAAGTGACTGTACACAGGCGCTGAAGAGACGGCAAGTGACTGTACACAGGCGCTGAAGAGACGGCAAGTGGCTGTACACAGGCGCTGAAGAGACGGCAAGTGACTGTACACAGGCGCTGAAGAGACGGCGAGTGACTGTACACAGGCGCTGAAGAGACGGCGAGTGACTGTACACAGGCGCTGAAGAGACGGCGAGTGACTGTACACATGTGCTGAAGAGACGGCTAGTGACTGTACACAGGCGCTGAAGAGACGGCTAGTGACTGTACACAGGCGCTGAAGAGACGGCGAGTGACTGTACACAGGCGCTGAAGAGACGGCAAGTGACTGTACACAGGCGCTGAAGAGACAGCGAGTGACTGTACACAGGCACTGAAGAGACGGCGAGTGACTGTACACAGGCGCTGAAGAGACAGCGAGTGACTGTACACAGCCGCTGAAGAGACAGCGAGTGACTGTACACAGGCACTGAAGAGACAGCGAGTGACTGTACACAGGCACTGAAGAGACGGCGAGTGACTGTACACAGGCGCTGAAGAGACGGCGAGTGACTGTACACATGTGCTGAAGAGACGGCTAGTGACTGTACACAGGCGCTGAAGAGACGGCAAGTGACTGTACACAGGCGCTGAAGAGACGGCGAGTGACTGTACACAGGCACTGAAGAGCCGGCGACTGACTGTACACAGGCGCTGAAGAGACGGCGAGTGACTGTACACATGTGCTGAAGAGACGGCTAGTGACTGTACACAGGCGCTGAAGAGACGGCAAGTGACTGTACACAGGCGCTGAAGAGACGGCGAGTGACTGTACACAGGCACTGAAGAGCCGGCGACTGACTGTACACAGGCGCTGAAGAGACGGCGAGTGACTGTACACAGGTGCTGAAGAGACAGCGAGGGACTGTACACAGGCGCTGAAGAGACGGCGAGTGACTGTACACAGGCGCTGAAGTGATGGCAAGTGACTACGCACAGGCACTGAAGAGAAAGCGAGTGACTGTACACAGGCACTGAAGAGACGGCGACTGACTGTACACAGGCGCTGAAGAGACGGCGAGTGACTGTACACAGGCGCTGAAAAGACGGCAAGTGACTGTACACAGGCGCTTAAGAGACGGCAAGTGACTGTACACAGGCGCTGAAGAGACGGCGACTGACTGTACACAGGCACGGAAGAGACAGCGAGTGACTGTACACAGGCACTGAAGAGACGGCGACTGACTGTACACAGGCGCTGAAGAAACGGCGAGTGACTGTACACAGGCGCTGAAGAGACGGCGAGTGACTGTACACAGGCGCTGAAGAGACTGCAAGTGACTGTACACAGGCACTGAAGTGACAGCGAGTGACTGTACACAGGCGCTGAAGAGATGGCAAGTGACTACGCACAGGCGCTGAAGAGATGGCAAGTGACTGTACACAGGCACTGAAGAGACGGCGAGAGTGACTGTACACAAGCGCCGAAGAGACGGCAAGTGACTGTACACAGGTGCTGAAGAGATGGCGAGAGACTGTAAAACAGGTGCTGAAGAGACGGCGAGAGTGACTGTACACAGGCGCTGAAGAGACGGCAAGTGACTGTACATAGGCGCGGAAGAGACGGCAAGTGACTGAAGGTCTTTGAGAACTCTGCAGGTCACTGGCCATGTGGATAATCCCACTGATCTAGTCCTGAGTTTGAGGCTGCTGCGGATAACGAATGCTTGGACCCAGTGCAGCACCCGTCTGGAGATAGCTGTCAGGGTTCGATCCTTCTAGGCGGTGGGTAGTTCGAGTAGAATTCGGGTGGTTTTCTAGCCTCATCCAGGGAAAGAAGCCCTCCTCTCGTGTGGACGAATGTGGTTTTGGGCCCCTCACTTGTTGGATTCCGGATTGGTTGTAGTGGAGAAGGTGAAAAGTGTCTGTGCCCTCTTGAATTGAACATGCTTACAACAAGCATTGGCAACGCCAACAGGTCTCGCCTATGTGAGAGTTATTGGCTTTGCCAATGACTTTTACCCATGTTGCACTGCAGCATGGCTGGTGTTCAGCATGGTTAAAGGTTGGAGGCATGGTGTAGAGTAGATTGGTATAGAGGAGAGTAGCGCAGAGGAGAGTGGAGTAGAGTAGCATAGAGTGGTGTAGAGTGGTGTGGAGTGGAGTAGCGTAAAGTATTGTAGAATGGAATGGAGTACAGTACAGTGACGTAGAGTAGAATGAATGGAATGGAGCGGCATAGAGTAGAGTAGCATAGAGTGGAATGGTGTAGAGTGACGTACATTTGCACAGAGTAGAGTCGCATTGAATGCTGTGGAGTGGTGTGAAGTAGATTGGCATGGACTGGCATAAAGTGTTGTAGGTGTAGTGGCATTAATTGGCATTGAGTGGCATGATGTAGAGTGTAGTAGCGTAGAGTAGAGCGGCGTAGAGAAGCATCAGTGCCGTAGAG
This sequence comes from Triturus cristatus, assembly GCF_964204655.1. Taxonomy (NCBI): domain Eukaryota; kingdom Metazoa; phylum Chordata; class Amphibia; order Caudata; family Salamandridae; genus Triturus; species Triturus cristatus. Next base: position 15,589,242 of record NC_140592.1, on the reverse strand, counting down.
TGCTGTAGAAAGGCATTTTGTGAAGTGGAGTGCATAGAGTAGAGTGACTTAGAGTGGCGTGGTGTGGAATGGCATAGAGTGTGGTGGTGTAGAGTGTAGTAGCACAGAGTGACGTACAGTAGTACAGTTCTGGGTGTAAGTAAATAAGCAGTCAATAGAGACAGCAGATACTTTGAAAGCAACATAAATAGGAAGCCGGATGCCTGTGTTAAAAGTAGGGAAGCACATTGCACAGCCAGGACAAATACCAAAATGATTATAAAATGAAAATAAGTAGTGCGTTGCAAATAGACGAGGGAGAACACATGTACTTGCTCCATGGCCATAGAAGAGCTAGCACGAGAAAGGAAGAGAAGCCTACAGAAACGAAACAATTGAAAGGTTGCAAATGAGATTGACAAGGAAAACAACCAATGGTATTCTGTGGGTGGGTTGCAAGCCTACTGAATTGTAAACAATACGTCTCGCAGCGCAGCACATGCACTGTCTAGCCGAGACCTAAAAAGGAGGTCAGATATTACTTGCAATTTCGGGTCAGAAATTATTTTTCAGGAAATCGAGGAGCATGCGGTGTTTCAGGGGCAGGGAACAGTTGTTGGCAAGCGAGAAGTGTTGATCGGACTAGTCAGTGCCATCACAACAGGCAAAGTGAGGCTGGACATCGATCAGAAGCTGGGTTCTGTCCAGTTGAGACTCTGTTTCATCAACAGTTGCTGGAGGTAGGTTCCGGACAGGTTCTGAGCCTGTTTCATCACTAGCTGAAACTCTGGGTGAGGCCTTTAGTCCAGGCGGCCAGCGCTGGAGCAACAAAGAGGTGGACAATCTGGGTTCTATGTGAAAGGGCCTGGCCTAGTGCAGTTGTTTACAAAGTTTGTAGAGCTACAACTGGCATCGAGAGGCTTGCTCCTTTTGACCTGAGGTAGGTGACCCCAGAGACAGACTGGCCGTAGCGGTTATCGGGTGTATCCCTGAGAAGCTGGAAGGGTGGAGCGCGGTTTTGAAGTAGTGAGAGCCAGTTTTGTTAATGGGAACCGGTTTTGAAGTAGTTCTGCAATATCTGCCCCCAGTAACATAAGCAGCAAGCAAGGGCTCCCAACCCCCCCCCCCCCCGGGCCCGACAGTGCTTCCCCAGGGGCAAGTTTGAGAACATTTCCAGGGTTGCTCTGGGTTACCAGTCCGGCCCTGGGTGGCACCCTTCATGAAAGGGCTTCATCACTTTAAGATTGTGAGTAGCACAAGGACTCCATACTGCCCGGTGAGGCTTATTTCAGATCCCTATACTGCCCGGAGAGGCATTTTACAGATCCCTGTTCTGCTCGCTGAGGAGTGTTACAGATCCCCATACTGCCCGGAGAGGCATTTTACAGATCCCGATACTGCCCGGTGAGGCATTTTACAGATCCCTACACTGCCCGAAGAGGCATTTTACAGATCCCTACACTGCCCGGAGAGGCATTTTACAGATCCCTGTTCTGCTCGCTGAGGAGTGTTACAGATCCCCATACTGCCCGGAGAGGCATTTTACAGATCCCGATACTGCCCGGTGAGGCATTTTACAGATCCCCATACTGCCCGGAGAGGCATGTTACAGATCCCCATACTGCCCGGAGAGGCATTTTACAGATCCCTACACTGCCCGAAGAAGCATTTTACAGATCCCCATACTGCCCGGAGAGGCATTTTACAGATCCCTGTTCTGCTCGCTGAGGAGTGTTACAGATCCCCATACTGCCCGGAGAGGCATTTTACAGATCCCGATACTGCCCAGTGAGGCATTTTAGAGATCCCCATACTGCCCGGTGAGGCATGTTACAGATCCCTACACTGCCCGGTGAGGCATTTTACAGATCCCTGTTCTGCTCGCTGAGGAGTGTTACAGATCCCCATACTGCCCGGTGAGGCATTTTACAGATCCCTACACTGCCCGAAGAGGCATTTTACAGATCCCCATACTGCCCGGTGAGGCATGTTACAGATCCCCATACTGCCCGGAGAGGCATTTTACAGATCCCTACACTGCCCGAAGAGGCATTTTACAGATCCCCATACTGCCCGGTGAGGCATGTTACAGATCCCTACACTGCCCGGTGAGACGTGTTACAGATCTCTACACTGCCCGGAGAGGCATTTTACAGATCCCCATACTGCCCGGAGAGGCATTTTACAGATCCCTGTTCTGCTCGCTGAGGAGTGTTACAGATCTCTACACTGCCCGGAGAGGCATTTTACAGATCCCCATACTGCCCGGAGAGGCATTTTACAGATCCCTGTTCTGCTCGCTGAGGAGTGTTACAGATCCCCATACTGCCCGGAGAGGCATTTTACAGATCCCGATACTGCCCGGTGAGGCATTTTACAGATCCCCATACTGCCCGGTGAGGCATGTTACAGATCCCTACACTGCCCGGTGAGGCATTTTACAGATCCCTACACTGCCTGGAGAGGCATTTTACAGATCCCTGTTCTGCTCGCTGAGGAGTGTTACAGATCCCCATACTGCCCGGAGAGGCATTTTACAGATCCCTACACTGCCCGAAGAGGCATTTTACAGATCCCCATACTGCCCGGTGAGGCATGTTACAGATCCCTACACTGCCCGGTGAGACGTGTTACAGATCTCTACACTGCCCGGAGATGCATTTTACAGATCCCCATACTGCCCGGTGAGGCATTTTACAGATCCCTGTTCTGCTCGCTGAGGAGTGTTACAGATCCCCATACTGACCGGAGAGGCATTTTACAGATCCCGATACTGCCCGGTGAGGCATTTTACAGATCCCCATACTGCCCGGTGAGGCATGTTACAGATCCCTACACTGCCCGGTGAGGCATTTTACAGATCCCTACACTGCCTGGAGAGGCATTTTACAGATCCCTGTTCTGCTCGCTGAGGAGTGTTACAGATCCCCATACTGCCCGGAGAGGCATTTTACAGATCCCTACACTGCCCGAAGAGGCATTTTACAGATCCCCATACTGCCCGGTGAGGCATGTTACAGATCCCTACACTGCCCGGTGAGACGTGTTACAGATCTCTACACTGCCCGGAGAGGCATTTTACAGATCCCCATACTGCCCGGTGAGGCATTTTACAGATCCCCATACTTCCCGGTGAGGCATTTTACAGATCCCCATACTGCCCGGTGAGGCATTTTACAGATCCCCATAGTGTCCGGTGAGGCATATTACAGGTCCCCGTACTGCCCGGTGAGGCTTATTTCAGATCCCTATACTGCCCGGTGAGGCATGTTACAGATCCCCATACTGCCCGGTGAGGCATGTTACAGATCCCCATACTGCCCGGTGAGGCATGTTACAGGTCCCTACACTGCCCGGTGAGGCATTTTACAGATCCCCATATTGTCCGGTGAGGCATGTTACAGGTCCCTGTACTGCCCGGTGAGGCTTATTTCAGATCCCTATACTGCCCGGAGAGGCATTTTACAGATCCCTGTTCTGCCCGGAGAGACTTGTCACAGATCCCTGCTGGTCAAGCTCCCCTCCTGTTCCATTCCACAGATGGAATTCAGTGACCAGGTAGAGACGTTTCAAGGCATGGGCAAAGTGGGCTCTGGCCCAGGGGCCCAGCCTTTCAAGGGGCCCCCTGATAGACCAGACTCTGTTCCCCACACAATCCTGCCCTCATGACCTTGAAAGATTTTTAATTAAAGATTGTTTTAAATACCCTTTTCCTTTAATTTTTTTCTAGGTGGAGCCTGGGCAGCGCGTGAATTGAGGTCGGGACTGGAAGCTCCGCTCTCTCTCGGCCCATACTCTTCATTCCTTGTGTCATTGTCCACTGTAAGCTGTGGCTGTTCCTTGGTCAAAAAACCTCCCACGGCAACACCCCTGCTACATGTGTGGTTTCTTGGAAGGCTTTAATTGCAGACCCCAAGCACTATTTTCTGAAATAGCTTTACCCCGCCTGCTCCTGCAGGCAGGACATGCGCTCGCCAAACACTTTTTTTCATCTTTATAGCACGCATTTGCAATAATGCATTCTGTCTCACATTTGCGAGAGTTTATCCTATTGTTGTGTAAATGACAAAGCCTTCTATTTATGTGTTTTAAAATCAGCGCATAAATAAAACGCATTGTTATTTACAATGCCAATAGCTCGAACTCGCGTAAATGCGAGACCGGTTGCATTGCCAATGCTTGTTAACACGGGTAACGCGTGGGAGCAGGATAGGCATTTTGCAGAGAAATGTTGCGTTTGTTTCTCAGCACCAGCAACATCCAGAAAAAAGTTCCTTTTAGATTAAATCTGGACCTCGCCTGAGAGGTGGCGCTGGGCACGGAGATGATGGCAATATTGGTGAGCTGCGGCCCTGATAAGGTATCCCTGAACTGGGCCGGTCAGCCTGGGCAGTGTCCGTGACCGGGCCAAAGAGGGCCCCAAAAAGATGAAACTGGATCATAAATTTAAATTCCGAATAGGGGCCCCTAAAATATGTTTGGCCCGGGGACCTTAAATCCTTCAACTGTCCCTGTGACCAGGGGCAGGTCCTGGGAGGCGCTTCCTTCCTCGGCCGATAAAGACCCGAGCGACCCCCTTTCTCATCCCTATAAAGCTCTCGGCAGAGCCCCCCCCCCTCCTGCCCCCCATCACTGTGCCAGGAGGCGCCTTACCTCATTAGCCCAAGGGCCAGTAACTCTTTTGCTAATTAATGCCGGGATCTCGCGGAATTAGGGGTTCTGGTGCGCACCTGCTCGCCTCTGACGCTATCACCTTCCTTAAACCTTTAATCAAGTTTGCAAACAGCGGGTCCTCGGGATTAGTTGCCATGGAAAAGCAGGTTTCCTGTAAATCCCCAGTTTAAACAGCAATGGATGAAAGAAATTAACAAAGTGAACAAGTTGGTACCTGCCAGGCGCCCCCACCCCGCCGCACATAGCGCGTGGACCACGCGCTGCCTCCGTCAAGCCCTGAGCGCTGGGAGAAGATTACCCACAATGCTCTACACTGTGAACCAAGTTATTGAATGACGAAGTGTTCCGAAATGAAACATGTCTCTTAATACATATTGTTCAATACTTGTCACAATGCGCCTAGAGGCCCGGCCTCTGGTCATGGGCACGTGCAGGCTCCAGTAAAGACCTTCCCCGATGTCGGGTGTGTCCTGACTCACTGCTGTGGTCTTTATCTCCTTCCGGTACCGGTACTTTTGCTTCAATCGTCCTAACTGCACAGATGCACGCGCCAGAGTGCACGGATTGCGACCTTCTGAGCTACTCACCGGACCTCGACCAACAACCAATGAGCGCCGAGTCTGAGGATCCTGGCAGTGACCTGCAGCAGGTGTGATCTGAGGCTCGTGAAATGAGAGCAGCCACGGCCACGTGACCCCTTCAGCCGGTCATGGGCCTTCAGCCACCACATGCATGACACAAGGCCCGGCTCCGACGGGAGGTGCCCGAATTATTATTATTTTTAACTTGGGTCACCTGCGTTTGTTTCTGTTAGCCAAAGAGGAAAATACATTTCCACGATTTGTGTTTCTCTCTCTGTCTCCCTCTTTCCTTTTCCAAATGTCGCATGCATGTCCGCAGCACGGTGCACGGACAGATTTTGAACCAATGAGAGGATGTGGTTTCACGCCTAGACTGCCGACCTTGGAGCTAGGAAACCAAGGTTCGAGCCTCGGGGTCGACTCCACATCCTGTGATTCTGGGCAAATCGATTAATCTCCTCGTGCCTACCCAGAGCTTTAAGTGGGATAAAAAAACTGGGGGGGTCTACCAAAGGGGTGAGGCCAATGTAATTAAGGGCTTGGCTTAAAACACCTAATCTAAAAATCTGTGCTTAGCACAGTGTGCTGCCCGACTTGTATTTTGCTGTTTCTGTCATTGCATCCAGACATCTGATACAAGTCACATCATACCTACAAGTCAGGACTATTGGCTTTGTCAATGGTTGTTAGTTGCATAAGATAAATAAGCAGCAGCTATGGCTTGTATATAATATTGAAAAAGCTTCCGCTTACAGCCCTGGTGACACCACGACAATGTTGCTGCTCCGGAGTTTTAAAGAAAGGATTACCTTCCCCTACAAGGCTCACCTGGCATGACGTCATGCGGTAACTTCTCCACTAGTGAGAAGTGAGCAGTGTGAGCTTGCGCACATCGATGTGCCGCTGTCACTGAAGTCCAGAAACGAACCGTCTGTGCCAGGGCACAAAAAAGAGCCCGATAGAGACCCGTTTCCAGGCCCCCTTTAAAAAACTGTCGGTGCTCCGCACTGGCGAGACCCGGCCCAATTAAAGCCCTGTGCCTACCAAACAAAATTAAAAAAAATAATGAATGTGTCCTTGTGCAATGTAACTGGTGCTCATGTAACGAGCTCCAATACCTTAGGGTCTGGTTTGCGCTATATAAAACTGCAAAAAAAAAATACTGACACCAAATCCCAGAATGCAAAAAAAGGCAGCATTGCGCAAGGATCAACTTGGCCGCAGTGGTAGTGTAGTTGAGGTAGTGATTTGGGTTGTAGAGTCAGCAGTGTGTGTGATGTTGCTGAGGTACCAATGTGTGTTGCAGAGACAGCAAAGTGTGTTGTTGGAGTAGTCAATCAATCAATCAGGGGGTTTGTAGAGTGTGCTACTCACCCGTGAGGGTCTCAAGGCACGGGGGGGGGGGGGGGAGGAAGCAGCTCCGATCAGTCGAAGAGCCAGATCTTGAGGTCCTTCCTGAACGTGTGCAGGCTCGGGGAACATCTGATGTTCACAGGGAGCTCGTTCCAGGTCTTGGCTGCGATGTAGGAGAAGGCTCTCCCGCCGGTTCTGTTTCTGCGGATGCGGGGGAACTCTGCCAGGGCGAGGTCGGAGGAGCGGAGGTTCCTCTTGGGTACATGGAAGGATACTCTGTTGTTGAGGTATTTGGGTCCGATGTTGTTGAGGGATTTGTAGGTGTGGGTGAGGAGTTTGAAGTTGATCCTCTTCTCGACGGGGAGCCAGTCGAGGCTTTGTAGGTGTTGGGTCATGTGTTTGTGAAGTGGTGTCCCGAGGACGAGTCTGGCTGCGGCGTTCTGGATGGTTTGGAGTTTGTGTAGAAGAGTTCTGTTGATTCTGGCATAGAGGACGTTGCCGTAGTCCAGTCTGCTTGTTATGAGTGCGTGGGTGACGGTCTTTCTGCATTTGGGGGGGGTCCATTTGAAGGTCTTACGGAGGACGCGAAGGCAGTTGAAGCTGGTGGACGCGACGGCGTGATCTGGCGGTTCATGGAGAGGGAGGAGTCGAGAATGATGCCCAAGTTCCAAGCGTGGTCTGTCGGGGTAGGTGGGTTCCCAAGGGCGGAGGGCCACCAGGTGTTGTCCCAGGCGGAGGTGCGGGGTCCGAGGATGAGGACCTCGGTCTTTTCTGAGTTGAGCTTCAAGCAGCTGTCCGTCATCCACACTGCCACGGTCTTCATTCCTTCTTGGAAGCAGAGTCTGGTGTCTTCGGTATTTTCCGTGATCGAGAGGATGAGCTGGGTGTCGTCGGCGCAGGATACAATGTTGAGCCTATGCTGTCTGACGATGGCGGCGCGGGGGGCCATGTAGATGTTGAAGAGAGTTTGACTGAGCGATGATCCTTGGGGTACTCGGCAGTTGATGTCAGTGGGTTCGGAGAGGAAGGGAGGGAGTCTGATCCTCTGAGTTCTGTCGGAGAGGAAGGATTGGATCCAGTAGAGGGTGGTTCCTTGTATCCCAGCGTCGTGGAGTCTGGCTGCGAGTGTGTGATGTGACATGGTGTCGAAGGCTGCGGAGAGGTCTAGAAGGATGAGGGACGCGGTGTGTCCCTGGTCTAGTAGCAAGCGGATGTCGTCAGTGGCGGCGAGGAGGGTGGCCTCGGTGCTGTGTTTGCTGCGGAAACCGGACCGGGAGGTGTCGAGGATGGAGTTCTCTTCGATGAAGGTGGTCAGCTGGGCATTCACGAGTTTCTCTGTGACTTTGGCTGCGAAGGGGAGGAGAGAGATGGGCAAGTAGTTTTTCAGGTCCGTTGGGTCGGCCATTGGTTTCTTGAGGAGGGTTTTCACCTCCGCCCGTTTCCAGTCATCAGGGCAGGTGCCGGATCTGAGGGAGGTGTTGATCGTCCGTCCTAGCTAGGGTGCGATGGCGGCGGCGGCCCTGTGGAAGATGTGTGGTGGGCAGGGGTCCGTTCGGGCTCCACAGTGCATTTTCTTCATGGTCACGGTAATATGGTCGACGGTTGCGGGGTCCCAGGATGCAATGGTCGGCTTATCCGCGGCGGTAGGTAGGGGGGTGCTGTCCAGTGGTTGTTCGCTGAAGTTGTCATAGAGGGCCTTGCTCTTCAGATGGAAGTAGGAGCTGAGTCTGTCACAGAGTTCCTGGGAGGGTGTGACGTCCGTGGCTTCGCAAGTGGGTTTTGAGAACTGCTGAATGATGTTGAACAGTTCCTTGATGTTGGTCGCGTTGGTCTGGACTTTGTCTTTAATGAAGGACCGTTTGGTGTCTCTTATGCGCTGGTGGTATTTTTTAGTAGTGATGTGAGTTGTAGAGACAGCAGTGTGTGTGATGTTATTGAGAGGTGGGTTGTGCCAGGCTAAGTGAGGTATCTTGAGGTGTGTGTGGGCATGCTGGGCTGTGCGGGGTATTGTGAGAGGTGGGTTGTGCCAGGCTCAGTGAGGTATCTTGAGGTGCGTGTGGGCATGCTGGGCTGTGTGAAACCAAATGAGGCCGCCACAACAGTGACATTTATTCAGCTTTACGGTGGGGAGGGGTGTCCGCTCCAAGGATTGCAGTGGGAAAGTTGGAGGAAACTTACTAATATTAGGCCACACTGCGACAGGGGCATTGGAAAAAACTGTCTATGTTTTAAATAATTTTACAGCTGCGTTTGAAGTTCAGTCTCTAAAAACTGTATGGCGTGAAGTGTCAAATGTCACTTTTTAAATCACACTTTTTAAAAGTAATTATGGGAGGGCAAATAGGGAGTGTGCCCCCAATGTTTATTGGGAATATATGTGATCAATGGGAGTTTTAAAGGCACCAGGTTTAAATGGCTGTAAAGGTAGGAAGTGCCACATGGTATCTCAGATGAACATCCGAAATGGGCGAATCATGTCCGACATGAACAGGCCCACCCACTGAGTGTAGTTGGTGCATGTGCTGGAAGACGTCAGCTTCTTCTGAGGGGGGCTTAGAAGAGGTTGCGACCCGCAAATAAACGATGGGCTGTCTAAGGACTAAGGGGCACATTTATGAACCCCTTTGAGTCGCTCTTGCACCTTGCAATGTGGTGCAAGACTGACATAAATTAAAAATGAGATTTATGAATCCACACAAGGCCACCTTGCTTGGCCCCAGGCGCGCAACGCACATTGGGCTCAAAGGGCTTCATCCCCACCACCGTCGTGTGTGTCAGCCCGGGCTGAGACGGCTTCCTGGGCACACACACAGCCGCACCCGAGCACTTCACAGGTCTTTGAAAGAGCATTTACTTGCTGATGAAGCTTTGTTGTGTTTTCACCCCTTCTTAGAGCCCCTGCATCTCCATGCTGCATATTGCTGGGAGAGTCAACCCCCCAAATTTTTGGTAGCCCCCCAAAATTTTGCTCCAGTTGCACCTCTGCTTGGCCCTGCGTGGCTTCATAAATCACGAATAATGAAACGCAGCACAAATTGCTGCGTTGCATTACTCTGCACCAGGGAGGCGTTTCCATGGGCATTGCGTGGTGTTCCCACTCAACATCCATGGATTTTGACGCATTCCCATATTTACCAGAAGTGCTTGACCTGGGAATGCACCAAAAACGATGCTACCCCAGGGGGGCGTAACACGGAGTAATATGTTTATTTCTCCTTCTTTTTTCCTCTTTCTATGTGCGCTGCATTGTGCAGCAGACATAGAAAAGGAAAAAACACTGCGGGATTGTTTTTGTGGAGGAAGGCGCCCCTTCTGCACAAAAACATTCCTTCTTACAATGCAGACACCCTTGAACCATGGTGCAAGGGTGCCTGCGTTGGCGCTGGGCACCCAAATCGGCGCCAGCACCGAGGAAAAGGCAGCAATGTGCTGTATTGACTTAAATATGGCGCATTCCGGCTTTTTTCCTGTCATGCAGTGCAGCATACAAGGTAAATTGCTGCGTTGCAATGTGTCACTTGCCCATAAATATGGCCCTGAGTATTTTCATGAGTTTACACATTACATCCCTCTCTCAGGACCCAATGGGAACCACGCGTGTCCATCCATGGTGACTTCAACGTGTGACTGTGTCACCTTCCCCCCTGTGGCACAATCCAATGAGGTCATATATTTAAAATGAGTGGTTGCCTCACTGACCCGAGTTTAATTCGCCCATCCACGGACCTGTTTAGTCGGGTATATTCATGGACACAGAAATTATGCAGCAAGCGAGGAACAAATTATGTGGCAGGGTTCACTAAATTATGCAGCAAGAAAATGCTAATTATGCGGCATAATGTGGCACATTTTGTGATTGTATCAGGCCATTATTTTAAGAAGGGCAGACCTGGCAGGGTTGGATTCCGTGGAATGACGTGGAGTTACATAAAAATTCTGCCAGATTCCATGGGATTCCGCAGGGGGGGGGCAGAGTGGGCATTTGGCGCTCTTTTCATAACACAAAATGCACACTCACGTCCAAAATCGATTCGAGGATGCATTTTGCGCTAGGAAAATAGCGCAGCCAAATACCACTTAGTGCCCTTACAAACTCTGCAGTGATTAACACTTTTAATCCCCACAGAGTATTCAAGGGTGCCGGTGAGAGGTATAATCGGTGGATTATAAACTTTAGAAACCACTGCATACTTTAATCCCACCAGTGGAGCTAACGCCGCTGCCTGCATCTCGCCTCCGCCGCCTCCCAGGTACCGCCTGCTGCTTCCTGGTCGCCACCCACGCCGCTACCTTCACTCCCCACGCCCGCTGACCACCGCCACTTACCTGGTCACTCCTTGGGCTCCGTCGCTTCCCGCCGATTTTCCCGCCGTTTTCTCGGCGCCGCTGCCCCAGGCGCACACTCCCACTCCCGCCTCCTCCTTCTGTCCCGCCCCCCCTCCCTGCCCATTGGCCACCCCGCTCCCGCCTCCCGCTGACCCTCCCTCCCGGCTCCTTATTTATGACGCCCCCTCAGCGACCGCGCAGCGGACGCGCGCAGCGGGAGCGCCGACTGAGCGCCGAAGGTGCGCCAAAGGTAAGCCCGTCTGCGCCCGTCCGCGCCTGGACCGCGCCCAGCGCCAAACCCCCTGGTCCCCGCGCCCGCCAGCCCCCCCGCAGGACCTACGACTTCGCTACGCTCATCGCACTCAAAACCGCCCGAGCCACCGGATGCTACCGAGCGTCCCCGCAACGCACCCATGGACCCTTCGCCTGCAGATCCTGCAACTTCTCCTGCCTCCAAACAAGCACCACGCCCACCAAGACGGACAACAGCAACCACCTCAAGTGCATCCTGCTCAACACCCGCTCCGTCCACAGACACGCCGTGGAACTCTGGAACCTCCTCGACACTGCATCTCCAGACGTCGCCTTCCTCACGGAAACCTGGATGAACGACTCTTCAGCCCCCGACATCGCCATTGCCATCCCGGACGGCTACAAGATCATCAGGAAGGATCGCGTCAACCAGACCGGAGGAGGCATCACCATCGTACACAAGAGCACCATTCGCATCTCGACTGACTCCATCGACGTATTCAACGCCGCCGAATACCTGCACTTCCAGATCCACACCGACCCCAAGACTACCCTCAGAGGCACCCTCATCTACAGACCCCCGGGACCACGCGCACAGTTCTGCGAAGACATCGCCGACTTCATCAGCCCTCACGCCCTCCCCTCCGCCGACTACATCCTCCTCGGGGACCTCAACTTCCACCTGGAGAGCAACAATGACCGCAACACCACCGCCCTGCTGGATAACCTCGCCAACCTCGGACTTCAGCAACTGGTCAACACCCCCACCCACTTCGCCGGCCACACGCTCGACCCACTCTTCTCGTCCAGCAAGCACGTCACCTTCAGCCACTCCACCGGACTTCACTGGACCGACCACAGCTGCGTCTATTTCAGCTTCAGAAAGAACACGGTCCACCATCACCCGAAGCAGGCTCCCCACAGAAACTGGAGCAAGATCACCGCCGACCAGCTCGCCACCTCCCTCAGCCAGAGCCCACCTGTCAGGACCACGGACCCTAACACAGCTGCCCTCGACCTCACGCAGTGGCTGACCTCCTGTGCCGACGACCTCGCGCCACTGAAGAACCCCCTCACCAGGCCCAGAAGCAAGAAGGCCCCCTGGTTCACCGACGAACTTAAGGACTCCAAGAAGGCCTGCCGCACCCTCGAGAAGGCCTGGCTCCTCAACAAGACCGCCGACAACAGAACAGCACTGAAACTCGCCACTCGCAGACATCACCAGCTCATCCGCACCACCAAGAAGAAATCTCTGCGGGAACGACTGGACAAGAACGCCCATGACAGCAAGGAGCTCTTCAACATCGTCAAGGAGTTCTCCAACCCCAGCACCGGCAACAACGACATCACTCCCTCACAGGACCTCTGCGACTCCCTCGCCTTGTACTTCCACCGCAAGATCGCCAACATCCACAACAGCTTCGACATTTCACCCCCGCACCCATCGGTCGTACCTTCGCACCCCGCCGCCACCCTCCAGACATGGACCGAGGTGACCCCCGAAGACACGTCACGCATGATGAACACCATCCACTCCGGATCTCCGACCGACCCGTGCCCCCATCATGTTTTCAACAAGGCAGCCTCTACCATCGCACCCCACCTCCGAGACATCATCAACACCTCCTTCAACACAGCAACTTTCCCGGAGAGCTGGAAGCACGCCGAACTCAGCGCTCTGCTGAAGAAACCAACAGCGGACCCGACCGACCTCAAGAACTTCCGCCCCATCTCGCTCCTTCCTTTCCCCGCCAAAGTCATCGAGAAGGTCGTCAACAAGCAACTGGCCGCCTTCCTCGAGACGAACGGATCCCTCGACCCATCACAGTCCGGATTCAGAGCCAACCACAGCACCGAGACCGCCCTCATCGCAGCCACCGACGACATCCGAGCCCTCCTCGACAACGGCGAAACAGCGGCACTCATCCTCCTAGACCTCTCCGCAGCATTTGACACTGTCTGCCACCGCACACTAGTCCAACGCCTCAACGACACCGGCATCCAAGGGAAGGCTCTGGAATGGATCATCTCATACCTCTCAGGCAGAACACAGAGAGTACGCCTCCCTCCGTTCCGCTCCGAGGCCACCGAAGTCATCTGCGGCGTCCCGCAAGGATCGTCGCTCAGCCCCACTCTCTTCAACATCTACATGAAACCCCTCGCTGCCATCGCACGCCAACACAACCTCAACATCATTTCCTACGCCGATGACACCCAGCTAATTCTCTCCCTCACCAGAGACCCCGACACCGCCAAAGCCAGCCTGCACGAAGGGATGACAGACGTCGCTGAATGGATGAACATCAGCCGCCTGAAACTGAACACGGACAAGACAGAAGTCCTCATCCTGGGACCATCACCCTCCGCATGGGACGACTCCTGGTGGCCCCCGGCACTAGGCACCGCACCTGAACCGACGGACCACGCACGCAACTTGGGCGTCATACTGGACTCCTCCCTATCGATGACCAGACAAGTCAACGCCGTCTCCTCAGCCTGCTTCCACAACCTCCGCATGCTCCGAAAGATCTTCCGATGGATCCCAACCGAGACCAGGAAGACGGTCACCCACGCTCTCGTCACCAGCAGACTAGACTACGGAAACACCCTCTACGCCGGTACTACGGCCAAGCTTCAGAAAAGACTTCAGCGAATTCAGAACGCCTCCGCCCGACTCATCCTGGACGTCCCCCGACGCAGCCACATCTCGTGCCACCTGAGAGACCTGCACTGGCTCCCGGTCAACAAGAGGATCACGTTCAGACTCCTCACCCACGCACACAAGTCCCTCCACGACCTAGGCCCAGGGTACCTCAACAGCCGCCTCACCTTCTACACGCCCACCCGCCGGCTACGTTCCGCTAACCTCGCCCTCGCCGTCGTCCCTCGCATCCAGAGAGCCACCGCTGGAGGAAGGTCATTCTCCTACCTGGCAGCTAAGACTTGGAACTCCCTACCCGTCCACCTGCGGATGACCCAGGACCACCTGGCCTTCAGGAAACAGCTCAAGACCTGGCTGTTCGAGCAGTAGCAGACCCCCTTCCCCAAGCGCCTTGAGACCCTTACGGGTGAGTAGTGCGCGATATAAGTTCCATGATTGATTGAAGGGAATTCAATTTATCATTAATTTCGGGTTACACGTGTATTGCGGAATTACCTAAATTCCTCTGATTCTGCAGGCAGAATTGAAACCTCCGCCCAATTATTTTGCCTTTTTTACACATTGTTGACTCTGTCTGGACAAATATTTCACTGTATTAGTACCAGTTTTATACCCAAATATAGCAATATGCAACTGAAAGGTGAACAGTCAACATCTGTGAAATGCTTTCCGCTGCACAGCAACACGCTTTGCTGCTTTTTTGTAACTTTTGATCCGTTGGAGTTGGAAACACTTTTTGTTGTTGTTGTTAAAATTGGCAGAGTATGCAGCCGATGATGGATTAAGTGACAAAGCAACCAACAGCCGACCTCGGTCAAGCACTTAAATTCCATTAATCATGTGTATCAGAGTGAGTGCAACATCTCCCAGTATCTGCTGTTGAAAGATACTAATTTAACATAAAAGTCCACAAGAAAAAGGGAAGGTGCACTCTGTCAAAAGTCATACAAGACCAACACTTGTGCTTCAGAAAATTTTCTTCTTTTTATTTGAAGATGCTTGATAAAACACAGGCACACAGCCAACGCGTTTCGTTCCCTAGTGCCTTGGGAACTTCGTCAGGGCTGTAATAGTTATAAAGACACACATCAATACACATATAAATTACAATTATATATCACAAGACAAAATACAAAATAAATTATAAATGAAAAATAAGCAAATACATAAAAACAAAAGGTCACAAACAATCAGACAAAGTCATCAATTAGAACGGTTAGCCCAAAATCGATACAAACAACACAATATAGAATAAACATTTGACCACAACGACAAAATCTTATTACGGTTAGAATATATATACAGTGTACCACATGTAAAAACAAACGCAAATATGTTCCTTTGTATAAAAGAGTGTAGCATATAGCCACAATACAAGATATCTCAAAGTGGGAAGAGTATTTCCTTAAGAAAAGTAGAAGGAAAAATAATAAAAAAAGAAGAAGAAAAATTAAAAAATAAATAAATAGATAATTGTTTCAAATTCAATAAAGACAACGCAAGGATGCCGAAACTCCAAAGTTGTCCACAAGGCAGAATGAGAAGAACACCAAAAGGGGTAAAAGCCAAAAAAGATAAAATAGTCCACAATTTATAAAGAAAAGAAGAGTTTAGATTAGAAATCAATAAGGGCAGCCATCTCATCTTGTTAACAGTCTTTTCAGACCAACCAAGAGTAAAGTTTTTATTTGTGTTGGTCATAGAAGTGATAATGAAAACACCGCTAAACGTAATGATAGTCATGCGTAACCTCTAAAACCCAGAGATTGAAATCAAAAGGGTAGCTCACCTATACAATTTCAAATAGTAATCGCAGAAAAAGCCATCAGGACATATAATGAAAATCCTTACTTCAGAAAGTATTGGGGTACGGATCGGTCCCACAATCAAGACCTGTAGGCAGAAGGCAAAGAGAATATGTATCTCTAGGGTATACCATCCCGAAATCATCCCTAACAGGAAGATGTAATAACACTCAGCAGTTCACATTACCTAAAGACAGAAGACGGATTCTAGCACTAGATCTCACCTTAATAAGTATAGGACACACATCCAATGCATAAACGCCTCGGTGATTTAATAGCCACGAGCGTATGGGAACAATCCCCAATAAATATCTGTCAATGAAGAAAAAAGGCTACTTTTTGAGCACCCTAAAAGCACATATATAGAGATGCGCATAAAAAACGTACAATTTAATTCCTCTTAAAGGCAAGATATTCAATGCCCTGCACAATAGAAAAAGAAGAGACCAACTAAGTGTTTGAGTACCTTCAATCATGCAAACATGAACAAGGCGAAAAAACTCCCGCAAATGGGACATATACTAGGGGTGGGCGGAATTTGCGGAATTAACCTTCGCAAATTATCGCGAGAATGTTTAAAATTATCGCAAACAAGCAGAAATATCGCGAAGATGCGGAAGGTTTTTTCCGGCATGTTCGCGCGATTTTCTGCATGGTTGCGGGTCGCCAACTTACCCATGTGGCTGCTTGCGGGCGCGGCCATCTTGTTTTGAGTTGTTCTCGCGGTGCATGATCGCGAGAAGAAAGACGTGATCGCGCGACGCATGACGTCACTGCGGGCGCGAACTGTCGCGAGACAGCGCAAATGGCTAAAAACAATACAACATCTCATGGAGAACGCGACCGGATCAAGAAAACTTGTCGGCGAACGCAGGGAATCAGGTAAGGCGATCGCGCGCGCGCGAGAATGTATCATTTTACAGCGCGAGCAAGAAACAAATTATCGCCAAGCTGCGGAAACCGGAATTTTTGACATCTTCGCGCTCTCCGCGGAACGCAAAAATGTCAAAATATCGCAATTTCCGCGAACGGAACGAAATTTTTGCCCAGGCCTAACATATACCGTCCGCTCGCAGAAAGAAAAAATATCAAGCATACACTAATAATCTGTATCTCAAAACATATCACTCGTTGTCTATACGTCAATGTAAATAAGCACAGGTACCAATAATTACCAACATTTAAAAAGCGCGCTAAGCAAACGCGTGTCCCCAAAATTACCGTGTACGTTAACATTGACAGCTAAATAAAAAGCAGTCACTAGAACATAATGTCCCAAATGGCCGGCCATATTAAGGTACCCACCGGCAGCGTTGAGAAAGAAAACTATATTTATGTCGCAAAAATAAATGAAGGCTAGATGTTCAAAGCCCCACATAATTAAAAGAAAGAGGTTACATACATGCATACTCTTCCATCGCGCAGCAACAAGCAACATGAAAGGTAATTCCCCGCTGTTAAGACGTATACTAGCCATTAGCAGCGCCATCAAATGTCTACCAGACATCACTTACCTATATTTCGACACGTATCAACCAGCCGGTAAAGTTGCTGTTTTCCATAGAACAATGTCAGTAAACAGGGGCACGGGTACTGAGGAAATATGAATTTTATGATCAGTTATGTCCCCTATCTTAGACCCCAACGGCTCCATGTACATGCTACAAGTACATGTATGTTCCCTCCAGTTCCAGTTATAAAGACGCAAATACATGTGCGTCCACCGTCAACATGTCCTCTTTCAGATCCGCCATGAATGGGTCAGATATTCCATTCCTAAGTATGAAAGGCCACCGACTTTATGTGGTTCAATTTCCACATTTTACAGTTCAGGCGAGTAGGCTCTGAATTCTGCCATCAAGCCTTTTCCTGCCTTCTACCTCTGAAAGCTCCAGTCCGAGCCCGCATCTGTATCCATGAACTTTGTCCTACTCCCTGCGCGGCTAACGATGCCTGATCCGGCCCGTTGCCTGCCAAAAACTGTATTTCACCTTCAAGATTATCTGCTCCGCTCCTCATCCGATGCATTCCTGTCTAGTAGTTTAGGTAAACATTCTTCCAGCTACCGAGCAAAGGGCCAGGCCTCACTGTCCTCACGCAAGTAATTCATAGCCCCTGTTACTATGGAAGATTCCTGCCCCCTCGCATCTCATGTAGACACTTAGACGCTTGTACACGCACTAACAGTCAGTATAGAATAGATTTCGTCCGAGAGACCTTTCCTTTTGGATAATACAGTTCTTTAAACATAAGATATTAGATATGATTTGGGATTAGGTTGACATGACCCCCCAGACTTCTGTCTCCACATGTAGAGCTAAATGTCAAGTCCCCTTCATCCTCTAGTTGCACGTCAATCACACGTCATGGGGCTGCACACGCATCTCTGCCAAGTATTTCTGCTGACATTGCAGGATTCTCTTATGGATCCACCCACTTGTGACATCATCTTTAATGACGTTTCTAGTTACGCCTATGTTTACGCCTATTTTCATTACGTATGTGTAGTATTATCTGTATTATCAGCTGTTACGCCTCCTGCATCTGTCTTAATGTAATGCTTTCCATATAAATATCTTTACTTGTCAATAATGTATTGCCTTCCCTTCCTGAACCCTCGTGGTGATGGAATTTGATGCCTATGGTTCGAACCATATTTCCTTTGTAGAGGAATAAAGCCTTTCAGAACCTCTAATACCACGGATTCTGCCTCTTATTTATACTGAGTTATTCTTACTAGACTTTACCGCATAAAAATAGTACCGGTAATAAAATATTTACCACAGTACTTTCCACCATTTAAGAAGCACGCTAGACAATCACGTGACCACGGAAATACCGTGCACGTGAACAACGGAAGCGGGGCAATCGCTAGAAGGAAATATCCACATAAATTGGCGCCCGAATAGGGACACTTTCTCATCTCACGCGCCGGAGGTGCGTTGCAGGCCCGGTCTCCTGCCACAGCTGAACGGACAAAAACGCGTACCTGCAGGATTTCCTGTATCTCCCTCCGGCCAAGCGGGGGCGACTGAGGCTGCGATCAACACCCAGACGAGGCGGTGAGAAGTGCGAAGTATCCCGACCAGAGCCTAGCTGAGAGAGCAAGATCCGAGGTATACAGAGGCCCACCAGGTTCCGAAGTTCCGAGTCCAGTCGAGTCGAGTCCAGTCCGGTCCAGTTTCAGTTCAGTTCCGAGGCCTTCCGTTCCGTGCTACCCGGTGAGTACCGTTGCCGGGGAGGCATTTAGACGTGCACATTAATTTGTGCCGGTCAAGACGGGTTTGGGTACACAAATCCGGTCTGCACTGTTTTAGCAGTGTATCTGTACTGTTTAGCAGTATATCTAGTATGTCTTGCATATAATTCAGTATTATTTAGTGTCAGTATTATGTCAGTAACTAGTTTTCTATTAATTATCATCGTTCATTAAATGTTAAATGTTTTAATACGTTCTACATATTGTGGTGTGAATGATTGTTCATTATTGTATTTATTGTATTAAGTGTGTTCAAATAATAAGGTCTAAAAATGCCGCTCTTTTCAAAACTAAGACAGATCAAAACCAGAAAAGGGGTACTCGAAGAAGCTGTTCCCATTCCACCTAGGGACACTCCAGGATACTTTATGTATCATAAGCATGGCCTAGATGCCGTGTTATTTCTTGATTTATGGGTGGACTACACCAAAGAGTTGCCAGAAAGTCAGAGGTGGCCCGCAGCGGGGACCTGGGATGCAGATTGCATCATGAGAGTAGAAGAAGAATTATGGAAAAAGAAAGCCAGACAGTCACAGAAAGATGCCATTGAATTATGGCGTAAAGAATCATATAGACGTACAGAAAAAGCGCTCAGACAAGAAGAGAAAGGTAGGGAGAATTCGAATAAAACCCGAGAAAATTTATTAATTGAGGAAGGTACCCGAGTAAAAGCAGAACAAGTAGACAGACAACGAAACACTCTTATGAATGGTATGTATCCTCTTTTGGCCGAAGGGTTACCTCAGGCCACCCCGGAAATACCGAAAAACTTGACACCCCCATTGCTCCCGATAAAAGCACATCCCAAAACAGCAAAAGATATTTTCCTTTCTTCCTATTTAGATGATGTAGCTCCTGAATATGCTAATGCTCCGCCACACGCACAGCCCACCGATGGTGCTCAACGCCAAGATCATCCGTCTGTATCCCCGCAACAACAAACTCCTACGCCCATTCCCACAGGTCCGTCCGTTTCTACCGTTTTTCCCGCATCTACAATTTCTATCTTACATCCAACAAATCCTTTCTTGCCCAGCACCTCAGATGGTGCTACAGGAGGTACGACAGACATGTTTGCCACCCCGCCGCGAAATAAACAGACCTTTAGAGATTTAGCACTCCAACGTACACCCCAACTAGCGACATCCGACATGTTTAAAGAACACCTTGTGGATTGTAGATACGATCCAGTGCCAGGTAAACAGGACAGATTGCTACTATCATCACTACGTATACGACGAGCTACATTGTATTTAATGACGATACCAGGAATGGTTGAACACCTAGACAATATATATCACTTTGTCCAAACAGGGCGAGGCCCAGAAAGTATTAACGAAGCTATGGAATACCAGAAGGTGGATGTACAAAGACAACTACTACGTTTTTTCATAAACTGCGTGATCAGGAACCAAGACAGGCCTGAGGCAGATCATGATACCATGCAAAAACTTGCCAAATGGGGTCAGAACATATCAGACGAGAAACATGATAGACAGGCGTGTATAATCGCCATGTATCGAAAGATCCGCAAGGAAGTAGAACGAATACATAAAGAAAGACGAGAAGCAGACAGAATTGAATCAGAGGGAGAGGAGGAGCAAGAATCAGAACAATTAGATACGATAGCTTACGTAGGTAGAGGAAGACCCCATAATAATACTAGAGGCTTTAATGATCCGATACGTCCGATACGTCCAGAACGTAGCAGACATTTTCAAGCCCCTATGTTAAATACAAGGTCCCCTGAACACCTATTCCAAGCCGCTGATAAATTACTCCGAGATCGAAGGGGGTACCATATGCTCGATTCCATGGATGAACAAGAATTAGCCAGGTCAGCAGTACAATGGGCTGACAGTCCCAGCAAATACAGTGATGATGCACTAGCACACACGTTTCTGAATCTTGCCCCAGACGAACAGCGTTTAGCTAGTATATACATGATTCAACACCTCCTTATATTATATAAAAGCCAACACTCCGATCCTGGACCCTTACCTGACATATTGACAGAACTACTCACGGATAAATGGAGAGGGTCAGGTACTGATTTGATTAAAGAAATTCTAGAATTTCGAAACCAGTATATAGTTTCCGCATACCCAGAACACGTTCCAAATCCCACTATGGGAAGAAAAATGTATCACATAGATAGACAGAATCCGTTACGCGAAGTACACCCAATCAGAGGTGAAGATAATAACTTTACACGCGTGTTTGTGTACACGCCTATAACTAAAATTGAATTATTAGAAATGAAGAAAGTAGTACCCAGCCATGACAAGGATCCAGCAGGTTTCCACCGTGAGATAAAAGACATGTTGCTCATGGGAGAGTATACCTACCCCGACATTATGAAAATATTAAAAGTGTTAATGCCTGCCGGTGTTTACGAGAAACTCAAAGAAAAGGAATGGGAGGTGGGAGACCAAAAGATACATTGGACAGCATTAGAAAACGAAGAAAAGGCCCGAGCTGCAGGATCAGGGCTTGGGGAAAGGACTACAGCACTACCAGGATTACTAGTGCAGGTACTGCCACGTTTATTAACTACGAAAAAGGAGGACTGGGGTGCAATCTCAGCCTGTAAACAAAAGCAAGATGAAGACACTAGTGATTTCTATTCCCGATTTGAAAAATGTTTTGGTATCAATAGTGGCATAAAAGCAAGTAGCGAGTCATATCCACATCTGTTTGTGACAAAATTAGTTGAAAATTCCCTGCCGCAAGTTAAGAATAGAGTATTGAAATTTGAGAGTACCTGGCAAGGTAACACCCCGTCACAGATGTTACAGATGTTACAATATCACCACAATAGAATTAGAGAAGAACAAGAACATGAACAAAGACGTATGAAAGATACGAAAATGAAAATGCTTGTTGCCCAGTCAGTTCCAGCTGATGGTCATAAAAAAGGTGATTCCGCAGGTCCGACGAAAGGGACATGCAACTATTGTAAGCAACAAGGTCATTATATACACGATTGTCCAGTTCTGAAACATAATATCGCCACGGGTAGAACACAGGAAAGACCACGTCCACCTAGACAGGATCAGAATCAACAACAAATCCCTCAGCATGCACAACCTAGGTCAGCTCCGCAACAACTAGCTCCGCAACAGGCAGCTCTACAACAGACCGTAGCACCACCACAAGCGCAGCCTATTGCTGCCACACAAGCAACAACGCAACAGATGTACCAGTATGCACAAACTGATTATCCCGATTATCAACGATACACATGAAATAGCCTAGAGAGGGAAGTTGGCTTACCCCTTATCGAGGTTCCTGTAGATCAAGAGGGACCTTATGTACATAGTGAACTATTAGGGGAAGACAGAAAGTTTTTACTTGATACAGGGGCAAGCAGAACAACTATACGACGCAGTGAAGTTCCAGGGGCACCCCTCTCAGGCTCACAGAATATTTCCCTTGGATTCTCAGGAAAGCCTATCATTAATGAAGTAACGCAACCCCTTCCACTTACGGTTGGTCCATTGACACGAACCACAGATTTATTGCTTACTAAATCATGTCCAGAAAACTTGTTAGGTATAAAAACATTGAAAGCTCTAGGAGCTCTAATATGTTGTTCTCCGGAAGGAGTACGATTATTTTTACGTGATTTCAAAGGTCACTACGTGTCCAGAGACATGGATCACCGGCTGCAGAATTTACCTACACATCTATGGGCACAAGGCCCAACTGATGTTGGTTGCATGAACATTACGCCATATCGAGTCACACTAAAAACAGGAGTAGTACTACCACGAATGCGACAATACAAGTTACCACCAGATGCTGTTGTGGCTTTGCTGCAAATCATTGACGAGCTCATTGCACAAGGAGTGGTTGTAGAAACCGACTCCAATGTATGTAATTCCCCGATAATTCCGATTCTTAAAAGAACGGATCCAAAAGCATCACCAGTATATCGATTAGTTATTGATCTGCGCGAATTAAATAAATGTATTGTACCACAATACCCTGTGGTCCCAGATATCTCTTCATTACTAACAGCTATTGACTCAGAAGCAACGTTCTTCACTGTAATTGATCTCAAGAATGCCTTCTTTAGCGTCCCAATAGATCCGGAAAGTCAATATTTGTTCGGATTCAGTTTGAATGGACAAAGTTTTAAATTCACACGCGCACCTCAAGGATTTACAGAAAGCCCCAGCATCTATAGCCAAGCACTGAAACGAGAACTTGACAGTATCCACATGCCAGTTAACACTGCCTTGCTTCAATATGTCGATGATCTGCTGATCACCGCCCGAAGCGAACCTGAATGTGAAAAAGCGTCACTGACGGTTTTAAGATTTCTGGCCGACAAGGGGCACAAGGTGTCCCCTTCTAAGCTGCAATTCTGTGTCCAGCAAGTTGTTTACCTTGGGCACTCGCTGTCCAAGGAGGGAAGACAGCTTACACCCGACCGCATCCAGTTAATTGCTAACATGTCACCACCAAAGACACAAAAGGAGGTGCGGGCTTTTATAGGTCTCACTTCATACTGTAGGCAGTGGATCCCTCAATATGCATTTCTAGCAAAACCACTCATCCAGTTGACAACACAGGAGGCAGCCACATCGACTGTCCTCCCTTGGACTCAAGAACATACACATGCCTTTGAAAGCTTAAAGAAAGCTTTATGCCAAGCACCTGTTTTAGCAACACCATGTTACAGTAAGCCTTTTACACTCTTTGTTACAGAACGCGAAGGTACTGCCTTGTCAGTACTCACTCAGGAACAAGCAGGATCACACAAACCATGTGTTTATTTCTCTAGTACATTAGATCCAGTAGCTCAGGCTCTTCCTGCGTGCCTGAAATCAGTGGCAGCAACAGCTTTAGCAATCAGACAAAGCGATGCCATAGTGTTAGGACATCAATTGACAGTACAAGTACCACACGCAGTAGAGGTTCTCTTGAACCGCACACAAACACAACACTTGACTATAGCAAGACTCACCGGTTATGAATTAACATTGTTTCAGCCACATATAGAAATCAGACGTTGTAATACGTTAAATCCTGCCACACTTTTGCCCGTAAATGGAACAGATCCATTAGCACATGATTGTATTGAAGTCATTACTATCACGACGAAACCCAGACAAGACTTGACAGACATCCCTTTATCAGATCCAGACCTGACATTGTATGTAGATGGTTCATGTATGAGAACAAGTACAGGAGAGTTAGTGGCCGCTTACGCAGTCACAACAGACACTGAAGTCATTGAAACAAATTGTATTAACACTTTGTCAGCTCAAGCAGCAGAGCTCATCGCTCTGACACAAGCCTGTATTCAAGCCAAAAATAAGAAAGTCAACATATACACAGATTCACGTTATGCATTCGGAGTCGTCCATGACTTCGGCGTACTGTGGCGAGAGAGAGGTTATTTAACTTCTCACGGTGCCCACATCCAACACGGACCCCTCATTCAAGCCCTATTAGACGCGATTCATCTACCTATTGCAATATCGATTATGAAATGCAAAGCCCATACAAAAGTTACCGACATCATTTCTCAGGGTAACGACCTAGCTGACAGAACAGCTAAACAGACTGCTCAGAACCAGACTCATACAACTGACACGACAAAGACAATAGTTCCGACACCAACACATTGCATGACAGTTAAGGATCCCGCCCTTGATGTAATTGACATACAGACACATGCTACACCAGAAGAAATAAAGAAATGGACTGAATTAGGAGGGATCCAAACGGATCAAGGATGGATGACGAAGGGAAAATCTATATGGTTTCTTCCCGATTCCATGGTTCAAGTCATCATTAACACAATACATAGTCCAGCGCACCTAGGAGAAAAAGCTATGCTAGATAGCATTCAACACATTTGGTTCAACAAACACTTGCGAGCAGCAGCCAAACAGAAAGTACGTACCTGTATGATATGTTGTCAGTTTAATCCAGGTAAAAGCATTCCCGTAGAGCAGGGTGGATTTCAACCTCCCGATCACCCTTTTGAAGTCCTCCAGATGGATTATATCCAGATGGAACGATGTCGAGGCTTCAAATATGTTCTCGTAGTTGTCTGTGCTCTTTCCCGTTGGACAGAAGCCTACCCGGTTTCAGATTACACTGCCCCGACTACTGCCAAACAGCTAGTTCGAGAATTCTTCCCACGATACGGTTTACCACGTGTTGTATACTCAGATAACGGCCAGCCCTTCTCATCCGAACTAATGAAACACGTTTCACTTCTGTTAGGTTATCAATGGAAATTCCACTGTGTCCGACATCCCGAGGCAGCAGGTCTCGTGGAACGCCATAATCAAACTCTAAAAATTAGATTGTCCAAAATATGTAGAGAAAAAGGTGTCGATTGGATAGTAGCCTTACCAGTTGCGCTCTTTTACATGAGGATGGTAGCACATTCTCGAACAGGGCTATCCCCTTATGAGGTGATCTTCGGTAGACCACCAAATATGTGGGGGACGCCTATACCTCGTAAAATCACTGATGTTGACTGTAATATGCTGACAGATTACCTGGCTTCCTTGATGTCTGCACTACAATCTTGTCGTTCACAGGTAGCTGCAGCTTTTCCCGATAACACTGAGGTGAAGCCCCATGACGTGGTTCCAGGTGACCTGGTTCTTGTGAGGAATTTTGACCGGAAGACCCAGCTGGAGCCCAGGTGGAAGTCGCCCAAACTCGTCCTGCTGACTACAAGGACAGCCGTGAAGATTGAGGGACGTAAAGGGTGGTTGCACTCGAGCCATATCAAGAAATTTTATGGACTACCGTCCGATGTGAACACTCAGCCCTGTATTCCCTCACAGACAGACTCAAAGCTCCCCTTGGTTGAACAAACGAAAAACGAACTCTATAAACTGAAACTAAGGTCTAGCAAGTCAGACAATTTGATTGTTTAAGTCCTCTCCAAGGTGAATCGGTTGAATTTGTCTCTGACATGTATCCTCTAGACCAAAATAGAGAAAGAAATAGACAGATACAGTTGAAAAAACATGCGTACTGTAAATCGCTTCGTAGTCACTGCACAGTGACATTATTAATTTTGTTTTTTCTAAGTCTTTTGATCATCATTTCTAGTGTATTGCTACATATGTATTACCCTATTTCTAAGCGTGCTTACAATGTTACTGCTGAACATTCTTTTAGCGAACTACCTCCGCATGAGTTGTCTTATAGATTTGCGCTGCGCAACAACACTTTTATTAGTATGTTACATCATTCCCATCAGACCAGCAATGCTACCAATTGTTGGATATGTGGCCGACTCCCTCCCTATCAGAACTATAAGGGAGTTTTGCCTCTCTTTCCGTATCCGTTCACACACAATGGCTCCTGTGGAGCATGGTTTAGTTTGATTAATTCCTTAGATTCAAATTCCGTAGTTTATCAAGACAACTGGGTATGGGGAAACCTGAACCTAGTTTTGCTTAAAGTCTGCTACCCTAACAAGGAGGGACTTCCCAAAAGAACAGGAACTGATCTAGAAAATGAAGTATATGGATTAGGTAACTTTACACTTAACCTCATGATTCTGAATGTTGAATCCGAAGCTACACCAATCTTGCCCGCTATGTCAGTATTTCCAGTTAAAGGTGAATTATGTGTAAGAAAGAATGGTTCCATACACATGGGCCATAGTAAATGTACCACTGTGATAAAATTCAGTGATCAAGGCAAGTCTACATTCAGAGCATCTCGTCATTCCTACTTCATATGTGGCCAGACTGCATATATACGTTTACCTCTAGATTGGGATGGTACCTGTTACATAGCATTCCTTCTGCCACCTGTTTTCCTAGCCCCTCCTGACTATCACAGAAATACCCATTTAGTACACAATAGACAGCAGAGAGATCTCCCGATTGTCGATTACACTGAAACGGCATGGGAGCAATACACAGATTTCAATAAAGGTTTCTTTCCCTATATAGGTACAGTCACTAATAGTAAACTGATACGTAGATTAACTAGAACCCTTGAAGCAGTAGTGAATGAGACTACTTCCGCCCTAGGCAACTTAACAGAGGAGCAGTCTGCGATGCGGATTGTTGTGCTTCAAAATCGTCTTGTCCTTGACGTCATCCTGGCCGATAGGGGCGGAGCTTGTAGGGTCATCGGATCAAGTTGCTGTGTTTTCATACCAGAAAACTCGCCGTCAGTATATAAAGCCATAACTCGTCTTCATAAGATTATAAGCCAGATACACCAGAGTCCAGGCACCTGGACTTGGTCTGGTTGGTTCTGGAGCGTGTTGTCAGCCTGGGGATGGAGGATTCTATCCTTCCTAGGTATTGGCTTTCTCCTATTGTTCAGTTGCTGCTTATGTCTACAATGTGGGCCAGCGATTTGTGGTCTGTGTGCCACATCGTGTATCCCGCCTTCAAGTTTTCGCTCAAGATCCCGGAAGAAGAAAGAAGAACAAATGATGCTATATGAACAGATTGATGGATTGATGAAGATCGATATCTCCTGAGGGTCCGTAGGGGACAAGGAGGGAATGAGGAAATATGAATTTTATGATCAGTTATGTCCCCTATCTTAGACCCCAACGGCTCCATGTACATGCTACAAGTACATGTATGTTCCCTCCAGTTCCAGTTATAAAGACGCAAATACATGTGCGTCCACCGTCAACATGTCCTCTTTCAGATCCGCCATGAATGGGTCAGATATTCCATTCCTAAGTATGAAAGGCCACCGACTTTATGTGGTTCACTTTCCACATTTTACAGTTCAGGCGAGTAGGCACTGAATTCTGCCATCAAGCCTTTTCCTGCCTTCTACCTCTGAAAGCTCCAGTCCGAGCCCGCATCTGTATCCATGAACTTTGTCCTACTCCCTGCGCGGCTAACGATGCCTGATCCGGCCCGTTGCCTGCCAAAAACTGTATTTCACCTTCAAGATTATCTGCTCCGCTCCTCATCCGATGCATTCCTGTCTAGTAGTTTAGGTAAACATTCTTCCAGCTACCGAGCAAAGGGCCAGGCCTCACTGTCCTCACGCAAGTAATTCATAGCCCCTGTTACTATGGAAGATTCCTGCCCCCTCGCATCTCATGTAGACACTTAGACGCTTGTACACGCACTAACAGTCAGTATAGAATAGATTTCGTCCGAGAGACCTTTCCTTTTGGATAATACAGTTCTTTAAACATAAGATATTAGATATGATTTGGGATTAGGTTGACATGACCCCCCAGACTTCTGTCTCCACATGTAGAGCTAAATGTCAAGTCCCCTTCATCCTCTAGTTGCACGTCAATCACACGTCATGCGGCTGCACACGCATCTCTGCCAAGTATTTCTGCTGACATTGCAGGATTCTCTTATGGATCCACCCACTTGTGACATCATGTTTAATGACGTTTCTAGTTACGCCTATGTTTACGCCTATTTTCATTACGTATGTGTAGTATTATCTGTATTATCAGCTGTTACGCCTCCTGCATCTGTCTTAATGTAATGCTTTCCATATAAATATCTTTACTTGTCAATAATGTATTGCCTTCCCTTCCTGAACCCTCGTGGTGATGGAATTTGATGCCTATGGTTCGAACCATATTTCCTTTGTAGAGGAATAAAGCCTTTCAGAACCTCTAATACCACGGATTCTGCCTCTTATTTATACTGAGTTATTCTTACTAGACTTTACCGCATAAAAATAGTACCGGTAATAAAATATTTACCACAGTACTTTCCACCATTTAAGAAGCACGCTAGACAATCACGTGACCACGGAAATACCGTGCACGTGAACAACGGAAGCGGGGCAATCGCTAGAAGGAAATATCCCAAGTTGTCGGCCATATTGAGATACCCACCGGCAACATCGAGATACAAAGTTATAAGAATATCACAAAGCTAGCATTATGGGAAGATCATTAAAATAGAGTCCCATAATTATTAACATATGTGAAGTGCGCTAGACAATTGAGCGATCACACTTGGATTCGTGCGATAGAGACGCAAGGAAGGATTAGATTCCACATCTAAAGTTGTGAAGCATCCAGAAATAACGCGAATAACGTTACCGCTTCGGGAGGTACGCACTCGTTTTGGGTCGGAGTTCAATCCAAGACCCACTGAGAGCGTGGGACTTGTGTGAGCAGCTTCCATCAGATGACATCAACGTTTCACAATCAAGAAGCCCTGATGAGCGCCTTAGTACTTCTTGCCTGGGATTCGAAACGCGTTGGCATATAGCAACACGGAGGGACCGTAAATGAATTAATATCAATTTAATCAGAGGGAAACAAAATGAAAAGTGTCTCTCTCCAGTTGTAGTTGTTCCCTGTGTGTAGCATTCCTTTGAGGTGGATTGTGTGTTAGCCTGTAGGTTTGTTCTGTTTAAGAAACATGATATGGTGTATTGTAATGTTAGCCATTTGTTTTACGTAGTGATGTCACATGTTTTAAATGTTTATTGTAGAAACTTTGAATGTTTTGTTTGTAAACTGTTTATGTCTTGTGGAATGAAAAGTGATATTCTTTTCATGCATTTAAACTAGTGTGAAAAAAACATTAAAAACAATTGCATGAAACGGTTAAATAAATACCCATGTTAGAGCCTGGACACACGGATACCAAACAGCGTTTGACTACAAGGCTCCCCTTCCCGTGGTCCATGAGAAACAGTTGTTCCTCTCTAATTGGCAGAAGCAGAGACTGTTGCAGAGGTGCACTGAGGCCGGAGAGGAGGTTGGAGGCCGGAGAGGAGGCGAGGAGCACCGGAGCACCGGAGCAGAGGTGTGCTGCGGCACAATGGAGCGAAATGGAGAGGTGATAACTGGGCGATAGCGGGAGCCGCTCAAGGTGTAGGAGGGCAGCACTACCCCAGGATTGACAAAGCGTGTTGCTGTAGCCCCGTGGACGCTGATTCTCCTGGGTTTGTCTCCTTGGAACGTGTGACTCCATGCTTCGCAGGTGCCGCTTGTGCTGTTTGAAAACTGGCGGAGTGCTGCCCCATCTTTCTACTGGTTTCAGGATTTGAGGATATTCAGGATTTCATCTTTTTACCGGAACATTACACAGAGGCCCGTAGGAGGACTGCGAGGACCAGCGTGCTGTGCAGCCTGACCTGCCGCAGCTGGTCCTCTTCCCGCCTCTATCGCTAATCTTCAAAAAGTGGGCTGGTCAATTATCACCTGTGTTGCTTGCAAAGGGGCGTGTTCGCTCCTACTATATAGATTGACTCTTATCCCCGGCCCGTGGGACGCGCGCGGGCCAAGGGCGGGCCCGTTAGTGACCGTTAGAGATTGGACTGGGCCCTTTCTCTAACCTCTGAACCCTTCTAACTTGTAAGTTACTGTTCGAGTGTTTTGACTTGTTCTCCACCATTGTAGGAGAGTAGGGTCTGCTATCCTATGGTCACCCCAAATTTTTGCTTTTTGCTTCACTGGTTTTTGACATATTGAGGCTGTGGGCCTGCCAATCAGACCCCCAGCCTGCTGTTCTCTCTACTAAATTAAAACTATGCACCCTAGGTGCATAACCAATTGGAAGTGGATCACCCTGTCAGCCCCTGTACCAGTGTACACTAGGTACCCAGGGCATTGGTGTACACAAGGCCTGCCAGGGGCTGCAGCATGTATTATGCCACCCCAGGCTTGGCCTAACAATCTGACACAACTGGCTGATCACTCAGCTGGGGTAAGTTGGTGTAATCACCTCTTACTTAGGTGTAGTATACCTATACCTAACCTTAAATGGGACACCTGGTAACCTATAAGTCACTCCTATGGCAGGCCTTAACAATCCTGAAGGCAGAGTGCGTGGTTCCATGTGAGATGGTGCTCTGGCATGAGCTGAGCCTGTCTGCAGTGGTCGGAACAACTTCCTTCTACTGTTTCCAGATATCGTCATACCATATACTCTTAAGTGCATTATGAACCTCGCGGTTAAATGCTATCTTTGGTTTGGCTTTATCAAAACATGTCGAGTAAGGTGTCATACGAATTGGAATACTAACCCCTCGCCAATTCTGGCGACGGGGTTAGCATTCCACCCTTCTAGAGGGACACGACATGTACAGTGCCTGAAACCCGGGTAAAATCAGACATAGCCTCAGCTCCACAAAATGGATGCTGCCACCACAGACACAAGTCTGCCCTCCTGCTGCTGGGAGTCCTTCCAGCTTGGGAGGTGTGGACAAAGGGTTTCCTGCCAGGGGAGGTGCATGCACCACCCCAGACAGGATTTTGTGTATTGGTCAGGTAGGGCTTGAAAGAAACCAGACATGCCTGTGGCTCACAAGGAGCCTCGGTGCATATGCCAGTTCAAACCGGTCCTGGGGCACACCAGTCCCGGGCCTGGGGCGAGCTGGACAAAGGATTGGGGGTGTAACCACCCCCCTTCCTGGTCCCACCCATAGGGAGGGACCTAGCAGGTAGTCCGGCCCCTAGAATCCGAATAAAGGTAGGAGCTGTGTCCTAAGACTTCAGACATCCTGGAATCAACTTGAAACTAAGAAGAAGACGGGAACTTCGACATTCTGCTGCACAGAAGACTGAAGAAAATCTCCCCTGTGGTCAGGGAGTGACCACCTTGCTAACGCAAGCACCATCCAGCGAATCACCGTCTGCTTTGCCGCCGCCTCCCGCCGGAGCCCGAGCCCAGAGACTGACAAGACCTGGACCTCCAGACCTCTCACCGCCCGATCCACAGTCCCTGAAAAGAGGAGACCCGTGGAGGCACCGAGACACGTGGAGCCAGCCATCTTGGAACGACTACGACAAGCTGACAAGTGCAACAACCGAGGCTCCCTCCAAGTTGTGCTTTGGGTCCTGAGAAGCCCAACCCTCGAGCAGCATCTGCACCAAAGGTGAGCCCTCCAGCATCTCCACGATCTGCGTGGGGCCCTTCTGCATTTTGCCACTCGACGCGCCTAACCGGTTGCTGGCCCGCTGGCTAGTGGCCATCTTGGCGACGAAATCTACGACAAACACCGCTGGTCTGGTTGCTCCCGACTGGCCCTTGCTCCCCTTCAAAGGAGCAGTTCCTCTGACCTTGCTGGTCAGAACCATCAGCTTAAACTCCTTGCCTACAACAATTGCTTTTGCCAAGGCTTGTTTGCTTCGATCAAGTCGCCGACACCGCCGACAGCGAGAGCCTGCGTGGGACAGCTCGTGACTCGACTCCTGGACGTCGTCGACCTTCAGGGACCACGTGGCTGCAGAGTCAAGCTACACCTTCCTTCCTGTTTGCACCCGACATCGCCTGGTACCCACCTGGTGCCACGCTGGTCACTGGCTAGTGACTGTGAACACTGTCCCCTCTGCTTACAGGTCTTCAACATCGCCGATCCACTCTTGGATCCACTGCATCTCTTCCCGACCGACCGCCTGCAGCACTTTTGTCTACAGGCCCCACGGAACAGATAGAAGAAACCCGACGCACTTCGAGGCCTATGCACCCGCTTCCTGTGGGTGAGGTAAAGCTGGCACACCTGTGCCCAAGTGTAGTATTACATCTCTAGTGCCTGTGTTCCAAATCTTAAGTTCCTAGGTCACCCGGAAGATTCCTTTTGCAGTAACTTTGTACTTTTTACGCACCCATTGAAACCTATGGGAGCACGCGTGTGACTATTTGCTCTGCACACGCCACCCGTGGACCTCCTGGTCACTAACTGACGTTAGCTCCTTGTAGGCCCAGCGATTCTAGAGGCCCTAGGCCTTTTCCCTTTTCTGTTCGTGGTACTTATACCACTATTTTAGTATATGGTTCGAGTGGCCACCAGGGCCTATCCATATAAAGTGCAACTTCTGTGTATTCTGTGATAATCTTGTTTGACGATTTGTGCTCCTGTGCTCATAAAGAGACTAGGGGTTACTTTGAGAAATAAATACATATATATTTTGAATATATATCTGTGTGGTGTCCTTTCATTGGTATAAAAGGGGGTTACTATTGGTAAAACAGCCTGCTTAACACGTTTCACGAGTTTAGCCTCAAAGACTGCTTAGCCTACGCTACCACTAGGGCAGCTGGTCCGAAAAGGTTGACTTACAACCACACCATAAGGGTTGCTTGGCATGGTACAAGGTGATCACTTTAACTAGTGAGCATCATATACCAGGCCAACTTCTCACATTGGTGAGCAGCGGTTGGATTTGAGCTTGCTGTGTT
This sequence comes from Triturus cristatus, assembly GCF_964204655.1. NCBI lineage: Eukaryota > Metazoa > Chordata > Amphibia > Caudata > Salamandridae > Triturus > Triturus cristatus. The sequence goes on along the minus strand of NC_140592.1, from coordinate 15,556,213 downwards.
TTACCATTGTAATCTCTTGGTTACCAATTGAAAGATCACATAGGTACCTGTAGGTACATATAAAACAAGATTAGATATACTTAAGTTCTACTGAACTTAGTTGTTGTAGAGCAAAGGGAGTAGCACACCCTGACTACAACTACTAGATAGGTTTAGTAGGTAAACCCAAGTGTAGGTAGATTGCAACACATCCACCCACACTTAAGAGCAATGGCCGGGGCAGAGGGGTCCACTGTACCCATCTCTGTTGAGAGTGACCCCCAGAGGGCACCATCCAGCTTTGCTACCCTTAATCAGAATGAGCTCAGGCATTTGGCAACTCTTAGAGGCCTTAAACAGCCCAAGAACCCAAACTCTGCTGAGCTCAGAGAGCTCTTACAGAATGATGAGAATCAGAGAGCACTCAAGAAAGCTTCCCAGTTAGCCCCCTTAGGGACAGGAACAGGAGGCCCCCCTTCTAAAGATGCCACTGAAGTACCCCTTCCCAATAGTCACCCCTTAGATGGGATGCCTACCACAGAGGATGAGAGTGAAAAGGATACTGACAGTAGTGAGGATGAAGGGAGAACTAGCCCAGTGCCAAGTGTTATACTTGGCCCAGCTAAACCAAGGCTATTGGGGACTGACAGTGGGTTCAACCCACTGGATCTCCCCAGTGGACTTAACACAGGGCTGGGAAGGCAAAGGAATCGCTCAGGTGACTCCAATGCTTCCCATGGCTCTAGAGGCTCTCAAGGTCACTCCAGGAGAAGGATGACCACCCCTCAGAGGAGGGAACATGAGGCCAAGATGCAAGAGGCCCAGCTGAGGATCAGGAAGCAGGAGCTAGAAGTAGCCCTGATGGAAGAGAAACTTAGCAAGGCTAGACAGCATAAAGAGAGTGGGTCTATACCCACTGGTGGCAGCATTGTCCCTAAGGACAAAGATAGGGTTTTCGACAATAGAAACCTGTCTAAGGTTGTGCCCCCCTACAAAAGTGGGGATGACATCCACAAGTGGATAACTGCTCTTGAGAGAGCCTGCAAAGTACAGCAGGTTCCTGAAGATCAGTGGGCAGCAATCCTCTGGCTCTCCTTTGAAGGAAGAGGCAGAGACAGACTCCTCACTGTTAGAGAAGAGGATGTCAGAAACTACAGAGTCCTGAAGAGTGTTCTAGTTGATGGGTTAGGCTTAACCACTGAGCAGTACAGGTTAATGTTCAGAGACACCCAAAAGACACAGACTCAGGACTGGTCTGAATACATTGAATGTGCCACTAAGGCTTTGGAGGGTTGGTTGCTGGGAAGTAAGGTATCTGATTTTACAGGATTGTATAATTTGATGATGAGAGAACAGATTTTAAATAACTGTCAAAACCAGCAACTGCATCAACACTTGGTTGACTCTGATCTGACCTCTCCCCAAGAATTGGGAAAGAAGGCAGACAAATGGGTCAGAACCAGGGTTAAGCAAAAGAACCAGAACCAGGGCCAAGGGGGTGATCAGAAGAAAACAGACCAAAAGGGTGGAGATCAGAAACCTAAAGACCAGAAGTCTTCAACAGGGCCCCAAACTACTGCTAAGGAGGGTGGGTCCCAACAGTCCAAGAAGAAGAAAGAAGGTCAGAAGAAACCCTGGTGCAATCATTGTAAAAATACAACTCACTGGACTAGTGATTGCAAAAAGGGTGGAGCCCCCAACACTGTTGCCCCTAAGGCACCTGCTCCCAGTACTACTGTTAGCAGTGTTGGTCCCCAGACAAAGGGTGTAGTGGGAATCACTATGGGAACTGAAGGAGATTCTGACTTAGACAGAACCCTGACACAGGCAGTCTTGATCTGTGATGGGGACATTGATTTGTCCCTGACTGTGAGCCCCAGTAACCTGGGCAAGTACAGACAGACTCCTTTAATTAATGACAAAGTGGCTCAAGCCTACAGGGACACATGTGCCAGTGTCACTATGGTGACACCAGGCTTTGTGGATCCTGGACAGTACATACCAGGTGAGAACTACCTGGTGACCAATGCCAGCAATGCCACTACTTCACATAGTGTGGCAGTTGTTAACTTCTCATGGGGAGGGGTAACTGGCCTCAAAAGGGTTGTGGTTAGTGTAGACCTCCCAGTAGAATGTTTGTTGGGCAATGACCTAGAGAGTTCTCTATGGTCAGAAGTGGAGTACAGGACTCATGCAGAGATGTTAGGTATATCATCACATGTCCTTGCTGTGACCAGGTCACAGGCCAAAAAGTGCCTCACTGAACCTCAGGTCTTGGATCCTGGAACAATGGACCAAGCACCTACCAAGAAGAAGAACAGGAGGGTCAAGGCTGTGCCTTCCCCCCTGCCTCAGAGTGATGATCAGCCTTCCCAGGAAGCTGATCTAGAGGACCCTGAAGGAACTGTCCCTGAAGAGCTTGAACCTGACCAGGTTGAGTTTCTGGGGACAGGGGGACCTTCAAGGGCTGACTTGAGGCAGGCTCAGTTGTCCTGTCCCTCTCTTGAACCCCTCAGACAGCTGGCTGCTGCTGAGGCTGCTGGGAATGCTCAAGGTACCCATAAAGTGTATTGGGATGAAGGGCTCCTTTATTCAGAGGCTAGAGACCCCAAGCCTGGTGCAACCAGGAGGTTGGTTATACCTCTGCAATTTAGGGGCTTCCTTCTTACCTTGGCCCATGATATTCCTTTAGCAGGACACCTAGGCCAGAACAAGACCTGGGACAGACTTGTCCCTCACTTTCACTGGCCTCATATGAATGAAGATACAAAGGAGTTTTGTCGCTCCTGTGTTACCTGCCAAGCCAGTGGCAAATCAGGTGGCACAACAAAGGCCCCCCTGATACCACTACCTGTGGTGGGGGTTCCCTTTGAAAGAGTGGGAATAGACATAGTGGGTCCCATGGATCCTCCCACTGCATCTGGGCACAGATTTATACTGGTGGTAGTGGATCATGCCACCAGGTATCCAGAGGCAATTCCCCTTAGGACCACTACAGCTCCTGTTGTGGCCAGGGCCCTGCTGGGAGTATTCTCCAGAGTGGGGTTTCCTAAGGAGGTAGTATCTGACAGAGGTACCAACTTTATGTCAGGATACTTAACAGCTATGTGGAAGGAATGTGGTGTCAACTACAAGTTCACCACCCCTTATCACCCACAATGCAATGGGCTTGTTGAGAGATTCAACAAGACCCTAAAGGGTATGATCAAAGGATTACCTGAAAAGCTCAGGCGAAGATGGGATATCCTTCTACCCTGCCTTCTGTTTGCTTACAGAGAGGTCCCACAAAAAGGAGTTGGCTACAGCCCCTTTGAATTGTTGTTTGGGCACCCTGTGAGAGGCCCACTGTGTTTGGTGAAGGAAGGATGGGAGTTACCTCTCAAAAAGCCTAAGCTAGACATAGTGGACTATGTACTTGGTCTCCGCTCCAGGATGGCTGAGTATATGGAGAAGGCATCTAAAAACCTTGAGGCAAGCCAGGCCTTACAGAAAGCTTGGCATGACCAAAAGGCTGTCTTGGTTGAGTATCAGCCAGGACAGAAGGTATGGGTGTTGGAGCCAGTGGCCCCAGCAGCACTCCAAGACAAATGGTCTGGACCCCATACAATCCTGGAAAAGAAGGGAGAGGTCACCTACTTGGTGGACCTAGGAACTCCCAGGAGTCCCCACAGGGTACTCCATGTTAACAGGCTTAAAGCATATGTTGACAGGGCAGACATGGGCTTGCTCATGGCTACAGATGAGGGACAGGAGGAAGAGAGTGACCCTCTCCCAGACCTGTTGTCTCAGAACCCTGAAGATGGCTCAGTTGAAGGAGTGACCCTTGGAGGCAACCTCACTGCCCATCAGCAGACTGAATGTAGACAGGTTCTACAATCATTTTCACATATGTTTTCCTTGATACCTAGTCAAACTGACTGGTGTACCCATGTTGTGGACACTGGTGACAGTCTGCCTGTAAAGAACAAACTTTACAGACAACCTGACCACGTCAGGGACTGTATAAAGGCTGAGGTACATAAAATGCTGGAATTAGGTGTCATTGAACCCTCAGAGAGCCCCTGGGCTAGCCCAGTGGTTCTGGTCCCCAAACCTCACACCAAAGATGGCAAGAGAGAGATGAGGTTCTGTGTGGACTACAGAGGACTCAATGCTGTCACCCGGACAGATGCACACCCTATTCCAAGGGCAGATGAGCTCATAGACAAACTAGCTTCTGCAAAGTTTTTGAGCACATTTGACTTGACAGCTGGCTATTGGCAAATCAGATTAGCTGAGGAGTCTAAGGCCAAAACAGCATTCTCAACCCCAGGTGGGCATTATCAGTTTGTGGTGATGCCCTTTGGTCTGAAGAATGCACCTGCCACCTTCCAAAGGCTGGTGAACCAAGTCCTTACTGGGTTGGATGACTTTTGCGCAGCATATCTTGATGACATTGCTGTCTTTAGTTCCACCTGGGAGGATCACCTGATCCACCTGAAGAAGGCTCTTGAGGCTCTGCAAAGGGCAGGCCTCACTATCAAGGCTACTAAGTGCCAGATAGGGCAGAGTAAGGTTGTGTATTTGGGCCACCTTGTAGGTGGGGGCCAAGTTCAACCACTGGAGAGTAAGATACAGTCCATCAAGGATTGGTCCCCTCCAACCACCCAGACTCAAGTTCGAGCTTTCTTGGGCTTGACTGGGTATTACAGGAAGTTTGTTAAGAACTATGGGTCCATTGTGACTCCTCTTAATGATCTGACATCCAAGAAGATGCCCAAAAAGGTTCAGTGGACAGTAAGCTGTCAAAAGGCATTTGATGACCTGAAGGAGGCCATGTGCTCTGCACCTATCCTGAAAAGTCCTGACTACTCCAAAGAGTTTATTGTCCAAACAGATGCTTCTGAGTTGGGTGTGGGAGCTGTGCTGTCACAACTTAATGTAGATGGTCAAGACCAACCCATTGCTTTTATTAGCAGAAGGTTGACCCCCAGAGAGAAGAATTGGTCAGCTATTGAGAGGGAGGCCTTTGCTGTGGTGTGGGCCCTGAAGAAGCTGAGGCCATACTTGTTTGGCACTCACTTCAAGATTCAGACCGACCATAAGCCCCTCTTGTGGCTAAATCAGATGAAGGGTGAAAACCCCAAACTGCTTAGGTGGTCCATTTCCCTACAGGGGATGGACTTTACAGTGGAGCACCGGCCAGGTACTGACCATGGGAATGCAGATGGTCTCTCCAGGTACTTCCACTTAGGACATGAAGACGAGACTGGTCAAGGCTAGTTTAATGTCCCAGCGTTTGGGGGGGGGTTGTGTAGGAGAGTAGGGTCTGCTATCCTATGGTCACCCCAAATTTTTGCTTTTTGCTTCACTGGTTTTTGACATATTGAGGCTGTGGGCCTGCCAATCAGACCCCCAGCCTGCTGTTCTCTCTACTAAATTAAAACTATGCACCCTAGGTGCATAACCAATTGGAAGTGGATCACCCTGTCAGCCCCTGTACCAGTGTACACTAGGTACCCAGGGCATTGGTGTACACAAGGCCTGCCAGGGGCTGCAGCATGTATTATGCCACCCCAGGCTTGGCCTAACAATCTGACACAACTGGCTGATCACTCAGCTGGGGTAAGTTGGTGTAATCACCTCTTACTTAGGTGTAGTATACCTATACCTAACCTTAAATGGGACACCTGGTAACCTATAAGTCACTCCTATGGCAGGCCTTAACAATCCTGAAGGCAGAGTGCGTGGTTCCATGTGAGATGGTGCTCTGGCATGAGCTGAGCCTGTCTGCAGTGGTCGGAACAACTTCCTTCTACTGTTTCCAGATATCGTCATACCATATACTCTTAAGTGCATTATGAACCTCGCGGTTAAATGCTATCTTTGGTTTGGCTTTATCAAAACATGTCGAGTAAGGTGTCATACGAATTGGAATACTAACCCCTCGCCAATTCTGGCGACGGGGTTAGCATTCCACCCTTCTAGAGGGACACGACATGTACAGTGCCTGAAACCCGGGTAAAATCAGACATAGCCTCAGCTCCACAAAATGGATGCTGCCACCACAGACACAAGTCTGCCCTCCTGCTGCTGGGAGTCCTTCCAGCTTGGGAGGTGTGGACAAAGGGTTTCCTGCCAGGGGAGGTGCATGCACCACCCCAGACAGGATTTTGTGTATTGGTCAGGTAGGGCTTGAAAGAAACCAGACATGCCTGTGGCTCACAAGGAGCCTCGGTGCATATGCCAGTTCAAACCGGTCCTGGGGCACACCAGTCCCGGGCCTGGGGCGAGCTGGACAAAGGATTGGGGGTGTAACCACCCCCCTTCCTGGTCCCACCCATAGGGAGGGACCTAGCAGGTAGTCCGGCCCCTAGAATCCGAATAAAGGTAGGAGCTGTGTCCTAAGACTTCAGACATCCTGGAATCAACTTGAAACTAAGAAGAAGACGGGAACTTCGACATTCTGCTGCACAGAAGACTGAAGAAAATCTCCCCTGTGGTCAGGGAGTGACCACCTTGCTAACGCAAGCACCATCCAGCGAATCACCGTCTGCTTTGCCGCCGCCTCCCGCCGGAGCCCGAGCCCAGAGACTGACAAGACCTGGACCTCCAGACCTCTCACCGCCCGATCCACAGTCCCTGAAAAGAGGAGACCCGTGGAGGCACCGAGACACGTGGAGCCAGCCATCTTGGAACGACTACGACAAGCTGACAAGTGCAACAACCGAGGCTCCCTCCAAGTTGTGCTTTGGGTCCTGAGAAGCCCAACCCTCGAGCAGCATCTGCACCAAAGGTGAGCCCTCCAGCATCTCCACGATCTGCGTGGGGCCCTTCTGCATTTTGCCACTCGACGCGCCTAACCGGTTGCTGGCCCGCTGGCTAGTGGCCATCTTGGCGACGAAATCTACGACAAACACCGCTGGTCTGGTTGCTCCAGACTGGCCCTTGCTCCCCTCCAAAGGAGCAGTTCCTCTGATCTTGCTGGTCAGAACCATCAGCTTAAACTCCTTGCCTACAACAATTGCTTTTGCCAAGGCTTGTTTGCTTCGATCAAGTCGCCGACACCGCCGACAGCGAGAGCCTGCGTGGGACAGCTCGTGACTCGACTCCTGGACGTCGTCGACCTTCAGGGACCACGTGGCTGCAGAGTCAAGCTACACCTTCCTTCCTGTTTGCACCCGACATCGCCTGGTACCCACCTGGTGCCACGCTGGTCACTGGCTAGTGACTGTGAACACTGTCCCCTCTGCTTACAGGTCTTCAACATCGCCGATCCACTCTTGGATCCACTGCATCTCTTCCCGACCGACCGCCTGCAGCACTTTTGTCTACAGGCCCCACGGAACAGATAGAAGAAACCCGACGCACTTCGAGGCCTATGCACCCGCTTCCTGTGGGTGAGGTAAAGCTGGCACACCTGTGCCCAAGTGTAGTATTACATCTCTAGTGCCTGTGTTCCAAATCTTAAGTTCCTAGGTCACCCGGAAGATTCCTTTTGCAGTAACTTTGTACTTTTTACGCACCCATTGAAACCTATGGGAGCACGCGTGTGACTATTTGCTCTGCACACGCCACCCGTGGACCTCCTGGTCACTAACTGACGTTAGCTCCTTGTAGGCCCAGCGATTCTAGAGGCCCTAGGCCTTTTCCCTTTTCTGTTCGTGGTACTTATACCACTATTTTAGTATATGGTTCGAGTGGCCACCAGGGCCTATCCATATAAAGTGCAACTTCTGTGTATTCTGTGATAATCTTGTTTGACGATTTGTGCTCCTGTGCTCATAAAGAGACTAGGGGTTACTTTGAGAAATAAATACATATATATTTTGAATATATATCTGTGTGGTGTCCTTTCATTGGTATAAAAGGGGGTTACTATTGGTAAAACAGCCTGCTTAACACGTTTCACGAGTTTAGCCTCAAAGACTGCTTAGCCTACGCTACCACTAGGGCAGCTGGTCCGAAAAGGTTGACTTACAACCACACCATAAGGGTTGCTTGGCATGGTACAAGGTGATCACTTTAACTAGTGAGCATCATATACCAGGCCAACTTCTCACAACCATCTACTTCTATAGGCGTTCATTTTTACTCACACCCCGGGTCCATCTACTACGATGTCTACCCGAGGCACACGGAGCAAAACTGCAGCGGGGGGGGGGGAAACTCATAGGCCCAATAGACAATTTTATCACAAGGGCAAATTCCTTTATCGATCAAGAGATAACCCAGTTGGAACGAAGAGTCTCACAGGATCTTGCCCTCACAAGAAGATCGTCCCTGGGTCTTATCTCAGCCGTAAAGACTCCTGATAAGGCTAAGGACAGAGCCCTCGTGCACGCTGAAATTTATAGCGTACCGACCGAGGTAGACTTATCGGTATCACAGTTTCTAACTGACTCACAGCTAAGCCTTGCCCTGGAAAAAACCCCGGACCTCAGCCTGAACCTATCTACTGAAAGTAACGTCACGAGACAGTCCAGGGGAAGGCGGGAGGGCGCTATACCAAAGAAAAAAACAAAAAAAAAGAAGAAAAAGTTGGTGTTACACATAAAATGTCAGATAACACTAGAGAGGAACCTGATCACATAGCACCTTCAGGTCAGTCGCACCCTGAAATTAATCCGACAAACGGGGGAGTAAGGCCAATGAGCCCCGAGGCTTCTGCTATCCTTGTGGCCGACAGTGAAAGTTGAGGGGCGACTTTTAATCAAAATAGATAATTTATTTAAATTCCATCTTTCCCCATTGGAGGTTAGATTGTCCCGTGTAGAGAATTTGCTATTTGAATTATCAGCTCTTATTAAAAATGGAACATCTAATACTGTATCTAAAAGAATGGTCGCTAAAGTAAATCAACCACCCAAGCCACTGAGTAAAAACACGGGGGGGACCCCTGCTAACACTAAAATTATACCTACTATTGAGTCGCAGGCAAAACCTAAGACCTCTGCGACTACAGATAACAATAAGGGAACTAGCTCCAAGAATACTACCAATCACCCCATCCAGAAAGTGAAAACAAATGGGCCTTTGCCTCCACTTCCTAATAAAGCTCGGTTTGGGGGAGGAGGCTTTGGTAGACCCATTGTAAACTTACCACCCGAGTCAGGCCCTTATGTGGTAGTGATGACAGGGGTCCCTGAGTTAAATGAACACAAGGAAGAACTGAATTGGTCATTGAAAAATAAGGTCATACATTGGTTAAACATCAACAGACCACTACCCCCAAATCACCCTAGTAGGATCTTAACGGTCCGTAGGGTACATTGGATAGGGAAGGAAATCAAAACAACCCAGGGTGATTGTATTGTGATAAATTTTGACGATCCCTATACGGTCGATCACATATGTTCCTGGAATTTGCATGGAGGAAATGACGGGATTCAGACTAAACGTCTCTCTTTCTTCTACCCCCCCAGTTGGCGCCCTGGTTTTGACTATGATGCTTATGAGGGAAATTGGCGCAGAGTAGGCAGACGTGACTGGGGGAGCGATTGGGGGGATCGGAATGGTAACTTTGGTTATAATGGAGAGCGAGCCTTTAGTGAACCTTGGAGAGGCACACAGACCACCAATAGATATGAGTGTTTGGAGATGGTGTACTGACTGGACCCGATCCCCGTGGGAAAGCTTACGGAACGAGTAGTACCCTCCAACCCTCTTTGCCCCATAGTAGACGAAAACCCATGGTTAAGCTTACAAGTTAAAACCTCAACCGAGCCGCCCAGGATAGATAGTCCAGCATGTAGTATGTCTCCTGTTGAGATCATAAGGGATGATGAGATGACTTTGGCTCCTTTATTAAGCCCAGGTTATACTTCGAATCCCACCACGCTAGACATAGGATCATCACGACGTGCCCAAAAGACTGGGATGGGGTTATTATCATGGAACATAGCAGGCCTTTCAAACAAAATTAGGGACCCTATCTTTGTGGAACTTATAGATAGGTTTGAAGTAATTTGCCTGCAAGAATGTTGGGTGAAGGATGAGATACATATGGTGGAGTTTCGCACACATTTCCTTGCAGCGCAAACTAACTATAGAGGGAGGTGTTCTGGGGGCTATGTACCTACATATCGAATAAAAGTAATATAACCAGTAAATGCTTACCCAACGGGGGATCTCAATACTATCAACTTCTCTCCCTAAGGTCAGGCGAAAACCACCCTATCCTCCTGATCAATTTTTACAATAATATCCCAAAGGCCGCTTTACAAAGGACCTTAGAGGAATTAAATGATGCTATCCGTAAGGGATTGGGATCTGACCAAAAAGAACACTTTATCATTTTAACGGGGGATTTTAATTGCCATTTATGTATGCACAGTGATATGGAGATATGTGGCATGGTGAATCTCAGGGGTGATCCCTGTACTCATTTTGAGCATTCTGTACTCAGAAATTTACTAAACCATTTTCTATTTGAGTGGGACCTGGGCTATGTAAATGAACTTTGTGTTCCTCCGATCCATTTCGAACCCACTTTTTGTGGGCGGGGGTCCCGTACTATTATAGACTTTACATTGGTCTCTAACAATTATCACCGCAGTGTACTCTCGTTTAACTTAGAGCACATTGCACTTAGTGACCACAATCCAATTGGCTCTAGTTTTGAAATAGGGCAGAGAGGCAGTAAAGCCACCAATGTGGTGGAAAATATCTATTTACATGGGATTTCCTTGGCTAGAACCAATGGATACGTTATTAAATGGAGTAAGGTAAATCCGACTAACTTCTTAGAGAACCTGGTAGCAGAACAGAAAAATTATTTTATGACCTGTTTAGAGGAGAACCCTAACCCCACCAAGGTCATTGCAGCTTTTGACAAGATTTCAGTCCACATTAGCAACAAATTAACTGGTACAACACGAAACGGGGGTCACAGTAGAATAGAGAGATGGTTTAATCAGGAGTGCACCAAAGCACATTCTCATTTGATCCAGACCTTAAAAAAAAAAAAAAGAAACCAGCTAGATATTAGAGTAGCCAGAGCTTCCTATAAGGATGCCTTAAAAAAACGTAGGAAGGATCTGAAGCACTCTGCCTGGGAAGCCCTATTAAAAGCGAGTGCATTCAAAGATACGACTGCATTTTGGAATGCAGTCAATGCCCTATTTTTTGTGGAGAGAAATTCTGACCAGGTACAGATTGTCATTGAAGAAACGCTTTGGGTTAAACATTTCACCGAGTTATACAAACAAGAGACTCGTACTGGACAAATGAGTTCATTGGTGGGAGTTACGAGCACCACAGAACCTGATGCATTAAACAGCTGTAACATCAAGGGTTTTCCAACTACCTGGCAGGAAGCTATTGTAGTCCCCATCTTTAAGAAGGGGGACAGAAACGATCCTAAATGCTATAGGCCAATCTCCCTCCTAATGAAGGTAGCGGGCAGAATTCTTTTAAATCGCCTCCAATCATGGGCTGAGGAGAAAAACGTTCTTTCGAAATTCCAGTACGGCTTTAGGTCAGGTCTTGGCACTGTCGAACAAGGCCTAAACTTGGCCTTAGTAATAGGTAAATATTCGGCAGCAAAGAGGGGAAATGTATTTATGACCTTTGTAGACCTTAGCTCGGCCTTCGACTGCTTGAATCATGATATTTTGTGGGCTACCTTAGCAGATCTTGGTATTGATTTTAATATTCTTAATTTTTTGAAAGAGCTATATAGAGGAGCAGGGGCTAAAGTCCGCTATGGAAAACTGGAAGAATGCACGCCCAAATTCCCAATTGAGAAAGGTGTCCACCAGGGATGTATTCTGACTCCTTTTCTTTTTAATATATATATAAATGGGGTGGCAGACCATTTATTAAAAATAGAGGTGGACTACCCGCAAATAGATGGTGAACGTGTCCCTATCTTTCTGTATGCCGATGACGCGGTCATTATGGCCCGAACACAAACCGGCCTCCAGAAGGCCTTAACCAGCTTCTCGGCATACATGGGAGATAGGGGCCTTAGGATTAATATTGGAAAGACCTTCACTATGTGCTCCTCAAACAAGGTAAATATTACCTGTAATATTCACTTAGAAAAATCAAAGATAGGCTTAATCGATACCTTTTCCTATTTAGGAATTGTTTTTAACAAGACGGGTACCTGGAGATCAGCGATCACGACTAGGAATTTAGCGTTTTCACGGGCTATTGGCGCTCTGAAGCAATTCGCAAATAAGCTAGGGGGTAGGCCAGTACGCATCCTGATTGACATATATAAGGCAAAATGTGTATCGACGGCTGTGTACGGAGCTGGTATATGGGGGGTTGCAGATTGTCATGAAATTCAAATAAAGGAAAATGGTTTTCTCTGCTACCTGCTCGCTGTTCCCCGCTCCACCTCTTCCTATGTTTGTCACAAAGAACTAGTCTTGTCTTTTATCTCGGATCTAATTAAAATCAGTCCTATCTTGTTGTGGCATAAGATCTGGACTACAGCAGAAACTGCTCTTAATAGGGCGATTATTGCTGATTGTATCAAACTTGAAGGCTCTAAAAAGATCCAGTGGCTCTCTTATGTTCAGGAATTTTTTAAGAATATCGGACGCCTTGAATTTTATGATTCCCCCGAGACAATGTCTTCGATCTCCAGACCGGCTCTGAAAGAAGTTTGCCTTGCCCATCTGGAAGATCGACGCTGGTGCCTCTAGGGAAAAAAGGCCCCTGTTGTTTATCATCAATTCCTGCTGCAAAATCCTGGGCTACCGCTTTATTTGTCACCCGATCAAACAAGTTATAGCAGAATGCTCTTAGCTCGTTTGAGAACTGGAAGTTTTTTCAGGATGTTAACTTTTCCTACCCAAAATGATTGGTCATCGCAATTAACGGCCTGTCCGTGTGATGATTCTTCCACCCAATCAATCATTCACTCCGTTTTGTTCTGTAGATTTTACGAGTGGGGGCGGAAAAGATATTTACTACCTCTCCTTAAACTTTGGAACCTGAGACAATGCAGACCAGCATTATTTAAATTATTGACCTTATCTGATGAAATGACTATTACCGCTGTGTCTAGGTACCTGAAATATGTGATTAGATGCAGATCCACCATGGTTTGATTGAAATCCTCATGAGTTTGTATGACTGTTGTTCTATCCTTGCACCTTTGGAGCATGGGGTTTTGGTATTTACGAACTATGTATTGTATATAGATTTTTAAACATTAATTGTTACTGTTTTACTGGTTGTAATTACTCTATCTGCTTTTATGATTTTTAATGTAAAATCGAATAAAGCTATCATTGATTTGATTTGAAATTGTGGACTATTTTATCTTTTTGGGCTTTTACCCCTTTTGGTGTTCTTCTCATTCTGCCTTGTGGACAACTTTGGAGTTTCGGCATCCTTGCGTTGTCTTTCTTGAATTTGAAACAATTATGTATTTATTTATTTTTTTCATTTTTCTTCTTCTTTGTTATTATTTTTCCTTCTACTTTTCTTAAGGAAATACTCTTCCCACTTTGAGATATCATGTATTGTGGCTATATGCTACACTCTTTTATACAAAGGAACATATTTGCGTTTGTTTTTACATGTGGTACACTGTATATATATTCTGAGCGTAATAAGATTTTGTCGTTGTGGTCAAATGTTTATTCTATATTGTGTTGTTTGTATCGATTTTGGGCTAACCGTTCTAATTGATGACTTTGTCTGATTGTTTGTGACCTTTTGTTTTTATGTATTTGCTTATTTTTCATTTATAATTTATTTTGTATTTTGTCTTGTGGTATATAATTGTATTATATATGTGCATTGATGTGTGTCTTTATAACTATTACAGCCCTGACGAAGTTCCCAAGGCACTAGGGAACGAAACGCGTTGGCTGTGTGTCTGTGTTTTATCAAGCATCTTCAAATAAAAAGAAGAACATTTTCTGAAGCACAAGTGTTGGTCTTGTATGACTTTTGACAGAGTGCACCTTCCCTTTTTCTTGAGGACTTTTAAGTGGCAAATGTGGCAAAATCAAAATTATGCGGGGAAAAAAAGCCATAGATTGCATAATTGCAGTGGTCCTGGATGTATGTTAGAAGTGCATAGAGATAGGAAGGGGCTGTGTGCTGAACCGTCTCAAAGGGCAGAGATGTAGAAGAAATTATGTCTAACTCTAGCGGGCAGCAGAGGACAGGGGGTGTAGGAAGGAAAGGTCTCTGACTCTAGAGGGCAGCAGAGGACAGGGGGTGCAGGGAGGAAAGATCTCTCACTCTAGAGGGCAGCAGAGAAGAGAGAGGGGGTGTAGTGAGATGAGATCTCTGACTCTAGAGGGCAGCAGAGGACAGGGGGTGTGGTCAGGGGTATGTGAATAAGAGCCCAACTCCGCCTCCACAGTTTGGTTCCTAGGAGATTGGATGCATGGTGAGACTCCCTGATCAGCTGGCATCTCCAGTGCTTAATTTGTAAAACAATCAGTGCCGGGGTCGAAAGTTTTGCTCAGAAGCCATTGGCCAGTGCTATTCAAGGCCAGGGTACTGAATCCCAAGGCTGCGTAGTCTTGAGGCCACCAATGCTTTTTTAATTCACCACCAGGCGCTCCTTGGCTCTTATCTCTCTCTTGCAGGCTCTTTTTTATCCCTATTTTCCTTGTCACCAGGGCACAAGTCCCAAAACAAAAGTGGGGGGACTGACTAAGGCAGCAGGCAGCTAACATCATGGCCCATGACATCACGGCATGTGACACTGCATGTGGCATCACAGGAAGTGTCATCAGAGGAAGTGATATCACATCCATGACTTTTCAAGAAGTGACATCAGATCTTAAGACCTCACACATAGGTTTAGCAAGTATATGATGAGTACATTTGAACACATGAGTGTACACACAGTCACTCCTGGTTTAGGCCGAAGGCATGCAGTGGCGTTGTAATCCTTCTAGTGTAGCGCAGTGAGCTCTGAAGGATGATATGTGACACCTGCACACAGTAACCCTCACTGTCTTATGTAACACATCCTGTACAATGAGTTACAAACTTGTGTGATTTATTGTCAATATAATGTGTATGTTTGCTGTAAAGCGCCCTGACACCCTACACTGGGATGAATAGCGCTGTAAAAGAAATAAACAATACAGGTATTTGAGTTGTTATTTTGCACTGGGACAGAGTAACGCATCTGACATTGTATTATCTATGGGGGTCCCACACAGTCAAAGTGCTTCTCTTAAGTGCCTTTGAAGTGCTAGCAAGCGGCGGCTTTTATTTCCCTTCCTCTGCATTTACATCGAGGCGTGAGGCTACAGCAGCCCCCACCCAGCCTCCATATCCGACAAAGAAGGGCAAATGGCCCCTTAAGTTCGGCTTTTGTTATGGCCCAGGTGGAGTCTCACATGATATAACCCCCGGCCCCTCCCCATCTGAACGTTGCTGCTTGGAAGGAAAGCAGATCACGAGCAGGCGCTGCTGAATGTGCCCCGGTGTCTCAAACTTACACCGGGGCGAGTTCAGCAGATTTTACAGAGGGGGTCAGCTTCTTGGCAGGGTGGACGGCGTCCACCCTGTGAACAGAGTGGACGGACGCCGTCCACCCGCGGGTACCCCCGACTCGTGCCCTGCTGCATGTAAGTGTAGTAAACTCAGTGTTAGAAGTGGGGGGGAACGGAAGGGCACGGCGTGCCCCTACTTTTAAAAATGATGCTAGTCCGTTCCCCTACTTCTTGATTTTAGAAGTCCCGGGACTGCCCTAATTCAGGCCCGGTTCTAGTAAGGCTTGAAGGCAGGCGCGAAACGCCAAGTGCCTCAAAGCCCGGGCGCGCACACACAGACAGTTTCAGAGATTAACGCAGCTGTACCTGAGTACTTCACAGGTCTTTAAAAGACCATTTACATGTTAACGAGGCTTTGTTTATTTTTTCACCCCTTCATCTCCACCAGGGGCATGGCGAAAGGCGACAAATCCTTTCTTTGGCCGCGGTAACCTTTGCCTACTGTCCTGCTGCGTGGATATTTCTTTTCCTGTGCAGCGCAGGAGAAAAGAAGTTTGTTTATTTTGATTCACCTTTCCCAACCCCTGCAGCTGCTGATCACTTCAGGCTGCGACACTAAGATTGACTAATGGAGTAGGTAGGAGAATTTGTCACTATTTGTTTTTCTTTTTAAAATCTGCACAGGCGCAGCAGGACATGTACTTTGTGTGCGCTTCATTTAATCCGTTTTTATCATTATCATGGCCGATGCAGGACAACAATAGGACAATAAAAAAATGCCCAGATAACGCTGGGTATTAATGATCCTGCTGGAGAGCAATCATTTCTCTGTTAGTAGCTAAGTGCAGATGAACTGTATTTTATGTGGGTAGCTCAGTGGGTTACTGCCTTTGTCACAGAGATCCTTGTGTTACTTGCAGTTCAGAAGTTACAATCCTAACATAGGACAGTGACCAATGAACTGTCATCAAAGAGCTGCATGCAAACCTGAATGATATAGTTAGAACTTCGCGTTTTTTGTTTTGTGATATAGTTAGAACTTCAACAGTCTTTCATTATTCTAATGTTGCTAAAATGAGTATCTTTGGGCAGATATACATTTTTATCAGTAAAGCCAACCCCTAACCACTGGAGTACTCTTTAAATCCTGAGTTTGTGCTTCTCCAGACCAAACTCTCTTAAAATAACTGCCCACCAGTATGGATGACATGTGATTCATACACCTTGTAATCCTCATTGGCTTATGTGACATTCCCTGTAGGCTGATTTACATACTTGTATGATTCGTTGTCTCTGTATAATGTGTGCGTGGTGTAAAATACTGACGCACACTACACTGATATGAGTAGCGCTACACAACAAATGAAATGCATATGAGAGAGGGGCTACATAAAGATGAGGGGCACTGTTGGAGGGTGGCAGTGAGGGAATCCGAGGAGGAGGTAGTGGGAGTGGCTATGGAGCGATGAGGGGCACTGTTGGAGGGTGGCAGTGAGGGAATCCGAGGAAGAGGTCATGGGGGGGAGGGGGGAGCTAGGGAGAGATGAGGGGCACTGCTGGAGGATGGTAGTGAGGGATTCTGAGGAGAAGGTCATGAGGGGGAGGGGCTAGAGCGAAATGAGGGGCACTGGTGGAGGGTGGCAGTGAGGGAATCCGAGGAGGAGGTCATGAGGGGGAGGGGCTATGGGGAGATGAGGAGCACTTGTGGCGTATGGCAGTGATTATTGGTGTGGCGCCAAAAAAGACTTTCGCATCAGCGCTAAAGCCGGCCTTGTCATGGCCTTTCTGTTTTTGTTTATTTAATTAGCAGTCGGGTCATAAGGGCTACTGTGGAACATACTTTAAAGTGTGTGCTAATTATATTTACTGCTATATTCAATGTTTTAAGTTTGAAGGTGATTTTACTAATGTTTTTACCGGGAAAAATGAAAGTGGAGCCCGATGGTGCCTGATATGGGGCTGGGGCCCAAGGTCAGCTGTGAGATAAGGTGCACTGGAGAGGAGTAGTGGATAATCAAGCCTGTAAGGGAGTGCGTTGCGGAGTCTGGGGTCAGGTGGAGGTAGCAATGAAGAGGGATCCTCCATGAAGGCTCGAACAGAGGGAGCCCAAGTAGTGTCACTTGCCTGATACTACCACCTCAGAAACCTCCTCTTCGCATCAAAGGAAAATTACATAGAAAAAACAGTTTTTGAGAGTGATAATATTTAGAAAGAGATTTGGAAAAGTGTGCGATTTACTGGGCCTTGTAAGACTAAGAAGAGATAAAGGAGGGCCCGGAGGATTTGCAGTCTGGGTGTTGCTACTCCCAAGATAATTTTGAAAAAAAAACTATAGGGTCAAATACTGCATTTTATTTTCAACACCCCATTTTTACACAAATTCTCTCCAAAGCCATTACTGTGCCAAGACAACATCCCCAGGAGTTGACCACATTTTTTTTCAAGATGCACAATATGTTCCTCCCATAAGTAAATATTTACCTCCACTTTGCCAAGGCCTGTGTTTTGTCCTGCTTGCTCACATGTTATCTCACTCAGGCTCACTACCCCCATTATTCATTCTCATTCACTTTCCCTTTTACTAAAAATTGCTCACTTGCACTCACTCTTCAACATTCGGTATCACATTCTCACTCACTCAGTCTCACCACTTTTTCCTACTCTGATTACCTCATTCTAACTTACAGTTTCACTTACTCTACGTGACTCCTTCTCACTCACTTTCTCTCACTTTCATCGACATACACTCTTTCACTCATGCTCAGTTACATTCAGGCACTCAATCATTCACACCCACATTTACTTACTCGCACTCATTCTTCTTTGCAGGACACTTGAATACATATGTGCCACACTATGTTTGAGCAGCTAGCTGGCTGACATGAATAATAATTATTTATTTATTTCACTTGTAAAGCGCACTCTCACCTAACAGGCATCCTGGCGCTGACAATCAAGAGTGCACAATTTGTGGATAAGAAGGAGCCCTTGTGGGTTTCCGTGAGTCAGATCAGATTCTCTTCAAGAGTTCCTTTGTCTCTGAGCCCTGCTTAACACGTGTACAGGAGGAGCCCTATATTCATGTCCTCAATGTTTGAGACAAAAAATACTCATTGATTTCTGAACGAGAGTAAAAGCGTTAAGGTAACATGTCGTTCCTGCTTATATTTTGCATGCTTTACATAATCCTGCATTCCCTATGAGTATCTGCTTTTCCCAGAATGTTGTTACTTTTTTTCAGGCACTGCATAATTTGAAATGAGTCACATCCAGGTGCTTATAATGGGGCAGAATTGGGTTGTAGGTGAAGACAGTGCGAGTTTCACTCAATGGGGCAGAAGGGTGTTCGGTGGGGATAGGATGTGGCATTATGGCCAGAGCTACCAAATTTGGAACTGGGGAACCTGGTTCAGCCTTCATGCCTTGTCCATCAGACTACTCCTGAGGGAGCACCCATGATAGACTTTAGAAGGCCCCACTAGACCTTAGAAGCCCTGATCTCTTAGCACCAGCAGGTGAACCCTACCGGTGGCCAGTTGGGTAAACTTGAAGCCCTGTCCACCACAATTCATACCCAGGTTCACCACCAGTCTTGCGGGCAGGTCTACAAAGCAGCACACCCTAGAGCAGCAGTGGCTTTGTCACGCAGTAGTTTTCCTGCAATAATAAAAGTCTCCCACACAACCCCCACGGTTTTTGACGCATTCATAGATTGACAAGGACTTGTAATCCTGGGAAAGCGGCAAAATCTTGCGCTACCCCAGAGGAGGCATAACTAGGAGAAATATCTTTATTTCTCCTTGCTTTTTCCTCTTTCAAACTGTGCTTTATTCTGCAGCCCACTTAGAAAGATGAAAAAGCCTCTCAGGATTGTTTTTGTACAGGAAGGTGCCCCTTCCTGCACAAAAACAATCCTGCATGCAAAGGAGGCACCCTTGCACCCTTGCACCATGGGGCAAGTGTGCCTGCGTTGAAGCTAGGCTGTCGAAATGGCGCCAGTGCAGGGGGAAAAGACCGGAATGCACCATATTGGATAAATACGGCACATTCCCGCCCTTTCCCTGTGACGCAGGGCAGCGCAGCAAAGTAACTTGCTGTGCTGCCCTGCGCCACCATTCCCATAAATATGTCCCTAAGCTCACAAATAGTAAATTGACCACACTAATTATCTGTGTAAGAGCATGTATTGATAAACACAATAAGCCACTGACCTTTTTCTTGGACCTTGTTGAGTTGCCAAGCACAGCAGCAGATCTAATCTTAGATGCCTTACTTGCATGCTTAGAGAGACACGGTTTTATTGATGAGTATTTAAAAAGTCATTTGGTTCAGCTTGTAACAGATGGTGCTTCCAATATGATAGGTAGGAAATCCGGTGTGGCAACTCTTCTGAAACTGAAATATCCACAGTTGAGTGTATGGCACTGTGCTAACCACAAGCTGGAGCTTGCTGTGGGTGATATTTGTAAAGAAGTCGCAGGCATTAATCAGCTCAAATTTATTTTTGATAAACTATATACCACCTACCATGCCGCTCCGAAAAATCAGAGAGAGCTTGGGGAATGTGCTCTGGAGGTAGAAGTAAGACTTCTGGCAATTGGAAAGGTGCTAGATGTACGTTGGGTGTCCTCAAGTGAAAGATCTGTGAGAGCTGTTTGGAATAACTACAAAGAACTTATTAAACATTTCATGGAATCTTCCGAAGACTCAACGAGGAGTGACATTGAGCAGAGGAAATATGCTGGTTTAAACCGTTTATTAACCTCCCTGGTGTTTGTTGAAAATATGGGCATTTTATATGATGCTCTCATGGAATTGGGTGACCTATCCAGAAGGCTGCAGCGGCGTGATATGACCATATATGAGGCCGATCGTTCAATACAGATGCAGATTTTAGTGTTTGAATCAATGGCTGATGCACCTGGGCCCTTTGTTTGCTACAACTGCATTAGATGCTGCTGAACGGATGCAGTTTGCTGGTGTAGGACTGCAACAGAACAAAGGCTGTGTTAGCATCAATAGGGCACAGTTCTTTAGGAGCTTAGCAAATAACCTGCGAAAAAGGATGACAATGTCTAATGCATCAAATGTTTCTAGATGCACAACCACAAACAATGATGAAATCGAATACAAAGAGTTAGTACATAGAATGAAACTCCTACAACCAGTTTATTGGCCAGATCCAGCAGACATCTTATACGGTGAGGGAGAATTACAAAACCTTTGTAGCAGGTTGCATGTATTTGAGACCAGGCAGTACATCCTTGGTTTCAGAGAGTACAAACAAAATAAAAATTGTATCCCTGCAAGCCTGAAACCATTGGTGCACATTATAAACACCTTTTGTACCTCAACTGCTGAATGTGAACGGGGCTTTAGTGTAATGAATGATGTGCTCACACCACCGCGGAACAGAATATCAATCAATCGTCTGTCTTCTACAATGTTCATAAATATCGTGGGGCCACCTGTCATAGAATTTAAGCCTGAATTTTTTGTTCAGAAATGGTTAGAAAAAGGGAGGAGAAGTGCAGATGAAAGAAACTGCATGGCTCGGAGACAAATGGCTTATGATTCCACTTATAAGCGTATTTGGAATATTCTGTGATTGGAAACATGTCCCACATTGTAAATGAATTAAATATAAACAACTTATATATTAAACCTCAAATAAACATGTTTATTGATTCTTTGAATTAAATAACGTTATAAGCTGTAACTGGTCAGTGAAATGCCAAACGTTCAAAAATTGGTATGTTTTGCTATTTCTAGCCACACCTCCGACTCCGCCCACTAATCCAAACCTTGGGTTAGTCCCGCCCCCTGAGTCTCCGCCCACAGTTCCCCTACTTTTTTTTCCCCACTTCGACCACTGAGTAAACTCAAGAGGCCTTGGCTAACGCCAGAACTAACAAGTGACAACCTGCACCGCTAATCCTTCCCCCCTTATTTCAAACATACAGCAGTTGTGTTTTCTGGCAATATAATATGTTTAATGTAGTCTTAATTACAACAGCCATAGGGAGCCGGGGGCTGCGCATGAATTAGTCACCGCCTTCCCTGTCACTCACTCCGGCTGCAGCCACTGGGGCGACCCTGCAGAATCAACCAGCCATCGCTTGTTTTACCAGCGCTCTTACATCCTCTGTGGGGGTGGGGTTCACTGTCACAGATGCTGTCGGGGTTCCCTGTGGGGGCGGGGTTCACTGTCACAGATGCTGTCGGGGTTCACTGTCACAGATGCTATCGGGGTTCAGTGTCACAGGTGCTGTTGGGATTCACTGTCACAGGTGCTGTCGGGGTTCAGTGTCACAGATGCTATCGGGGTTCACTGTCACAGATGCTGTCGGGGTTCAGTGTCACAGATGCTGTCGGGGTCCCCTGTGGGGGCGGGGCTCAATGTCACAGATGCTGTCGGGGTTCAGTGTCACAGATGCTGTCGGGGTCCTCTGTGGGGGTGGGGTTCAGTGTTACAGATGCTGTCGCGGTTCACCGTCACAGATGCTGTCGGGGTCCTCTGTGGGGGTGGGGTTCAGTGTCACAGGTGCTGTCAGGGTCCCCAGTGGGGGCGGGGTTCAGTGTCACAGCTGCTGTCGGGGTTCACTGTCACAGATGCTGTTGGGGTTTACTGTCACAGGTGCTGTCGGTGTCCCCAGTGGGGGCGGGGTTCAGTGTCACAGGTGCTGTCGAAGTTCACTGTCACAGATGCTGTCGGGGTTCACTGTCACAGGTGCTGTCGGGGTCCTCTGTGGGGGTGGGGTTCAGTGTCACAGGTGCTGTCGAGGTTCACTGTCACAGATGCTGTCGGGGTCCT
Source organism: Triturus cristatus (assembly GCF_964204655.1). Lineage (NCBI taxonomy): Eukaryota > Metazoa > Chordata > Amphibia > Caudata > Salamandridae > Triturus > Triturus cristatus. Next base: position 15,534,013 of record NC_140592.1, on the reverse strand, counting down.
CTGTGGGGGTGGGGTTCAGTGTCACAGATGCTATAGGGGTTCACTGTCACAGATGCTGTCGGGGTCGTCTGTGGGGGTGGGGTTCAGTGTCACAGGTGCTGTTGAGGTTCACTGTCACAGATGCTGTCGGGGTCCTCTGTGGGGGTGGGGTTCAGTGTCACAGATGCTATAGGGGTTCACTGTCACAGATGCTGTCGGGGTCCTCTGTGGGGGTGGGGTTCAGTGTCACAGGTGCTGTCAGGGTCCCCAGTGGGGGCGGGGTTCAGTGTCACAGGTGCTGTCGAGGTTCACTGTCACAGATGCTGTCGGGGTTCACTGTCTCAGATGCCGTTGGGGTTCACTGTCACAGATGCTGTTGGGGTCCCCTGTGGGGGCGAGGTTCAGTGTCACAGGTGCTGTCGGGGTTCAGTGTCAAAGATCCTGTCGGGGTTCAGTGTCACAGATGCTGTCGGGGTCCCCAGTGGGGGCGGGGTTCACTGTCACAGATTCTGTCGGGGTTCACGGTCACAGGTGCTGTCGGGGTTCACTGTCACAGGTGCTGTCGAGGTTCACTGTCACAGATGCTGTCAGGGTCCCCAGTGGGGGCGGGGTTCACTGTCACAGATTGTGTGGGGGTTCACGGTCACAGGTGCTGTCGGGTTTCACGGTCACAGGTGCTGTCGAGGTTCACTGTCACAGATGCTGTCGGGGTTCACTGTCACAGATGCTGTTGGGGTCCCCTGTGGGTGCAGGGTTCACTGTCACAGATGCTGTCGCGGTTCACTGTCACAGATGCTGTCGGGGTTCACTGTCACAGATGCTGTTGGGGTCCCCTCTGGGGGCGGGGTTCACTGTCACAGATTGTGTCGGGGTTCACGGTCACAGGTGCTGTCGGGTTTCACGGTCACGGGTGCTGTCGAGGTTCACTGTCACAGATGCTGTCGGGGTTCACTGTCACAGATGCTGTTGGGGCCCCTGTGGGTGCGGGGTTCACTGTCACAGATGCTGTCGCGGTTCACTGTCACAGATGCTGTCGGGGTTCACTGTCACAGATGCTGTTGGGGTCCCCTGTGGGGGCGGGGTTCACTGTCACAGATGCTGTCGGAATTCAATGTCGCAGATGCTGTTGGGTTCACTGTCACAGATGCTGTCGGGGTCCTCTGTGGGGGTGGGGTTCAGTGTCACAGATGCTATAGGAGTTCACTGTCACAGATGCTGTCGGGGTCCTCTGTGGGGGTGGGGTTCAGTGTCACAGATGCTATAGGGGTTCACTGTCACAGATGCTGTCGGGGTCCTCTGTGGGGGTGGCGTTCAGTGTCACAGGTGCTGTCAGGGTCCCCAGTGGGGGCGGGGTTCAGTGTCACAGGTGCTGTCGAGGTTCACTGTCACAGATGCTGTCGGGGTTCACTGTCACAGATGCCGTTGGGGTTCACTGTCACAGATGCTGTTGGGGTCCCCTGTGGGGGCGGGGTTCAGTGTCACAGGTGCTGTCGGGGTTCAGTGTCAAAGATCCTGTCGGGGTTCAGTGTCACAGATGCTGTCGGGGTCCCCAGTGGGGGCGGGGTTCACTGTCACAGATTCTGTCGGGGTTCACGGTCACAGGTGCTGTCGGGGTTCACGGTCACAGGTGCTGTCGAGGTTCACTGTCACAGATGCTGTCAGGGTCTCCAGTGGGGGCGGGGTTCACTGTCACAGATTCTGTCGGGGTTCACGGTCACAGGTGCTGTCGGGTTTCACGGTCACAGGTGCTGTCGAGGTTCACTGTCACAGATGCTGTCGGGGTTCACTGTCACAGATGCTGTTGGGGTCCCCTGTGGGTGCGGGGTTCACTGTCACAGATGCTGTTGCCGTTTACTGTCACAGATGCTGTCGGGGTTCACTGTCACAGATGCTGTTGGGGTCCCCTGTGGGGGCGGGGTTCACTGTCACAGATGCTGTCGGAATTCAATGTCGCAGATGCTGTTGGGTTTACTGTCACAGGTGCTCCTCCTTTTAACCGCCCCTCCCAGTTGTATAAAATCCAGGGGTGGGCAGTCTGTGGGGCTGGTTAGGACGGAGGGCGCTTAATCACTGCAAACATTATATACACCCACAGAGGGCTGCAATCTGTGCAGATCACGAAATATGCGCGGGTTCTTCTCAGACTGCGACGTTCATTCACCTTCGCGTTTACAGGGCAGTTATCAACACGCAGCTTTGGTCTGCGTGACGCCTCCAGAGCTTCAATACCGACGCATCACTCATCCATGTGTCGAAAAAGGCCTCCACCTGTTCCTTCTCTGTTTATTTTCTAGACTTGGGGGCATATCTAGAAGGCGGCGATATAAAATTATCGCCGCTTTTGTGGCGTTTTTGGCCGAAAAGCAGCGATAATTTTATCGCTATATTAGCAAGGTGACGCTAACGCGTGAAACCTTGCTTTAGCGTCTGAATGCCTAACGCCCAGCTTTGCATCTCTAATGAGATGCAAAGGTGGGCGTTCCTCCCCAGGAAAACAGTAGAAATGTCGCTAAGCGACATTTCTCCTATCATCAAGCCCCATGCTATGAAGCATAGCGGCAGGAAAAGTAGCGATAACCCCTGTTATCGCTACTTTCCTTACACCTGCTTCAGGACTGACTTAGCCATGTTATCATATGGAAGGAGGATATCAGGGCTATGTTTGTGGGGCCCTATCAGCAAGCTAACGCCACATTGCGTGACATTATCGCTGGGTTTCCAGCGATAATCTCACAAACCCAGCGATAATCTCACGTTAGGCTGTTAGCGCTAGGATTTTTATCTCTTTTGAGATAAGCCTTGCTAATAGCACGCTGTTTCAGCGATAAAAATCCACGTTAGCTGGCGATAATTATCCTAGCGCTAATTGCGCTTAGCGATAATTATCACCGGTTGTTGCTGATATGCCTCAAAGTACTTTAGTAATAGACATTCCACTCAATGTAGCAAACCTTTGCTTCTTGTGCCATTGTATATAATAATATGTATTAATTTGAGTATCTCGACACACAACTGCCCGTTGCACCTTCCAGCGCCCATCCCAGCCTTGCGCTGCTCATTAACGGCCATATTTATCAATTTGTTGTGCAACGCAGCAAGACATCACGCCTTGCTGCGTTGCGTGACAGGGCAGAAATGCGCCGTATCTATCAAGATATGGTGCAGTCCGGCTATTTGCCTGCTCTGGCGCACAAACTGCAGTCTAGCGCCAACGCATGCACGCTTGCGCCATGGTGCATTACAGACAGGACTGGTTTTGTGTAGGGAGGGACATCTTCCTGCACAAAAACAATCCTCTGAGTTTTTCTCCTCTTTCTATGTGTGTTGCAACTTGTGACTTGCACTGGCTTGAGTTACTCCAGAGTTACCAAGCCATGCAGGGTCACGTAAAACATGGCCTTGCTACGCTTGGTAAATCTCAGAATAGGTTTTGCCTTAACCTGAGCCCCCTCGCAGAGCGCAAGGGCGATGCAAAACTCTTGCTAAATATGTCCCTAAATTTCCTAATAATTTATTTTTTCATTCATATATTGTGAATGGAAATTTCTAGAAAACTGTAGTAAACAGTTCATATTTTAGGAAGTACGAACGTTTTGATGCCTTCATGAAGCCAAAGTGCATACCCTCAACACCTTTTGACTGGGCCCCACTCGGGGTGACAAATGCAAACAGAACTATTGATGGACAGAATGCAGAACAATGTCATACATTCACCCCAGTACAGAGATCTGGGCCTAAATCCATCCTTTTTTGCTCACCATACCATTCCAGTTTGGACCCAGCCAAATGCAAATCAGACATGGCTTGCCAGTTCGGGCTGGACTGTTCCCATGAGGCACAGGGTAAAGACTGATTTGCATTTAGCTGCATCTGAACTGGGGTGGCGAAGTGAGCCAGAGAATGATGATGGATTCAGCCCAGATCTGTGACTGAGGGTGAGTGTTTAAAAAGTTTCAGCACTCCGGCCATCATCTCCTTGTGTTTACTTTATCCTCCCTTAGTTGGCAGGGTATGCCCAGACGTGGGTCCCTTGCTCACTTTGCCAATGGATTCAAGCTAGTCTGACTAAAGAGGGCTGTTAGCCTGAAACTGGTCCCAGTAAACTTGTTTCCGGTCCAGGGATGACCTGGCTTGGCAGTTCGGGCTGGACTGTTCCCATGAGGCACAGGGTCAGACTGATTTGCATATGGCTGGGTCTGAACTGGGGTGGCAGAGTGAGCTAAAGAATGATGATGGATTTATCTGTGACTGGGGGTGAGTGTTTGAAAAGTTTCATCACCCCGTCCATCATCTCCGGACCTACCATGGATCCTGAGCATCTGGGCCAAACACTCCTCCTGCACTTACCTCTCTCGGGTAGCTGTGGATGAGCAGTCAAAGGCTCCCTCTGGGTGGGGGAGGGTAAGTGTAGATACAGAAAAATAAACACAACTCATAACTAAAGTGCACACAGTACGAACAATAAATCAGTGTCAGGTCCGATACTTACTTTTATAACAAAATTAAGGGGCACATGCATCAAAGGTAGGAATTGTGATTCCTTAATTGCGATTATTAAGAAATCGCTATCAAGGAGTCGCAATTACATATGCATGTAGGTTTCGCAAAAGAAAATTGTGATTCCTACATATTCTTTAAATAGCGAATCACATATTGTGATTCACTATCAAGGAATGCCTTCCCATTCATTCCTACGGGCCAAGAGGTCCATAGGAATGAATGGAAAGGCATTCGCAATTTGCGATTACCAAATAGGAATTCGCAAATTGCGAATGCAACTTAAAGGGTGATAGGGGGCCAAAAGACTACCCTTATGCACCCCCAAAACAGGTAAGTGTACACATGTGGCACACATACATGCCCTAAGGGCATGTGTGCGCCACATGGCACTTAGAAAAATGCAAAAAGTGCATCTTTCTAAGGATTTGCAAATTACCACCAACTTAAAGTTGGTGGTAATTTGTGATTCCTTAAAGCAGGGTCGCAATTTTTTCATGCTTCCTACATTGCATTTAGGGAATCACAATGATTCCCTATTTTGCAAATTGCTTTGGGCTTGATGCATCCCAAATGGCTCAATAACAGTCGCAAACAGGCCGATTATGCGAGTTGGCCCGTTTGCGACCAGTATTTTGCTAGATGCATGTGCTCCTAAGTATTTTATTTCTAACTCTACACATTCAAATGATTAACAACATTCATAAGGAACAACATAATACACCTGAGGTCGGGGCTCTAGTAGTTGTCAGGTGAATCCCTGTCCTAACCTCTTTCTTATAACGTGGTCAGGGTGATTCCCCATTCATTGGCGTCCACATCCAGTGACTCCTTTCTAGTACTCCGTACCCAAGAGTTACTGTTTGACTCTGAGGAATTACCCAAGAGTGTCTATAGTGCCGCAGTACCTTCAGCAGCGAATCTCCCAGAGCCCCACAGGCCCGGTTCAAATTGTACCCACTCCTGCAGCACAGAAGATTTTGGTGTTACAGCGGGTGCACCTAGTGTCGGCACTCGTGAGTTTCTGCTCAAAGAATCCAGGCAGCTCATGGTACATGGGGCATCACCTGGCAGGTGCAAGCTCACTCTCCCGTGCAGTGTGGCTGGCTCTCCCCAGCGATCGCAGTAGCTTCCAGCTTGAAAAGATGCGGTAACTCACTTCATACCCAGTGGGGGAGAAATACATTCTACACTAGGGAGCACCCCTAAATTCACCCCCCTCGCTTGGGGCGACCTCCTCCCCCATCACAATGCTTGCCACCCCGGACCTTTTCTCAGCGGCCGGAGTCCCTCGTTTTGGACACTTGGGATCTACCTTGTAATGTTCGAACTCGTAACAACCATAGCACTTAGGGGTTCATGGTGGCAGATTTTTGTCCAGGTAAGTCTTCTTTGGGGGACCGGTTTGGGGATTCAGGCCAGACCCTTTCCCCAGGGAGTGTTTTTACAGTTTGTCCGATGACTCCTTCTTTTAGGGGGGACCCTGGTCCCCCTTTAGGGTCCCCCCATCATCTTTTTGGACACTCTGGTGCTAGCCCAGAGGTCCACTTCCTAAGCAAGCTTTCGGCAATACTCCAGCTTGCTGTCGCCAGGTGTTGGCACAGGTCGGTTAAAAAGATTTCAAGGAGGTGCTCCTTCAACACCAGATTACACAGTCCCGCATATTCTTCAGACTTACAGCCCAACCCTTCAGTGTGTTACTCGCGCAGTCAAGGAAGTCTTCCCAGTTTTGGGTGACTGCTTGCAGCTGGCCTGAAACCTCTGATGATACTTCTCCGGGGTCAACCCAAACTTGTTGACCAGCTTGGTCTTCATGACCAGGTAGCTAGTTGGTCCCCCACGTGCAGGGTCAGGGGAGCATGTATGGCCAGAGACTGCCTCCCCAGTTGTCCTAGGGGACCGGGTGAACCTTCACGGTCACCTCGTATGCAGCCAGTCATTTATCGATACCGTCCACCACTTGGTAATCCTGTACCATGTCCTTGGGGATCCAGCCCCTATTCTCGCTGCTAGGCACTGCAGGGGCGCTGCCTCCATTACCTTTATCGTACCCTAGCTAAGGGTTCTACGGTCCAACTCTCTGAGGCGAATCTCTTGTGCCATCTTTTTCTCCTCCATGGCTAGTCTCTTTTCAGCTAGATCATGCTCAGCGTCGCATCAGGCAACGGCTGCTTCTTCTCTACCTTTGCAAGGGCGAGGGCCTGCTCCCTGCCCTTCCTGGCAAATTCTAGCTTCATTTTCCTTTCTGTCCTCCAGTTTCTCGGGGTACAAGCTTCTTGAGGTTAGGTCGCTACCGGTTTCAGAGTGGCCCCCAGGTCAGAAGGGAGGGGATTGTCCCCATCCCTCGGTTGTCCATCAGGGTCTCCCTGACCCAGATCCATCTTTCCCTATTCTCTGTTTTCCCCTCACTAGTAACTTCTCCATCGGAGTGGGCCTCTGTCCACCCTCAAGCCTTCCTGCAACTCGGCCTTTTTGGCTCTTCCTCTACAAACCACCCCTTTTGCTTGACAGAACCGCTTGAGCGGGGCCACCGTACAGGCGTCCAGCTCAGCCAAAGTAAGCTCTACCTCAGGTAGGTCCTTACCCTTGTTATCGCACTTGTAGAAGTAGACTCAGTGATTTTTCAAGGAACACAACCTGCTCACCCATCCCCGGCTACCGCGATCCCTTTCCAGGACACCTTAGGAATCAAAGGATGAACACTTTTATTGTGCGATTTTGTGCAAATGCAAGTCCTATCCCACCGCTTGACCGCCAAATGTTGGAACCGGCACGGTCGGGTCGGCTGAAGGGATGCCCCAGCCAGGCAGATGCCACTATTCCCTTCAAGGGGCAAGGGATTATACACAATGTACAACCCACGATCACCCTCGGGTAGCTTGGCACTGAGCAGCCAGGCTTAACACAGAGACAATGTGTAAATGAACGCATAGCACACAATCACTATAAATACACTAGAGAGACTTCACACAAGTTGTAGGTATATATCGTTTATAATCAACACACACATTAATCAATGCACATGAATATAATATATATTTCTGGGTATAAATCACACTTGGCAATATTACTAGCAGTACTAGGCCCAATTGTGTTGATAAGATATCGATAGTATGTGCACATGGGACAATTCCTATTTTAAACCCCACACAGCACCCTTATGCGGTGCGACACGTTGTCAGCCTCAGACCCACCCCCACAACCCTTATACTTCAATGTCACACAGTGTCAGGGTGCACCCTGGGTCACAATGACATCAGAAATATGCACATACATGGAATTATAACACTTTTTTACAGTACCGTGGGCCGGGACCACGCGGGTAAAACCAGTCTTAAATGTAAAGTGCTTTTGGCAAGGAATCAACACATAAAACAACACCGCTGACCAGTGCCATGAATCACAGGCGGTCCACAGGTGACCACTCCCACAAGCACACCCTCACTCTGCACCGCTAAACGGTATGACAGGTTCCAGGCTGGTTCGTACGGGACACTCTGGCTCACAACACACACAACATCCTAATGAGGTGCAACTGATACTCAGCAGGTCAATGGATAACACACTGCAGACCCCGTGGCTCCAAGTCTCCGGCCACCCTCCTATTCACCCGCACTGTCCTACACCACCCGGATGGATGATCACCAGCCCCACCCTCCGGATTCAAGGTCACACGCAGCTTAGGTCACACTTGGTCTGGGTCCCTGAAAAGCAGGTGGGGATAGGCAGCAGGAATAAACAGGCAAACGTAAGCAAGGGGGTTTGGCGCCACTTAGGAAGTTCACCAACAAGCTGAGGAGCAGAAGCGGGCCGAGGACAACAATCAGTTACAAACAGGGGTCCATCAGGGCCTTCCGGCACGAGCCCAGTTCTGCAAAGCACAGGGAGTTCACGCAGTCTCTTGACCTGCTCCCAAACTCCCTCAGAAGCATTCCTCCAGCCCAGGCAATCACTCTCACTCCTACCTGGTGTCAAGAAGTCATCTGGAGGGCCCGGTGGGGAGAGGCCAGTTGTCCACCATGAAGGGGCCAGAAAAGGAACAAGTGGAGAATGGGGAATAACACAGGGGAAACCTCTCCGCCTGAGGGGGCACCCTCTCTGGTACACGTTGATCAGCATCATGCCCAGGCAATCCGGGCACAAGGCCTGGTGCATGACAAGATGGGTCGCATCAGACACATCAGGTCACAGGATGAAGAGTTGCAAATTCTGCACCTCCCAGGAAATGAGGCGCTCTGTCCAGTGCACGTTAATGTACGCAGCACCAGACAGTTCCGGTCCTACACACAGGTGCAAGTTCAGCAATATCTGATGAGGTAGAATGAGATACTGCAATGGGTATGGCTCCCACACCCGAGGGTCGCAACCAGTGAATCGGACACCGCATGCAATGAGCATGCAGCCAGTGGGGCGCTTGAGAGATATGCAGCACGGTGAACGAAGTGCTACACTTTAGATCCTGCAAACAGTGAAGCCGCTCACCACCAATAAGCCGTTTGTGCCTGCCGAGGTCCCTGCAGTACAGGAGCCACTCACCTTCAAATGCAGGCTGGAGTTTGGGGCTCTTGCAATAGGCCCTCCAGTCTCCAGGCACGATTCTTAGTTCCAAGCTCATGCCACGCTGTCCATTGGAATTCAGGAGGCGATGTGGGCACTTAAGATGGCACCGCTCTCCATATGTCACCGGCAGTTGGTGTGGATCCCTCGTAGGAGCCATCGCAGACATGCCGTGGCAGGTTGGGCACATGTTTAAAACAATGATCCATGGAAGTGCACACACCATCTCTAATGGCAGGCCTGGCCTATGTGTAAGAACACCATGTCATCACCACTTCCAAACACGTGTAGGAAGGGCGCTCTCACTTTCACACTGCATTGACAGTGGGAAAGTGCCCTAAGGCCACACAAGAGAACCAGCAAAACTCCAGAGGGAAAAGTTTAGGGAAATGCTACCTGATGAGTTATCATGTCAAACACAGAGTTATTAATGTTTAAAGTTTCAAGTGAAAAAATAGCATATAAATGATCAAAGCACATCTTTGGACATCTAGTCACGCGACACCATGCCAAAGTAGGAAGTTACGCCAACCACGATGGAGCGTGGGTTGGATACACAAAGTGGATAGGGCCTGGTTTCTGCTTCCCTTTGGAAGAATTTTTAAAGAAAAATGTCTGACAAGCTAGCTAGCAGTGGCCAAGGAAGAGGCGTCATTGTTGGGGAGACGCTGAACGAGGTTGCAGTGAAGATTTCTTCGTGTGGACTTAGTCTCTTTCTTGGAAGTCGAAAATCTCCAGTGGGATGAAGCTGCAGGCTGTAGCCTCGCAGATACATCCTGTCTTAGTTTATGCATGCCATGCAGCAGAGATGTGCATAGAGTCAGGCTTGCAGATACGTTCTGTGTTAGATTACACATGGCTTGCAGCAGAGAGATACACATAGATAGAGTCAGGCTTGCAGATACATCTTGTCTTAGTTTACGGATACCCTGCGGCAGAGATGTACACAGATAGAGTCAGGTGTCAGATAAGGCTTGCCTTAGTTTATGCATGGCCTGCAGCAGGGAAGTGTTAATTTCAGCATGTCCTGCAGAAGAGAAATGTGTACCGACCCAGTCAACCTTGCAATTACATCTTGTCTTAGTTTACGCATGCCCTGTAGTAGAGAGATGTGCACAGCCAGAGTCATGCTTGTAGATATGTCTTCTCTTAGTTCATGCATGGCCTACACCAGAGAGATGTTAATTTCTGCTATCTCTGTAGCAGAGAGGTGCACAGACTCATTCTTGCCGATACGTCTTGTATTAGTTTACGCATGCCTTGCAGCAGTGTGCTGCACAGAGAGTCATGCTTTCAAATACGTCTTGTCTTACTTTATGCATGCTCTACAGCAGAGAGATGTTAATTCATGCATGCCCTGCAGCAGAGAGGAACACAGAGAGTCAGGCTTGCAGATATGTCTTGTGTTAATTTACGCATGCCCTGCAGCAGAGAGGTGTTAAACCATGCATGCCCTGCAGCAGAGAGGTGTTGATTCATACATGCCCTGCAGGCGAGAGGAGCACAGAGAGTCGGGATTGCAGATACGTCTTGTGTTAGTTTACACATGCCCTGCAGCAGAGAGGGGTTAATCCATGCATGCCCTGCAGCAGAGAGGTGTATATTCATGCATGCCCTGCAGCAGAGAGGTGTTAAACCATGTATGCCCTGCAGCAGAGAGGGGTTAATCCATGCATGCCCTGCAGCAGAGAGGGGTTAATCCACGCATGCCCTGCAGCAGAGAGGGGTTAATCCACACATGCCCTGCAGCAGAGAGGGGCTAATCCATGCATGCCCTGCAGCAGAGAGGGGTTAATCCACACATGCCCTGCAGCAGAGAGGTGTTAATCCACACATGCCCTGCAGCAGAGAGGGGTTAATCCATGCATGCCCTGCAGCAGAGAGGGGTTAATCCACGCATGCCCTGCAGCAGAGAGGGGTTAATCCACACATGCCCTGCAGCAGAGAGGGGCTAATCCATGCATGCCCTGCAGCAGAGAGGGGTTAATCCATGCATGCCCTGCAGCAGAGAGGTGTTAATCCACACATGCCCTGCAGCAGAGAGGTGCTAATCCATGCATGCCCTGCAGCAGGGAGGTGTTAAACCATGCATTCCTTGCAGCAGAGAAGTGTTCATCCACACATGACCTGCAGCAGAGAGGTGTTAATCCATGCATGCCCTGCAGCAGAGAGGGGTTAATCCATGCATGCCCTGCAGCAGAGAGGTGTTAATCCACACATGCCCTGCAGCAGAGAGGTGCTAATCCATGCATGCCCTGCAGCAGGGAGGTGTTAAACCATGCATTCCTTGCAGCAGAGAAGTGTTCATCCACACATGACCTGCAGCAGAGAGGTGTTAATCCATGCATGCTCTGCAGCAGAGAGGGGTTAATCCATTCATTCGTTGCAGCAGAGAAGTGTTCCTCCACACATGACCTGCAGCAGAGAGGTGTTAATTCATGCATGCCCTGCAGCTGAGAGGTGTTAATTTCTCCATGTCCTGCAGCAGAGAGGTGTTAATCTATGCATGCCCTGCAGCAGAGAGGTGTTAATCCACACATGCCCTGCAGCAGAAAGGTGTTAATTTCTCCATGTCCTGCAGCAGAGAAGTGTTAATCCATGCATGCCCTGCAGCAGAGAGGTGTTAATCCACACATGCCCTGCAGCAGAAAGGTGTTAATTTCTCCATGTCCTGCAGCAGAGAGGTGTTAATCCATGCATGCTCCGCAGCAGAGAGGTGTTAATGCATGCATGTCCTGCAGCAGAAAGGTGTTAATGTGTGCATGCTCCGCAGCAGAGAGGTGTTAATGCATGCATGTCCTGCAGCAGAAAGGTGTTAAACCATGCATGCCCTGCAGCAGAGAGGTTTTACGTTATGCATGGCCTGCAGCAGAGAGGTGTTAATCCATGCATGCCCTGTGTAGGAAGGTGGATATCTGACTATGGTTACCCCAAAATTTTTGCCTAGTGTCTAGCTGGTTTTTCGACTTAGTTGGCCTGAGATCCTGCCATTCAGGATCTCAGCCTGGCTGTTCTCTCTTTAAAATGGACTCCATGTACCCTAGGTACATACCCAATTGGTTGGATCACCCTGTCAGCCCCTGTACCAGTGTACACTAGGTACCCAGGGCATTGGTGTATCTAAGGCCTGCCCGGGGCTGAAGCATGTATTATGCCACCCCAGGCTTGGCCTAACAAATTTGACACAACTGGCTGATCACTCAGCTGGGGTAAGTTGGTGTAACGATCTCTTACTTAGGTGTAGTATACCTATACCTAACCTTAAATGGGACACCTGGTAACCTATAAGTCACTCCTATGGCAGGCCTTAACAATCCTGAAGGCAGAGTGCTTGGTTCCATGTGAGATGGTGCTCTGGCATGAGCTGAGCCTGTCTGCAGTGGTCGGAACAACTTCCTTCTACTGTTTCCAGATATCGTCATACCATATACTCTTAAGTGCATTATGAACCTCGCGGTTAAATGCTAACTTTGGTTTGGCTTTATCAAAACATGTCGAGTAAGGTGTCATACGAATTGGAATACTAACCCCTCGCCAATTCTGGCGACGGGGTTAGCATTCCACCCTTCTAGAGGGACACGACATGTACAGTACCTGAAACCCGGGTAAAATCAGACATAGCCTCAGCTCCACAAAATGGATGCTGCCACCACAGACACAAGTCTGCCCTCCTGCTGCTGGGAGTCCTTCCAGCTTGGGAGGTGTGGACAAAGGGTTTCCTGCCAGGGGAGGTGCGTGCACCACCCCAGACAGGATTTTGTGTATTGGTCAGGTAGGGCTTGAAAGGAACCAGACATGCCTGAGGCTCACAAGGAGCCTCGGTGCATATGCCAGTTCAAACCGGTCCTGGGGCACACCAGTCCCGGGCCTGGGGCGAGCTGGACAAAGGATTGGGGGTGTAACCACCCCCCTTCCTGGTCCCACCCTTAGGGAGGGACCTAGCAGGTAGTCCGGCCCCTAGAATCCGCTTAAAGGTAGGAGCTGTGTCCTAAGACTTCAGACATCCTGGAATCAACTTGAAACTAAGAAGAAGACGGGAACTTCGACGCTCTGCCACACAGAGGACTGAAGCCAATCTCCCCTGTGGTCAGGGAGTGACCACCTTGCTAACGCAAGCACCATCCAGCGAATCAACGTCTGCTTTGCCGCCGCCTCCCGCCGGAGCCCGAGCCCAGAGACTGACAAGACCTAGACCTCCAGACCTCTCACCGCCCGATCCACAGTCCCTGAGAAGAGGAGACCCGTGGAGGCACCGAGACACGTGGAGCCAGCCATCTTGAAAAGACCACGACAAGCTGCAAGCGCAACAACCGAGGCTCCCTCCGAGTTGTGCTTTGGGATCTGAGAAGCCCAACACCCGAGCAGCATCTGCACCAAAGGTGAGCCCTCCAGCATCTCCACGATCTGCGTGGGGCCCTTCTGCATTTTTGCCACTCGACGCGCCTAACCGGTTGCTGGCCCGCTGGCTAGTGGCCATCTTGGCGACGAACTTCACAAAATACACCACTGGTCTGGTTGCTCCAGACTGGCCCTTGCTCCCCTCCAAAGGAGCAATCCCTCTGACCTTGCTGGTCAGAACCATCAGCTTATTTCATCTCCTACAACAATTGCTTTTGCCAAGGCTTGTTTGCTTCGATCAAGTCGCCGACACCGCCGACAGCGAGAGCCTGCGTGGGACAGCTCGTGACTCGACTCCTGTACGTCGTCAACCTTCAGGGACCACGTGGCTGCACAGACAAGCTACACCTTTCTTCCTGTTTGCACCCGACATCGCCTGGTACCCACCTGGTGCCACGCTGGTCACTGGCTAGTGACTGTGAACACTGTCCCCTCTGCTTACAGGTCTTCAACATCTCCGATCCACTCTTCGATCCACTGCATCTCTCCCGGACCGACCGCCTGCAGCATCTTTGTCTTCAGGCTCCACGGAACAGATAGAAGAAACCCGACGCACTTCGAGGCCTATGCACTCGCTTCCTGTGGGTGAGGTAAAGCTGGCACTCCTGTGCCCAAGTGTAGTATTACATCTCTAGTGCCTGTGTTCCAAATCTTGAGTTCCTAGTCCATCCGGAAGATCCTCTTTGCAGTAACTTTGTACTTTTTACGCACTCATTGAAAACCTATGGGAGCTCGCGGGTGACTATTTGCTCTGCACCCGCAAACCGTGGACCTCCTGGTCACTAACTGAAGTTAGCTCCTTGTAGGCCCAGCGATTCTAGAGGCCCTAGGCCTTTTCCCCTTTCTGTTCGTGGTACTTATACCACTATTTTAGTATATGGTTTGAGCGGCCACCAGGGCCTATCCATATAAAGTGCAACTTCTGTGTATTCTGTTATAATCTTGTTTGACGATTTGTGCTCCTGTGCTCATAAAGAGACTAGGGGTTACTTTGAGAAATAAATACATATATATTTTGAATATATATCTGTGTGGTGTCCTTTCATTGGTATAAAAGGGGGTTGCATTTGGTAAAACAGCTGGCTTAACACGCTTCACGAGTTTAGCCTCAAAGACTGCTTAGCCTACGCTACCACTAGGGCAGCTAGTCCGAAAAGGTTGACTTACAACCACACCATAAGGGTTGCTTGGCATGGTACAAGGTGGTCACTAGAACTAGTGAACAGCATATACCAGGCCAACTTCTCACACCCTGCAAGAGCGAGGTTTTACTTTATGCATGGCCTGCAGCAGAGAGGTGTTAATTCATGCATGCCCTGCAGGAGAGAGGTTTTACGTTATGCATGGCCTGCAGCAGAGAGGTGTTAATTCATGCATGCTCTGCATCACAGAGGTGTTTATTTATGCATGGCCTATAGCAGAGAGGTGTTTATTTATGCATTGCCTACAGCAGAGAGGTGTTAATTTCTGCATGTCCTGCAGCAGAGAGGTGTTAATTTATGCATGCTCTGCATCACAGAGGTGTTTATTTATGCATGGCCTATAGCAGAGAGGTGTTTATTTATGCATTGCCTACAGCAGAGAGGTGTTAATGTCTGCATGTCCTGCAGCAGAGAGGTGTTAGTTCTTGCATGCCCTGCAGCAGAGAGATGTAAATTCATGCACCTTGTGCAGCAGAGAGGTGTTAATCCAAGCATGCCCTGCAGAACAGAGGTTTTAATTCATGCACACACTGCAGCAGAGAGGTGTTAATTCATGCATGGCCTACTGCAGAGAGGTGTTAATGTCTGCATGTCCTGTAACAGGGAGGTGTTTATGAATGCATGCCCTGCAGCAGAGAGGTGCTAGTGAATGAATGCCCTGCAGCAGAGAGGTGTTAATTCACGCATGCCCTGCAGCAGAGAGGTGTTAATTCACGCATGCCCTGCAGGAGAGAGGTGTTAATTCACGCATGCCCTGCAGGAGAGAGGTGTTAATTTCTGAGTGTCCTGCAGCAGAGAGGTGTTAATTCACGCATGCCCTGCGGGAGAGAGGTGTTAATTTCTGAGTGTCCTGCAGGAGAGAGGTGTTAATTCACGCATGTCCTGCAGGAGAGAGGTGTTAATTCTTGCATGCCCTGCAGCAGAGAGGTGTTAGTGAATGAATGCCCTGCAGGAGAGAGGTGTGGTCCCCAGAAAGTGAAATGCAAACCAAAGGCATGAATATAGACTCAATCGTAACTATATTTAGTGGACTTGTCCTGCCGGACAGAGGTCTGATATTTACTTGTAGGTTCAGGATATAGTCATACAAAACAATACATAAAATGGGACACAATCCTGTGTCCTGCGTAGCCAGTAGAGTACAAAACAAGGGAGAAAACGAACAACAGGGGGCTCAGGCAAAGCTTTTCCGGTTTGTTACACAAGGAGGATATACAGTGTTACAAGAACAAATCACTACAAAACACCTTTACAGCGGAATGAACGAAAGGTTTTTTGCGTTCATTCCGCTGTAAAGGTCTTGGATTTCCCTTTTCTTCCAGTTTGTTTTGCTGCGGAGCCCAAATTGCAAAGCGCTGCTCTCTGGAAAAGCGCGAACTATAAGGAAGCATGCCATTAGGACGCGGCCCCCCGGGAACCCGGCCACGCCCCCGTGGTTCCTCTTCGAAGGTTTGAGCGTGACTACAGCATGAATCACTTCCGGGGCAATGTTGTGACGTCACTTCCGGCCGGAGCAGGCAACAGCGAGGGGGAGGAGTGGGCGTGGGCCTATTTAGGGCAACTTGCCCTGGTCTTCACCCTCTCTTCCTTATGGCGCCGGCCCCGGTATGCAGGGGACTCCGTGAATCTCCCACCCACCCATCCCTAGAGGTAGAGCTTGGAAAGGTGTTGGAAGTTGAATAGAGAGTGGCGGTAAGGAGGCCACATAAATTGCCTTACATTGTTAAGGGGAGCCCTCCTGCAGACGCCCTGCACTGAGGGGGAGAGACGGTAAGCTCACCCCAGAGAGAATGGAGACACCGGCTGGGGGCAAGGGCACCAGTTTACAAACTAGGGCATGGGGCATCAGCCCCTGGTTATTCTCTACGAGCCCCAATGGGCAGCCTGGTGGTGGAGGGGTGGGCCCTTCAGGTGGCGGACAAGGACCAGATGGCAGGGGCTCACCCCTCAACAGGGGCGGCCTCAGGCATGTGCAAGCTGTGCACCTGCACATGGCCGCCAAACCCCAGGGGCCGCCACGAGGAATCGGATACAATACATATTCGTGGCGGCCGTGGCAGGGATTTGGCGGCCTCCGGCTCCCAGGCTTCCAGTAACTTTCGAGGACAGGCGGCAGAGAAGTAACAGGACTCTGACTTTTCCTTCTCGCCCAGAGAAGACAAAGACAGTGTCCACTTCTGCTCTGCTGCTTCAGCCCCCCCCCCTTTCCTTCTTCCCTCTCTTTCTGTCTAGCAGTTCATCTCTTCCTGAAAACCGAGATTTCAAGACGGGGTTCTCACTCTCTTTCCTCTCCTTTCTTTTATTTGCTCCCCTGTGAAATGGATCCAAAAAAGAAAAACACTTTTGCTGGAAATGTCGTATTTTAATTCCAAAGTGCAGCATCTGAAATAAAAGGTTAAAAATATGAAAAATAACTAAATAAAGTAAGACAGGGTGGTAGCAAACTGAGCAGATTGATTTTATTCACACCCAAACACATTAGCGCCACTTTTACAGAGTTTGCCAATGAAGCGCTATTTTTGTTTCCTTGTCTTTGTTTTCCCGGGGCTTGCAACTAGTGCACCAATCCTGGAAGTACTGCAAAGTGTGGATTGGAAAACAAAATGTGTACTGCGGCTCTGCATCCAGGGATGTGGTCTTTTTACCATACTGCTCATGTTTTGTAAGGATATAAGCAATGGAAATTGAAATGGGTCCATTCAGGGCCCTGTAGTCATGTTCTGAACTTTTCAGGCAAAAGCACTCACGGATTTCTGAATAGTGAGTGTAAAAGTGTTGAGGTAACCATGTTGTTCCTGCTTACATTTCACATGGTTTGCTAAATTTTGCATTCCCCTATGAGTGTTTGCTTTTTCCAGGATGATGTTACTTTTTTTTGTAGGCCGCATATTGCTCTTGTCTAGTGCGTCATTTAAATTGAGCCTCATCCAGGTGTTTATAGCCGGCAGCAATTGGGTTGTAGTTGAAGGCAGTGTGAGTTTTTCTCATTGGGGCAGTATGGTGTTCACTGGGGGAGAGGATGTGGCACTATGACCAGAGCTGCTTAATTTAGAACTGGGGAACCAGGTTCAGCCTTAATGACCAGCCCACCTGACCACTCTCATGAGGGAGCACATTCCCATGCTAGGCCTTAGAAGGCTTCGCAAGAGCTTAGAAGTGCTGGTGTCTTAGCACCAGCAGGTGGACCCTAGCACTGGCAAGTCTGGGTTAACCTTCAAGGTTTGTCCACCACAATCCATCCTGAAGTTCACCTCCGGTCTTGCAGACAGGCCTATGAAGCAGCACACCCTAGAGCAACAGTGACTCTGTCACTGAGGTCACAGGACACTTGAGAAGGGCCAGCTCTAGGGCAGTGCAACTGGTGTAACTGCACCGGGGGCTGACTTTGGGTGGAGGCATTATGTTTGCAAGTATATTAAGGTTTTAAAAGCGCTTGCTGCCTCCTTCCTGGCCTCCAGCAATGTTCGGCAACAATAAAAATGTCATGATGACTCTGGTGTTTAATGTTCTTCCTAGAGAGACATCATTTTGTCTAGTGGACGTTTTGATTCATGGAAAGGTAGCTCAGAGGGTTAATGTGCCCGCTGCAAAGAACATGTACCATGCAGATTGTGAGAAGTTGGCCTGGTATATGCTGTCCACTAGTTCTAGTCGGCACCTTGAACCAGTCCAAACAACCCTTATTGATGATAGGTTAAAGACAACCTTTATTGAAAGCTATCCTAGTGGTAGCTATGGAGAGCAGCCTTCAGGCTAAGTTTTGAAGGAGTGTGAAGCAGCTTGGTTTACCAATTATAACCTCCTGAATTACTAAATGAAAGGAGAACCACACAAGGTATATATGAAATATATGTATTTATTTCTAAACACTCACTACTAATCTCTTTATGAGATTAGAGTCCAAGATACAGAATCATATAGTTCTGCATGCACCACCTTACCCAGGCTGCAGTGACTCAGATGTTGATCCCGGATATTTACATACCGAGCTGCGAATGTTCTCCTCCTTGGCGCCAAATAATGCAACGGCTTTGGAAACTTTACAATTCATTTATGAAAACAAACTGAACACTGCAGTTCCAAATCTTGCAGTGGCTTTACGCATTGCGTTGACAATCCCAGTTACAGTGGCTTCAGGGGAAAGAACTTTTTCAAAACTGAAATTGATTAAAAATTGTTTGAGGACATCAATGACTCAAGAGAGACTGAATCATTTGGCCCTGTTATCAATTGAACATGAAATTGCTAGATCTCTGGATTACGGACAATTTATCAGGGAATTTGCAGCACAGAAGGCTCGCAAAGTTGACTTCCTCTCATAAAGAAGTACGCAAGATGTTTTCCATGGTTTTAATCAGACTCGCTATGTTGCTACTCACTAAGTATGCAGAAATGAAAAAAACAGGTGGTAAGATAACGAAAGAAGGAAAATTGAATTGGAAAAGTGGAAACAATATAGAAGAGATAGCAAACAGTAAAACACAAAAAGGTAAAAAAGTAAAAGAAAAAGTTAAACAACATAACATAAAAAACAAACAAATAAAAAAAAGCTGGGTACTGCTGCTACCTCCACGTGGTGCCTGGTGGAAACAGCGAAAGCTGGCAAAACGCAGCGGCAAATTTTGGCAAAAGTTAAACGCTTGTGTCACGAGGCGGCTATGCAGTGTCTGCAACGGACATGGCCATGCGTAAGACACCATATTCAATATGGTATCGATATTACTGTTTCCGGGAAAAGAGACACAGATTCTTTCTCTGTGGGGGGGCTGTGGGTCCGGGGCCCCCCTGTCATGGCCCTGCAGCCGTCTGTGCCAGTCCCTCAGGTCGTGTGTCACAATGCCCTTCTCCTCCTAAATATTATCGTTCTGAGACAAATTCGGAAGGGTAGGAGCAGCCGCAGGTACTGGTCATCTAACGCCTTTTCTGGACGTTTTATTAAAACACCTTCCTGAGCTCCGCCCCGCCCGGACCCCCTCTTCCGGGGCCCCCTACCCACGCTTCCTGCACAGGGCCACCATGAGCCTAGAGCCGCCCCTGCTCTCAAGGACGCAGGTGGGTTGCGCATTGCGTGGCTCTCAGTTGGTTGGGGGACGCGAGCCAGAAGGTCCCTTAGTGCTGGAGCAATACACAACATTCTTCTGGTATATAAATTAAGTTCTGTCAGACTTGCTGATGGATTATGATTTTATGATGAACTTAAATGTAAATATTGCTTAACGATTGAATTTGATAAATCCATATCATATCGAATTGTATTAATTATATATTGACATGTTTGTGTGATGGTTTGTAATAAACATGGCCTTTTTTACCCACAGCTCTGGTCGTCAAGTATTGATTTGTGGTTTTGGATGGGGGCGGGGCCAGGAGCCAACCTGGGGGGTCCAGGTCCTATTGCCCACGACTAATTAATTAAAAACCTCTCAATAACAAGCGCTTAAAGTCGGTCTTCACTCTGTGCTTGTCACGGAGGCGCTCTGCCAGCCCGGTGCTAAAAGGTGCCAACCTGGACAGCAGTGCCAGCAGAAAGGCCTGGCATCCTCCTTGCTTCTCTACACAAAGACAACGGGCAGGGAGGAGGCAGGCTCGGAGTGCAGTGCCAGGGCGGCCACAAAGACAGCGGGCAGGGAGGAGGCAGGCTCGGAGCGCAGTGCCAGGGCGGCCACAAAGACAGCGTGCAAGGTCGGAGCAGGGTCGGGATGGGCTTCTATGCGGTGCCAGGGCAGCACACAAACAATGTGCAGGGACGAGGCTGGCTGTGCATGATGCCAGGATGGCACAAACATAACGTGCAAGGGCGAGACAGAGTCAGTGCGGTGCCTAGGAGGCCACAAAGACCCACCCAGCCTTGGCACAACTCAGGAAAAAAAGCAAACCTGGGGGAAAAATGTTATCGATGGCCAGATGAGTTTGGCTAAAGCTGTAAAGCACACAATAATATTCCCACAGTAGGGTAAGCAACCAGCCAACCTTTCCCAGCAGCAGAATGACGCCCAGGCTGCCCGGGGGGCTCTGGACTCTCCCACTGGGGTCACCAAGGCAGAGGAGAGAGGGTGGCGAGCGCTTTAATGGGCTCAGATTTTCATGTTTTATTTATATTTTCAGAGGCCATGGCTCAGCTGAAAATGGACTACGTGCGACACTTCTATGGCATGTGGGCACTGCCCGCCACCTTCTGCACTGTGTTGCGTGAGAAGGAGCGGGTAGAAATAAGCCATATCTGATAAGACATATCGCATTCCTGCCCTCTCCCTGCACTGGAGCATTGAGAGCCGCCTAGCGCCAACGCAGTCACCTTTGCGTCATGGTGCAAGGGTGCCTCCGTTGCAGCCAGGATTGTTTTTCTGCAGGAAGTTACACCTTCCTGCACAAAAACAATACTCTGAGGCTTTTTCCTCTTTCTATACGCTCTGCACAATGCAGCACACGTAGAAAGAGGAAAAAACATGAAGGAATAAACATAAGCGCAAATCACTGCGTTGCCTTACTCTCCGCCAGGGGGCGCTCCATGGGTGTTCCCATGAAACACCCATTGATTTGGATGAATCCCTAAATTTACAATACTTTGGAATATCGGGGATGAGCCCAAAGCTTATCCCTCCGCAGGGGAGGTGCAACGAGAACAAATAGGGAAGCATCCAATGCAACGCAATCATTACAATGACCTGCCTTTACAACGCAACTGTTACAACGCAACTGCCTACACATCGCATGCCATTACAATGCATGCCATTACAACGCATGCCATTACAACGCATTATAAGGTAAGTAATGGAGATTTTTTTTAGTATTAGGGTGGGTATGGGTTTTGGGGTACATAGGAATAGTAATTTTTACCCGTACACTATACAACACTTTCCCTACTGTTGCACTCACTGGAGTTAGAATAGTAATTTTTACCCCTACACTATCCAACACTTAGTAATTTTAACCCCTACACTATCCAACTCTTACCCTACTGTTACACTCACTGGAGCGGGAATAGTATTTTTTACCCCTACACTATCCAACACTTACCCTGCTGTTGCTCTAAAGAATCATGCACTGTAATAGTATGCGTTGTAATGGAATGCGTTGTAACAGTAGTTTTTCAAAATGCGTTGTAATGGCATGCGTTGTAAAATCATGCAATATGATGGTAGTTGCGATGTAAAGACTGTGCTGTAAAAGCATGTGTTGTAATTACATGCATTGTAACCTCATATATTCGAATAAATATCATTATTTCTCCTTGCTGTTTCCTTTCTCTATGCGCTGCACTCTGCAGCACACATAGAAAGAGGAGAAAGCCTTCCAATTTTTTGTGTGCATGTGCCCCTTCCTGCACAAAAGCAAACTGGCACACAACGCAGAGACCCTTGTACCTTGGTGCAAGGGTGTCTGCGTTGGTGCACGGCTGCCAAAACGGCACTAGAACAGGGGGTAAGGACAGGAATACGTTGTGTGCAATGGATCTGCCCCATTCTGGCCCTTTCCCTTCAACGCAGGGCAGCGCAGTGCAGCACAGCGCAGCAAGGTGACTTGCTGCGATGCCCTGTGCCAACATCTCATAAATCTGCCCTTAGTAAATCGGAGATTGTGCCAAAGTTCATGGGTGGATGCGTGGGAACACCCACACTCCACCCATGCAACGCCATCCCAATGCAGAGAATGCAAGGCAGTGACGTGCACTTCCGTGCGTTACTCCAGCTCTACTAATCCAAGTGATCTCACTGATGCCCTTGCGTTGTCGTGTACTGCCCTGTGTGAGGCAAAGGCAACGCAAGGGCTTCCTAAATCTGGCCTAAGGTGATGCGTTGTTAGAGCACCACTGTGCACGACTTTGGATCAGGGAAATGTGTAGCTTCCAGACCCAACTCCTGAACCCAGTCCTGAAGATGAACCACACAAAGCTTACAGGGCTCAGCACCTGGAGCCCTAATTCCGAAGCTTCGGAGGGGGAGCACACTGACACACCGCGCAGAAGCAAAGACCCCTGACCAATGGCAGCCAATCAGGTGTCTCTCAAGCAGATATTTAGGGGCATTTTATGCGATCTTTGCATCATGCTTGCACCACGCAATGTGGTACATGTGTGACGCAAACCTCTAAGTCAGATTTATGAAAGCTATGCATCATGCTTGCACCACGCAATGTGGTACATGTGTGACGCAAACCTGTAAGTCATATTTATGAAAGCTCTGTGTCATGCTTGCACCACGCAATGTGGTAAACCTCTAAGTCATCATTTTGAATGACTTTAAAAATGTGGAGTAATGCAACGCAGCGCAAATCACTGCGTTGCATTACACTGCCCAAGGGAAGTTCCATAAGCGTTGCGGTGGGTGTTCCCTCTCAAGTCTAATCGTTTCTGATGTGTTCCCAGATTTAGCAGACCAGGTAAACGTGGGAATGTGCTAAAAAGATACGCCTCCGCAGGGGAGGTGTAAAGAGGAGAAATATGTTTATTTCTCCTCGATTTTTCCTCTTTCTTGAGGAACAAGACACTCGGGATTGTTTTTTGCACGACGGTGTCCCTTGCTGCACAAAAACAATCCTGACTGTAGCAAAGGCACCCTTGCACCATGGCAGGATTGTCTTTGTGCCGGAAGGTACACCTTCCCTAAAAATTCGCCACTAGAACCTACCACTGGGTTTATGTGGATCTACGGCCACAGTGGTTTCCACATAATTATGGATGCCACATAAGCCACCATCTGCTGCATAAATTGCAGATTTCAACACAATACATTTTACTTTTAGTTGAACTAGAATTAAAGTATAATAAATCCTCACATATGGCGCTGCAGAGTGCCAGACCCTTTCCAAGCTATTTTCTGTATCAGATTAAAGTATTCAGATGTTAAATGGGTGCTAATGAGATAGAATATTTAATCAGACTGTCCTACTGTGTGATAATATCACTGCCACAGAATGTGCTGCATTATGCCACATAGTTTGCCTTTTCTTCCTGCATAATTTGGTCAACCTTGCGGTATTCACTGTTCCTCCTTTGCGGCATAATTTGTTAGCCAATAGGAAGCAGCTAACTGTCCACAAATCCAGAAGATGCAAGTTTAGGTAAACTAGGAAACTACTACACTCACCCCTCAAATGCCTTCTTCACAAGGTCTGACGTGCTGCAAAATACAGACTAGGGTTTCAAGACCTGACCACCCTCAACAATATCGATCCGCGCGTCTTAAAGGAGACCCAGCTCAATGACTCACAACCAGGGGGCATTTTTATGAGCCCCTTGTGCCGCTGGAACGCCACTTTTTGTGATGCTCCCGTGAGTCAAACCACAAAATTATATTTATGAGGCCACACAAAGGCACTTCGCGTGACTTTGAATGGCCTTATAGATATGGAGTAAGACACGGCAGCGCAAATCGCTGCGTTGCCTTACTATGCGCTCAGGAGGTGTTCCATGGGCGTTGCGGTGGGTGTCACCACCCAATACCCATGGGTTTTGACAATTCTCCGGACTTACAAGATCATGTGAACCTGGGGCTGCACCAAAACCCAACGCCTCCCGAGGTGAGGCGTAATGAAGAGAAATAACCTCATTTCCCCTCATTTATTCTTCTCTCTATGTGTGCCGCAGATTCTATATGTGCAGGATTCTGCAGCACACGCTGAAAGAGGAACACATCTCAATAGATTGTTTCTGTGCACAAAATTAAACAATCCTGCTGACAATAAAAGAACCCTTGCACCATGGTGCACGCGTGCATGCGTTGGAGCTAGGCCGCTGAAACGGCGCCAGCGCAAGGGGAAAGGATAGGAATGCAACATACTGGATCAATACGGTGCATTTCTATCCTTTTCCTGCGTTGTAGGGCAGAGCAGCACGGTGGTTTGCTACGGTGCCCTAGGCCCATACCCCACAAATGAGGCCCTAGGTCTGGACTTGTTTGTACCCCTTGAGCAATCCATCGTCCACCTTCATTGCCCTGGATAAACTGGGGGTGGAGTGGAGATGAGCAGTTAGAACTCCCTTCACTGCCAAAGTCTGGGAAAGAGGAGCTTTCCTGCCTTTCAACTCCTCTCGGTGGATGTACATTGAAACTGCAGAAGAAATACCCGGCACATCTGACTTACTGACAGCTCCCCAGAAGAAAACAAGAAATGTATTGAGCAAATCAGCGAACTCACCCTGAAGAGAGAAACCTTTTATTCAACCAGAACTTTATGGCAACTTCAACTAACATTGGGGTGCAAACAAAGAAACGTTTGCTGCTCAACCGTCTGCGTGTCCTAGTAGCAATGACCGTATTCAATCCACTCCCAACCCCCAACCTATATGAGAGAGCCCGCTCTTGGGGGCTTATTTACAAGAAGCCTGTGCCGCCGGAGTGCAATATTTACGACGGTCTTTGGCGTAAGCCTCGCAATCATATCAATAAGGTGACGAAAAGCCACCCTGCATGGCGTCATAGATATAGAGCAAGGCAAGGCAGCGCAGAGCGCTGTGTTGCCGCACTCTGGGTCAAGAAGGCGTTCCATGGGCGTTGCGGTGGGTCTTTCCACGCAACACCCACGGGTTTTGATGCTGCCCCAGATTTACAAACTCACGTAAACCCGAGGAAGCACAAAAAACCTTACCTTCCCAGAGCAGGCGTAATGAGGAGACATGTTTTCATTTCTCCTCGTTTTTTCTACCCATGAGTTTTGTTCTGCTGCAGACATAGAACGAGGCAAACGTCTCCAAGGATTGTTTTTGTGCAGGAAGATATCCGTTCGTGCACAAAGCAATCCTGTCCACAATGCAGACACCCTTGCACCATAGTGCAAGGGTGCCTTCGTTGGCGTAAGGCACCAAATTGTGCACCAGCACTGGCAGAAAGGAAAGGAATGCACCGTGTCTCGTAAATATGGTGTCAAAGTCAAAGTCAAACAAAACTTTATTCTGTGCAAAGTATGACACCATAAAAACATTCTAATCGGAGGGATCGGTTACAGTTTTTCATTTAAAAATGAGAGTATTCAGTCAAATTTAAAAACGACAAAATATCGATACATCAAAGTACGATACACATTACATGATACGTAGTGCAAATAGGCACAATACCCTATGTCATATAGGTACAAAAAAAGTGCAAAGTGCATATTATATATCCTGATAAAAACGCAGTAAAAACAATCAAAGTGACCAGTGTTAATAGGTACGTAAAGTGCATTGTGCTTTTAAATAAATGTCCCTATAAAACTGCAAAAGGATAACGAAAATAAGGCAGCATAGATTGGGGAGGCTTTCCATCACATAAAGTGCATTTGTGCTATTGTATATCCCAGAGTGCTATTGTATGGCCCACGGTGCGGTACATATCGTATCTACATACACTCGTCTGGATTTTTATATACCAATGCATCCAAAAGTGAGTACATTTTCCTTCTTCTTATTGCCATTAATATGAACGAATTCCATACCACATACCAAGTTAAAAGCATGTTTGTAATGGAAAAGCATATTAGATAAAAATAAAGGTTTTAAGGCAAATTTTTGAATATCCTTATAAAAACAACAAAAGAGTAAAAGATGCAGCGTAGATGGGGGAACTTTCCATCGCACGGACAATTTGGCAGTTTGTAGCACCACTTTTCCATTTTAGGGAATGCAATAATATAGTGAAGTGTGCCAAGCCTAAGCCTCGTTAGATAAAATCTGTGTTGGATATGTCTTACCTGCATAAGATATAATTGTATGCCCCTTACAAATGGGTGTCCGCAATAAGAAACAAAACTGTGTTTTTTGCTAACTTCAACCCCTCTTATGCATTCCCTAGCACTCATATATCTTGGCTTCAGTTCACTTTTGCTATAATCCTGGATAGATGCAGGGTTCTTTCTATCAACGTCTATCTTACAGCATATTAAAATGGAGAAAATGTGCTCCAACCTGGGATTTTCCTGCTATGGTCGAGGGCCAGACAGTCCAAGATCAAATCCTTTGTAAATTTAGTCTCGTCTTTGGCCCATATCCCTTGCCAAAGAGTGATACCCGCACTATTTATTAAATCACTTAAGTATGGTACGGATAACTGTATGTGTACTGTAGTTCGCAGTACTGCCAGGGACTGCCAACAATTTTTTAAAGAATTTATTTTCTTGGATGTGAAGGGCAGCAGTATTTACTCTCCTCCATATGGCAGCCCCATAACATACTCCTGAGCAAGAATTTCCCGTATGATTTTATTTCATATTTTTGCTGAAAATCTATGAATAGCTTCAGTTGACCTTAAAAATTTCATATTACAAGATTCTAGATGTGTGTTCCAAGTCCCACTCCTATTGAAAATCAGACCTGGATATGTAAAAGTTAAAACTCTGACAGCCTCATGCATCAAGCCAAAATGCAGTCGGTAAAATACCGAATCGCTAATAACACCCGTTAGCGAGTAAATAATACCTAATCCCAATGCATCAACTCAAATACAAAAATCGCTATTTAAGGAATCCTTAAATAGCGATTCCTTAAATTGCGATTGCATTTAAGGAATCCCAAATTGAGATTCCTTAAATGCAATGCATGAAAGTTAAAAAATTAGCGAATTCGTTAATAGGGGGAGCAAATTACCATGAAGATGAACTGCATGGTAATTTGCTAAAAGTTTGAAAAATGCACTTATGTGCATTTTTCAAAGTTTCATGTTGCGCACACACATGCCCTTAGAGCATGTGTGTGTGCAACATATGTGCACAGATCAATTTCAGGGGTGCAATAGGGTGTCATTTTGACACCCTTGCACCCTTGAAATTGCATGAGCAATTTGCGAGAACCTACTGGTACTCGCTATTTGCTCATGCAATCTCCAATTCATTCAAATGGGCCTGGAGGCCCATAGGAATGATTGGGATGGCATTCCTTAATTGCTACTCGCAATTTGCTAGTAGCAATTAAGGAAAGTTAAGGAATCGCTATTTGAATAGCGATTCCTACATGCATAGCCTTTTGCTATTCCTTATTAGCGATTCCTTATTTTTCGCTAATAAGGAATCGCAAATGGCATTGTTGATGCATGTGCCCCCATGTATAGCTACCCCTCCTACATGATGTTGACTATTTTTCAGCCCATTGCTCCCGCATGTCACAAAGGTTTTTTTAAAGTTTAGTTGGAGGTCTTTTTCAGACATGTACAGGGCAAAATGATCTATTCGGCATTTCTGCCCGTCCGCTGTCCTTGATAGCCGGACAGCGTCATCTGCATATAGGAGTGCTGGTGTATTTCTGCACTTTCAAACTGGCTAAGGGCAGCTCAACAAAAAGGCTTGCAGCTCTGCCGGACTCCAACTGTCTATAAATGAGGCCCTTCATGTCTAAGGAGGAGGCAGTTACAGATCATCTGCCCCTCCTGATCGACCGGTAGGCCTTCTTCTTCTACTGTTCGCTCAGTAAAAAAAGGCTTATGACGCGGCCAACACTCACTGCATTACAGCACTGTTTTTGTTTACTTTCCTCCATGCTGCACAGCACCTACGCTGTTCTACTACATGGTTAAAAGACATTGAGAAAGCCTCTGCTCTCTCATGGGAGAGACTCATTGGCTTTGCAAAAGCATGTTTGTCCAGTGAGGGGGATCAGCTGAAGGATTCCTGCCACCCTAGGGCAGGCCCTGGCGTGGTCATGTGTCAGGGGGTATTTTTGCCGCAGGCAGGTTTCTGGTTTGGGTAGTGCAGTGGGTGGTGCAGGTGTGAGCCGGAGTGGTGGTGGGCGTGCCGGTAGGTGCTGACGGTGTGCATGTAGTAGAAAGCTGGATCTTGGAGCTGTGTGCAGCAGCAGCAGCATTGGAAGGACCTCAAACAGAACTTAAGTTGTAAAACAACAAGTGCCAGGGCCCTCGCCAGGAGGCCACCGGGGCTTGCTCCAGCCATTGCCCCGGCCAGCGCTGCCAATGACAGTATCTACACAACGACTAATCATCACAGTCCTAAAAGCGAGACAATTCAGAGTATTCCAGGACAGCCAAAGCTATAAGAACGGCTTGGGCGGCAGGTATTACTCATGTTTAATGTATAATATAATATTAAAGAGCTGTTGTTTTGCTCATTTCGAAATTAGTCAAAAAGTGCCACCTTGTGGCAGACTGTAACAAGTGCTGGTGTTGTCAATTAAGTGCCGGTGCCGAGTAACAGAAACCACCGGCTCAAATTAGGCACTGACCTCAACATGTTCTCGTGTTACGCGCTGCAATGGTGCCTGAGAAAAGTCAAACTCTGTAACTGAGACAGGAGGTGAGCGACGAAACCTACATCCCATCCTCATAAATGAGGTCCTTTCGCTGACTCTTGAAAGAGAAATGCGGTGCGCAGGTCCTGGTCCGAAGCTTTGTCTCCTGTGGAGGCGGTCGGGCGAGGAGAACATTCATTTGCAGCGACGCGCTGCAATTAGACACAGACCCCTTTCAACTCACTATGGGCCAATCATCATCCAACGGATGTGCAGAGGCATGCAATCAGGTGTCATTGTTGTGCTAAACAACACGTTTGGCAAAAACCATTTAGAGTGGGAGTTGGAAGTGAATATACCCAAGAGCTGAACTGGAGGACAAGAATGCCAAACAAATGCAGACATCCGCGACCTTCAGCGACTCTCCCTTGTGTGTTATTTTAGGTCTGTGACTCGGTGTCATTGGTGTTCAGACAGGACCCAGGGCAAGCGCTTTCAAGTATCTGGAGAGGTGGTTTGTGGACAATGACATATTGT
The DNA here is from genome assembly GCF_964204655.1 of Triturus cristatus. Taxonomy (NCBI): domain Eukaryota; kingdom Metazoa; phylum Chordata; class Amphibia; order Caudata; family Salamandridae; genus Triturus; species Triturus cristatus. The sequence continues at coordinate 15,504,694 of NC_140592.1, read as the reverse complement.
TCATAGGTTTCGGAGACAACATGGAAGCAACGAAAATGTACCTCGATCTGAGAGTGGGCAGAGGAAGGACACTAATAAAGCTATTAATCAGCCCTCAGCTCATGCTCTATTGAAGAGACACGCACACAGAGAGGAAGTGAAACCGGGAAGTGCTGATAAATAAGCAGCAAGAAAATTAGAGTGAAGATGAAGCCAGCCAATGATAAGTAGTGGTTGGGCTCTAAGCCTGAGAGTGACAATGGAGCCAACCAATGGTAAGTAATAGGCGGGCTCTAAGCCTGTGAGTGACGATGAAGCCAACCAATGGTAAGTAATAGGCGGGCTCTAAGCCTGTGAGTGACGATGAAGCCAACCCATGTAATGTTATGTTATGTTAAGTAATTTTATAGAGCCCTCAACTCACCCTGGGGCATCTCGGCGCTAACTAGGAGGATGTACTGAGGGTAGAAAGATCCAAGAAAGCGAAAGGGGATGTCAAATGAGAACAGGAAAGCTTTCAGCTGTTTCCTAAAAATGCTTAGCGTTGGAATTTTAGGCAAAGCTGGAGGGAGCTTATTCCAATATCTTGGCGCCAGGTTTAAGAAGGCTCTACCTCCAGTGCGGATGAGGCGAATTCTGGGAACCTGAAGGAGATCCAGAGTACTGGATCTAAGTTTCCTACAGGGAGAATATTTTAATAGTTTTTTCCGCAAATAGAAAGGGCCTCTTTCGTTCAATGCATTATGTGTGAGACAGCAAATCTTAAAAAAGGATCTCTTCTTTATTGTTAACCAGTGTAATTCCCTCAGCAAAGGGGCCGAAGCCGATCCTGCCGGGCGATTTAAGATCAGTCGCGCTGCAGTGTTCTGAATGACTTGGAGTTTGACCAATTGGGTCTGTCCCACTTCTGCCAGCAGGGCATTGCCATAGTCCAGATGACCGATGACCATTGCCTGGACTAGAGTTCTGCGGTGGTAAGTGGGCAGATAAGGAAACATTTTCCTAAGAAGCTTTAAACCATAGTAACATGAACTTGCTGTCGCCGCGATATGATCCTTCATAGTCAAGGCCTGGTCCAATTTTGGACCTAGGTTTTTTACTGACTGTTTGGGGGAGGGGGCATGGCCCAATTCAACAGGCCACCAGTCATCCGACCATCTATCGATGGCTTTACCCATCAACATAACCTCAGTCTTTTCCGGGTTGAGTTGGAGACAATTTCTTGTCATCCAGTCGGAGATGGCAAGCATTCCGGAAGCAAAACGGATTTTGTCGAGCTCCCGGGTTTGGTCCGATGATAAACATAAGCTGAGTATCATCAGCATATGAAATTATCTCAAAACCCAGCTGCTCGACAATCCGTGCCAGCGGAGCCATGTATATATTAAAGAGGGTGCGACTTAAACAAGAGCCCTGAGGAACTCCCCTGTCAAGAAGCATTTTACCTGAGGAGTAGGGTCCCAGCATGACAGTTTGGGGTCTTTCGGACAGAAAATGTTCAAGCCATTTCAGGGCTGTCCCATTTACACCACAAGCCAGGGGTCTCTCCGTCAGCTTAGAGTGTGAAATAGTATCAAAAGCTGCAGGGAGATCTAGGAGGATCTAGGAGGATCAGAATTACTGACCCTCCCGCATCGACAGTTAATCTAAGAGAGTCGGTTACCGCCAAAACTGCGGTTTCCGTACTGAAACCTGGCTGGAAACCAGATTGCGAGGGATCCAAAATATGGTTATCCTCCAAATAAAAGCTTAATTGTTGATTAATAATGCTTTCCAGTATTTTTCCCAGCAATGGTAGCAGGGAAATGGGGCGGTAGTTACCAAGAATTGGGCGAACAAAAGCCTCCTTCCAGGTGGCTGGAATGGTACCGGTAAGGATAGAATGATTGAATATGTCTCGGATTACCGGGGCACAACTAGAGTCTAAAAACGCCATGATGTTAGGTGGACAAATATCTAATGGTGACCCGGATTTAGCCCCAACAAGGCCTTTTGTGACCTCCTCCATTGTGGCTTGTTCGAAACTATTTAGGGAGCTAGCTACTATCTTATTCTGCTCCTCAGGTTTGAGCGAAGATGCCAATTCAAGAGTGGTAGGCGAAGGGAAATTCGCGTACATTTTTAATATCTTCTCACGAAAATAGGTTGCCAAAGAATTACACAACTCCTGCGATTCCAATGGCATCTGCAGACTTTAGGGGAAACAAAGTCCCGTACTCTGCCAAACAGTATTTTCGGGGAATTGCTTGCATTATCAATATGATTAATGATAAACCGCCGTCTGGCAGCTTTTTAAATTCAAATGATATTTAGACAGGGACTGCCTATAGAGCACTGTGTTTTTATCAGTCTTACTAGTGCGCCACCTTCTTTCCAGTCGCCTACAGCTGGCCTTTTCCGTTTTAAGTTCCAACGAATACCAGGGAGTGGAAGATCGTCGTTGTAGAGAGCTCAGTTGTTTTTTGGGTATGACCGCCTCAAAGGCCGATTCTAAGGCGATGTTGAAAGTCTCCAGTTGTTTGGATACTTCCATAACATTAGTTGCCTGATCAGGGGAGAAAACTGTTGTAATCTTCTCTTAGGTATGCTGTGTTAAGGACCCTCCCAACGTGGAGTGTGGAGCGCTGTGTTCAGTGCATTCCACGTTCGACCTAGGAGTGGTGGATTCTGAGCTAGGCAGTTGATAACTGGCTGGCCTAGGGTGAGCATCGCTTTCCATGCAGGATAACTTGATTCAATAAAGAATTGCCATACCTCTTACCTGTGTTCATCTGGTGATTGGAGAGGACCTTCTTAACATTGGCGACGAGTTGGCCAGCGTTCCTGCAGTGGTAGCGGCTCAAGACCCACGCGGTGTGAACTTTGAAGCGTATCGTTGTCCGTAGGATTGCAGCGCTGTAATCGGAACTTCAATTCCTCTTGTTCAGGTGGTGGGGCATGTGTAGGTGGCGAGAATCCCTTGTTGACTGTGGGATGCTGGACTGTTGGTTTTGAACGTGAGGCCGACGCTCGAGCCATTGCTTACACACGCGCACAACAGCGCGCGAGATTCCACCTGACGTCACAGTATCCTGTGCCCAACTGACTTTAAAAAGAAAGAAGGCTTGCACGCTGCTCACGTTTACTAAACAAGCTCCACTTCCTTCAGATAGCACATCACCACGACGTCGGCGGCCATCTTAATAAAGTATTTTCAGTGCTTCGCATCAACTATTAATACTGCTTTGTGCTTTTGAACTTTACGCGGATTCGTCACTCGATCGATCAACGCGTATACCAAGAACAGTTCAGCGATCTGAGGTACACATTGCTTTAGTGAACTTTCGAAAGGATAAAATTTAGCGTCTTCTTTATTTTAAGCAGCGCAGTGTGTATGTGTGCTCAGAGCTCTTCATTCTTTTGCTGATCAAGTAATCGCAGTGAACTCACAGTAGCGATGGAATCACAAAGCTCAATTCTTTCACCTCCCATCTTTCTAGCATCGTCAGGACCTTTATCTATTGAATGGCAGGATTGGCTGCCCATGTTTGAAAATTATATTGATGCTCTTGATGGTTCCAAGTTTAGTGCAGCAAGGAAAAAAGCACTTTTGTTAAATAATTTGGGCAAAGAAGGTCAACGTATTTTTAAATACCTTCCACCTGCTACTTTACCTAATGGGAATGCTATTGAAGATGTGTATGTAGAAGCTAAGAAACGTCTTGAAACAAGGTTTGCCAAAGAAGTCAATATAGTCATGAATCGATATCACTTCTATACGCATAAACAAGAGGAGAATCAATCAGTTGCTGACTTTGTATCCAAACTTCGTGAACTATCCCTAAAGTGCAAATTTGGAGCAATGACAGACGAACTTGTTCGTGATCAGTTGATAGTACAATGTAAATGCAAGAAAACACAGGAACGTCTTTGGGCTGCAAAAAATCCCTCGTTGAAAGATGCCATTGATATTGCGAAAGTTCTTGAACAGTCTCAATATTGTATGCGTGAGCTAAAAAAAAAACAAGAAAATATTTCAGATAGTGTATCGAGTGTGTCTAGAGATGATTCAGATGTTGCAGCTGTATTTAGGTGAGGTAAAACGCCACGAAGAGGTAGACAACAAATCAGATTGTGTTACAGATGTGGTAGTTCATTTCATAATGCGGATTATACTAGATGTCCTGCAATAGGGAAAGGTTGCAAGAAATGTGGACGTAAGGGCCACTTTGCAAATATGTGTAAGCAATCTTTTAAACAGAGAGTGGCCACAATTGAAGGTAATGCTAATATCTTTTCTCATGACACGGATTCTTCGTGTGTAATCAGTACACCCCTTCAGCAGGTGGATAACATTTTAAGTGTGGATGATCCTGCTGATAGTATTCTAAGTGTTGATGACCAAATAGGTAGGAAGAATAGACCTAAAGCAGACTTCTTGATAAATGGGAAACCAGTGCAATTGATGGTGGACTGTGGGTCCATGTACACGATCATTCCAAAAGACATATATGATATGTCATGGACGGATGTTGTGTTATTACCCAAAGATATTAATCCTGGGGGTTACCAAGGTGAAACAATAAATTTGTTGGGATACATGAACTCCACAATAGAATTTGAGGGCAGATCCATACAAGGAAAAGTATACGTTGCCACTGAGGGACCACCTATCTTAGGGTGGATGCATCAATATGATCTTTCGATCATAGTTAATCCCAGAGCTCCTACTCAGGTGATGGTGATTGAAAATCCATCTTTAGGGAAAATTTTAGAGGAAGTGAAAGATGTATTCAGAGATGAACTAGGCTGTTTAAAAGGATATGTGCATAAAATAATTCTAAAATCCAATGCTATTCCAGTACAACACAAGGTGCGCAGGACACCCTTAGTAGCCAGGGAAGCAGTTAAAGAAATGTTGAAAGATTTGGGGGCATATCAACAAGGGCTTTATATCCGCTTTTTTGGCTTTAAAAGCCAAAAAAGCAGAGATAAAACCAGCGCCCTATCAACAACAGGGTGCTAACACGCAAATTTGCATGTTAGCACCCTTTTACTCTACGCTTCCCCTTGCATCTCTAATGAGATGCAAAGGGGGCGTTCCAGAGTAAAATAATAGGAGAAATGTCGCTAAGCGACATTTCTCCTATTATCAAGAATGTCGCTAACCCTGTTAGAGACAAAAAAAGCAGCACTAACCGCGGTTAACGCTGCTTTTTTACGTCTGCTAATTTTCAGACTTAGCCATGATATCCTATGGAAGGAGGATATCATGGCTAAGTTTGCCTGTCCCTATCAACAAGGTAACGTGTGATTATCGCTGGGTTTCCAGCGATAATCTCACGTTAGCCTGTTAGCGTGTAGATTTTTATCGCTATTGAGATAAGCGTTGGTAATAGCACGCTATCTCAGCGATAAAAATTCACGCTAGCCGGCGATAATTATCCTCACGCTAAGAGCGCTGAGCGATAATTATCGCCGGTTGTTGTTGATATGCCCCATGGTTACTTCGGGGGTAATAGAACCTGTGGAGAGCTCCATGTGGGTTTCTCCGGTTGTCATCACTGAAAAATCAGACGGAAAATTTAGATTCTGCATTGACCTTAGGTCACTTAATCAAAATGTAGTCGTAGACACCTTTCCTCTACCAAATATCAATGAGTTGATTCTGGCTTTGAGTGGTGGTAAGTTCTTTTCGAAACTAGATTTAAAAAATGCTTATCATCAGATCAAATTACATAACGAGTCCAAGCCACTCACAGCCTTTATCACCATGGATGGCATTTTTCAGTGTACTAGGATGCCGTTTGGCCTCTCTTCGGCTGCCAGCATTTTTCAGAGGGTGATGAATGTACTGTTTAAGGATGTTAATAACATTGTCTTTTTTCAAGATGACATCCTTATTTTTGGGGACACTCTTGATCAACATAATCATATGCTTAGAGAAGCTTTACTCAAAATAAGAGACTCTGGTTTAACTCTCAGACGTGAGAAATGCAAAATCTTCGTTGATAAAGTTGACTACCTAGGGTATGAAATTTCAGACCGGGGAGTAAAACCCAAACAAAATCTGCTGGATGCTATTCGCTTGGCCCCCATTCCCTCTGATAAGGACAAGCTGAGGTCCTTCTTAGGACTTATAGAGTATTTCTCAAAGTTTGTTAAGGATTTTTCAACCAAAACTGTTGCTATGAGATCCCTCCTAACCCCTTCGCTGCGGCGGTAATTCCGCCGCAGCGCTGGGGGGTGCGGGGGGGCAGCGCGGTGGCGCTGTGCTCATGACGGAGCCGCTCCGTCATGAGCCACGGTTGAGCTGTGCTCATGACGGAGCGGTTCCGTCATGACTCCGTTCAGTTGCGTTGTCCCCCCGCACAGGCAGGGAAACAGCGCCGCGTGGGCGGAGCGGCCGCCAACGGTCGTGGCATGACGGAACCGCTCCGTCATGAGCACACGGCAACCGTGGCTCATGACGGAGCGGTTCCGTCATGAGCGGGGAAGGGGTTAAAGAAGGGTGTCGCTTTCGTTTGGGGCACGTCTCATCAGACATGTTTTGAGGATATTAAGAAAAGTATTTGTGAAGCAGGTATTCTCACTCCTTTTAACACCAAACGCCAATCAGTACTCACTGTAGAAGCCAGTGCCACTGGTCTTGGAGCGGTTTTGGCTCAATTACATAATGGTCATGAAAAAACGGTGGCATTTGCATCTAGAACATTGACTGATTCCGAAAGGAATTATTCAGTGATAGAACGCGAAACTTTGGCGGCTGCCTGGGGGTGTGAATACTTTAGAACTTATTTATGGGGTTCCAAATTCACACTTAAATCAGATCACAAACCTCTCATCAAGGTGTTGTTACCAGAGGTACAAATAAGTGTTCGGCAAGGTTGGCTAGATTAGCCTCTCGCCTTCAGGAGTATTGCTATGATATAGTTTACATTCAAGGTTGGAGAAATGTACAAGCCGACTGCTTATCGAGATTGTCTCTTGATTGGGAGACTGTTGATAAAACTGCTGTTTTAAAGAAACAAAGCGAAGGGGCTGTAGAATCTGTACAAGATGTATTGAGTGTGTTTGAATCTCAAGCCATTACAAAAGCAGATTGGATAAGAGAAATGTCATCAGATAATTCCATGTTAGAGCTAAAACGTTTGATTCTCTTAGGTGGTAGAAGAGAAAGCTCAGTCTCTCCCTCCACTAGACCTTATGTAAAGATTCTGGACGAGCTATCTGTATGTGGAGATGTAGTAATCATGCGAGGGGAATTGTTTATTCCACCTGTGGCGTTAAGACATAATCTAATCAGCTTGGCTCATGAAGGGCATCTGGGCCAAACAAGACAAAAAAAAGATTGAGAGTGAATTGGTGGTGGTCCGGTATGGACTCAGATGTAGATTCTGTAGTTGCTCATTGTGAGGTTTGTAAGGAGAGTGACAAACGTTTGAAAGTGGGGGTCCAAGCCTCCATGGGACACATAACTGATCCAGGTCAACCATGGCATAGCATCTGATTAGACTTTATCGGACCCATGAATGATCTGAAGGAGAGTTTACGTTTTGGTTTGGTGGTGGTTGATGTCCATTCAAAGTGGTTGATAGTTAAGTTCCTGAAAGATATCACCACATCAACTACTATCAACACTTTAAAGGAAATTTGTAGGGAGGAAGGTATACCCTCAATATTGATAACGGACAATGGTACTCAGCTGACGTCTGATGAGATGCAGACATTTTTGGGGTCCTTTGGCATCAAACATGTTCGCACCTCCCTTTACAATCCACAAGGCAACGGGATGGTTGAGAGGGCAAACCGTCTCATTAAAGGTACCATTCAAATGGCCATGTCTAGTGGAAAAGGGGTTGATTGGTTAGTTTCTGAAATGCTTTGGGCATATCGCTCGAGTGCGCATGGAGTGACAGGCAAGACACCGTTCGAAATGATGCGGGGTAGAATTCCCAACACCAAACTTGTTCCCACATGGATTAAGGAGATTGTGTTGAGAGATTCCACACCCAGTAGTAGTTCTTCCTTCTCTTCTCAACATGGAGGGTGCACTGAGAAGAAATCTGGGAAACATATTTCCTCTGGTGATTTGGTAAAAATACGCAGTGGTAGACCAGGTGCACGGCTTTCAAAATTGTTAGGTCCTTACAAGGTCAAACACACTTTACCTTATGGTGTGGTTTTGGATAATGGAGACAAATGGAATTATAGACGTGTTGCTCTGTACCAGAAGGGAAGTATTAGTGACAATGTCAGAGAGGAAGGTCAAGACACTGGTCGTAGCAACACTTTCTTATCTATGTCTGACCCTGATTTATTGAGCAGTCCTCTTGACAGTGGTTCCGCTCATGTGGGAAGACAAGGGGGTGGTGATGCCTCTGTCTCTTCGAATGAGGCTGAATCAATAGTTCCTGTTGCAAGAGAAGTGAGGCATGTGAGAGGTTGCCATCCTCCAGGTTATTTGAAAGATTACATATGTAATTGATGTTCATATTTTAGGTTTGATTACTTGTATCTTTGAGTTCTCCTCTAAAGTGTTTAAGTGACTATTGCATTACTTGTACCATGTAATTTTGGGGGAAAAAAAGTATCTGAATGTTAATTACTTCTTTCATTCTTTTTCTCATACTTCTTTCATTCTTTCTCTCATCTTTTCCTAATCTTCTTATTCTTACTTTCAGTTTATTTCCTTCAGTTTTTGTTTTCACCTATTTGTGTAAGAGGAGAGGATGTGTTGTGATCTTCTCTTAGGTATGCTGCGTTAAGGACCCTCCCAGCATGGAGTGTGGAGCGCTGTGTTCAGTGCATTCCACGTTCGACCTAGGAGTGGTGGATTCTGAGCTAGACAGTTGAAAACTGGCTGGCCTAGGGTGAGCATCGCTTTCCATGCAGGATAACTTGATTCAATAAAGAATTGCCGTACCTCTTACCTGTGTTCATCTGGTGATTGGAGAGGACCTTCTTAACAAAAACCTCATTAAATGCCACTAGAGAGAGATTGCGCCAGATCCTCCGCTGCTCAAGATCTTGTCTAATAGGTCGTCTGGAACTGTTTTGGCATGACTGTTGTGTATTGATTGTGATCATAAAATGGTCTGTCCAGAGAATGGGTTCTGGAGGATCACATCGTATCTGGTCTGTGTTGGGAAAGACCAGATCTAATAGATGGCCTGCACTATGGGTGGAGCCTTCAACTCTTTGGGTAAGTGCCATAAGTTCGAGGGAGGAAAAAAGTTTGTTTACTTCAGGATCAGCAACATTTTCCCCATGGAAATTGAAGTCGCCGAGCAAAAGGAATTTATTTGCAGCCAGTACATGTAATGCGAGATGTTCTACCAGAAGATCTGCAAATTTCGCTCTAGGTCCTGGGGGCCGATATACTAAAGCACCATACCAGGTGTCGGAAGGGGACAAGGAAACTTTAAAAATACCTAATTCTAAGCAATCATTACTAACCGTGAAGACACATTTCACATCCACATTGTTTTTAAAAGCAATGGCAATACCACCTCCTATGTTATTTTCCCTATCCAAGTGAATACATTTATAATTCTCTGGTATAGCCAGAGTGATCATGGCGTGGTTTGTGGGGGATAGCCATGTTTCAGTAAAAAAACACAAAGCAGGATCATGTGAGACCATCATGTGCCATATTTCAAATGGATGTTTGGCAAGGGATCTAACATTGCACAAGATATTTTTGCGGAACATGGCGACTGGCTCTACCATTCTGCCCCGAGCTGAAGAAGCTCCTGCAGATATTGCCATTTGAAATTGACAATGATTGCAGTTAACCGGCCCCTCCAAGATGAGCGGGAGCTTCTGAGTGCAATTCAAATGAGAACAATTATTTACTTGAGCACGCGTTTTAATTTGAATCAGAGAATCAGCAGAACAGTATAGGGAGGGTAAATTTACCATGGTAGTGGCAGCATTTCTGGCCTATGGGCTCATTTGAGCGCGGACGGGCGCAGACAGGCTTGCTTTTGGCGCGCCGCCGGCGCGCCCCGGGCACGCCCACTGCACGCGCCCGCTGCGCGTATGTGTTTGTGGTGCAGATCAGAGCTTCCGAATCCCCTCTACTTCCACGGACGGAATGATTTCACAGTCACACACGCATACACACATCACACGCTGGTGGGGCCCATTACACCAACATTCACCCTAAATCACACTATCCGTGCCCTGTAAAGGAGAAACACCTTCCACATATGCTCTGTCTAATCTGCCTGTACTTTGAGGTCAATGCGACCAGCTAGTTGCTGTGGATCTAGCAAAATACATTTCAAAGAATTCACAATAGAATCAATAAACATGACCTGAAATAATCACCCGAGACAGAAATTCAAACAGATTGTTCATTTATCTAAAATTTCAAGAAAAGCCAATTAAATGCAAATTTCATTTATCTCATATTTACCTATTTTGTCTAAATGTCAGATCCTAAGTCAGAACTGGTCCTCTGGAGAAAAATTAGAGTTTTCTGCCGTCATGAAGAGTCTTCGTCCTCTCCGTCAGCATAGGGACCTCGCATCATCAGCTCGGGAAGAAGTGGCACTAGACCTCTCTAGTCTACAATTATTTATACTGAATTTTACATTCTATAAAGTAACATTTCTTTATTCAGAACGGATGAATGGCGGAAATAATGTCATTTTGGTACTTTTTCGATACTATACGGGAGGTTCTCACACATAGATTGTCCCAAATAATGAATAGCAGAATTGAACGTCCATGACTAATTCGCTACATCTACGGATGTCTCTACGAGGTGAATTTGTATCAAAAATGGGTTCACACTAAGTTCGTATCAACTTTTCCGTCTTTCAGGGGCTTTTGGCAGATGTCCCAGACTTGTCATCATGCTTATGGCTTTTCAGTTCATCGGAGGTGCAAGGTCACAGGCAGAGCGAAGCCTTTCTGTAAATTTCCAGCAACTCCAATGCAGGCTGCGGGTGGTGGCCATTTTGTGGCAGGCCACAATGGACAACTTTAAGCAAAATAGATATAAAACAGAATTACTGCATAGAAATGATTATACAGTGTTATTCCCCTGCTAAAACCCTTATGTGTGTGTATTTATCTAGCCATTTGCGACATCAGAAGCCATTAATGCATATTAATTATAAGCGCAAACACAATAACATCACATAAGCAATATCGATTTCTGTCAATTTGCTCACCAACTTAGTTCACTTATTATTGTAGCCATGCAATAGCATTCCCACGTGTAATTCTCTTGTTAATACGGTTGATTAGACAACATTTGACAAACTTTTAATACGTAATAATTAATCAGTAGTACTTTTAGTTATAACATGCGAAAATGAAACAGGTATTCGGTTTTAAAGTAAAAACCCTGCTCCATCATTTGCATCCTCTCTAATATAGCCAGAGGAGCAAAACACTAGCGCGCTGATGTCAATATTCCCCCAAGATGTCCGCCCGCTCTCATGACGGAGCAAGTGTGTGCCTTCCCTCCCAAAACCCAGCACCTGATCGGCTCAGTGACAGGCAGTGACCAAGGGTCCAAGAATAGCAGGATTAAAAAGACGTGAGTGAAATAAAATTACAAATAACATACAGCGCAAACTTTACAGCGTGTAACAGCTCCCGGCTTCCGCCTCAGGAGACAATCTTCCTAGTGTTGTGCGCACGCGTTTGCTTCCTCTCTAATAGAGCCAGAGGAGCAAAACACTAGCGCGCTGATGTCAATATTCCCCCAAGATGTCCGCCCACTCCCGTGACGTGTATGTAAATTAGTGGTTGGGCTCTATGCCAGAGACACTGGCGTAGCTAGGGGGGGGCGAGGGGGGCGGTCCGCCCCAGGCGGCACAATTTTGGGGGTGGCCGCGCGGCACTGGTCGCCTGTTGCGGCCGTGGCGGCCTTTATAATTTATTTTGGTACACTGTGTCCCCAAATAAATTATAACGGATGCCGCGGCCGCAACCGGTCACCAGTGCCGCGCGCGCGGGCGCGACCCAGTTTGAAAGTGTGCGCTGAGCGCACTTAGCACTTACCAGCCTCCAGGGCCGTCAATCACTCTTGTAGCGCGAGCGCTACCAATGACGGCCCTGGGCAACGTAAAAAAAAAACATGAATTTATTTTGGCCAGCCCTGCCCTCGCGATGAGAACGGCGTAGCAGTGATGCGTCACGCGCTTCACGCTACGCGCTCTCGCGCTCATTCTGGCCTGGGGGCAGTCTGCTGATATCTGGGTGATGTGATGGCGCTGGAGACAGGTCTGGCGGCTAAAGAAGTTCGAACCAACCTCGCCCCTGCCTGCCATAGAGACCCTGGAAGTGGAACGAGTCACGAGTGAGGTAAGAGAAGAGTTTTCTTACAGGGCTTTAAGTGTGATGAAAAAACTAGGGGGGGGGGTGTCTCACAAAGGGGGGTGGCCGATTTAATTAAGGACGTGGCTTTAAAACACTTACCCTTAGCATAGTGTGCCGCCTGACTTGTATTTTGCTGTTTGTCATTGCATTCAGCTATGTGATACAAGAAGTAACACCATACCTACAACCATATTGCCAGCACTCCCTTCTTTGATAACCGTTGCTGGCATATTTTTCAGTTTTTTCCCCATGCATAGAGCGAAAGAAAAAAAACAGACTGGTAGTTTGCAAACTACTGGGGGTCTCTCTTGCCATCTCAATAGAGGACGCACTCTTACTACGTCATCACAAGGCCTTTCCCCCTCTACCTTTGCTTCTGCCTCCCTTAGGTGGGTGCTGCTTCTCTCTGCATAGTGGGCTGTTATCAGGACTTCCACAAAGCATGTGAACAGTGTGATCACCAATACAAAAGTCTTCACTGGCTATTCGCACAACAGCTGTTTTCTAAGTTTTGGTCGTAAACCTGGAGGACAACTAGATTTTTAAATATATATATATTTATTTATTTTCTTTTATTCCCAGTGATGCTTTGGATAAAGTAGCCCCAAGAGAAATCTTGTCATAGCTTCAGAACGAGCCATTTTGTGTTTTCAGACAGATATCGAGTTGTGAGAAATCTGGCATGGGAGGTGGGGTACAGGCAGCCACAGTCTCTTGTACCCAGAGGGAGTTGTGCTGTGGATGCCTACATGTTGCCGCCCTTCAGATATTTACATGCTCCCCAGAGATCTGAAGCAGAGCACACTTCTTTCACTTATTCCAGAAATAGGGATGCTCTAGTTTGTATCATTGCTGCTTTCGGATCATCGCTGCAATTACTGCCCAAGTGATGAATAATGTAAATAAAACTGATTCATTTTTATTTTTTTGATACCTACGACCAGGCCCGGTTCTAGAGGGTGGGCCAGGCCCACCCAAGGATTGCCCTGGCCCACCCTAGGCCATTGTGAACTGGAAAATGAGCGTTTTTCATGATAATCCGATGATCCGAATGTCTCACAGTGTCTTGAAGCCCCATTGTGCCCTGCTGCTCTCTTTTTGAATTGCAAGCGCAGCAACATTGTGGTATTATCACCAGGGCTTTAAGTGGAAGCTTTTTCAATATTATATGTAACAAGCCATAGTTGCAGCTTAGTTATCTTATGCAACTAATAACCATTGACAAAGCCAATAGTCCTGACTTGTTGTAGGCTAGAATAGTAGTATAGAAGTTTAATATGCCTGCAAAGCACATCATGTAATATGCAGATGACAGATTTTTTTTTATGTAGTTGGGTAAGGTTACTGCTTTGAACACCGATCCTTTTGTTACTTGCAGTTCATACATAGTAAACCTTTTAATATAGCACAGTGAGCTATTTAGGATATGTGACTGCTACAACTTTTAACCCTCACTGACTCATGCAACACATCTTGTACACTGATTTACACGCTTGCATGATTTTTTTTCAATCTGTATGTTATGTAAATCGCTCTGACACTGCATAGGGATGTGTAGCATTATAAAAGAAAGTAAAATAGTGCTATTTAAATTGTGTGTAAATACTGGGACCGACCAACACATCTGAGATACTTACAGTTCATGCACTTACATAAAGGGGCCTAACAAAGTCAAAAGCATGCCTCTCTTAAGTACCTGTGAAGAGATAACCAGCTGTGTGCTTTTGTTTCCCTCCGTTGTATTTACATTTAAATGTGAAGTTCCAGGCCACTCGATCAAAAGGAGGCCTAAAGGCACCTTAACTTGCCCTTTATCGTTGTTCCAGCTGGAGATAAATATGAAAAAAAAACCTTGCTGCCTGCACGTTGCTGCTGGGAATGAAAAGCAGACAATGTGCAGGTGCTGCTGAACTTGTCTAGGAGTCTGAAAATTACACCTGGACAAGTTCAGCATATTTCTGTGGGGCCAACTTCTTGGCAGGGTGGACAGCGTTCACCCTGTGAAAATAATGGGTGGACGCTGTGCACCCCGGCATTGTGCCCTGGTTGGTGTCTTTCAGTGGCTGCATGGTTGTTTCAGTCCGAGTCCTGGCGATTCACAAATAGAAACTTACCTAGACTTTTACCTGCTCATCTACTAATGTAACAGACAGGCTAAAACCCTGAGTAGGAACCGAATGGCTATCTATACATCATCCTGAGCAGTAGTTAATGCAAAATTAATTCACACAACCTTTTGGACTTTGGAGTGTATTTTTATCCAAGGCGAGGGGTTAGTCGACCGATGGCTCTGACAATTTCTTTTGGTCATAGAAGTCAAGGTGTTTGAAAGAATGACAAGCTGGGACGTGTGCAAGCCTTGCAGTTCTTTACTTGACACATTATTATCATTTTACTGTTCTTGTTGACTTTTAACACTGTTGGTTACCATGAAAGTAATGCGAAAACAAAATCGCAGAAAAATGTAATGTTTCTGGTTTCTTCTGAATATTCAAGGAGTGCCGCAGCGCTGGAGCAGTTTGTCCCGGGTCTTGGATAGAGTTGAACATGCTCCCATGGCTCCTACAGCTGTGTTTGAGGATTGTGATGATAATGCGTCGCCCCTCCCTGTTTTTTAGCTTTGGGCCCCCGGGCAGGCTGTGCACCATGTGTGTTCTGAGGCTGCTATGAAGGAGAGATGCACTATTAAAAGCTGTTTTTGGGTCCCAGGAGCACACGTTTTTTCATTCCCTGGAGTTGGTTGCTAGTGCTTAAAGTAATGACAGGGCGCGACACCTGGTTGTTGCCTTTGGGCCACCAGAGTGGGCTTTGTATCTGGTCTGTGTTGGCAAGGTGGAGCTGACTGACCCCTTTGTGCTGCGTTTAGTTCTAAGGGCACACAGTGAGTCATTCCCTGTGAATAATTAATTTGCTGTTTTTGAAAGACAAAGAATCACAGGCTTTGACACTGTTACATTGGTTTTGGGTCCCCAGACCACATCACGTTTGTGCAGGTCCCCACTGCTTTAATGGAGGGACCATGATGTATGGTCATTTAATGTAAATGTGATGTATTTGTATAGCGCGCAGCTACCCGGAGGCATCCTGGCGCTTGTACTCATACCGCTGTGGAACCCTTCCTGGTTTTTCCTATGAGATGTCCACTCCTGGGCACCCCAAGGTGAAAGCCAGGCATCATTTGCGCTGTGGGGGCCGTTGTGGAGATTAAGCAAGCTATTGCCCAGAGTTGCAGAGTGGGTGGGACCCATGATCAGAATAGGCACCAAGGCGAGAATTATCGGGTCCGGGGAAATTGAGCCCAAGAGCCGCCGAGGCGGGAATTGAACCCTGGTCCAGGCCAGACCTCTGCATCAGGGTCTGCCGCTCTAACCATTGAGCCACACTTCTCCACTGTCAGCTGTAGATGATGGATCCCTGAACAGTGTCATGTATGTGCATGTTTGCATTGTGCTGAGGGGATTACCAGGTAATTGTTTACGCAGCTCTCTGAAGGATGGCACATGCGGTTTTTCTGAGTCCCCAGATGGATCATGCAGTCTGTGTATTCTCTTTTGTACTGCCAGTCACTGGTCTATTCAACTGTGTAGCCTTGGACCGCGTCATGTATGTGCATGTGATTTGCTTGATCGAGGTAACTATTAGCGGCAATACTATGTGTCTCTCGGACCTCTTTCAAGTGCTCGCCCTCCTTTTTCCCCAGCACCCCCCCCCCCGCCTCTCCAGGGGCGGCAATCTGAGGGATAGCCCCGGGCGCCACAAGCTCTAGCTACGCCTCTGGCCAGAGAGTGACAATGGAGCCAACCAATGGTAAGTAATGGGCGGGCTCTAAGCCCTCTTTAAGTTTTTCTATGTTAACAAAAGATCTGGCCAGCGAGAGCACATGCCCTGCCTCAAACGAGACCTAAAAAGAGATGGGATTGAACTCTGCTTGTCATAATTTGTAAAAAGATATATAATTTTTGAATTAGTGCATTTACCTAGTTCACTGATCCCTTCCATGCCACCATCATAAGGGAACTCAGTCCTTTCCTAACACCATCCTGGGTAACACTGGTAAACGCAGCACTAACAAAGGATGCTGTCTCGGTCACCAACTTTTGAAAACAAGCATTTGCAATACAATAGGTCTCGCATTAGGAAAGTTTGAGCTTTTTGTATTGTAAATTGATTAATTTTTTATTTATGTGTTGGTATTGAAAATATTGAAATTACTAGCTTTCTCATGTACAATGCCAATAGTTTTAACTGTTGCAAATGTGACACCTATAGCATTTGTAATGCAATATGTGTTGTATTTACGTGACTTAGATGTATTGATATTACAAATAACAATGGCTTTTAATTATTGCAAATAATTAATACTTAAATAAAAGTTAATATAAATTATAATGGCAATCGTTAAGTTTGTAAGCGCAGAAAGCGTGCAGGGTAAACTTATTATTTTGGTTGTTTGAGACTCAGATCTGGGCAAAGCTGCAAGAAAACACGGCGGGGGGAGGGCGGTTGAGAGATAGGCGAGAGGCATATGTGTGTGGCAAACACTGTTGGGGCGCGTGACATATAGATCTGGGCAAAGCTGCAAAAAAACATATGGTATCTTAAATCCTTAGACGCAGAATTAATGGAGCTCATGTTATCGACCTTAGAAGGATGAAAAGGGAATGAGCGCGGCCTATGTTAAGTTTGTAAACGCAGAAAGCGTGCAGGGTAAATTATTTTTTGGGGTTGTTTGAGACGCAGGGGTGCGTGTGATCAGTGCCTGTGTGTGTGAGCAGTGGGGCTGTGTGTGTGAAGTGCCTAAAGTTGCAAGAAAACATGTGGTTATTTAAATCCTTAGACGCAGAATTAATGGAGCTAATGTTATCGACCTTAGAAGGATGAAAAGGGAATGAGCGCGGCACATGTTAACTTTGTAAGCGCAGAAAGCGTGCAGGGCAAACTTATTATTTTGGTTGTTTGAGACTCAGATCTGGGAAAAGCTGTAAGAAAACACGGAGAGGGGAGGGCGGGTTGTGTGCTGAAAGGCAAAGAGAACACGGGCATGAAAGTGAAATCGATGGATGGCAATGCGTCCGTGAGACTAGTCCTGTGGTGGGGGAGGGACAGTTGTGAGAGGCGCCATGAGGAAACAATCTCTCGGCATGCTGTGGCGGGGGCGGGGAAGCGCATTCCAAGCGGGGGAGCGGACCCTTTGAAGTATGATGCCGAGGCTGTGGCTACACGTGCATGCACCAGTGGGCTGAAGCGCTTCCCCAAACGGATTGCATGGCGGTACGATGCACGTGATTGTGCGCGTGCTCGCCATGCAATCCACTTTTGCGAGCACTGTGAAATGCCCCTCACTAGAGTCTCGCATAGCGATTGCGTAAACGCAATAGCTAGGCGAGACCTAAAAATGAGGTGCTGATTCTGAATATATCGGCAGATACCTACCTGTTTCAAACATATCCTTTCTGGCAAAAACCCTGGAAAGCTACGTCGCGAACCAGCTACTAAAAAATCCTTACTGATACCAATCGCCTCAGGGACTTCGAATCAGGTTCTATCCCAGCTGCAGCACCGAGGCTGTAGTGCTTCGAGCTATGGATGAAGCAGTCATTCTCCAGGACAACGTTGGCTCCTGCCTTCTCACCCAGCAGGATGTCTCTGCGGCATTCGACATGGTCAACAATCCATCCTTCTACATATCTGGGTGAGAGAATAGATTCAGAGGGATGGAACGAACTGGTTTCATTCATACCTGACACCCAACGCCAATCCATAGATATCGACGATTACTGCGTCGCCGCCGCACCTCTCCAATATGGCGCAGTGTAGGACTCTGTACTACTGCCTGTGCACCTCAATGCATACATAGAGCCCCTTGATTTTTAAACATTCCTGCCTCTCCTTCCAAGTCTGTGAAGATCCATGCAGCGTTGGCAAAGTTACAGCTCACAGATGTGAGAGCAGCTCTGAAGCAGCAGGCAGACACGCCTCAGGACCCAGGAAGTGCGACCATGTGTCACTGGAACAGCAACAGGCACCGGGGAAAGCGCAAAGAAGTCAAACATGGTTTATGCACAAATAGCCGCAAGCATCGGTTGTGTGCTAAGTGCGGAGGCATCGGTTGTGTGCTAAGTGCAGAGGCATCGGTTGTGTGCTAAGTGCAGAGGCATGGGTTGTGTGCTAAGTGCAGAGGCATGGGTTGTGTGCTAAGTGCAGAGGCATGGGTTGTGTGCTAAGTGCAGAGGCATCGGTTGTGTGCTAAGTGCAGAGGCATCGGTTGTGTGCTAAGTGCAGAGGCATGGGTTGTGTGCTAAGTGCAGAGGCATGGGTTGTGTGCTAAGTGCAGAGGCATCGGTTGTGTGCTAAGTGCAGAGGCATCGGTTGTGTGCTAAGTGCAGAGGCATCGGTTGTGTGCTAAGTGCAGAGGCATGGGTTGTGTGCTAAGTGCAGAGGCATGGGTTGTGTGCTAAGTGCAGAGGCATCGGTTGTGTGCTAAGTGCAGAGCGCCACTTCTACGGGCCAGAGCTCCGCCCCATAGTCAGTAGGAGCAGGTAATGCTAAAGTCCATACATGTCGGTTCTACAATCATACACTTTCCCTGGAGGAATAAACACAACTGAAACTACATCATTCTAGAAACGAAAGCGCAGGGGTTGGGTCCCATCACAGGGAGAATGCAAGAAGAGCTTGGAAGAGAAACAGTAAGTTTGGGTAAAAAGGCTGCCACTAAACCAGCAGTTCTCGCTTCGTTGCGCCATCTTCACAACGAGGCTACTCTTAGTAACACAATTGAGCTAAATGTGCATCGTACAACACGGGGAAACAAACTGGCAGGGAAATTAAAATAAGTATAAATGTGCAATAATGCGAAGGCTTCAGTGTAAACCCAATTCACTAACAGACAGAAAGTTGTATGAAAAGTTTACGTCCTCAGTCACAATTCTTGATCTCCTGGTCCTGGCTTCTGATCTCAGCTCCAAGCCTCCTCTCTTAAATCCGCTTGCATCACCCACAGAGCCCTCCAGTCAGACTCTCGGAATCACCTCAAACAGCACGGCCCATCAGAGCGTCCTCCTCACTTCTTGAGTTCCCAAGAAGCTGAGGACCTGGCTCTTCGTATAAGCACCTTGAGACCACACACCTGCCCAAGCGCCTGGATACACGCTCGAGTCAGAAGGGCGCTATACAAATCAACACAACATAACATAACACCCAGGTTAGAGAATTGCGTTCACCTCCTCTTAGAACAACCCCCTCTTAAGAATGTGAACTAAAAAGATGCTTTCTAAGCAACACCTCTAGGCCTAATCTACCGCCTCTTAAGAGTTAACACTAATCTACCGCCTCTTAAGAGTTAACACTAATGTACCGCCTCTTAAGAGTTAACATTAATCTACCGCCTCTTAAGAGTTAACACTAATCTACCGCCTCTTAAGAGTTAACACTAATGTACTGCCTCTTAAGATGTACCACCTCTTAAGAGTTAACACCAATGTACCACCTCTTAAGAGTTAACATTAATCTACCGCCTCTTAAGAGTTAACACTAATGTACTGCCTCTTAAGATGTACCACCTCTTAAGAGTTAACACTAATCTACCGCCTCTTAAGAGTTAACACTAATGTACCACCTCTTAAGAGTTAACATTAATCTACCGCCTCTTAAGAGTTAACACTAATGTACTGCCTCTTAAGATGTTCCACCTCTTAAGAGTTAACACTAATCTACCGCCTCTTAAGAGTTAACACTAATGTACCACCTCTTAAGAGTTAACACTAATCTACCGCCTCTTAAGAGTTAACACTAATGTACCACCTCTTAAGAGTTAACACTAATGTACCGCCTCTTAAGAGTTAACACTAATCTACCACCTCTTAAGAGTTAACACTAATGTACCACCTCTTAAGAGTTAACATTAATCTACCGCCTCTTAAGAGTTAACACTAATGTACTGCCTCTTAAGATGTACCACCTCTTAAGAGTTAACACTAATCTACCGCCTCTTAAGAGTTAACACTAATGTACTGCCTCTTAAGATGTACCACCTCTTAAGAGTTAACACTAATTTACCGCCTCTTAAGAGTAAACACTAATGTACCACCTCTTAAGAGTTAACACTAATCTACCGCCTCTTAAGAGTTAACACTAATGTACCACCTCTTAAGAGTTAACACTAATCTACCGCCTCCTAAGAGTTAACACTAATGTACCGCCTCATCATAGTTAACACAGAGACAAGATACTCTGGGGCATATTTACAAGGGAAGTGGTGGAGTGAGGAGTTAGCCTTCCTGGCTTAACGCCTCATTCCACCACTTCGGAAATGCAGGGTTGCACCGTATTTACAAGAATATGGTGCAGTGTTTCCCACTGCGCTGGCGCTACATTTAGCAGCCTAGTGCCAACACAGGCACCCTTGCTGGGTGTCTCCGTGCAGGGGAAAGATTGTTTATGTGCAGGACGGACCCCCTACCTGCACATAAACAATCTTTAAATGGCATTTTGTGACTTCTATATGTGTTGCTTAATGCAGCACACATGAAAGTTGCAAAACAGCATTTTTTCTGATGATTGTTTATGTGCAGGAATGGGGACCTTCCTGCACATAAATAATCATTGGCTTTTGCAGTTTTCATTTGTGCTGCACAACCTAGCACACATGTAAACAGCAAAAACGAGTCGAAATGAAACATTTCTCCTCATTGCACCAGGGTAAGACCAGGTTTTCCCTGGTCTTAATTCTGGCGCTACCTACTATTTACGCCTCCCTTGTAAGTAGGGGGCAGCTTCAGAATCAATGGGTGTTGCGGTGGAACGCCCACTGCAAAAACCATTGCCCTCCCCTTTCACGCTAAGCCTAGCGCGAAAGGGGGCCTTATTTACAAGGAAGCGTTGAGACACATTAAGTGTAAATAAGGCAAAGCCCCTATCACCACAGGAACGTCGTAAAAAGTGACTTTCCCGTAGCGATAGGGGCTTGCAAATACACCCCTCAGAGGGAAGCCTTATTATCCACTTCGATGCGTGTGACGGAGCGGTTCCATCATGCGCGTCGGTCGCGCTGTGCGTATGACGGAACCGCTCCGTCACGGCCCCGCCCGCGCACGGAACCTTCAGCACGGCGCGGTAACCTGCGCCGCTCTGAAGGGGTTAAAGGCCCCAATCAAAGCATCCACCACAGCCCCAGCTGAGTCCCTTCTCTTCAGAAAACACCTATCTTTGCATGTCATGTTTTCACAGAATTTATTTGTATATGGTTTCTGTGTTTTTCTTCAACTGTGTGCACAGTTTTGATCCTTCTCTTCATCACGATGGACCTTTTCCCTGAGTAGTAAGAGACGTCCAATCTTCACAAAATGTATGGATTTCTACAAAAAGGTGAGCTTTGTGGACCTCAGATGCAACAGTAATCCACGCACTTAATGAAACTACATGGTAATCACCAACATTGCACGAGCCTGTAATCCCGCACTTCAATCCATAGAAACAGTATCTGACATGTTGGTGAGCAGATCGTAAGGGTCAGAAAGGGGACAAACCCGGACTATGTCAAATGAAGTTTTCAGGAGGAAAAAATACATAAGGGCATATGTACAATAAACTGGCATAGTGTGGTGTACCTCCGAAATTGCTAACGCTGCACTTCGTCAGTTAAAAAACACAGGGATGTGTAGTATTCACATGAATGCAGCGCACCCCTGCGTTTCTCCTAGCGCTGGTGCGAAATCTAGCTGCCTATAGCCAAACCAGGCAACCTTGCGCCACAGTGCCTGGGTGTCCGGGTTGCAGGAAATGATTGTTCATGTGCAGGAATGTGTCCCTTCCTGCACATAAACAATTCATAATGGTGATTTGTAACTTCTATGTGCGCTGCCTCCTGCAACACACATGGAAGTTGCAACTCGTCATTTTTTAATGTTTGTTTATGTGCAGGAAGGGAAACCTTCCTGCACATAAACAATCATACATGGTGTTTTGCTGTTTCTATGTGTGTTGCATAATGCAGCGCACATGGAAAGAGCAAAAACGAGGAGAAATTAACCATTTCTCCTCATTTCGCTAGGGTAAGACCAGGCTTTCCTCAGTCTTCATTTTGGTGATGCCCATATTTACACCTCCCTTGTAAATAGGGGGCAGCATCACAATCAATGGGTGTTGCATGGAACGACCACCGCAACACCCATTGTCCGCCCCGTTCACGCTAAGTGCTGCGTGAATTGGGGCATTATATACAAGGCAGCGTTAAGCCACATTAGGTGGCTTAACTCAGCCGTATAAATAAGGCGACGAGCTTATCGCCTTATAAAAGTGACGTTCTGGCAGCCATAAGCCTTTGAATATGTGCTCCATAGTTTTCTCAAATTTATGTGCCAAAAACGATGGAATTTGTAGTTAATTGCTAAACTCCTACCATCCTGTGTTCTCAACCTTCACTCAATACGAACTGTCCCTGACACGTGAGAGGACATGTTCTTTGGGACTGTAAGTGGCCCAAGATTACAAATGTGTCAAGTGACATTTTCAGGACCCAAGATCAGTGGAATTTGCCATGAGGGATGGTTACAACATGCAGGCCCGGTTCGGAACACTTAGAACCCAACCACCACAGGCAGGTTTGAGAAGAAGGGACACAAGGGAATGAATCAAGATGTGACTGCATGTCTACTTTGTTGCACCTAGAATACCATGCAGGCATCGAACTGTGGCTAGAAAAGGGGACTTTCCTCATATATGGGCGCTAGAAATTACCAGAATTTTCGGTGAATGGCAAACGTCCTACCAGCTTGGGTTCCATTACCTTTCAATTAAAAGCAATGCCCACTTCGGTGTTGGGCATGATCAGGCGAGAACCACAACTACGTCCAATTATATTTTGAAGAAGAAAAGTTGCAGCATTTTGACTTGCGGATCGCTGCAGTACTCTGGCTGTCACCAAAGGAAACCTACTAATCTAAAACATTTTTGTTAAAACGCATACATTAATCAGATGTATGTACGATAAAACAGAGACATTTGAATCCAACAGTAAAAGTCCTAGCATTCTGCTTTTCCACACTTCTCCCGATAGAAATGGTATCCACATTTGAGGATGGGAATAACGTACACGTGAGGTACCTCTGTGTGGTAGTTTGTAGTAGGTACGTATGCGTGTGTGCGTCATGGAATAGTCGTGAATGGAATGGGAGAGTAGAGCGCGAGATGACGGAATATGGAATGGGGCAAACGGCAGTGAAGGGGAGGAGCCGGAGGGAGGCACCAATGAACCTCATCGCTCCACCTATTTTGGAAATGAAAAAAAATGACTTGTTGAACTTCAGTGAAGTTTCTCATCCTTATTACAATGACAACAAGTTGAAGTAACGTTGACGAAGCAAAGTATTGCGTCCACGTCTTGGAAGAAGATTGGTGAGTGCGTAACGAAGACTTGGGCATCCTGAGCCTAGGTGCTGTGGTACTAGTCGTGCGACACTTGGGGCCCGATTCACAAGAAAGGATGGAAATGCACCGTATTTCATAAATCCAGTGCATTCCTCCCCTCTCACAATGGTGTAGGGCCAGGGTCGGAATGGGCAGGCAGGCAGTCGGGCATTGGGCGATGGGGCGGTGCCTCGGGGTCACTTGTGTGCTAGTTTTGTGGGGTCTATATGTACTGAGCCACAGAAACTACCCGATCCCCGCGAGACCAGTGCAAAGTGTCACCAGTATCACGGCCACTCCCTTGCCATACTGTCAAACTGAGGCTGTGGGCCGGGTGTTGTTCTGGCCATTAGGGCATTCTCACCCCGGCCCGTCTTGTGCGGCCGGACAGGCACCGAAGCAGTGTCATTCCCCCAGGGTAGGGTGACCATACGTCCTGGATTTCCCCGGACGGTCCCCTTTTTGGGAGAAGTGTCCCGGTGTCCGACATGATTTATGGAAATGTCCCGGTTTTTGTGTGGTGCCCGGGTGTAGCGGCAAAATGTCCCAGTTTTTGTGTAGTGCCCGGGTGTAGCAGCAAAATGTCCCGGTTGTTTTGTTTAGTGCCTGGATTTAGCATTCCATTGGAGACCTTGTTGCAGTAGGATAAGTGTAGCGCGAAGGGAAATCCATTAAAGAGACACATTTTCTCTGGATTTCCCTTCTCTTTCTACAAAGGCTAAACACCAGTGTGACCCTGCTCTTCAGTTGACCCTGCTCTGCCCTTTAAAGGGAGAGAGCCTTGAATATGTGTGTGCATGCGTCTTTGTATATATATATATATATATATATATATATATATATATATATATATATATATATATATTATCTACTGGCGGTCGCCAGTAGATAGTTATAGTTAGGACCGTGTTTCCATAGGAAATCCGCAACATTCTATTTGGAATAACTTTGGCGCCGGTTGACGAATCCTCGCGAAATTTTCAAAATAGGTGGGGCGCTCCGCTCCCCTCCTACCCTGAAAGTCTCGGGGGGATTCGTCAAGCGGGGGCTGAGAAAAAAGGGGGGTCCCAAAACGCGTTTTCCCCATGCAATTTTCCATAGGGACGTTTAGTCCAAGGTACAGCCCGAACAGCTGAACAGAATTACTTGAAATTTGGCAGAGAGGTAGTCCTCAGGTCAGGGAAGTGCCTTTTGCAGGTCTGGTGTCAATCTGTTCAGTAGTTCCTGAGAAAATCAAAAGTAAAATCATATATATATGTGGGCGGAGCCTAACCACACATCTCATCCTGAGATCTGATTGGCTGTCAGCACTTCATCCAAGAAGTGTTGGCAGCCATCTTGGGACCAATATACATGATAGCACCTCATTAAAAAGCATTGCAGTTAATAGAAGATTTTAAGACTTTAGTTACATTATAAATCATTTGTTGATGGTACCATACTCATTTTAGGAATTGTAGTATGTTCTAAGGTGATTTGACCATGTGAAAAAGCCTTCTGCTGGGATATCATGATTGAGAGAAAAATATTTTCTCATGCTTTTCCCACAGAGGTTTGGAAGGTGATCTATAAGCTAAACTGAGAGCTTATTTTCTGTAAATTCACATTATCTTTCTCAGTCATGTGAGAATGAAGTCTGACATTCTCAGTAAAACATGTACATCCAACAAGGGCAGAGACTGTCAGTTGATTCCTTTGTGTTCTACTGCAGCTTCCCAGAGTGTTCCAAAGAACAACTAGAGCGCTAACAGTCCTACTTATGATAAACATATGGCACACCTGAAGCCATCTTGCTTGGATTAAAGTGGTAACTCTTAAAACATTTAATTTAAAAAGGAACAAAATGAGGGGGTTCATTTTTCCACAAAAAGTATGATTGGTGCTGCAGAAAGAAAAATTAGGGCACATTTTGAGTGACTTCTCAAATCCCCTTCTATTTCATTAAAACATTCTGACATGCAGACTGAAACATGCACTTTCAATACCAGCAGCAGTTTTCCCTGGTGAGCAGTAGCTTTACTACAGTGATCTAATCAGCAAAAAGAGTGCTAACATTCTGAATTTATGGCAAATGTGTGACACATCTGAATGCCTTCTTGATGGAATCAAAGTAAAAAACTGAAAGTATTTCCTACTGAGGAGACTGCAGTAAATGAGGAAATTAGGAAACTTCATAACAAATAAGTCTCCCAAGATGGCCACCAGAGACAAAAGAGCCCAAATGTAGCCCAAATATCACCCAGATGTAGCCCAAGTATAGCCCAATGACAGAATGTCCCAGAGTGTTCTTAAAAACAACTAGAGCGCTTACTGTCTTCATTATGACAAAAGTATGGCACACCTGAAGCCATCTTGATTGGAATAAACTGGTAACACTTAAAACATTTAATTTAAAAAGAACACAATGAGGGGGTTCATTTTGCCATAGAAATTATGATTAATGCTGAAGAAAGAAAATGAGGGCACATTTTGAGTGACTTCTCAAATCCTCTTCTATTTCATTACAAAATTCTGACATGCAGACTGAAACATGCACTTTTAATACCAGGAGCAGACTTCCATGGTGAACAGTAGTTTTACTACAGTGATCTAATGAGCAACTAGAGTGCTAACTTTCAGAATTTATGGCAAATGTGCGACATATCTGAATACCTTCATGATGGAATCAAAGTAAAAAACTGAAAGCATTTCCTACTGAGGAAACTGCAGTGCATGAGGAAATTAGGAAACTTCATAACAAATAAATCTCCCAAGATGGCCACCGGAGACAAAAGAGCCCAAATGTAGCCCAAAATCACCCAGATGTAGCCCAAATATAGCCCAATGACAGAAGTGTGCAAAACACTTATTATTTTGTGTTTTTGCAGTGTTATATAGTGCAGACTTGTCAGGTATTGGAGTGCTTTACATGAGCATTGGTTACATCACACAAGAACAAATTCATTTTGGTTGTAGACATGGGGAGACTAAGTGATTTGACCAGAATGAAGGAAATGGGGCAGGGACATGGACTTGGATAACAGAGGACAGGAGGGACATGGAGAGGTGCACCAAACTGACCCTGCAGGGCAGGCATCAGGGTTTGCAGCAGCACAATACACCAAACAGGGCATGCGGGACGGGAGTGCAGCACAACAATCCATAGAAAGCAAGAGGGAGGGGACAGGACCATGCACATGGACAACAGAGAACAGAGGGGCAAGAGGCAATGGTAGCTAGCTGACCATAATGAACAGACAGGAGAGAAAGCTGCAGCATAACAGACCATAAAGGGCAGGAGGGACGGATCAGGGGCATTACAATGGAACAGACAAGCCAGGAGGGAGGGAGTAGGGGTCTGCACATGTAAACAGAGGGCTGGGGGCAAGGGGGCAGGGCAGGAGCAGCAAGATAGCCATGGAGGTCAGGCAGGATGGGCACTAGAAGCAAGACACACCATGAAGAGCAACACTGAGACTGTGATGGCATACACACAGACCATGGAGGGAAGGTGGGAGGGGGTCAGGGGCAGCTAACTGACCACACAGGAAAGGTGGGAGGGGCCATGGCAGCACAGAAGACCATGCATGGCAAGTGGGAGGGTTAGTGGCAGCACAATGGCTATGATGGGCAAGAAGGAGGGTGCAGGGGCATGCACAAAGGACGATAGAGGATAGAAGGGAGGGTCAGGACCTTTGCACAGACAAGAAAGTTCAGGGGAAGGGGCCTCACAACAGACCGCACGTGGCAGGCAGGAGGAGCAGTTGCAGCACAACAGACCAGGGAGGGCAGAAGGGTGTGGCAGTACAATGGACCATGTAGGACAGGAGGAAGAGGATAGGGGCATGGCATGTGGACAGGCAGGGTGGAGGTGGCAGGGACAGGTTACAGTCATCTGACAATGCTAGGCAGGTGGGAGGGGAGTGGCAGCTCAACAGAACACTCAGAGTAGATAGGAGTGGCAGGTCCATGGAACATGGTGGGCAAAAAGGATGGAGCAGGGGCATGCACAAAGACATCGGAGGGCAGGGGGAAGGAGAATAGGGGCAGCAAGCTAAGCACAGAGTTTAAGCAGGAGGTCAATGATGGGGCATAGAATTGGGCAATGGAGGGCAGGAGGAGGGGACTGGTACATCATACTAAATTGAGGGCAGTGGCAGCACATCAGACCATGCATGGCAGGAGGGAGGAGGCTAGTCCATGGATTCACACAACAGAGGATAGGGAGGAGGGGGATGGGGCAGCAAGCTAACTGTTCAGAGAAGGCGGGTATTAGGAACTTTATTGTTTTTAAAATGTGTGTCTGTGCGAACTACTTCAAATATGAACAAGTATGCAGCATAATCTCACTTTTATTCAGGAAGAAGAGGACGTTTGTGACTGTGACTCCGGGCTCACTTGGCAGAAACACCCCCTGACCCTCCACCCCCTATCGCAAAATGTAATGCCCGTGAAAAGGGTAGGTGAACACAGTGTTATATAGAACATAGTCCTGAGAGCACGATTGAAAATGAAAACTAGATATAGTGTATGGTATAAACTATGCACCAAAAAGTGTGATATAAGATGAACCGGGCATGAAATATAATATGCAATACATTGTTCGCAATTACAGATTCATTGGAGAGCGCGAGATAGCACAGGCACTAGCGCGTGCTATGCGATATGCGCCTTGGAGTGTAATATGCACAGGGCAGTGTTGTGTAACCTAACTAGTCTCTAAAGTTGTAATATAAAATATGTGCTGGGGAGTGTAACTTTGCATACTCACTGTGACAAAGATATGGATCCCAGATTGTAATATGTATGGCATAGCACTGTGCGTTATAACATAGGCATCGAGGAAGGCACATTAGATGGGGCAATATAACCCGTGCGAAGACAAGTGTGGCATGACATATTCACGGGGTGGTGTTACAGTGCACATGGGCTAGAGAGTGTCATAGCATATGCACTAGCTAGTGGAATACAACACAGAGTTGTGTGGCACTCAGCAGGCAATGGTGGGTGTAAAACAGCATTGGGCTCTGCCAGGAGCGCGCTGTGACTCTCAAGTGATGTTCGTTCCCCTTTCCAGAGAGTAAAATAAAAAGTATTACACATCCGGCAGTGGATGTGTGTTTTATTAACCGTGAGGGGGGTTTCTTGCATAGTTTTGGTCGAATTTTTGTCGAATCCCCTTTGAATGGCTTGGTGTGCATGTGTATTAAATGTGCCCGTCAATAGCTACCCATGTTTGTATAAATAAACGACAAGGGTGTCTACCGGGATTAGGCACGGTAGGGCATCAGACATGTCAGAGCTTCACTAGTGGTGTAAATACATTCCACGTGGATTCATTGTATGCATAGTCGCCTTTTAATGAATATCACGCAAATCGTCATGGTGATAGGTACGTACGGTTTGTCCAGCATGTCCTAGGTATGTGTATAAATATATATTTTTTTCAAATAATAAAAAACAGTGGCCGGCCCTGGGGATTGGGGTCAAAAAAATATAATTAGGAGACAGGCCCTGGGGAATGGGGTCATCAGGGCCAATAAATTAGAATAAGAAGGGGAACCACACAGCCCCCCTTCTTAAAAAATTAAAATAAATAAAAGACTGGCATTGTGCCGGAGGCCACGTCCCCTCCTTGCAGCACTCTGCAAACGCGCCCCCTGGTGAATTGTAAGTTGGGGAAATAATTCCTCTTCAATACTGAGGGTCCCTGAGGGCCAACTAGCCCAACAGGCATCTCCAGTATGCGCCAGGGAGCTGCGCTGCAGACAGGTGTTCTGAGGCCAAGCCCCTTTTTACACCTCTCTGCAACGCAGCTCTGTGGCGCTTACTGGAGGTACCTAGTGGTCTAGTTTGACCCTAGGCACCCTTAGGATTCAAGGGGACTTAATCTCTCAACTCAGAACAGCCACAAGGCGTGTTTACACAGTGGTGAAGGGAGGGGACGGGGCCTGAGGTGACGTGTGCAAACACGCACTATGGCACATTTTAAATTGGGGATATTATTTCCCTTCAATACTGAGGGCCCCTGGGGGCTAACTAGCCCACCAAGTGCTTCCAGTAAGCGCCACTGAGCTGCATTGCAGAGAGGTGGTCCAGGCTGTGCCACTTTTTACACCTCTCTGCAAAGCAGCTCTGTGGCACTTACTGGAGGTACCTAGTGGGCTAGTTGGACCCTAGGGACCCTCAGGATTCAAATGAACTTAATCTCCCAACTAAAAACGGACACAGGGCGTGTTTACACAGTGGTGAAGGGAGGGGACGGGGCCTGAGTTAACGTGTGCAAAAACGCCCTGTGGCCTGTTTTAAGAGGTAGTTTTAATCCCCCTGCCCTATTATATACTAGGGGCTTACAGAGGAGGTCATGCTAATCACAGGGGGACCCCAACGCATAATGTTCCCTAGTGTATATAGGTGTTTTCACTGGCTCTAGGACTGGTTAGTCAGACTCCGTTACCACCAGTATCCGTCTGAAAAAGTTGAGGGTACAGGATGATTTTGCAACAAGGCTTCTTTCTGCTCTTCTTTTTGTTCTTTCTGCACGTTATCCTTCTTCCTGCACTTTTCTTCGTCTTTGAGGACTTCTGTTGCTTCTTTCTGCACTTCTTTTTTTTCTTTCTGTGCATTTTTTCTTCTTTCTTCACATGTCCTATCTCTGTAGGCATAGTTAGAAATTAGCATTTAAGAAACCTTTGAAATTCACAGAAAAAACCATAGGTTTCAGGCACGTTATAGTTAGGAATTAGCATTTAAAAAACCTCAGAAATTCACTGAAAAAACCATAGGTTTCAGGGGTGTTATAGTTAGCTGGACTTTTCACTTGTACAAAACCATTGAAATTCCCCCGTTATAGTTAGTTCAGCTAACTATAACTCGCGCGCCCGCAATGCACTGCTGATGACGTCACATATTACATCACTCATGACATGGTCAGTGACATCACTCATGACATCACTGATGACATCTCAAATGACATCACTGATGACATCATCCTTGTAATAGAGTGGCAGACCTCCTCTCACCCTAATATAACCTTTGATACACACATTCAAAAATAGAGACTAAAATGTTCAAAATAATGGACATACCAATACCAGTTACAACAACCTCTTAAGTAATTCTAAGATCCACATACACATCCACTCATTCACCAACAGTCCTATACAGTCACTCATACATGTACTCACTCATCATATGTACTCATACACCTATACATCCTGTTACACAATGCCACTCATCCATAGAGTTACTCACACACATAGTCACTCATGCTAATAAAGAATCAAACATACATTTACTTGCATATACAGTTATACACACACCACCACACTTACTTCTACGGAAACTTACACATACCTAGTCTTTTAAACAATCACTTATAGAAACACATACTTATTCATACAGGAACTCTTTCAATCTCTCACTCTCACATATACTCACTTATATACACCAATAGTCACATATACTAGTTTAAAACATATGTAGTTACTCATAAAGACGCTATTGAGAGAGTTATTCACTCACTAACACACCCATACACACGCTCATCCACCCATACAGTCCTGCACACATGCTGTCTTCAACACATACAAACAGTGAGTCATTCATTCATGCACCTATGCACTACGTAATACCCCCCACCGAACCATGCAGACACTCAGACTGATACTCAAAAAACCAACTAATAACCTATATAGACACCCATGTAGCTACTCACCAACCCATGCAGCCACTTATACACAAAGTGAGAGACTGATACAGATATTTACATATTTAAACATTACTCACTAAACCATGTATTCACTGTGATACACTTAATCAGTCAGTTACACAATCAATTTTTCAAAAACAAATCATCCATTTAGACACTTATATACCCATTTATTCTTCCATCGACCTTGAGATATACATATATAAAACATATTTAATTTTCAGAAAAAAACACATTCGCTGGATGATGTCATCAGTGATGTCATCAGTGATGTCATTTGAGATGTCATCAGTGATGTCATCAGTGATGTCACTGACCATGTCATGAGTGATGTAATATGTGACGTCATCAGCAGTGCATTGCGGGCGCGCGAGTTATAGTTAGCTGAACTAACTATAACGGGGGAATTTCAATGGTTTTGTACAAGTGAAAAGTCCAGCTAACTATAACACCCCTGAAACCTATGGTTTTTTCAGTGAATATATATATATATATATATATTCACTTAAAAAACCATAGGTTTCACACATGTTATAGTTAGGTGGATATTTCACTCGTAAAAAACCAATGAAATTCCCCCGTTATAGTTAGTTCAGATAACTATGACTCGCACGCCCGCAATCCTGCTCATGACGTCACATATTACATCACTCATGACATGGTCAGTGGCATCACTCATGACATCACTGATGACATCATCCTTGTGATAGAGTGGCGGTCGCGCGAGTTATAGTTATCTGAACTAACTATAACGGGGGAATTTCATTGATTTCATTGAGTGAAATATCCACCTAACTATAACATGTGTGAAACCTATGGTTTTTTAAGTGAATTTGCAAGGTTTTTTAAATGCTAATTCCTAACTATAACGTGTGTGAAACCTATGGTTTTTTCAGTGAATTTGTACGTTTTTTTAAATGCTAAGTTATGTATGTATTATTATTTTTTTTATATATTTATTTTTCAATAAACTACGTATTAAATAAAAATAAAATAAAAACATTAAATGTTTTTTTCTGCCTTCGGGGTCCTTCAGGGACCCCCTGACAAAGGCTAGGGGGTCAGGAACTCTCTACCCTGCCCCCTTTTCACGTTCGCCACCTTCCTTTTTCACTCTCGCACTGAAAACAAACAAAATGGCAGCCGACACTTCCTGATTTCGACCGATTCGAACATTGACTGACATGTACCCACCAATCAGAATTACGCTTGCGCACGTTAGGGTGCGCGCACGGTGCGCGCACGGTGCGCGGCTATAGATATTTATGTGCTTCAACTGCAATTTTCTCAGGAACTACGGAACAGATTGACTCCATATATGCAAAAGGCACATCCCTGACCTGACCTCTCTGCCAAATTTCTAGTAATTCTGTTCAGCCGTTCGGGCTGTACCTTCGACTAAAGGTCCTATGGGAAAATGCATGGGGAAAACGCGTTTTGGGACCCCCCTTTTTTCTCGGCCCCGCTTGACGAATCCCCCCGAGACTTTCAGGGTAGGAGCTGAGTGGAGCACCCCATTAGTTTTGAAAATTTCGCGAAGATTCGTCAACCGGCGCCAAAGTTATTCAAAATAGAATTTTGAGATTTCCTATGGAAACACGGTCCTAACTATAACTATCTACTGGCGACCGCCAGTAGATAATGGACCCCCCTTTTTTCTCGGCCCCCACTTGACTAATCCCCCCGAGACTTTCAGGGTAGGAGCTGAGCGGAGCGCCCCATTAGTTTTGAAAATTTCGCGAAGATTCGTCAACCTGCGCCAAAGTTATTTAAAATAGAATTTTGAGATTTCCTATGGAAACACGGTCCTAACTATAACTATCTACTGGCGACCGCCAGTAGATAATTTATATATATATATATATATATATACACACACACACACACGCACAGTTACAAGTCTACTGTATTACTGTATATGAGCACATATTTACAAGGGTGCGCAAAAACTGGGACAGGCCAGATATAGAAGTAAGACTGAAAGGCTTTATTCCTACTTTTATTTGTAGCCTGTCCCGGTTTTTGGTCCTCAAAATCTGGTCACCCTACCCCTGGGACATCGCTTTGAGGCCATGGCGGGTGTGAGGAGGTTGGGAGTATGCAGGGGCCTTTTCCCTGTATTTCTGTGCCCTTTTTGCCTTCTGTGCCACTCGTTTTTCCCTGTATTCTTGTGCCCTGTTTGCCTTTTGTGCCACTCGTTTTTTCCCTGTATTTCTCTGCCCTATTTGCCTTCTGTGCCACTCGTTTTTTCCCTGTATTTCTGTGCCCTCTTGCCTTTTGTGACACTCGTTTTCCCTGTATTTCCGTGCCCTCTTGCCTTCAGTGACATTTCTTTTACCTCGATTTTGTGCCCTTTTTGCCTTCTGTGCCACTCGTTTTCCCACATTTTTTGTGACCTTTTGCCTTCTCTTCCCTTCATCGTCCCTCACCGCCCCCGCGGCTGCGTCGCCTGCGGCCCCGCCTCCCTGACTGCCCACTGCCCATTCGCTGCCCCCGCCTCCCGCCTCCTAGCTTCTCCTCCCTCCCACCTCCTCATATATGCCGGCCGCTGCGCGGCCGTGCGCGGCCGTGCGCAGCGGGCGCGCCTAAGGCAAGCCCGTCAGTTCCCGTCCGCGCCTGGACCGCGCCCAGCGCCAGAACCCCTGGCCCCCGCACCCACCACGACAACCGCCGCCACTACGACGCCAGCACTCTGCATGCTCTCAACTCTGGGCGGACCCACACCTGCTTCAAGGCCGCCCCGAAACGCACACACGGTCCCTTCACCTGCCGGAACTGCAGCTACACCAGTGTGAGAAGTTGGCCTGATATATGATGTTCACTAGTTAAAGTGACCACCTTGTACCATGCCAAGCAACCCTTATGGTGTGGTTGTAAGTCAACCTTTTCGGACTAGCTGCCCTAGTGGTAGCGTAGGCTAAGCAGTCTTTGAGGCTAAACTCGTTAAAGCGTGTTAAGCAAGCTGTTTTACCACATGTAACCCCCCTTTATACCAATGAAAGGACACCACACAGATATATATTCAAAATATATATGTATTTATTACTCAAAGTATCCCCTAGACTCTTTATGAGCACAGGAGCACAAATCGTTAAACAAGAAAGTATTACAATATACAGAAGTTGCACTTTATATGGATAGGCCCTGGTGGCCGCTCAAACCATATACTAAAATAGTGGTATAAGTACCACGAACAGGAAAGGGAAAAGGCCTAGGGCCTCTAGAATCGCTGGGCCTACAAGGAGCTAACTTCAGTTAGTGACCAGGAGGTCCACGGGTCGCGTGTGCAGTGAGGAAAGTTACACGCGGACTCCCATAGGTTTTCAATGGGTGCGTAAAAGTTCAAAAGTTACTGCTAGAAGGGTCTTCTGGATGGACTACGAACTTAAGATTTAAAACACAGACACTAGAGATGTTTCTCTACACTTGGGCACTGGAGTGCCAGCTTTACCTCACCCACAGGAAGCGGGTGCATAGGTCTCGAAGTGCGTCGGGTTTCATCTATCAATTTAATGGAGCCTGATGACAAAGATGCTGCAGGCGACCGGTCCAGAAGAGATGCGGTGGATCCACGAGTGGATCGGAGTTGTAGAAGACCTGAAAGCAGAGGGGACAGTGTTCACAGTCACTAGCCAGTGACCAGCGTGGCACCAGGTAGGTACCAGGCGATGTCGGGTGCAAACAGGTGATGAGGTGTAGATTGTCTCCGCAGCCATGTGGTCCCTGAAGGTCGACGACATCCAGGAGTCGGTTCACGAGCTGTCCCACGCAGGCTCTCACTGTCGGCGGTGTCGGCGACTCGAAAGAAGCAAACAAGCTTTGGCAAAGGCAGGAGTCGTGGAAAGTGAAGAAAGCTTCTAACTCTGACCAGCAAGGTCAGAGGGGCTGCTCCTTTGGAGGGAAGCAGGGGCCAGTCTGGAGCAACCAGACCAGCATAGTAGTTTTCAAGGTTCGTCGCCAAAATGGCCACTAGCCAACGGGCCAGGGACCGGGCAGGCGCATCGAGATGCAAAGTGCAGAGGGGCCCCACGCAGATCGTGGAGATGCTGGAGGGCTCACCTTTGGTGCAGATGCTGCTCGGTGGTTGGGCTTCTCAGGACCCAAAGCACAACTTGGAGGGAGCCTCTGTCGTTGCGCTTGCAGCTTGTCGTGGGTCTTTCAAGATGTCTGGCTCCATGTTTCTCGGTGCCTCCACGGGTTCCTTCTTTCCAGGGACTGTGGATCGGGCGGTGAGAGGTCTGGAGGTCCAGGTCTTGTCGGGCTCTGGGCTCGGGCTCCGGCAGGAGGTGGCAGCCAAGCAAACGTCGAGTAGCTGGTTGGTGCTTGCATTAGCAAGATGGTCACTCCCTGACCATAGGGGAGATTTCCTTCTGTCCTCTGTGCAGCAGAGCGTCGAAGTTCCCATC
This sequence comes from Triturus cristatus, assembly GCF_964204655.1. Taxonomy (NCBI): domain Eukaryota; kingdom Metazoa; phylum Chordata; class Amphibia; order Caudata; family Salamandridae; genus Triturus; species Triturus cristatus. Next base: position 15,468,892 of record NC_140592.1, on the reverse strand, counting down.
TTCTTCTTGTGGTTAAGTTGATTCCAGGATGTCTGAAGTCTTAGGACACAGCTCCTACCTTTAAGCGGATTCTAGGGGCCGGACTACCTGCTAGGTCCCTCCCTAAGGGTGGGACCAGGCAGGGGGGTGGTTACACCCCCAATCCTTTGTCCAGCTCGCCCCAGGTCCGGGGCTGGTGTGCCCCAGGACCGGTTTGAACTGGCATATGCACCGAGGCTCCTTGTGAGCCTCAGGCATGTCTGATTCTATTCAAGCCCTACCTGACCAATACACAAAATCCTGTCTGGGGTGGTGCTCACACCTCCCCTGGCAGGAAACCCTTTGTCCACGTCTCCCAAGCTGGAAGGATTCCCAGCAGCAGGAGGGCAGACTTGTGTCTGTGGTGGCAGCATCCATTTTGTGGAGCTGAGGCTATGTCTGATTTTACACGGGTTTCAGGCACTGTACATGTCGTGTCCCTCTAGAAGGGTGGAATGCTAACCCCGTCGCCAGAATTGGCGAGGGGTTAGTATTCCAATTCGTATGACACCTTACTCGACATGTTTTGATAAAGCCAAACCAAAGATAACATTTAACCGCAAGGTTCATAATGCACTTAAGAGTATATGGTATGACGATATCTGGAAACGGTAGAAGGAAGTTGTTCCGACCACTGCAGACAGGCTCAGCTCATGCCAGAGCACCATCTCACATGGAACCAAGCACTCTGCCTTCAGGTTTGTCAAGGCCTGCCATAGGAGTGACTTATAGGTTACCAGGTATTCCATTTAAGGTTAGGTATAGGTATACGACACCTAAGTAAGAGGTGGTTACACCAACTTACCCCAGCTGAGTGATCAGCCAGTTGTGTCAAATTGCTAGGCCAGGCCAGGGGTGGCATAATACATGCTTCAGCCCCTGGTAGGCCTTAGATACACCAATGCCCTAGGTACCTAGTGTACACTGGTACAGGGGCTCACAGGGTGATCCAACCAATTGGGTATGTACCTAGGGTACATGGAGTCCATTTTAAAGAGAGAACAGCTAGGCTGAGATCCTGAATGGCAGGATCTCAGGCCAACTAAGTCGAAAAACCAGCTAGACACTAGGCAAAAAATTGGGGGTAACCATAGTCAGATATCCACCTTCCTACACAACCCCCCCCCCCCCCAAACGAAGGGAGATAAGGCTGACCTTGACCAGGTAAGCCTATATTGCCTAAGTGGCCATATAAGGAAGAACCAGCACTGGCATGGTTACCCCCTGTCTCATGGTCCACTAAGCAATCCCTCACCCTAAAGGTATCATAGGGTCTCCACCATAGGGAATCTCTACCTTTGGTGTGTCTTTGCAAAGTAAAAGGCTGGTGTTGAGATGGAGTACTGAAGTGAGTGTCCTCAAAGTGAGGCCTCAGCTTCCTCCAATCATCCTCCACCATGGATGCCTTTCTTTCTCTAACTCAGTTGCACTGTGGTCTCAGGGTCAGCCTCTGGCTACCTACAGCTGGAGGCTGGGTCCCTTTTGTGGGCTTACTGGAGGGATAGGTCAGGTCTGGGGCCCTAAGGTCCCATGTTTGCCTGTGCCCAACAGAATCCCTTTGGGGGAGGTCCCTAACTACCTGTAAAGGAGATCCCTCAGGAATGTTTTTACCCATCACCTGGCTAGGGCTACTAACCAGGCAATCCTCATTCTTTTGATGGGGGGGGGGTTCTTGTGGACAGGGGCCCTCTTGGGGTCCACTGGCCTCCCTGACCTCTGCAGCCCTGGGCTGACTGAGGCAGGGTAGAGAGAGGCAGGCTACCTGCACCAGACTGGGTCCCACCTTGGAAGGGGCCACTGACATCAGAGGCTCTGCCAGGCCAGGCCTGGCTACCTCTGGGGCAGTTCCTTCACAAGGGGTGAGGTCAGCTCCCTGAGGAGGCTGACCTTTTCCTAATGTCTGGGGAGAGGGAGACTTTTCTTTCTCCCCACTACTCTCTGTTTGTGTGGAGTGATCCATAGTTTCAGGCTTCACTACACCTATGTCAGTCTGAGTATAGGCTGAGACCATTACAGCCTTGCCAACCTTTTCAGGGAGGCACTCAGTTTGGGTTTGAGCTGTGACTGTCACAGCTCTGCCAGTCTCTACAGGGAAGTCTGTCTGTGCCTGGGCTGTGGCTACCACTGCCCTTCCAACCTTTTCAGGGAGGAAATCTATTTGGACAGGGGTTGTGATTGGCACAACCCCACTACCCTTTTTTGAAAGGCCTACCATTTTAGAATGGGTGTCTTGTTCAACTCCAGCCCAAGCTGAGAGTTCTAAGTCATTCCCCAGTAAGCAGTCTACAGGCAAGGTTGGGGACACTGCCACCCTTTTAGGGCCAGTGACACGTCCCCAGCTGAGACACACCTCTGCAATGGGATGACTGTTCTGTTTGCCATCAATGTTAGTTACCTGGTAGGAGAAACCAGGCAAAAGCTGCTCAGAGGGAACTAGCCAATGGGTAACCATAGTGATGCTAGCTCCAGTGTCTCTGTAGGCCTCAGCTTTTGTACCATTGATGTAGGGCTCCTGTCTGTACCTACCCAAAGTGTTGGGACAGGCAGTGAAGTTGGCAAACCCCATGCCACCATCACAGACAAGAGTAGTTGCTGTAGGGGAATTGGCTAAGCCAGGGTCCCCCTGTGTTCCCCAAGTAAACCCACCCAAATTTTTGGGGGCACTCCCACCACCTGGGGGATTACTGCTGACAGTAATAGGTGGGGTGACAGGAGTAGTTGGAGGAACAGTTTTGTTTTTAGCCTTTGGGCAACTGCTGTCAGTTTTCCAATGCCCAGGAATTTTACATTCATGGCAGTAATGCTTTTTACCTGTGGTAGAGGAGGGTGCTTGGGACCCACCACCCTGTGTGGGGTTTTGGGGCCCTGAGGAAGATTTCTCTTTTGTTTTATCCCCACCCTTCTCTTGAGGTTTGGTGGTATCTTTCTTTTGGTCACCACCCTGATTCTTAGGCCTGATCCTGGTCCTGACCCATTTATCTGCCCTCTTTCCCAATTCTTGGGGAGAGGTCAAATCTGAGTCTACCAGGTGTTGATGGAGAAGCTGGTTTTGACAGTTACTTAAAATCTGTTCTCTCATCATCAAATTGTACAATCCTGTATAATCAGATACCTTACTTCCCAGCAACCAACCCTCCAAAGCCTTAGTGGCACATTCAACATATTCAGACCAGTCCTGAGTCTGTGTCTTCTGGGTGTCTCTGAACATTAACCTGTACTGTTCAGTGGTTAAGCCTAACCCATCAACCAGAACACTCTTCAGGACTCTGTAGTTTCTGACATCCTCTTCTCTAACAGTGAGGAGTCTATCTCTGCCTCTACCCTCAAAGGAGAGCCATAAGATTGCTGCCCACTGGTCTTCAGGAACCTGCTGTACTTTGCAGGCTCTCTCAAGAGCAGTCATCCATTTGTGGATGTCATCCCCACTTTTGTAGGGGGGCACAACCTTAGACAGGTTCCTATTATCAAAGACCCTATCTTTGTCCACTCCTTAGGGACAATGCTGCCACCAGTGGGTATAGACCCACTCTCTCTAGGTTGCCTAGCCTTGTTCAGTTTCTCTTCCATCAGGGCTACTTCTAGCTCCAGTTTCCTGATCCTCAGCTGAGCTTCCTGCATTCTGGCCTCATGTTCCCTCCTCTGAGGGGTGGTCATCCTTCTCCTGGAGTGACCTTGAGAGCCTCTAGAGGCATGAGAAGCATTAGAGTCACCTGAGCGATTCCTCTGCCTCCCAAGCCCCTGGTTAAGTCCACTAGGGAGATCCAATGGGGTGACCCCATTGTCAGTCCCCAGTAGCCTTAGTTTAGCTGGGCCACGTATAACACTTGGCACTGGGCTAGTTCTCCCTTCATCCCCACTAGCATCTGTATCAGTACCCTTATCACTTTCATCCTCTGTAGTATGATTCTCATCTAAGGGGTGACTATTGGAAAGGGGTACCTCAGTAGCATCTTCAGAAGGGGGGCCTCCTGTTCCAGTCCCTAAGGGGCCTAACTGGGAGGCTTTCTTGAGAGCTCTCTGATCGTCATCATTTTGCAAGAGTTCTCTGAGTTCAGCAGAGGTAGGGTTCCTGGGCTGTTTAAGGCCCCTGATATTTGCCAACTGCCTGAGCTCATTTTGATTTAGGGTAGCAAAGATGGATGGTGCCCTCTGGGGGCACTCTCGACAGAGATGGGTACATTGGACCCCTCTGCCCCAGCCATTGCTCTTAAGTGTGGGTGAATGTGTTGCAATCTACCTACACTTGGGTTTGCCTACTAAACCTATCTAGTAGTTGTAGTCAGGGTGTGCTACTCCCTTTTCTCTACATCAACTAAGTTCAGTAGAACTTATGTATATCTAATCTTGTTTTATATGTACCTACAGGTACCTATGTGATCTTTCAATTGGTAACAAAGAGATTACAGAGGTAAAACACAGCAAGCTCAAATCCAACCGCTGCTCACCAATGTGAGAAGTTGGCCTGGTATATGATGTTCACTAGTTAAAGTGACCACCTTGTACCATGCCAAGCAACCCTTATGGTGTGGTTGTAAGTCAACCTTTTCGGACTAGCTGCCCTAGTGGTAGCGTAGGCTAAGCAGTCTTTGAGGCTAAACTCGTTAAAGCGTGTTAAGCAAGCTGTTTTACCACATGTAACCCCCCTTTATACCAATGAAAGGACACCACACAGATATATATTCAAAATATATATGTATTTATTACTCTAAGTATCCCCTAGACTCTTTATGAGCACAGGAGCACAAATCGTTAAACAAGAAAGTATTACAATATACAGAAGTTGCACTTTATATGGATAAGCCCTGGTGGCCGCTCAAACCATATACTAAAATAGTGGTATAAGTACCACGAACAGGAAAGGGAAAAGGCCTAGGGCCTCTAGAATCGCTGGGCCTACAAGGAGCTAACTTCAGTTAGTGACCAGGAGGTCCACGGGTCGCGTGTGCAGTGAGGAAAGTTACACGCGGGCTCCCATAGGTTTTCAATGGGTGCGTAAACGTTCAAAAGTTACTGCTAGAAGGGTCTTCTGGATAGACTTCGAACTTAAGATTTAAAACACAGACACTAGAGATGTTTCTCTACACTTGGGCACCGGAGTGCCAGCTTTACCTCACCCACAGGAAGCGGGTGCATAGGTCTCGAAGTGCGTCGGGTTTCGTCTATCAATTCAATGGAGCCTGATGACAAAGATGCTGCAGGCGACCAGTCCAGAAGAGATGCGGTGGATCCACGAGTGGATCGGAGTTGTAGAAGACCTGAAAGCAGAGGGGACAGTGTTCACAGTCACTAGCCAGTGACCAGCGTGGCACCAGGTAGGTACCAGGCGATGTCAGGTGCAAACAGGTGATGAGGTGTAGCTTGTCTCCACAGCCACGTGGTCCCTGAAGGTCGACGACGTCCAGGAGTCGGGTCACGAGCTGTCCCATGCAGGCTCTCGCTGTCGGCGGTGTCGGCGACTCGAAAGAAGCAAACAAGCCTTGGCAAAGGCAGGAGTTGTGGAAAGTGAAGAAAGCTTCTAACTCTGACCAGCAAGGTCAGAGGGGCTGCTCCTTTGGAGGGAATCAGGGGCCAGTCTGGAGCAACCAGACCAGCATCGTAGTTTTCAAGGTTCATCACCAAAATGGCCACTAGCCAACGGGCCAGGGACCGGGCAGGCGCGTCGAGATGCAAAGTGCAGAGGGGCCCCACGCAGATCGTGGAGATGCTGGACGGCTCACCTTTGGTCCAGATGCTGCTCGGTGGTGAGCTTCGCAGGACCCAAAGCACAACTTGGAGGGAGCCTCTGTCGTTGCGCTTGCAGCTTGTCGTGGGTCTTTCAAGATGGCTGGCTCCACGTGTCTCGGTGCCTCCACGGGTTCCTTCTTTCCAGGGACTGTGGATCGGGTGGTGAGAGGTCTGGAGGTCCAGGTCTTGTCGGGCTCTGTGCTCGGGCTCCGGCAGGAGGCGGCAGCAAAGCAGACGTCGAGTAGCTGGTTGGTGCTTGTGTTAGCAAGATGGTCACTCCCTGACCATAGGGGAGATTTCCTTCTGTCCTCTGTGCAGCAGAGCATCGAAGTTCCCGTCTTCTTCTTGTGGTTAAGTTGATTCCAGGATGTCTGAAGTCTTAGGACACAGCTCCTACCTTTAAGCGGATTCTAGGGGCCAGACTACCTGCTAGGTCCATCCCTAAGGGTGGGACCAGGAAGGGGGGTGGTTACACCCCCAATCCTTTGTCCAGCTCGCCCCAGGTCCGGGGCTGGTGTGCCCCAGGACCGGTTTGAACTGGCATATGCACCGAGGCTCCTTGTGAGCCTCAGGCATGTCTGATTCTATTCAAGCCCTACCTGACCAATACACAAAATCCTGTCTGGGGTGGTGCTCGCACCTCCCCTTGCAGGAAACCCTTTGTCCACGTCTCCCAAGCTGGAAGGATTCCCAGCAGCAGGAGGGCAGACTTGTGTCTGTGGTGGCAGCATCCATTTTGTGGAGCTGAGGCTATGTCTGATTTTACCCGGGTTTCAGGCACTGTACATGTCGTGTCCCTCTAGAAGGGTGGAATGCTAACCCCGTCGCCAGAATTGGCGAGGGGTTAGTATTCCAATTCGTATGACACCTTACTCAACATGTTTTGATAAAGCCAAACCAAAGATAGCATTTAACCGCGAGGTTCATAATGCACTTAAGAGTATATGGTATGACGATATCTGGAAACGGTAGAAGGAAGTTGTTCCGACCACTGCAGACAGGCTCAGCTCATGCCAGAGCACCATCTCACATGGAACCAAGCACTCTGCCTTCAGGATTGTCAAGGCCTGCCATAGGAGTGACTTATAGGTTACCAGGTATTCCATTTAAGGTTAGGTATAGGTATACTACACCTAAGTAAGAGGTGGTTACACCAACTTACCCCAGCTGAGTGATCAGCCAGTTGTGTCAAATTGCTAGGCCAGGCCAGGGGTGGCATAATACATGCTTCAGCCCCTGGTAGGCCTTAGATACACCAATGCCCTGGGTACCTAGTGTACACTGGTACAGGGGCTCACAGGGTGATCCAACCAATTGGGTATGTACCTAGGGTACATGGAGTCCATTTTAAAGAGAGAACAGCTAGGCTGAGATCCTGAATGGCAGGATCTCAGGCCAACTAAGTCGAAAAACCAGCTAGACACTAGGCAAAAAATTTGGGGTAACCATAGTCAGATATCCACCTTCCTACAACCAGCCTCAGAGCCGACGAACCACCCGCCAAGAAAGACCCCAACCACCTCCGATGCATACTACTGAACACCCGCTGCGCACGCAAACATGCCGTCGAGCTCTGGGACCTGCTCAACACAACATCCCCGGACGTCGCCATCCTGATAGAGACCTGGCTGACCGACTCCTCCGCACCCGACATCGCCATAGCCATCCCAGACGGCTACAAGATCACCCGCAGAGACCGCACCAATGGAGTTGGAGGAGGAATCACTATCGTCCACAAGAACAGCATCAGGGTCTCGACTAGCACTGACGATGCGCTCAGCACCGCCGAACACATGCACTTCCAGATCCACACAGACCCTAGCTCCACCCTCAGAGCCACCCTCGTCTATCGACCCCCCGGACCCCGTCTCCAGTTCAGCGACTCCATCGCCGACTTCATCAGCACGCACGCCCTGACCTCCACCGACTACATCCTACTTGGAGACCTGAACTTTCACCTTGAGAACAACAACGACAACAACTCCACAACCCTGATCGATAAACTCGCCAATCTCGGACTGAAGCAACTCGTCAGAACGCCCACCCACTCCGCCGGCCACACGCTCGACCCCGTCTTCTCCCCAAGCCCTTACGTCTCCGTCAGCCACACCACCGAACTCCTCTGGACCAACCACCGCTGCATCCACTTCGCCTTCCAGAAACCCACCACACACCACTGCACCCAACAGATCCCCCGCCGCTGCTGGAGCAAAATCACCAAAGACCAACTACATGCAAACCTCGCTCTCAGCCCACCCACCGAACCCTCCAACACCGACGACGCTGCCCACAGCCTCAGACGCTGGATCGAGGACTGCACCAACACCCTCGCCCCCGCTGAAGAAACCCCCCCACAGAGACACCAGCAAGAAGGCCAGCTGGTTCACCACAGAACTCCTTGCCTCCAAGCAAGCCTGCCTGAAACTAGAGAAGGAATGGCACAGTGAACAAACTCCGGACAGCCACGCAGCACACAAGGACGCCATCCGCAACCACCACCACCTCATCAGGGCGGCCAAGAGGACCTCCTTCAAAGACCGCCTCGATAACAACGCACACAATAGCAAGGAGCTCCTCAACATCGTGAAGGAACTCTCCAACCCCAGCTCCAACACCAACGACATCCCGCCGTCGCAAGCCCTGTGCGACTCCCTCGCCACCTTCTTCCACCGCAAGATAGCAGACATCCACGACAGCTTCAACACCCAGACAGCCCCAACAGACAGCAACACAACAGACCCTCTGCACACCATCGAGCACGACCCCCTGCTAGCCAGGGCCGGCGTGAGCGGCGATGACACCATCAAGACCATGAGCACAATCCACCCCGGATCTCCGTCAGACACATTCCCGCACTACGTCTTCAACAAAGCAAGCAGCTTCATCGCACCCCACCTGCGCAACGTCATCAACCTCTCCCTCGAGACCACAACCTTCCCAGAGAGCTGGAAACATGCCAAGATACACGCCCTACTCAAAAAACCTAAGGCAGACCCAAGAGACCTCAAGAACTTCCGGCCCATCTCTCTGCTCCCCTTCCCGGCCAAGGTCATCAAGAAAATCGTCAACAGACAGCTAACCCGATACCTCGATGAAAGCAGAATCCTGGACCCTTCCCAGTCAGGGTTCCGCAGCAACCACAGCACCGAGACTGCCCTCATCGCCTCCACCAACGACATCAGGACCCTGCTGGACAACGGTGAGACCGCAGCAATCATCCTCCTTGACCTCTCCGCCGCCTTTGACACCGTTTGCCACCACACACTACGCGCACGCCTCCACGCCGCAGGGATCCGAGACAAGGCTCTGGAATGGACCACCTCCTTCCTCTCCGGCAGAACCCAGAGTGTCCACCTCCCCCCATTCCGTTCCAAAGCCTCCGAGATCATCTGCGGTGTACCCCAGGGATAACTCCCTCAGCCCGACACTGTTCAACATTTACATGGCCACGCTTGCACACGTCGCCCGACAGCACGACCTCAACATAATCTCCTACGCCGACGACACTCAACTGATCCTCTCCCTCACCAAGGACCCCATCACCGCCAAAGCCAACCTCCACGAAGGAATGAAGGCTGTCGCCGACTGGATGAAGATCAGCCGTCTGAAGCTGAACTCGGACAAGACGGAGGTCCTCATCCACGGCTCCAACCCTTCAGCCTGGGACGACTCCTGGTGGCCAACGGCACTGGGGGCAGCCCTGACACTCACCGACCACACAAGCAACCTGGGAATCATCCTCGACTCAATGCTCTCAATGACCAAGCAAGTCAACGCCGTCTCCTCCTCCTGCTTCAACACCCTCTGCATGCTCCGCAAGATCTACAGATGGATCCCGACAGATACAAGAAAGACAGTCACCCAGGCCCTCGTCAGCAGCAGACTCGACTACGGAAACGCCCTCTACGCGGGAGCCCCGACCAAGCTCATCAAACGACTACAACGCATCCAAAACGCCTCGGCACCACTGATCCTCGACGTACCAAAACATGGCCACATCACCCCCCACTTGAGAAACCTGCACTGGCTCCCCGTCAACAAGAGGATATCCTTCAAGCTCCTCATCCACGCACACAAAGCACTCCACAAGACCGGCCCAGCGTACCGCCAACAGACGGCTCTCCTTCTACACCCCCAACCGCCAGCTACGCTCTGCCGACCTCTCACTTGCCACCGTCCCGCGCATCCGAAGAACAACCACCGGCAGGAGATCCTTCTCCCACCTCGCTGCCAAGACATGCAACACCCTCCCACTGAGCCTACGACAGACCCAAGACCTGCTGACCTTCAGGAGGATACTCAAGACCTGGCTGTTCGATCAGTAGCACCCCCCTCCCAGCGCCTTGAGACCCTTGCGGGAATATAGTGCGCTTTACAAATGATTGATTGATTGATTCTCACGTAAGCGTCCCTAGAACAGCATCAGCTTGTGATTTTCTTGAACCCCCCCCTCCCCTGCCAGGTCATACCCTAAGGCTATAACGGAATAGGGAGGGGGACAGTACGAGAAGTGGGCTCCTTAGGGGCCAGGTGCGGTCCCCTCGATCCCAGTGTCTTTAAGTCCTCGGTGGGGGAGTGGGGAAGTGGGGAAGTGGGGGAGTGCTTCCATACTCCTTGCTGTGAGGTCACCTTTCTCAAAGGAAAACAACACATAGGACGTAGCATCACGGTCTCAGGGCTGCTGACGTCGGAACTAGGGAAATGGTTTTGAGTTCTCCTGTCAGCTCAACATCCACTGATTCTGGGCAAATCACCTGATCTCCCTACGTCAAATAAAAATGTATTTGATTTTGTGCGATGTAGCTGGTGCTCATGGTAATTTCGCGGATGTCTTTGGACCGAGTTTACGCTATATCCAGATGCAATAGGAATATTAACCATTTGGCAGTGTGGGCCACTTTGATGGGGACTGCCCGGGCCTAATTGTGATCCCAGTCGCCCCTGGTAGGGCAGTGCAGCAAGAGGATGTGGGGCGCTGCCCTACGCCAATTCCTCATAAATGCGGCCCTGCGTCTTCAGGGCGATCAGCCCACCTGCTCCAGGGATGTACGGAGTACCTGACACTGTGCAATGTTTCTGTTTCTGCAAACACGAGGAGTGAGTGGCCCTGACTCTGTGTTAACTCGATGTGAAAGGATCAAAGTCCCAGGCGGGAGGGTAATAGGGGTTTTAAAGTTCTGCTATAAAATAAGCTGCATGAGTGACACTCGTGCGCAATGCTTTCTGTAAGGGGATTCTGACTGTGTCTGGAGATGGAATCAGTTCCTTGTTTTCTCTTAAAATGCAATCAAGAGATTTAAAACATACAAATATTAATTTTAAAAAGCTGCAGTAGACAGCAAATGTCATGGCCCATGAAGCAATGTTTCATTTCAGGAGTTCAGAAATATATATATATTTTTTTTAAATAATTTTTTTTTAAACCTTTATTAATAGCAAGGAGATACACAGGGCATGTTGCCCACAATTCACGTAACAAATAACATGGCGCCGCCCAAACGGGTGAGTCTACTCACTGTCGCTTAACACAGCCATTCAGCCGACATCCCGGAGGACCGGCGGCGTCACAGCCGCTCAACTGGTGGTAAGTACATTCTGTCGAGCCTGACTACTTGTTGCACCTACGCCACCGCCCACATATATAATAGCCCGTAAATATATTGTGGAGCCAATAAACTGTCATCCAGGGCTGGCAAAAATATTCAGAAATATTTATGCCACCATGCGCAGCACCGCCGCTGGCACAGACCACTTCAGTGCAGATGCACTCATTTTTTGTGCATCGAAGCGGCGCAGCCTAACTTGATGTGCCCGTGGTGTCATCCCATGACGCTCCTGTTGGTCTGCCTTGGATGATGCACCACCTCACACCATGGTGCAGGGATGCGTGTGCGCAGTCTAGCATAGCATTAGTACTGGAAGCACACGTGCAATGTGTCTTTTTTGAGAAATCAATGCATTTGCACTTGCTTGTGCCTGTTTTAAGTAGGATGCAAAGCCCAGTCTGGCTATCTTAATAGATCAGGATTCAATCAAAACCTGTGGGTATTTGCTCGGAATTTCCCAAGCAATGCCCCCTTGACGCACTTTGAGAAAATCAAAGCAGCTTATGTGCTTAGAGTCGGGCATCTTTTCCGGACAGAAGACTGTGCAACACTTAGGGCCAGATGTAGGTAAAAGCAGTTTAGTGAGTCCTTAATAGCCATTTTTAGGGAAATGCTATGTAGGTAGGAATCGCAATAATTTTTGCGATTCCTACACATTCCTTATTTGAGACTCGCAAATTGCGAGTCGCAAGTAAGGAATGGCTGCCTGTTCATTCCTAGGGGAATTAATGGAAATTGTGCAATTTCAAGGGTTCTAAAAGGACACCCTGTTGCACCCCTGAATTATTGACACAGAGAGACTATTTATTCTCAAAATTCTCCACTTTTGCCTTCACCACAGTTATTTCGAATGGGAAGGAAACTATTACGCACAACTAACTGGTATCTCTATGGGTTTTTCAGGAGCACCAGCTTATGCCAATACCTTCATGTCACTTTTTGAATCTGAAAACATCATGTCCAACACTCACTGGTGGAATCATATATTGATGTATTGTCGTTATATTGATGACATCTTCATATTATGGACAGACACCAACACAAACCTCGAAACCATGATTATTGAACTCAACACCATCAATCCGAGGATCCAATTCACCCACAACATCCAACAACAACAAATTCATTTCCTTGACGTTCTTATCTCTAAGTCACCAGACAAACGGACTTTTGAGACTTCTGTTTTTCAAAAACCAACAGACCGTAACAGCACATTAGCTTTCACCCTAAGAGTCTTCTTAGGAACCTTCCATATTCCCAACTACTTAGAGTCAGACGCATCTGTTCCAACCCCAATACAAGCCTAATCAAAGAACAGGAATATATTCAGCAGTTCAAAGAACGAGTCTACCCTGAAAATGTACTCAAAGATTGTTTGTCACAACAACTAGACAGAACCAAATTACTACAATCATCAACCAAGCTAACACAAGATCGTTCCGTTTTTGTATCCAAATTTTCCACCGCATCTAAACCCATACGAGATATCATTAATGCTAGATGGGAGATGTTATCAACCGAGGATGAGTTTAACAATATTTTTGCTGCTAAACCACTTTTTGCATATACAAGGGGTAAAAATCTTAAGTCGTTACTGTCCACTCCGTCTCCTACATCACTCATTGTTGGATTCAAAGGTACTACCAAATGCAATAATTGCATTCATTGCAATAATGTTATTTGTGGTAATGTGTTAACGCATCCTACCTCTGGCAAACCAATCAACCTCAAGCATTCAAGCGATTGTAATTCCACCAATGTTATCTACTGTATCAAATGTCCCTGTGGAAAAGGTTATGTTGGAAAAACGGAAAGAAAGATTAAAGTAAGAATTACAGAACACAAAAGTAAAATCAGGAACCAAAGTATCACTTCGCCACTATCAACTCATTGGCATGAAACAAAACACACCATCTCACAACTCAGATTCCAGATAATCGAAGTTGTTAAACCCACACCGGGAGTAGACATTACCCAAAAGCTTCTCCAAAGAGAAATCCACTGGATCAAATTTTTGAATACTTTAATTCCACATGGATTAAATGACCGGATTAACATGAGTTGTTACCTCTAAGAATTTTTTTCCTTCTGATATCAGCATCCCAGACACGCCACCACTACTTTTTTTTCCCTTACCCATTTTTTTTCAAAAACATCTAGTCCACACTTTCAATCTTGGTATTTATCATGTATTTATTGATCATTTATGTACTGTTCTGTGCTCATCCAGTATCCTGACAAGTAATAATTGACCATTGTTTGTATCACTGGTATCTGTGTACAGGTATAGATGGAACAAGTTCTTATGCCACATCAAACATGCTCACACAATTCGTTATTGTTTAACATTACTAACACACACATCCCGTACAAGCACATTCAATCCCTTTATACAGCACTTTTTCTATATTCAGGCTCTTGATGGACTCATTGTTCCCTCACACGTGAACACTTTATTGTTCCACTTTTCCCATTTTGCAGAACTTTATTATTTTCACTCATTCACTTGCTGTGTGCTTTGCCACCTTTTTCATCCAATCTTCCTTGATCTTCTATTTTCCGCTATCTGTTACAGCATTTGTACACTTGGCTCTTGACTTCTTGTTGCTTCTCATTACTAGCCAACATTTTTTGCATCAGCTCTCTTGTCGTTTGTTTCATTCTCCTCTTCAGTTTTTCACCGACTTATCTGCACGCGCGTCCATTCATCATATTCTTTCGTTTTTATTTCAAGTGACCACTCCAGCATTTTTCATTTTGACATGTCGTGCCTCCAGCTACTATCACTCTTTTGCCTCGTTTTTTACATCTTCAGTCTTTTTTCCATTTTCGTTGTTCACGACCATTTAACCCAGCCGCAACCTCTTGACCTACCACTGCGTTTCCTTCGAGATTCATTCCGGTTCACTCACAGCGTCAGCACGTCTTCGACCGTAACCACACGGACTCCAAGTACACCAGCGTTCACTAGCTTGCTCCCGTTACGCGTTATCATCCTGCACGTAACTGTGCAGCAGGTTTACCCCATTTTTTACTGTTTACAGATTGTTTTTTGTGAACTCGCCCACACATCTCCCGCCAGCACACGTTCAAGCCCGGTCTCCAACTCCGCGGCATTGCACGGAAACACAGCTTTTTCAGCAGTCTCGTCGAGACTTCAGGTAAACGCTTACTTTTTATTGTGTACTCAGCACAGTTCAGTAAAGCTTGATCTTTAGTTTACAAGGCTACATCATCGTTTTATTTTTCCCTACACTCCAGTACCTTAAAAGTTTGTTCAAAGCGACTGACTGGCTGGTCGCCCATTGATTCGTCATCATCGTTGCTTTATTGAAGTGAGCTCTTTAACGTTCACTTTCTTCAGCACTTGAGGCCAGTTCCCATTTCCAGAATTTTTCATGTTTTTCATCTTTAACTGGTTACATCCAGAAGATCTTGTTGGTTTTCTACCCTACCTAGCATCTTTGTTTACGTTTCTCTCTTCTCTACCATATTTATATACTAATCCCACCATTTTGGAACATGTGCACTTAAGTTGATAACATCAGCAACCGCCACCGAGGTTACACATGCATCCGTCTCCACCACTTGAGCATCAGCCTAAATTATGCTTGAATCTTAAAGGTTTGTTTGTTTATCTTTTAGACTGCCCCTGACGAAGGGATTCCACAATCCCGAAATGCATTGGGCTCCAACATCAATGATGACAAATACAACTTGATTATTTTCTTCTTCATTACAACAGAAATTTAAGTTCATTGTACACTTATCCAAATTGAATATGATGTACTAACTTATTGTCAAACGTATTGTGAAATGAACAGTGCTTACGTGATGATTAAATTTTTTGCTGTTTTCTTGTTTCAAAAATCGTTTAAATGCTATAAACACATTCCTCTTGTTCTTAATTAAGAATTAATTCTCCAAGACAAATTTTGAGAAACTTGCACTTAGGGATTTTTTTTCCCATTCAGTGAACAGTGCGAGGTACCAAGTGGGTTTTCCCACTTGTTTCACCCTTGCACCCCTGAATTGGGCACGTGTGCACATGTGGCGCACAGGGCATGTATGTGCGCCACATGGCACTTAGAAAAAAGCAGAAAAGTGCTTTTTTAAAGGAAATCGCAAATTCCCACCAACTTGAAGTTGGTGGTAATTTGCGATTCCTTAAGGAAATCTAGCAATTTGCGATGCCCACTAGCATAGCATATAGGGAATCGCAAAATGTGATTTACTAAATGCTTGCGAGTAGGTATTTGCCTTCCTACATTGCACACAGCTGAATTGCGAATTTCAGCATTTTCGATGACAATTTGGCTTGCTACATCTGACCCACAGGGCCTTATTACAAGTACGACGGTGTGGGACAGCCATACTCGCGGTGGCGGTTAGACCACTACCACACCTGTGGGTCTGCCCCTTATATTAGGAGTGTGGCGGTTGGACCACCACAGGACCGCCACCACCACCACGATCCAGGATCCCGCGGCGGTACGGAGGCAGAGTTTCTTGGCGGTGCCAACACCTACTAAGCAAATTATGACTTGCCTTTCCACTAAGCATTCCATGGCGGTGAGCTCGCCATTAAATGGTTTGCAGAAAGGTACGGAGAAGGGCCCCCAACAGGGCCCCTGAGCAAATCTGCCCATGGGAGTGGGAGCAGAGGGCACTAGATATGCTACCCCACAAGTCCATGTTCCTGCGTGCATTGTGTGGCATGCAGGGCATGGTGCATGGCACACAGTGCACACAATGTGGCAATGGCCCCACCGCGGTGGCATGACTGCTGTGCTGTCATTCTCAGTCAAAGCGTGCTGCTGCACTGCCCACCCGCCTTGGATTCTACTAGGAATCCGGCAGGTGGGTGCACCACGCACTTGGCGGTCCTCCTGTGGGCCCAGCGCTGGTGGTCCTACAAGAGGATCACCGCCGCACCGCTCAACAGCATTGAATCCTACTTGGAATCCAGCAGGCGGGTGCACCCCGGGCTTCGCGGTCATCCTGTGGGCGCAGCGCTGGTGGTCCTACAAGAGGATCACCGCCGCACCGATCACCAGCATTGAATCCAACTTGGAATCATGCGGGCGGGTGCACCCCTGGCTTGGCGGTCATCCTGTGGGCGCAGCGCTGGTGGACCTACAAGAGGATCACCGCCGCACCGCTCACCAGCATTGGATCCTACTTGGAATGCGGCGGACGGGTGCAACACAGGCTTGGCGGTCCCCCTGTGGGTGCAGTGCTGGTGGTCCTAGAAGAAGACCACTGCCGCACCGCTCACCAGCATTGGATCCTACTTGGAATTCGGCAGGTGGGTGCTCCCCGGGCTTGGCGGTCATCCTGTGGGCGCAGCGCTGGTGGTCCTACAAGAGGATCACCGGGCTTGGCGGTCATCCTGTGGGTGCAGCGCTGGTGGTCCTACAAGAGGATCACCGCCGCACTGCTCACCAGCATTGGCTCCTACTTGGAATCCGGCAGGCGGGTGCACCACAGGCTTGGCAGTCTTCCTGTGGGCCCAGCGCTGGTGGTCCTACAAGAGGATCACCGCCGCACCGCTCAACAGCATTGAATCCTACTTGGAATCCAGCAGGCGGGTGCACCCCGGGCTTGGCGGTCATCCTGTGGGCGCAGCGCTGGTGGTCCTACAAGAGTATCACCGCCGCACCGATCACCAGCATTGAATCCAACTTGGAATCATGCGGGCGGGTGCACCCCTGGCTTGGCGGTCATCCTGTGGGCGCAGCGCTGGTGGACCTACAAGAGGATCACCGCCGCACCGCTCACCAGCATTGGATCCTACTTGGAATGCGGCGGACGGGTGCAACACAGGCTTGGCGGTCCCCCTGTGGGTGCAGTGCTGGTGGTCCTAGAAGAAGACCACTGCCGCACCGCTCACAAGCATTGGATCCTACTTGGAATTCGGCAGGTGGGTGCTCCCCGGGCTTGGCGGTCATCCTGTGGGCGCAGCGCTGGTGGTCCTACAAGAGGATCACCGGGCTTGGCGGTCATCCTGTGGGTGCAGCGCTGGTGGTCCTACAAGAGGATCACCGCCGCACTGCTCACCAGCATTGGACCCTACTTGGAATCCGGCAGGCGGGTGCACCACAGGCTTGGCGGTCTTCCTGTGGGCCCAGCGCTGGTGGTCCTACAAGAGGATCACCGCCGCACCGCTCAACAGCATTGGATCCAACTTGGAATCCAGCGGGCGGGTGCACCCCGGGCTTGGCGGTCATCCTGTGGGAGCAGCGCTGGTGGTCCTACAAGAAGACCCCCAAACTCGTAATCAGACCCTTTGTGTTGCCTCGCGTGGGCGCCAATCCTCTATGAATCTATGCAAAGCTGAGCCGGCCGGGCTCGCAGAGACATTATGCTTTGTTGTATAGATGCGCAGGATGTCGAGAGTGGCTGCTTCTTGAGACCGGCATCGCCTCTCCTCCCGAGAGCGTCCCTTATTACTGCTTTTAATTTCATTTGCTGTTGCACTAACACTTTCACTTCCATGCAATTACTTTCCAAATTGAGCTCTGAAGTGCGCCGAGAGCGCGCGCGGCGGGGTGGCTCCGGCCCGCGCTGCTGCGATTAGCGCAGGGCGCGACTCAAGGCGCAGGAATCTGTTTTACCAGTGACAAATAGGAACTTTAATTGTGTCATTGTGTTTGCTGAATTAAACCTTTTATCTTTTTATTTTTTTTAATGCGTTTTTTAAGTAGATGGAATTAGAGTGTGTTTCAGATTTGTGTTACATTGTGTTTCGTTCTCGTGGAACAAAAGGTGCAGCTTTGTAATAAACCAAAGTGCCTGAAATGTCCCTCGTCCCTGCCAGGAGCAGCGAACCCACCTGCAGGCACTTGAGGAGGGGGGAATGGGGGCTTTCCTGGGGCGCTGCATAATGTGTGAAAGAAGAGGTGCCAGGGACAGAAATGATGCACAGAAGCTGTCGGCGTTAGCGAATATAGCGACGCCAAAGCCAGACGGTCTGGTCTAGAATACACTTCACGCCTCTCTCATCCACCACAGACACTCTCTGCCCCTTCATCTCTCTCAGGCCTCTCTCATCCAACACAGACACTCTCTGCCCCTCTGTCTCACTCACGCCTCTCTCATCCACCACAGACACTCTCTGCCCCTTCATCTCTCTCAGGCCTCTGTCATCCACCACAGATACTCTCTGCCCCTTCATCTCTCTCAGGCCTCTCTCATCCACCACAGACACTCTCTGCCCCTTCCTCTCACTCAGGCCTCTCTCATCCACCACAGACACTCTCTGCCCCTTCATCTCTCTCAGGCCTGCCTCATCCCCCACAGACACTCTCTGCCCCTTCCTCTCACTCAGGCCTCTCTCATCCACCACAGACACTCTCTGCCCCTTCCTCTCACTCAGGCCTCTCTCATCCCCCACACACACTCCCTGCCCCTCTATGTCTCTGAGGCCTGTCTCATTCACCACAGACACTCTCTGCCCCTTCATCTCACACAGGCCTCTCTCATCCACCACAGACACTCTCTGCACCTTCATCTCTCTCAGGCCTCTCTCATCCACCACAGACACTCTCTGCCCCTTCCTCTCTCTCAGGCCTGCCTCATCCACCACAGACACTCTCTGCCCCTTCCTCTCACTGAGGCCTGTCTCATCAACCACAGACACTCTCTGCCCCTTCATCTCTCTCAGGCCTGCCTCATTCACCACAGACACTCTCTGCCCCGCTATCTCAGTCACGCCTCTCTCTTTCTCTGCAGACACTCTCTGCCCCTTCATCTCTCTCAGGCCTGCCTCATTCCCCACAGACACTCTCTGCCCCTTCATCTCATTCAGGCCTCTCTCATTCCCCACAGACACTCTCTGCCCCTTCATCTCACGCAGGCCTCTCTCATCCACCACAGACAGTCTCTGCCCCTTCCTCTCACTCAGGCCTCTCTCATCCACCACAGACAGTCTCTGCCCCTTCCTCTCACTCAAGCTTCTCTCATCCACCACAGACACTCTCTGCCCTTCTATCTCAGTTGTGGAAATATGGATTTTCCCGATCAGTTATGTCCCCTATCTTGGACCCCAACGGTTCTATGTGCATGTCACAAGTACATGTATGCTCCCTCCAGTTCCAGTTATGAAGACGCAAATACATGTGCGTCCACCGTCAACATGCCCTCTGTCAGATCCGCCATGACTAGGCCGGATATTCCATTCCTAAATATGAAAGGCCACCGGCTTTATATGGTTCACTTATGCCATTTTACAGTCCAGGCAAGTAGGCCCTGATTCTGTCATCAAACTCCTCTTGCTTTCTGCCTCTGAAAACTCCAGTTCGAGCCTGCATCTGTGACCATGAACTTTGTCTCATTCTCTGCGCGGCTCACGAAGCCTGACATCAGCCTATTCTCTGCCAAGAACTGTATTTCGCCTTCGAGTTATCTGCTTCCCCCTCAGCCGATGCATTCCTGTCTAGTAGTTTAAGTAAACATCCTTCCAGCTACCGAGCAAAAGGCTCGATTTCTCTGCCCTCATGCAAGTAATTCATAGCCCTGTTACCATGGAATATTCCTACCCCCTCGCTTTCAGTGTAGACACTTAGACGCTTGTACACGCACGCACAGTCAGTATAGAATATTCTGTCCGAGAGTCCTTCTTTTGTGGATAACATAGTTCTTTAAACATAGGATGTTAGATATGATTTGGGATTAGGCTGACTTGACCTCCCAGACTTTTTGTCTCCACATGTAGAGCTAAAATGTCAAGTCCCCTTCACCCCCTAGTTGCACGTCAATCACACGTCATACTGCTGCGCACGCATCTATGCCAAGTATTATCTTATAGATCCACCTATATATGACATCATAACCAATTATGTTCCTTTTTACTCCTTATTACACCCATTTTTTGGTTACGCAGATAGATCGTCATTTTCCTTATCAATTGTTACGCCTATTGCATTCGCTTCATTGTAATGTATGTACTATAAAGGTTACTTCTTGTCAATAAAGTATGTACTTCACTTCCTGAACCTCCGTGGTGATGGAACTTGGAGCAACCGATTATAATCGAACATTGGAATAAAGCCCATTCCGAACCTCTAATACCACGGATTCTGCCTCTCATTTTACTGAGCTATTTAATTATGTTTCTGTATCAAATTAAGTCCAGGTAAAAGAAAATTATTTACCACATGAATGGCGCCCGAATAGGGACACTTTCTCATCTCACGCGCCGGCGGTGCGTTGCAGGCCCGGTCTCCTGCCACAGCTGGACGGACAATAACGCGTACCAGCAGGATTTCCTGTATCTCCCTCCGGTCAAGCGGGGGCGACTGAGACTGCGATCAACACCCAGACGAGGCGGTGAGAAGTGCGAAGTATCCCGACCAGAGCCTAACTGAGAGAGCAAGATCCGAGGTATACAGAGACCCACCAGTTCGAAGTCAAGCCCAGTGTCCGACGAGTCGAGTCGAGTCCAGTCCGGTTCAAGTTCAAGTTACCGAGGCCTTCCGTTTCCGAAGCTACCCGGTGAGTACCATTGCTGGGGAGGCATTTCTGACGTGCACATAGGTTGTGCCGGTCAAGACGGGTTTGGGTACACAAATCCGGTCTGCACTGTTTTAGCAGTGTATCTGTACTGTTTAGCAGTATATCAAGTATTCCGAAGTATCTAGTTATTGTCAAGAATTAAGCTTGGTGATTAGTTATGCAGACGATCATCATTGTTGGTTATTTTAAAGGTTAAAAATGTTTTAATGTTTAATGTTCAATGTGTTAAACGTCCTGCATATTGTGGTATGAATGGTTGTTCATTACTGTGCTTTTGTATTAAGTGTGTTCAAGATTAAGTATCGGATCAGTTGTCAATATGCCGCTCTTTTCGAAATTAAGACAGATCACTACTAGAAAAGGGGTTCTCGAAGAAGCCGTCCCTATTCCTCCTAGGGACACTCCAGGGCACTTCATGTATCACAAACATGGCTTAGACGCTATATTATTTCTTGATTTATGGGTAGACTACACCAAGGGATTACCAGAAAGTCAGAGGTGGCCCGCAGCGGGAACCTGGGATGCAGAGTGCATCATGAAAGTCGAGGAAGAGTTATGGAAAAGGAAAGTCAGACAGTCACAGAAAGACGCCGTTGAGTTATGGCGTAAAGAATCTCATAGACGCACAGAAAAAGCACGTAGACAGGAAGAAAAGAATAAAGAAAGTTCAAATAAAGTTCGAGAAAATCTATTAATTGAGGAAGGTATCCGAGTGAAATCAGAACAAGTAGACAGACAAAGAAACGCCCTTATGAATGGTATGTATCCCCTTCTGGCCGAAGGATTACCTAAGGCTACTCCAGAAATACCGAAAGACTTGCCACCCCCATTATTCCCAATAAAGGTACATCCTAAGGGGCATCCTAGAACCGCAGAAGATGTTTTTCTTTCCTCATATTTAGATGACGCAGCTCCCGAATATGCTAATTCCGCCCCGCATAGACCGCATACCAGGGAGGTCCAACGCCAAGATCCAGCACCCGTATCCCTACAGCAACAAATCGAGTCACAAGTCCTGGCAAGCACATCTGTTTCTGCATCCGCTCCTACAGCTACTTCTATAGCTGTGTCCACACCTGTAGTTGCTGTGTCACGTTCGACGAATCCTTTCACACCCGACACCCCAGATGGGGCCACGGGAGGTGCTACCAATATCTTTTCTACGCCGCCCAGAATAAATAAACTTACTTTTCAAGAGTCAGCACATTCACGTACACCCAAACTCATAAGTGCCCGTACGCTGAAGGAACTTCTTATAGATTGCAGATATGACCCTGTGCCCGGTAAAGAGGACGAAATGACCCTGGCATCATTGCGTATCAGACGAGCCGCAGTGTATTTAGGAAAGTTACCAGGAATGACTGCGCATCTAGATAAAATATATCATTTTGTCCAAACAGGGCGAGATCCAGAATGTATTAACAGAGCTATGGAATACCAGAAAGTAGAGATACAGGGGGAACTGTTACGTTTCCTCATAAACTGTGTGATCAGAAATCAAGACCGACCGGGGGTAGACCCGGAAGCAATGCAAATTCTTACAAGATGGAGCCAGAATATATCAGAAGGGAGACATGATAAACAAAATTGTATAATAGCCATGTGCCGAAAGATCCGTAAAGAAATAGAGCGCCTACACGAAGAGAGATTAGAGGTAGACGAGTTCGAACAAAGCGAGGAAGAAGGGTCAGGACTGACCACAGGACAGTCAGACACCATAGCCTATGTAGGTAGAGGAAGATCTTGTAATAATAATAGACGTCTTACTGACTCAATACGTCCGATATGTCCAGATAATAACAGGAATTTCCAAATACCTATAATTAATATAAGGTCTAACGAGCATTCGTTCCAAACCGCCGACAAACTACTCCGAGAACGAAGGGGTTATCATTTTCTCGATTCTATGGATGAACAAGATTTAGCCAGGGCAGCTGTCCATTGGGTGGACAGTCCCGGAAAATATAGTGATGATACAGTAGTACGCACATTTTTGAATCTTACCCCAGATGAACAGAGGTTAGCTGGGATTTATATGATTCAACAACTCATTATACTATATCGAAGTCAGCATTCGGACCCTGGTCCCTTACCTGACATACTGACTGAATTGCTTATGAATAAATGGAGAGGTGCAGGTACTAAATTAATTAAAGAAATTCTAGAATCAAGAAAGCAGTATATTCTTTTTGTATGCGCAGAGCATGTCTCATTGCCCGTCAAAGAAAGAACAACGTATCACATGGATAGACAGAATCCCTTACGAGAAGTGCACCCAATAAAAGGCGAGGACAACGAGTTCAAGCGCGTATTTGTATATACGCCCATATCGAAAATAGAATTGTTACAAATGAAGAAAGTGGTACCCAGTCATGACAAAGATCCAGCGGGTTTTCACCGAGAAATTAAAGACATGTTACTCATGGGAGAGTACACCTACCCCGACATTATGACAATATTAAAGGTATTGATGCCTGCTGGTATTTATGAGAAACTCAAGGAAAAAGAGTGGGAGGTAGGAGACCAAAAGATAGAATGGTCAGTGTTAGAAGCGGAAGAAAAGGCCCGAACTGCAGGAGCAGGACTTGGGGATAAAACTAAAGCACTGCCAGGTTTATTAGTACAGGTACTGCCACGTTTATTAACTACGAAAAAGGAAGATTGGGGTACAATTTCAGCCTGTAAACAGAAGCAAGATGAAGACACTAGTGATTACTATGCCCGATTTGAAAAATGTTTTGGTATAAATAGTGGCATAAAAGCAAGTAGCGAATCATACCCACATCTGTTTGTAACAAAATTAGTAGAAAATGCCCTGCCACCAGTAAAGAATAGAGTATTAAAATTCGAGAGTACCTGGCAAGGTAACACTCCATCACAAATGTTACAAATGTTACAGTACCATCATAATAGAATTAGAGAGGAACAAGAACATGAACACAGACGCATGAAAGACACGAAAATGAAAATGTTAGTTTCCCAGACAGTTCCAGCTGAAGGACATAAAAAGGGTATGACACATTCCGATTCAGCAGGACCTGTAAAAGGGACATGCAATTATTGTAAAAAGCCAGGTCATTATGTACACGATTGTCCAGTTTTAAAACATAATATCGCCATAGGTAAAACACAAGAAAGACCACGACCATTTAGACAAGAGCAGAATGAACAAGGAGCTTTGCAGCATGCCCAGGCCATGCCAGCCGCACAACAGCCAATACAGTTTGTGCCAGCTGCACCACCGTTGCCTGTTGCTGCCACACAGACAACAACACGACAAATGTATCAGACCGCACAGTATGAATATCCTGAGTATCAGCGTTACGCATGAACTAGCCTAGAGAGGGAAGTTGATTTACCCCTTATCGAGATTCCTGTAGATCAAGAAGGACCTTATGTACATAGTGAATTATTAGGCCAAGATAGGAAATTTTTACTCGATACAGGGGCAAGTCGAACGACCATAAAACGTAGTGAAGTTCCAGGGGCACCCCTCTCAGGCTCACAGAATATTTCCCTTGGGTTTTCAGGAAAACCTATTGTTAATGAAGTGTCACAACCTCTGCCACTTACGATAGGACCTCTGACCCGAACTACAGATTTATTGCTTACTAAATCATGTCCAGAAAACTTGCTAGGAATAAAAACATTGAAAGCTCTAGGAGCCATAATATGTTGTTCTCCGGAAGGAGTAAGGTTGTTTTTACGTGATTTTAAAGGTCACTATGTGTCTAGAGACATGGATCCCCGACTGCAGACTTTACCTACACGTCTATGGGCACAAGGCCCTACTGATGTTGGTTGCATGAATATTACACCATATAGAGTCACATTAAAGGCAGGAGTGGTGCTACCACGAATGCGACAATACAAGTTACCACCAGATGCTGTAGTGGCTTTACTACAAATCATTGACGAGCTTATTGCCCAAGGAGTAGTTGTAGAAACAGACTCCAATGTATGTAATTCACCGATAATTCCGATTCTTAAATGAACAGATCCTAAGGCCCCGCCAGTATATCGATTGGTTATTGATCTGCGCGAATTAAACAAATGCATTGTGCCACAATTCCCTGTGGTCCCAGATATCTCGTCATTACTGACAGCCATTGATTCCGAAGCAACATTCTTTACTGTAATTGATCTCAAGAATGCCTTTTTCAGCGTCCCAATAGATCCGGAAAGCCAATATTTGTTCGGATTTAGTTTAAATGGACGTAGCTTTAAATTCTCACGCGCGCCTCAAGGATTTACAGAAAGCCCCAGCATCTATAGCCAAGCACTGAAACGAGAACTTGACAGTATCCACATGCCAGTTAACACCGCCTTGCTTCAATACGTCGATGATCTGCTGATCACCGCCCGAAGCGAACCGGAATGTGAAAAAGCATCACTGACAGTTTTACAATTTCTAGCCGAAAAGGGGCACAAGGTGTCCCCTTCTAAGCTGCAATTCTGTGTCCAGCGAGTTGTTTATCTTGGACACTCGCTGTCCAAGGAGG
The DNA here is from genome assembly GCF_964204655.1 of Triturus cristatus. Classification (NCBI taxonomy): domain Eukaryota; kingdom Metazoa; phylum Chordata; class Amphibia; order Caudata; family Salamandridae; genus Triturus; species Triturus cristatus. The sequence continues at coordinate 15,443,526 of NC_140592.1, read as the reverse complement.
GAAGGCAGCTTACACCCGACCGCATTCAATTAATAGCTAACATGCCAATACCCAAGACACAAAAGGAGGTACGGGCTTTCATAGGCCTCACTTCACATTGTAGGCAGTGGATCCCTCAGTATGCATTTCTAGCAAAACCACTCATTCAGTTGACAACACAGGAGGCAGCCACATCGACTGTTCTCCCTTGGACTCAAGAACATACACAAGCTTTTGAAAGCCTAAAGAAAGCTTTATGTCAAGCACCTGTTTTAGCAACACCATGTTACAGAAAACAGTTTACACTTTTTGTTACAGAACGCGAAGGTACTGCCTTGTCAGTACTCACACAGGAACAAGCAGGAGCACACAAACCATGTGCTTATTTTTCTAGTACATTAGATCCAGTAGCTCAGGCTTTGCCTGCATGCCTGAAATCAGTAGCAGCGACAGCTTTAGCAATCAGACAAAGCGATGCCATAGTGTTAGGACATCCATTGACAGTTCAAGTACCACACACAGTAGAGGTCCTTGTAAATAGAACGCAAACACAACACTTGACTATAGCGCGACTTACAGGGTATGAACTTACATTGTTTCAGCCACATATAGAAATCAGACGCTGTAACACATTGAATCCTGCCACACTTTTGCCAGTAACCGGAACAGACCCACTAGCTCATGACTGTATTGAAGTTATTACTATAACGACAAAACCCAGACAAGACTTGACAGATGTCCCATTGTCAGATCCAGACCTGACATTGTATGTAGATGGTTCATGTATGAGAACAAGTACAGGAGAGTTAGTGGCTGCTTACGCAGTCACCACAGATACTGAAGTCATTGAAACTAATCGTATAAATATTTTGTCAGCTCAAGCCGCAGAGCTCATCGCTCTGACACAAGCCTGTATTCAAGCCACAAATAAAAAAGTCAACATATACACTGATTCACGTTATGCATTCGGAGTTGTACATGACTTCGGCGTGCTGTGGCGAGAGAGAGGTTATTTAACTTCCCACGGTGCCCACATTCAGCACGGACCCCTCATTCATGCCTTATTAGATGCAATACATCTACCCACTGCAATATCAATTATGAAATGTAAGGCTCATACGAAGGTTACTGATATCATTTCCCAAGGCAATGATCTAGCCGACAGAACAGCTAAACAGACTGCTCAAACTCAAACCCCCGACATGACAAAGACAATAGTCCCGACACCGACACATTGTATGACAGTTAAAGATCCTACCCTTGACGTAATTGACATACAGACACATGCTACACCAGACAAAATAAAGAAATGGACTGAATTAGGAGGGATCCAAACGAACCAAGGATGGATGATGAAGGAAAGGTCTGTATGGTTCCTTCCTGATTCAATGGTCCAAGTTATAATTAACACTATACATAGTCCAGCGCATCTAGGAGAAAAAGCTATGCTAGACAGCATTCAACACATTTGGTTCAATAAACATTTACGAGCAGCAGCCAAACAAAAGGTCCGTACCTGTATGATCTGTTGCCAGTTCAACCCAGGAAAAAGCGTTCCCGTAGAACAGGGTGGATTTCATCCTCCTGACCACCCTTTTGAAGTCCTCCAGATGGATTATATCCAGATGGAACGATGTCGAGGATTCAAATATGTTCTCGTAGTTGTCTGCGCTCTGTCCTGTTGGACGGAGGCATACCCAGTTTCAGATTATACTGCCCCGACTACTGCCAAACAGTTGGTTCGAGAATTCTTCCCACGATACGGTTTACCACGTGTTGTCTATTCAGATAACGGCCAGCCGTTCTCATCCGAATTAATGAAACATGTTTCACTTCTGCTAGGATATCAGTGGAAATTCCACTGTGTTCGACACCCCGAGGCAGCAGGTCTCGTAGAAAGACATAATCAGATACTGAAAATCAGACTGTCCAAAATATGCAGAGAGAAAGGTGTCGACTGGATAGTAGCATTACCAGTTGCACTCTTTTACATGAGAATGGTAGCACACTCTCGAACAGGGCTATCCCCGTATGAGGTGATCTTCGGCAGACCACCAAATATGTGGGGGACGCCCATACCACGCAAAATAACCGATATTGACTGTAATATGCTGACAGATTACTTGGCTTCCTTGATGTCTGCACTACAATCTTGTCGTTCACAGGTTGCTGCAGCATTTCCCGACAACACTGAGGTGAAACCCCATGACGTAGTTCCGGGTGATTTCGTGTTTGTGAAAAATTTCGACCGAAAGACTCAGCTGGAGCCCAGGTGGAAGACACCCAAGTTGGTTCTGCTGACCACAAGAACAGCCGTGAAGATCGAGGGCCGCAAGGGCTGGATTCATTCAAGTCATATCAAGAAATTTCATGGACAATCCTCGGATATAGACATTGTGCCCTGCACTCCCTCACAGACTGATTCAAAACTTCCTTTGGTTGAAAAGACTGAAACCGAACTCCACAAAGTTAAATTGAGGCCTAGAACGTCAGACGATTTGATTGTTTAAGTCCTCTCCTAGGTGAATCGGTTGAATCTGTCTCTGACATGTATCCTCTAGACCTGAATCATGGACAATCGCGAAAAATGATGAAACGACAGGCGTATTGTAAATCACTGCGTAGCCATTGCATAGTGACATTAATAATCTTGTTTTTCTTGAGTCTTTTAATAATTACTGCAAGCATATTGTTGCACATATATTACCCTATTTCTAGACATGTTTATAATGTTACTGCTGAACATTCTTTTAGTGACTTACCTCCGCATGAATTGTCTTATAGACTTGCGCTGCGCAATAACACTTTCATTAGTATGTTACATCATTCCCATCAGACTAGTAATGCCACTAATTGTTGGGTGTGTGGCCGACTCCCTCCCTATCAGAATTATGAAGGAGTCCTGCCTTTCTTTCCACATCCGTTTACACATAATGGATCCTGTGGAGCATGGTTTAGTTTAATCAATTCCATAGACTCAGACACAGCAGTTTACCAAGATCATTGGGTATGGGGAAATCTGAACCTAGTCTTACTCAAGGTCTGCTACCCTGACAAGGAGGGTCGCCCCAAGAGAACAGGAACTGATCTAGAAAATGAAGTATATGGATTAGGTAATTTTACACCTAATCTCATGATTCTAAATGTCGTATCCGAAGTTGAACTAGTCTTGCCCACCATGTCAGTATTCCCAGCGAAGGGTGAATTATGTGTAAGAAAGGTTGGTTCCATACATATGGGCCATAGTAAATGCACTACTATAGTAGAATTCAGTGATCGAGGCAAATCTTCATTTAGAGCTTATCGCCACTCCTACTTTATATGTGGTCAGACTGCATATATGCGTCTACCTCTAGACTGGGATGGTACCTGCTACATTGCATTCCTTTTGCCACCTGTTTTCCTAGCTCCTCCTGATTATTACAGAAATATTCATTTAGTACACAACAGAGAGCGGAGAGATCTCCCAATTGTCGATTACACTGAAACAGCATGGGAAAAATACACAGATTTCAATAAAAGCATCTTTCCTTATATAGGTACTGTTACTAATAGTAAACTGATACGTAGATTAACTAGAACCCTTGAAGCAGTAGTGAATGAGACTATTTCCGCCTTAGGCAATTTAACGGAGGAGCAGTCTGCTATGCGGATTGTTGTGCTTCAAAATCGTCTTGTTCTTGACGTCATCCTGGCTGATAGGGGCGGAGCTTGTAGGGTCATCGGATCAAGCTGCTGCGTATTCATACCAGAAAATTCGCCATCTGTATATAAAGCCATCACTCGCCTTCATAAGATTGTAAACCAGATACACCAGAACCCAGGCACTTGGACTTGGTCCAGTTGGTTTTGGAGTGTGATATCGGCCTGGGGATGGAGAGTTTTATCCTTCCTAGGTATTGGCCTTCTCATACTATTCAGTTGCTGTCTATGTCTGCAATGTGGACCAGCGATTTGTGGTCTGTGTACCACATCGTGTATTCCACCACCAAGATTTCGTTTGTCCCGGAAGAAGAAAGAAGAACAAATGATGTTATATTAACAGATCAATGGATTGATGAAGATTGATATCTCTTAACGGGCAAGTAGGGGACAAGGAGGGAATGTGGAAATATGGATTTTCCCGATCAGTTATGTCCCCTATCTTGGACCCCAACGGTTCTATGTGCATGTCACAAGTACATGTATGCTCCCTCCAGTTCCAGTTATGAAGACGCAAATACATGTGCGTCCACCGTCAACATGCCCTCTGTCAGATCCGCCATGACTAGGCCGGATATTCCATTCCTAAATATGAAAGGCCACCGGCTTTATATGGTTCACTTATGCCATTTTACAGTCCAGGCAAGTAGGCCCTGATTCTGTCATCAAACTCCTCTTGCTTTCTGCCTCTGAAAACTCCAGTTCGAGCCTGCATCTGTGACCATGAACTTTGTCTCATTCTCTGCGCGGCTCACGAAGCCTGACATCAGCCTATTCTCTGCCAAGAACTGTATTTCGCCTTCGAGTTATCTGCTTCCCCCTCAGCCGATGCATTCCTGTCTAGTAGTTTAAGTAAACATCCTTCCAGCTACCGAGCAAAAGGCTCGATTTCTCTGCCCTCATGCAAGTAATTCATAGCCCTGTTACCATGGAATATTCCTACCCCCTCGCTTTCAGTGTAGACACTTAGACGCTTGTACACGCACGCACAGTCAGTATAGAATATATTCTGTCCGAGAGTCCTTCTTTTGTGGATAACATAGTTCTTTAAACATAGGATGTTAGATATGATTTGGGATTAGGCTGACTTGACCTCCCAGACTTTTTGTCTCCACATGTAGAGCTAAAATGTCAAGTCCCCTTCACCCCCTAGTTGCACGTCAATCACACGTCATACTGCTGCGCACGCATCTATGCCAAGTATTATCTTATAGATCCACCTATATATGACATCATAACCAATTATGTTCCTTTTTACTCCTTATTACACCCATTTTTTGGTTACGCAGATAGATCGTCATTTTCCTTATCAATTGTTACGCCTATTGCATTCGCTTCATTGTAATGTATGTACTATAAAGGTTACTTCTTGTCAATAAAGTATGTACTTCACTTCCTGAACCTCCGTGGTGATGGAACTTGGAGCAACCGATTATAATCGAACATTGGAATAAAGCCCATTCCGAACCTCTAATACCACGGATTCTGCCTCTCATTTTACTGAGCTATTTAATTATGTTTCTGTATCAAATTAAGTCCAGGTAAAAGAAAATTATTTACCACACAGTCACGCCTCTCTCTTTCTCTGCAGACACTCTCTGCCCCTTCATCTCTCTCAGGCCTGTCTCATCCACCACAGACACTCTCTGCCCCTTCATCTCACGCAGGCCTCTCTCATCAACCACAGAAACTCTCTGCCCCTCTATCTCACTCATGCCTCTCTCATCCTCCACAGACACTCTGCCCCTTCATCTCTCTCAGGCCTCTCTCATCCTCCACAGACACTCTGCCCCTTCATCTCTCTCAGGCCTGCCTCATCCACCACAGACACTCTCTGCCCCTTCCTCTCACTCAGGCCTCTCTCATTCCCCACAGACACTCTCTGCCCCTTCATCTCTCTCAGGCCTCTCTCATCCTCCACAGACACTCTGACCCTTCCTCTCACTCAGGCCTCTCTCATCCTCCACAGACACTCTCTGCCCCTGTATCTCAGTCACGCCTCTCTCTTTCTCTGCAGACACTCTCTGCCCCTTCATCTCTCTCAGGCCTGCCTCATCCATCACTGCAGATATTGGCTTGAGATCACTATCACTGGAGATATAGGTGTGAGATCACTATCACTGGAGATTTAGGTGTGAGATCACTATCACTGCAGATATAGGTGTGAGATCACTATCACTGGAGATTTAGGTGTGAGATCACCATCACAGCAGATATAGGTGTGAGATCACTATCACTGCTGATATAGGTGTGAGATCACTATTACTGCAGATATAGGTGTGAGATCACTATCACTGGAGATATAGGTGTGAGATCACTATTACTGCAGATATAGGTGTGAGATCACTATCACTGGAGATATAGGTGAGAGATCACTATCACCCCAGACATAGGTGTGAGATCACTATTACTGCAGATATAAGTGTGAGATAACTATCACTGCACATGTAGGTGGGAGATCACCATCACTGCAGATTTAGGTGTGAGATCACTATCACTGCTGATATAGGTGTGAGATCACTATTACTGCAGATATAGGTGTGAGATCACTATCACTGGAGATATAGGTGAGAGATCACTATCACTGCAGATATAGGTGTGAGATCACTATCACTGGAGATATAGGTGTGAGATCACTCTCACCCCAGACATAGGTGTGAGATCACTATTACTGCAGATATAAGTGTGAGATAACTATCACTGCACATGTAGGTGGGAGATCACCATCACTGCAGATTTAGGTGTGAGATCACTATCACTGCTGATATAGGTGTGAGATCACCATCACTGCAGATTTAGGTGTGAGATCACTATCACTGCTGATATAGGTGTGAGATCTCTATCACTGTAGATATTGGTGAGTTCACTATCACTGTAGATATAGGTGTGAGATCAATATCACTGCAGGTATAGGTGTGAGATCACTATCACTGCAGATATTGTTGTGAGATCACTATTACTGCAGATACATAGAATACCTACGTGTTCGGTATACGAGAGTTTTAGCCATTGGCATTGTGAATGAGAATGCCTTTTATTTATGTTTTTAAAACGAAAACAAGAATAAAAGGCATTGTCATTTACAATGTCAATAGCTCAAACTGGTGTAAATGCAAGACCCATTGCATTGCAAATGCTTGTTTTTACCGAGATTCTAATCTTGAAACTTTCAGTTTGCAATGGGATATCCACCCAGGGTGTGTTAACCTCCTGACCCATTGGAGTAAAGTCAGAAGAGAACTATTCACCAAAAGGCAGGGCTTCCCAGGGCCTCTTGTCCAGCCCCTCCGAGACTCCTGGTTAACACTTTACATCCCCCACCCCCCCCAACCTCTCCTCTTGGCCCTGGTGCCAATGCACTGGTTGAATCCGTGTCAGCTACACCCTGCTCCCCAGAGGTCTAGTCATAGGAGCTGGGAGCAGGGGTGCAGGTGTGCTACTGCACCCCCTTAGTAACCATGCTGAGGCTCAGAAGGTGAATGAACAATACAGACTCCTTTACATTTCATTTTCAGCTTGCCACATGTGCTGTGAGTTTAAAGACAGATGTTGTATGCCAGGCTGAATCTTCTGAAACACATCAGTGTATTCTTTTAACAGGAGATTGGTGTTTACTTTGACTGCGAAGCTAGAGGATTTTGTAAAGTGAACTGAACTCTCACAATCTTGCTGTTGTAGAGGGAGTGTGAAAGGAAATGCTGTACGGTGTCAGCTTTTTTCTAACATAAAACAACATTTAAATAACTGTAAAAAATAACTGTACACGTATTACAAAATATATCAGCAGTTAGGAAAGCACAAATGAAGCACATTTTTTTCTAATTTTGGTGTGTGATGGAAACAAAGGGGTATATTTACAATAAAATGATGCAGCGCGGCAAGCAAATCTGCAGTGCCGAGCTGCGTCATTTCACATGCAGGGATGCGCCATATTTACAAGAATACGGCGCACCCCTCTGTTTTTGCTGGCGCTAAAAATGCAGTCAAGGGTCAACACACACATCTTCCTGCACATAAACAATCTTTATAGGTGATTTGCGTTTCTATGTGTGCTACAGAATGCAGCACTGATAGAAAAGGCAAAAAACAGAAGAAATGAAAGTGTTTCTCCTCATTGCGCCACTCTAACACCTGGTTTTGCACGGCAAGTGAAGTTCTGGTGGCGCAATCCCTTGTAACTATGCCCCCAAGTTTTTAAATAGGATCTAAACACATCAATACTTTACTTGGTGATGTGCAAATGGTAAATATATGGTTAAAACCGATTTCCAAATGCTATGTTATTTTTACGCTGTATACTTCTATTAGGAAAATGGCATGGCAGGACTCATTTCGTTTTATGGTCAATCTAAGAGTTCTCCTGCACTCGAAGTGCAACCTGGCACAGTTTTCTCAATCTGTATTCGACTTGCGAGTGCGGCCTTGTGACGGAGCTGCTCCTCTCCTCTCCTCTCCACTCTGCTCCTCTCGTCTCCTCTCCTCTCCACTCTTCTCCTCTCCTCTCCTCTCCTCTCCTCTCCTCTCCTCTCCTCTCTTCTCTTCTCTTCTCCGCTGCTCTCCTCTCCTCTCTTCTCCGCTCGTCTCCTCTCTGGTCCTCTCGTCTCCTCTCCTCGCCTCTCCTCTCCTCTCCTCCTCCTCCTCTCCCCTCCCCTCCCGTCCTCTCCTCTCCCCTCCCCTCCCCTCTCCTCACCTCCCCTCCCCTCACCTCCCCTCCCCTCACCTCCCCTCCTCTCTTCTCCTCTCCTCTCCTCGCCTCGCCTCTCCTCTCCACTCTTCTCCTCTCCTCTCCCCTCCCCTCTCCTCACCTTCTCTCCTCTCCTCTCGTCTCGTCTCCTCTCCTCTCCACTCTTCTCCTCTCCTCTCCTCTCTTCTCCTCTCCTCTCCTCTCTTCTCCTCTCTTCTCCTCTCTTCTCCTCTCTTCTCCTCTCCTCTCCTCTCCTCTCCTCTCTTCTCCTCTCCTCTCCTCTCTTCTCCTCTCCTCTCCTGTCCTCTCCTCGCCCTCTGTGTACAAGCATTTTCTTCGAGTCTGATGTTTCAATGATGAGCCCTGTCCTAAAAGATTTGCAATGATATTATGACGCTTATATTCACAGCTGCCCCTGAAGAAGGGTGACCCACCCGAAATGCACTGGGTATCATCTACAAGGTGTGGAATTTAATGTATAATGAGGTCAATGCTGTCTGTATATACAACGTGATGTAACATTGAAGGAAGTTTGTGTCACGCGCTCCGTGATGCGCGGATCTGCCCCAGAGATTTCCCCCACGCGCCTCATGATGCGTGGATCTGCCCCAGAGATTACTGCCACGCGCTCCGTGATGCGCGGATCTGCCCAAGAGATCCCTCCCACGCGCTCCGTGATGAGCGGATCTGCCCCAGAGATTATCGCCACGCGCTCCGTGATGAGCGGATCTGCCCCAGAGATTCCTCCCACGCGCTCCGTGATGCGTGGATCTGCTTTAGAGATTCCTCCCACGCGCTCCGTGATGAGCGGATCTGCCCCAGAGATTATCGCCACGTGCTCCGTGATGAGCGGATCTGCCCCAGAGATTCCTCCCACGCGCTCCGTGATGCGTGGATCTGCTTTAGAGGTTCCTCCCACACGCTCCGTGATGAGCGGATCTGCCCCAGAGATTATCGCCACGCGCTCCGTGATGTGCGGATCTGCCCCAGAGGTTCTTCCTATGCACTCTGTGATGCGCGGATCTGCCCCAGAGATTACTGCCACGCGCACCGTGATGAGCTGATCTGCCTTAGAGGTTCCTCCCACGCGCTCTGTGATGAGCGGGTCTGCCCCAGAGATTCCTCCCACGCGCTCCGTGATGCATGGATCTGCCTTAGAGATTCCTCCCACGCGCTCCATGATGCGTGGATCTGCTTTAGAGATTTCTGCCACGCGCTCCGTGATGCGTGGATCTGCCCCAGAGATTACTGCCACGCGCTCCATGATGCGCGGATCTTCTCCAGAGATTTCTGCCACGTACTCCGTGTTGCGCAGATCTGCCCCAGAGATTACTGCCACGCGCACCGTGATGAGCAGATCTGCCCCAGAGGTTCCTCCCACACGCTCCATGATGAGTGAATCTGCCCCAGAGATTTCTGCCACGCGCTCCGTGATGCGTGGATCTGCCCCAGAGATTACTGCCACGCGCTCCATGATGCGCGGATCTTCTCCAGAGATTTCTGCCACGTACTCCGTGATGCGCGGATCTGCCCCAGAGATTACTGCCACGCGCACCGTGATGAGCAGATCTGCCCTAGAGGTTCCTCCCACGCGCTCTGTGATGAGCGGGCCTGCCCCAGAGATTCCTCCCACGCGCTCCGTGATGTGCAGATCTGCCCCAGAGGTTCTTCCTATGCACTCCGTGATGCGCGGAGCTGCCCCAGAGATTCCTCCTACGTGCATTGTGATGCAGGGATCCTCACCAGAGATTCCTCCCACGCGCTCCGTGATGAGCGGATTCGCTCTTTCAGCCCCTCCAATCAAATGGTCCTTTCTTGCATCTGTATTTCACATACTTTTCCATGAATTTCACCAATGAATCTAAGGTTTTGAGATGTAATCTCTGGTGATGTCATCGTTATGCTAATATGTGGTTCTAAAACCTGCAAATCCGGGCTCTTTTGGTCATGAAATGTAAGACAAATTGAAATGAGTCAGGAGCGATCCTTGCTGGTGTGAAGATGTCATGGCTTATGTGTGGTCCAAGTGACGTCATCAAGCCTGAGCTCCTTTCACAGAGTACCTGCTTGTGGCTTGGTGCTTGTGTTAAAGCCTGGATACCTGAAATGACGAGGTTGGGGCTGATGAGCATAGATGTCCTTCAGCTCTGTGTAGGAGCAGAACCTATCTTTGGTGTCAAGCTGCCAGTTCAGAAGCCTATTGTAGGCGCTCCATAGTATCAACAAAGATTAGGCCTACAACAGGCCATGCAAACACATCCATGCTCATGCAGAGAAATTCCCGCTCCCAGAGCTGAGGCCAGGACTGCTCCCAGAGCTGCGGCCAGACCCGCTCCCAGAGCTGAGGCCAGGCCTGCTCCCAGAGCTGCGGCCAGGCCCGCTCCCAGAGCTGCGGCCAGACCCGCTCCCAGAGCTGAGGCCAGGTCCGCTCCCAGAGCTGAGGCCAGGTCCGCTCCCAGAGCTGAGGCCAGGCCCGCTCCCAGAGCTGAGGCCAGGCCTGCAGGCCCGCTCCCAGAGCTGAGGCCAGGCCCGCTCCCAGAGCTGAGGCTAGGCCCGCTCCCAGAGCTGAGGCTAGGCCCGCTCCCAGAGCTGAGGCCAGGCCCGCTCCCAGAGCTGAGGCCAGGTCCGCTCCCAGATCTGAGGCCTGGACCGCTCCCAGAGCTGAGGCTAGGCCCGCTCCCAGAGCTGCGGCCAGGCCCGCTCCCAGAGCTGAGGCCAGGCCTGCTCCCAGAGCTGAGGCCAGGGCCGCTCACAGAGCTGCTGCCAGGCCCGCTCCCAGAGCTGCGGCCAGGACCGCCCCCAGAGCTGAGCCAAGGCCCACTCCCAGAGCTGCGGCCAGGCCCGCACCCAGAGCTGAGGCCATGGCCGCTCACAGAGTTGCGGCCAGGCCCGCTCCCAGAGCTGCGGCCAGGCCCGCTCCCAGAGCTGCGGCCAGGCCCGCTCCCAGAGCTGAGGCCAGGCCCGCTCCCAGAGCTGCGGCCAGGACCGCTCCCAGAGCTGAGGCTAGGCCCGCTCCCAGAGCTGCGGCCAGGCCCGCTCCCAGAGCTGAGGCCGGGCCCGCTCCGAGTGCTGAGGCCAGACACGCTCCCAGAGCTGAGGCCGGGCCCGCTCCGAGTGCTGAGGCCAGACACGCTCCCAGAGCTGAGGCCAGACCCGCTCCCAGAGCTGAGGCCAGGCCTGCTCCCAGAGCTGTGGCCAGGGCCACTCACAGAGCTGAGGCCAGCGCCGCTCACAGAGCTGCGGCCAGGCCCGCTCCCAGAGATGCGGCCAGGCTTGCTCACAGAGCTGAGGCCAGGCCCACTCCCAGAGGTGCAGCCAGGCCCGCTCCCGGAGCTGAGGCCAGACACGCTCCCAGAGTTGAGGCCAGACCCGCTCCCAGAAGTAAGGCCAGACCCACTCCCAGAGCTGAGGCCAGGCCCACTCCCAGAGCTGAGGCCAGGCCCACTCCCAGAGCTGAGGCCAGGCCCACTCCCAGAGCTGAGGCCAGGCCCACTCCCAGAGCTGAGGCCAGGCCTGCAGGCCCGCTCCCAGAGCTGAGGCCAGGCCTGCTCCCAGAGCTGAGGCCAGACCTGCTCCCAGGTTTACGCCTGCGCCTGCTCCAACACCCTCACAGCACCTGCAGAAGCCCCCTGGTAGGATTTGTTGCCCACTGTCTATGGAGCTCTGGAGCTCTGCTCCTCATATAGCGCCATGAAACCTTTTTGGTGTACGTGCTCTTTAAAAATGTTGTGTAACATAACATAACATAAAATAACATAACATATAGTGAGACGCTGGGGTACATTTTGGGCCAGCGATGTCCAAATTTGGTTCACAAGCATGAATAATGAACCTTTCAGAAAAGGTTTGACATAGAAAGTCATGCTCCTGGGTATCTGGCTCGGATCCTGCCCTTGAACACTGCAGTTTATACAGCTGCAGATCAGGGTGTGGTCTGTGGCCTAGAAACAAACAATGACTAGAATACCGACACACTATGAAATGTGAACACTGACCATGAGGAGGACCTATGAAAACCTGCTGGACAATGGCTTCATCGGCTGATACAGCTTCCTGTGCTCATTCGCTGGTTCACATAAACCTGCTGTGGATTGCGAAGCGGCGCTGATCGAAGGCGAGACAGCGCAGGGCTTCAGGTCGCTTACTCACACACCTTGGGGAAGAGATGTAAGTGGAAGCAGGGAGGCAGACACATGCCTCGCTAGGGGCAGGTGAGATGCAGCCATACAGATGATGAAGGAAGGCGCGACACCTGCTGTGGTGGCGCTCAGAAGACCCATTAGACTGAAGAATTGGTTTTCAGCTAGATATATTGCACTTTTACACTCCACACATCTCCCATTCCTTCAGGGAAAACAGAAATAAACCTCAGACACCAAGACTGTGTATGAAGAGCCCATGATTGCGTGTCCAGCTCTTCGGTGCGCGTTGTGTGCTCGCGACAGTGTGAAGCGCAGACCTTTGGATAATGTCTGAAGTCTGGGCTCAGGCAGGTAGGAGATGATCGGGGATGGTGGACTCATTACAGAAGTGGACCACCCGCGGCCTGTCAAACAAGGTCTCCACAGGTGGCCATTGCGTCCAGTCTGCGGAGTGATGCCCAAGGCCTTCATAGGATGGTGGCATGCATCAGGAACACGTGTGAGAGTAAGTTACAGAGAATGTGAGGAAAGATGAGGTCAGGAGCAGGAGGTACAACCAAAGGCCAACCACTAGTATTTGGAAATAAAGAAGGAAACATTATTTTAATGACAATAAAGAGTAGAACAACATTGGGACCAATAAGACAAGAACAACAACAATATCCCTTCTTACAAGTGTAACACCAACATATTATACAGAGCCTGTCCAACCACATGTAATCTGGGTGTACCTAGTATCCACATGTCTATGTGTACATGGTAAGGAACACCCTAGGGTTCTTTCAGCTGTGTCTTCCTGTGCAATTTAAATCCCACATGTATGTTCTGGGATCTGAAACCGTCTGAGTTGAGTCTGCACTTTAAAAACATCTCCAAAACTAGCCGCATTATCCACAGGTCCATCACCCCCTGCATTATTTATCAGTGTTTGCTGCTGGATGACGAGCTAAGGGTCTCTGGTGGATCTCGGCACACCTGCAGCCAGGACAGCATCTGATGACCTGAGGGGCCCTCTCTATCCGGGCAGCAAGAATCCGGAACAATGTATACATCACCGGGAAACACTTCATCAATTTAAAAACGAGCTGATCTTTGAGGAACACTACATCACGACGCACCAGCACGCCTCGTTCACTTTCACATCTCCCAGAGGAACTCTACATGTTGACGCACCAGCACGCCTCGTTCACTTTCACATCTCCCAGAGGAACTCTACATGTTGACACAACAGCACTCCTCGTTCACTCTCACATCTCCCTGAGGAGCTCTACATCACGACGCACCAGCACTCCTCGTTCACTCTCACATCTCCCTGAGGACCACGACATCATGACACAACAGCACTCCTCATTCACTCTCACATCTCCCTGAGGAACTCTACATCTTGACACAACAGCACTCCTCTTTCACTCTCACATCTCCCTGAGGAGCTCTACATCATGACGCACTAGCACTCCTCGTTCTCTCTCACATCTCCCTGAGGAGCTCTACATCACGACGCACCAGCACTCCTCGTTCACTCTCACATCTCCCTGAGGAACTCTACATCACGACGCACCAGCACGCCTCGTTCACTTTCACATCTCCCAGATGAACTCTACATTTTGACGCACCAGCACTCCTCATTCACTCTCACATCTTCCTGAGGAGCTCTACATCATGACGCACCAGAACTCCTCGTTCACTCTCACATCTCCCTGAGGAACACGACATCATGACACAACAGCACTCCTCATTCACTCTCACATCTCCCTGAGGAACTCTACATCTTGACACAACAGCACTCCTCATTCACTCTCACATCTCCCTGAGGAGCTCTACATCATGACGCACTAGCACTCCTCGTTCTCTCTCACATCTCCATGAGGAGCTCTACATCACGACGCACCAGCACTCCTCGTTCATTCCCACATCTCCCTGAGGAACACGACATCATGACACAACAGCACTCCTCATTCACTCTCACATCTCCCTGAGGAACTCTACATCATGACGCACAAGCACTCCTCGTTCACTCTCACATCTCCCTGAGGAGCTCTACATCACGACGCACCAGCACTCCTCGTTCACTCTCACATCTCCCTGAAGAACTCTACACCATGACGCACCAGCACTCCTCGCTCACTCTCACATCTTCCTGAGGAACTCTACATCCTGACGCACCAGCACTCCTCGTTCACTCTCACATCTCCCTGAGGAGCTCTACATCACGACGCACTAGCACTCCTCGTTCACTCTCAAATCTCCCTGAGGAGCTCTACATCATGACGCATCAGCACTCCTCGTTCACTCTCACATCTCCCTGTGGAACTCTACATCACGACGCACCAGCACTCCTCCTTCACTCTCACATCTCCCTGAGGAACTCTACATCATGACGCATCAGCACTCCTCGTTCACTCTCACATCTCCCTGTGGAACTCTACATCACGACGCACCAGCACTCCTCCTTCACTCTCACATCTCCCTGAGGAACTCTACATCATGACGCGCCAGCACTCCTCCTTCTCTCTCACATCTCCCTAAGGAACTCTACATCATGACGCGCCAGCACTCCTCCTTCACTCTCACATCTCCCTGAGGAACTCTACATCATGACGCGCCAGCACTCCTCCTTCTCTCTCACATCTCCCTGAGGAACTCTACATCAAGACGCACCAGCACTCCTCATTCACTCTCACATCTCCCTGAGGAGCTCTACATCACGACGCACTAGCACTCCTCGTTCACTCTCACATCTCCCTGAGGAACTCTACATCACGACGCACCAGCACTCCTCGCTCACTCTCACATCTACCTGAGGAGCTCTACATCACGACGCACTAGCACTCCTCGTTCACTCTCACAGCTCCCTGAGGAGCTCTACATCACGACGCACCAGCACTCCTCGTTCACTCTCACATCTCCCTGAGGAACTCTACATCACGACGTGCCAGCACTCCTCCTTCTCTCTCACATCTCCCTGAGGAACTCTACATCACGACGCACCAGCACTCCTCGTTCACGCTCACATCTCTCTGAGGAACTCTACATCTTGACGCACCAGCACTCCTCGTTCACTCTCACATCTCCCTGAGGAGCTCTACATCTTGACGCACCAGCACTCCTCATTCACTCTCACATCTCCCTGAGGACCTCTACATCATGATGCACCAGCACTCCTCGCTCACTCTCACATCGCCCTGAAGAACTCTATATCAGGGCCGGTTCTAGGATTTTTGGGGCCCGGGGCGAAGGGGAATGTGCGAGGCCCCTCTAATTTACATAAGCGACACCTTCAGGGCTCCGAAAGCTACTTTGTGCAGACTCCTCCTGGGTCACAGGTCCCCTCTCTGCTACCTACAAGCACCTCTTTTAGAATGTATGATGTTACAATGCAAACACTTACAACGCATGCCTTTACAACGCAGTTTCTACATCGCAACATCCATTACAACGCATGATTTTACATCGCATGTCATCACAACGCATTTTTAGAAACTACATTTACAACGCATTCCATTACAATGCACACCATTACAACACATACCATTATGATGCATATTACTTTTAGGCCAACTGTAGGGTAAGTCTTGGATAGTGTAGGGGTAAACATTTCTATTCCCACTCCAGTGAGTGCAACAGTAGGGTAAGTGTTGGATAGTGTATGGGTAAAAATTACTATTCCCACTCCCGTGAGTGCAACAGTAGGGTAAGTGTTGGATAGTGGAGGGGTAAAATATACTATTCCCACTCCAGTGAGTGAAGCAGTAGGGTAAGTATTGGATAGTGTGGGGGTAGAAATTACTATTCCCCATTACTTACTGTGAGAAGTTGGCCTGGTATATGCTGTCCACTAGTTATAGTGGGCACCTTGTACCAGTCCAAACAACCCTTATTGATGATAGGTTTAAAGACAACCTTTATTGAAAGCTATCCCAGTGGTAGCTATGGAGAGCAGCCTTCAGGCTAAGTCTTGAAGGAGAGTAAAGCAGCTTGGTTTACCAGATTATAACCTCTTGAATTACTAAATGAAAGGAGAACAACACAAGGTATATATAAAATATATGTATTTATTTCTAAACACTCACTACTAATCTCTTTACGAGATTAGAGTCCAAGATACACAATAATACAGTTCTAAAACAACAGTAAATAGCACAATATACAATGGGCCCTAGGGGCGGACCAAACCATATATTAAGAAAGTGGTATAAGAACCACGACTTGACTAGACACAGTGCCTAGAGCACGTAGATTCACTGGGACCCCAAGGAACCACCTAAGGTAGTGACACAGGAGACCCACGGAGACGCGTGCAGTGGGAGAACACAGGCGCGAGCCCTGTACTATTCAATGGGTAAGTCGCGGTTGGAATTTTAGAAGTTAAGGACACTTAGGAGAGGACTTTGAGCAAACCCCTTTAGACTTAGGGGGTTCTAGGGCCACGGGAGCACCGGAGTACTCGAGTTACCTCACCCAGGGAAGCCAGGTGCATAGGTGTCAATCAATCAATCGATCAATCGAAGCATTTGTATAGCGCACTACTCACCCGTAGGATCTCAAGGCGCTGGGGGGGGGGGGGGTGCCGTTACTGCTCGAACAGCCAGGTCTTCAGCTTCTTCCTGAAGGAGAGGTGGTCCTTGGTCAGGCGTAGGTCGGTCGGGAGGGAGTTCCAGGTCTTGGCGGCCAGGTAGGAGAAGGACTCCCTCCTGTTGTCGCTCTTCGGATGCGCGGGACGGCGGCGAGGGCGTGGCTGGCTGATCGGAGGTGGCGTTTGGGAGCGTAGAAGTTGATTCGGTTGTTGAGGTAGATCGGGCCTTGGTCGTGGAGGGCTTTGTGTGCGTGGGTGAGGAGACGGAAGGTGATTCTTTTGTTGACGGGGAGCCAATGCAGGTCCCTCAGGTTTCCGGAGATGTGGCAGTTACGTGGGATGTCGAGGATGAGTCTGGCTGAGGCGTTCTGGATCCGCTGGAGTCTCTTCTGGAGCTTGGCGGTGGTCCCGGCGTAGAGGGCGTTGCCGTAGTCCAGTCGGCTGGTGACGAGGGCCTGGGTGACGGTCTTCCTGGTCTCGGTGGGGATCCACCAGAAGATCTTCCGTAGCATGCGTAGGATGTTGAAGCATGCCGAGGAGACGGCGTTGACTTGCCTGGTCATGGAGAGGGAGGAGTCCAGGATGAAGCCCAGGTTGCGTGCGTGGTCCGTCGGTTTGGGTGCGGTGCCCAGGGCGGGGGGCCACCAGGAGTCGTCCCAGGCGGAGGGCGAGGGGCCCAGGATGAGGACCTCCGTCTTGTCTGAGTTCAGTTTCAGGCGGCTGGTCGTCATCCACTCGGCTACATCTTTCATCCCTTTGTGCAGATCGGCTCTGGCGGCGGCGGGGTCGTTGGTCAGGGAGAGGATCAGCTGGGTGTCGTCGGCGTAGGAGATTATGAGGTTGTGTTGGCGTGCGATGGCCGCGAGGGGGCTCATGTAGACGTTGAAGAGGGTGGGGCTCAGCGAGGAACCTTGAGGGACGCCGCAGATGACTTTGGTGGCCTCTGACTTGTACGGTGGTAGGCGGACTCTCTGTGTCCTTCCTTCGAGGAAGGAGATGATCCAATCCAGTGCCTTCTCCTGGATTCCGACGTTGCTGAGGCGCTGTACTAGGGTGCGGTGGCAGACCATGTCGAATGCCGCGGAGAGGTCTAGGAGGATGAGGGCCGCTGTGTCTCCGTTGTCCATCAGGGCTCTGATGTCGTCGGTGGCAGCGATCAGGGAGGTCTCGGTGCTGTGGTTGGCTCGGAAGCCAGACTGTGAGGGGTCGAGGGATCCATTTGTCTCGAGGAAGGCGGCCAGCTGCTTGTTGACGGTCTTCTCGATGACTTTGGCTGGAAACGGGAGGAGCGAGATGGGGCGGTAATTCTTGAGTTCGGTGGGGTCCGCAGTGGGTTTCTTGAGTAGAGCGCTGAGTTCTGCGTGCTTCCAGCTCTCGGGGAAGGTGGCGGTGTCGAAGGAGGTGTTGATAATGTCCCGCAGGTGGGGTGCGATGACAGCGTCTGCCTTGTTGAAGACGTGGTGAGGGCAGGGGTCGGTCGGAGATCCGGAGTGGACCGACTTCATCATGCGGACGGTGTATTCGGTGCTGATCGGAGTCCAGGCGCGGAGGGTGGTGGTGGGCGGCGTTGCTGTGGTCGTGGCGTGCGTCGGATGAGTGCTGAAGCTGTTGTGTATGTCTGCGATCTTGTTGTGGAAGTAGGAGGCGAGGGAGTTGCAGAGGTCTTGCGATGGGGTGATGTCGTTGTTTCCTGCGCTGGGGTTGGAGAGCTCTTGCACGATGTTGAAGAGTTCTTTGCAGTTGTGTGCGTTGTTGTCCAGCCGGTCTTTGAATGCAGTTTTCTTGGCGGCGCGGATCAGTTGGTGGTGCTTTCGGGTGGCGAGCTTGAGGGTGGTCATGTTGTCCGGTGTTGGTTCCCTTCTCCAGCCTTTCTCGAGGGCTCGGCAGTTCTTCTTGGAGCTCTTGAGTTCGTCGGTGAACCATGGGGCCTTCTTGCTGCCAGGTCTGCTAGGCGGGGTCCTCAGAGGGGCGAGTTCGTCCGCGCAGTTGCTGATCCACTTCGTGAGGTTTTCGGCGGCCTGGCTGGGGTTCGCTGAGCTGGCAGGAGGGTGCTGGCTCAGGGAGGCAGCGAGCTGGTCGGCTGTGATCTTGTTCCAGCTTCTACGGGCAACCTGAGGCTGGTGGTGGTGGATCGCCGTTCTTTTGAAGGTGAAGTGGACACAGCTGTGGTCCGTCCAGTGAAGTTCTGTGGCGTGGCTGAAGGCGATGTCTGTGCTGGATGAGAAGACGGCGTCGAGTGTGTGTCTGGCGAGGTGGGTGGGGGTGGACACCAGTTGCTTGAGACCAAGGTTGGCGAGGTTGTCGAGCAGGGTGCTGGTGTTGCGGTCATTGTTGTTCTCCAGGTGGAAGTTGAGGTCCCCCAGGAGGATGTAGTCAGCGGAGGGGAGGGCATGCGGGCTGACGAAGTCGGCGATGTCCTCGCTGAATTGGGTGCGTGGTCCCGGGGGTCGGTAGATCAGGGTGCCTCTGAGGGTGGTCTTCGGGTCGGTGTGGATCTGGAAGTGCAGGTGTTCGGCGGTGGTTAGGGAGTTGTCGGTGTCGGGAATCGTCGTTGATTTCTATGGCAACCTGCTGCAAAGTGCTGCTGGTCCCGGGAAGGAGAAAAGTATCCGGTGTGATCCAAACCTGGATAGAAGATCAGAAGAACCTGAAAGCAGAGGGGAAGAGTCTGGGTCACTTGCCAGTGACCAGGGGCACGATAGACAAATGCCCACCGATGTCGGGTGATTCAGCTGCAAAGAGGGGAAGCTTGACTCTGCAGCCACAAGGACCAGAAGGCATCAACGATGACCAGGAGCTAATTTCGAGCTGTCCTATAAAGGATGTCGAGTGCTGCGGTGTCAGTGCTTGCATTGAACACAACAAGCCTTGGCTACAGCAACCCACACAGTAAGAGAAAAGATGCTTCAGTGCGGACCAGCAAGGTCCTGGGGACTCCCCAAGTGATGAAAAGTCAGGGCACGTCTGGAGCAACCAGGTAAGTCCAATTAAAGTTACAGTTGCCTTCACAGGGACCCACCAGTCGACGGACTAGGGATCGTGAAGGGACCTCGAGAGAAAACACAAAGAGCCAGCTCACGGAACACTTGTGGAGTGTAGACGGGCAATCTTTAGTGCAAATACTGCTTGGGGACAGGGCTACAAGTAACCCAAAGTTCAGCTGCAGGAGTCGTTGGAAAGCTGATGCTTCTGCAAAGTGACATGGTGTCCAGGGGTTCGGGTTGCACGGTCGCCAAGAGGGATACGGGCCTCAGACTTGCTGTGGGCACTGATCAACCTCTAAGACTACGGAAGTCCACCTCTTGTGTTGCAAAGTTTTTCAGAGTCCTCAGGAGCTTTGGAGATGCAAACCGGACAGATGCGTCTTTGGTGCCTGCCTTGCAGGGGAGTAACTCCTTTACTCCAAGGGAGATTCTTCAGTCATCTAGTTAAATGTAGATCATCGAAGTTCCAGGATTTAGTATCAGAGTTTCATCCAGGTGTAATCTAAAGTCTTGTAGTCAGGGGTTCCTATCTTATACCCAAGGAAGGGGTGGGACAAACTCTAGGGACCCAACTATGGGAGGGTCAGGAAAGAGGGGTGACTACACCCTTTTCCTTTGTCCAGTTTCGCACCAGAGCAGGGGCTGGTAGCCCTTGCAACTGGTTTGAGCTGGACTATGCACAGGGACACCAAATGTGACCCCCAATGCTGACTTCAAAGCACTCTTGGAGTGCACCCACCCAGTCCCAATACACCAAAGCCTGTCTGGGAGGTGGTGACACCTCCCTGTGACAGGAAACCTATTGTCCAGGCCTCCCGTGCTGGAGTTTCATCCAGCAGCAGGAGGGCAGACTCGTGTCTGTGGCTGGCAGCATCCATTTTGTGATGCCAGGGCTCTGTTAGTTGGTACCGGATATTCCGGTGCTGTCATATCTCTCCCTCTAGAAGGGTGGGATCATACTCTCACACCAGTTACTGGTGTGGAGGTATGATTCCAAGGTGTTTGACACCAAACACAACATGTTTCCGTGCAGCCATCCCAAAGTTAGCATTTACCGTTTGGTTATAATGCACTTAAGAGTATATGGTTTGGCTGCCTCACAAACAACCCCAAAATAAAGGTTCCGAAGGCTGCAGAGGGGCTCTGCTCATGCATGGGCACCCTCTCACTTAAAACCCAGCACCCTGCCTTTAGGATTGTTAAGCCCTGCCATAGTGGTGACCGATGGGTGGTGTCATTTCAGAAGGCTTCCCAGGGGAGGCATAATACATGCTGCAGCCCCTGGTAGGCCTCTGGGGTACCTATGCCCTGGGTACATACTATACCAGTGCTTAATTTGTGCCGGGGCTTTCCGGTACTTAGCACCGGCACTTAATTACCAGGGCCGGGTCTACGCATCTGCTGTGCACCTCGCACATTGATGTTTTTTAAAATGTATTGTACTGTACTTGGTGCGGGCTGTGCAGCCACAGCGTGTTCACTGTGAGTCACGGTGGTTAACAGGGAGTGGTTGCGGCTGTGTGAGACTTCTTCATCACTTAGCCTGCCCTGAGGCTGAGCCCAAATCCAAGAGAAGATTCACAAATGTGATCATGGCAGGCAGCCGCGGGCCGCCGCCCTTGGTTCACTTCACAGTGCAGTGCTGTTGACTGTTACAGAGAGTGTTGCCGCTTTAGTTTCCGGCTGCGGAACACACACCCTGATTTATTTGGGCGGGCTCAGCCTCAGAGGGCTGGATTTTGGTTCCGATGGGGGGGTAGGGGCTGTGCGAGCTACTGTGCGCGCTGCAGCGTGCGCAGATTCTTTTCACATGGCCACGCCACGCCCCGGCATAACCACCGCAGCTCACCACGACGAGCCATCATCCTCGTTCAAGTCAGCGGCGGCCCGGCCCGACCCGACCGACGACGACATTCAGGGCAAGCAGCCTGTGCAGGCATCGATTGGATCAGCCAGTACTAGTAGTACAGTTAGAACAGAGCCGAGATTCATCGCCTCTGCGCCAGAGTAGGCGTTTGACAACCTGCACAGCGGCGCCGGCAAAGAAAAAAGTGTACAGTAAGTTAGAAATTTCACGAGCTGACTGTTATTAACAAACCGAACATGCTCTTTGTACAACCAAAATATGTTTAGTTTCTTCCTCCGAGCTTCTTTCGCCCGTGTTTCTTTCTGAGACTGACACTGACTCAGCTCACCAAACAACAGGGCGGGTAGTGGGTACGTACGTATGAGGTAAGGATGGGCGTCCTACCTTGGGTGCTGAAGCTGTATCCTTGTTCATGCCCTCATAGCAGACCCGTGTGCAGTGCTCCACAGTCCACTCCATACACCGCCCTGTCCCCTATATAGCACTCCTATGCAGTACAGCCCTGCCCTGCATTGTGTATACAGCAGCGAGGGTGAAGTTCTTGATGGGCCTCTTCTCAAAAAGGCTCAGCTCAAAATTAATATGAAAAGGTGGGCCAGTGAGTAATGAAGGGATGGGTGGATGGCTGGATGAATTAGTGAATGGGTGAATGAAAGATTGAATAGATGGAGAATGAGAGAGGATGGATGGATGGATGGATTGATGAGTGAGTGGAAGGATGGATGAGAGAAAAGGTATATAGCTGGATTTATGGGTGGAAGGGTAGCTGGATGGGTAAAAGGGTGAATGGATGAGTAAAAGGATGGATGAATGAAAGGATGGATGATGAGTGAGTGGGTGGATGGATGAGTGAAATGATGGATGGATTGATGAATTGATAAGTGCAAGGGTGAATGGATAGACGGATGAGTAAAAGAGTGGATGTAAGGATGGATGAGTGAGTGAAAGGGAGGGTAGGTGGACAAAAGGATGAATAGATGAGTGAAGGAGTGAAAGGATAAATGGATGAGAGAAAGGATGGATGAGTGATAGGGTCAATGGATGGATTCATGAGTGGATGAGTAGATGGATGGTGGATG
Source organism: Triturus cristatus (assembly GCF_964204655.1). Lineage (NCBI taxonomy): Eukaryota > Metazoa > Chordata > Amphibia > Caudata > Salamandridae > Triturus > Triturus cristatus. The sequence goes on along the minus strand of NC_140592.1, from coordinate 15,420,516 downwards.
GATGGAAGGAAGGATGGCTAAGTGAAAGGGTCGATGGAGAGAGAAAGGAAGGATGGATGGATGACTGAAAGGGTGGATGGGTGGAAGGATGAGTGACTGGGTGGCTGGATGAGTAAGTGAAAGGATGGCTAAATGGGTGAAAGGTTAAATGGCTGGATGGATGGATGAGTGAATGGATGGATGGGTAGAAGAGTGGATGGATGGATGGATAATGGATGGATGAGTGAAAGGATGAGTGAAATGATAGATGGAAGGATGCATGATGAATAGGTTTGCAAATGGTTGAATATGTTTGGATGTGGCTGGGTTTACTTATATACTATTGCGCCACCTCCTCTGATGTGTCTGTAAAACGTATCTATTGTCCTGAAGTTTTGTCCTGAATTTTGACCTCCTGGTCTGAATTTGTGTCCTGAATTTTGACCCTTTGTCCTGAATTTTTACACTCACCGTCCTGAATTTGCACCAATGCCAGTTGGTCACCCTACACACACTGCACACACCGCACTCTCCCATACAAAGAGCCCCTGTACCACCCTCTCCACGAAAGTGCCAGTGGCCACCACAGCATCTCGCCCCACAGCAGCAGTACGGCACTCACCCCTCTGGAGAGCCAGCGCCTTATAAAGCCTAGCAGTACCATCCATGCACCCGCCAGAGCTCTCTCTCCGCAGGCAGCACCCGGCCCTCCCTTGGCGCAAGCCGCCGGTCTGCCCACCAGGGCAGGAATAGCGAGACCTGTGTCTGATCCCCAACTGACCTCTGACCTGATTGTCACCGAATACGTGCTGACAGACTCGGAGGGGTATAGAGGGAGGGAGGGAGAGGCTGAAGGCCCAGGGAGCACTGAAGGCCGAGTCTCACCGGGCTCAGAGTAGCCCTCCCTCTGTAGTAGGAAGTGCCGGCCCCCCCAGACCTCTCCCCCGAGCTGGAAAGAGAGAGAGGCAGCATTTAAAAGAGGCCTGCATAAGGCTCGTGTGCCCACTTCTATATGGGGCATGCCATCAATATTTATATATAGGTGGTACGGTACCGTTACCCCCCAAGCCCCTGAGAGCCGTGTACACGGAAGTTGGCCAAAACCTTTCAGGCCTGTTTGATAATAGTATGTGAATCCTCGTCTTTCTGACTGTTTTGCTAGCGTTTTTAATTGAGTCCGTGCAGGAGTGTGTGCGTAGGTCCAGTGAAGTTACAAACTTTGAAGGTACTCAGTGGAAACGCCACCTATAGAAAATGCAGGCTTGTTTGATTTTCTGCAAAAAATTATGACTTCATCTGGTGGTGTTTGCTATTGTAACAGTTCTGTAATACAGCAAGTCTAGGAAATTTAAGTCCAAGAAAATGTATTTGATTCTTTCAGGCAACGTCTGGCATTTGTTTTTCAGGATGTTTTGATTACAGGTCATCTACAAATGTCGAACCTACTGTAAAGGGGGAACGTTATTTCTCAAATTTGTATTGTAATTTTGTATATTTGAGTTAATGTAGTAAAGAATGTATTAATTCAAGCAAAAACATGGTGGATTTGGACTTTGCAAATCCATTTACAGTGAAGAAAACCGTTCTTTAGTGCTGTGATGCTCTTATTAAATGTCAGTCGCTCAAGGGATCATTCTGCTACATTGGTGGGCGCGTAGTTAGTTCAGGACTTCATATTGCTACATTGAGGATGGATGAACAGGAAGGAACTGTGAAATAAGGACCTGCGTTCACAGTTCAGCGCACACAGTGCTTCGTATTAGAATATAAGCGACTTGAATGAGAATGTGCTCCATTCCATTTGCCAGTTCATTGGTTGAAACCAGCTTGAAGTCGTCTCCTCCACATTCGGTTTTGGGGTGGTGGAGGCGACATCGCCCTCAAGTCTGGTTAGGCTCATCGAGGTTAACCTGTGCGCTCACATGCAGACTGGCCCTAGAATCTTCTTTTCAACTCCAATACGGGCTGTTGTGGCTTCCATCAGTTATTGAGGTTAAAATGACTTGTGCAAATACTTCATTTGGAATTTTTAACTGTAGTTTCTCATGACGTACAGTTAATTATACATTTTTTAGCCCAATGTACTCAGTGCATTTTACACCGCCTGGGTGCTGTTTCAGGAGTCAGGAGTACTTCTGTGGTTTCTCTTTTAGTGAGTTTCTTGTGGCTCTAAGATCCCATTCGGAGCGCTGTATTATTAGAACGTCATGCTTGTCTAACCTGCCTTCAGTTAGGCAATAATGTTTTAAGCCAGATTGCATGTGTGATTTGAGGCAGAAGAAATATTGAGCGCCAGGTTGCCGGTACTAGCCTGGATGTACCTAGAATACCTTTGCAATGCTGGGCTGGTTTAAGGTTAGACCTTCACAATGGTTAGACAACCAGGAAACCCCGATTGGGTGTTTTCCTGCCCACCACAACATAAAATCACCCATCACTGATCCTTCTAGCACCACAGGCTCTTCCCTTAGATGCTGACATATGAGGAAGGCTCCCTTTCTGAAATTCAGATCAGGTATTACATCTGACTTTTAGCAGTGCCAATTGAAGATGTGGGTGGAGCTAATAGGGTAAGTGGGTGCAGCCAATGGGTGGAGCCAGAGAAAAGTAGGTGTGGCCTTCAGCAGACATTTCAGCACCTGCACTTCATATTTTACAAATTAAGCACTGTACTATACCATATACTAGGGACTTATAAGGGTACCCCAGAATCCAATCTGGAGTGTACCTAATGTACTGGTAATCAATTTAGAGAGAAGCAGCTAGGCTGGGGTCCTGGTTAGCAGGGCCCCAGCCAGACTAAAGTAAGAAAACAGTGAAATATCGGCAAAAAGTGGAGTTAACTATAAGAAGCAGATCCTACTCTCCTACACTTACCGTATATTGTGCAGTAATTGCATGTGTTGTAGTGACATGCATTGTAATGACATGCATTGTAGTAACATGCAATGTAATAGCTGTGTTGTAATGGCCTGCGATGTAAAGGTTGTTGCGTAGTAATGACTGAGTTGTAAAGGTAGTGAGTTGTAATGGCTGCGTTGTAAAGTTTGTTTCCCCTCAGAGCTGAGTGTGAGTTGGGAGTGCATGAGATGATGGCTCAGAGGTGAGTGTGAGGTGGGCACGCATAAGAGGATGGCTCAGAGGTGAGTGTGAAGGGGGCATGCATGAGACGATGGCTCAGAGGTGAGTGTGAGGGGGGCGTGCATGAGAGGATGGCTCAGAGGTGAGTGTGAGGTGGGCGCTCATGAGACGATGGCTCAAAGGCGAGTATTAGGTGGGGGTTGAGGATGGCTCAGAGGTGAGTGTGCGGTGGGCTGGCATGAAAGAATGGTTTAGAGTTGAGTGTGAGTTGGCAGTGCATGAGACAATGGCTCAGAGGTGAGTGTTAGGTGGGCACACATGAGATGATGGCTTAGTGGTGAGTGTGAGGTGGGCGTGCATGAGACAATGGCTCAGAGTTGAGTGTGAGGTGGGCGCTCATGAGAGGATGGCTCAGAGGTGAGTGTGAGGTGGGCGCTCATGAGGCGAAGGCTCAGAGGTTAGTGTGATGTTGGCGCTTGAGAGGATGGCTCAGAGGTGAGTGTGAGGTGGGTGCTCATGAGATGATGGCTGAGGTGAGTATGAGGTGGGCAGGCATGAGAGGATAGGCTCAGAGGTTAGTGTGATGTTGGCGCTTGAGAGGATGGCTCAGAGGTGAGTGTGAGGTGGGTGCTCATGAGACGATGGCTAAGGTGAGTATGAGGTGGGCGGGCATGAGAGGATAGCTCAGAGGATAGTGTGAAGTGGGCGTGCATGAGACGATGGCTCAAAAGTGAGTGGGAGGTGGGCGTGCATGAGAAGATAGCTCAGAGGTGAGGGTGAGGTGGGCGCTCATGAGGAGATGGCTGAGGTGAGTGTGAGGTAGGCGTGCATGAGAAGATGGCTTAGAGGTGAGTGTGAGGTGGGCACATATGAGAGGATAGCTCAGAGGTGAGTGTGAGGTGGGCGCACATAAGACGATGGCTCTGAGGAGAGTGTGAGGTGGGCGTGTATGAGATGATGGCCCAGAGGTGAGTGTGAAGTAGGCGAGTATGATACGATGGCTCAGAAGTGAATGTGAGTGTGAGGTGGGCAGGCATGAGACGATGACTCAGAGGTGAGTGTGAGGTGGGCATGCATGAGAGGATGGCTCAGAGGGGATTGTGAGGTGGGCGCTCATGAGGCGATTGCTGAGGTGAGTAAGAGGTGGGGGGCAGGAGAGGATGGCTCAGAGGATAATGTCAGGTGGGCGTCCATGAGAGGATGGCTCAGAGGTGAGTGTGAGGTGGGTGCGGATGAGAGGATGGCTCAGAGGTGAGTGTGAGGTAGGCAGGCATGAGATAATGGCTCAGAGGTGAGTGTGAGGTGGGCACTCTGAGACGATGGCTCAGAGGTGAGTGTGAGGTGGGCATGCATGAGACGGTGGCTCAGAGGTGAGTCTGAGGTGGGCGCTCATTAGACGATGGCTCAAAGGTGAGTGTGAGGTGGGCATGTATGAGACGATGGCTTCGAGGTGAATGTGAGGTGGGCGCTCATTAGACGATGGCTCAGAGGTGAGTGTGAGGTGGGCTGGCATGAGAGGATGGCTCAGAGGTAAGGGTGGGCGACAAATTCCGTTCCGCTCGCAGAAATTGCGAAATGTTGGCATTTTCGCGTTCCACGCGGAATGCGAAAATGTTGAAACTTCTGCGATCCACGGCGGAACAGAAATATGCAAGGCAGGATTCATTCTGGCACCATGCTCCTGTCACAAAAATTAAACCTCAAGAGGACTAAAGCAGGTGCCCGAGCTGAAGCTCAAATTCAGTAACGCATTAATCAGCACACAAAACATTCGTGAGCACGGTCGAGGCTGGGCAGGTGTGCTATCTCTCCATATCTACCACCAACAATTTGCTGTCATCCTTGATGGAGCTCTGTGCATCCATGAGTTTCTCGAGCGCAATTCCCGTGTAGTTTCTGACACCAGGAGGTTCTGTCTCCTCATATGCTGCTCTGATCGGTCTCTGGCCCTTTATAAACAAGAGGCATGGGAACTGCATGGAAGCCCCGCCCGTTTAGCCCCAGCCCACACACCAGCGGTGTGCAACATCTTCCCGCCCTTTCCCCCACTATGATGGACAGCTCACTCGAGGGACCCCGGCGCCCGTCGGCGCTGCGGCAATGTTACAGACACACATGGTCGCTGTAGACAACTCTTCTGGCCCTTTACGCAGCTGTAGTGTCGGAAAAGCACTATACATTTACCCAACGAGGTAGCACTTACTGATTAGCCAGTAGAAAGTACTCCAGTTGAGTAGAGGTATTGCACAAAACGGTGCCATCTTCTTGGGTAAATATGCAGGGCAGGATTCATTCTGGCACGATGCTCCTGTCACAAAAATTAAACCTCAACAGGAAGCACTTACAGTTACAGATATAAATAAAGCAGGTGCCCGAGTAGAAGATCAAATTCAGTAACACATTAAATCAGCCCCAAATCTCCATGAGCACGCGAAATTTCGAGTGTCCGCAGAGATTTTTTGTAGGGGTGGGCGGAATTTGCGAAATCCACTTTCGCAAATTATCGCGAAAATGTTAAAAATTATCGCAAACACGCGGAAATATCGCGAAGGTGCGGAAGTTTTTTTCCCGCATGTTCGCGAGATTTTCTGCATGGTTGCGGCTCGCCAACTTACGCATGTGGTTGCTCGCGGGCGCGGCCATCTTGTTTTCAGTTGTCTCGCGGTGCATGATCGCGAGAAGAAAGACGTGATCGCGCGACGCATGACGTCACTGCGGGCGCGAACAGTCGCGAGACAGCGCAAATGGCTAAAACCAATACAACATCTCATGGAGAACGCGACCAGATCAAGAAAACTTGTCGGCGAACGCAGGGATTCAGGTAAGGCGATCGCACGTGCGCAAGTATGTATTATTTTACAGCGCGAGCAAGAAACAAATTATCGGCAAGCTGCGGAATGCGGAAATTTTGACATTTTCGCGCTCTCCGCTGAACGCGAAAATGTCAAATTATCGCAATTTCTGCGAACGGAACGAAATTTTCGCCCAGGCCTAATTTTTTGCCGTTTCACGAAATTTTGCAGAAGGCAACTTTGGAAATTCCGCCCACCATTACTCAGAGGTGAGTGTGAGGTGGGCCTGCATGAGACGATGGCTCAGAGGTGAGTGTGAGGTGGGCATGCATGAGACGATGGCTTGGTGGTGAATGTGAGGAGGCGCTCATTAGACGATGGCTCAGAAGTGAGTGTGAGGTGGGCATGCATGAGACGATGGCTTGGAGCTGAATGGGAGGTGGGGGATCATTAGACGATGGCTCAGAGGTGAGTGTGAGGTGGGCGCGCATGAGAGGATGGCTCAGAGGTGAGTGTGAGGTGGACCTGCATGAGACAATGGCTCAGAGGTGAGTGTGAGGTGGGCATGCATGAAACGATGGCTTGGAGGTGAATGTGAGGTTGGCATGCATGAGACGATGGCTTGGAGGTGAATGTGAGGTGGGCGCTCATTAGACGATGGCTCAGAGGTGAGTGTGAGGTGGGCGCGCATGAAAGGATGGCTCAGAGGTGAGTGTGAGGTGGGCCTGCATGAGACAATGCCTCAGAGGTGAGTGTGAGGTGGGTGTGCATGAGAGAATGGCTTAGAGGTGAGTGTGAGGTGGGCCTGCATGAGAGAATGGCTTAGAGGTGAGTGTCAGGTGGGCGAGCATGAGAGGATGGCTCAGAGGTGAGTGTGAGGTGGGCCTGCATGAGACAATGCCTCAGAGGTGAGTGTGAGGTGGGTGTGCATGAGAGGATGGCTCAGAGGTGAGTGTGAGGTGGGCCTGCATGAGAAAATGCGTCAGAGGTGAGTGTGAGGTGGGTGTGCATGAGAGGATGGCTCAGAGGTGAGTGTGAGGTGGGCGCTCATGAGACGATGGCTCAAAGGTGAGTGTGAGGTGGGCATGCATGAGAGAATGGCCCAGAGGTGAGTGTGAGGTGGGTGTGCATGAGAGAATGGCTTAGAGGTGAGTGTGAGGTGGGTGTGCATGAGAGAATGGCTTAGAGGTGAGTGTGAGGTGGGTGTGCATGAGAGAATGCCTCAGAGGTGAGTGTGAGGTGGGTGTGCATGAGAGAATGGCTTAGAGGTGAGTGTGAGGTGGGCCTGCATGAGACAATGCCTCAGAGGTGAGTGTGAGGTGGGTGTGCATGAGAGAATGGCATAGAGGTGAGTGTGAGGTGGGTGTGCATGAGAGAATGGCTCAGAGGTGAGTGTGAGGTGGGCCTGCATGAGACAATGCCTCAGAGGTGAGTGTGAGGTGGGTGTGCATGAGAGAATGGCTTAGAGGTGAGTGTGAGGTGGGTGTGCATGAGAGAATGGCTCAGAGGTGAGTGTGAGGTGGGCCTGCATGAGACAATGCCTCAGAGGTGAGTGTGAGGTGGGTGTGCATGAGAGAATGGCTTAGAGGTGAGTGTGAGGTGGGTGTGCATGAGAGAATGGCTTAGAGGTGAGTGTGAGGTGGGTGTGCATGAGAGAATGGCTTAGAGGTGAGTGTGAGGTGGGTGTGCATGAGAGGATGGCTCAGAGGTGAGTGTGAGGTGGGCCTGCATGAGAGAATGGCTCAGAGGTGAGTGTGAGGTGGGCCTGCATGAGACAATGCCTCAGAGGTGAGTGTGAGGTGGGTGTGCATGAGAGAATGGCTTAGAGGTGAGTGTCAGGTGGGCGCTCATGAGACGATGGCTCAAAGGTGAGTGTGAGGTGGGCATGCATGAGAGAATGGCTCAGAGGTGAGGGTGAGGTGGGCATGCATGATAGAATGGCTCAGAGGTGAGTGTGAGGTGGGTGCGCATGAGAGAATGGCTCAGAGGTGAGTGTGAGGTGGGGGTGCATGAGAGAATGGCTCAGAGGTGAGTGTGAGGTGGGCATGCATGAGACGATGGCTTGGTGGTGAATGTGAGGAGGCGCTCATTAGACGATGGCTCAGAAGTGAGTGTGAGGTGGGCATGCATGAGACGATGGCTTGGAGCTGAATGGGAGGTGGGGGATCATTAGACGATGGCTCAGAGGTGAGTGTGAGGTGGGCGCGCATGAGAGGATGGCTCAGAGGTGAGTGTGAGGTGGACCTGCATGAGACAATGGCTCAGAGGTGAGTGTGAGGTGGGCATGCATGAAACGATGGCTTGGAGGTGAATGTGAGGTTGGCATGCATGAGACGATGGCTTGGAGGTGAATGTGAGGTGGGCGCTCATTAGACGATGGCTCAGAGGTGAGTGTGAGGTGGGCGCGCATGAAAGGATGGCTCAGAGGTGAGTGTGAGGTGGGCCTGCATGAGACAATGCCTCAGAGGTGAGTGTGAGGTGGGTGTGCATGAGAGAATGGCTTAGAGGTGAGTGTGAGGTGGGCCTGCATGAGAGAATGGCTTAGAGGTGAGTGTCAGGTGGGCGAGCATGAGAGGATGGCTCAGAGGTGAGTGTGAGGTGGGCCTGCATGAGACAATGCCTCAGAGGTGAGTGTGAGGTGGGTGTGCATGAGAGGATGGCTCAGAGGTGAGTGTGAGGTGGGCCTGCATGAGACAATGCGTCAGAGGTGAGTGTGAGGTGGGTGTGCATGAGAGGATGGCTCAGAGGTGAGTGTGAGGTGGGCGCTCATGAGACGATGGCTCAAAGGTGAGTGTGAGGTGGGCATGCATGAGAGAATGGCCCAGAGGTGAGTGTGAGGTGGGTGTGCATGAGAGAATGGCTTAGAGGTGAGTGTGAGGTGGGTGTGCATGAGAGAATGGCTTAGAGGTGAGTGTGAGGTGGGTGTGCATGAGAGAATGCCTCAGAGGTGAGTGTGAGGTGGGTGTGCATGAGAGAATGGCTTAGAGGTGAGTGTGAGGTGGGCCTGCATGAGACAATGCCTCAGAGGTGAGTGTGAGGTGGGTGTGCATGAGAGAATGGCATAGAGGTGAGTGTGAGGTGGGTGTGCATGAGAGAATGGCTCAGAGGTGAGTGTGAGGTGGGCCTGCATGAGACAATGCCTCAGAGGTGAGTGTGAGGTGGGTGTGCATGAGAGAATGGCTTAGAGGTGAGTGTGAGGTGGGTGTGCATGAGAGAATGGCTCAGAGGTGAGTGTGAGGTGGGCCTGCATGAGACAATGCCTCAGAGGTGAGTGTGAGGTGGGTGTGCATGAGAGAATGGCTTAGAGGTGAGTGTGAGGTGGGTGTGCATGAGAGAATGGCTTAGAGGTGAGTGTGAGGTGGGTGTGCATGAGAGAATGGCTTAGAGGTGAGTGTGAGGTGGGTGTGCATGAGAGGATGGCTCAGAGGTGAGTGTGAGGTGGGCCTGCATGAGAGAATTGCTCAGAGGTGAGTGTGAGGTGGGCCTGCATGAGACAATGCCTCAGAGGTGAGTGTGAGGTGGGTGTGCATGAGAGAATGGCTTAGAGGTGAGTGTCAGGTGGGCGCTCATGAGACGATGGCTCAAAGGTGAGTGTGAGGTGGGCATGCATGAGAGAATGGCTCAGAGGTGAGGGTGAGGTGGGCATGCATGATAGAATGGCTCAGAGGTGAGTGTGAGGTGGGTGCGCATGAGAGAATGGCTCAGAGGTGAGTGTGAGGTGGGTGTGCATGAGAGAATGGCTCAGAGGTGAGGGTGAGGTGGGCATGCATGATAGAATGGCTCAGAGGTGAGTGTGAGGTGGGTGCGCATGAGAGAATGGCTCAGAGGTGAGTGTGAGGTGGGCGTGCAGGAGAGGATGGCTCAGAGGTGAGTGTGAGGTGGGCGCTCATGAGACGATGGCTCAAAGGTGAGTGTGAGGTGGGCATGCATGAGAGAATGGCTCAGAGGTGAGTGTGAGGTGGGTGTGCATGAGAGAATGGCTCAGAGGTGAGTGTGAGGTGGGTGTGCATGAGAGAATGGCTTAGAGGTGAGTGTGAGGTGGGTGTGCATGAGAGAATGGCTTAGAGGTGAGTGTGAGGTGGGTGGGGTTGAGAATATGAGGAGCCGTGGGGACCAACATGGCAGTGAGGCATTGTGGCATGGGTTTCATGGAATGGGGTTGAATTAATGGCTTTCTTACAATGCGGTTCTTCGTTTTCCCACAGGTCTGTGTCTTTAGCCTCACACTCTGCATTGTACAGTGACACAAACTGCACAAACAGCATCCTAACATCCACATATTACCTGTCGCCTTAACTGAGAACGTTTCACTTTTACAGTTTGCCTTCATGTTTCCCTAGGATAGTACCGCAGGTTAGTGCTCATGGCCTGCACTTAGCGTGTGCCGCAGCCAGTATTTTGGCAGGGCCACCTCGGACTTTCATCTTTCAAAGCTGAGCAAACAATAGAATTTCAGGGCATAGATGCAGACTTGATGCCCTATGTCTGAAAGGTCCAGTCAAGATTTGTGCTGAGACGTCAGGGAGGGTGCAAACCCCCTTCAGACTGCAGCTTGGAGATACTCACTGAGGGTCTCCCTCCCAGGGTGCCACAAAAATGTATCTCTGAGGGGCACCAACATGCGGTTGAGGGGTTCCTCAGCATCAAGGGGCGCCATAAACGGATGCAAAACATCGAAACTGAGACAGGTAATCCTTGAGAGACGAAAAGAAAGTGTCTGCAAAGGCACGTGTAGGACGGACATCGTTTTGCTGTTCTCACCTGGTTTGTTCCATCTCGTTTGGTGGCTTTAAGACTCTGCTTGCTGTGTCTCTTGTAAACAGGGACAGAACTCCTGTCGCTGCCCTGAAACAGGACATCTGAGCTGGGCCACCTGACTGGCTTCTTTCATCTTCCTGCAGGCCACGGAACGTGGCACAGAGAATGCACAGGTGGAATGTGAATCAAATGTCATGTGTGGCATGTTGTTTGTATTTACACCACCAACATACATGATAAAATACATGGCTACCTGTAGCACCTCTGTGCTCTGACCGCGCGCTGCTGTGTCAAGCGGAACAGAAACGTGTCTGTGACATGTAGGAAAACCTATTTTTATATATTAATAAGTCACCCCTAAAATGTGTCTCGTGAGCCTACGGGAATGGGTGCTTGATGTACAACACTGCCTGCCACAGTACAGAATTCAAATACTACTACACAGTGCCTAGGGGCCAGATGTGCAAAGCCTTTTTCTGGTTGCAAAGGGCCCCATTGGTTTGCAACTGGAAACATTATTTTCCAAATGTACAAAATGCAAGCTGCGATTCGGTAAGTTGTTGCCACATCGCGATTTGAATTTGTGGTTTGGTATTTGAAAGGGGTGTGTTTTGGACGTCCCTTCCAAACACCGCATCGCTGTGGTATGTATGACTGTTTTGCAACCAAATTCCGGTCACAAAACCGTAGCACTTTTCCACCATTCAAAAAGTGGTGGTAACCCATTCGTAAATGGGGTACATGGGAACGGGTCCCCTTAGGACACCTTTCCCTTTTAGAATATTTAAAAAATATCTCACGAGCACTGCCTACTCTTGAAAAATAAAACTTCAAAGTTCATCCTTTTCTTTTTAAATGCATTTCATTTTACTTCAAGGTAAACAGGCTGCATTTATAAGAAAAAAGATTGCTTTGTTAAAAAGCAATCACAGACATGCTGGTCTGCTGGCCTCAGCAGGGCACCATCCCCCTGATGGCTGCCATTCCTAACTGGTCGGAATTGCGACCTACCTTATTAATATTCATGAGGTAGGTTGAGTTGCAACATAGTAAGAATCGCTATTTAGAAATAAAAGGTTTTGCACATTAGGAATAACGATTTCTAACTGTGATATCGATATATTCAATCAATCAATCAATCAAACATTTGTATAGCACGCTACTCACCCGGAAGGGTCTCAAGGCGCTGGGGGAAAGGGGTAAGTTACTGCACGAACAGCCAGGTCTTGAGTTGCTTCCTGAAGGAAAGATGGTCCTGGGTCAACCGAAGGTGGATGGGGAGGGAGTTCCAAGTCTTGGCTCCCAGGTAGGAGAAGGATCTTCCTCCGGCGGTGGCTCTGCGGATGCGTGGTACGGCGGCGAGGGCGAGGCTGGTTGATCGTAGCTGACGGGTGGGCGCGTAGAAGGTCAGGCGGTCGTTGAGGTACTTGGAGCCCAGGTCGTGGAGAGCCTTGTGTGCGTAGGTGAGGAGCCTGACCGTGATCCTCTTGCTGACGGGGAGCCAGTGCAGGTCTCTCAGGTGGCCAGAGATGTGGCTGTGTCGGGGGATGTCCAGGACGAGTCATGCAGAGGCGTTCTGGATGCGTTGGAGTCTTTTCTGCAGTTTGGCTGTGGTTCCGGCGTAGAGGGTGTTCCCGTAGTCCAGTCGGCTGGTGACGAGTGCCTGGGTGACGGTCTTCCTGGTCTCGGTGGGGATCCAACGGAAGATCTTACGGAGCATACGCAGGGTGTTGAAGCACGATGAGGAGACGGCGTTGACTTGTCTGGTCATCGAGAGGGAGGAGTCCAGGATGTAGCCCAGGTTGCGTGCGTGGTCCGTTGGCATGGGAGCGGTGCCCAGGGCCGGGGGCCACCAGGAGTCGTCCCAGGTGGAGGGTGATGATCCCAGGATGAGGACTTCCGTTTTGTCTGAGTTCAGTTTCAGGCGGCTGTTCTTCATCCACTCGGCGACGTCTTTCATCCCTTCGTGTAGGCTGGTTCTGGCGGTGGCGGGGTCGTTGGTGAGGGAGAGGATCAGCTGGGTATCGTCGGCGTAGGAGATGATGTAGAGGTTGTGTTGGCGTGCGATGGCTGCGAGGGGGCTCATGTAGACGTTGAAGAGGGTTGGGCTGAGTGATGATCCTTGTGGTACGCCGCAAATGACTTCGGTGGCCTCGGATCTGAACGGGGGGAGGCGGACTCTCTGGGTTCTTCCGGCGAGGAACGAGATGATCCACTCTAGTGCTTTCCCTTGGATTCTGATGTTGCTGAGGCGCTGTACTAGGGTGCGGTGGCAGACAGTGTCGAACGCTGCGGAGAGGTCCAGGAGGATGAGGGCTGCTGTTTCCCCGTTGTCGAGCAGGAATCTGATGTCATCGGTGGCTGCGATCAGGGCGGTCTAGGTGCTGTGGTTGGCTCGGAAGCCGGACTGCAAGGGGTCGAGGGATCCATTTGTCTCGAGGAAGGCGGCGAGCTGTCTGTTGACGGTCTTCTCGATGACTTTGGCAGGAAAAGGGAGGAGCGAGATGGGGCGGAAGTTCTTGAGGTCGGTGGGGTCCGCTGTTGGTTTCTTCAGGAGGGCGCTGAGCTCGGCGTGCTTCCAGCTCTCCGGGAAGGTGGCGGTGTGGAAGGAGGTGTTGATGATGTCCCGCAGTTGGGGTGCGATGATGGAGTCGGCCTTGTTGAAGACGTTGTGGGGGCAGGGGTCGGTAGGTGACCCGGAGTGGATGGTGTTCATGGTGCGGGTGGTGTCTTCGGTGCTGACCGGGGTCCAGTTGCAGAGGGTGGTGGTAGGGGGCGTTGGTTCGGCGGTTGTGTGCGTGGTTGGTGCGCCGAAGCTGTTGTGTATGTCGGCGATCTTGCGGTGAAAGAACGAGGCGAGGGAATCGCAGAGGTCTTGCGAGGGTGTGATGTCGTTGTTTCCGGCGCTGGGGTTGGAGAGCTCTTTGACGATGCTGAAGAGTTCCTTGCTGTCGTGGGCGTTGTTGTCCAGTCATTCTTTGAATGCTGTCTTCTTGGTGGTGCGGATGAGCTGGTGGTGCTTGCGGGTGGCGTGCTTGAGGGTGGTCATGTTGTCTGAGGTCTGATCATGGCGCCAGGCTTTCTCAAGGGTGCGGCAGTTCTTCTTGGAGTCCTTGAGTTCATTGGTGAACCAGGAGGCTTTCTTGCTGCCGTGTCTGCTGGGAGGGTTCCTTAGTGGTGCGAGGTCGTTGGCGCAGTTGGTGAGCCACTGTGTGAGTTTGCTGGCTGCTTCGTTGGGGTCCGTAGTGCTGGCGGGGGGGTTCTGGCGGAGGGAGGTGGTGAGCTGCTCGGTGGTGATCTTGCTCCAGCTCCGGCGAGGGATCTGTGGTGGGTGGTGGTGGGTCGTGTTTCTCCTGAAGCTGAAGTGGACGCAGCTGTGGTCAGTCCAATGAAGTCCGGTGGAGTGGCTGAAGGAGATGTGCTTGCTGGATGAGAAGACGGGATCGAGCGTGTGGCCGGCGTAGTGGGTGGGGGTGTTCACCAGTTGCTTGAGTCCGAGGTTGGCGAGGTTGTCCAGCAGGGTGGTGGTGTTGCTGTCCTTGTTGTTCTCCAGTTGGAAGTTGAGGTCCCCTAGGAGGATGTAGTCAGAGGAGGTGAGGAAGACATCAGTATTCCTAATGTTAGTGCATTTAGCCTGAAATGTCCAAAAGTTGTGTTCACATTGTAGGTGCAGCCAGATTCTCCGTGCACTAACAGACCAGCACAGCCATACTGGCAGCGCCCCCTCGTGGTGGGCCTAATATTTGTAGTTTCTGCTGTGAATACACAGTGCCCAGAAGCAATTCTTAGAGCTGAGCACCCACCAACACCGGGACAAATTAAGCACTGTCCTGTAGCTCTTATGTGTTGTACCAGGGAAACTGGCCCACACATGAATGATGGAACACCATGCATCGCCATGGCCTTGCATGTCAATTAAGTGTCAAGAGCTGCTATGGCAAACCGTATATCCGGTGAGTCAGCGTGGCTGTCATATGACAAGCGTGAAGTCTAAGGCACCAAACACACGTGGGAAGTGTTGCACTGTGTAGGTCGCCAGGACATGGAATGCACAGAGGAATGCACTCTCTATATATGTGGTGACCCGTCCAAATGTTAGGTTTCCTTCAGCACACGAGGTTTACTCTTTCTGTTCGTCTTCTCACCTTCCTGCCCCCCCCCCCGCACCATCACATTATACACTCCACCCATCACTCATAGTATTTACATACCAGATGGAATGATTTAATCAAGTGCTCCAATCAGCAGATGCCGCCTGTGTTTCCTTTTCTGCATCCAGCTGCGCATCTCTCGAGGTGGCCACAGGTTTTATACATATTCAGGCAGAGCAGAGAATACATTAAACCGTCTGTTTTGATCAATTAAGATCGAAAACATGCAGCGAATCTTCCCTCTAAGTTCGAACCCATCAAGCAAGCCATGTTGATGTCAAGTGCAGAATCTTGCAGCCCACACAGATCTCAGCGCAGCCGCAGTTTCAACCTGTGGAGGGGCGCGTGAGGACTAAAGTCTGACCACAGATGAAAGTAACCTGTGGCAACATGTCATGCCAGCATCTTGGCTTGAAGCGCAAACTGTCAAAACTGGACTGTTACCATATGCATTTAAAAGCAAAGAGAACTGGGTTCTAATCCCAGCTTCCTCGCCTGATAAAAAATGGTGTGCTCCTGGGCACATTGCTTTTTCTACCCGCAACTCTCTTCTTTTATTGTTAAAAATGACAAGCACTTGCAAACTAGGGGCCACATGCATGTAGGTTTTTATTGGTCACAAACAGTCCGATTCGCAGAATCGGGTCCCTTGGGACCAAGAAACGCATGTTCCTATGTACAAAACCATATTTTGCAAGTCCATAACCTATTATAGAATCGCAAAAAAGGTTAGCGAGTCGGTCTTAAGAAGGGGCGTGCTAAGGGCGTCCCTTCCTAATAGCGACTCACGGTGCTATGTATGAATGTTTTGTGAATGAAATACGGTCGTAAAACATTCAGGGGTTTATTTATGAGCTATCAACCAACAAGGAATCCGTGGGTCTGAAAAAACAGAACTAAATACTGAGGCCAACAAGACTAAAGGCTCTAAGGAAAACAGTCCTCATAAGGAGGACGAAGTCCCATCACCCACCGAGGTGGCATGCTTCATCATCTGGGGCCTCCTCTTAACCACAGCTAGTGTGGTTAAGGAGCTACAACTCCTGTATTGATGGAAAAGGAGGAGCTCGCGGATGTTTTCTTAATCCTAACACCCTGGATAGACCGATCTACACAGAGACTGAAGCTGCCTAACGTATGGTGAAGTAGCGTGTAAAGTGCAGTGTAAATGAACAGTGTATTAAAATTGACTATCTAAAGAAAATTATGTTTATTAAGTATCTTTAGATGTCAAAAAATAAAAACATGGTCAACATGTTTCAGCCATTAATGATCCCACTTTTTGATCATGGCTTTCTTCAGGACCAAATGTTACTACTGCAACTAAAATTAAAAATAGAAGCAGGGTGAGAAAAATCTCATCCCAGACTTAAATGGAACGATACCACCAACAGGAATACCTACTCATCAAGTAGTAAGTGGAACTGCGAGGGTTCTCATGAATCACCTGTTCAAGACAAAAGAGAGAAGCAAGACACAGGGAAGCATATCAATACAACACATACGAGACCGGCTCAAAACTGAGCTCGGTAACTGTCACCGACTCAACAGGGTGTAGATCGATCTATCCAGGGTGTTAGGATTAAGAAAACATCCGCGAGCTCCTCCTTTTCCATCAACACAGGAGTTGTAGCTCCTTAACCACACTAGGTGTGGTTAAGAGGAGGCATCAGATGATGAAGCATGCCACCTCGGTGGGTGATGGGACTTCGTCCTCCTTATGAGGACTGTTTTCCTTACAGCCTTTAGTCCTGTTGGTCTCAGTATTTAGTTCTGTTTTTTCAGAGCCACGGATTCCTTGTTGGTTGATAATTAGTGATTAGGGGATTTTTTCCGTGCAGGTCTTTAAATTTCCCCTTGACCCCCTTTACCCACCGGTATTTTTGCCGTTTATTTATGAGCCCCTTGCGCCAACGGTGGGTCACTTTTTGTGATGCACCGGCGCGTAAAATATGCGCCACACTGCGACATATTTACAAAGTGACGCATCTAAGCAGATGCGTCCCTTTGTAAACCCCTGCGCTACATTATACCTGCGTCAGGTATAATGCAAGCAGGGTGGGCATTGCCTGTAAAAAAGGGTTGTAGAAGTGTTGCTGTGAAATCTATCAGATTTCACTGCGCCACTTCTAGGACCCCACTGCATCACATCCTTACGCCGGCCTCACAGGAGGCGTAAGACCGACTCGTGCCCTTTCACATGGGGCTTGCCCCATGTGAAAGGACACATTGCTGGAGTTGCGTCTGTTTTGCAACATACTCCAGCAATGTGTCATTACTGCGCTAACAGATACGTGGGGAATACTGATGTATCTGTTGACATGGAGCGCCGTACAGTAAATTCGGCGCATCCAAGGTGTCGCGAGGTGGACGCACTGAAAAGTGTTGCATCGCTGGTTTAACGCAGCAACGCGACGCCTTTCATAAATGAGGCCCTCGCTTTTTAACACCAATTTCAATTTGGAGCACACGCGTCCGCAAAAGGGAAGGGGTCCCCAAGGGAACCCTTAACCCTCGTGAAAGCACGCAAAAATGTTTTTTAAGATACTGCCTACTCTTAAAAGATTTAAAGAATACTTTTCATTTTTACTTTTGAAATGCGTCCCATTTTCCTTTAAGGAAAACGGGCTGCAATAAAACAGTTTCTTTATTTAAAAGCTAACACAGGCATGGTGGTTTGCTGACCCCAGCAGGCCACCATCCCTGTGTTTTTTAGCAATTTCCAATGAGTTGAAAATTGCGACCGACTTCTTGAATATTGATGAGGTAGGTCAATTGCGATCCACTGGGAACCGCAAACAGTGTAATAAACACTGTTATACATAGCACAAAAATTCATTATTAGAAAATCACAAATCCAAAGACACGTACTTGTGGCCCGAGGTATGTGTTGGTGTTGACAGTTGTATTTAAACTAGACATGAGACGGCAGCAGCATTAGTCTTGCCGACACAGGATGTAGATCACTGATAGTGTAAGGAATGACTCCTGGGTCCCGATACATGGATTTCCCATTTGCATAAAGTATTGACAAATTATGCACTGACTTTTTACGAATGAAAAGGAATTTAGCGAGCCAACCTTTGTACTAATAGATTAGTTTACAAAATTTGGAATTGTAGTGGTTCGCAATGCGACCTATGTATTCATATTTCTTGTAGAGAGCATGGCTACCCAGAAACGGGCTTCCCAGCACGCTATCTCATTAAAATGCATGAGGCAGGTGGGAAATTTCAATCCACTATGATTGGCTACAGCCACATGCATGGTGGCGTGCTGGTGCCAGGAGACCACCATGTCTGTGATTTATTTTATACAAAGCAATCTTTATTTTTTTTAATGAGGCCCATTTTCCTACAGAAAAACAGGACACATTTAAAAAAAAAAAAGAAAAGTTAAACAAACCTTTTTTAGGAGTCAACAGTAATTCCATGGACCACTGTCGGCTCCTAAAAACATTTTTGTCAAAGGTTCCCGTGAGGGCCTCTTACCATTTGTGAATGGCTTACCATCAACTTTGAATTGTTGTTAAAATAAAAAATATTTTCTGACTGGGTTTTGGTAGCAAAACATTAATCCATCTCTTAAGGAATAAGTATTTGGAAGAGACGCTCTCCCAGTGACACTGCATACAAATCTCTTTCTACTCCAGTAAAATTCAAAGGTATTTGAATATTAGTGAGAGGGAAGGTAGGATATAAAGGGTGTCCAAGGTCGGCCTAAGAAGATCGGATACAGGCCAGATTTTCTGATCGATCACTGACCAAGTGTAAGAATCTGGATTATTTGAGCGAAGGAACCCACAAAAGTAGAAATTAAGTATCTCCTTTGGCCAAAACACTCTTTCAGGAACAAAACGTGAACTTACCGTTGGTGGCGGTGGCACAAAGCAGCAGGCATTCTCCCCAAGAAACGTGGTAAGTATTTAGTAAAAAGAAGAGAAATAAGCCTAGAATAATCAAAACTGGATTAAGGGAATGGAGACATGGATTAGTAAAACGTTTAGGCGACCCAAAGAAGAGATCCAGA
The DNA here is from genome assembly GCF_964204655.1 of Triturus cristatus. NCBI lineage: Eukaryota > Metazoa > Chordata > Amphibia > Caudata > Salamandridae > Triturus > Triturus cristatus. Next base: position 15,401,726 of record NC_140592.1, on the reverse strand, counting down.
GCTAATTGATGTCATTGGTTGAGATTGACCAAGATCTTGATCCAATTTCAAGCTCACCCTGACGGGGGGATGGGTTGTGTAAGCCTCAGGGGTCACATAGGTCACGAGTTTCACTTATAATTAGGCTTTTCTACTGAGGGCCCCATCCAGCAATGGGGCGACGCGGAATGTTTCACCTGGTGGGGGTCCCTTGTAGTCGAAGCTGTCCCGTCCCACTGAAGCCCTCAGATTTCGCATCAGTGTTTCTGACAGGGACAGACATGGAATATGTATCTACTGCTGGGATATCTTTGGCATCTTGTCCAGTCATGAGTTTTACCTTTGGACTTAGTCACTTTTTTGGGTTCAAAATACTCCGGAAGGGCAAACCTGAACTCTGTGGCTGTGCGGGGCTTCATGAGACTGGTTATCCTAATTGCAAGACCCCCAAATCCTTTTTCTTAGATGCAAAACACTCTGCATGAGATGAACCTGGAAATCTTACCTATCGTTGTTACACCTTTTCGGGTTCTTGCCGCCCTGCCCCAATGCTCTGGAGGTCAAAAAATGAATCCCAACATTTAGATGCTTCAAAACTTCCTTCTCGGTCAACCTACAGCTCCCCTCCAGATAAGGAAAGCTCCTGAAATCCTAGGACTGTGGGAGGCCGGCCAAACCAAGCGCTGTGAATGCCCACAGAGCTAGGGTTTAAGGAGAAGCAGGGTTCTATCAGTCCTTCTCCAGGAGGCCATTAGCCAGCTTAGAACTTCTAACTAAATTTCAAAGAACTCCCACGCCCAAATCACTCCACTTTAGTATTTTGTGTTGTTTTGTGTTGAACTGTCCAAAAACCTTTCTTTTTGAGTCTTTGAAAATGGCCCGACCTCTGCGTTGGTCGGCGCAGCTCCCCGCCCACACCTAAGAGCTGCGGTATCTAGATGAGGGACTCCCACTGAAGACCAGCCCTGGCTACATCTGAGCTTAGGTCTCCTCCTGTTGGTAACAGAGACAGATGGGCTGGGAACAGACCAGTTCCTTGAAACTGTTTTCCAAAGATATTCTGTTCCCCCAGCCACTTCTGTCCCCATGTTCTAAGTTAAGTGGACAGTAGTTACCCCTGGCAGTCTTTCTGCAGCAAGGCCAGGCCTGCTGTCTTGTCCCAGGAAGAGGCTTTCACAGCTCATAAAGGAAGAGAGCTGAGAAGAAATGCTCTGACCACTGAGGAGGCTCAAAAGGCTGAGACAAACATGGGTTTTTATAAAAGCATCTTTGCAGTAAAGTTAAACTAAACCTATGACCACCAATGAGTTTGATTTCTGATAAATATTCCAATAGTGAGTGAAAGGACATTTTCCTACCCTAACTTATTAAAAAAATATGAATTATGTCTACATACATATCATTACGGTAGTAAAGGCTTCTTTGTCCAATGCCGTGAGGTGAGCGTTAGTCTGCCGTCACTGCCGAAACGTATCAGACTAAATATTAGCTATCTCCCACTTTTGCAATATATGCACCTAGGCCTCCTGGGCTCCCAAACAGTACTTATGGGTGACATAACTAATGTAAATAATAGTTTGTTACACTTGTTAAAACAGTTTCTGTCACCGTGGGCCTGCTACGGGACTTGCCCACAGCAGTTCAGGGAGCTGTGGCAGGTCTGAAGAGAATACTTTCAGTCTCCCAGTACTCAGAGTCAGAAAATGCATGTGCAAATTGTACCACAAAAAACAAAAAGTCTGGGGAATCAATATGGAAAGGTAAATTCTTAATATCAAGTAGATTATCAATTTAGAGTGGTTGTTTGTAAATGTAGTTTCCAGAAATCTATATTAAATTAACCCATTCGTTTATGGAAATATATATTCATATGGTTGTTCTAAAAATCTAGCAAGAATCTGGCCTTTTTAGCCACATTGGACACCATGGGATTCAACTCCAATTTCTGCAGAGAAGAAGCATTCTCACTGCTAAAACTACACACATCTTCCATGTAGCCCCTGTCCTGAACTTACAATCCATGTTTGGTTTCTATCTCATATTACAATTAAACAGCAATGGTATTTAAGCCGAAATCAGCTTTGTCTGGAGGGAGTGGCTGGGGGGAGGGGCGGGATATGGGCTGGAACACAACATTCTACATTCTGCTGCCTACAGTTAGTTCTAGTACATTTGTGTAGCACTATGAGCCTACAACAGCAACCAAGCACTTATATTATATATTATGGAGAATATACGCAGTGATAGTATCGTGTCAAGAATTTTCAGAGCACCAGGCAAAATTATATTTTGAAGGTTGGACTCCCCTTTTCTCTAAAAAGCAAGTCTGTGATCATTTGTTGCAATCTGGTGCCCTCTTGTGGCCATGTATGGTGACCCCCCAAGGCAGCTATACAGAACGGTGCTAATTATGCACAACCCATTCGGGTGGATATATGCAGAACTGTATTACATTGGTACAGCCCTTCATAGAAAATCCTGAGCTGTTACTCGCCTCCCCATCCTTACATTTTGTATTACAGGATACTTCTGCCTTTAGAACACACTTGTAAAAGGACGACAAATTCAGCACATGCCAATTATGTAAAAGGTGAGTTCTGACATCATAATGTTTTGCCAATGCACGGCTCCTCAACAGGACTGTCTGGTCACTACAGGTGAAATCATGGTAGTGGATGCCTGTCACAGTATGACACCAGCAAGGTAGACATGATCTTGTGGGCCTCCCTAACTCACAATGCAGTAAAACAGAATCCAGGATTTAGAGATATCCTGGGAAGCAAGATCTTCCATTATGACTTTATGAGTTTCGGGCCTGGAATGGAGAAGAGCTGCAGACACCAATTTTCATGGGATTTTTTCACATTCTGAGTACTTTTCCACAGACAGTTTGCTTTTAATCACCAAAGGGTGTCTGGGGGAAACTACAATTTTTTTTAACTTAGTGCAAAGCTCATAAACCCCAATAGGGCAGAACCCCCTTTTCTAAGAGAATGGGGTTTTCGTTAAAGATGCACAGGTCAGACTCTAGCGCCTGGAAGGTAATTATGGTTCAGCCAGCCTCTACAGTTCCTGTGTGTTTGATCATAGTATGCACCTCAGATGTACTGGCATGGAAAGATAGATACTTGTATTGCTACAGGCAGTTATACATTGTGAGATTGTGTATTGACCATTGACTCCATTTTGCTTTAACTACATTTTGGGAGCACAGTTGTTTCATCTTGTGTCTGTCTTACCCTGCCTTTCAGCTGCGAACTCAGGCAGGCCCACGTTACTTGCGTGCACAGGTTGTTTATGTTTCTCACTGCACTAAGCGAGAGAGATAAGCTGCTAGAACCTACAACGTGGGATACTTACAGTGTCCAAGTAGGAGAATGTGAAGAATTCTACCTCAAAACTCTCATAGGTGCCTGGCCAGCGCCGTTGAGGGACCTCGACACAGAGAGTGTAGCCAGTACCTATGGCGCATATGAAGGGAGGGGGAGCTTCTCAAAGTCTCTCTTCCTTTAAGGAAAAAGTATAAAGAAAGAGACCTCTTAGCGCTTTGACAGGAACTCTCCGACGGATGCGCTGCCGAGGGCCTTCTTGGTGTGTCCGGTTGAGATCGCCGGCCTGAGTTTGTCAATGGGTTCCCTGGTCGTGTTGGCGAAGCTGATGCTAGACAGACAGCTGGTGATTTATTCTAATTACTTATTCTTGTGTATATGCATTGACTACATGTGTTTATTTTACAAGCATATTATTCCCATTTAATATATGGGAACGTGCTGCGATAAATATTCCCCTTTACTTTGCAAATGAGTGTTGAGCTTTGTTCACGTTGTGTTTTGTATTCTAAACTGTGCAGAGTCCTATTCTGAAGAGTGTGTACATTGTGCTCTCGCATTTTGAATTCTTGCCCAGGTGCTCTGAATATAAAGCAAGGCAATGCCTAAAGCTTGACAGCACGCATCAAAGCTTGACAGCACGCATCAAAGCTTGACAGCACGCATCAAAGCTTGACAGCACGCATCAAAGCTTGACAGCACACATCAAAGCTTGACAGCACGCATCAAAGCTTGACAGCACACATCAAAGCTTGACAGCACACATCAAAGCTTGACAGCACGCATCAAAGCTTGACAGCACACATCAAAGCTTGACAGCACGCATCAAAGCTTGACAGCACGCATCAAAGCTTGACAGCACACATCAAAGCTTGACAGCACACATCAAAGCTTGACAGCACGCATCAAAGCTTGACAGCACACATCAAAGCTTGACAGCACGCATCAAAGCTTGACAGCACACATCAAAGCTTGACAGCACGCATCAAAGCTTGACAGCACACATCAAATACTTTTCATTCAACACTGCATCATTGGGGTGTACTAGGACACTCTAAGAAGCACACACAACAGCCCGAGCTTCGCTTTGTTCTAATGTTAATTTATTTTCTATTATGTACATATTTGACAAAATCTACTGTAAGCATAAGAATTCAAAATCCTAAGGATATAATTGCATTAGATCCTAGCTGTCAGATTAATAAAATACTCATAATTTACAACACTTTTAGGTTACGCCTCTGTTTGTTCTTAAAGTACGTCTGTTGCAGATGTCTACCAACCTTCCCTTCCCAAACCGGTGTAACTTATGACTGTAGTACAAAACAGTAGCAGTGTATGAGAGTCATTGTAAAAATACACTTACAGTTCTTTCCCATGCCCCAGGTTTGCTAACTAAAAGGGAATAGCTTAGGTTACAGACATCTGACACACATTTGAATTAACTTTAGAAATCTTTCTTTCCTCAATTATAAGTACTTTTTCTCCTCACACCTCTCTGTGAACACTTGAGTGACTTTCTATAGGAGGTACTTCTGGACATCACAGTTCTACCCTAAGTGTGCAAATATTTCAACCCAGGGACTTAGCACTTCAGGGTTCATATTGCAGAAAGTGCCTCAGGCGCAACAGGCATGAGCGCCTGCTTTGTGTGCCCCCGGGGCACTTTAGAATATCAGAAGGGGCCGCGGACGCTTGTGTGGCCCCTTCTGTAATCCTCATAGTTGCCAAGCTTTCAGTTTGCTTATTTATGCCAATTTTCATGATTTTAGTGTGTATGTGTGATATTTCAAGCCTTAATGTGTGACGCTTGAGAGACACTATCTGGCGTGAAACAAAGCAGTTATGTCCCTGTAATGTAATAGAATGAAAGGATGAGCAATTGTCGACCTGCATTGTGTAGCTTGGACACGTTCCACCTCCCTCATACAGCCCTACAAAACTGTACACAGCATTCATGCAGCACAAGCTCTTTGCTAACATAGCACACGTCCTATTGCATTATTAGCAGTTGTTTTTAGTGCTCTTAGCAGTACACTGTACCTTTTGTGGAAATTCTAAGATCCAGACGTAAATAAAAATATTATCTGGGCTTTGTTGGTGGCCTGAAGATAGAAGGACCAAAGGGCTGGAGAAGGAGGCCACTAGAGGCTATTATTGGTTTTCGTTTGTTGCTTTAAAGCAAATAAAGGACATTATGCTGACGCGGAGATACTGTAAGCAGTCATGCCGTGAATAGTGCCTGATCTGTTTAAGTCTGGGAAAACCTTTTATAGTATACTTCTTTTTTATATCATGAGCTAGATTTAATAAAATATAAACTCACCAAAGGCACAGTGAAACCTTTTATTTTTTCTGCACATTAAATTAGTGCAAACTCGATCCGGAGGTATCGGAGAGCTTTTCATGAGCTGCAGTTAAATTACACAAGGACACATTCATTTTTTAGGTCTCGGCTAGACTGAGCATGGTCTCGGCTAGACAGCGCATGTACTGTCTCGAAGAGACATGTTGTGTACAACCTGTGGGCTTCAGCCTGCTCTCAGGCTTTCCATTTACTTGCTCCATCGTCTGCCTCATATTCTTTGTCACCATTTGTCCCAGGCATGCATGGTCATGTCTCTTATTGTGTCTAGCCCTCCCCTGAGCATGGACCAAGTACTTGTAAACATCCACTGCTCCCGTTTTTACAACCATTGTAGGAGCTACTTTTTTCTTTCCTTTCCAGCACTGTATACAGTGCTTGTGCTTTTACCAACTCCCTCTCCTCCCACCCAGCCTCATGCCCCGTGCTCAGATCAGCCCTCCCTGTCACGGCTTTTATAATTGTTGCTGCTTTCTGTTTCACACACCTCCTCTCTTCCGTTATTGCTTGCTCCCTCACTCCTCCCGATACTTTCGCCGTCCATAAAGCACCCACTTCCCATCCCCATCACTGCTTTTCCTTTCATTGCTGCTTTCTGTTTCCCCTATGACCTCCCTCCCATCTCTGCTAGCTCCCTTGAACATCCCAGTGCATGCCCGTCAGGAGATCACCCTCTCCCCGACTCCATCACTGCTTTTTCCTATGTCGCTGCTTTTCGTTTCCCCCACCTCCTCCCCTCCGTCACTGCTTGCTCCCTCCCACCTCATGGTGCAATTACGAGCAAATCACAAAATCATACCATGACTGCCCGCATTTGCTATTGGTTGCCCGTCCACCTCCCACCCGCCACTGCTTGAACCACTGAACTCCTTTGCACAGATCCCCTCCTCCCCTGTCTCTGCTTTTCACATTTTTTGTGCAGTTTTATATAGAACCGACACCACCCAAAGGTATTGAAGCGCTTAACATTAGCACCAGTTATTTTACACAAGGACACATTAATTTAATTTTTGTAGCACATGAGATTAAGTGATGTGCCCAAAATCAAGAATGTTAAGCTGTTGCGAAACTCGAACCCAGTTTTCCAGCTCCATATTCGCCAGCTCTGCCCTTATGCCACATCCTCTCCTGAAAGGATACCATATCAGCTCCCTAGGCTTGGCCTCAGTTTCACATTTTGTGATTACTGATAAATCACGTAATCTCCCAGTTTCTTAACCCAACAAGCTTTGGCAAAGCCAATAGGATTTGTCTGTGCGAAAACTAATATTTTTTTAGTTCTCGGCTAGAGAGAGCATTAGCTGTTTGGCTAGACATATGCTGTCTCGAAGAGACGTGTTGTGTTCTGTCTGTGGGCTTACAGGCCGTCCATCTCCTACCATAGGGAAACTTCAGCGTCACTCTCATTTTCTTTGATGCGATTTGTTACAGCATGCGCTCGTCATGCCCCTTTTCTTGTGTTTGGCCCTCCCATAGTGCATGGACCAAGTACATATATCCTTACACTGCACCCAGTTTGCGCAGCTATTGTTTTCTTTGTTTTCAAGCACTTCATAGTAGTCCTTGTGTTTTCAGGCTGTCTCCCTTGTACACATACACACATGCCACTAAAATGCATGTGCGTGTACATAAACAAATGCATTTCTTAAAAAGTTATTAAAACATTAACCACACGTGTTTATTTTATTTTTTTGCACAATCCAAGGGTATTGATGCGCTCGCTCTATCCTCCGTCTTGCAGTAGCACGAACACGAGCCGATGGTATTTGAGCGATTTAGGTGCTCATCAGTTACATTCCACAATGGCACATTCATTTTTGTCCTGCTTCAATGAAGGCATTTTTCCCCCATCATTGTTGCTTGCTCCCGCCCCCTCCCATTGTTGCTTACCCTCTCCCCATCCCCTCCTGCTTCCCTGCTTGACCAGCCCCCCCACTACCTTCCTCGTCGCTGCTGCTTTATTTTTTTTTTTGCATGATCCGATGCTATTGGTGCACATGTTCTGTCCATTAATTGCATAGTACTAACACCAGCCAATGATATTGGAGCGCTTTAACTGCTCACCAGTTACATTATGCAATGACCCATTCATTGTCGGACGGAGGGGGAAGCGAAAGTGATTTGCCCAGAATCACAAACTGTTCAACCGACCCCAAGCTTCGAACCTAGTAGCCAAGTTTCCCTGTCAGCAGCTCTTGCCGTTATGCTACATCATCGCTTCACTTCTAAGCTCCTCAACTGTTCCTCACTATCACTTCCACATTTGTTCAGCAAGATCCTGCCAACACCAAACAAGCACTGGGAAAGCCATTCGATCTCGGCAATGCCCAAGCTATTGGCGATGTCAATGTAAATGTCTTATTGTCTAGCAGCACAGCTGCTGTTCAGCATGTCTGAAAGTCACAGAAAAAGTGCTACGATGCGGCCAGTGCAGGCCATGTTATAGCGCTTTTCTGTGTTAGGAGGAGCAGGGCATTCAACTCTACACGGGGGCGTAGAGACTCAGCGTCGACTCAACATCCTGTGATTCTGGGCTTTCAGTGGCTTTCAGCCATGTTGAACAGCACGCGTGCTGCTAGACATGGCTAAAAGGCATTCACAAGGCCAATAGCTCAGGCATTGCCGAAACCTATTGGCTTTGCCAATGCTTGTGATTTTTTTGGGCACCAGGAGATTAAAGACCTAATTATGATGGAGGGGAAACCGCCACCGACAGGCTGTCTGTGGCTGTCTCCCCGCCATTGGTGACTGAATCACCGTCTGCCACATTTAGATGGCGGGCAGTGTGTTTGCTGTCGGAAAGACCAACCGACACGGTCCCGGCAGGAGCATTCCGACCGCCTGGCAGACCGCCCTGCATCCCCAGAATGGTGGCAGTGTCTGTCAGGCACCACGTGGAGATTACAGTATGCCTTTCTGCTGATCATTCTGCGGCAGTCAACACGCCATGAAACAGCTGGCGGAAACATATTTGGGGTCTGTAGTGGGCCCCCCTTACCCGATAGGGCTGGTACATGGGTCCTGGGGGGGCACCCATGGTGCCCTTTTACATATCCCTGTACCGCATGATGCCTGCCACATAGTGCACGGATATGCTTTTTGTATTGCGGTGGGGCTGCTGACCGCAACCCTGCCGCAATACAAAACATAGGCAATGCGACCGCCTCTGTGGCGGTCGCAATGTAGTGCGTACTGTGGGACTGCCACCGTGTAGGTGGGCGGTCGTAAATACGAAATGATGATGATGGACTGAAGTCCGTCGGCCATTATAATCAGCCCCTAATTGATTTGCCCAGAATCACAGGATCTTGAGCCGACACAGAGGCTCGAACCTGGTTCCCCATTCTAAAGTTAGCAGTTCAGGCCCTAACACATGCTCTCTTATACTTTAATAGCAGAAACACATGGAGGTATAGTGATTGGAACTCTGTGAGAGTATAGTTGGCTTTTCTAATTAACAGTTCCAGTCATATTGTCACTGCATGGAACAACAGGGGGGATCAAAATGAAAGTTTTAGAAAAACACGTTGCCTTACTGTAATTGCTGGCTCATGACCGTGAGTGCTTCATGCTTCTGCGGCCTGGATTTGGTCCAGAGATGAACGTCCAATGCAAATGGCGTCCGTTGGTGGTTAGAGCGGGAACTCCGCGGCTTCCCCTTCCATCGTACCACAAGACTGGGGTGGATTCTGACTTCACACGCTGTGTGGGCGGGGCCGCTAACTGTGGAAGGCATGTACATAACAAAATCACAGAAGACAAACAACGAGAGGAAGGGCCAGGAAACACTCACCGACAGGCAGAGGGAGGAAAATTGATCAGGAAATTAAACCAAACACCTCTGTTGCCTCACTCAGCCTCCACAAATCTAACCTGACCATACCTTCATTGCAAAGGAACAGCTCTCAGGACATATTGCACAACTCTGCACCTCACAATACAATAGGCAAAGTATGAAGTCAAAAGAATGTAAAGGATCTTCGATATCTTTGTAACCAAAAATAGCCATATATCAAAATAGCTCAGCACACTTGTAAATATTAAATATGGACAGTCCACAAAAAAATGAATGCGTCTATAACACAATTGTTTTCCCAAAAAGGAGTCGATATGTTCTGTTGTTATTGAAATTCAGCCTTTATTCACCTATTTTTTGCAACCGCCAACGCATTTCGAACACAATCAGACTTCTTCAGGGCTCACAGTATAGACTTTATCTGTTTTCAAGTATCCATTTCCAATGTATTTGACCAATTGATTTGAAAGTGAGTATATCCAGACACTGTACATCTATAGATTCCAGAAGGTCAAGTTCAAAAAAGAGTTCTCTCTTTCCTGGTTTCTCTATATTGGGACCTAGGGGATTGTGTCACAGGCTTGTTGCACCTTGTTTTGTGTTTAAACTATAGGGATGTTAAGACTGGTGCGGGCATTTATGCTTTGATCCCCATTTCTTTTGTGATATATAACCAAAAATAGCCAGACTGCGTCAATACCATCCGCAGCCGAACGCAAGAACCAACAACCAAAAACCACATAAGAGCAAATTATATGACCTATCCCAAGCTCTGAACAACACTCAACCTTTCGTTCTACTTTCTATACTTCCATACTTCCTCAGACTGCATCCTTTCTCTAAAACCTGCTCCTACCCTACTCCTAAAACCCTGCTCGAAAACTGACCGTGATTTCACCGCTTGTGGTCATTCTTTCATGTTTCTCACTATTGAAGAACCGCCTTCTCTCTTCACCCTCTGCATGCCTGTGAATGTTCCCTACTCAGCTGCACCTGTGGTACTCTCTACTATACTTCAGCAAAGTAATCGTACCTCTCCCCACACATCAGAAACTCGCCTTCTGGGGAGCCATTCCTTGCAGTCGAACAGGATCTCACCTTTCCCAAATCACAAACACTCTCCTCTTGTGTGACCTCTTCTGGCTACCTAACATTACGCGACCCCCTCTAGCCTGTCTACTCATCCCACTCTCCATTTGCTGATCTTCCTCCGCTAATCACACCTAAATACGACTAACATAATCTGCCACAAGAAACTGGAGCAAATGCCTCAAACAGTGTCCTAAGTACACAGGTCTAACCCGATAACCAACAAGATACAACTTTATCGAATACCCACAGCGTTAACCACTAGCACAGGGTTGCGGAGCGGTCTGCCGACCACCATAGAGCGATTCAATGCCGTGTCAGAGTGGGAAATAGCCATTACAACGCAGCTGTTTCCCCGCATGTCATTACATCGCAGGCGTTACAACGCATGCGATGTAAGAATGCATAGCAATTACCGCACATTTTTTTACATCGCAGGTGCTTTTACAATGCATGCGATGTAAAAGAAAATGGCAATCAACCTTGTTGTGGGGAAACAGAGGCGCTGCCGTTTCCTCACAACAACGTGCACCACCCCTCAGAGCCGACGTGAAGCAGGAACCACGAGGAGAGAGAGGTAAGAGGGATTGGGGCTGGGGTGGGGGTTACTTTTTTAATGTAAAAGGGAGTCGGTGGGGTGTGTGTGTAGTGCAAGGTAGTGTTTTAGAGTTTTGAATAGTGTTGGGGGGGTCGTGCAGGGTAGTGTTTAAGTGTAAGGAGAGGACTGGGGGTCGGGGAGGGTCGTGCTGGGGGTAGTGTTTTAGGGTTTAGGGTAGTGTCGGGGGTCGTGCAGGATAGTGTTTAAGTGTAGGGAGAAGACTGGGGGTTGGGGGAGGGTCGTGCTGGGGGTAGTGTTTTAGGGTTTCGGGTAGTGACGGGGGTCGTGCAGGGTAGTGTTTTAGGGTAGGGAGAGGAATGGGGGTTGGGGGAGGCTCGTGCAGGGGTATTAAATTAGGGTATAGTGTAGGGGAGAGGGTAGTGTAACTTACCTTTCATACTTTTGCCATGAATATACCATTACCAGGAATGCCTTTGCGTTGTAATAGTATAGTTAGGTTGCCAACAAGGGATTTTGTTTGTGGTAACTTAGTTCAATTTCTTAATGGTTAAGTTTTGGTGTGTCTTTTTATATAAATCAAAGTCAGAAAGGGAGTACAAAAAGAACAATAAGTTTCAAGCAATACAGCATGAAAGATGGGTTAACTCAAATCCACATTTCATCAAATAACATCTATTTCCAAATAATTTTAACAGAGACTAATTTCAATAATGAAAAGAAATCTACTGTGTTTATCTAATGGTGTGGAATTAGATGATGGAGTCGACGTTTCGGTCTTGGTGGCAGAAGTCCGTTAGACCATCTTCAGGACAGTTAGTAATTGCATAATTAAACCCTTCGTGGGTTCAAAGAATCACACGTAGCTTGTTTTTTGTATTTGTTTGTTGTTGTCAAGGCGTATTAGTTGTTATTATAGCCTAATAATTGACAAACTTTCTCCTACCAGGAGATTAAACGGGAGGAATCCTCGTTCGTTCTGTTTTCTTTTTCCAGAGCTTTGTAATTTCCAATCGTCGTTTGGGCTCGAAAAAATCTGCCAAGGTCGGGAAAGGCTTTCCCGACCTTGGCAGATTTTTTCGACAGAACAGAACGAACGAGGATTCCTCCCGTTTAATCTCCTGGTAGGAGAAAGTTTGTCAATTATTAGGCTATAATATCAACTAATACGCCTTGACAACAACAAACAAATACAAAAAACAAGCTACGTGTGATTCTTTGAACCCACGAAGGGTTTAATTATGCAATTACTAACTGTCCTGAAGATGGTCTAACGGACTTCTGCCACCAAGACCGAAACGTCGACTCCATCATCTAATTCCACACCATTAGATAAACACAGTTGATTTCTTTTCATTATTGAAATTAGTCTCTGTTAAAATTATTTGGAAATAGATGTTATTTGATGAAATGTGGATTTGAGTTAACCCATCTTTCATGCTGTATTGCTTGAAACTTATTGTTCTTTTTGTACTCCCTTTCTGACTTTGATTTATATAAAAAGATTTGTGTTTTATTCACAAAAACAATTCCCGTGTGTGTACCTTTTATCTATAAATAGTCTTTTGATAACATCTACAGTTGGTGTATAATTTGTTTAAAATACACACCAAAACTTAACCATTAAGAAATTGAACTAAGTTACCACAAACAAAATCCCTTGTTGGCAACCTAACTATACTAATTCATCCGCCTAAGCCCTCAAGGGTTTATTGAGCTTACCCTTTACCTATCATCATTTGCGTTGTAATGGCATGCTTGGTAAAGGTATATTCATGGTAAAAGTATGTGATGTAATGGCAGGTCGTTGTAATTGACAATGCCTAGTAATACCCGCGTTGTAAGGCACACGTGGTATTAGTCACGTTATAATGAGTCATATTCATCAGAAGTACTACGCACTACACAAATCTACTTACAGTACATCACATAGATGGGCTTGGGTCAGCCCTCTCCTGCTATTGGTCTTATCATGTGTCATTCACATTCTACTTCTGCCCATGATGTGCACACTTCAGCCATTGGCTCTTTTGCCCTATGAGTGATGGCTCTTTCCTGATCACAATTGTAAAATTCATGAATACTGATTCACTGCAGCAGCGGGGCTTGTGGGTTAGTCCTTTTGTTTTGTATTTTCTCAGTGGTTTATGTCTTCGTTTCTTTCTTTCTTTTTTTCTTTCTTTCGTTTTTCTTTCTTTCTTTCTATCTTTCTTTATTTTTTTTCTAAGAGTGTCTAACAGCTCCATCAGCCAGTGACAGTGGTGTTCGCCTGCTGTTCATTTCATCTGCAGTGTGCTGCATCACATGTAAATACTTATTCTATATTGGGCAGCCATCTATAAATAGTGCATCATTGTTGTACTTTTCCAAGATGTGCACCATGTTCAGACGCATTGTCTCAGTCATCGATGATTCATGCTCAAATTATTTATACATCCTGCGATCGCTGTCTAGAGCAATGCTTACTGAACAATCATTTTGGAATAGTATTGTGCATGGTGCATTATTGGTTTACCACTCCAAGATGGCCAACACATTGCTTCTAAAAATGACGGCCATGTTGGAACTCTAAAACAACAATAGATACTCAGGGCCTCATTCACAAGGCCCCTGCACCACTAGAACCTCACTTTTATTGATAGTCCAGCGGCGCACATTGCAGTGCCACATGTACGAGGCCACGTAAAGCCACCCTGCACGGCTTTTCATGGCCTTGTATATGTGGTGTGAGCAGTGGTGGCTCACATAGGGTGGGCTGCTGGGCAGTGGGGCGGGGCTGGAGAGGAGCAGGGTGGGGGGTAATAAACTCAGACATACGACGGAACGGAGAAAAGTCATTAAATCAATAAATAAATCTATTTACCTTGAGCGCGCTGCATCTGAATAGTTTTATTTATTTATTTAATTACTTTCCTCCATTCTGTCGTATGTCCGAGTTTACTATCCCCGACCCTGCCCCTCCCTCGCCTCACCACCCCGCAGCACGCCCTATGCAAGCCGCCACTGGGTGTGAGGCAAGGTAGAGCAGTCACTGCGTTGCCTCACACTGCGATGGGGAGGTGTGCCATGGGTGTTACGTTGGGTGTTCCCATGTAACACGCATGGCATTTGACACATTCGCAGATTTACAATGTTCTGTGAACCTGGGAATGCCTCAAAAGCCCACACCTCCCCAGGGAAGACGCAATGTGGAGAAATATCTTTATTTCTCCTTGTTTTTCCTCATTCTGTGTGTGCTGTAATTATTCATACACCCCTGATCAAGGCACTATAATCGAATTACAAAAAAAAAATGTGGAGTCTGCATTTGGTGTTAACATGCACAAACGAATGACAATTAAAATATATGAGCAATGTATTTATTTTGAAAATGAATTAACTCAAATATATTAAAATGAATAACATTAAATATATTAACTTAAATATTTGTATATAAATAACAACTGTTCTCACCCAAATTGGAAAATAAGACAGAAACTTTAACTAGATAACTGTTGCAGATTAGGAACTGCAAACATCTACACTCTTGCTCAAATTTAACATACACATTTTTCAACGAGTAGTTGTATACAGGTTTTGTTCACTGGTTAGTGATCTTGTAAAAGGAACTGTAAACGTCTGTGATCTTGTGCAAATGTATCAATTACTTTTTCAATCAGCTGTTGTTTGTTTTCATCACTTTTTGCTCAATGTTTGCTCATAATGCACAAACCCGATAAGCAATCATCTGCCATTGTCCACCTCAACCAGGTGTTCACCCTTCTCATTGTGCTGAAATACCTCTCCACTGTGCTGGTAATGTGAGAGTAATGAGGATTGCTTGCTGGACTTATTGAAATAAATCTGAGTGGTTTATCAACTCCATAAATCCATTGCCAAACTGCTCATCCTTCATGGACCAGATCTCAGACCGCGTGACTGCTGCGGCTTCCAGGTTTTCAATGTCGTAAATTTCTCTGATGTGTTCAATCTGGCATTTGTATTGCTCAAGTGTCATTTCTGCCATGTGTTTTGAGAAAAGTGAAAACAGACTCAAATGTTTCTTGTTTTCATTGCCAAACTGGCTTTTCCAATGATGCAATGGTACAGTCCATGTATGGCACACTGATAGACTGGAGATGACAGAGTCCATGTATGGCACACAGATAGACTGGCGATGATAGAGTACCATGTATGGCACAGAGATAGACTGGCGATGATAGAGTGTGTGTATGGCACACAGATAGACTGGCGATGATAGAGTCCGTGTATGGCACACAGATAGACTGGCGATGACAGAGTCCATGTATGGCACACAGATGGACTGGCGATGACAGAGTCCATGTATGGCACACTGATAGACTGTGATGATAGAGTCAATGTATGGCACACAGATAGACTGGCGATGATAGAGTCCGTGTATAGCACACAGATAGACTGGCGATGATAGAGTCCATGTATGGCACACAGATGGACTGGCGATGATAGAGTCAATGTATAGCACACAGATAGACTGGCGATGACAGAGTCCATTTATGGCACACAGATAGACTGGTGATGATAGAGTCCATGTATGGCACACAGATGGACTGGCGATGACAGAGTCCATTTATGGCACACAGATAGACTGGTGATGATAGAGTCCATGTATGGCACACAGATAGACTGGTGATGACAGAGTCCATGTATGGCACACAGATAGACTGGTGATGACGGAGTCCATTTATGGCACACAGATAGACTGCGATGATAGAGTCCATGTATGGCACACAGATAGACTGGTGATGACAGAGTCCATGTATGGCACACAGATAGACTGGTGATGACAGAGTCCATGTATGGCACACAGACTGCGATGATAGAGTCCATGTATGGCACACAGATAGACTGGTGATGACAGAGTCCATGTATGGCACACAGATAGACTGGTGATGACGGAGTCCATTTATGGCACACAGATAGACTGCGATGATAGAGTCCATGTATGGCACACAGACTGGCTATGACAGAGTCTATGTATGGCACACAGACTGCGATGATAGAGTCCATGTATGGCACACAGATAGACTGGCGATGACAGAGTCCATGTAGGGCACACAAATGGACTGGCGATGATAGAGTCCGTGTATAGCACACAGATAGACTGGCGATGACAGAGTCCATTTATGGCACACAGATAGACTGCGATGATAGAGTCTATGTATGGCACACAGATAGACTGGTGATGACAGAGTCCATGTATGGCACACAGACTGGCTATGATAGAGTCCATGTATGGCACACAGATAGACTGTGATGATAGAGTCAATGTATAGCACACAGACTGGCTATGACAGAGTCCGTGTATGGCACACAGATAGACTGGCGATGACAGAGTCCATGTATGGCACACAGATGGACTGGCGATGACAGAGTCCATGTATGGCACACAGATAGACTGGTGATGACAGAGTCCATGTATGGCACACAGATAGACTGGTGATGACGGAGTCCATGTATGGCACACAGATAGACTGGTGATGACAGAGTCCATGTATGGCACACAGATAGACTGGTGATGACGGAGTCCATGTATGGCACACAGATGGACTGGCGATAATATTCTTCTATAGAAGAAGAAACAAAATTAGAACAAACACTTGCTGGACACACTGTCTGGTAACACAAGGGGCCCGATTCACAGAACTAACTTAAGACAAAATCCTAAACGTATTATTTTTGGTATTCACAGAAGTTAGTATTTTGTCTTAAGACAAACTTAAGACAGACTTAAGACAGTCTTAAGACAGACTTAAGACAGTCTTAAGACAGACTTAAGACAGTCTTAAGACAGACTTAAGACAGTCTTAAGACAAACTTAAGACAGACTTAAGACAGTCTTAAGACAGTCTTAAGACAGTCTTAAGACAGACTTAAGACAAACTTAAGACAGACTTAAGACAGACTTAAGTTAGGATTTTGTCTTAAGTTTGTCTTAAGACTGTCTTAAGTCTGTCTTAAATTTGTCTTAAAACAAACTTAAGACAAAATCCTAACTTCTGTGAATACCAAAAGTAGTAGGTTTAGGATTTTGTCTTAAGTTAGTTCTGTGAATCGGCCCCCAAGTCTTATGTTCAATTTTTCTGCCAATATTCGAACATTTGATAATATATCATTAAACTGTTCTTCTGATTTTTGTCTGTGATCACGGAACACAATCAGATGGTCTTGCACAGGATTACACACCTTGAGAATATCAAGCGGAGCAGCTGGGAGAGCCTGGCTTACACATTCCAGTCTTGATGAATAATCTAAAATTATCGACAGGCAAAAGAGAAAGCTCGCTGTGCTGGAGGAACCTTGCACTTCATATGCATCCTGACGTGTTTTCCCTGGGTTTGTGACCAGTCAGCTTAACTGCTTAAAATTGCTTCAAAGTTTGAGCTACGAATTCTACTGCTCCTGCCTTTTGCTGTCCGTCGTGTTTCACTCAGCAGTGGCAGATTGGGAATAAGAGATCTTCTTTTTTGACTCTCACGGAAAAACTTGCTGATGGCTTTCACTGTGCGAATAGAACTCCATATATCAGGAGCAGCGTTCAGGTCAGCAACAACCGAACGACGTTCACGTGCAGCCGGTGGGCAGAAGCAGCTTGAGGACGCGTTCTCTTTCTTATGGCTGGAACGCCACCTTCCTTTCCTGCCATTGCGAAGCATCCATTAAGTACAATGAGTTGCCCTGTGTCCCCCAGAACCTATAAGTATAAACTACAAGTGGTCCTGTCGAGAAATGCTTTTTGTTACGCATGCAAATGAAGGGTCCAACGATGATCCCTAACAGGCTCGTGAGGAGGACGTGCAGCGAGCTTTCGACTGCTCATAGGTATCAATCGTACTCATATCACTTTATTCTTTTTTTTTATTGCTCATGGGAGGTAGGACAGGAGGGGAGACAAAAGGGAAGAAAAGAGGAAGCAACACGGAGTGCCAAGGCTACAGGCGGCAGGACTGTGGGGGTCAAAAAGTGCTATGAGCCACAGTGAGCCTGTGGCCCGTGCAGAGTGCTGCGGGCTGCTGCACCACACGACTTATGCCTGTACTTCTTCTGCATTCTGTCTCTGACTGACTGAGGTCCGGCCTGCGCAGATTGGTCCGATTCAGGTCACGTGAGGCTTCTGCACATTTGGAGGGACCAGTATCTATTTCCTCGCACGGTCACTGGTAGCGCTCAGCTACATGTGACAGTGGTAGCTGCCTGCCGTCTTCTGCACTGAGGCAGGGACCCACCCTGACAGTTTGTGGCGCCGTACGAGTGCAGCGTAACACTATGGTGGCCCTAGTGTTGTACTGCACTTTCTAAATACACCAGCCAGAGACCCCATGGCGAGTGGTGCTTTTTCCTGCACAAATCCAAACAATGTAGCTCATTTGTGCTGAAAATCTCCCGGTCTGAAAATCCTGTATGATAAAATCCAGGGAGGGGGGGGGAATCCCCCCTCTTGCCTCTCCCACCCTATAAAACACCCATGGATACGGCGCATTCCTGTCCTTTTCTTTCGCCGTAGGACAGAGCAGAAGAAAGGCTTGCGGCACTGCCCTGCGGCAGAATATTGTAAATGAGGCCCTCAGTGTACAATATCAATGCACGGCAGCCTCCTGCCGGTGAGTTTAAATGTGTATTTCTTACAAGCCACTGTG
Source organism: Triturus cristatus (assembly GCF_964204655.1). Lineage (NCBI taxonomy): Eukaryota > Metazoa > Chordata > Amphibia > Caudata > Salamandridae > Triturus > Triturus cristatus. Next base: position 15,382,957 of record NC_140592.1, on the reverse strand, counting down.
GGCCACATTTAGACTGCTGTGGTGCCACATTGAGGCCGCTGTGGGCCACATTGAGGCCGCTGTGGGCCACATTTAGGCCGCAGTGTGACACATTGAGGCCGCTGCGGGCCACATTGAGGCCGCTGTGGGCCACATTTAGGCCGCAGTGTGACACATTTAGGCCACTGCGGGCCACATTGAGGCCGCTGTGGGCCACATTGAGGCCGCTGTGGGCCACATTTAGGCCACAGTGTGACACATTTAGGCCGCTGCGGGCCACATTTAGGCCGCTGTGAGCCACATTTAGGCCACTGTGGGACATATTGATGCCGCTGTCAGCCACATTAAGGCCACTGTGGGCCACATTAAGGCTGCTGTGGGGGCCACATTTAGGCCGCTGTGGGGGCCACATTTACGCCGGTGGGGGACACATTTAGGCGAAAGGGTGTTTTCGGGTCAGTGGACAGAGGAGTGACAGAGTATGCATGATGACTTACAAAGTGCCTCAACTCACCACTGACTGAAGAGGCGCTTTGTGAGATCTCAGAGCTATTAGAATTGCCAGTGGTTTTTAGGTCTCTCCTGACCCAGCGCATGCGCTGGTCTGGCGAGACTTATTGAGAGGGCTCCAAAAAGTGCTACCAGGCCAGCCTAGAGCTACAGTGCATGTGCGCGGGCGCGCGCGCCACTTTTACTGAGATTACTTTCACTTTAGCGGCCGCACGGCCGCTTTGATGTGTGATCGTGATCGCGATCACTTTCACTTTCGTGGCCGCACGGCCGCTTTGCATAGCCAATAGGTCTCGCTTTTGGGACCTTATAAGTATTTAGTTATGCAACTGTTGCATGGCTAAACACTTATAAGGTCCCAAAGGCGAGACCTATTGGCTATGCCAATGCTTGTTCTTATTGAAATCCCAAAGCTCTTGCATTCACCAGCCCTTCTTTAACAATAGCGCACAGTAAGATTTGTAAATATGCATGTCTCTTATTTTAAAAAGTTGCGCTCGTTTAAAACTAATATTTTAAACATATATGTAACATGTCATTTACCTCGCTGTGTCTCATGTGAATTGTATTTCTCTCCACTAAAGAACGCACGTGTTTTATTGAGTTCATTTCGTGGGGCCTGGATGCCAGGGTCTGCTCAGGACGGTGCCCTCAGAGCCCCTCCCCCTCCTCCACAAACACCCATGAATCCAATCTTTGTCTGCAGCTCTGGAATCCCTTGCACGGTCGGGGGCTTCGGCGCTATGCCCGTCTTGCTCTGCGGCGCTATGCTCTCAGCGCCGAGCTGGCCTTTGGGTGACTTGGGTAAGGTATCTGCTCTGTCCCCGGGGTGGCCACGGGCGCACCTGCTCTCAGGGTTTATTTTACAGCCAGCGGACAATAGGCCGCGGTTTTTACACACAATTTAAAGACAAATAGCGTCTTGCCGGGGGCTTCCGGCCGCTGCATCGCTCCCACCGGACCCCGATGCAATAACGTCGGCCGGATACTGGCCCGAGGTAGCGGAAAGATCTCTCGGCCCCCGGGGCTGCGCTTAATTAAAGACCACAGGTATTCCTGGGGGATGCGCAGAGCGCACGGTGCGCCAGCTGCGCGCCCTGACATTAAACAATCCTATGGGCAAACATTGGGCCTCGCTGCTGCACCTGCGAAATGTTATTACATACGAGTGTTGCGTGCACCGAGGAGGTACAGAAGCGTGCCACGAAGGCGAGGGGCCAGGCCTCGTCTGCGCCGTCCAGCGCATCTCTGAGCCAGGCACAAGGAGGCCTCGCGCAGTCTGTGGAGTCACGAACCTTGAGGGGGCCCCAAGCGAAGTACATGGAGGGGGGGCATGCTCTGCTCCCAATGAGGAGCTCTCCGTCACCGCCCCTGCACAATGCGGGAGTGCGGCCCCTGGGGCTCGGGGGCCACAGCACGCGGGGCCATTGTTACGCCACTGTGCGCAATGCACAAAGTAGTTCGTGCCACACAGGCCACCGGGGCATAAGCCGCTCCTCTGCCCAGCTCCATGCGAACTCCGTCCTGTGGGCCGGGCTGCCGAGGTGAAGCAGCGTACTACGAAGGTTTTATGAGCAATAATATCCGGGCTGCTGACGCGTGTCGGCTCCACAGGGCTCCTTGGATGACCCTGGGAAGCATATTCAGACGTCCGTTCAGCTCCTTGCTGCCTCCAAGTCCAAAATGTCTCAAAGCATGAAAAGTCAAGTGGAATAACTTATATCAAATGCACCCTACAAATCGGTCATGAAAAGATGTACACAATCCCTCAAAACAGTAAAGAAATCTCGTGCACGGAGAATCAGAACAGAAGAGGGTTTTGTGGAACAGCCATTTGCCAACAAAACGGGGCTGGGCGCGAGCTGTGGGTGCCGGGATCAAAATTCTCACTGCAGGATGCGCATTCGGCGGGGGTTCTGGATGACCATAAAACTCTGAAACCGGAGCTCGGTTCATCTGTGCAGGGAAATAAGATGAGGGGGCTGATTTACAAAGAGCTGTTAGGAGTAATTGCAACTTAACTCCTGCTATACTGGTGGCTTGCTTCAGGAGTATGTTTCTTTTAAACTTTTATGCGGGTCTGCTTTTTGCAGAGGAATATAGGGGCACATGTACAAGCCCCTATCGCCACCCCAACGTGACTTTTACGGACGATGTGGTGGCGATAGGGGCATCGTTTACGTACAAGGCAGCATTAGGCCACTTAACAGGGCTTAATGCTGCCTTGTACATAAGGGCCCCTTTCACGCTATGCTTAGCTTGAAAGGGGTGGGCAGTGGCTGTTGTGGTGGGCGTTGCACTGCAACACCCATTGTATTTGACCCTGCCCCCTATGTACAAGGGTGGCGTACATAGGCAGCAGTGCCAAAATTAAGACCAGGTAAATCCTCAAATTAAGTTGGCGAATCGAGGAGAAACGAGGAGAAATGCATTATTTCATTTCGTTTTTGCAAAATGCCATGGTGTCCCTTCCGGTACCTAAACAAACCTCTTAAAAAAAAATTCAATTTTGTAACTTGTGACAGAATGGCACTTTAGGATTCTTCATGTGCCGGAGGGGCACCTTCCTACAAATAACCAATCCTCCTCTGCACGCAGACACCCTTGCACTTTGGTGCAAGGGTGCCTGCGTTGGCGCTAAATTGCTAAACTTAGCGCCATCGCAGGGGGAAACGCAAGGCAGCACCACATTCTTGTAAATATGGTGCAGCCTCGTGTTTCAGAAGTGGCGGAGCGCGGCATTAAACCAACGAGGCTAACGCCGCGCACCAACACTTCCTAGTTTACATCCCCCATAGAGTCCAAGTCCACCTTCCCCAGAGGGCTAAGCAAATCAATCGAGGCCAAGATCTAAGAAAAGTCGACCTTTCGACCCGACTATTGCTTGGAGGGTAAATTAAAACCTCAGCATGGGGTCTTCATACGGACAAAAGGCAACCTGTTGTTGGGGGCAATTATTTAGAATCCTAAAACACAATCCTCTTCAGGCCCACACTGGGGCCAAAGGTCCGCACAATAAAGACCTCATCGCCGCGGCGTTAATCCATGAATGTATTCCAAATGAAGGAGTCCGCTAACAGATCATCATTACCGTTCTGGCCACTGGGACTCTGGGGTCCTCGGCGGCAGCCACATCCGCTAAGCGGCGTGTCGTCCAACTGAGCAGGAATGTGTTTTGGGGATCTAAATAATTGCCCCCAACAATGGGTTCCCTTGCCAGGTCCTTATTGTCCTGATGAAGAACCGCATGCTGATCGGACCCGAATAAAAGTTTCAAAGAATATTTCGTTTTCAAACAGGCCTACTACACTGGCCCTTACCTTGAAGTTTTTTCAGATAATAGAACTGTTTTTCTTTTACTTTGCTTTCTTCTCTCTCTCACGTTGCACATCAGCACCCTAAAACAAACTCTTTTCTACGCACTCTCTTTGAGCAACCTACAGAATTAATTGTTTTCAGTTGATGTATGCATTATTGTTTTTAAACTAAAATATGAAGAATATTGATTTCATCTCTACAACTTATTTTTTGTTTTCTTTTCCCTGGTAAAATACACATTGATATCTCGCTTGCACTGTGACCAAGTGACTTGCTAACGGGTATAACGTATTTCTGTACTGTTTTCTCTGTAACTAAGATATAACTATTAGGACCACCTTGTTTTCTGTATCGCATTGTCCCGCCAGCGCAACAGAGAAGTTACAGCGAGCCAGATTTTCTTTTTTAGTGCCCCTTACCACCAGGGTTTGCCTGGCAGTGACTAATAGTAAAAAAAACGGTAAAAAAACAGTAAAAAAGACTATGAGGCACATGCATTAAAGATTTTGCGAGAGCAAATGGTGCAAATCTCAAAAATGGTCCGTTTGCGCCCGCAAAATGGCCTTAGGTGATGCATTAAAGTGTTAGGCACTCGCAATTTAAGAAATCACAATTTATTGCGATTTCTTAAATTGCGATTGCATTTAAGGAATCGCAATTTGCAATTCCCTAAATGCAATGCTAGAAGCACTTAGAAATAGCGAATTTGCTATTTGGGGCCGCAAAATACACAGAAATTACTCTGGTCTGTATTTTGCAAAAACCTTGAAAAATGCACTAAATTGCAGTTGTCAAGGGTTCAGGTTACACACACATACATGCCCTTGGGGCATGTGTGTGCGCAACATGGGTGCACATCACAATTTCAGGGGTGCAACAGGGTGTAATTTTGACATCTTTGCACCCTTGAAATTGCGTGTGCAATTTCCCAATCATTCCTATGGGCACGTAGGCCCATAGGAATGAATGGGAAGCCATTCCTTAATTGCGACTCTCAATTTGCGGGTTGCAATTAAGGGATGTATAGGAATTGCTATTTTAATAGTGATTCCTACCTGCATAGGCTTTTGCGAGTCCTTAATTGCGATCCCTTAATAATCGCAATTAAGGAATCGCAAAAGCTTTTCTTGATGCATGTGCCTGTATATGTCCATTACGACAGGGATGTAACCAAACACGTCATGGACCAAACCACCTGCATCAAACTCAATAATAACCCCACTGAGTCATTCTTGAATCTGCTTAAAACAATTGTTGACAAAGCATACAACAACGGAGTCATCAATGACAAAACCATGAAGTTTCTAATACATAACAACCCTAAAAGCCCTACACTTTACATGGTACCAAAAATTCACAAAGATCTGCACAACCCTCCCTTCAGACCAATCGTATCTACAAGAGGAAGTCTACATGAGCCCATTGGTCAATTTCTCGACAAATATCTCCAACCAAGTGTAGCAAAAATAAAAACATATATCAAAGACACCACGGACTTCCTATCACAAATCAACAAATTACTAATTGACCCTCAAGAATCCATCCTATTATGTACCATCGACGTTAAAACACTTTATACATCAATCCCACATAACCTTGGCATTGAAGCCATTGAACATGCATTAATGCATTCCAACATCAATCCGGAAATGCAACTCTTTCTAACGGAACTATTACACTTTACCCTTTTCCAGAGCTATTTCAAATGGAAAGAGGACTGGTTTCTACAAATGACTGGCACTTCTATGGGCAACTGTGCAGCACCAGCGTATGCCAACCTGTTCATGGAGAAATTCGAGGAAGATCACATCATTTCAAAAGCCCCATAGAATAAACATAACAGGATGTTTATTCGATATATTGATGATATTTTCATCACTTGGAATGGATCAAAAAATATACTCATACAAGCCTTAAATGACTTACATTCCGTTAATGAACGCATACAATTTTCTTATGAAATACAGGACAAAACCATCTCTTACCTGGATGTGACTATTACCAATGTCGACAACATCCTACACACAGATCTTCACCGGAAATCAACTGACCGTAACAACATCCTACACTATACCAGCTTCCATCAAGAATCCCTCAAAAACCATCTACCATACTCGCAAATACTAAGGGTCAAACGCATCGTTTCACAATCACAACAGGCAAATGAAAGGACACAGGAAATGATTGTTCGTTTCAAACAAAGAGGATATCCCAATGAAATAATTGAACAAGCAACTAAACGTTGCCAACAAAAAACACGCAACGATTTACTCTTAAAATCAACCCCGAAAACGAGTGAACAGAACATTTTAGTATCAAAATATTCTACTGTAAGCCACAATTATAAAAAAATCATCAAACGACATTGGCACATCCTTAGATTAGAACAAGATTTCAACAACATATTTAACGAACCTCCGATCTTTGCGTTAACAAGGAACAAAAACTAGGTGAACTGCTGAAAGTCAGAAAAGAAGCAACAAGTAAAATTTACAAGGGTACCCAACCATGCCATAACTGCAACAATTGTAACAGCATCATTCAAGGATCCTCCATCACACAGCCACGGAAAGGATATAAAATCAAACTACATGTCACAGCCACCTGTGACACTACCAACGTGATCTATCTATTGAAATGCCCCTGTGGGCTTGCTTATATTGGAAAAACGGAATGAAAAATCAAAATAAGACTCAATGAACATAAATCCAATATTCGCACCCACAATACTAAATCCAACATTGCTATCCACTTCAACGAAAATCACCACAACATCAGCCAACTGAAATTTTTAATTTTGGAAACTGTGACAAAAAAAGAAGGTCGAGACAACAACAAATACCTTCTACAACGTGAGAACTTTTGGATCAAGAAAATGGATTCTCTGAAACCACACAGACTCAATGACCGTATTGAATATCAATGTTACCTATAGAGACTAACAATCTACCTGTATATTGGGTTCATCATGATCTTTTATGTTTCAATCGTACAAACTCCAATCCTTAATGTGTTTCTGTTAACATATTTAAGCCTATTTTCAGACACCAACAACACATTCGGATGTCACATCCTTTATAACTTCACTGTTAATATTGATGTACCACCTTATGTTCATCTGCAGATTTTAAGTTTACTCACCGTCACCCCTTTTCACAAACCCCCCATAAACTATCATGTTAACAACACTCACCTAATAGCAGCATTTTTTACAAATGCACTCATATATATTTACTAACATAGCCTTTATTTAAGGACAAACAGCACTAATGGGATCCACCACGAACGCTAGATCTAGAGCAATCCGCTCTCACCAATGTTCCCAACACAAGATGGCCACCAACCTTTCCTATTATATATGAATGACGTTTATGTATATCACTTTTGAGTACACCGTTGTTTCCTAAAATACACCAACTTAACTGGGTGACCAACATATCACATTACCATACGAGAAAACACATAATATATCGTTCTTAGCAAATTTATTATACACATAACAACCACGCGAATTCCAACATGGCCGCCAAAATACCCCTTCACGCACTCAAAGTAACGTTTTATCCCTTTTCTTTGACCTCACGCACCAATAGAACAGATCGTTACTTATAGTTAGATCCAAACACATGCCTTACAACCCCACCAAGACGTACATCAACTCTTCACGAACTCGAAGTAAGTGTTCTTTTTTAATTAGCTTTTTTCATCTAACAAACGCATGATACTCTGACACCTTGGAAGAGTATTCCCCGCAACTTGGCATACATTGCGAAACAAATGCGCGAAGACTCTCCGACATTTCATACAGATTTCACGTAATTATGGTACACATAGTGAACAACATGCTATGAGAACATTTTCTTAATTTATTAACTGTACTTTCTCTTCGAAAAATTATTTTCATGTTAATTCATGTTTTGGCTTCCACACGTAATGACTGAAACATCGACATATCGAGAACACTTAGTTCTTTCCCCAAACATTAAATGCACTATGACTTTAGCCTCGTTTATAACGATAAAATAGATGATTGAACTTGTATAACCCACCGCTATGTATTAGTGATTTATTAGTCTCCTCACTATGATTGCTTTATTATGATTGTTTTACAGATATGTCCCTGATGAAGGGTTCAAGGAACCCGAAATGCATTGGACAAGTAACAAACATCTGAATTACAAGATGTCTAGTATAACCTCAAGTAATGAATGAATTAATGTACAAATGAACAAGTAATGATAGAGACAAACAACGAATAAAATCAGTGGAAACTATACACAACGCGTAATTGAATTTGTACTCTAAAATTTGGTCTCCACAACGAGACCCACCAGTGTGCCCAGGGGGACACTTTCAAGTTTGACTGTGCTGTTCTCTCCTGTATATGTCCACCCATCCTAATTGGGCAGACTGACATATAGTAATTTCTCAGACGGCTGTTACTCCATCCGGCCATCAGAGTAGTTTGCTCATAGCAATGATGGGGTAATAACCTCTTTGGCTAAACTTAAGGTGGGCCTGTATCTAAGTCGGACAGACGGACCACTGTGTTGGCGGGGAGGAAACTCCATCACTGTTGCAACGGAGTTCCCTCTCCAACAGCGTAAAACCTTCGACCAGAACAACGTGTTTGGGGTATCCAACCTCCGATGCATTGCAGTCGGCCTGAAATTGTGCCTTGGTCCCGTTCCACCGCAAACTGTTGCTTCTCCATATTGCTTGACTTTTGTAGGTGAATTTGCTTTTAAAATATAAAATCTATAACTCTTGTTCCCTATAACCTGTTTTGATGATCTTGGAGTCTTTTTGCTCGACGTATTTTCTCTATTTTTCTAAATTGGCGTGACAAATTGTTGGCGCTGCCGGAACCTAGCACGTACCTCCTGAAGAGTCTCTGCGCTTGTGCAATAGCTACCAGGGGGTGAGCAGAGATTCTGTCAGAACTGTGTTTTTTACCTATCCCATGCTGGTTTATGTAGTTGGTAGGGTTTTCCCATGCTTCTCTCAAATTAATTACCCTATTTGTGACAAGATGAGCGGCAAGTCTTTAGTCGATAAGGATGGCTCCTTTTTAGCGTCTCCAGGTCGCATCGTCTGCGCACTCGCGGCCTCGGTTGTAAGTTGCTGTTTCATAAATGTGGATCCTCTGTGGTTTCTTCCTTGAGATTTTGGCACATTTGTAATCACGATATTCAACTATTTCACAGTTAGGATAAGTCACCTCTTGTCTTTCACGGTAGGCCGTCTTTTGAATTTCAGGATATTCATAGAACCACTGCATGGCTTGGATTGAATGCTGAAATCCTGACTTACATAAACAATTATTTTATTACTAAGCCTATTCCCTATTGGTAACTATTAGTATTTTATCTAACAAAAAGAATTAATTACAGAAAATAGTAATCCTAGATTGAATACTAGTATTTTATTATAAATTATTTTCTAAAATTTTCATTTTATAACTGTTAAACCAACTTATGTTCGCAAATTATGTTCACCTTACAAGTTGTGTTCCTGATACTTCAGCCAAAGTGATGGTGCAGCTCAGTAAATGAAAGTAAATGTTCCATCAAAGAAACTGCAAGTATGTAATGTCAGACAAAGTAAAGGAGTGCAGCAACGTCAGACGAAGTACAGGGGGTGAAGTAAACTTCAGATGAAGTACAGGGGGTGAAGTAAATGTCAGACGAAGTACAAGGGTGAAGTAAACATCACATAAAGTACAGGGGTGAAGTAAACACCACATAAAGTATAGGGGTGAAGTAAACACCACATGAATTACAGAGGTGAAGTACATGTCAGACGAAGTACAGGGGTGAAGTAAAAGCCAGACGAAGTACAGGGGTGAAGTAAACCTTAGACGAAGTACAGAGGTGAAGTAAACACCACATAAAGTACAGGGGTGAAGTAAATATCAGACAAAGTATAGAGGTTAAGTAAACACCACATGAAGTACAGGGATGAAGTAAATGTCACATAAAGTACAGGGGTGAAGTAAAGGTCAGACAAAGTATAGAGGTGAAGTAAACGTCAGACGAAGTACAGGAATGAAGTAAAAGTCAGACGGAGTACAGGGGGTGAAGTAAACGTCACATGAAGTACAGGGGTGAAGTAAACACCACAGAAAGTACAGGAGTGAAGTAAACACCACATGAAGTACAGGGGTGAAGTAAACATCAGACGAAGTACAGGGGTGAAGTGAACACCACATAAAGTACAGGGGTGAAGGAAACGTCAGAAGAAGTACAGGGGTGAAGTAAATGTCAGAAAAGTACAGGGGTGAAGTAAACATTAGACGAAGTACAGGGATGAAGTAAATGTCAGACGGAGTACAGGGGGTGAAGCAAACGTCACATGAAGTACAGGGGTGAAGTAAACATCAGACGAAGTACAGGGGGTGAAGTAAACATCACATGAAGTACAGGGGGTGAAGTAAACACCACATAAAATACAGGAGTGAAGTAAACACCACATGAAGTATAAGGGTGAAGTAAACATCAGACGAAGTACAGGGGTGAAGTGAACACCACATAACGTACAGGGGTGAAGGAAACGTCACAAGAAGTACAGGGGTGAAGTAAACGTCAGACAAAGTACAGGGGTGAAGTAAATGTCACATAAAGTACAGGGGTGAAGTAAACGTCAGACGATGAAAAGGGGTGAAGTAAATGTCAGACGAAGTACAGGGGTGAAGTAAACGTCAGACGATGTACAGGGGGTGAAGTAAACGTCACATGAAGTACAGGGGTGAAGTATATGGCAGACGAAGTACAGGGGGTGAAGTAAACATCCCATGAAGTACAGGGGTGAAGTAAACATCAGACAAAGTACAGGAGGTGAAGTAAACATCACATGAAGTACAGGGGTGAAGTAAACATCAGACAAAATACAGGGGGTGAAGTAAATGTCAGGCGAACTACAGGGGTGAAGTAAATGTCAGACGAAGTACAGGGTTGAAGTAAAATTCAGATGAAGTACAGGGGTGAAGTAAATGTTAGATGAAGTACATGGGTGAAGTAAACATCAGACGAAGTAAAGGGGTGAAGTAAACACCACATAAAGTACAGGGGGTGAAGTAAACATCAGATGAAGTAAAGGGGTGAAGTAAATGTCAGACGAAATACAGGGGTGAAGTAAACATCAGATGAAGTACAGGGGTGAAGTAAACGTCAGACGAAGTACAGAGGGTGAAGTAAACATCACATGAAGTACAGGGGTGAAGTAAACATCAGACAAAGTAAAGGGGTGAAGTAAACACCAGACGAAGTACAGGGGTGAAGTAAACCTCAGACGAAGTACAGAGGTGAAGTAAACACCACATAAAGTACAGGGGTGAAGTAAACGTCAGACAAAGTACAGGGGTGAAATAAATGTCACCTAAAGTACAGGGGTGAAGTAAACGTCAGACGAAGTAAAGGGGTGAAGTAAATGTCAGACAAAGTACAGAGGTGAAGTAAACATCAGACGAAGTACAGGGATGAAGTAAACGTCAGACTGAGTACAGGGGTGAAGTAAACGTCACATGAAGTACAGGGGTGAAGTAAACACCACAGAAAGTACAGGAGTGAAGTAAACACCACATGAAGTACAGGGGTGAAGTAAACATCAGACAAAGTACAGGGGTGAAGTGAACACCACATAAAGTACATGGGTGAAGGAAACGTCAGAAGAAGTACAGGGGTGAAGTAAACGTCAGACAAAGTACAGGGGTGAAGTAATTTTCACATAAAGTACAGGGGTCAAGTAAACGTCAGATGAAGTAAAGGGGTGAAGTAAATGTCAGACAAAGTACAAGGGTGAAGTAAACGTCAGACGAAGTACGGGGATGAAGTAAACATCAGACGGAGTACAGGGGGTGAAGCAAACGTCACATGAAGTACAGGGGTGAAGTAAACATCAGACGAAGTACAGGGGGTGAAGTAAACATCACATGAAGTACAGGGGGTGAAGTAAACACCACATAAAATACAGGAGTGAAGTAATCACCACATGAAGTACAGGGGTGAAATAAACATCAGACGAAGTACAGGGGTGAAGTGAACACCACATAAAGTACAGGGGTGAAGGAAACGTCAGAAGAAGCACAGGGGTGAAGTTAACATCAGACAAAGTACAGGGGTGAAGTAAATGTCACATAAAGTACAGGGGTGAAGTAAACATCAGACGAAGAAAAGGGATGAAGTAAATGTCAGACTAAGTACAGGGGTGAAGTAAATGTCAGACGAAGTACAGGGGTGAAGTAAACGTCAGACGAAGTACAGGGGGTGAAGTAAACATCACATGAAGTACAGGGGTGAAGTAAACATCAGACGAAATACAGGGGGTGAAGTAAATGTCAGGTGAACTACAGGGGTGAAGTAAATGTCAGACGAAGTACAGGGTTGAAGTAAACTTCAGATGAAGTACAGGGGTGAAGTAAATGTCAGATGAAGTACATGGGTGAAGTAAACATCAGACGAAGTACAGGGGGTGAAGTAAACACCACATAAAGTACAGGGGTGAAGTAAATATCAGACAAAGTAAAGGGGTGAAGTAAATGTCAGACGAAATACAGGGCTGAAGTAAACATCAGATGAAGTACAGGGGTGAAGTAAAAGTCAGATGAAGTACAGAGGGTGAAGTAAACCTCACATGATGCACAGGGGTGAGGTAAACATCAGACGAAGTACAGGGGGTGAAATAAACATCACATGAAGTACAGGGGTGAAGTAAACATCAGACGGAGTACAGGGGGTGAAGTAAACGTCAAATGAAGTACAGGGGTGAAGTAAATGTCAGACAAAGTACAGAGGTGAAGTAAACATCAGACGAAGTACAGGGATGAAGTAAACGTCAGACTGAGTACAGGGGGTGAAGTAAACGTCACATTAAGTACAGGGGTGAAGTAAACACCACAGAAAGTACAGAAGTGAAGTAAACACCACATGAAGTACAGGGGTGAAGTAAACATCAGACAAAGTACAGGGGTGAAGTGAACACCACATAAAGTACATATTTGATATTTTTGATATTTTTGGGTATTTGTAGAGCACAGACATACGCTCCGGAAGGAGCATCTTGGCGCTAAGTTAGCAAGCAGCGGGTACATAAGAGATGGTACGTGGTGAGGAGACTAAAGCTAGATAGCTGCCAATACAGAGGTATCTGATTGTTGGTAAACCCAGGTCTTTAGGAGTTTTCTAAAGGTGCTCTCCTTGTCGGTGAATCTAAGATTGACAGGTAGATTGTTCCATGCCCTAGCTGCCAGGACGGTAAAGGTCCTCCCACCCCTGGTTTTGTATTTGAATCTTGGAATGGTAATAAGATTTGTACCAGATGATCTCAGATCTCGCGAAGGGTTGTAGCGTATGAAGCGCTTTGCAAAGTAATGGGGCTCTGAGTTTTTCATAGTTTTAAAAACAGTAAGGAGAAGTTTAAAAAGAATCCTTTTGTGTAACGGTAGCCAATGGAGAGTGTTCAACGCCGTTGAAGCTGATGACCTTCTAGGAAGTCCCAACACCAATCTGGCGGCTGCATGTTGTGTGCTCTGCAGCTTTTTAAGGGTGGACTTTTTTACTCCCGCCATTAAACCATTACAATAATCAAGTCGGGAGAGTATTAGAGCTACCGCGACTGATTTTCGGGCTGCAGTGGGGAGGAAGTCAAAGAATTTTTTCAAAGACTTAATGAGTCCAAAACAGCGGCCAGCAGTGATCCTGACGTGGTCATCGAAAGAGAGGAATGAATCGAATTGCACGCCCAGGTTCCGCGCTGAATGTACAGCGCTAGGTGGAGCCTCAGATCCTGTGGGCCACCAGTCCTTCGGGCAGAAGGATATATCTTTGCTCAGCAGTATGATTTCGGTCTTGGCACTATTGCATCTTAGATGATTGTTGTTAAGCCACTGGAAGACATCGGAAAGACAATTTTGGAAACGCAGATCTGCGCTCGTACACTTTTTGTCGATCGTAACGACAAGTTGTGTGTCGTCAGCGTATGACGTGACGAGGATCCCATGGGATTCTATCACAGCGAGGAGGGGGGCCATATAGATATTAAAAAAGAGGGGACTTAATATGGACCCCTGGGGCACTCCTGATGTTATGGGTTTCTCGCTGGATAGATAGGGACCCAAGGACACAGTTTGGGACCTATTAGATAGGAAAGATTTAACCCATGCCAAAGCTGTGTCTGTCACGCCGATCTCTCGCAGTCTGTTGATCAGGATGACATGCAAGATAGTGTCGAACGCTGCTGTTAGGTCAAGCAGGATGAGGATGGCCTTCCTGCCCTCATCCTGCAGGAACTTGATAGAATCAGCTAGTTCGATCAGAGCTGTTTCTGTGGAGTGACCAGATCGAAATCCCGACTGCTGCGGATGCAGGATGTTACCAGTCTCTACAAAGGTTTTCAACTCTTCACATACCAGCTGTTCCGTGATTTTACCAAGGACAGGTAGTAATGAGATGGGGCGCATATTGGTAAGATCAGTGGGGGATTTGTTTGGTTTCTTCATCAGAGGCTTCACAATAGCCTTCTTCCAGTCATTGGGCACCATCCCGGAGTCGAGAGATTCATTTATGATGGTGTTAATATAGGGATTCACTGTATCAATCAAATGGTGCAGGATGCTAGGTGGACAGGAGTCAGTGGGGGCTCCTGATTTACATGCCAAAATTGCCTTACGTGTTTGTTGAATGGAAACAGGTTTGAAACTAGAGAGCAGACCGTGGTTGTCTGTAACCTTGCAAGAGGTGGTCAAGGAAGGAGGGAAGTCTTTCTGAATATTAACAATTTTCTCTACGAAAAAGTCAGCGATTTGATTGCACAAGGTTGCCGATGGAGGAATTTCCGGCGCAAGAGTTTTGGGATGGGTGAAGGACTTAACTATAGTGAAGATAGTTTTTTGTTTTTGATGGGCATCATTTATGGCTTTCGTGAAATATTCCTTTTTTGCCTTTTTTATGTTAGAGAGGTATGATTTCCTTTGTTGGACATAAAGCGCCCTTGCAGCCTCATCGTACGTTTTTCTCCATTTTCTTTCTAGTCTACGACAGAGAAGATGGCTATCGGATAGGGCCTGGGTAAACCAAGGTGCGTTAGGTTTTCTTTTATGTTGATTCCCATGTTGATTTTTGGGTGCGGAATTCTCCAAAACAATTTGGTCAATCCAAGCATGGAAATTATGGGAGTCGGCAGTTACGTCTCCAGTTAGTATCGGGGGTTTAGGTGGGGGTTGAGAGGCCAATTTAATATGTTCCGACACTTTCCTCCAATTCACTATAAAGGAGGGGGGGGGGGCGTTTCTTGTTAGGCAAGGTGGGGGCTTGTGTCTTGATATTAAAAGGAATGAAAGAATGGTCAGTCCAAATTTGAGGTATCGGGAGGGACGTGGTCAGAGTTGTAAGATTAGAGCAAATACCGTCAAGGGTATGACCCGCGATATGAGTGGCCGCAGTGACAAGTTGGGACAATCCAAAGATATTTAATGAATGTTGGAAAGAAATGGCATGGGGGTCTATACAAGACTCTAAATGCAAATTCATATCTCCTAATAAGGTAAAATTGGGATAGTGCAGTGTAAGTGCTCCCAAGACCTCATCTAGTGACTCAAGAAAAGGGGTGGCATTCCCAGGGGGGCGGTATATGAGTCCCCCTGAAAAGGAGGTCGCGGCATTAATTTTAATGAGAAGCCTATGCCCTCACTTTCTTTGAGGTGGCCTAGATCAAATATATGGCAGGGGAAGGTTTTTTTAATAGCTAAAGCTACCCCACCGCCACGCCCAAGTGGTCTGTCCCGCCTAAAAATTGTGAAATTAGGGGGAAGGGCAGTAGCCAGGTCGGGATTTGACGAGTCATTGAGCCAAGTTTCGGTAATAAGAAGAGCATCTAAATCATGTCCTGTTATTAAATCAAGTATGTCTTGGCTGTGACAGGCTAGGGATCTAGCATTAATGAGACCTCCCTTAAAGTAAGTGGGGTTAGTCTTTAAAGGGGAAGGGGAGTCAAGTACTTCCGAGGTTAAGAGGGGGGGTACCCATTTGCAATGTGAACATAAGAAGGGTCTGGAGAGGGGATCAATAGGGGGGCAATCAGCGCAGTGATTGACTGTTTTAGGACGTAGGGCGAGTAAATTTCGGCTGTCGTACCTGATTTTAGGGGCTAGTTGGGCAGCATGCCCTGCGCCCGGCGCAGTCCTGTCGCGGACGGGCGCAGACGGGCTTGGCTTAGGCGCGGCTTCGGGTGAAGGAAATGTCAGAAGAAGTACAGGGGTGAAGTAAACGTCAGACAAAGTACAGGGGTGAAGTAATTGTCACATAAAGTACAGGGGTGAAGTAAACGTCAGACGAAGTAAAGGGGTGAAGTAAAAGTCAGACAAAGTACAAGGGTGAAGTAAACGTCAGATGAAGTACAGGGATGAAGTAAACGTCAGACGGAGTACAGGGGGTGAAGTAAACGTCACATGAAGTACAGGGGTGAAGTAAACATCAGACGAAGTACAGGGGGTGAAGTAAACATCACATGAAGTACAGGGGGTGAAGTAAACACCACATAAAATACAGGAGTGAAGTAAACACCACATGAAGTACAGGGGTGAAATAAACATCAGACGAAGTACAGGGGTGAAGTGAACACCACATAAACTACAGGGGTGAAGGAAACGTCAGAAGAAGCACAGGGGTGAAGTTAACATCAGACAAAGTACAGGGGTGAAGTAAATGCCACATAAAGTACAGAGGTGAAGTAAACATCAGACGAAGAAAAGGGATGAAGTAAATGTCAGACTAAGTACAAGGGTGAAGTAAATGTCAGACGAAGTACAGGGGTGAAGTAAACATCAGACGAAGTACAGGGGGTGAAGTAAACGTCACATGAAGTACAGGGGTGAAGTATACGTCAGACGAAGTACAGGGGGTGAAGTAAACATCACATGAAGTACAGGGGTGAAGTAGACATCAGACGAAATACATGGGGCGAAGTAAATGTCAGGTGAACTACAGGGGTGAAGTAAATGTCAGACGAAGTACAGGGTTGAAGTAAACTTCAGATGAAGTACAGGGGTGAAGTAAATGTCAGATGAAGTACATGGGTGAAGTAAACATCAGACGAAGTACAGGGGGTGAAGTAAACACCACATAAAGTACAGGGGTGAAGTAAATATCAGACAAAGTAAAGGGGTGAAGTAAATGTCAGACGAAATACAGGGCTGAAGTAAACATCAGATGAAGTACAGGGGTGAAGTAAACGTCAGACGAAGTACAGAGGGTGACGTAAACCTCACATGACGCACAGGGGTGAAGTAAACGTCAGACGAAGTACAGGGGTGAAATAAACGTCACATGAAGTACAGGGGTGAAGTAAACATCAGACGGAGTACAGGGGGTGAAGTAAACGTTAAATGAATACAGGGGTTAAGTAAATGTCAGACGAAGTACAGGGGGTGAAGTAAATGTCACATAAAGTACAGGGGTCAAGTAAACATCAGGCGAAGTACAGGGGGTGAAGTAAACGTCACATGAAGTACAGGGGGTGAAGTAAACACCACATAAAGTACAGGGGGTGAAGTAAACATCAGACGAAGTAAAGGGATGAAGTAAATGTCAGACGAAATACAGGGGTGAAGTAAACATCAGACGAAGTACAGGGGTGAAGTAAACGTCAGACGAAGTGCAGGGGGTGAAATAAACATCACATGAAGTACAGGGGTGAAGTAAACATCAGACGAAGTACAGGGGGTGAAGTAAACATCACATGAAGTACAGGGGGTGAAGCAAACACCACATAAAGTACAGGGGTGAAGTAAATGTCAGAAGAAGTACAGGGGTGAAGTAAACATCAGATGAAGTAAAGGGGTGAAGTAAATGTCAGACGAAGTACAGGGGTGAAGTAAACATCAGATGAAGTAAAGGGGTGAAGTAAATGTCAGACGAAGTACAGGGGTGAAGTAAATGTCAGATGAAGTAAAGGGGTGAAGTAATTGTCAGATGAAGTACAGGGGCGAAGTAAACGTCAGATGAAGTAAAGGGGTGAAGTAAATGTCAGACGAAGTACAGGGGTGCAGTAAATGTCAGACAAAGTAAAGGAGTGCAGCAACATCAGACGAAGTACAGGGGGTGAAGTAAACACCACATAAATTACAGGGATGAAGTAAATGTCAGACGAAGTACAGGGGTGAAGTAAACGTCAGATGAAGTAAAGGGGTGTAGTAAATGTCAGAAGAAGTACAGGGGTGCAGTAAATGTCAGACAAAGTACAGGGGTGAAGTAAACGTCACATGAAGTACAGGGGTGAAGTAAACATCAGACAAAGTAAAGGGGTGAAGTATATGTCAGACGAAGTGTTGTGTTTCGATTTAGATACCCGTATATAGGTTTCCCTGAATCATGTCCTTATATAGGCACAATTTGCATTGCCCTTATTTAGGCATAGAATCCCAGTCCTTATTTAGGCATTAGCCATGCAATCCAAATATAGGCATGGTCACCTACATCCGTCCATCCCACGTCACAACGAGTTCTTAGAAACCAGACCCTTAAGCCGAACGGGACTTTCCCTAGCTAGGATTATTGATTTATCCAAGAACTCATCTATTATACATGAACTACTATTCCTTAGGGGTTCATCCATGACGTCTTCCTCTGCCTGACTTTACGTCAATGCAAGCATTCCTAAGCACCTTTCAGGTATAAATATATCTTCCCTTACCGTGGCAAACCATGGCACGACTCAGCACGACTTGACTGCACGGTTCGCCACGGCAAGTTCGGAAAAGACCATATCCCGGCCTGATGCATTGACCAGACGCTGTCATCCCTGCTCGCAGAGAATCCAGCTTCCAGTGTTCTGACTCCCTTGGCGGTGTGTTAGAGTTTGAGACCCGTAAAGAGATTCCCACCTCTCTCATTCTAAAGGGAGGGAGCTGACTAGAACCTAGAGGGACTCTTGGCATACTAAACTTAGTATATACTATACTATAGAAAACAGCACCTACTTCTTACTAAGGGTGGGTGTAGTGGGCGTAGTGGGGCTACGTGAAGCAGCACGTAGTGTGCCCAAATCTACGCACACTACGCGCTCCTCGTAGCCCCACTACGTGCCACCCGCCTCCCGCCCGCCCTCCTTTTAAATCATACCCGCATGTAAAAAAAATAAAAATTAAAGAGACTTACCTGAAGCGCGGCATCTCCGGCGCTCCCTCTTCCTCCTTTCCAACTTCTTCTGACAAATGCGCATGCGCAGACACCCGCGCATGCGCATTTCTTGCAGGCGGCAGGCAGCTACGCTTCGCCCTGGCGTGTGCGTAGCGCTGCCTGCTTCGCCTACTTCGAAAACTGCGAAGCAGGCAGCGCTACCTACACTACGTGGGCGAAGCTTAGTGTTAGGCCCAGGGTTACTTCTTACCTCGTACTACACTTAGGTTAGGTGCACTGTGGTAGAACTATTTAGAAGCATCAGATGAGTATTAATTTTTTGGCTGTGTTATTTATGTATGTATATATGAATATATGTCATAGCTAAAAGACAATGCTGTTGCAGTATTATTTCTTCTTACTGCTTACGCTGTGCGTATTATATCTTGCTTACTGGCTAATGATTGTAACAGCTCATATCTCTTACACGAGAAACAAGAATGTTCAATAAATCCTTTTATTGAAACGCCTGTCTATCTATTTCTGTGTAACTCTGGTGAAACTAAGCATGCACGATTGACTGAGTGAAACTGTTATCTATTGTTTCCACGATTCTGAGACGCGTTCCGATTCTAAGGGAAACAAAGTTGTCATGTTTATGCGGTTGTCAGAAACAAATCCCTTCATGTTAATTCGAAAAGTTTCTAGTGACCTCTGAGTTAGCTGGCACACACAAGTAATTAAGTTTAATATACTCGATAGGGGCATACTGACCTTAGTCCTATGCGAGAACTATAGTGTATATTATTCCAATGCGCAGAGCCTATAAGGGAAATAGGAACTACACAACAGAAGTACTAGGGGTGAAGTGAACGTCACATGAAGTACAGGGATGAAGTACAGAAGGTGAATTAAACGTCCGATGAAGTAAAGGGGTGATGGAAACGTCAAACGAAGTACAGGGAGCGCAGTAAATGTCAGACGAAGTACAGGGGGTGAAATGAACATCAGCTGAAGTACAGAGATGAAGTAAATGTCAAACGAAGTACAGGGGGTGAAGTAAACTTCAGATGAAGTAAAGGGAGTAAAGTAAACATCAGACAAATTACATGGGTGAAGTAAACGTCAGACGAAGTAAAGGGGAAAAGTAAACGTCAGACGAAGTAAAGGGGTGAAGTAAACGTCAGATGAAGTAAAGGGATGAAGTAAACATCAGACTAAGTAAAGGGATGAGTAAGCGGCAGACGAAGTAAAGGGATGAAGTAAACGTCAGACTAAGTAAAGGGATGAAGTAAATGTCAGACTAAGTAAAGGAATGAAGTAAACTTCAGACTAAGTAAAGGGATGAGTAAACATCAGATGAAGTAAAGGGATAAAGTAAACATCAGATGAAGTAAAGGGATGAATTAAATGTCAGATGAAGTATAGGGGGTGAAGTAAACGTCAGATGCTGTAAAGGGGTGAAGTAAATAATGAAGTACAGGGATGAAGTAAAAGTCAAACGAAGTACAGGGGTGAAGTAAATGTCAGACAAAGTACAGGGGTGAAGTGAACGTCACATGAAGTACAGGGATGAAGTGAACGTCACATGAAGTACAGGGTTGAAGTAAACATCAGACGAATTACAGGGGGTGAAGTAAACATCAGTTGAAGTAAACGGGGTGAAGTAGACGTCAGACGAAGTACTGGGGTGAAGTAAACATCCGACGAAGTACAGGGGTGAAGTAAACTTCAGACGAAGTACAGGGGGTGAAGTAAACATCAGGTGAAGTAAACGGGGTGAAGTAGACATCAGACGAAGTACAGGGGTGAAGTAAACATCAGACAAAGTACAGGGGTGAAGTAAATATCAGACGAAGTACAGGGGGTGATGTAAACATCAGGTGAAGTAAACGGGGAGAAGTAGACATCAGACGAAGTACAGGGGTGAAGTGAATGTCACACGAAGTACAGGGGTGAAGTAAATGTCAGACGAAGTAGAGGGGTGAAGTAAATGTCAGACGGAGTACAGGGGTGAAGTAAACGTCAGACTAAGTAAAGGGAGGAGTAAACATCAGACAAAGTAAAGGGATGAAGTAAACATCAGACTAAGTAAAGGGATGAAGTAAATGTTAGACTAAGTAAAGGGAAAAAGTAAACTTCAGACTAAGTAAAGGAATGAGTAAACGTCAGACAAAGTAAAGGGATGAAGTAAACATCAGACTAAGTAAAGGGATGAAGTAAATGTTAGACTAAGTAGAGGGAAAAAGTAAACTTCAGACTAAGTAAAGGGATGAGTAAGGATCAGACGAAGTAAAGGGATGAAGTAAACGTCAGACGAAGTAAAGGGATGAAGTAAACATTAGATGAAGTAAAGGGATGAATTAAATGTCAGATGAAGTATAGGGTGTGAAGTAAACATCAGATGAAGTAAAGGGGTGAAGTAAACATCACATGAAGTACAGGGATGAAGTAAAAGTCAGGCGAAGTAAAGGGGTGAAGTAAATGTCAGACGAAGTACAGAGGTGAAGTGAACGTCACATGAAGTACAGGGATGAAGTAAATGTCAGACGAAGTACAGGGGTGAAGTAAACGTCAGATGAAGTACAGAGGGTGAAGTAAACATCAGTTGAAGTAAACGGGGTGAAGTAGACGTCAGACGAAGTACAGGGGTGAAGTAAACATCCGACAAAGTACAGGGGTGAAGTAAACGTCAGATGAAGTACAGGGGTGAAGTTAACATCAGGTGAAGTAAACGGAGTGAAGTAGACGTCAGACGAAGTACAGGGGTGAAGTAAACGTCAGACGAAGTACAGGGGTGAAGTAGACGTCAGACGAAGTACAGGGGTGAAGTAAACATCTGACAAAGTACAGGGGTGAAGTAAACGTCAGACGAAGTACAGGGGGTGAAGTAAACATCAGGTGAAGTAAATGGGGTGAAGTAGACGTCAGACGAAGTACAGGGGTGAAGTAAACGTCAGACGAAGTACAGGGGTGAAGTAAATGTCAGCCGAAGTACAGGGGGTGAAGTAAACATCAGGTGAAGTAAACGGGGTGAAGTAGACTGGCTCCAGTCCACCACGAGGGCACCCGTCTCCAGGTAGGATAGAGGGTGGTGATGTCAATGTGACTGCGTTGTCAGTGGCCAGGGAAGTAGCTTCAGGATGGGTGTTTGGGTTGTCGCCCCCCCCCCCCACCAATAAATGCCCCGCCTGTCTGTGCAGGCGGGGCTGGGACGCAGACCTGCCGTCTGAGTCAATTAGTACAAACCCTTCTTCCTTGGTTTGCTCAGTTCCAGACACACCTTTTAGGTAAGTAGAGTGAAGTTGGTTCTGACTTCTTACAAGAGCATTCTTTGTTCTGTTTCATCTCTCAGGCCTCAGATATCGGAAGGCGTTACAACAAACAAATGATGGACGGAATGCTGACAATGCAAACATTCTCCCCCAGTCAAGAGATCTGGGTTAAATCCATCGTTCTTTTGCCCACTACACCACCCCAGTTCAGACATGGCCATATGCAAATCAGTCTTGACCCTGTGCCTCATGGGAACAGTCCAGCCAGAACTGCCAAGCCATGTCTTCCCTGGACCGGAATCAAGCATCCTAGGACCGGTTTCTGGCTATCAGCCGTCATCAGCCACGATAGCTTGACTCCAGTGGCGTAGTGAGCACGGGTCCCACGTCTGGGAATACCCATCCCACTTAGGGCGAAAAGCGTTACAACAAACAAATGATGGACGGAATGCTGACAATGCAAACATTCTCCCCCAGTCAAGAGATCTGGGTTAAATCCATCGTTCTTTTGCCCACTACACCACCCCAGTTCAGACATGGCCATATGCAAATCAGTCTTGACCCTGTGCCTCATGGGAACAGTCCAGCCAGAACTGCCAAGCCATGTCTTCCCTGGACCGGAATCAAGCATCCTAGGACCGGTTTCTGGCTATCAGCCGTCATCAGCCACGATAGCTTGACTCCAGTGGCGTAGTGAGCACGGGTCCCACGTCTGGGAATACCCATCCCACTTAGGGCGAAAAGCGTTACAACAAACAAATGATGGACGGAATGCTGACAATGCAAACATTCTCCCCCAGTCAAGAGATCTGGGTTAAATCCATCGTTCTTTTGCCCACTACACCACCCCAGTTCAGACATGGCCATATGCAAATCAGTCTTGACCCTGTGCCTCATGGGAACAGTCCAGCCAGAACTGCCAAGCCATGTCTTCCCTGGACCGGAATCAAGCATCCTAGGACCGGTTTCTGGCTATCAGCCGTCATCAGCCACGATAGCTTGACTCCAGTGGCGTAGTGAGCACGGGTCCCACGTCTGGGAATACCCATCCCACTTAGGGCGAAAAGCGTTACAACAAACAAATGATGGACGGAATGCTGACAATGCAAACATTCTCCCCCAGTCAAGAGATCTGGGTTAAATCCATCGTTCTTTTGCCCACTACACCACCCCAGTTCAGACATGGCCATATGCAAATCAGTCTTGACCCTGTGCCTCATGGGAACAGTCCAGCCAGAACTGCCAAGCCATGTCTTCCCTGGACCGGAATCAAGCATCCTAGGACCGGTTTCTGGCTATCAGCCGTCATCAGCCACGATAGCTTGACTCCAGTGGCGTAGTGAGCACGGGTCCCACGTCTGGGAATACCCATCCCACTTAGGGCGAAAAGCGTTACAACAAACAAATGATGGACGGAATGCTGACAATGCAAACATTCTCCCCCAGTCAAGAGATCTGGGTTAAATCCATCGTTCTTTTGCCCACTACACCACCCCAGTTCAGACATGGCCATATGCAAATCAGTCTTGACCCTGTGCCTCATGGGAACAGTCCAGCCAGAACTGCCAAGCCATGTCTTCCCTGGACCGGAATCAAGCATCCTAGGACCGGTTTCTGGCTATCAGCCGTCATCAGCCACGATAGCTTGACTCCAGTGGCGTAGTGAGCACGGGTCCCACGTCTGGGAATACCCATCCCACTTAGGGCGAAAAGCGTTACAACAAACAAATGATGGACGGAATGCTGACAATGCAAACATTCTCCCCCAGTCAAGAGATCTGGGTTAAATCCATCGTTCTTTTGCCCACTACACCACCCCAGTTCAGACATGGCCATATGCAAATCAGTCTTGACCCTGTGCCTCATGGGAACAGTCCAGCCAGAACTGCCAAGCCATGTCTTCCCTGGACCGGAATCAAGCATCCTAGGACCGGTTTCTGGCTATCAGCCGTCATCAGCCACGATAGCTTGACTCCAGTGGCGTAGTGAGCACGGGTCCCACGTCTGGGAATACCCATCCCACTTAGGGCGAAAAGCGTTACAACAAACAAATGATGGACGGAATGCTGACAATGCAAACATTCTCCCCCAGTCAAGAGATCTGGGTTAAATCCATCGTTCTTTTGCCCACTACACCACCCCAGTTCAGACATGGCCATATGCAAATCAGTCTTGACCCTGTGCCTCATGGGAACAGTCCAGCCAGAACTGCCAAGCCATGTCTTCCCTGGACCGGAATCAAGCATCCTAGGACCGGTTTCTGGCTATCAGCCGTCATCAGCCACGATAGCTTGACTCCAGTGGCGTAGTGAGCACGGGTCCCACGTCTGGGAATACCCATCCCACTTAGGGCGAAAAGCGTTACAACAAACAAATGATGGACGGAATGCTGACAATGCAAACATTCTCCCCCAGTCAAGAGATCTGGGTTAAATCCATCGTTCTTTTGCCCACTACACCACCCCAGTTCAGACATGGCCATATGCAAATCAGTCTTGACCCTGTGCCTCATGGGAACAGTCCAGCCAGAACTGCCAAGCCATGTCTTCCCTGGACCGGAATCAAGCATCCTAGGACCGGTTTCTGGCTATCAGCCGTCATCAGCCACGATAGCTTGACTCCAGTGGCGTAGTGAGCACGGGTCCCACGTCTGGGAATACCCATCCCACTTAGGGCGAAAAGCGTTACAACAAACAAATGATGGACGGAATGCTGACAATGCAAACATTCTCCCCCAGTCAAGAGATCTGGGTTAAATCCATCGTTCTTTTGCCCACTACACCACCCCAGTTCAGACATGGCCATATGCAAATCAGTCTTGACCCTGTGCCTCATGGGAACAGTCCAGCCAGAACTGCCAAGCCATGTCTTCCCTGGACCGGAATCAAGCATCCTAGGACCGGTTTCTGGCTATCAGCCGTCATCAGCCACGATAGCTTGACTCCAGTGGCGTAGTGAGCACGGGTCCCACGTCTGGGAATACCCATCCCACTTAGGGCGAAAAGCGTTACAACAAACAAATGATGGACGGAATGCTGACAATGCAAACATTCTCCCCCAGTCAAGAGATCTGGGTTAAATCCATCGTTCTTTTGCCCACTACACCACCCCAGTTCAGACATGGCCATATGCAAATCAGTCTTGACCCTGTGCCTCATGGGAACAGT
Source organism: Triturus cristatus (assembly GCF_964204655.1). Classification (NCBI taxonomy): domain Eukaryota; kingdom Metazoa; phylum Chordata; class Amphibia; order Caudata; family Salamandridae; genus Triturus; species Triturus cristatus. The sequence goes on along the minus strand of NC_140592.1, from coordinate 15,357,598 downwards.
CCAGCCAGAACTGCCAAGCCATGTCTTCCCTGGACCGGAATCAAGCATCCTAGGACCGGTTTCTGGCTATCAGCCGTCATCCCTGGCGCGGCATTGTGTCATTAGAGCATGGCTCCCCATGCAGCTGTGCCTTTGTTATGCTGCAGGCCCTCGTTGTCAGCGCCTCGCTCCCTGGCGCGGCATTGTGTCATTAGAGCATGGCTCCCCATGCAGCATTCCGTCCATCATTTGTTTGTTGTAACGCTTTTCGCCCTAAGTGGGAAGGGTATTCCCAGACGTGGGACCCGTGCTCACTACGCCACTGGAGTCAAGCTATCCTGGCTGATGACGGCTGATAGCCAGAAACCGGTCCTAGGATGCTTGATTCCGGTCCAGGGAAGACATGGCTTGGCAGTTCGGGCTGGACTGTTCCCATGAGGCACAGGGTCAAGACTGATTTGCATATGGCCATGTCTAAACTGGGGTGGTGTAGTGGGCAAAAGAACGATGGATTTAACCCAGATCTCTTGACTGGGGGAGAATGTCTGCATTGTCAGCATTCCGTCCATCATTTGTTTGTTGTAACGCTTTTCGCCCTAAGTGGGATGGGTATTCCCAGACGTGGGACCCGTGCTCACTACGCCACTGGAGTCAAGCTATCCTGGCTGATGACGGCTGATAGCCAGAAACCGGTCCTAGGATGCTTGATTCCGGTCCAGGGAAGACATGGCTTGGCAGTTCGGGCTGGACTGTTCCCATGAGGCACAGGGTCAAGACTGATTTGCATATGGCCATGTCTAAACTGGGGTGGTGTAGTGGGCAAAAGAACGATGGATTTAACCCAGATCTCTTGACTGGGGGAGAATGTCTGCATTGTCAGCATTCCGTCCATCATTTGTTTGTTGTAACGCTTTTCGCCCTAAGTGGGATGGGTATTCCCAGACGTGGGACCCGTGCTCACTACGCCACTGGAGTCAAGCTATCCTGGCTGATGACGGCTGATAGCCAGAAACCGGTCCTAGGATGCTTGATTCCGGTCCAGGGAAGACATGGCTTGGCAGTTCGGGCTGGACTGTTCCCATGAGGCACAGGGTCAAGACTGATTTGCATATGGCCATGTCTAAACTGGGGTGGTGTAGTGGGCAAAAGAACGATGGATTTAACCCAGATCTCTTGACTGGGGGAGAATGTCTGCATTGTCAGCATTCCGTCCATCATTTGTTTGTTGTAACGCTTTTCGCCCTAAGTGGGATGGGTATTCCCAGACGTGGGACCCGTGCTCACTACGCCACTGGAGTCAAGCTATCCTGGCTGATGACGGCTGATAGCCAGAAACCGGTCCTAGGATGCTTGATTCCGGTCCAGGGAAGACATGGCTTGGCAGTTCGGGCTGGACTGTTCCCATGAGGCACAGGGTCAAGACTGATTTGCATATGGCCATGTCTAAACTGGGGTGGTGTAGTGGGCAAAAGAACGATGGATTTAACCCAGATCTCTTGACTGGGGGAGAATGTCTGCATTGTCAGCATTCCGTCCATCATTTGTTTGTTGTAACGCTTTTCGCCCTAAGTGGGATGGGTATTCCCAGACGTGGGACCCGTGCTCACTACGCCACTGGAGTCAAGCTATCCTGGCTGATGACGGCTGATAGCCAGAAACCGGTCCTAGGATGCTTGATTCCGGTCCAGGGAAGACATGGCTTGGCAGTTCGGGCTGGACTGTTCCCATGAGGCACAGGGTCAAGACTGATTTGCATATGGCCATGTCTAAACTGGGGTGGTGTAGTGGGCAAAAGAACGATGGATTTAACCCAGATCTCTTGACTGGGGGAGAATGTCTGCATTGTCAGCATTCCGTCCATCATTTGTTTGTTGTAACGCTTTTCGCCCTAAGTGGGATGGGTATTCCCAGACGTGGGACCCGTGCTCACTACGCCACTGGAGTCAAGCTATCCTGGCTGATGACGGCTGATAGCCAGAAACCGGTCCTAGGATGCTTGATTCCGGTCCAGGGAAGACATGGCTTGGCAGTTCGGGCTGGACTGTTCCCATGAGGCACAGGGTCAAGACTGATTTGCATATGGCCATGTCTAAACTGGGGTGGTGTAGTGGGCAAAAGAACGATGGATTTAACCCAGATCTCTTGACTGGGGGAGAATGTCTGCATTGTCAGCATTCCGTCCATCATTTGTTTGTTGTAACGCTTTTCGCCCTAAGTGGGATGGGTATTCCCAGACGTGGGACCCGTGCTCACTACGCCACTGGAGTCAAGCTATCCTGGCTGATGACGGCTGATAGCCAGAAACCGGTCCTAGGATGCTTGATTCCGGTCCAGGGAAGACATGGCTTGGCAGTTCGGGCTGGACTGTTCCCATGAGGCACAGGGTCAAGACTGATTTGCATATGGCCATGTCTAAACTGGGGTGGTGTAGTGGGCAAAAGAACGATGGATTTAACCCAGATCTCTTGACTGGGGGAGAATGTCTGCATTGTCAGCATTCCGTCCATCATTTGTTTGTTGTAACGCTTTTCGCCCTAAGTGGGATGGGTATTCCCAGACGTGGGACCCGTGCTCACTACGCCACTGGAGTCAAGCTATCCTGGCTGATGACGGCTGATAGCCAGAAACCGGTCCTAGGATGCTTGATTCCGGTCCAGGGAAGACATGGCTTGGCAGTTCGGGCTGGACTGTTCCCATGAGGCACAGGGTCAAGACTGATTTGCATATGGCCATGTCTAAACTGGGGTGGTGTAGTGGGCAAAAGAACGATGGATTTAACCCAGATCTCTTGACTGGGGGAGAATGTCTGCATTGTCAGCATTCCGTCCATCATTTGTTTGTTGTAACGCTTTTCGCCCTAAGTGGGATGGGTATTCCCAGACGTGGGACCCGTGCTCACTACGCCACTGGAGTCAAGCTATCCTGGCTGATGACGGCTGATAGCCAGAAACCGGTCCTAGGATGCTTGATTCCGGTCCAGGGAAGACATGGCTTGGCAGTTCGGGCTGGACTGTTCCCATGAGGCACAGGGTCAAGACTGATTTGCATATGGCCATGTCTAAACTGGGGTGGTGTAGTGGGCAAAAGAACGATGGATTTAACCCAGATCTCTTGACTGGGGGAGAATGTCTGCATTGTCAGCATTCCGTCCATCATTTGTTTGTTGTATCAGATATCGGAAGGGCGTGTCCTTGTGCACATGCAGCCCACGACAGCCGCCTTCTTCTGCAGTGGAATCACACAGTGCGGGGGCTCCTCTGTGGGGCCCCCTGGACTGTGCTTGCCCGCGGGCCCCTGGCGGACTCCAGGGCAGGCACATTTCTATGGAGCCGCATAGCAACCATACTTTGTGTTTGTTATAGTGGTCACGGCATCTGACGTGGGATTCTGAAGTGCTCTATTCAAGGCCGTTAATAGTGACACATTGGGCAAGATAACTAAGGTGGTCGCGGCTCATGTTTCTATCATAAACATCTCTTTACAGTCTCTGGACAGCAGTTTCACTAGATTGGGGGTAAATGTTCCTGCGTCAGAGGATTGCACACAACACTTCACATCTGTACCGTATTTAATGTATCAACCCAGCCTGCAGCAGCTGGAGCAGCAGTATACGTGCCCGCTGTAGCTGGTAAAGTGTCTGTAACATGCACCCCACGCCAGTGACCCATCCCGATACTGAATCTATATGTACGTATGTGTGCGGAGTCTGAGGAGCCGGGGAGCTGTATTTGCAGCGCTCCACGTCTGTGCACAATGCTGCCTGCCTTGACTCTATACTACTCCAAGAGACATGCACACTTTATCTGCAGCCTGTAATGAGACGCTTGCACGCTCCCAGCAGCCTGTGGGGTGTATGCATTTGATAATTATGGCATGTGGGGTGGCTCTACAAAACGCCTGTACAGAGCCCTTTTACACTCTCCATGCAGCCTGTGAGGTTGTTGTGCTGCAGAGCCCTGGCTGTCTGCGTTTCGCTCCCTGGCGCTGCATTGTGTCATTAGAGCATGGCTCCCCATGCAGCTGTGCCTTTGTTATGCTGCAGGCCCTCGTTGTCAGCGCCTCGCTCCCTGGCGCGGCATTGTGTCATTAGAGCATGAATCCCCATGCAGCTGTGCCTTTGTTATACTGCAGGCCCTGGTTGTCTGCGCCTTGCTCCCTGGCGCGGCATTGTGTCATTAGAGCATGGATCCCCATGCAGCTGTGCCTTTGTTATGCTGCAGGCCCTGGTTGTCTGCGCCTCGCTCCCTGGCGCTGCATTGTGTCATTAGAGCATGGATCCCCATGCAGCTGTGCCTTTGTTATGCTGCAGGCCCTCGTTGTCAGCGCCTCGCTCCCTGGCGCTGCATTGTGTCATCAGAGCATGGATCCCCATGCAGCTGTGCCTTTGTTATGCTGCAGGCTCTCGTTGTCAGCGCCTCGCTCCCTGGCGCTGCATTGTGTCATTAGAGCATGGATCCCCATGCAGCTGTGCCTTTGTTATGCTGCAGGCCCTCGTTGTCAGCGCCTCGCTCCCTGGCGCTGCATTGTGTCATTAGAGCATGGATCCCCATGCAGCTGTGCCTTTGTTATGCTGCAGGCCCTCGTTGTCAGCGCCTCGCTCCCTGGCGCGGCATTGTTTCATTAGAGCATGGCTCCCCAGGCAGCTGTGCCTTTGTTATGCTGCAGGCCCTCGTTGTCAGCGCCTCGCTCCCTGGCGCGGCATTGTGTCATTAGAGCATGAATCCCCATGCAGCTGTGCCTTTGTTATACTGCAGGCCCTGGTTGTCTGCGCCTTGCTCCCTGGCGCGGCATTGTGTCATTAGAGCATGGATCCCCATGCAGCTGTGCCTTTGTTATGCTGCAGGCCCTGGTTGTCTGCGCCTCGCTCCCTGGCGCTGCATTGTGTCATTAGAGCATGGATCCCCATGCAGCTGTGCCTTTGTTATGCTGCAGACCCTCGTTGTCAGCGCCTCGCTCCCTGGCACTGCATTGTGTCATTAGAGCATGGATCCCCATGCAGCTGTGCCTTTGTTATGCTGCAGGCTCTCGTTGTCAGCGCCTCGCTCCCTGGCGCTGCATTGTGTCATTAGAGCATGGATCCCCATGCAGCTGTGCCTTTGTTATGCTGCAGGCCCTCTTTGTCAGCGCCTCGCTCCCTGGCGCGGCATTGTGTCATTAGGGCATGGCTCCCCATGCAGCTGTGCCTTTGTTGTGCTGCAGAGCCCTGGCTGTCTGCGTTTCGCTCCCTGGCACTGCATTGTGTCATTAGGGCATGCCTCCCCATGCACCCTATGCCTTTGTTATGCTGCGTTGCCCTGGTTGTCTGTGCCTCGCTCCCTGGCGCGGCATTGAGTCATTAGGGCATGGCTCCCCATGCAGCTCTGCCTTTGTTGTGCTGCAGAGCCCTGGCTGTCTGCGTTTCGCTCCCTGGCACTGCATTGTGTCATTAGAGCATGGCTCCCCATGCAGCTGTGCCTTTGTTATGCTGCAGGCCCTCGTTGTCAGCGCCTCGCTCCCTGGCGCGGCATTGTGTCATTAGAGCATGGATCCCCATGCAGCTGTGCCTTTGTTATGCTGCAGGCCCTCTTTGTCAGCGCCTCGCTCCCTGGCGTGGCATTGTGTCATTAGAGCATGGCTCCCCATGCAGCTGTGCCTCTGTTATGCTGCAGGCAGGCCCTCGTTGTCAGCGCCTCGCTCCCTGGCGCGGCATTGTGTCATTAGAGCATGGCTCCCCATGCAGCTGTGCCTTTGTTATGCTGCAGGCCCTGGTTGTCTGCGCCTCGCTCCCTGGCGCTGCATTGTGTCATTAGAGCATGGCTCCCCATGCAGCTGTGCCTTTGTTATGCTGCAGGCCCTCGTTGTCAGCGCCTCGCTCCCTGGCGCGGCATTGTGTCATTAGAGCATGGATCCCCATGCAGCTGTGCCTTTGTTATGCTGCAGGCCCTCTTTGTCAGCGCCTCGCTCCCTGGCGTGGCATTGTGTCATTAGAGCATGGCTCCCCATGCAGCTGTGCCTCTGTTATGCTGCAGGCAGGCCCTCGTTGTCAGCGCCTCGCTCCCTGGCGCGGCATTGTGTCATTAGAGCATGGCTCCCCATGCAGCTGTGCCTTTGTTATGCTGCAAGCCCTCGTTGTCAGCGCCTCGCTCCCTGGCGCGGCATTGTGTCATTAGAGCATGGATCCCCATGCAGCTGTGCCTTTGTTATACTGCAGGCCCTGGTTGTCTGCGCCTTGCTCCCTGGCGCGGCATTGTGTCATTAGAGCATGGATCCCCATGCAGCTGTGCCTTTGTTATGCTGCAGGCCCTGGTTGTCTGCGCCTCGCTCCCTGGCGCTGCATTGTGTCATTAGAGCATGGATCCCCATGCAGCTGTGCCTTTGTTATGCTGCAGGCCCTCGTTGTCAGCGCCTCGCTCCCTGGCGCTGCATTGTGTCATTAGAGCATGGATCCCCATGCAGCTGTGCCTTTGTTATGCTGCAGGCCCTTGTTGTCAGCGCCTCGCTCCCTGGCGCGGCATTGTGTCATTAGAGCATGGATCCCCATGCAGCTGTGCCTTTGTTATACTGCAGGCCCTGGTTGTCTGCGCCTCGCTCCCCGGCGCGGCATTGTGTCATTAGAGCATGGATCCCCATGCAGCTGTGCCTTTGTTATGCTGCAGGCCCTGGTTGTCTGCGCCTCGCTCCCTGGCGCTGCATTGTGTCATTAGAGCATGGATCCCCATGCAGCTGTGCCTTTGTTATGCTGCAGGCCCTCGTTGTCAGCGCCTCGCTCCCTGGCGCTGCATTGTGTCATTAGAGCATGGATCCCCATGCAGCTGTGCCTTTGTTATGCTGCAGGCCCTCGTTGTCAGCGCCTCGCTCCCTGGCGCTGCATTGTGTCATTAGAGCATGTATCCCCATGCAGCTGTGCCTTTGTTATGCTGCAGGCCCTCTTTGTCAGCGCCTCGCTCCCTGGCACGGCATTGTGTCATTAGGGCATGGCTCCCCATGCAGCTGTGCCTTTGTTGTGCTGCAGAGCCCTGGCTGTCTGCGTTTCGCTCCCTGGCACTGCATTGTGTCATTAGGGCATGGCTCCCCATGCACCCTATGCCTTTGTTATGCTGCGTTGCCCTGGTTGTCTGTGCCTCGCTCCCTGGCGCGGCATTGTGTCATTAGGGCATGGCTCCCCATGCAGCTCTGCCTTTGTTGTGCTGCAGAGCCCTGGCTGTCTGCGTTTCGCTCCCTGGCGCGGCATTGTGTCATTAGAGCATGGCTCCCCATGCAGCTGTGCCTTTGTTATGCTGCAGGCCCTCGTTGTCAGCGCCTCGCTCCCTGGCGCGGCATTGTGTCATTAGAGCATGGATCCCCATGCAGCTGTGCCTTTGTTATGCTGCAGGCCCTCTTTGTCAGTGCCTCGCTCCCTGGCGTGGCATTGTGTCATTAGAGCATGGCTCCCCATGCAGCTGTGCCTCTGTTATGCTGCAGGCCCTCGTTGTCAGCGCCTCGCTCCCTGGCGCGGCATTGTGTCATTAGAGCATGGCTCCCCATGCAGCTGTGCCTTTGTTATGCTGCAGGCCCTCGTTGTCAGCGCCTCGCTCCCTGTCGCGGCATTGTGTCATTAGAGCATGGCTCCCCATGCAGCTGTGCCTTTGTTATGCTGCAGGCCCTCGTTGTCAGCGCCTCGCTCCCTGGCGCGGCATTGTGTCATTAGAGCATGGATCCCCATGCAGCTGTGCCTTTGTTATGCTGCAGGCCCTCTTTGTCAGCGCCTCGCTCCCTGGCGCGGCATTGTGTCATTAGAGCATGGCTCCCCATGAAGCTGTGCCTTTGTTCTGCTGCAGGCCCTCGTTGTTAGCGCCTCGCTCCCTGGCGCGGCATTGTGTCATTAGGGCATGGCTCCCCATGCAGCTGTGCCTTTGTTGTGCTGCAGAGCCCTGGCTGTCTGCGTTTCGCTCCCTGGCACTGCATTGTGTCATTAGGGCATGGCTCCCCATGCACCCTATGCCTTTGTTATGCTGCGTTGCCCTGGTTGTCTGTGCCTCGCTCCCTGGCGCGTCATTGTGTCATTAGGGCATGGTTCCCCATGCAGCTGTGCCTTTGTTGTGCTGCAGAGCCCTGGCTGACTGCGTTTCGCTCCCTGGCACTGCATTGTGTCATTAGAGCATGGCTCCCCATGCAGCTGTGCCTTTGTTATGCTGCAGGCCCTCGTTGTCAGCGCCTCGCTCCCTGGCGCGGCATTGTGTCATTAGAGCATGGCTCCCCATGCAGCTGTGCCTATGTTATGCTGCAGGCCCTCGTTGTCAGCGCCTCGCTCCCTGGCGCGGCATTGTGTCATTAGGGCATGGCTCCGCATGCAGCTGTGCCTTTGTTGTACAGCGGGCCCTGGTTGTCTGCGCCTCGCTCCCTGGTGCTGCATTGTGTCATTAGGGCATGGCTCCCAATGCAGCTGTGTCTTTTTTGTGCTGCAGAGCCCTGGCTCTCTGTGTTTCACTCCCTGGCACTGCATTGTGTCATTAGGGCATGGCTCCCCATGCACCCTATGCCTTTGTTATGCTGCGTTGCCCTGGTTGTCTGTGCCTCGCTCCCTGGCGCTGCATAGTGTCATTAGGGCATGGCTCCCCATGCAGCTGTGCCATTGTTGTGCTGCGGGCCCTGGTTGTCAGCGCCAAACTCCCTGGCGCTGCATTGTGTCATTAGGGCATGGCTCCCCATGCAGCTGTGCCATTGTTGTGCTGCAGAGCCCTGGCTGTCTGCGTTTCGCTCCCTGGCACTGCATTGTGTCATTAGAGCATGGCTCCCCATGCAGCTGTGCCTTTGTTATGCTGCAGGCCCTCGTTGTCAGCGCCTCGCTCCCTGGCGCGGCATTGTGTCATTAGAGCATGGCTCCCCATGCAGCTGTGCCTTTGTTATGCTGCAGACCCTCGTTGTCAGCGCCTCGCTCCCTGGCGCGGCATTGTGTCATTAGGGCATGGCTCCCCATGCAGCTGTGCCTTTGTTGTGCTGCAGAGCCCTGGCTGTCTGCGTTTCGCTCCCTGGCACTGCATTGTGTCATTAGGGCATGGCTCCCCATGCACCCTATGCCTTTGTTATGCTGCGTTGCCCTGGTTGTCAGCCCCAAGCTCCCTGGTGCGGCATTGTGTCATTAGGGCATGGCTCCCCATGCAGCTGTGACTTTGTTGTGCTTCAGAGCCCTGGCTGTCTGCGTTTCGCTCCCTGGCACTGCATTGTGTCATTAGAGCATGGCTCCCCATGCAGCTGTGCCTTTGTTATGCTGGAGGCCCTCGTTGTCAGCGCCTCGCTCCCTGGCGCGGCATTGTGTCATTAGAGCATGGCTCCCCATGCAGCTGTGCCTTTGTTATGCTGCAGGCCCTCGTTGTCAGCGCCTCGCTCCCTGGCGCGGCATTGTGTCATTAGAGCATGGCTCCCCATGCAGCTGTGCCTTTGTTATGCTGCAGGTCCTCCTTGTCAGCGCCTCGCTCCCTGGCGCGGCATTGTGTCATTAGAGCATGGCTCCCCATGCAGCTGTGCCTTTGTTATGCTGCAGGCCCTCATTGTTAGAGCCTCGCTCCCTGGCGCGGCATTGTGTCATTAGGGCATGGCTCCCCATGCAGCTGTGCCTTTGTTGTGCTGCAGAGCCCTGGCTGTCTGCGTTTCGCTCCCTGGCACTGCATTGTGTCATTAGGGCATGGCTCCCCATGCACCCTATGCCTTTGTTATGCTGCGTTGCCCTGGTTGTCTGTGCCTCGCTCCCTGGCGCGGCATTGTGTCATTAGGGCATGGCTCCCCATGCAGCTCTGCCTTTGTTGTGCTGCAGAGCCCTGGCTGTCTGCGTTTCGCTCCCTGGCACTGCATTGTGTCATTAGAGCATGGCTCCCCATGCAGCTGTGCCTTTGTTATGCTGCAGGCCCTCGTTGTCAGCGCCTCGCTACCTGGCGCGGCATTGTGTCATTAGAGCATGGCTTCCCATGCAGCTGTGCCTTTGTTATGATGCAGCCCTCGTTGTCAGCGCCTCGCTCCCTGGTGCGGCATTGTGTCATTAGGGCATGGCTCCCCATGCAGCTGTGCCTTTGTTGTGCTGCGGGCCCTGGTTGTCTGCGCCTCACTCCCTGGTGCTGCATTGTGTCATTAGGGCATGGCTCCCAATGCAGCTGTGTCTTTGTTGTGCTGCAGAGCCCTGGCTGTCTGTGTTTCACTCCCTGGCACTGCATTGTGTCATTAGGGCATGGCTCCCCATGCACCCTATGCCTTTGTTATGCTGCGTTGCCCTGGTTGTCTGTGCCTCGCTCCCTGGCGCTGCATAGTGTCATTAGGGCATGGCTCCCCATGCAGCTGTGCCATTGTTGTGCTGCGGGCCCTGGTTGTCAGCGCCAAGCTCCCTGGCGCTGCATTGTGTCATTAGGGCATGGCTCCCCATGCAGCTGTGCCATTGTTGTGCTGCAGAGCCCTGGCTGTCTGCGTTTCGCTCCCTGGCACTGCATTGTGTCATTAGAGCATGGCTCCCCATGCAGCTGTGCCTTTGTTATGCTGCAGGCCCTCGTTGTCAGCGCCTCACTCCCTGGCGCGGCATTGTGTCATTAGAGCATGGCTCCCCATGCAGCTGTGCCTTTGTTATGCTGCAGACCCTCGTTGTCAGCGCCTCGCTCCCTGGCGCGGCATTGTGTCATTAGGGCATGGCTCCCCATGCAGCTGTGCCTTTGTTGTGCTGCAGAGCCCTGGCTGTCTGCGTTTCGCTCCCTGGCACTGCATTGTGTCATTAGGGCATGGCTCCCCATGCACCCTATGCCTTTGTTATGCTGCGTTGCCCTGGTTGTCTGTGCCTCGCTCCCTGGCGCGGCATTGTGTCATTAGGGCATGGCTCCCCATGCAGCTCTGCCTTTGTTGTGCTGCAGAGCCCTGGCTGTCTGCGTTTCGCTCCCTGGCACTGCATTGTGTCATTAGAGCATGGCTCCCCATGCAGCTGTGCCTTTGTTATGCTGCAGGCCCTCGTTGTCAGCGCCTCGCTACCTGGCGCGGCATTGTGTCATTAGAGCATGGCTTCCCATGCAGCTGTGCCTTTGTTATGATGCAGCCCTCGTTGTCAGCGCCTCGCTCCCTGGTGCGGCATTGTGTCATTAGGGCATGGCTCCCCATGCAGCTGTGCCTTTGTTGTGCTGCGGGCCCTGGTTGTCTGCGCCTCACTCCCTGGTGCTGCATTGTGTCATTAGGGCATGGCTCCCAATGCAGCTGTGTCTTTGTTGTGCTGCAGAGCCCTGGCTGTCTGTGTTTCACTCCCTGGCACTGCATTGTGTCATTAGGGCATGGCTCCCCATGCACCCTATGCCTTTGTTATGCTGCGTTGCCCTGGTTGTCTGTGCCTCGCTCCCTGGCGCTGCATAGTGTCATTAGGGCATGGCTCCCCATGCAGCTGTGCCATTGTTGTGCTGCGGGCCCTGGTTGTCAGCGCCAAGCTCCCTGGCGCTGCATTGTGTCATTAGGGCATGGCTCCCCATGCAGCTGTGCCATTGTTGTGCTGCAGAGCCCTGGCTGTCTGCGTTTCGCTCCCTGGCACTGCATTGTGTCATTAGAGCATGGCTCCCCATGCAGCTGTGCCTTTGTTATGCTGCAGGCCCTCGTTGTCAGCGCCTCGCTCCCTGGCGCGGCATTGTGTCATTAGAGCATGGCTCCCCATGCAGCTGTGCCTTTGTTATGCTGCAGACCCTCGTTGTCAGCGCCTCGCTCCCTGGCGCGGCATTGTGTCATTAGGGCATGGCTCCCCATGCAGCTGTGCCTTTGTTGTGCTGCAGAGCCCTGGCTGTCTGCGTTTCGCTCCCTGGCACTGCATTGTGTCATTAGGGCATGGCTCCCCATGCACCCTATGCCTTTGTTATGCTGCATTGCCCTGGTTGTCAGCGCCAAGCTCCCTGGTGCGGCATTGTGTCATTAGGGCATGGCTCCCCATGCAGCTGTGCCTTTGTTGTGCTGCAGAGCCCTGGCTGTCTGCGCTTCGCTCCCTGGCACTGCATTGTGTCATTAGAGCATGGCTCCCCATGCAGCTGTGCCTTTGTTATGCTGCAGGCCCTCGTTGTCAGCGCCTCGCTCCCTGGCGCGGCATTGTGTCATTAGAGCATGGCTCCCCATGCAGCTGTGCCTTTGTTATGCTGCAGGCCCTCGTTGTCAGCGCCTCGCTCCCTGGCGCGGCATTGTGTCATTAGAGCATGGCTCCCCATGCAGCATTCCGTCCATCATTTGTTTGTTGTAACGCTTTTCGCCCTAAGTGGGAAGGGTATTCCCAGACGTGGGACCCGTGCTCACTACGCCACTGGAGTCAAGCTATCCTGGCTGATGACGGCTGATAGCCAGAAACCGGTCCTAGGATGCTTTATTCCGGTCCAGGGAAGACATGGCTTGGCAGTTCGGACTGGACTGTTCCCATGAGGCACAGGGTCAAGACTGATTTGCATATGGCCATGTCTGAACTGGGTGGCCTAGTGGGCAAAAGAACGATGGATTTAACCCAGATCTCTTGACTGGGGGAGAATGTCTGCATTGTCAGCATTCCGTCCATCATTTGTTTGTTGTAACGCTTTTCGCCCTAAGTGGGAAGGGTATTCCCAGACGTGGGACCCGTGCTCACTACGCCACTGGAGTCAAGCTATCCTGGCTGATGACGGCTGATAGCCAGAAACCGGTCCTAGGATGCTTTATTCCGGTCCAGGGAAGACATGGCTTGGCAGTTCGGACTGGACTGTTCCCATGAGGCACAGGGTCAAGACTGATTTGCATATGGCCATGTCTGAACTGGGGTGGCGTAGTGGGCAAAAGAACGATGGATTTAACCCAGATATCTTGACTGTGGGAGAATGTCTGCATTGTCAGCATTCCGTCCATCATTTGTTTGTTGTAATGCTTTTCGCCCTAAGTGGGAAGGGTATTCCCAGACGTGGGACCCGTGCTCACTACGCCACTGGAGTCAAGCTATCCTGGCTGATGACGGCTGATAGCCAGAAACCGGTCCTAGGATGCTTTATTCCGGTCCAGGGAAGACATGGCTTGGCAGTTCGGACTGGACTGTTCCCATGAGGCACAGGGTCAAGATTGATTTGCATATGGCCATGTCTGAACTGGGGTGGCGTAGTGGGCAAAAGAACGATGGATTTAACCCAGATCTCTTGACTGGGGGAGAATGTCTGCATTGTCAGCATTCCGTCCATCATATGTTTGTTGTAACGCTTTTCGCCCTAAGTGGGAAGGGTATTCCCAGACGTGGGACCCGTGCTCACTACGCCACTGGAGTCAAGCTATCCTGGCTGATGACGGCTGATAGCCAGAAACCGGTCCTAGGATGCTTTATTCCGGTCCAGGGAAGACATGGCTTGGCAGTTCGGACTGGACTGTTCCCATGAGGCACAGGGTCAAGACTGATTTGCATATGGCCATGTCTGAACTGGGGTGGCGTAGTGGGCAAAAGAACGATGGATTTAACCCAGATCTCTTGACTGGGGGAGAATGTCTGCATTGTCAGCATTCCGTCCATCATTTGTTTGTTGTAACGCTTTTCGCCCTAAGTGGGAAGGGTATTCCCAGACGTGGGACCCGTGCTCACTACGCCACTGGAGTCAAGCTATCCTGGCTGATGACGGCTGATAGCCAGAAACCGGTCCTAGGATGCTTTATTCCAGTCCAGGGAAGACATGGCTTGGCAGTTCGGACTGGACTGTTCCCATGAGGCACAGGGTAAAGACTGATTTGCATATGGCCATGTCTGAACTGGGGTGGCGTAGTGGGCAAAAGAACGATGGATTTAACCCAGATCTCTTGACTGGGGGAGAATGTCTGCATTGTCAGCATTCCGTCCATCATTTGTTTGTTGTAACGCTTTTCGCCCTAAGTGGGAAGGGTATTCCCAGACGTGGGACCCGTGCTCACTACGCCACTGGAGTCAAGCTATCCTGGCTGATGACGGCTGATAGCCAGAAACCGGTCCTAGGATGCTGTTCTGCTCGATTTTCCCGGCCTTCTTGTGAGGAAAGGTGATTGAATGTGACTTCAGTCTCTTACCATTCAAGTCTAAGGGTTACAGTAGTGAATGGAGCCTATTTACTAGGCACTTCGACATGATCCTGTGCTCTTCCCCATAGATCAGGGCTTGCACACATAGCCTAGGGGATAGATTCGTTAGTATTAGGGATAACCTGTCCTGTAGTGAGGGTATTTCATGGAGCTGTGATGAATTCAGGCCTGGTAGGCCTCAAACGGGAGAGACTCCATCTTTCTTTCTGCTCCGGCAGCTTGGGATGCTTCTAGGTCAAATGTAATGTTTTAGTTATGAGGTGTTATTCGCTTGGAGAGAACCGGTTCAGGCCGGCCCTTATCGAAGGATTGTATTTTTCTTCATGCCGAAGACACTACATCAGGCCGGCCGGCTGGGAACGTGTCCTTGGTACGGGGAGGTACAAGAATTTGGTGGGCGGCAGGTTACGGGCCGGAATTTTCCATGAGGAAACGCACCTCTATATTAGTGAAAGTCTGAGGCAGTTACATGTTCAGTCCGTAGGCGGCATCTAGCCGTTAGCAGTAAAGCTACTACTTATTCCAGGGAAGACAGACGCCATCTTGAAGGCGGAGAAAAACCGAGAGACAGATACTCTCCTAGCAGAATAGCCAGAGAGGAGAGAGTAGCCGATAAGGAAGAGGTCCCAATGACTCGGAGAAGGGTGAAGGGAACAGCGCATAGTGGTGCAGACGTGTATCCGTGACTGCGGAGGTGTGACTTCCAGGCGAGCCGAGGCACAGACGAGAAGGGAACCTAGATGACCACTGAGTGCAGGCTACACACTACTAAGGTGATGTCGACCCTTTCTTATTAGAGTGCACAACTTAATCTTTCACTTTTCTTTGCAGGTTATGTGTTATATTGTAATGTTATGTGATTGCGTATATAATGAGTAATAAAGTACCCAGTTTGTAGTGAACCAACATGTGCTGCGTGTTCTTGTATGAGAGGGTAGCCTATTCTTCTAGTCAGCTGCGGCTACATGAACAGATGTTAACCCTGATCAGGTAAGTGGTAACTGAATAAGGGAGAGAGGAGCCCCTCGAACCGGAGAGCAGGCTATGCTCGAACTGGCAATCCTTGTGTGATCTGATGAATAGTGAGACTGATTCCCTTTTTGTATGTTATGGTGATCATAGGATGAACTGTCGTATGAACTGCCGTCTGGGTAGAGAGGTCTGGATTCGTAGGGGATCGCGAGGCCGCCGATTGTGCTGATACTGTCGTCTGGGTAGAGAGGTCTGGATTCGTATGGGATCGCGAGGCCGCCACTTGTGCTGAGACTGCCGTCTGGGTAGAGAGGTCTGGATTCGTATGGGATCGCGAGGCCGCCACTTGTGCTGATACTGCCGTCTGGGTAGAGAGGTCTGGATTCGTATGGGATCGCGAGGCCGCCACTTGTGCTGAGACTGCCGTCTGGGTAGAGAGGTCTGGATTCGTATGGGATCGCGAGGCCGCCACTTGTGCTAAGACTGCCGTCTGGGTAGAGAGGTCTGGATCCGTATGGGATCGCGAGGCCGCCGATTGTGCTGAGACTGCCGTCTGGGTAGAGAGGTCTGGATTCGTATGGGATCGCGAGGCCGCCACTTGTGCTAAGACTGCCGTCTGGGTAGAGAGGTCTGGATTCGTATGGGATCGCGAGGCCGCCACTTGTGCTGAGACTGCCGTCTGGGTAGAGAGGTCTGGATTCGTATGGGATCGCGAGGCCGCCACTTGTGCTGATACTGCCGTCTGGGTAGAGAGGTCTGGATTCGTATGGGATCGCGAGGCCGCCACTTGTGCTGAGACTGCCGTCTGGGTAGAGAGGTCTGGATTCGTATGGGATCGCGAGGCCGCCACTTGTGCTAAGACTGCCGTCTGGGTAGAGAGGTCTGGATCCGTATGGGATCGCGAGGCCGCCGATTGTGCTGAGACTGCCGTCTGGGTAGAGAGGTCTGGATTCGTATGGGATCGCGAGGCCGCCACATGTGCTAAGACTGCCGTCTGGGTAGAGAGGTCTGGATTCGTATGGGATCGCGAGGCCGCCACTTGTGCTGAGACTGCCGTCTGGGTAGAGAGGTCTGGATTCGTATGGGATCGCGAGGCCGCCACTTGTGCTGAGACTGCCGTCTGGGTAGAGTGGTCTGGATCCGTATGGGATCGCGAGGCCGCCGATTATAAGAGGTCTTGGTATGTATGAGTAGGAATTCCCTGTCCTTAGGTGGTAGATATATGTGGTTACCTATTGTAAATAGGCCCTAGGGAGGGGGAGGGGGTAACGTTCTGGCTGGGTTAGTGAGGCTCTGATGAGCGGGTTCTATCTGATCCGAAAACCCAAGCAGAACATTTGGCGTCACGAACCGTTTACGAAACCTGTGTGCGTTGTGGTTGTATCGTGTTTGCTTTCGGCGCGTGCGTGGTTTCGTTTGTATATTATTTGTATATAATTGTGTGTATAGTTTTTTTTTTTTTTTTCTCTTTCTTTTCCGAGATGTTTTCTAGAAAGTCGAAATCTACTTTTAAGTTGCCCGTTGATATTCCCGGCTGGGATTCAACGCCTTATGAAGCCTTAGCCCGTGAGTGGGCTGATTCTACTGGTTTGAGTGAGAATTGGAATTCTTTTTTGGAGCTGGCGGAGCCGGCTAATGTGATTACTTGTTTACAGAAGGCGCCGGTATCTAAGGGTGATGAGCTTCCCGTTTTGGGGCGCAGAGGTTGGATTGTTCTGTCTGCGTACAGGATTCTGCATGAGAGGTTGTTGAAGTTACAGAAATTGCATAAGGATGTGGAAGCAAACTTTGTTGAGATTCAGAATGCTCATACTTTGTTGCGGTGTCAAAATAAGTTGCTTGCTGACAAACTTGAGACGTACCAAACTATTGCCGAGAGGGCGGCTGTGCGAATTGCTCGTTATAAATACAAGAATCGGCGTGGTCGGGTTTCGACGCGAAAGGTGCGTCTGGTCGTGGCGAAAGCCGGACTGGATTGGAATCCTGATGAATGGGATGGTAATATCTGGAACTCGAGTGATTCTCGTTCCTCGGGTGAGGAGTCTGCCAAGCGCGAGTCCTCTCGCTCCGGCCGTGATTGTAAGTCTGCTTCTTGTGCCTCTGATGGTGCACCCCGTGATTGCGCTCGTCCTTCGAGTGGGGTCGATGCTTCTTACACTGATTGTTCCTCTACGTGTACTGATCGAGCTCCTTGTGATGCTCGTCCCGCGGTCTCGGTGCATCCAGTTTTTCGGCGGAAGTTGCAGCAGGCTCCCGGTGCTCCGAATGGTATTGCTTTAGACTCTTTGGAGGATTTTACTCAGCAAGAAATTAGTGATATTTTGCAGCGATTTCGGCAGCGAGCTGGTGAGACCTTACTCACATGGATGGTGCGCCTTTATGAACTGGGCGCTGCTGTGATTATGTTGGATGCTGGCGATTGTTTGAAGTTTTGTTCCTTGAGTTCGGATTCTACTATACAGGATCATTTTCGTAACTTTAATGGTGGTGGTCAAATTACTTTGCTTCAATTGGCGACTGAGGGTTGTAATCAAAAATATCCTACTGAGTCTGACTGGCCTGTGAATGACAAACCGTGGTATACTTTGCGCGATGCTACACAACGTCTCAAAGAGGAGGTGATGAAAACGGCAATTTTTCTGAATACTGCTGACAGGTTGCTTGATGGTTTGTTGACATCTTCTGTGCGGAATCGTATTATTCGTTCTTCCCCTGTTGCTTATAAGCAGGTCATGATGACTTTCTTGATTAATCAGACTGGTAACGTGTTATCTATGGTGCTGGAATCGGTACGCCAACTCGGTGAGTTGGGTGAGTGGTTTAAACCTGAACGGCAGTCCCGGCCTGACATTCGTACTCCTGGTGACAATAAACTTACTAGACGTGATATGTTTTTTGGTCTTGTGGCCGATGGTGTGCGGAAGGAGGACATTGACGGTGAGACTACTCCTCGTTTGTGGGAAATGTTTCGCAAACGTGGCTTGGATCGAAAGGAGGGTGCCCGGCGTGTTCGGACGACTGAGTGTGATCGTGGTTTTTCTGACGGTAGCGGTGATGACGACCGCCGTGGGCGCTCTGATCGTCGTGATGATCGACGTTATGTACGTGATTTGTCCCCCCGTCGTGAGAGAGACAGAGAGAGAGAGGGGGAAAGAGAAAGGGGGAGAGATGATTATGTTAACAGCAGACGTAGAGATGATAGGGATCAATCCACTGAGTTGAGAAGGAGAGAGGATCGACACAGATTGGCCGATCGTAACCCGCAGTACAATGCAGAGGACAGGAATCCATTTCGTAATAGAGATGGATATGAACAGGAGGTATCGATACCTGAGAAACGTGAGAGTCTTTATCCTGATTTATCCTGGTACACAGAACGCAGTAAAAATGACTAGGAAATAGGTCAAGCTCCAGTACACAGATGGGCTCACAGAGATAATAGACCCTATGTAGATATTGATATTTATTAGAGACATCGTAATGTCCAAAGGGCCCGAGCATTGGTAGATACAGGAGCGGAGGCCACTCTTATTCATGGAAAATCAAAGAAGTTTAAAGGTCAGCCTTTTACAATTACCGGATTAGGTGGAAAGGAAACTCCCGCAGTTCAAACTTTACTTGAAATGAGAATAGGTAGAATTCCTAGAAAAGAATACTCTGTATTAGTGGTGCCACTCTTAGAATTCATAATTGGAATTGATATTTTGAAAGGAATGACTTTGCACTTAGATGATGGATGTTACCAATTTGGAACTAAACATTATATATCGTCCAGGCCTGTACGGGTTGGTCGTTTAAGAATGCCCCCCATAAAAGTTCCCCAGGCGACAAAAGTGGTTTGTCAGAAACAGTATCGTATTCCAGGTGGTCATGAAGAGATTAGTACCACTATTCAGGAGTTGGTGGATGCAGGAGTTATAACCCCAGTTACTTCTGCTTGGAATAATCCTGTTTGGCCTGTACGTAAGAGTGATAATTCTTGGCGCATGACTGTTGATTATCGAGAATTGAATAGACACACACCCTCTTTGACTGTTGCAGTACCGGATGTTATTACCCTAATTGAAAGAATCCAAAAACATCCAGGTACATGGTATGCGTCCATTGATATTGCTAATGCTTTCTTTTCGATTCCGATTGCCCCTGAGTGTCAGGAACAATTCAGTTTTACGTGGAACGGGCGTCAGATGACGTTTAGAAGTCTTCCCCAGGGCTATGTGCATAGTCCTACGATATGTCACCGGCTGGTGGCAGAGCATTTGGCTGAGGTACCGGTTCATCCGCAAATTCAGATATGTCACTATATTGATGATATTTTGATCCAAGGCGAAACACAAGAGGAAGTTCAGACCCAATTGGACAGAGTCATTGAGTGCCTGCGTGAGAAAGGTTGGGAAATCAACCCGGATAAATTACAAGGTCCGTCCCAGGCTGTGAAATTTTTGGGTATTAATTGGCATGAGGGGCACCGAGAAGTGATCCCTCAGGTTAAACAGAAAATTCTTGATTTTGCAGTTCCGAGGAATAGGAAAGAAGCCCAAAGCTTCATTGGTTTGTTTGGTTTTTGGCGCCAGCATATTCCTCATTTGAGTCAAATATTGGCCCCTTTGTACCATGTCACTCGTAAAAAGAATGCATTTGAATGGGATAAACCACAGCAAGATGCGTTCAGTCTGGCAAAAGAAGCAATTCAGCATGCTCTGGATTTATGGCCTGTATGTGATGGTGATGCAGATTTGAATGTGTCTGTACAAGGCCTTTATGCGAATTGGAGTTTGTGGCAGAAACAAGGCAAGAGTAGAGTACCGTTAGGTTTCTGGACCAAAAAGTTACCTGATGCTGGTGAGCGTTATACACCTTTTGAGAAACAGTTACTTGCATGTTATTGGGCTCTGGTGGATACCGAGCAATTGACTTTGGGACATGATATAGTTTTGCGACCTGAAATTCCTATCATGCAGTGGGTTATGAGTTCGCCGAAAACTCACCGAATTGGACACGCTCAAGAGGCGAGTGTGATTAAATGGAAATGGTATATACAAGACAGGGCACGTGTGGGACAAAAAGGAGTTGCATCTTTGCATGAGCAGGTGGCGCGGGCGCCATCGACTGAGACTGAGAGTGAATGTTCCGTACCTTTAGTACAGGAGTCTCCTGTTAAGTGGGGTAGACCTTTTGATGATTTGTCCGCGGAGGACAGAAACCATGTTTGGTTTACGGATGGTTCAGCAAGGTTCATAGGGACGAAACGGCATTGGAAGGCGGTGTCCTATAATCCGATCACACAAAAATTGCTGAGTACAACTGGTGAGGGTAAGAGCAGTCAATTTGCTGAACTCTATGCTGTTTCCCCACTTATGCGTTTGTTTCCTCCGAATGTTGATGCTAAGCCCAATGAAATCAGAGAGACTGTGATGTACTGGGAAATTACTCCCGGAGCTTTGGCTCCATGTAGAGCGACCCCAGGGTCGGCAGGTTTAGACTTGCATGCCATGGATGACACCGTTATAGAAAGTAAGAATCGAGTCATCATTGAAACTGGTGTTGGTGTTCATATACCAACTGGGAATTTCGGATTAATCGCCCCTAGATCGGGGCTGGCTGTAAAAGGCGTTCAGGTGCTTGGAGGAATCATTGACAGTGATTATCAGGGAGAGATTAAGGTGCTCCTGCTGAATAGCAGTGAGGTTGACTTACTGATACATCAAACTGACCGAGTGGCTCAATTGCTAATAATGCCTGTTTTCAGTGGTGAGATCACAAAAGGCACTGCCCCAACGTTGCTAACTGTACGAGGCCAGAAAGGTTTTGGCTCCACAGATAATCCTGGGGCCAGAGTTTGGGTGCAGTCGCCTAAGAATCCCCCTGAACAAGCAGAGGTCATTGCAACCGGTCAAGACAACACCATTTTAGTTATGAGACCAGGGAAAGATAGCTGGGAAGCAGTCCCGGCTGACAAATGTTACTTACGAGAATGAATAATGCCTGTATTCGATTCTCTTTCAGATCATTCTTTGGACTGTTGCTGCAGGATGTGTCGGCATTGGACTCCTTTTGGGCTGGTACGACGAGAGAGGAGGGATCCCATCAACCCGGGCTGAGTTGAGAACCCGAGTGTCGCGTTCCTTCGCTGCGTGGGATTCGTCGTCGAACTTTTGGACTACGTTAGACAAACGAGTGACTAAAGCCCCTCATTTCTGCTTGACACCGATGAGATCGGTGACTGACATTCTAGCGACTTGTTTAGTTGCTGTCCCTGCTTCATTGGAGACTTTGACTCATATTTTCAATATATCGAATGCTCGCCCCAATGTTCTTCTGGGCGATTTCGCTACCCATGAGTATTGCCCCTTGTGTACTGTACTGTCAGACCCGATACCCCCCATCCAGTCGCAAATAGTTACCTATAATATCACACAGGGTGATTTGTGTTTTTTCCTTACTTGTGATCCTAGTGCGATTTCTGAATGTATGCGTTTAAGATTGAAAGGTGCCACTTCATTCACCGCTCATGAACGAACTTTGTGCCTTCAAAGGACACCGAAAACATGTACCTCTGTTCAGAATAACATGACTTGCAAGAGTTTGGTAGTTACCCCCAGTCATTATCGCACGATGTTACTACCTGCCGGGTGGCTTTTCTCATGTGGTAATACTTCCTGGCCATATATCCCCGCAAATATTTCTGGAGGCCCTTGTGCCATTACTAGACTGAGCTTGTTAATGTTTTCATCACATCCGAATGCCAACTCTCGTGTGATTCGAGATACAGTGAGGTTACAGGAGGATTGTGATTCATCTTTGCATTTATATTCCAAGTCTGAATACCTTAGCCTGGCTATTTCAATTGTTGGTGTTCCTGCTTTGGCAGTTTATAATGCCAAATCTATTGGGAAAATGGCCTGCTGGATGGTAAAATCCATTAATCATACTTCTACAGTCCTGTCTGACATGCTATTAGACGCCCAGGGTGAACGTAGAGCTATCTTGCAAAATCGAGCGGCCATTGATTATCTTTTGCTTAAACATGGACACGATTGTTCTGATTTTGAGGGTCTTTGTTGTTTTAACTTGTCTGATCATACAAAATCCATTCAAGCTCACATTGATAAACTACATGACTTGACAGAAGAAGTTAGAAAACACATTGACCAGGGCTGGTTTGACTGGCTCTTTAATTGGTTACCTGATTTGCATATGTTACGTCAGATATTAGGAGGTATTCTGGTTACTATCGGCATTTTGATTTCTATCTGTTGCTTTATTCAGTGTATTCCTTCACTACTTCAATTCTGCACATCTGGTACTAGACATAGATCAGTTAGTTTTGTTTCATATTATTCTTCCACAGATATTAGTTCTGTTTAATGAATGTATAATAGACTGAAGTCAAGGGTGAAATGTTCTGCTCGATTTTCCCGGCCTTCTTGTGAGGCACAATGATTGAATGTGACTTCAGTCTCTTACCATTCAAGCCTAAGGGTTAGAGTAGTGAATGGAGCCTATTTACTAGGCACTTCGACATGATTCTGTGCTCTTCCCCATAGATCAGGGCTTGCACACATAGCCTAGGGGATAGATTCGTTAGTATTAGGGATAACCTGTCCTGTAGTGAGGGTATTTCATGGAGCTGTGCTGAATTCAGGCCTGGTAGGCCTCAAACGGGAGAGACTCCATCTTTCTTTCTGCTCCGGCAGCTTGGGATGCTTCTAGGTCAAAAGTAATGTTTTAGTTATGAGGTGTTATTCGCTTGGAGAGAACCGGTTCAGGCCGGCCCTTATCGAAGGATTGTATTTTTCTTCATGCCGAAGACACTACATCAGGCCGGCCGGCTGGGAACGTGTCCTTGGTACGGGGAGGTACAAGAATTTGGTGGGCGGCAGGTTACGGGCCGGAATTTTCCATGAGGAAATGCACCTCTATATTAGTGAAAGTCTGAGGCAGTTACATGTTCAGTCCGTAGGCGGCATCTAGCCGTTAGCAGTAAAGCTACTACTTATTCCAGGGAAGACAGACGCCATCTTGAAGGTGGAGAAGAACCGAGAGACAGATGCTTTCCTAACAGAATAGCCAGAGAGGAGAGAGTAGCCGATAAGGAAGAGGTCCCAGTGACTCGGAGAAGGGTGATTCCAGGCGAGCCGAGGCACAGACGAGAAGGGAGCCTAGATGACCACTGAGTGCAGGCTACATACTACTAAGGTGATGTCGACCCTTTCTTATTAGAGTGTACAACTTAATCTTTCACTTTTCTTTGCAGGTTATGTGTTATATCGTAATGTTATGTGATTGTGTATGTAATGAGTAATAAAGTATCCAGTTTGTAGTGAACCAACATGTGCTGCGTGTTCTTGTATAAGAGGGTAGCCTAATCTTCTAGTCAGCTGCGGCTACATGAACAGATGTTAACCCTGATCAGGTAAGTGGTAACTGAATAAGGGAAAGAGGAGCCCCTCGAACCTGAGAACAGGCTATGCTCGAACTGGCAATCCTTGTGTGATCTGATGAATAGTGAGACTGATTCCCTTTTTGTATGTTATGGTGATCATAGGATGAACTGTCGTATGAGACTGCCGTCTGGGTAGAGAGGTCTGGATTCGTAGGGGATCGCGAGGCCGCCGATTGTGCTGATACTGTCGTCTGGGTAGAGAGGTCTGGGTTCGTATGGGACCGCGAGGCCACCACTTGTGATACTGTCGTATGGGCAGAGAGGTCTGGGTTCGTATGGGACCGCGAGGCCGCCACTTGTGATACTGTCGTATGGGCAGAGAGGTCTGGATCCGGATGGGATCGCGAGGCCGCCGATTATAAGAGGTCTTGGTATGCATAGTAGGAATCCCCTGTCCTTAGGTGATAGATATATGTGGTTGCAGGATTGTAAATAGGTTCTAGGGAGGGGGTAACGTTCTGGCTGGGTTAGTGAGGCTCTGATGAGCGGGTTCTATCTGATCCGAAAACCCAAGCAGAACATTTGGCGTCACGAACCGTTTACGAAACCTGTGTGCGTTGTGGTTGTATTGTGTTTGCTTTCGGCGTGTGCGTGGTTTCGTTTGTATATTATTTCTATATAATTGTTTGTTATTTTCTTTTCTCTTTCTTCTTTTTCTTTTTCTCTTTTTCTTTCTTTTTAAAGATGTTTTCTAGAAAATCGAAATCTACTTTTAAGTTGCCCGTTGATATTCCCGGCTGGGATTCAACGCCTTATGAAGCCTTAGCCCGTGAGTGGGCTGATTCTACTGGTTTGAGTGAGAATTGGAATTCTTTTTTGGAGCTGGCGGAGCCGTCTAATGTGATTACTTGCTTATAGAAGGCGCCGGTATCTAAGGGTGATGAGCTTCCCGTTTTGGGACGCAGAGGTTGGATTGTTCTGTCTGCGTACAGAATTCTGCATGAGAGGTTGTTGAAGTTACAGAACTTGCATAAGGATTTGGAAGCGAACTTTGTTGAGATTCAGAATGCTCATACTTTGTTGCGGTGTCAAAATAAGTTGCTTGCTGACAAACTTGAGACGTACCAAACTATTGCCGAAAGGGCGGCTGTGCGAATTGCTCGTTATAAATACAAGAATCGGCGTGGTCGGGTTTCGACGCGAAAGGTGCGTCTGGTCGTGGCGAAAGCCGGACTGGATTGGAATCCTGATGAATGGGATGGTAATATCTGGAACTCGAGTGATTCTCCTTCCTCGGGTGAGGAGTCTGCCAAGCGCGAGTCCTCTCGCTCCGGCCGTGCTTGTAAATCTGCTTCTTGCGCCTCTGATGGTGCACCCCGTGATTGCGCTCGTCCTTCGAGCGGGGTCGATGCTTCTTCCACTGATTGTTCCTCTACGTGTACTGGTCGAGCTCCTTGTGATGCTCGTCCCGCGGTCTCGGTGCATCCAGTTTTTCGGCGGAAAGTGCAGCAGGCTCCCGGTGCTCCGAATGGTATTGCTTTAGACTCTTTGGAGGATTTTACTCAGCAAGAAATTAGTGATATTTTGCAGCGATTTCGGCAGCGAGCTGGTGAGCCCTTACTCACATGGATGGTGCGCCTTTATGAACTGGGCTGGCATTATGTTGGATGCTGGCGATTGTTTGAAGTTTTGTTCCTTGAGTTCGGATTCTACTGTACAGGATCATTTTCGTAACTTTAATGCTGGTGGTCAAATTTCTTTGCTTCAATTGGCGACTGAGGGTTGCAATCAAAAATATCCTACTGAGTCTGACTGGCCTCTGAATGACAAACCGTGGTATACTTTGCGCGATGCTGCGCAACGTCTCAAAGAGGAGGTGATGAAAACGGCAATTTTTCTAAATACTGCCGACAGGTTGCTTGATGGTTTCTTGACATCTTCTGTGCGGAATCGTATTATTCGTTCTTCCCCTGTTGCTTATAAGCAGGTCATGATGACTTTATTGATTAATCAGACTGGTAACATGTTATCTGTGGTGCTGGAATCGGTACGCCAACTCGGTGAGTTGGGTGAGTGGTTTAAACCTGAACGGCAGTCCCGGCCTGACACTCGTACTCCTGGTGACAATAAACTTACTAGATGTGATATGTTTTTTGGTCTTATGGCCGATGGTGTGCGGAAGGAGGACATTGATGGTGAGACTACTTCTCGTTTGTGGGAAATGTTTCGCAAACGTGGCTTGGATCGAAAGGAGGGTGCCCGGCGTGTTCGAACGTCTGAGTGTGATCGTGGTTTTTCTGACGGTAGCGGTGATGACGACCGCCGTGGGCGCTCTGATCGTCGTGATGATCGACGTTATGTGCGTGATTTGTCCCCCCGTCGTGAGAGAGACAGGGAGAGAGAGGGGGAAAGAGAGAGGGGGAGAGATGATTATGTTAACAGCAGACGTAGAGATGATAGGGATCAATCCCCTGAGCTGAGAAGGAGAGAGGATCGACACATATTGGCTGATCGAAACCCGCAGTACAATGCAGGGAACAGTAATCCATTTCGTAATGGAGATGGATATGAACAGGAGGTATCGATACCTGGGAAACGTGAGAGTCTTTATCCTGATTTATCCTGGTACACAGAACACAGTAAAAAGGACTAGGAAATAGGTCAAGCTCCAGTACACAGATGGGCTCACAGAGATAATAGACCCTATGTAGATATTGATATTTATTGGAGACATCGTAATATCCAAAGGGCCCGAGCATTGGTAGATACAGGAGCGGAGGCCACTCTTATTCATGGAAAATCAAAGAAGTTTAAAGGTCAGCCTTTTACAATTACCGGATTAGGTGGAAAGGAAACTCCCGCAGTTCAAACCTTACTTGAAATGAGAATAGGTAGAATTCCTAGAAAAGAATACTCTGTATTAGTGGTGCCACTCTTAGAATTCATAATTGGAATTGATATTTTGAAAGGAATGACTTTGCACTTAGATGATGGATGTTACCAATTTGGAACTAAACATTATATATCGTCCAGGCCTGTACGGGTTGGTCGTTTAAGAATGCCCCCCATAAAAGTTCCCCAGGCGACAAAAGTGGTTCGTCAGAAGCAGTATCGTATTCCAGGTGATCATGAAGAGATTAGTACCACTATTCAGGAGTTGGTGGATGCAGGAGTTATAACCCCAGTTACTTCTGCTTGGAATAATCCTGTTTGGCCTGTACGTAAGAGTGATAATTCTTGGCGCATGACTGTTGATTATCGAGAATTGAATAGACACACACCCTCTTTGACTGTTGCAGTACCGGATGTTATTACCCTAATTGAAAGAATCCAAAAACATCCAGGTACATGGTATGCGTCCATTGATATTGCTAATGCTTTCTTTTCGATTCCGATTGCCCCTGAGTGTCAGGAACAATTCAGTTTTACGTGGAACGGGCGTCAGATGACGTTTAGAAGTCTTCCTCAGGGCTATGTGCATAGTCCTACGATATGTCACCGGCTGGTGGCAGAGCATCTGGCTGAGGTACCGGTTCATCCGCAAATTCAGATATGTCACTATATTGATGATATTTTGATCCAAGGCGAATCACAAGAGGAAGTTCAGACTCAATTGGATAGAGTCATTGAGTGCTTGCGTGAGAAAGGTTGGGAAATCAACCCGGATAAATTACAAGGTCCGTCCCAGGCTGTGAAATTTTTGGGTATTAATTGGCATGAAGGGCACCGAGAAGTGATCCCTCAGGTTAAACAGAAAATTCTTGATTTTGCAGTTCCGAGAAATAGGAAAGAAGCCCAAAGCTTCATTGGTCTGTTTGGTTTTTGGCGCCAGCATATTCCTCATTTGAGTCAAATATTGGCCCCTTTGTACCAGGTCACTCGTAAAAAGAATGCATTTGAATGGGGTAAACCACAGCAAGATGCGTTCAGTCTGGCAAAAGAAGCAATTCAGCATGCTCTGGATTTATGGCCTGTATGTGATGGTGAGGTGGATTTGAATGTGTCTGTACAAGGCCTTTATGCGAATTGGAGTTTGTGGCAGAAACAAGGCAGGAGTAGAGTACCGTTAGGTTTCTGGACTAAAAAGTTACCTGATGCTGGTGAGCGTTATACACCTTTTGAGAAACAGTTACTTGCATGTTATTGGGCTCTGGTGGATACCGAGCAATTGACTTTGGGACATGATATAGTTTTGCGACCTGAGATTCCTATCATGCAGTGGGTTATGAGTTCGCCGAAAACTCACCGAATTGGACACGCTCAAGAGGCAAGTGTGATTAAATGGAAATGGTATATACAAGACAGGGCACGTGTGGGACAAAAAGGAGTTGCATCTTTGCATGAGCAGGTGGCACGGGCGCCATCGACTGAGACTGAGAGTGAATGTTCCGTACCTTTAGTACAGGAGTCTCCTGTTAAGTGGGGTAAACCTTTTGATGATTTGTCCGCAGAGGACAGAAACCATGTCTGGTTTACGGATGGTTCAGCAAGGTTCATAGGGACGAAACGGCATTGGAAGGCAGTGTCCTATAATCCGATCACACAAAAATTGCTGAGTACAACTGGTGAGGGTAAGAGCAGTCAATTTGCTGAACTCTATGCTGTTTATCAAGTTCTGAAACAAGAGTTACCTGGCACATGTCATATTTTTACCGATTCTTGGTCTACTGCCAATGGACTGGCAGTTTGGTTACCGACTTGGCATTCCCATAGTTGGAAAATCCATTCAAAAGAACTGTGGGGAAAAGAATTATGGCAGGAGATTTGGGAAATGCTCCCACAGAGTACTGTTACAATCTTCCATGTGGATGCTCATACCCCGATAGACTCTCTTGACAAATTCTTTCATAATATTGCAGATGAGAAATCTAAAATTGCTGAGGCAGTGGTGGACACGCAAGATTCTGATATTGCGGGATTGGCGAAATGGGCCCACCAGAAAGCAGGACACTTTGGAGAGAAAGCCACTAGCAGGTGGGCTGCTGATCGAGGAATTTATATTCCCCTAGGATTTAATCAAAAATGTTATTCTACATTGTCCCATTTGTCAGCATATCAGGCAGCGCAAAGTGCCCCAAATTGTTAAAGGTCATTTACATCGCGGGAAATTGCCCGCTCAAATTTGGCAGATTGATTACATTGGTCCACTCCCTATGAGTAGGAATTGTCAATATGTTTGCACCATTGTTGATACATACAGTGGCCTGTTGGTGGCCCTTCCCTGTAAGCAAGCTACCCAATTGAATACTATTAAAACATTGGAATTGATTATGATGTATTATGGTGTGCCATTCCAAATTCAATCTGATAATGCATCCCATTTTCGTGGAAGATTGGTACAGGAATTCTGTGTGGAAAACAATATTGAATGGGTGTTTCATATACCATATTATCCACAGGCCTCGGGTCTTGTGGAGAGGTTGAATGGCCTGCTGAAACACCAATTGCGCAAATTAACGGATGACAAGTATAAGAATTGGCGAGATTTTTTGCCTCAAGCGCTATTGTTTTTGAATAACCGTCCTTTTCTAAATGCTGAATCCCCACTTATGCGTTTGTTTCCTCCGAATGTTGATGCTAAGCCCAATGAGATCAGAGAGACTGTGATGTACTGGGAGATTACTCCCGGAGCTTTGGCTCCATGTAGAGCGACCCCAGGGTCGGCAGGTTTAGACTTGCATGCCATGGATGACACCATTATAAAAAGTAAAGATCGAGTCATCATTGAAACCGGTGTTGGTGTTCATATACCACCTGGAAATTTCGGATTAATTGCCCCTAGATCGGGGCTGGCTGTAAAAGGCATTCAGGTGCTTGGAGGAATCATTGATAGTGATTATCAGGGAGAGATTAAGGTGCTCCTGCTGAATAGCAGTGAGGTTGACTTACTGATACATAAAACTGACCGAGTGGCTCAATTGCTAATAATGCCTGTCTTCAGTGGTGAGATGACAAAAGGTACTGCCCCAACGTTGCTAACTGTACGAGGCCAGAAAGGTTTTGGCTCCACAGATAATCCTGGGGCCAGAGTTTGGGTGCAGTCGCCTAAGAATCCCCCTGAACAAGCACAAGTGATTGCAACCGGTCAAGACAACACCATTTTAGTTATGAGACCAGGGAAAGATAGCTGGGAAGCAGTCCCGGCTGACAAATGTTACTTACGAGAATGAATAATGCCTGTATTTGATTCTTTTTCAGATCATTCTTTGGACTGTTGCTGCAGGATGTGTCGGCGTTGGACTCCTTTTGGGCTGGTACGACGAGAGAGGAGGGATCCCATCAACCCGGGCTGAGTTGAGAACCCGAGTGTCGCGTTCCTTCGCTGCGTGGGATTCGTCGCCGAACTTTTGGGTTACATTGGCCAAGCAAGTGACTAAGGCCCCTCATTTCTGCTTGACACCGATGAGATCGGTGACGGATATACTGGCAACTTGTTTGGTTGCTGTCCCTGCTTCATTGGAGACTTTGACTCATATTTTTAATATATCAAATGCTCGCCCCAATGTTCTTCTGGGCGATTTCGCTGCCCATGAGTATTGCCCCTTGTGTACTGTACTGTCAGACCCGATACCGCCCGTCCAGTCCCAAATAGTTACCTATAATATCACACAAGGTGATTTATGTTTTTTCCTTACTTGTGATCCTAGTGCGATTTCTGAATGTATGCGTTTAAAATTGAAAGGTGCCACTTCATTCACCGCTCATGAACGAACTTTGTGCCTTCAAAGGACACCGAAAACATGTACTTCTGTTCAGAATAACATGACTTGCAAGAGTATGGTAGTTACCCCCAGTCACTATCGCACGATGTTACTACCTGCCGGATGGCTTTTCTCATGTGGTAATACTTCCTGGCCATATATCCCCGCAAATATTTCTGGAGGCCCTTGTGCCATTACTAGACTGAGCTTATTAATGTTCTCATCACATCCGAATGCCAACTCTCGTGTGATTCGAGATACAGTGAGGTTACAGGAGGATTGTGACTCATCTTTGCATTTATATTCCAAGTCTGAATACCTTAGCCTGGCTGTTTCAATTGTTGGTGTTCCTGCTTTGGCAGTTTATAATGCCAAATCTATTGGGAAAATGGCCTGCTGGATGGTAAAATCCATCAATCATACTTCTACAATCCTGTCTGACATGCTATTAGACGCCCAGGGTGAACGAAGGGCTATCTTGCAAAATCGAGCGGCCATTGATTATCTTTTGCTTAAACATGGACACGATTGTTCTGATTTTGAGGGTCTTTGTTGTTTTAACTTGTCGGATCATACAAAATCCATTCAGGTTCACATTGATAAATTACATGACTTGACAGAAGAAGTTAGAAAACACATTGACCAGGGCTGGTTTGACTGGCTCTTTAATTGGTTACCTGATTTGCATTTGTTACGTCAAATATTAGGAGGTATTCTGATTGCTATCGGCATTTTGATTTCTATCTGTTGCTTTATTCAGTGTATTCCTTCACTACTTCAATTCTGCACACCTGGTACTAGACATAGATCAGTTAGTCTTGTTTCATATTATTCTTCCACAGATATTAGTTCTGTTTAATGAATGTATAATAGACTGAAGTCAAGGGTGAAATGTTCTGCTCGATTTTCCCGGCCTTCTTGTGAGGCACAATGATTGAATGTGACTTCAG
The DNA here is from genome assembly GCF_964204655.1 of Triturus cristatus. Lineage (NCBI taxonomy): Eukaryota > Metazoa > Chordata > Amphibia > Caudata > Salamandridae > Triturus > Triturus cristatus. Next base: position 15,326,606 of record NC_140592.1, on the reverse strand, counting down.
TCTCTTACCATTCAAGCCTAAGGGTTAGAGTAGTGAATGGAGCCTATTTACTAGGCACTTCGACATGATTCTGTGCTCTTCCCCATAGATCAGGGCTTGCACACATAGCCTAGGGGATAGATTCGTTAGTATTAGGGATAACCTGTCCTGTAGTGAGGGTATTTCATGGAGCTGTGCTGAATTCAGGCCTGGTAGGCCTCAAACGGGAGAGACTCCATCTTTCTTTCTGCTCCGGCAGCTTGGGATGCTTCTAGGTCAAAAGTAATGTTTTAGTTATGAGGTGTTATTCGCTTGGAGAGAACCGGTTCAGGCCGGCCCTTATCGAAGGATTGTATTTTTCTTCATGCCGAAGACACTACATCAGGCCGGCCGGCTGGGAACGTGTCCATGGTACGGGGAGGTACAAGAATTTGGTGGGCGGCAGGTTACGGGCCGGAATTTTCCATGAGGAAATGCACCTCTATATTAGTGAAAGTCTGAGGCAGTTACATGTTCAGTCCGTAGGCGGCATCTAGCCGTTAGCAGAAAAGCTACTACTTATTCCAGGGAAGACAGACGCCATCTTGAAGGCGGAGAAGAACCGAGAGACAGATGCTTTCCTAACAGAATAGCCAGAGAGGAGAGAGTAGCCGATAAGGAAGAGGTCCCAGTGACTCGGAGAAGGGTGATTCCAGGCGAGCCGAGGCACAGACGAGAAGGAAGCCTAGATGACCACTGAGTGCAGGCTACATACTACTAAGGTGATGTCGACCCTTTCTTATTAGAGTGTACAACTTAATCTTTCACTTTTCTTTGCAGGTTATGTGTTATATCGTAATGTTATGTGATTGTGTATGTAATGAGTAATAAAGTATCCAGTTTGTAGTGAACCAACATGTGCTGCGTGTTCTTGTATAAGAGGGTAGCCTATTCTTCTAGTCAGCTGCGGCTACATGAACAGATGTTAACCCTGATCAGGTAAGTGGTAACTGAATAAGGGAAAGAGGAGCCCCTCGAACCTGAGAACAGGCTATGCCCGAACTGGCAATCCTTGTGTGATCTGATGAATAGTGAGACTGATTCCCTTTTTGTATGTTATGGTGATCATAGGATGAACTGTCGATGAGACTGCCGTCTAGGTAGAGAGGTCTGGATTCGTAGGGGATCGCAAGGCCGCCGATTGTGCTGATACTGTCGTATGGGCAGAGAGGTCTGGGTTCGTATGGGACCGCGAGGCCGCCACTTGTGATACTGTCGTATGGGCAGAGAGGTCTGGGTTCGTATGGGACCGCGAGGCCGCCACTTGTGATACTGTCGTATGGGCAGAGAGGTCTGGATCCGGATGGGATCGCGAGGCCGCCACTTGTGATACTGTCGTATGGGCAGAGAGGTCTGGATTCGTAGGGGATCGCGAGGCCGCCGATTGTGCTGAGACTGCCGTCTGGGTAGAGAGGTCTGGGTTCGTATGGGACCGCAAGGCCACCACTTGTGATACTGTCGTATGGGCAGAGAGGTCTGGATCCGTATGGGATCGCGAGGCCGCCGACTGTGCTGAGACTGCCGTCTGGGTAGAGAGGTCTGGGTTCGTATGGGACCGTGAGGCCGCCACTTGTGATACTGTCATATGGGCAGAGAGGTCTGGATCCGTATGGGATCGCGAGGCCGCCGATTATAAGAGGTCTTGGTATGCATAGTAGGAATCCCCTGTCCTTAGGTGATAGATATATGTGGTTGCAGGATTGTAAATAGGTTCTAGGGAGGGGGTAACGTTCTGGCTGGGTTAGTGAGGCTCTGATGAGCGGGTTCTATCTGATCCGAAAACCCAAGCAGAACAGCGGGACAATTGAAAAACAAGATGGCCGCGCCTGTTGGCGACCGCATGGGTAAGATCGCGAGATATATCCCCCGAGCATGCAAACAGCTCCCCGAACACGCTCATCGAACTCCCGAACAAGAAAAAGCCATCGCGAACGGGCACACCAAGCAACTGCGCAAGTTCGCGAAGCTACGCGAAGGTCGCGTAGTGCAAGAACATCTTCGCGAAGCTTCGCGAAGCCCGGCTACGCGAACTACGCCCAGGGTTAGTGTGAGGCCAGATCGTGTTTGTGGTATCGATCTAATGGATAGCAATGCTAAAGGCAGTGCATTAGGCCATTTCATAGATGTGGAAGCCTGAATCTTAGCCAATTTCAATTTCAGAGTAGAGTTGTAACGTTCCACTAGTCCTGCTGATTGTGGGTGAAAAGCAGCATGAAACTTCTGTTTAATTCCCAATTCTTTCATGAGATAGTCAACAACTTGCCCAATAAAATGGGGTCCGTTGTCACTCCACAAAACTCTGCAAATGCTGAATCGGGGAAAGAACTCCTTTAGGAGCACCTTTGCTGTAGTAAGAGCTGTATTATCTTTTGTAGAGTATGCCTGCACCCATTTACTAAAGGCACAAACCACTACCAAGACATACTTTAGATTGTTACAACACTCAAACTGGATGTAATCTATTTGCAGGACCTCAAATGGTGCAGTAGGTATTGCAAACCCTCCTGTTGGAGTTTGTGTTCCCTTCCCAGGATTATACTGGAGACAGATTAGACAGGACTGGACTATTTTCTTAGCCGTACTGACAATCTCTGGATGATGCCAAACTTGCATAAGTTGCTTCGTTATTGAGGATGCTCCGACAAGTGCCGGCCCATGTGCCATGTGAATCATAGGGTGTACATAGGCTGTGGGTAACTTCCATTTGGTCATTTCTTTATTCCTCCAACAGCCCTCTTCATCCAGTGTTCCCTCCTTAGACCATTGGTCTAATTCATCAACAGAAGCAGATCGTTGCATGTCCAGCACCTCTTGTCTGGCATTATGCCAACTTTCAGCCTGTGATTTAAATACATACATAGATGTGGTACTTCGCTGCATTGCAGTCTCTCAAGCTGTGTGATCCGCAAAAGCATTTCCTTTTCCTATTTTATCTGTCACTTTCTTGTGTGCACTACACTTAACAACTGCCACTTTCTTAGGATGGGTCAAGGCAGTAAGGAGATTATGTACTTATTCCCCATGCACTATTTGTGTCCCATGTGAAGTAAGAAAGCCTCTTTCTTTCCAAAGCTGCCCGAAGTTATGAACCACGCCGAAGGCGTATTGGCTATCAGTGTAAATGTTAATAAGCAAATCTGTACTAAGCTCACATGCGCTTGTCCGTGCTTTCAACTCGGCTGCTTGAGCTGACTTCTGCGGAATGCGAGCTGTCTCAACTACTGTCTGAAGTGTTGTAATTGCATAAGCAGCAAATGTCGTGCCATCAGGCAACTTCAAGCAGGACCCATCGATCCACAATTCTCCATCAACACTAGAAAGAGGTGTATCTTGTAGGTTAACAAGACCCTTTGTGTGTTCTTCAGTAAGGGATATACAATCATGTAGCTCTTGTGGCTGAGACTGAGTGGCTGGGAGTGGCAATAATGTAGCGGGATTCAGAGCCAAACATTTTTTCAACGTGATATGAGAGGCCAAAAGTGTCAGTTCATATCCTGTCAAGCGAGCACTAGTCAGATGCTGTGTCTTTGTTTGATTTAGCAAGGCATCGGCTGAATGAGGTACTAACACAAACACTCTATGTGACAAGACTATTCTCTCACTCTGACGTATGGACACAGCCGCTGCCGCTCGAAAACAACCAGGCAGCGCGCGGGCAACTGGATCAAGGACAGCTGAGAAATATGCACAAGGACGTTGTTTATCACCGTGTGTCTGTGTTAAAACCAAGAGGGCGCAACCTTCCCTCGTGTATACATAGTGTGAAAGTCTTATTGTAGTCTGGAGTTCCTAATACTGGTGCAGAACAAAGAGCTTGACGTAGCTGTTGGAAGGCATTCTGGCATTCAGTAGTCCATGGGAGGCATCGGAGTGTCTTTAGTCAAAAGGGCCAACAAGGTTTTAATAATGAAAGAGAAGCTAGGGATCCACTGCCTACAGAAGGAAGTGAGGCCAATCAATGCATGGACGTCCTTCTGAGTACGGGGCACAGGAGTATCTAAAATGGTCTGAATGTGTGAGTGCACGTCCCTCCTTAGACAGGAGGTGACCTAAATAGGTAACTTGCTGTCTACAAAATTTCAATTTCTTCTGAGAGACTTTGTGATGATGAGAGGCAAGGATTGACAATAATAATAGTGTTCCTTCTTTACACTGTTCAGGGGTATCGGCAGCCAACAAGATGTCATCGACATATTGAATAAGAGCCACCCCTTTCGGCACAGGAAAAGAATCAAGCTGCCTTTTCAATGCCTGGCTATAAATGCTAGGACTCTCTGTCTACCCTTGTGGAGTGCTACAAAATCTGAACGATCTATTATTCAAAGTGAAGCTGAACAAATAACGGCTGTCAGGATGAATAGGTATTGAGAAGAACGTATTTTTCAAATCAATGACACTAAATGTAGTGGCAGTAGGAGGAACCATAGAAAGAAGTGTTGTAATGTCAGAGACTACCGGGTATTGAGGCACCACAATTTTGTTAACCTCCCGCAGATCAATAATGAATCTGTAAATCTTAGAATCAGTGTCTCTTTTCAAAATAGGAAGTATTATATGGGACTTCTTCGACAACCCCTACCGTGATGAAATCCTGAACAATGTGCGTCAATGCTTCTTCGCCTTCCTGAGATATTTTATATTGGGGCAATCGAGGCAATGAAGCACCTTCCTTCACTTGAATATGCACTGGTGGGGTAACCATTTGTCCCACATCGGTATCTGATGCAGCCCACAAAGTACTAGGTAACGATGCCAGAGCAATATCTTCTTTAATGAGACAAGACCTCTCCACCAATGGATAGTTATCATTTAAGATAACACGCACACCCTCTGGAGAACATCGTATTGTAGCACAAAAATATTTGAGCATATCGATACCCACAATATTATCCGGCATGGTAGGGGAGAGCAAAAATGGACATGCTGCAGTGAATTTATCAAGACTAAATGCAGGTGGCTGTGACAGTAAGCTAGATATAGGTGTCCCATCGAATCCTAGCGATGTTATCATTGCGCCAGACAGGGGAGCCCTAGGAATCAATTTTTTAGACAGAGCACTACGCGTAGCCCCTGTATCAACCAGAAACCGATCAGTAGAGCCCAAGACATTTGCATCAACATAAGAACCGTTCTGATCTACTGGGACATCAACCGGTTCCTTACCCCATCCTAGGCACACATAATCAGAATCCCCAAGACCATCAGCCGAATAATCAGACATTTGATATTGATTTAGTCTATCAAAGGTATTAGAATAATTTGGTCCGTGTTCATCTGCCTCAAATCGGGGGCAAGTTCCTATTCCTCCCCTATTTCCTGAATTCCCTGGGCATCCTCTCATACTTCCTCTACCCCGTTGATACTGCTGACCTTGCAAAAGGGGGCACTCAGAACGCCAATATCCAATCTCTTTACAATAACCACATTGATCAGAAGACAAAGTTGATCGAGAAAAAGGGGGTACACCAGGGGTATATACTGCACGTCCGCCTCTACCACCACCTCTGAATGGTGGACCATATACTTGAGCCAACATATCTTACGTCTTTAAGTCTTTTACCTTCTTATTCTCTCTGCCTTTTGCTTCCAATTCCTGATGCTCATAATACTGGGCCATAGTCAAAAGGGAGACTGGGGAAGACGTAGTCCACGAACTCTCACTGGCTTTAAGGTGACTAGCTATTTCTGGCAACATGTTAGCGACAAATTTGTCTACAAACAGATCCTTACCCGTGTCATCTGTCAAGTACTGTCCACTAAAATCATGGAATGTCTCTTAAAATCATGTAAAGAAATCGGAATCTGACTCATCCGCTTTCTGTTTACAAGACGCTAACGTTGTCCAATTTATTTTCTTAGGGGGAATATGAGTTTTCAACTTAGTCACAATAGCTTTGGGAAGATCCAATATCTCCTGTTGTGGCTTCTGCGCAGGCTCTCTAGCCACATCTATTGCTTCTAAATGCTCCCAAGTATCACCATAGGCTACATTATCATCTATTTTCCGAATTGTTCTCCACATATCAGGGGGCAAAATAAGTCCAAAAAACATATTGATATCTGGCAAGGTCATAGTGCAGGAGCTAATGGCGCCTTCCACTTCTTCATAGAAAGTGGTCAGATTTTTCCGCAGGTCGGGCAAAGCAGCTTTAAGAGCCATAACATCTGCTCTATTCCAAGCGGTATAGACCCAATTATAGACAAAATATCCCTTTGCATCATCTGAATCTTTAACAGCACTTGTTCCCGCACCCTTCGGAGGAACATACAGAGGCGCAGCTTCACAAATTGGTTTCACAGTAACTATAGTATCACTAGGGTATTTATCTGTCCCCGTAACTGTTTCTTTTTGCACTGGGGTCTGAACTGTTTGTGCAGTTTTAACTTTACCAGCTGATTTTTGCTCTGATTTTAAACGTAGTGTATCATGTCTTAATTTAACCACTCTCCTAATTAGATCAGGTATATTTGAAAAAAGAAAAGTTCCATCACTTAATTGTTTATAATCAGAATTGATATCAGTGGGCTCTAAGTTTTTAGAAACGTTTCTAAAACCAAGTATTACCTCCCAGGTGAACTTTTCTGCAAAATATAACTGCTCTAAATCCTTCCACTGCTGAACCAGCGCTACAAGGTCTGGGGCAGAAGTAGCCCCACGAGCTTCTTTGCGAGCAGTGGATCTGATAGTGGCTCTTTCATCGACAGTCAAAGTAGAGCGAGTCTGTCGCCCATCTTGCTTATCTATGTCTTTATCATCTGAGGAAACATGTTCTTCTTCAGAAAGATCATCCTCAGGGGCAGAGGGAAATTTATACGGGCGGAGGTCGATCTAACAAAATGGAGTCATCCTGAGGTTTGTTAAGTATGGGATAAATGGGGCGCCTAATAGGGTACTGGCCAGTTACCTCTAAACGACGCTCCCTTTCCTCTTTTTCCTTTATTGCCTTCATCTCTTTATTTTTTAATTCCAATGCTTTTTGATATATCGTTTTTCGCTGTTCTTTTTCTGCTATAGCTTCTTCTTTCCTCACTCTCTCTTGCACTTCTTTCTCCCACATTCGTACACAAGCAAACATATTGTGTCGACTTTTTCTCTTGACTAAACATTGCTCTACATATTGAATCTTCTTCAAGTCAAATGACCCATTCACTGGCCTTTGTAGATCAGGATCCTTCTTCGTATATTTGTTCCACAGTGTTCTATACATTATGGAAGAAATACCGTATTTAATAAACACATGTCTATTTGGAGTCCCCTCTGGGGGAGCCGGCTGACTTCTTTCTATATCCGTTTTGGTACCACTAAGACAGCAACACAGCCTACGGAGTGTGCTGGAAACAGGCATGCTACCAAGTTTTTGTAAAATATTACTTTTCCAAAATATTCAAAAGTGGAGAAAAATCTCCACATTACCTGCCTTTATTTTTTTGCAAAAAATAAATCAAACAAACAAAACCAGAATCTTGGCCAAGCAAACAAGAGTGCTGCTCCTGCGACCTTACCAAACAAGAGTCTCCAACCTCCAACTGCCAATCTCTTGGTCGACCTAATGGTCACTGCAAAAAATTAAGCCAAAGGATACCTCAGTCGGAACCGGCCAACACCTGGAGGGTCAAATTGAAAAAAAACGGAAAAGTCACTTCGGCTGCAAAGACAAGGGCCTCCTCATGCAGGACGTCTCCTCAGTAACATTCCACTCTTCTGTCAAGACCACTCCTTTGGACCCACCTGTTGGCCGGCAACTGTGGAAATGTTCCTTTAAGTGTGCACACAGGTGCAGGGGTCACCCTTCTCTTTCCACGTGTCCATAGACCAACAAAACAGAGATTGGCACTGAAGCTGGAATTCAAATAACAAGTTTATTAATCACTCATGAGTGGGACTACGTCCACACAGCACTCTCAAGTGCTGCCTGAGGTAGTACATTGAAGTCAGAGAACACAGGCCTTATATACAGCTTTTTCTGCACTGGTAAGCATATGGATACAAATAGAAGGTACAGGCCTACACAGGAATAGTTACAGACAAACATGGGCAGATGGGAGATCACTTAGTCAGCAAAGTGGGAGGGGGAGCAGGAGTGCTTACGGCAGCAGTAAATGATTGACAGTTGAGTCTGAGACCAGGTGTTCTGGCAGCTACAAACTCTTAGAATGCATATTGCTTTTAGCTGAGTCAGGAAGTCAACTAAAATAGACAGCACAGGCAGGGAAAAAGACGAGCAGCAGAGGATGGGAGAATTACAAAGCCAACAAAATGGATGCCACAACCAAGATGGCTTCAGCTTATGCTAACAGAAATTATTTCAGATTTCCACATAAGGATGTGCTACCCATGGTTGTTTTCTTGTGTCTTGGGATTTTGAGGCGAGGTGCCACTCTAGAGCGGAGGTTCCTATGATGAATGTGTTTGGAGATTTTTTTCTTGATGAAGAGTAGTCCCATTCTAGTTATCGCTTTGTGGGTGATACAAAGCACCTTGAGCGTGGATCTTCTGGCAACCGGTAACCAATGCAGGGCTTTCAAGCCAGAGGAGATGTGGTCTCGCGGTTTGATACAGAAGAGTAGTCTGGCAGCCGAGTTCTGAATCCGTTGTAGTCTTTTCATAGTCCTTAAAGGTGATCCGTGGTAGAAGCTATTTTCCGTAATCGAGTTTGGACAGAACAAGGGAGATGGTAGCATGGACCTTGCGTGGAAATCCCAAATGGGGGAAGATTAATTGCAGAGTTTTTATAGTAACAAAGCTTGATCTTGGTAGTTTGTCCACTTGGGCGTTCATCGACAGCTTGGTGTCCATGGTCATTGTGAGGTTTCTTACTTCCTTCGATACTTTAGGCGGTGATCCCAATACATCAGGCCAGGTGGCAAGCGGGTCATAATATTTCCAATTGCCACACATGAGTATTTCCATTTTGGAAGCATTCAATTTGAGATGGCTACATGTCATCCATTGTTCCACGGATCTGAGACAAATGAAAATTTGCGAGTTTCAATTCCAGTTGAAGGAGTATTTGCATGTCATCTGCATACTTATAGCACGTGAGGTGAAATTGGTTGATCAGTACCGTTAATGACTTCATGTAGATGTTGAAAAGCATGGGCGAGATGAAAGAGCCTTGAGGGACCCCAGCTGGCGTGATCCAGTCTAAAGCAGTCCCCTCTATGCCAGCTTCGTAGAGTCTTTGTACCAGAGTGTCATGGTCAACCATGTCAAAAGCAGCCAAGAGGTCCAAGAGGAGTAGCGCAGAAACACAGTTGCGGTCAACTGTGGTCTTCAGGTCATCCCAGATGGCAAGGAGGGCAGAATCTGTGCCTTTTCCCGGGTGGAATCCCGTTTGGAAATCTGAAAGTATGGCATTCTCTTCAATGAATTGTGACATCTGGGCGAATGCTGCTCTTTCTATCAGTTTGCCCAGGAAAGGTCCATTTGTAATGGGTCTGTAGTTGTCATGGTTCAACAGGTCCAAGTTTGTTTTCTTCAGTAAAGGACAAATGAATTACTTTTTGAGTTCTTCTGGAAATATTCTAGTAGCTACGGAATTGTTGATGATTCTTCTTACTGGATTGGCAGCAGAGGTTGTTAGAAGAATTGTCTTGAAAGTTTGCAGTGGACATGGGTCAGAAGGGCTGCCAGCAAGCCTGCTTGCTTTGACCAGGTTCACAAATTCATTGTGTGAAATGAGTTGGAAGGAACAGAGAGGTTGGGTTAGAGTATTCTTGGATTGTTGTTTTGTACAAGGATTAATGCTGGTGCTTTATTTCTGTTTTAAGTATGAGTCCAATGTTTCTGGTTTGTCCATGAAATGATTTGCCAGTTTGTCTGTGAAATCTTGAGTGACAGGATGAGTTCCTTCTAGGCAATTTGGTTTAAGAAATTCCTTGAGTATTTTATAGAATTCTTTATTTGCACATTTAGCATTTTTAATTGTGTCTGAAAAGTACCTTTTCTTTGCTTTTTTGATAGCTGACTTGTATAATCTGTTAATTGTCTGTAGGTGAAGTTTGTCTTGTTTGTGTTTTGTTTTGAGCCAGGCACGTTTCAGCTTTCTAATTTGTAGTTTTATGTCTTTTATTTCTGTATTTCTCCAAGGTGCTTGTTTTCGTTTGTCCTGTTGTGTGATTTTGAGTGGTATCAGGATATCAAAAACTTCCTGTAGCCACTCATATAGTTTTTTAACAGAATCTATTGATCCAGATCTGTACTGGATGTTAGTTGTGGTTTTAAGTGTTCCAATTTTGTGCCGGATCCAGAGTCCTGCTGACACCAGAGTCCTGCTGAGCACCCTGGTGAATTGAAACCTTGTGAGTGGCATCCCATCCTCATGTTCCAAAAGAGGGCCTAACGTTCCTTGCACCCGGTGGGCCATAAGGGCTTTCAGATTCCCCAGTGGACAACAGTCATTCCCTGGGGCTCGGTGGAGCAGTATGTGATCTCCCCTGCCCACTTGGTCGGTCTTAGAATAGGTGACGGTATCCACCAAGGAGCCAGTTGGCCATTGAATGTCTGTTCGCTGCAGACAACCACCCCTCATATATTTTATGTTCTTCGCTACCAGCTTGCCCACTCTCAATGCCCCATAAATTGCCAGGGTGAACTTCATTGGATGAACTGCATGCCTTGCCAAGACTGACCATGATATGGGTCAGTTTGGTGGTGTCTATGGGGCACATGGAGTCTTGTCTACACCCCTCTAAGCACTGCCAGCCCTTCAGTGCCCTTTACACCAGCAATAGCCTGTCCCATCTGTGTAACCCAGCATCTTTGTTGCTTGGCATAGAAAACGTGTCTCCCTTCCCCTCTCAGATACCCCAGGAATGAGATTACTGACTCAGGTGAAAACCATGCCCCCCACCCCTTTTGCTTCCTGAAACCTGCGATATGAGCAATTTCCCCCCTCATAGGCACACCTTGTCCTGGAACTAAACTGGCCACCACGAGGTCCGATAGACTGGGACACCAAGCTGCCACAGTTCCTCTGGGAATGGTGAGGGGATCTCCGCTGCTTCTGGGTGGCGATACCGTAAAGCTTGCATCTTAAAACTAGATAAAGCATCCGCTGCATTGTTAAAACACCAGGCATGTTTTGCTCTAAAGTCATCATTTAGTCTCAAGGATAGCGGTGTGATTTCTTTCAATAATCGCAAGATCACTTTGAACTTGGCAGCTTGTTGGCTAATGTGCTCCACCACTGTCAAGTTATCCAACCAGAATACCACTGATTAATTGAAGAACTGTTCTGGCTATATCGTGAGGGCCACTAAAATGGGAAAGAGCTCAAGGTAAACAATTTTTGCAACCAGTCCAGATTCTACCCAGTCTCCTGTTCATCGCTGTGCGCACCAAGCTATCCCTAAAATGGCCCCAAAACCTGTGCTGCCTGCAGCATCTCTAAACAGACCTAACTGCTTATTGGTTTTGGCAGGGCTTGGCCATACCACCGTCCCATTAGAGTCCTTCAAAAATGCTTCCCATATTCTCATGTCCTGGCGGACCTCACTTGTCAACCTAGTATGATGGTGCTTCAACTTCAGACCAGACATGCCCTGGGCTACAGACCCGGAAATGGGTGGCCCATGGGTATAGTGAGGAGTGCAAACTTCAACTGCCCCACTACCACCGGTAACTGATGCAGCGTCACCTTTGGGGCCTTTATGAATTCTTCCAACGCCTTTGTGAAAGTCCTGCCCTGGAATCCAATTCTATCCCCTGGAATTCCATTGTGGTTGCCGGTCCACAGTTCTTTGCTTGTGCAAGTGGTACTCCAAATGCACCCATCAATTCCAGGAAGCACCGCAAAGCCCTTCCACATTTTTCTGTTCCAGTAGTGCCTAAAAATAAGAAGTCATCCAAATAAGGAAGTGCCCAATGGTGTCCTGATCTCCTTCTAAATACACACTCGAAGAAGGTGCTAAACCTCTCAAAGTAAGCACAGGAGACTGAACAGCCCATGGACATACATTTGTCAAAGTGGAAGGCACCCTCAAAATGGAAACCCAATCAATGAAGGTCCTTGGGGTGCACTGGAAGCAGCCGAAAAGCAGATTCTATAACTGCTTTTGCCAGCAAGGTCCCAGGTCCCAGCTCCGGGAGCATTGCAATTGCCTGATCGAGTGAGGCGTACTTAACTGAGCACAGTGTCCCATCGATAGCCTCATTGACTGACTGTCCCCTAGGTGCTGAAAGTTGTGTATCAGACCGTACTCCCCCAGGTCTTTTTTGGGTACTATCCCCGAAGGGGAACACATAAAATTCTCAAAGGGATGGGTATCAAAAGGCCCTGTTAGTCTTCCTAAGTTTTTCTCTTTTATAATCTTGTTTCTGGCAATGCTAGAATTAGCGCTTAATGACTGCTGGTTTCTGCAATAGGCCACGCCCACACAACACTCATCTGGAATCCGGAAGTTGTTCTTAAATCCCTCATATAAAGACTGTGCTGCCGTTGTGTTTCTATAGAAGTTCAACCATGACACCATTGCTTGCCAGTTAACCAGGGAGGGGGCCTTGACTAATAACAGGTGTTCACTCATGCTTTTTGGGGCCACTATCCTTTGTCTTTTTGAAACACTTGGACTCGGGAGTGAGGGTAGGAGCAGAAAGAACAACAGTGTTTAAACTTGCACGTCCCAAGGGCTCTGGAGCAAGTCCTTTTATTGAAGTCCCAACATACCCCTTTTCTTACCCCACCCCCTGAATTACTGTTTTCCCCAGAGCCCAACCGAAAGGGCTGGCTTGGGGCAGCCACTGGCCTCTGTGGATTCTTTTATCGCAACCATGCGTTCACATCTATCTGATCCCTCCCTAAAGTGGGTCTAGTGACCTTAATATGCATGAACTCCTCGTCATAGTCCCTCTAGGCAGTGCCTCCAGGCTGGGTCTAAACTGGGGTGGCATGGTGAGCAAAAGAATAATAGATTTAACCCAGATATCTTCACTGGGGGGTGAATATTTGATTTGCTCTGTATTCTGCCCATCATTTGTGTGTCTTTTGCTTTCTCACCCTAAGTATGCCGGGTCTGCCCAGATGTGGGTCCCGGGCTCACTGTGCCACTGGATTCAAGCTGGCCTGGCAGATGAGGGGTGATGCCCCGAAACCAGTCCCGGAATGCTTGTTTCCTGTCCATGGAGGACCTGGCTTGACAGTTCGGGCTGGACTATTCCCATGAGGCACAGAGTCAAAACTGATCTGCATGTGGCTGGGTCTAAACTGGGGTGGCATGGTGAGCAAAATAACAATGGATTTAACCCAGATCTCTTGATTGCGGGTGAATGTTTGATTCGCTCTGCATTCCGTCCATCATCTGTGTGTCTTTTGCTTTCTCTCCCTAAGTGCGCCGGGTATGCCCAGACGAGGGTCCCGGGCTCACTGTGCCACTGGATTCAAGCTAGCCTGGCTGATGTCCATCATCTGTGTGTCTTTTCCAAACTCATCATGGGCACAAGCTATTCTATTTTGGTAGCACACCAACTGTACCCCCAGAGTTGAAAACCTCTCTGCTAAGATTGCCTGGAAAATTGAGAAATATCTGACCCAATTTATAATGGTCTCTTCAACCCTCTTTTTGTACTGCCAATGCCTGCACTTCCTGGAATGTGAGCATTCCTTGTACCATTTGCTCTCTTTTCTTTCAGGCATATCTACAATCAACTCACATATATCTACATAAGCTCCTTTCCAGATCTTCTCCTTAATATCTGGATACTCGTGCCCGCCCAACTGACCCGGTTCTGATCACACGTCTCCCAAACCCAAGCTTGGCAATGGCCGCAACATACCTGTAGGTGTAGCTTCCTTGAGGGGAAATAGGGGCCCGGCTTCTGCCAGTACTGTTTGCACCCCACTGCCTGTTTGCGAGGTACCTGCTACTACTAACCCCTGCACTGCTGACACACACATCACTACTGCCTGTCCTTTCATACCCAAGCCATCCACATGTGCCCCCAACTTCTTGGGCCATTCCACATGGTCACTCTCCGCTATCCCTGCCAATGCACCTCCCAATAACGATGTCGGCCACATGCCTACCTTTGAAAGCCAAGGCAACACACCATCTAAGTTTGCCACCAACTCCAGCTGACCTGCGGTGCCCGCTGGCGCTGCCGCATTGGCCATATAGCTATTACCAGTCTGTCCACTGCTACTGTTTGCTGGTGACACTGCCCCTGTATGGGCACTGTCCTGCCCTTCGGCACCATTTACATCTCGAACCCTGGGCTTAGCTGGCATAGCGGGACTACACAGAAGTCCACGGAGTTGGAAACAAACTCCGTGGAACTCCGCTCCGCCACCCGCCTCCACTCCAGCGAGTGCGCACATGCGCAGTTTTCGCAAGGATTACCCAGAGACGGTGAGGAAGAGGAGGAGGGAAGCCCGTGGACGCCGCAGTACAGGTAAGTGTTTTTTGTTTTAGTTTTCATTAATGTCTAATTAATTGTTACTGGGGGGTGGAGGTGGCGGCCGTCCAACTCCACTCTGCTGTGGAGTGTGCGGAATTTGCCTACTCGGCATTCTCCGCGGAACGCGGGGTGGGCAAATCTCCGCACACTCCGCGGGCGGATCGGAGTTCTCCGCCTGCACCTAACCATCTCCACAGAAGGGCTGCCCTGCCCTTCGCTTATATCACCCACCGGTGCAACCTCAGGGGTGGCAAACAGCCCTTAACCCCGTTTGCCATGTGTCCCCTGCCCTCTTACGTACTTCCTTACTTGGGAGAACACTGCGTGAGCAGCAACCCCTGGCCTCCAAGGCCCATCCACGGGCACTGAAGGCTCTGACTGCAAGAGACCCAACCTTTCATCCATCACCTCCATCCTAAGCATCATCTCCTCCATTCTACTAGCAGGTCATGCCCTCTTGGCACCCTTCCTTGGTCCCCCAAGCATGTTATATACGGTGCTCCCGGTGGAAAACGTTGCCCCACTAGAAGTTTACATGTGCAATGTAACTATCGGCTTTGGTGATAACACAGCCTTTACAAATACCAGCACCTAGCTTGTCCTAAAAGCACTTTTTAAAAGTGCTCCACTTCACTGGCCACAACAGAACCCCTGCACAACAACCCTTTCCAAGAGCGCTTACAGCGCTCCACAAATCAAGCCACAAGCGCTCCAGCACTACCCAGCCTGACCAGAAGGCCTAGTGCTAAAACCAGTCCAAGCGCTAACTAACTCAAAGTCCTTTGTCAACAGTAATACACTGCACAAGTGCTACAAATGCAAAAACAGCTGCTTGAAACTTGCACCACCACACTTCCCCTTTACCTTTTGTGGCCCCCTCGCACCATCCAGAGCTCCCACCCAAAGCCCACTAAACCATCAAGGACTTCCGGGTCGGGAGAGAAAAGCTCTCTAGCCCGTGCAGCTTCTGGCAGGTCTATGGTCTGTGAGGCGGCCCACTAAGAGAGAGTGGTTGTTGCGGGAGGGTAGGTGTCCCAAAGTGAAGTGATTGCGTCCTCTTCAGACGTGAGCAGGAACCAAAAGATCTGCTTGCTGCTATGAGGCCCTTTAAATAGGGGTGGGATTTAGCCGCGCTGCCCCAGAAGCACTTTACTGCTTCCGGGTCAGCACCCGACCTGGCCCAATCCCTGCCTACCTTATCATTGGGAGCTGTGGCAACTACGCCCCAGTACCGTGTCTGCCCCCGGCTCTCCCCCATATTGTCGGCTCTCCCGAGGAAAAAGCCTCCGTTAGAGATGCTCTCCTAGTAATCTTACACCTGTATCATTTACTCTTGTTCCTTGCGCTGCTGCTTCACAGCTAGACTTGCACGTCAGCAGTACCCACATGTACAGATACATACACACTCATGACTGCATTACAACTCTTCTGAGGTGAATATTGCCGTGAATCCACTTACCTGGATTCCATGTTGCATTATCTAAGTCACACCACACTCAACAAATGTGTAGACTCTTGGCACGTAGAGAATTTGCAACCTTTCCATGTCAGGGTAGTCCATAAAAGATCCTTTTTAGATCTCGCCTAGGCAGCGCGCACGCACTGCATAGGAGGACCTTTAGCCTTCGCTTTGGTCATTTTTAAGCACACACTCGTGCTTGTGGCGGCATCCACCTTGCGGGAGCGTGCAAGGGCGCGCCACAAGCATGAGTGCAGTGCTTGAAAATGAGCAGACTGCGTGCGCACGCACGCAGCACTCCCGGGCTCTCTCTCTCTCTCGCTCTCTCTCTCCTCTCGCTTTCTCTCTCTCTGTCTCTCCCGCTCTCTCTTTCTCTCTCTAGCTCTCTCTCGCATGACTGCACATTGATTTTTATGGGAAGATGAAGATGATGATCTGGTACGAGTTTGTTGGTAGAATTTGAGAAGAAACAAGTGAAACTACACAAATACTGTGCTCGGCACCCCCAACCTAATCGGAATCATTGATCGTTTCACATGCACTAGAAAAGCATATATTGACTGCATGTCAACTCGCACAGTGCATTTCTTCCCTTTTGCGGGGCTAACTTACAATAAACGCATACACTTTTGCCCATTGGTTGCTCGCCGTTCCTTGCAGCTGTCCTTTAACTTGTCAATCTCATTAAGAGGCACCTCTGCCTGATCAG
Organism: Triturus cristatus; assembly: GCF_964204655.1. NCBI lineage: Eukaryota > Metazoa > Chordata > Amphibia > Caudata > Salamandridae > Triturus > Triturus cristatus. The sequence continues at coordinate 15,310,025 of NC_140592.1, read as the reverse complement.
AAGGCGTTTCATTAGATCTGAAAATAAGTAGCTTCTTCCCACCTTGCAGAGTCTTGCCCACTGTTTATTTGCTTGGGGTTCATTAATAACCACCGCACTACACATGCTATTGACTCGTTTTGTGCCAATGCAGGGTTGCCACTTAGTTTTCCAGCATTCAGGTATTATCATTTCATTACATTGCCTCCATAACAAAGCTTCATATCTCTTGTAATGGAGATTTCCTTATCGTGTAAGGACCGATGGGGTAGATTTTCAAGAGCCATTTAAAACTCTTGACCAAGCGCTACCTTGTTTTTGTAAGTCTCCTGGTTAGAAGTGCAACCTCGTTCTATTTTACATTTCCGCATTTGGATAGCCCACATTTAATTAAAATGGAACACTGTTGCTTTGAAAAGTCGGCAAAAGTAAATTTGCATTTCATACTCCCTTTTAACATTAACAGTTCACGCTATCCCATGTGCACACAAATACAATTTTTGCAGCTAATAATGTAAAGCAAGTTTTAGAGCGCTGCGCACTATGAAAAGCATTTTATTGCAGGAGGTCCCGTTTCAAAGGGGCAGCTGTATAAACCCTTAGACACAATAATCGCGTACAAGCTTTAAGCCAGTCCTTTGTCACTGGTGTATTGGCATCATTCAATGTTACTGAGTGGGTTAAAGGAAGCTCTAGTGAGCTGGGGATCTGTTGCCCTTGAGTGGACTCCATTGGTGGTTTCATTGCTCCTCCAATGCACTGATTCTCGGTCTCTCCTGTATCAGCGACATAGAATTCTACCCTAGCAGTTTAACAACTGGTGAGTCCTGTGTTACATAATAATGAAACAAGAGAGCTGCCCCTAAATTACAAAGCTGAGGGGGCAAACCACTGAGCCATTACAATGTCGCACCCAAACTGGGAGCACCTAAAGAACAAGCATTGGCATACCCAATAGGCCTCGCCTTTGGGACCTTATAAGTGTTTAGTTATCCAGCACAATATCCTTGGTGCAACAACATCAAGTGTTGCATGGCTAAACACTTATAAGGTCCCAAAGGCGAGACATATTGGCTATACCAATGCTTATTTAAGTCTTGCCTACCAGCCAGTGTAAACTGTCCGATTGAGAAATACTTATTGTGGGATTAACAAGATTACAGTGGGTTTATGGCTGGCCCATTGCTTACGGTTGGTTGGCTTTATTGTCACTCATTTGTTTACTTCTTATTCACTGGCTTGCCTTTCTGTTCTTCTGTTTGTCCCTCCCATGGAGCTTAGCCTCTTTACCATCGTTTTGATGAGATGGTTTGTGTAGAATATGGGGGGGGCAGGCCTAATGGGGGGTAGGCGCCACAAACAATAAGGGACACAGCAGTCAGGGTTACTGGTGTGGGCCAAAGACCACGAGCGGTCTTGCGCCCGTTTATTTATGCCTTCGGGCGTGCCCGCCCTCCGGGTGCGTGGATGCGTGTCCTGCGTAGCGGAACGGGCCGGATGGCTCCGTTACCACATCCCTCCAATCTTTCAGATATAGAGATCACTCGCTACGGAACAGTTCGGCTCTTGCGCACACCACGCAAAGTCCCTCAGTCTCTGATTAGGGGCCGGATTCGGCCGGAGGCCATACTGCTGGCTCCGGGGGACGTCTCCTCGTCCGGTCCCGCAGGTTCCATTTATACTGGGTACCCCCGCACCTTCGGAGGACCCGTTCTCCCGTTCTTCCACGCCAGACGGTGGGGGCGTGCTCCGCTGTGGGCTCGCCTGTCCTCCTGGTGAGCTACCCTCTTCTCCGGCCTCCAGTTCCTCCTCCTGCGGGTCAGTCTCTGGTGGGGCCGTGGTGACCTGCTTGAACCAGGATGTGTTTCGGGTCACTGCCCGTGTTCCTCTCTGGACCGACACCATGGTGCCATGCACCCTGACTACCTCCCACACCTCCGGTTCAAACGGGGTGCGATACTTCCAGTTTGGATAACGGTCCTTCATGATGACCTTGTCCCCCACCTGGAGACTCCTCGCCTGGGCCCTCCTAGCCCGACTGGCGTTCTCGTTGGAGGTCCGCCTTCTGTCTTGAGCCGCACCTTGGTCCAGCGGTCGAGGCTGCCACACCTGACTCGCCGGGATGTTGTCTCTGGGGGCCTTCCTGAATAAGAGGTGCGCAGGCGCGCACCGCGTGGTACAGTGGGGTGTCCGGCGGTACGCGCTGAGAAACTGTGAGAGGTATTGATCCGCATCTTCTCCTTGGTCCACTCCTATCCTCAGCGCCCGGTTCATCGTGCGCATAAACCGTTCTACCTCTCCGTTGGCCTGGGGCCATTGCGGGGTGATCTTCCTGTGCCGGACTCCTCGGGCTGCCAGGTATTCTTGGAACTCTCTTCCCTGAAAAGGCGGCCCATTGTCCTACCGGACTTCCTCAGGCAGGCCCATCATGGCGAATATGCGGTCCAGCGCCGCTCTCACCTGGCTGAACGCTGTGGAGGATACCACTTCCACCACCGGGAATTTGGAGTGCGAATCCACTACCACCAAGGTGTGTCGCCCATCTGGGAAAGATCCAAAGTCCACACACAGCTTGGACCAGGGTTCTAGACACGGGTCTTCCTTGATCACCGGATGTGGTGCCGGCTCGCCCCCGGTGATGTTGCACGAGTGACAGTTGCGGACGACTTCCTCAACCATGGTATCCATCCGAGGGAACCATACTTTGCTCCGTAGCCTGGCCTTGGTCTTGGAGACGCCTTGATGCCCTTGGTGAGCCAAGCGAACCACCTCTCCTTGGAGACTCCTCGGAATGACGAGTGAGGCCCCTCTCATGACCACTCCCTGTGGCCCCTCGCTGAGCTCACTCTGCGCCTTCCACACCTGTTGCCGAAAAACTCTCTCTTCTTCAGTGAGGGCTTGCACCCCATCCAGGAAGTTCCGCCAATTGCGGTTCACCAACGTGCGCTTCACCTTGACGAGGCACTCGTCCAACTCCGTGGCTTTGCCAATGTCCTCCAGCGTGAGTGCCACCGGGCACGCCGCTTGTGACACCATCCGGACGAACTCTTCCGTGCAGCTCGCATCTGACGGATCGGGACCCGATTGGGCTGGCCCCGGGTGTCTTGACAGAAAGTCCGCCGGGTTATTGGCCCCGGGTCGGAAGACAACCTCGAACCTGTAGGCTTGCAGCTGGACTGCCCATCTCTTGATCCGCGGTGGGCCCAGTCGTGCAGTGCCAGCGAAGAGCGGGACAAGGGGCTTGTGGTCGGTGACCACCCGGAAGTCGTGACCATACAGGTAGAGATGAAAATGCTGGCAGGCCCACTTGATGGCCAGCGCCTCTCGCTCGATTTGCGCATACCGCATTTCGGTGGCCGTCAGGGCCCTGCTGGCATATGCGGTGGGGACCCACTCCCGCGCTTCCGTCTCCTGCATCAGGACTGCACCCAGCCCGACGGGGCTCGCGTCCACCACCACCTCTGTTCGCCTTTGTGGTCTGAAATACGCCATGACCTTGTCGTCGATGAGCGCGTCCTTGACCGCCTGGAATGCTAGATCTTCCTTCGCTGCCCAGGTCCAGGGCTGGCCGCTCTTTGTGAGGAGCCGGAGCGGCTCCGACAAGGACGCGAGATTGGGGATAAAGCGTCCACAGTATGTTGCCATCCCTAGAAAACTCCTGACCTTGGTGGCGGACGTGGGCCTCGGGGCTGCTCGGATCGCTTCCGCCTTCTTCGGATCGACTCTCAAACCTTCCCTGGAGAAGACGTAACCAAAGAACTCGACCGACTCCTGGTAGAAGGAGCACTTGGCCTCGTGCAGGGTGAGGCCACTGTCCTCCAGCCGCTGCAGCGTGTCTCGAAGATGCCGATGATGCTCTTCCAAAGTCTTCGAGAATACCAATATATCGTCGCTCAAGTTGATGACTCCCTGGAGTCCAGAGAGAGTTTCCCGTATGGCATTTTGGAACACCTCCGCAGCTGACGAGATCCCGAAACTCAGCCGCTTGTATCTCCGTAGACCAACGTGGGTGGAGAAAGTGGTGATGTTGCGGCTGTCCGGGTGGAGTTCTAGCTGATGGTATCCTGCGTTGAGATCCAGTTTTGTGAACCACTGTGCGCCGTTGAGGTCGGCCACAATATCGTCCATGGTGGGTGTGAGGTGTCTTTCGCGTTTCACTGCCTTGTTCGGGAGGCGCATGTCGACGCACAAGCGGATGGCGCCTGGCTGCTTGGGTTTGGGCGCCACAACTAGGGGGGACACCCACGGGGTGGGGCCCGATACCTTTTCGATCACCCCCAGGTCCTCCAACTTCTTCAACTCCTCCTCCACTCGTGGTCTCAGGAGGAATGGTATTCTCCGGTGCCGGAGCGCCATGGGCCGGACCGTAGGGTCCACGTGCAGTTTGAACTGTTTCCCCCGCAGGCATCCTAGACCTCGGAACAGCATGGGAAAGTCCTTCAACATCTCCCTGGCGTGCAGGTCATGCACCTGGTTCGCGAAGAACACCAGCGCCAGATCTTCGGCGGTGTGACAGCTCAGCAGGGTGCCCCGCTTTCCTTCCGCCACGTGGAACGTCGTGGCCAATTTCCTGCCGTCACTAACGACTTCAACTTCGATCACCCCTCGCAGGGACAGTGGCTTGTCACTGTCATATGTGAAGATTTGGGCCTTGGAGGGTCGCAGGGGTGGTCGTGGCGACAGTCTCTCATACTGGCAGCTATCCATTACGTTCACCGACGCCCCAGTGTCGATGAGAGCGCTCACCGGAGACCCGGCCACCGTGATGTCACACATGGGCGGCGGCCTGCGCCTCGCGCCTTCCCTGCCAACAAACGAGACGAAGAACACTTCGTCATCCTACGCCTCACCCTCGAATTCCATCTTGGTGTTGTCTCTCTGGGCGGTGGATTCTTCCAACGTCAGTTGGCGCACACTCACCGCTGCACCTCGCGTGTCCCCAGCACTGCTGCGCACTCTTCCGCCTCTGCAGACCTTCGCGAAATGGTTCGCCCGTCCACACTTCAGACACGTCTGTCCTCTCGTGATGCACCTTCCACCAGGTGGGTGATCTAGGCCGCAGTTGCCGCAGGCGTCCCTCTGGGGAGCCCTCGTGGCTCCGCGCTGTTGGGTTGGTCGCCTCTGCAGTACGTCCACTCTCTCCTCCTTGACTGCAGGCGCTTTCGGGGCCGCAGCCGGCCGGTTGAGGGCTGCTTCCATCGCGTCCGCGCGTGCATTGGATAGCTCGTGGGACCGGCCCAGGATCAAGATCTCATCCAGGGAGATGCCTGGCTGCCGTAGGATGAGGCGCCGCAGTGGGACCGACCGGCAACCCTGGATAAGCTGCGCCCGAATCTCTGCTCTCTGGTCCGGTAGCTTGCATGATAGCGAGAGTTTACGAAGGCGGGCATAGAAGACGTTGATGGTTTCCGTTTCTTCTTGTCGCGCCTGGCGGAGCTTGAACCACTCGAAGTCGGGGTTAGTCTGGGGGTCAAAATGGCGATTTAGGGCCCTTATGGCACCTGCATAGTCGTTGGCGTTCCCTCTGTCTGGTAGGGTCTCAAAGAGGTCGTACAGCTCTTCGCCACCGTAGCACATGAGGAGAGACCTCTTGACTGTTTCATCCGTCTCCCGCACCCCGACAAAGTAGTGCTCCAACCGTCCGATCCATGAGCGCCATCGCACTGCCACCGTAGAGGGGTCCGAAAGCTCGCTAAACGGGGGCAGCGGGGCCACCGCGCTATGTCCAGGCGCGGCGGGCGCTGGCTGCGCGGCCCGCTGCTGTGGCGGTTGTGTGGTGCCTCCTCCGCTAGTGGTGGGGGTGGTCATGCTTGCTGCGCCTCTCCGTCACCACCCTCCTCTCTGGCCGTGGCTGCAGGTCCGCTCTCCGGGTGAGACCACTGTCTCTCTCCTCCCCCGCTTGGGATGAGTGTAGCTGCCTGGCTGGCGCTGCGCGCAGGCGAGACCACTGGCTGCTTCCTTCAATGCAGCTTCAGCTTCCAGGCAGGCACAGCCGAGGACGCCCCTGCAGCTCTCCTCCCTCGCGCACACGTTCTCAGTGCAGGTGGGGGCCTTGCACAGCAGACCATCGAAGGGCACTCCCCACCCCACCCAGACACAGCCCGGGCTCGCGAGGGTCGATTTCCCCCTCAGGGGCGAGCTTACCGGCAGTGGGCGGGCCGACGATCCTCCCCCAGGGCTCCGGAGCTTCACGAGCGGCCCAGACAGCCAGCGCGAGGGCGCGCGTGCAGAAGCGCGGACTGCTCCGCCTCCGCGGACTGCCCGGAACGCCGCCAGCAGGTTCGCCTCACAGCAGGTACTCGGGAGGGGCGATGCGCGGGTGGGCTCCGCTCTCGTCGCCAATGTAGAATATGGGGGGGGCAGGCCTAATGGGGGGTAGGCGCGGATGCGTGTCCTGCGTAGCGGAACGGGCCGGATGGCTCCGTTACCACAGTTTGTATCCTTCCACTGCTCACATTGAGAGAACTTATTTTTCTTTTCTTTTTCTTTCACTATACCATGAGATAGCTTGTATTGTCTGTACCTGGTGTGCTGCTTCCTTGCTCCAAACACCTGTGACCCCTGGACCTGCTCCATTTTGTTCTCTCTCTCTTCTGTGCTGCTGTCTCTCATGTCCTTGTCCCTCACTCTCCCAGCGTTCCATGTTACTCTCCCTCCCTAGTGTGCTTGTCTCTCTCCCCTACGCATCTCCCTGCCCCATATCGCTCGCTCTCTCCTAAACTGCTTTGCCTTACTTCTCCCAATTATATTTTATTTTATCCCCTTACCTCTGTTGCTTCCTTCCATCCTCCCCTTTGTTGCTCCACTAGTGACCACACCGTCATCCGCTCCACTCAACACGTATGCACAGACATCACCCAAGGATTACACTGACACATTAGTTATGGGTGAAGAACTGCTGCAGGTTTATTTCATACAACATAAGTATGACGATAGAGTGGGTTATCTTACGGGCGATCCAGGGCAAGCAGCCCCTCGCTGCTCCGCCCGCCTTGCGAGCCGGCACGCACGGTGGGTCGAGGCCCGGCAGTGCGGCATATTATTTTCGGATCCTCCTTAGGATCACGTGATCTGTCTCATACTCCCGCCCCTTTTAACAGGGGCGGAGCGTGTTATGGCACACCCCCGGTTGGTTAGGCCCCCCAACCGCCCGAAGGACTAACGGGGCGCCGTCGCGGTCTTCCCAGAACCTCCTTCGGCTCACGGACCTTGGCTCGGGCACCCTTACTGTGCCGGACAGGGGTACCCTTACTGTACCGCCTGTCGCAGAGGTACCCTTACTGTACCCTTCTGCCTGCAGATCGCCCTGTAACTCCGCCACAGCTCTGGGGAGGCTCCCGTCGCTGCCAGAGCCCCCCCTTCCTCCCTTCGCTGTTATAGGTGCCCTGCCCCTGGAAGCTAGCTTTTAGTGTGCCAACTTCGATCCTGTTCTGAAACCCGTAAATAACAGCAATAATTTGCTGCTTTACTCAGAAACCCTGGGCATACTGACAAAGGAGATTTCTACAAAGGCGAATTGACGCAAGGATGTCTTTTGGCCCCACGGCTGTTCAGCTTATACGTGAATGCTGTTCCTGACTTTCTTTGCGATGCGACTGCAGATCTTCCTAACGTAATTGTGTGAAGATCCAAGACCTACATTGAAGAGGCAGAGCTGAACCAGGCTTTTTTTTTTTTTTTTTTTTTTAAATTCTTCAATCCATCTGTACCCTTCATTCCTTGAACATAATATATAAATAATGGAAGGATATCTACTCTGCAGGTAAGGTGGGTGTATTTTCGGAAAACAGGGTTTCTTTCCTAGCACGAAGAAGGTTTCATTTTCCACTTTGTCTAAAAAAGGTGATGTATTGATAGTGTTTCTGGTTCCCGCAATGCAGCTGCCTCGGGGGTTTGCATGATTTCTAGGCAGGGCAAATTATTTAAAGCCGACTGGTACAGATGAGAATGTAACGCTGAAGGAGACATATCTTTCAGCCTCTCACACCCAGCACACGGGAAACATACGCTCACTTTCCCTGGCTGCTTCAAGTCACTGCCCCTGAATGGGTAATGCCACAAACTTAGCTAGTGACGGCATTATTGGCAAGTGATTCGTTGAGACAATCTCGCCTCCCTACAGCATGCTAATACACATCAATTAAACAGATAAAACTGCTAACTCTGCCGTATTACCTTTTTGGCCATAAACCTTACTTTTTCTTCCTTTCACGTTGTATTATTATCCTATTGTTTACTTTCAATGACCAATCTCAGCAACATCTCCTTGGATTGGCCTCCCCACTGCCAATAATGAACCAGCATTCTGGGGATATCTTAACTACCCAATAATACAGGTTTTATTAAATATTCTTGCAAGTGAAGTTACATTAACTTAGATGATGGAGTCTTATTCTAGCCTTGTTCATCAATAGTTCAAATAAAATCGAACTAAGTTAAATATTATTGAAATATTTCGGTTCATTCCTACTTTTAATTCCTTAAAATTGAAGCTTCTTTCGCGGCCAGGAGCACACAGGAAGCAGAGGGCGAACTGCAAGGGCGGGAGGCATAAATAGGGCCTGGCCCCGCCCAGCCCAGTGGCCCACCTCCCCCAGCACTGCCCATTGGGGGCCTCCCCTCCCCACAGGTGCCGCCTCAGGGAGCGATGGACCGAGGGGGGGGCTCCGACGGGCGGCCACTAGAGGGCTGCCCTGCTGATGTCCCCCTGCGTGGGACGCAGGCAGCGGCATACTCCTCGTCGTGGACATTTTCAAATTGTTTTTGCACTTTTATGGAGGACTTGACAGCAGCTGCCATTTGATGGCAGACGCTCTTCTACATCAAAAGCTTATCCAAGTGGTGTCTGCCATCTTAGATCGGGCAATCAAAAAATGAAAATGGCAGCCACGTCCTTCTGTAGGGGTGCTAACAGAATGAGGCAACTGTCAACAGCGGACGGCGCAGTTCAATTTTTCCGGTTCGTTTTTTTTAGCAATGCTGGACAGCATCAGCAAACAGCATTGGCAAAAAGCACAGGTAATAAAAGGCGAGACTTTTTGGTTCATGTTTACAAAGAGCCCGTACAAGGGAATAGAGGGAAACGTTTAATTGATTTTCCTCTCAGTTTTTTTTGTTTTTCGTGCTAAAAGTCGATTCGACTAGACCAACGAGCCCCTTAAAAAACCTGTAGTAACACAACAAACTTGGGGCATATTAACAAGCCAGGCGATAAAATTATCGCCGCTTTAGCGGCAGAAAACTGCCGCTAAAACGGCGATAATGGGCTTGATAATATACTCTATGAAATTCCAATTGAACCCCATGTTAGACGTCCTTCACATCTAACATGGGTTTCAATTGGAATTCCATAGAGCATATTATCAAGCCCATTATCGCCGTTTTAGCGGCAGTTGTCTGCCGCTAATGCGGCGATAATTTTATCGCCTGGCTTGATAATATGCCCCATAGCTCATTATATTTCACCTCTCAGCCCATAAGAACACAGCATCTCCTGATGTGCTCATATATGTATCTTTTAAAATACATTTAAAATGCAAATTTGATATTTTTGGATGCTTTCTACAAAACTTAAAATAAAGCCCGTCTCTTCTCTGGTGCCCACCCTCCACTCACCTGAATAATTGTGAACAAAAAGAAATAAAATGAAGTACTTTACCAGGAGTCCTCCTAGCACTCTGTGCTCAATAGATTTCAATTTATTCAAACTAGTGTTTTTGTGCGTGTAAAATGCATGTTGGCGCCGTGGTGGGTACCACAATGGCGACGAGGCCTCCCACTTGGCGATGCCAGTTTTGCTTTGTCTTTGATTTGTTTTCTTGAGCTTCTAATTTGAAGAAAACCCAGATGCGGCTTAGTAAATAATGAGAGCATTATCTATAATCAGACACCTGTCAGTGCCATCAGGGCTGGCAGTGCGCGCGCGGGGCGCCCTCCTGCGCCAGGCCCTGGCATGGGTACAAAGCTGGCCCTAATCCTCACACTTAACCCTTCGAGAGAAGCTACTCAAACATGCTTCCAAGCCGCCAATGAACATGAATCCAAAGGAAGTAATGAGGGCACATTTACTGCCTGCAGCTGGCACGCGCTGCGCTGCCAGAGTACAGGAAGGAGCCATCTTTGGAGACTGAGGCACTCTGCATCAACTGGATATGTACCAGGCTAATATGGAACGTTCAAACCTTAAACATTAGGGAACTGGGCCAAAAAACTGTGTTAAATAAGAAACTTTGGGGTATGTTCTCAAGAACGTGTGATAACCATCGCAAAAGTAACTTAACACAACTCTCAACATTGCAGTCCATCGTGGGAAAATTACGCCCTGTTAACTAAGTATTCACAACACAGCGGCACCATGCGATATTCACCAGATAACGCGCCAAATGGCAGCGTTAAAATCAATGCCACCCCGCAAAAATGCGAAACACGAACGCAAAGAAAGCTGCAATGAGACCAATCGCGATACAAAAAGCTGCAAAAACCAGCCACAGGCCTGCAAATCCCACGCGTCTTGCTGGAAAATGCACCATAAAAGCAGAGTTAAAAAACAGTGAGATGATAACGTACGAGCACAACCCCACAGCTATGACGCAGAACAAATGACCATTGTCCAAATCAGATAAGCATTTCCCCACAAACAGCCGCAAGGTACATGGACATACATCCTGCACCAATGCCGAAACACACATGGAACACTGTGAAACCGCATCACCTCTTCACATTGCAGAGGGACGAACAACACCCCCTGCACCCAAACGTGCCATGTCCATGACCAAACAATAATGAAAGCATGGACCAATGCAGGGGCAGTGAATCCCCCTACGTACATGTCACTCTTGTCATGGGACTTGCGTCACAGGGTGCATCCCTGTAACATGGCGGCACATATCAGAACCCAAAAGAATCCCTGTTGACACCAGTAGGCCACAAATGAAAGCCAAAATGGAATGAATTGGGACCCATGTGAAACGCCGAAGAGTGGGACACCGTAACAACTGTTGACACACAGAACTGACAGTTCGAATACGTGACACCCCAAATAGCCTCACTGCCCAGAGGTGACACACCCACCATCCGGCAACAAATTACAAAATTGTCAGCAGATGATGTCGCACCCACACTCGTCTGAGTGAAGTGCCTGTACAGATGAGTGACATGCACGCAGGGAATGTGTATTGGAATGCATTTATTAGCACATGCTGTGCCTGTGGTCAGTCAATGCACTGTCCCATTACTGCCAAGGACCGTCACAATGTGACATCAACGAGAGAAGAAATTGTCAATGATGTAGTCCCTGCGGGCAATTCCTGCGCAGCTGCAGTGGGGTGTGGTCCACCTGCCTCATCTCCATCATCATCTTCCGGTGCATCTGGCACTCGTATCCATGGGGAATTGCTGCGTGCACATATGTTGTGCAACACACAACATGCAACGATCATCCTACACACTAGTTCTGGGCTGTACAGGAGCCTTCCACCTGTGACGTCCAGGCACCTGAAACGTGACTTCAACACGCCAAATGTGTGCTCCACGATGCCCCTGGTGCGTATGTGGGCCGCACTGTAATGCCTCTGGGCGGGTGTGTTGTAGTCCCGGAGGGGTGTCATCATCCAAGCGCAGAGTGCATATCCTTGGCCACCTGTGACAGTTCAGAGAGACATGAGTGAAGACAACGCTCTGCATGATGTGTTGGCAGTATCACTGGTTCCTTGGTGTGTGACGTGTGAATCTGAAACTCTTGTATGACATGAATTGCGTGTTGCACCTAGCCTCACTGCTGCACCTCCCCCCTATGAGCACATACCCCTATGGCACACCATTGTCATGCCTGTCTGCGCATTTCATCAAGCCTGACTACGACACAGTGATGATGCTGCGCAGAGTGTGGTCGGCCACCTGTGTGTGTCGGCCCATTGCAAGGACAGGGCTGGCACAGATGTAGAGCACCGGCCTAGCTGAACTTGACATGCAGTTGAGGGTACATCTTTGGATCATGCTGCGGTAATAGCGACACACACAACAGTTGGCATGTGTGAACCCTGACCCCGAGCAGGCATGCCCTCCCCCATGTACCCCTTCGGCCGAACACGCTGCGAGAAGTTGGCCTGATATATGCTGTCCACTAGTTCTAGTGGGCACCTTGTATCAGTCCAAACAACCCCTTATGGTGATAGGTTAAAGACAACCTTATGTGAAAGCTATCCTAGTGGTAGCTATGGAGAGCAGCCTTCAGGCTAAGTCTTGTAAAGCAGCTTGTTTTACCAGTCTATAATCTCTTGAATGATCAAATGAAAGGACAAATACACCAGGTATATATTTTAAAATATATTTATTTAGGCTAACACACACCCCTCTAGTCTCTTTATGAGACTGGAGTTCGAAGTACTTAAGTTACAAGAGAGCAATCATCAGTAAAAGCACAAATGCACGTTTGGGCCCTAGGGGCGTACCAAACCATATACCAAAAAAGTGGTATAAGAACCACGACTGGAACAGGCACTAGGCCTATTGCCTCTAGAATCGCTGGGACCCCAAGGAACCACCCAAGGTACTGACACAGGTGACCCACGGGGACTGTATGCAGTGTGTAAACACAACCACGGGGTTCCTATTATCTTCTATGGGCAATGTCGCGGTTGGAATTTTAAAGATTAGGGACACTTCTAATCCAGTCTGGACAAAACCCTTTTGGACAAAGAAGTTCTAGGGCTAGCACCCACGGGAGCACCGGAGTACTCGAGTTACCTCACCCAGGGAAGCCGGGTGCATAGGTGTCTTTTGGTGTCGGGTCGCGTCATCGATCTCAATGGAAGACTGCAAAGAACTGCTGCTGCCGTGAAGAGGAGAAGTGTCCAAAGAGATCCAAGCCTAGATCTAGGATGTAAGGAACCTGAAAGAGGGGACAGAGTCTGGGTCACTAGCCAGTGACCGAGGGCAGGATGGACCAATGCCCACAGATGTCGGGTGCTTCAGGTGATTTGACGGGTGTCTTGACTCTTCAGCCACGAGGTCCAGAAGGCACCGATGATGACCAGGAGCTGGATTCGAGCTGTCCCACAAAGTCTGTCAAGAGCTGCGGTGTCGGCGACCAGATTGGACCCAACAAGCCTTGGCAACGGCAAGCCACTGGAAATCAGAGAAAGGACTGGGTTGCAGACCAGCAAGGTCTGTGGGACTCACCCGGCAAGGGTAAGTCGAGGCACATCTGGAGCAACCAGGAAAGCCCAATCAGAAGAGGAGTTGCCTTCGTGGGGACCTACTAGCCAACGGGCTAGCGATTGCGAAGGAGCCTCAAGCGGTCGCACTAGGAAACTGTCCCACGGGTCACTCGTGGAGTGGAGGTGAGAAATCTTCGGTGCAGGAGATGCTCAAGGCTGGGGCTACTAGGAGCCCAAAGCACAACTTTGAGGAAGACCAGGAAGATGATGTTGCTGCAAAAGTTCACGGTGTCCAGGGGTCACGGTTCCACGTCACCCACGATAGCCACAGGCCTCAGCTTTGCTGTGGACTCAGGGTAGCCTCGGGGAAGTCTGGAAATCCACCTCTGGGGATGCAGAGACTTCGGCGTCCGGCGGGAGCTTCAGAATTGTAGACCGGACAGTTGCTTCTTTGGTGCCTGCCAAACAGGGGAGTCACTCCTTGACCCCAAGGGAAATTTCTTCAGTCTTCTAAGCAAAGTAGAACGTCGAAGGTCCAGGATATATGTTGCAGAGTTTCGTTCAGGGTAATCTAAAGTCGCAAGGACTGGGTTCCCATACTTATACTAAGTTTGGGGGTTGGACATACTCTAGGGACCCACCTATGGGAGGGTTTGGAAAGAGGGGTGGTTACACCCATTTCCTTTGTCCAGTTTCACGCCAGAGCAGGGGCAGGTAGCCCCTGCAACCGGTTTGTACTGGACTATGCACAGGGACACCAAGTGTGCCCCCATTGCAGGACTTCAAAGCACCAAAGAGTGCTCCCGCCCAGCCCCAATACACAGCTGCCTGTCTGGGGAAGTGGTTACACCTCCCTGGGACAGGAAACCTATTGTCCAGGCTTCCCCTGCTGGAGTTTCGGTCAGCAGCAGGAGGCCAGACCCATGTCTTGGCAGAGGCATCCATTTTGTGATGCCAGGGCTGTAGAAAGTCCTACCAGGTTAGACCAGTGTGAACATGTCTCTCCCTCTAGAAGGGTGGAATGCTACCCCCGCCGCCTGAACTGGCGGGGGGGGGGTAACATTCCAAAGCGTTTGACACCAAACACAACATGTTTCCGTGCAGCCATCCCGAAGTTAGCATTTACCGCGAGGTTATAATGCACTTAAGAGTATATGGTCAGGCTGCACCACAAACAGCATCAGAGGAGATACTCCAAACCCTGCAGAGGAGCTCTGCTCATGCAGGGGCACCCTCTCAAATAAAAACAAAGCACTCTGCCATCAGGTTAAGGCCAGCCATAAGAGTGACTTATAGGCTTTATATGTGTGTGCAATGGTAGTGATATAGGTAGCCTATACCACTGTAAGGGGTGCAAGCACACCCTTACCCAGGCTGCAGTAGCAGACCTGTGGTGCCATTTTGGAGTGCTTCCCAGGGGTGGCATAATACATGCTTTAGCCCCTGGTAGGCCTCTGAGGTACCTATGCCCTAGGTACATAGTATACCATATACTAGGGGCTTATAAGGCACTCCAGAATCCAATTAGATATGTACCTAATGTACATGGAAACCATTTTAGAGAGGAAGCAGCTAGGCTGTGGTCCTGATTAGCAGGGCCACAGCCAGACTAAGGTCGAAAAACTGTGAAACACCAGCAAAAAGTGGGGGTACCCATGTGAAGCAGATCCTACTCTCCTACGCAACCCCCCCCAAACACAGGGACATTAAACTAACCTTGACCAGTTGAGTCTTCATGTTCTAAGTGGAAATACCTAGAGAGTCCATCTGCATTGGCATGGTTACTCCCAGGTCTATGTTCCACTGTAAAGTCCATCCCCTGTAGGGAAATGGACCACCTAAGCAGTTTGGGGTTTTCACCCTTCATTTGTTTTAGTCATAAGAGGGGCTTATGGTCTGTCTGAACAAGGAAGTGAGTACCAAACAAGTATGGCCTCAACTTCTTCAGAGCCCAAACCACAGCAAAGGCCTCCCTCTCAATGGCTGACCAACGTTTCTCTCTAGGGGTCAGCCTTCTGCTTATGAAAGCTATTGGCTGATCCTGACCTTCATCATTCAATTGTGACAGTACAGCCCCAGCCCCCAATTCACATGCATCTGTTTGGACAATGAACTTCTTGGAGTAGTCAGGACTCTGCAGAATGGGAGCAGTGCACATGGCCTGCTTCAGGTCATCAAATGCCTTTTGACAGCTAGCTGTCCACGGAACCTTTTTGGGCATATTTTTAGAAGTTAAGTCATTCAGGGGTGTCACTATTGATCCATACCCCTTGACAAATCTCCTATAGTACCCAGTCAGACCTAAGAAGGCTCTCACCTGAGTCTGGGTAGTTGGAGCAATCCATTCCATTATGGTCTGGATATTGCTCTGCAATGGTTGAAACTGGCCTCCACCTACAAGGTGGCCCAGGTACACAACCTGACTCTGCCCTATCTGGCACTTAGTAGCCTTGATAGTTAGGCCTGCTTTTTGCAGGGCCTCCGAAACATTCCTCAGGTGGACCAGGTGATCCTCCCAGGTGGAGCTAAAGACAGCAATATCATCTAGATATACTGCACTAAAGTCTTCCAGGCATGTAAGGACTTGATTCACCAACCTTTGGAAAGTGGCAGGTGCATTCTTCAAACCAATGGCATTACCATAAACTGATTATGCCCACTAGGGATAGAAAATGCTGTCTTTGGCTTTGCATCATCAGCTTGTCTGATCTGCCAGTAGCCAGCTGTCAGGTCAAATGTGCTTAGAAACTTGGCTGAGACCAAAGTATCTATCAGCTCATCTACCCTGGGGATGGGATCGGCATCAGTCCAAGTGACTGCATTGAGACCCCTGTAGTCTACACAAAACCTCATTTCTCTCTTGCCATCTGTGGTGTGAGGTTTAGGTACCAGGACTACTGGGCTAGCCCAAGGGCTAACTGAGGGTTCAATCACACCCAAATCCAACATCTTTTGGACTTCTGTCCTTTTACAGTCCCTGACATGGTCAGGTGGCCTGTAGATCTTATTCTTCACAGGTAGACTGTCCCCAGTGTCTACTTCATGAGTGCACCAGGTGGTCTGACTTGGAGTCAGAGAAAACATATGTCTAAACTGGCTGAGAAGTTTGCTGCTGGGCAGTGAGGCTGCCTGCCAAGTCTACACCATCAACTGACCCATCATCAGGGTTCTGAGAAAGCAGGTCAGGCAGTGGGTCACTCTCTTCCTCCTGTCCTTCATCAGTGGCCATGAGCAAGCCCATGTCTGCCCTGTCAACATATGGTTTAAGTCTGTTGACATGAAGTACCCTATGGGGACTCCTAGGGGTTCCAAGGTCTACCAAGTAGGTAATCTCCCCTTTTTGTTCAACAATTGTATTGGGGCCACTCCATTTGTCCTGGAGGGTTGCTGGGGCCACAGGTTCCAACACCCACACCAAAAGGCTGTACTGACTGTTTACCAAACAGTCAGTACAGCCTTTTGGTCATGCCACGCTTTTTGCAGTTCCTGGCTAGCCTCAAGGTTTTTGGTTGCCTTTTTCATGTACTCAGCCACCCTGGAAATGAGACCAAGTACATAGTCCACTATGTCTTGCTTTGGGAGCTTGAGAGGTAACTCCCATCCTTCCTTCACCAAACACAATGAACCCCTGACAGGGTGACCAAACAAAAGTTCAAAAGGGCTGTAGCCAACCCCCTTTGGAGGCACCTCCCTGTATGCAAATAAAAGGCAGGGCAAGAGTGCGTCCCATCTTCGCCTAAGCTTCTCTGGAAGACCTTTAATCATGCCCTTTAAGGTTTTGTTGAACCTTTCAACTAAACCATTGCATTGTAGGTGATAGGGTGTGGTGAATTTGTAGTTCACTCCAAACTCCTTCCACATAGCAGTCAAGTAACTAGACATGAAGTTTGTATCCCTATCAGATACTACCTCCTTAGGAAAGCCTACTCTTGAGAACACACTCAAGAGAGCTCTTGCCACCACAGGTGCTGCAGTGGTCCTTAGGGGAATTGCCTCTGGGTACCTGGTGGCATGATCCACCACCACCAGTATACATCTGTGCCCAGATGCTGTCTGAGGATCCATGGGACCAACAATTTCAATCCCAACCCTCTCAAAGGGAACCACCACCACAGGTAGTGGTATCAGGGGGGTCTTTGTAGTGCCACCTGCTTTGCCACTGGCTTGGCAGGTCACACAGGAGCAACACAACTCCTCTGTGTCTTCAGACATGTGGGGCCAGTGAAAGTGAGGGACAATTCTGTCCCAAGTCTTGTTCTGGCCCATGTGTCCTGCTAGGGGAATATCTTGGGTTAGTGTCAATAGGAAGCCCCTAAACTTCAGAGGTATAACCAACCTCCTGGATGCACCAGGCTTGGGGTCTCTACTCTCTGAGTAAAGGAGTCCATCATCCCAATAAACTTTATGGGTGCCACTAGCATTCCCAGCAGCCTCATCAGCAGCTTGCTTTCTGAGGGGTTCAAGAGAGGGGCAGGTTTTCTGCTCCTGGCTCATATCAAACCTGGAAGGGCCCCCTGTCCCCAAGAACTCAACCTGGTCAAGTTCAAGCTCCTCTGGGACAGTTCCTTCTTCAGGCTCAAGATCATCTCCCTGAGGAGACTGATCCGCATTCTGAGTCAGATGGGAAGGCTCTTCCTTAACCCTACTGCTCCTCCTCTTGTGAGGCACCTGGTCCATTTTTCCAGAATCCAGGGCCTGTCCAGCTTTAGACATTTTGGCCTGTGACCTAGTCGCAGCAAAGACATGAGCAGGGATCCCTAACATTTCTGCATGTGTCCTGAGCTCCACTTAAGCCCAAGCTGAAGTCTCTAGATCATTGCCAAGCAAGCACTGTACTGGTAGGTCTGCACTTACCACAACCTTCTTAAGGCCAGTTACCCCTCCCCAGGAGAAGTTAACAACTGCCAGAGAATGGTCTGTTCTGACATTGCTAGCATTGGTCACTTGGTACATTTCACCAAGTATAATCTGCCCAGGATCCACAAGATCTTTTGTCACCATTGTGACACTTGCTCCTGTGTCCCTGAATGCCGAAGCTTCTACTCCATTTATCAAAGACTGCTGTCTGTATTTGCCCAGGTTACTGGGGCTCACAAAGGGCGACATATCCATGCCCCCATCACGGACAAGCACAGCCTGAGTTGGAACTCTGACTAGGCCAGAGTCCATCTCAGAACCCAGGGTCAACCCTACTACACCCTTATTCTGAACATTGCCACCACCTATTGTAGCTGTACTAGGGGGGATAGTTGCCTTAGGGGCAATGGTGACTGGAGTAGATTTGTTGCACTTGGTGCAGTCCCTGGTCCAGTGAGTTTCTGTTTACAGATTTTGCACCAAGGTTTCTTTTGCCCTTTACCCTTACTTGACTGTGCCTCCCCATTAAGAAGATTTTTGGGGCCCTTGAGAAGACTTATGGTCTTTACTCTTGTCCCCACCCTTGTCAGAGTTCTTAGAATCCTGCCTCTTTGGGTCACCACCTTGGTTCTGTACATTCTGCCTCACCCTGGTTCTGACCCATTTGTCTGCCTTCTTTCCCAATTCTTGTGGAAAGGTCAGATCAGAGTCTACCAGGTACTGGTGCAAAAGCTGATTTTGACAGTTATTAAGAATCTGCTCCCTCATTATCAGATTGTACAATCCTATGAAGTCACACACTTTACTGCCCAATAACCAACCTTCCAGAGCCTTAGCAGCACAGTCAACAAAGTCAACCCAGTCTTGATTTTGTGCTTTTTGGGTATCTCTGAACTTTAACCTGTATTGTTTAGTGGTTAGGCAAAACCCATCTATTAGTGCACTTTTCAAGACCTGGTAATCATCAGCATCCTCTTCTCTTACAATGAGGAGCTTATCTCTACCTTTGTCTGCAAAGGAGAGCCATACGATTGCTGCCCACTGACCTTGAGGGACCTTCTGTACTTTACAGGTCCTCTCCAAGGCAGTTATCCATTTGTGGATGTCATCCCCACTCTGGTAGGGAGGGACAATCTTACTTAGGTTTCTATGGTCATAAGACCTCTCCCTATCTCTAGGGAAATTGCTGCCACCAAGGGACTCTAATCTAAAGGGGCTCTGCAGAGCTCTAGGGCTTCCCTATCTAGGGCCATCTGCTGCTTTCTGAGATTGAACTTGTCTTGCTCATACTTCAGCAGTCTCTCTCTCCTCTCCTGGGAGGTTTCCCTCCCTCTGTGAGATGAGACAGAGGTCCCTATAGAGAAGTTAGACTGGACAGATCCCCTTGAGAGAGATCTATCCCTTCTAGCCCTACTTTTAACTCTTCCTGGAGGAACAAAGAGGGGAGCATTGTTGTCATCCTCCTCATCCAGGGGAGCTGGGTTCACAAGATTTTGATCATTGTCATCAGTCTGGTCAGCATTAGAGGTAGGGTCAGGGGAGTGTCCACCCATAGGCCCACCCTCAGCTGCTGCCCCACCCACTCTGCCTACCCCACCAGAACCACTAGGTCCTGGGAGATCATCCAGCCTGAGTATCTTTATGAGATGCTGGGTGGATGGGCTTTTGCCTGTCTTCAGCTTCCTAATGGAACATAAGGCCCTAAGCTGAGCAAAGGAGAGATCCTCATATTTATAGGGGAGAAGCTCACTGGCTTCTGGCACGGACCCACTGGTTTCTGGCTGACTAGACATTACTAATGTGGTGTGGTGTATTGCACTACCTACACTAGTGTGGCCTACTAAACTCTCTTGAGTTGTAGAAAGGGTGTGCTATCCCTTAACACACAACTCTAAGTTCAGTAGAACTTACTGTAACTAAACTTGATATTATATGTACCTTAGGTACCTTTAGTGGTTTTCAGTTGATCAATTCAACTGAGATTATCTGGTAAAACAATAGCAAGCTGGAATCCCACACGCTGCACCCAATGTGAGAAGTTGGCCTGATATATGCTGTCCACTAGTTATAGTGGGCACCCTGTATCAGTCCAAACAACCCCTTATGGTGATAGGTCAAAGACAACCTTTATTGAAACCTATCCTAGTGGTAGCTATGGAGAACAGCCTTCAGGCTAAGTCTTGAAGAAATGTATAGCAGCTTGTTTTATCAGTCTATAATCTCTTGAATGATCGAATTAAAGGACAACCACACAAGGTATATATTTAAAATATATGTATTTAAGATAAAACACACCCCTCTAGTGGTATAAGAACCACGACTGAACTAGACACAAGGCCTAGAGCCTGTAGAATCGCTGGGACCCCAAGGAACCACCCACGGTAGCGACGCAGGGGACCCATGGGGGCCGTGTGCAGTGTGTAAACACAACCGCGGGTTCCCGTTAGCTTCTATGGGCAATGTCGCGGTTGGAAATTTAAAGATTAGGGACACTTAGAATCGAGTCAGGACCAAACCCTTTTAGACTTAGGACGTTCTAGGGCTAGCACCCACGGGAGCACCGGAGTACTCGTGCTACCTCACCCAGGGAAGCCGGGCGCATAGGTGTCTTTTGGTGTCGGGACGCGTCGTCGATTTCAATGTAAGCTGGCGAAGAAGTGCTGCTGCCGTGAAGAGAAGTGTCCGAAGTGATCCAAGCCTGGATCTAGGATGGAAGGAACTTGAAAGCGGAGGGGACAGAGTCTGGGTCACTTACCACTGACCAAGGGCAGGATGTACCAATGCCCACAGATGTCGGGTCCTTCAGGTGAGTTGGCGGGTGTCTTGACTCTTCACCCACGAGGTCCAGAAGGTGCCGATGATGACCAGGAGCTGGATTCAAGCTGCCCCATGAAGTCTGTCGAGTGCTGCGGTGTTGGCGACCAGATTGGACCCAACAAGCCTTGGCAACGGTAAGTCACTGGAAATCAGAGAAAGGACTGAGGTGCAGACCAGCAAGGTCTGTGGGACTCGCCCAGCGAGGGTAAGTTGGGGCACATCTGGAGCAACCAGGAAAGCCCAATCAGAAGAGGAGTTGCCTTCGTTGAGACCTACTAGCCAACGGGCTAGCGATCGCGTAGGAGCCTCGAGTGGTCGCACTGGAAACTAGCCCACGGGTCATTCGTGGAGTGGAGGCGAGAAATCTTCGGTGCAGGAGATGCTCGAGGCTGGGGCTACTAGGAGCCCAAAACACAACTTCGAGGAAGACCAGGAAGATGATGTTGCTGCAAAAGTTCACGGTGTCTAGGGGTCACGGTTACAAGTCACCCACGATAGCCACGGGCCTCAGCTTTGCTGTGGACTCAGGGTAGCCTCAGGGAAGTCTGGAAATCCACCTCTGGGGATGGATGCACAGACTTCGGCGTCCGGCGGGAGCTTCAGAATTGCAGACCAGACAGTTGCTTCTTTTGTGCCTGCCAAGCAGGGGGTCACTCCTTGACCCCGAGGGAGATTTCTTCAGTCTTCTAAGCAAAGTAGAATGTCGAAGGTCCAGGATATATGTTGCAGAGTTTCGTCCAGGGTAATCTAAAGTCGCAAGGACTGGGTTCCCATACTTATACTAAGTTTGGGGGTTGGACATACTCTAGGGACCCACCTATGGGAGGGTTTGGAAAGACGGGTGGTTACACCCATTTCCTTTGTCTAGTTTCGCGCCAGAGCAGGGGCAGGTAGCCCTGCAACCGGCTTGAACTGAACTATGCACAGGGACACCAAGTGTGCCCCCAGTGCAGGGCTTCAAAGCACCAGAGAGTGCTCCCGCCCAGCCCCAATACACATCTGCCTGTCTGGGGAAGTGGTTACACCTCCCTGGGACAGGAAACCTATTGTCCAGGCCTCCCCTGCTGGAGTTTCGGTCAGCAGCAGGAGGCCAGACCCGTGTCAGTGGCAAAGGCATCCATTTTGTGATGCCAGGGCTGTAGAAAGTCCTACCGGGTTAGACCAGTGTGAACATGTCTCTCCCTCTAGAAGGGTGGAATGCTACCCCCACCGCTAGAACTGGCGGGGGGTAGTATTCCAAAGCGTTTGACACCAAACACGACATGTTTCCGTGCAGCCATCCCAAAGTTAGCATTTACCGCGAAGTTATAATGCACTTAAGAGTATATTATTTATTTATTTATTTATAGCATTTGTAGAGCGCTCTGCAACCCTACGGGCATCCTGGCGCTAGGTACATATAGCTGAGGACCTGTTGAGAAGAAGGAAGCGGTGGACAGATACTGATCAGTTAGGTTTTTGAGCTTTTTGAGCAGAAATTTTGGGAAGATTTTTATGGGAAGATTTTTTTGGGAAGAGCCATGTCTTCACCTTTTTTCGAAAGGCCAATATATATATATATGGTCAGGCTGCACCACAAACAGCATCAGAGGAGGTACTCTGAACGCTGCAGAGGGGCTCTGCTCATGCAGGGGCACCCTCTCACATAAAAACCAAGCACTCTGTCTTCAGAATTGTTAAGGCCTGCCATAGGAGTGACTTATAGGCTTTATATGTGTGTGCAATGGTAGTGATATAGGTAGCCTATACCACTGTAAGGGGTGCAAGCACACCCTTACCCAGGCTGCAGTAGCAGACCTGTGGTGCCATTTTGGAGTGCTTCCCAGGGGTGGCACAATACATGCTTCAGCCCCTGGTAGGCCTCTGAGGTACCTATGGGCTAGGTACATAGTATGCCATATACTAGGGGCTTATAAGGCACTCCAGAATCCAATTAGATATGTACCTAATGTACATGGAAACCATTTTAGAGAGGAAGCAGCTAGGCTGTGGTCCTGATTAGCAGGGCCACAGCCAGACTAAGGTCGAAAAACAGTGAAACACCAGCAAAAAGTGGGGGTACCCATGTGATACAAATACTACTCTCCTACACATGCACACCGGGGGCATACCACAGAGCAACATCGTCGATTGCGGGACGGGTGGCGCAGACACTACAACAGAGACACACGCATCAGCCACATCCTTGCAATGGCCTACACTGCACCACACCTAGATCCACATGTGGAGTAGCCACACCCCTACACAGTACTGTCGTACACCTGTCCACCCTGCTTACGCTCACAGGGAGGTACGATACGGTGTCATGTCCCAGTTCTATACCACTGGCTGGGGTGACATGGTTGCGTCCACTGTCCACTACACTCCAAACACCAGCGGTGGGTGTCGACATGGATATGGGTGTGGTCTGCATACTGCAGTCTGTCCAGCACAACCACGCCACACTAGGCAATGTGTGCAGTTTCATTCATCGGTCGCTTGCCTCCTTCGCACATGCCTGGTCCCCACCTCTTCTGACATTCTGCTATTGTGTTGCCGAGGTGCCATGCCATTGATGGGTAATGCGCATGGCTGGCCCTGGTTCCTACAGTGAGTTGTGCTGTCGTGTCTGGTGGGTGGGCATGTTGTATGTGGGTTTGTAACGTGTGCATTGCCAGAGTTGTGAGTTGCATGATTGTGGATTGGAGGTGTGTGGTGTGTTCATTTGGTACTTACCAACGAGCAGTGAATTTCCGTAGGTGCCATCCTGGAAGCGCCGGTTGATGATGGACTGTCGGAAGATGTATGAGCCATGCACACTGCCTGGGTAGCTGGCGAAGACATTGATGAAAAGTCCCCGGTGGTCCACTATTGCCTGCACATTGATGGAATGCGTGTGCTTTCTGTTGCGGTAATTGTGTGCAGTGTCGGCAGAGGGCACAAGTAGGACATGTATGCAGTCAATTGCCCCCAACACGTGCGGGAATGCGGCTATGGCGTAGAAGCCTTGTCCTTGCGCAGTTTGGGGGAAGTATAGGTACTGGGGTACCAAGCTGATGATGGCATCCAGGACAGGTTTGAGGAACTTGAATAGGGCTGGCTGTTAGACTCCTCCGACTCTGGCGGTTGTTGGTTGGAAGGTACCAGAGGCCAACAGGTGCAGCACAGCCAGCAGCTTTGTCTGGGGAGGGATGTTGGTTGTCCGCTGTGTTGGTACCATCAGCCTGTGGGCAATGATGTTCAGGATGCGCAGGATGGTTGTCCTTTTGAGCCTGTAGTGGGCAATTACATACTCTGGTATAATGTCTGTGAGGCTGGTGCGTTTTCTGAAGGTCCGCAGTCTGTGACTGCGCTGCCACTGTGGTGGTCCGGGGGGGCGGGGTCGGGTGAGGTCCAGGGGGGTGGGGGTCCTGGGGTTGGTGGCGGTGGGTGTTGTGGGCCTGTTGGAGCTCCGAGCTGCATGATCAGTAGCTCCATGGCATCTGTTGCTCTTCAGATGTGGCTCTGGGCTGGGCTCCCGTTTGTGGTGCCGGAAGCCATCCGACTTTACACCAGGTCAGAGCAGGTGTTATTTTCCTGCTGCTAACGTGCCTTATCGCCTGTTTTGAGTTCGTATCGCCAATCTGTCTGGTCGTTGAGAATGTTGCGGAGTGGTGTTGTCACGGCTTTTGGCACATATATGAAGGAGGGTGTATATATGAAAGAGGGTATACAAAAAAGGGTGTATATATAAATAACGTTGCATAGAAAGGAGGGTGTATATATCAAGTAGGGTGTATTTATGAAGGAGGGTGTATATATGAAGGAGGGTGTGTCCATGCAAAGAAGGGTGTATATATGAATAACGCTGTATATGAATAACGCTGTATATGAAGGAGGGTGCACATATGAAAGAGGGTGTATATACAAATAATAGTGTATATATGAATAACTGTGTATATGAAGGAGGGTGTATATATGAAGGAGGGTGTATATGAGGAAGTGGCAGACTAGCACATTGGAAAGAACCAGATGATAGAGAGCTAGTCGATCATCCGGCACAGACGGCAAGTGTTGATAGATACCAACTATTGACTGCGTCTTGAAGAAGAGCTTGAGTCCTGAAAACTTGAGTGAGTGAAGAAGGTGAAGCGTTCTTTTTGGTGGCTCCTCCTATAAGGTGGAGAAGCGTCGCCCCACTGCTTTTTACAGTGAAAGACAGAGAAAATAAAATTATAACTTGTGTAATAATCATTTGATAATAACTTGTGTAATAATCCTTTTATTTTCTCCTACTTCAGCCCACAGCTTTGTGATGAGGGGCGGGAGCAGCGGAGGAGTGGTTGGACCCTCCTAAAGTGCGCATTGACTTCTTGGATGGCCCCCTCGGGCCGCCCAAAACAGTCATGCGCACTTCGCATATTCTCCATGCAGGCTGCATCGCAGGAAACGTGGAGACCATGCCCAGGAATCCAGTCAGCGCCTGAGCGCCGAAAAACGAAAGCAGCATTGTGATTGGCTGACTGGGAGCCTGGGTGTGCTTCCTGTGGCTGACTCCGAGCAAGGGAGTACTACGGAGGAGAGACGGGCGAGTAAGCAGCAAAAAGATGTTTTTTATTTAATTTTTTCTTAGCCGCTTCCCCCGCATCCTCCCCCCTTCCGTTTCCTCACCCCTAACTCACACGGTCCCCCCCCCCCCCGCCCCGCTACCTCTGATCGGTGCCGGCCAAACCTGGGCGTCAACAGGACTTAGAGATTCAAATGGTGAAGGCGGTGGTGAAGAAGACAAGAACATGGATGAAGTTGACTTGTAGAACGCGAGCGGCTACCCAAGGAACGCCTTGTGCTGGGTCCATGGAGGGTTTTAGGATCTCAAGTGTAGTGGCAGAGGATTCCACAGGGAGGAATCTAGGATGAGAAGGGATCAATCGCTGTATGAGGCAAAGCCATGCAAAGGTCATTCAATGCCATCCAAAGGTCATCCAAAGGTCATTCAAAGATAGCTTCTTCTTTCACTGGGAGTCACTGGAGAGATTTTAGGGCCAGCTTGATCTGATGTTGTAGTTCCAAACAGCACAGCCGTCGGATGGTTTGA
This sequence comes from Triturus cristatus, assembly GCF_964204655.1. NCBI lineage: Eukaryota > Metazoa > Chordata > Amphibia > Caudata > Salamandridae > Triturus > Triturus cristatus. The sequence continues at coordinate 15,284,162 of NC_140592.1, read as the reverse complement.
ACTCTGGGGTTTTGTCGAAATGGGCTGGTTTGACCAGTGTTTAGACTGATGTAATAATCAAAGCAAGGTATGACCACTCTTATTACAAGGGGATACTCCTAGCAAGGTATGGCCACTCTCATTACAAGGGGATACTCCAGCAAGGTATGACCACTCTTATTACAAGGGGATACTCCTAGCAAGGTATGGCCACTCTTATTACAAGGGGATACTCCTAGCAAGGTATGGCCACTCTTATTACAAGGGGATACTCCTAGCAAGGTATGACCACTCTTATTACAAGGGGATACTTCAAGCAAGGTATGACCACTCTTATTACAAGGGGATACTCCAAGCAAGGTATGACCACTCTTATTACAAGGGGATACTTCAAACAAGGGATGGCCACTCTTATTACAAGGGGAAACTCCAAGCAAGGTATGACCACTCTTATTACAAGATGATACTTCAAACAAGGTATGACCACTCTTATTGCAAGGGGATACTCCAAGCAAGGTATGACCACTCTTATTACAAGGGGATACTCCTAGCAAGGTATGGCCACTCTTATTACAAGGGGATACTCCAAGCAAGGTATGGCCACTCTTATTACAAGGGGATACTTCAAGCAAGGTATGACCACTCTTATTACAAGGAGATACTCCAAGCAAGGTATGACCACTCTTATTACAAGGGGATTCTTCAAACAAGGTATGACCACTCTTATTACAAGGTGATACTTCAAACAAGGTATGACCACTCTTATTGCAAGGGGATACTCCAAGCAAGGTATGGCCACTCTTATTACAAGGGGATACTCCTAGCAAGGTATGGCCACTCCTATTACAAGGGGATACTCCAAGCAAGGTATGACCACTCTTATTACAAGGGGATACTTCAAGCAAGGTATGTCCACTCTTATTACAAGGGGATATTCCAAGCAATGTATGACCACTCTTAATACAAGGGGATATTTCAAACAAGGTATGACCACTCTTATTACAAGGGGAAACTCCAAGCAAGGTATGACCACTCTTATTACAAGGTGATACTTCAAACAAAGTATGACGACTCTTATTACAAGGTGATACTTCAAACAAGGTATGACCACTCTTATTGCAAGGGGATACTCCAAGCAAGGTTTGACCACTCATATTACAAGGGGATACTCCAAGCAAGGTATGGCCACTCTTATTACAAGGGGATACTCCAATCAAGGTATGACCACTCTTATTACAAGGGGATACTTCAAGCAAGGTATGACCATTCTTATTACAAGGGGATACTTCAAGCAAGGTATGACCACTCTTATTACAAGGGGATACTTCAAGCAAGGTATGACCACTCTTATGACAAGGGGATACTCCAAGCAAGGTATGACCACTCTCATTACAAGGGGATACTTCAAACAAGGTATGACCACTCTTATTACAAGGGGAAACTCCAAGCAAGGTATGACCATTCGTATTACAAGGTGATACTTCAAACAAGGTATGACCACTCTATTGCAAGGGGATACTCCAAGCAAGGTATGACCACTCTTATTACAAGGTGATACTTCAAACAAGGTATGACCACTCTTATTGCAAGGGGATACTCCAAGCAAGGTATGGCCACTCTTATTTCAAGGGGATACTCCTAGCAAGGTATGGCCACTCTAATTACAAGGGGATACTCCAAGCAAGGTATGACCACTCTTATTACAAGGGGATACTTCAAGCAAGGTATGACCACTCTTATTACAAGGGAATACTCCAAGCAATGTATGACCACTCTTATTACAAGGGGATATTTCAAACAAGGTATGACCACTCTTATTACAAGGGGAAACTCCAAGCAAGGTATGACCACTCTTATCACAAGGTGATACTTCAAACAAGGTATGACCACTCTTATTTTAAGGGGATACTCCAAGCAAGGTTTGACCACTCTTATTACAAGGGGATACTCCAAGCAAGGTATGGCCACTCTTATTACAAGGGGATACTCCAAGCAAGGTATGACCACTCTTATTACAAGGGGATACTTCAAGCAAGGTATGACAACTCTTATTCCAAGGGGATACTTCAAGCAAGGTATGACCATTCTTATTACAAGGGGATACTTCAAGCAAGGTATGACCACTCTTATTACAAGGGGATACTTCAAGCAAGGTATGACCACTCTTATTATAAGGGGATACTTCAAACAAGGTATAACCACTTTTATTACAAGGGGATACTCCAAGCAAGGTATGACCACTTGTTGGACTTGGCCCTTTTTCCCTCATTTTTTTCGTTTTTGCAGTGTTAAGGTGCAGGTGCTCCCTTCTCCCAAGATGGCTGCCACAGACCCCTGCTACTGCAGGGTGGTCGTTTTTCATAGTAGCACCCTAGCTGCCAGGAGCTGGCTGGGACCCACAACAATGTTGCGATACCAGCCCGCCTTTTTGTCCCATAGTTAGAGTGGGGAAGCTCCTGGAAGAAGCTGGAACCTTCTAGAAGGGAGGTGGGGTTTTACTTTTGCCGCCTTGGCTAGAGGTCACCTGACCTAGGGCTACTTAAGAGTGGGAGGGAAACTTGTGTGGTGAGTTGGCCATTGGGGTGAAGCAGAGCTGGAAGAATCCACCAGGAGTGTAGGCGGTAGGGCCTAGCCAGGGACTTATGCCTCTGAGAGTGACAGGATTTAGGTACTGCCTCTTAAGTGAGTGAGGTGCCCTGTGAATCCCACTGATCTTGCCCAGTAGTAGGAGGACCCAGAGACTCTCTGCCAACCTGACTAGGAAGGATCTAGTCGTCCTCTCCATCCCTACCCCTGTAACAGAACCCCTTAAGGGCGCCAGATACATCTGCGCCACAAGACTTCATCTGTCAACTGAGAACTGAAATCTAACTTCAAGAACTGAGACTGCATGACAAGAGCGAGCTGTAAGCCTTGAATGCCAGAGCTGAGACTGCGTGTCCAAGCTACTCTAGTGAACAAAATACTAAGCCGATTGCCAAGACACCGGGGATCGACCAGGTACTAGCGCTGTGACCCCCGCGCTTCCTACCCTGGTCTGGGACCCCCGGCAGCGTGCTCCGCTGAGCACTTTACCCCTTCCTTAATTTGAGCCCCCCCCCCCGCGACGACGAAGCCAGCGCGCTCACCGCTGCGGCCTGGAGGCCTGGAGGAGTGCCCTGCTGTGTCGCGAGGCCCAGGAGAAGCCCGGGGCCCCGTCGCAGCCGAGTGAGGAGGTGCGCAAGGTCGGGGCCGAGTTCCCCCAACGTCGTGAGGACGGACGCCTGCTGACGCCGAGACGGAGGTAAGCCCGGAGGCCGAGATCCCCCCTGGTGCGCCCCCTGCTGGTCCGGAAACCGCACCGCACTTGGCCCGGGTCGTCCCCTCCGTGGGAATCCCCTCCCCTGCCTGCGCGACGGAGAGACCCCGCCGAGGGATCCTGTCCGTGTCCCCCCTTCTGTAAGACTGAGAGCGGTGCTTAGTGAACTGCACCGGAGCATAGGGACCCGCTCCGCAAGTCCTGTCAGTCTCCCCGCTGGAAGCCGCCTAAAGGAACTGACTAACATTACCCTCGTGTGGCGCTTCCCGCCACCGACCCTGCTTCCCCCGCTGGAGTGACAAGGGATGCGAGTGCAAAATCAACAATTGATGGACAGAATGTAGAACAATGTCATACATTCACCCCAGTACAGAGATCTGGGTCTAAATCCATCGTTTTTTTGCTCACCATGCCGTTCCAGTTTGAACCCAGCCATATGCAAATCAGTCTTGACCCTGTGCCTCATGGGAACAGTCCAGACCGAACTGCCAAACCAGGTCCTCCCTGGACTGGAAACAAGCATCCTAGGACCGGTTTCTGGCATTTCAGCCGTCTTCAGCCAGGCTTGCTTGATTTTCAGTGGCATGGAGAGCAAGGGACCCACGTCTGGGCATACCCTTTCCACTCGGGGTGACAAATGCAAAATCAACAATTGATGGACAGAATGTAGAACAATGTCATACATTCACCCCAGTACAGAGATCTGGGCCTAAATCCATCGTTTTTTTGCTCACCATGCCGTTCCAGTTTGAACCCAGCCATATGCAAATCAGTCTTGACCCTGTGCCTCATGGGAACAGTCCAGACCGAACTGCCAAACCAGGTCCTCCCTGGACTGGAAACAAGCATCCTAGGACCGGTTTCTGGCATTTCAGCCGTCTTCAGCCAGGCTTGCTTGATTTTCAGTGGCATGGAGAGCAAGGGACCCACGTCTGGGCATACCCTTTCCACTCGGGGTGACAAATGCAAAATCAACAATTGATGGACAGAATGTAGAACAATGTCATACATTCACCCCAGTACAGAGATCTGGGCCTAAATCCATCGTTTTTTTGCTCACCATGCCGTTCCAGTTTGAACCCAGCCATATGCAAATCAGTCTTGACCCTGTGCCTCATGGGAACAGTCCAGACCGAACTGCCAAACCAGGTCCTCCCTGGACTGGAAACAAGCATCCTAGGACCGGTTTCTGGCATTTCAGCCGTCTTCAGCCAGGCTTGCTTGATTTTCAGTGGCATGGAGAGCAAGGGACCCACGTCTGGGCATACCCTTTCCACTCGGGGTGACAAATGCAAAATCAACAATTGATGGACAGAATGTAGAACAATGTCATACATTCACCCCAGTACAGAGATCTGGGCCTAAATCCATCGTTTTTTTGCTCACCATGCCGTTCCAGTTTGAACCCAGCCATATGCAAATCAGTCTTGACCCTGTGCCTCATGGGAACAGTCCAGACCGAACTGCCAAACCAGGTCCTCCCTGGACTGGAAACAAGCATCCTAGGACCGGTTTCTGGCATTTCAGCCGTCTTCAGCCAGGCTTGCTTGATTTTCAGTGGCATGGAGAGCAAGGGACCCACGTCTGGGCATACCCTTTCCACTCGGGGTGACAAATGCAAAATCAACAATTGATGGACAGAATGTAGAACAATGTCATACATTCACCCCAGTACAGAGATCTGGGCCTAAATCCATCGTTTTTTTGCTCACCATGCCGTTCCAGTTTGAACCCAGCCATATGCAAATCAGTCTTGACCCTGTGCCTCATGGGAACAGTCCAGACCGAACTGCCAAACCAGGTCCTCCCTGGACTGGAAACAAGCATCCTAGGACCGGTTTCTGGCATTTCAGCCGTCTTCAGCCAGGCTTGCTTGATTTTCAGTGGCATGGAGAGCAAGGGACCCACATCTGGGCATACCCTTTCCACTCGGGGTGACAAATGCAAAATCAACAATTGATGGACAGAATGTAGAACAATGTCATACATTCACCCCAGTACAGAGATCTGGGCCTAAATCCATCGTTTTTTTGCTCACCATGCCGTTCCAGTTTGAACCCAGCCATATGCAAATCAGTCTTGACGCTGTGCCTCATGGGAACAGTCCAGACCGAACTGCCAAACCAGGTCCTCCCTGGACTGGAAACAAGCATCCTAGGACCGGTTTCTGGCATTTCAGCCGTCTTCAGCCAGGCTTGCTTGATTTTCAGTGGCATGGAGAGCAAGGGACCCACGTCTGGGCATACCCTTTCCACTCGGGGTGACAAATGCAAAATCAACAATTGATGGACAGAATGTAGAACAATGTCATACATTCACCCCAGTACAGAGATCTGGGCCTAAATCCATCGTTTTTTTGCTCACCATGCCGTTCCAGTTTGAACCCAGCCATATGCAAATCAGTCTTGACCCTGTGCCTCATGGGAACAGTCCAGACCGAACTGCCAAACCAGGTCCTCCCTGGACTGGAAACAAGCATCCTAGGACCGGTTTCTGGCATTTCAGCCGTCTTCAGCCAGGCTTGCTTGATTTTCAGTGGCATGGAGAGCAAGGGACCCACGTCTGGGCATACCCTTTCCACTCGGGGTGACAAATGCAAAATCAACAATTGATGGACAGAATGTAGAACAATGTCATACATTCACCCCAGTACAGAGATCTGGGCCTAAATCCATCGTTTTTTTGCTCACCATGCCGTTCCAGTTTGAACCCAGCCATATGCAAATCAGTCTTGACCCTGTGCCTCATGGGAACAGTCCAGACCGAACTGCCAAACCAGGTCCTCCCTGGACTGGAAACAAGCATCCTAGGACCGGTTTCTGGCATTTCAGCCGTCTTCAGCCAGGCTTGCTTGATTTTCAGTGGCATGGAGAGCAAGGGACCCACGTCTGGGCATACCCTTTCCACTCGGGGTGACAAATGCAAAATCAACAATTGATGGACAGAATGTAGAACAATGTCATACATTCACCCCAGTACAGAGATCTGGGCCTAAATCCATCGTTTTTTTGCTCACCATGCCGTTCCAGTTTGAACCCAGCCATATGCAAATCAGTCTTGACCCTGTGCCTCATGGGAACAGTCCAGACCGAACTGCCAAACCAGGTCCTCCCTGGACTGGAAACAAGCATCCTAGGACCGGTTTCTGGCATTTCAGCCGTCTTCAGCCAGGCTTGCTTGATTTTCAGTGGCATGGAGAGCAAGGGACCCACGTCTGGGCATACCCTTTCCACTCGGGGTGACAAATGCAAAATCAACAATTGATGGACAGAATGTAGAACAATGTCATACATTCACCCCAGTACAGAGATCTGGGCCTAAATCCATCGTTTTTTTGCTCACCATGCCGTTCCAGTTTGAACCCAGCCATATGCAAATCAGTCTTGACCCTGTGCCTCATGGGAACAGTCCAGACCGAACTGCCAAACCAGGTCCTCCCTGGACTGGAAACAAGCATCCTAGGACCGGTTTCTGGCATTTCAGCCGTCTTCAGCCAGGCTTGCTTGATTTTCAGTGGCATGGAGAGCAAGGGACCCACGTCTGGGCATACCCTTTCCACTCGGGGTGACAAATGCAACATCAACAATTGAAGGACAGAATGTAGAACAATGTCATACATTCACCCCAGTACAGAGATCTGGGCCTAAATCCATCATTTTTTTGCTCACCATGCCGTTCCAGTTTGAACCCAGCCATATGCAAATCAGTCTTGACCCTGTGCCTCATGGGAACAGTCCAGACCGAACTGCCAAACCAGGTCCTCCCTGGACTGGAAACAAGCATCCTAGGACCGGTTTCTGGCATTTCTGCCGTCTTCAGCCAGGCTTGCTTGATTTTCAGTGGCATGGAGAGCAAGGGACCCACGTCTGGGCATACCCTTTCCACTCGGGGTGACAAATGCAAAATCAACAATTGATGGACAGAATGTAGAACAATGTCATACATTCACCCCAGTACAGAGATCTGGGCCTAAATCCATCGTTTTTTTGCTCACCATGCCGTTCCAGTTTGAACCCAGCCATATGCAAATCAGTCTTGACACTGTGCCTCATGGGAACAGTCCAGACCGAACTGCCAAACCAGGTCCTCCCTGGACTGGAAACAAGAATCCTAGGACCGGTTTCTGGCATTTCAGCCGTCTTCAGCCAGGCTTGCTTGATTTTCAGTGGCATGGAGAGCAAGGGACCCACGTCTGGGCATACCCTTTCCACTCGGGGTGACAAATGCAAAATCAACAATTGATGGACAGAATGTAGAACAATGTCATACATTCACCCCAGTACAGAGATCTGGGCCTAAATCCATCGTTTTTTTGCTCACCATGCCGTTCCAGTTTGAACCCAGCCATATGCAAATCAGTCTTGACCCTGTGCCTCATGGGAACAGTCCAGACCGAACTGCCAAACCAGGTCCTCCCTGGACTGGAAACAAGCATCCTAGGACCGGTTTCTGGCATTTCAGCCGTCTTCAGCCAGGCTTGCTTGATTTTCAGTGGCATGGAGAGCAAGGGACCCACGTCTGGGCATACCCTTTCCACTCGGGGTGACAAATGCAAAATCAACAATTGATGGACAGAATGTAGAACAATGTCATACATTCACCCCAGTACAGAGATCTGGGCCTAAATCCATCGTTTTTTTGCTCACCATGCCGTTCCAGTTTGAACCCAGCCATATGCAAATCAGTCTTGACCCTGTGCCTCATGGGAACAGTCCAGACCGAACTGCCAAACCAGGTCCTCCCTGGACTGGAAACAAGCATCCTAGGACCGGTTTCTGGCATTTCAGCCGTCTTCAGCCAGGCTTGCTTGATTTTCAGTGGCATGGAGAGCAAGGGACCCACGTCTGGGCATACCCTTTCCACTCGGGGTGACAAATGAAAAATCAACAATTGATGGACAGAATGTAGAACAATGTCATACATTCACCCCAGTACAGAGATCTGGGCCTAAATCCATCGTTTTTTTGCTCACCATGCCGTTCCAGTTTGAACCCAGCCATATGCAAATCAGTCTTGACCCTGTGCCTCATGGGAACAGTCCAGACCGAACTGCCAAACCAGGTCCTCCCTGGACTGGAAACAAGCATCCTAGGACCGGTTTCTGGCATTTCAGCCGTCTTCAGCCAGGCTTGCTTGATTTTCAGTGGCATGGAGAGCAAGGGACCCACGTCTGGGCATACCCTTTCCACTCGGGGTGACAAATGCAAAATCAACAATTGATGGACAGAATGTAGAACAATGTCATACATTCACCCCAGTACAGAGATCTGGGCCTAAATCCATCGTTTTTTTGCTCACCATGCCGTTCCAGTTTGAACCCAGCCATATGCAAATCAGTCTTGACCCTGTGCCTCATGGGAACAGTCCAGACCGAACTGCCAAACCAGGTCCTCCCTGGACTGGAAACAAGCATCCTAGGACCGGTTTCTGGCATTTCAGCCGTCTTCAGCCAGGCTTGCTTGATTTTCAGTGGCATGGAGAGCAAGGGACCCACGTCTGGGCATACCCTTTCCACTCGGGGTGACAAATGCAAAATCAACAATTGATGGACAGAATGTAGAACAATGTCATACATTCACCCCAGTACAGAGATCTGGGCCTAAATCCATCGTTTTTTTGCTCACCATGCCGTTCCAGTTTGAACCCAGCCATATGCAAATCAGTCTTGACGCTGTGCCTCATGGGAACAGTCCAGACCGAACTGCCAAACCAGGTCCTCCCTGGACTGGAAACAAGCATCCTAGGACCGGTTTCTGGCATTTCAGCCGTCTTCAGCCAGGCTTGCTTGATTTTCAGTGGCATGGAGAGCAAGGGACCCACGTCTGGGCATACCCTTTCCACTCGGGGTGACAAATGCAAAATCAACAATTGATGGACAGAATGTAGAACAATGTCATACATTCACCCCAGTACAGAGATCTGGGCCTAAATCCATCGTTTTTTTGCTCACGTTGCCGTTCCAGTTTGAACCCAGCCATATGCAAATCAGTCTTGACCCTGTGCCTCATGGGAACAGTCCAGACCGAACTGCCAAACCAGGTCCTCCCTGGACTGGAAACAAGCATCCTAGGACCGGTTTCTGGCATTTCAGCCGTCTTCAGCCAGGCTTGCTTGATTTTCAGTGGCATGGAGAGCAAGGGACCCACGTCTGGGCATACCCTTTCCACTCGGGGTGACAAATGCAAAATCAACAATTGATGGACAGAATGTAGAACAATGTCATACATTCACCCCAGTACAGAGATCTGGGCCTAAATCCATCGTTTTTTTGCTCACCATGCCGTTCCAGTTTGAACCCAGCCATATGCAAATCAGTCTTGACCCTGTGCCTCATGGGAGCAGTCCAGACCGAACTGCCAAACCAGGTCCTCCCTGGACTGGAAACAAGCATCCTAGGACCGGTTTCTGGCATTTCAGCCGTCTTCAGCCAGGCTTGCTTGATTTTCAGTGGCATGGAGAGCAAGGGACCCACGTCTGGGCATACCCTTTCCACTCGGGGTGACAAATGCAAAATCAACAATTGATGGACAGAATGTAGAACAATGTCATACATTCACCCCAGTACAGAGATCTGGGCCTAAATCCATCGTTTTTTTGCTCACCATGCCGTTCCAGTTTGATAGCCAGAAACCGGTCCTAGGATGCTTGATTCCGGTCCAGGGAAGACATGGCTTGGCAGTTCGGGCTGGACTGTTCCCATGAGGCACAGGGTCAAGACTGATTTGCATATGGCCATGTCTGAACTGGGGTGGCGTAGTGGGCAAAAGAACGATGGATTTAACCCAGATCTCTTGACTGGGGGAGAATGTCTGCATTGTCAGCATTCCGTCCATCATTTGTTTGTTGTAACGCTTTTCGCCCTAAGTGGGATGGGTATTCCCAGACGTGGGACCCTTACTCACTACGCCACTGGAGTCAAGCTATCCTGGCTGATGACGGCTGATAGCCAGAAACCGGTCCTAGGATGCTTGATTCCGGTCCAGGGAAGACATGGCTTGGCAGTTCGGGCTGGACTGTTCCCATGAGGCACAGGGTCAAGACTGATTTGCATATGGCCATGTCTGAACTGGGGTGGCGTAGTGGGCAAAAGAACGATGTATTTAACCCAGATCTCTTGACTGGGGGAGAATGTCTGCATTGTCAGCATTCCGTCCATCATTTGTTTGTTGTAACGCTTTTCGCCCTAAGTGGGATGGGTATTCCCAGACGTGGGACCCTTACTCACTACGCCACTGGAGTCAAGCTATCCTGGCTGATGACGGCTGATAGCCAGAAACCGGTCCTAGGATGCTTGATCCCGGTCCAGGGAAGACATGGCTTGGCAGTTCGGGCTGGACTGTTCCCATGAGGCACAGGGTCAAGACTGATTTGCATATGGCCATGTCTGAACTGGGGTGGCGTAGTGGGCAAAAGAACGATGGATTTAACCCAGATCTCTTGACTGGGGGAGAATGTCTGCATTGTCAGCATTCCGTCCATCATTTGTTTGTTGTAACGCTTTTCGCCCTAAGTGGGATGGGTATTCCCAGACGTGGGACCCTTACTCACTACGCCACTGGAGTCAAGCTATCCTGGCTGATGACGGCTGATAGCCAGAAACCGGTCCTAGGATGCTTGATTCCGGTCCAGGGAAGACATGGCTTGGCAGTTCGGGCTGGACTGTTCCCATGAGGCACAGGGTCAAGACTGATTTGCATATGGCCATGTCTGAACTGGGGTGGCGTAGTGGGCAAAAGAACGATGGATTTAACCCAGATCTCTTGACTGGGGGAGAATGTCTGCATTGTCAGCATTCCGTCCATCATTTGTTTGTTGTAACGCTTTTCGCCCTCAGTTGGATGGGTATTCCCAGACGTGGGACCCTTACTCACTACGCCACTGGAGTCAAGCTATCCTGGCTGATGACGGCTGATAGCCAGAAACCGGTCCTAGGATGCTTGATTCCGGTCCAGGGAAGACATGGCTTGGCAGTTTGGGCTGGACTGTTCCCATGAGGCACAGGGTCAAGACTGATTTGCATATGGCCATGTCTGAACTGGGGTGGCGTAGTGGGCAAAAGAACGATGGATTTAACCCAAATCTCTTGACTGGGGGAGAATGTCTGCATTGTCAGCAGTCCGTCCATCATTTGTTTGTTGTAAGGGATGCGAGTAGCGCACTGTATGACCTGTTCCGCTCGAAAGTATTCACATGCCCGCGATCGCGAGTAGTGCCTGGTGTTATATGCTCTACTCGATAGTGATTACCTTAAAAGGAAATGCGAGTAGCGCCTTGTGTTACATGCTCTACTCGAACGAAGTTGTTTGCCAGGAAATGCGAGTAGCGCACTGTGTTCCATGCTCTACTCGATAGTAATTGTTTTGCCAGGAAATGCGAGTAGCGCCTTGTGTTATATGCTCTACTCGGCAGTAATTACATGCTAAGGGATGCGCGTAGCGCATTGTGTTTTATGTTCTGCACGAAGGAAATTCTACACCAGGATCACGAGTAACGTATTGTATTATATGCTCTGCTCGACTGTAATTACCTACAAATGGTTGCGCGTAGCGCTTTGTTTCATATGCTTTACTTCACAGGATTAGGGGCCATTGATTACGAGGAGCGCTCAGTTCCACAGGCGCCATGTTAGTGAGCCCAATGTGTCCCTGTTCAAGTATCATGCTTAGTTAGAGGGCCCGTTCAGGGAAAGACTTTACGTAAGCGCGCACAGCGCTAGAACAAGGTTAGGCACTGCATAAGTATCACCCAGAGTGTCGAATGTAATGTCATGATGGTATTATAATTCATGTATTACCTTGTTATTTCCTGAACTGCATCCGACCAACTAAACTTGGATAAACTTGAAGTATTTGCATAATTGAACGGTGTGGCGTCCCTTATTGTGTGTGTTCGTAGTCCATGAGAAGCGTGTGGTGTATGGTTGCTTAACACATAGCCCTCTGGTTGCCCGACCGGCTCGCGCCACGCTACCGCCTATAGGGCCTGGTGACCCCGGGTTCCTACATTGTTGGCCAGCGGTGGGATCCTTGGGACTTGTGACCATACAGCACCCTTCCGTGAGGCGAAGGGCGCCACAGTTAAACGCCTATCCTACATTTTTTTTGTTCCACAGCTCAGAAACCATTGTTGCTGGATCATTAGTTCCACTGTCCAGGTAGAGAGTGCAAGAAGCCTGGTTAGCTATTGACTGTTGCCTACACCCTAGGAATTTTCTCCTTAGAGTCTAGGTCCCCACCTGCCAGAATGGAATCCCGGCTAGCTGACCTCGAGGGGTACACTGTGAGGCAACTGAGGGAGTTCGCGCAGGAGTTGGGGGTGCCTGGGATGCGGAGGGCCAAGGCGCCGGAACTCCGTACCGCCATTAGGGCATGGGTAGAAGCCCACCCAGAAGGGAGAGGGGATGAGGGACAGGAAGCGCCAGATGCACCTCAGGAGGAGAGCGCCCAGGAAGTCCTAGATATCCTGAATGTAGACATGTCCGAGAATGTGCCCCCAGGAAGACGTTCTGGGGCCAGTAGTAAGACAGGGTCTAGCAGGAGCGCGTCTCCAAGGGAGTATGAGGACAGAAGGGAAGAGAGGCAGTTAAAATGGGAGCTGGCCAGGAAGGAGAAAGAAAGAGAAATGGCCAGATTGGAACAGGAAAAGGAATTAGCCAAATTGGAATGGGCAATGGAGGAGAGGAGGATGGCGCACGAGCTTCGAATGAAGGAGTTGGAGCTGCGTGCCCTCCAGATGAGTGTGTCCAGTGAGGACACTGGTGGCAGCATACCGGAAGCTCCACAGGAGCTAGAAGTTTATTTACCCCAGGATGACATCACCAGGGTGTCTGAGGAGGCATTGGGGTGTGAACCTGAAGGGGGTGGTGCAGGGATCTCCCAACCCAGCGAGGTGGGAGGAGTGGCAGATAGCCCAGCTAGGTCCCAGGGAGAGAGGGTTGTAGGGCCTCACGACCTATCTGTAGGAAGACGTGAGACGGGGAGGTGTCCCGAGGTGCCCCAACCGAAGTCTCAGGGCCTGGAGAGTTCCGCAAGGGAGCCCCAGGTTGGGAGCCTAGGCTGTCCCGATGTGCCATCCAGTGCAGGGGAGCCCCTAGTGTCAGGAGGACCCAGGGCGACTGTAACCAGCGCGCCTGAGGTTCTGGGGTTGGCCCAGTCGCAGGGTTTAGATCCTGTGCTGGGATGCCAGGCTCAGGGGTTGCCTGACCTGGCGGGTGGGGCCTCTGCTAACAGGGTCCCCCCAAAATTGACTTCCAGGGGTACCTTTCCCGGTGGGAGGGTGCGGAACTCTGGGAGGGGGTGCAGAGGGAGGAAGGTCTCGCCTCGGGCACCGACTCAGCCTAAGGGTTTAGACCCTAGGTTGAGGAATCAGTTGAAGGGTCAAGGCCCTGTACTGAAGAGACAGTGGTGGTCTGAGGGTGCCTCGCAGGGTAGGGTGAGGAACCCCAGAAGGAGAGTTAGGGGGAGGAGAGCCTCGCCCCTGAAGGCTGGTCAGCCTAAGGGTGTGGACCCCAGGTGGAAGGACCAGAGGCAGTTTAGGACTGCAAGGAAGAGTAGGAGAGTGGTCAACGGGCACTACAGGCCTGGGGCTACTGCCCCCCACTCCGCGAGATCACCCGGGCCAGAGATATCTGGACGGCCCAGGGGCCGGTCCTGGCCACAACTAGCTAGGGAGCCCCAGTGGGGTGGTTTCGTTGATCCAGGAAGGTTTTTTAGGGAACCATTGGGTTCCAGAGCGGAGGAGAACCTGCGGGTGCTCCTGCCGTTGCGGGCCTGCGTCCACCTTTTCTCGCCCCAAGCAGGGAAGACCATCAAGGCATTGATCGGTCTACCCTGGCTTTCGGCTGGAAGGGGGTTATGTTGGACTTGGCCCTTTTTCCCTCATTTTTTTCGTTTTTGCAGTGTTAAGGTGCAGGTGCTCCCTTCTCCCAAGATGGCTGCCACAGACCCCTGCTACTGCAGGGTGGTCGTTTTTCATAGTAGCACCCTAGCTGCCAGGAGCTGGCTGGGACCCACAACAATGTTGCGATACCAGCCCGCCTTTTTGTCCCATAGTTAGAGTGGGGAAGCTCCTGGAAGAAGCTGGAACCTTCTAGAAGGGAGGTGGGGTTTTACTTTTGCCGCCTTGGCTAGAGGTCACCTGACCTAGGGCTACTTAAGAGTGGGAGGGAAACTTGTGTGGTGAGTTGGCCATTGGGGTGAAGCAGAGCTGGAAGAATCCACCAGGAGTGTAGGCGGTAGGGCCTAGCCAGGGACTTATGCCTCTGAGAGTGACAGGATTTAGGTACTGCCTCTTAAGTGAGTGAGGTGCCCTGTGAATCCCACTGATCTTGCCCAGTAGTAGGAGGACCCAGAGACTCTCTGCCAACCTGACTAGGAAGGACCTAGTCGCCCTCTCCATCCCTACCCCTGTAACAGAACCCCTTAAGGGCGCCAGATACATCTGCGCCACAAGACTTCATCTGTCAACTGAGAACTGAAATCTAACTTCAAGAACTGAGACTGCATGACAAGAGCGAGCTGTAAGCCTTGAATGCCAGAGCTGAGACTGCGTGTCCAAGCTACTCTAGTGAACAAAATACTAAGCCGATTGCCAAGACACCGGGGATCGACCAGGTACTAGCGCTGTGACCCCCGCGCTTCCTACCCTGGTCTGGGACCCCCGGCAGCGTGCTCCGCTGAGCACTTTACCCCATCCTTAATTTGAGCCCCCCCCTGCGACGACGAAGCCAGCGCGCTCACCGCTGCGGCCTGGAGGCCTGGAGGAGTGCCCTGCTGTGTCGCGAGGCCCAGGAGAAGCCCGGGGCCCCGTCGCTGCCGTCGCAGCCGAGTGAGGAGGTGCGCAAGGTCGGGGCCGAGTTCCCCCAACGTCGTGAGGACGGACGCCTGCTGACGCCGATACGGAGGTAAGCCCGGAGGCCGAGATCCCCCCTGGTGCGCCCCCTGCTGGTCCGGAAACCGCACCGCACTTGGCCCGGGTCGTCCCCTCCGTGGGAATCCCCTCCCCTGCCTGCGCGACGGAGAGACCCCGCCGAGGGATCCTGTCCGTGTCCCCCCTTCTGTAAGACTGAGAGCGGTGCTTAGTGAACTGCACCGGAGCATAGGGACCCGCTCCGCAAGTCCTGTCAGTCTCCCCGCTGGAAGCCGCCTAAAGGAACTGACTAACATTACCCTCGTGTGGCGCTTCCCGCCACCGACCCTGCTTCCCCCGCTGGAGTGACAAGGGATGCGAGTAGCGCACTGTATGACCTGTTCCGCTCGAAAGTATTCACATGCCCGCGATCGCGAGTAGTGCCTGGTGTTATATGCTCTACTCGATAGTGATTACCTTAAAAGGAAATGCGAGTAGCGCCTTGTGTTACATGCTCTACTCGAACGAAGTTGTTTGCCAGGAGATACGAGTAGCGCACTGTGTTCCATGCTCTACTCGATAGTAATTGTTTTGCCAGGAAATGCGAGTAGCGCCTTGTGTTATATGCTCTACTCGGCAGTAATTACATGCTAAGGGATGCGCGTAGCGCATTGTGTTTTATGTTCTGCACGAAGGAAATTCTACACCAGGATCACGAGTAACGTATTGTATTATATGCTCTGCTCGACTGTAATTACCTACAAATGGTTGCGCGTAGCGCTTTGTTTCATATGCTTTACTTCACAGGATTAGGGGCCATTGATTACGAGGAGCGCTCAGTTCCACAGGCGCCATGTTAGTGAGCCCAATGTGTCCCCGTTCAAGTATCATGCTTAGTTAGACGGCCCGTTCAGGGAAAGACTTTACGTAAGCGCGCACAGCGCTAGAACAAGGTTAGGCACTGCATAAGTATCACCCAGAGTGTCGAATGTAATGTCATGATGGTATTATAATTCATGTATTGCCTTGTTATTTCCTGAACTGCATCTGATCAACTAAACTTGGATAAACTTGAAGTATTTGCATAATTGAACGGTGCGGCGTCCCTTATTGTGTGTGTTCCTAGTCCATGAGAAGCGTGTGGTGTATGGTTGCTTAACACATAGCCCTCTGGTTGCCCGACCGGCTCGCGCCACGCTACCGCCTATAGGGCCTGGTGACCCCGGGTTCCTACACCACTCTTATTACAAGGGGATACTCCAAGCAAGGTATGGCCACTCTTATTACAAGGGGAAACTCCAAGCAAGGTATGACCCCTCTTATTACAAGGTAATACTTCAAACAAGGTATGATCACTCTTATTACAAGGTGATACTTCAAACAAGGTATGACCACTCTTATTTCCAGGAGACACTCCAAGCAAGGTATGACCACTCTTATTACAAGGGGATACTCTTAGCAAGGTATGGCCACTCTTGTTACAAGGGGATACTCCAAGCAAGGTATGACCACTCTTATTACAAGGGGACACTTCAAGCAAGGTATGACCACTCTTACTACAAGGGGATACTTCAAGCAAGGTATGACCACTCTTATTACAAGGGGATACTCCAAGCAAGGTATGACCACTCTTATTACAAGGGGATACTTCAAGCAAGGTATGACCACTCTTATTACAAGGTGATACTTCAAGCAAGGTATGACCACTCTTATTACAAGGGGATACTCCAAGCAAGGTATGACCACTCTTATTACAAGGGGATACTTCAAACAAGGTATGACCACTCTTATTACAAGGGGAAACTCCAAGCAAGGTATGACCACTCTTATTACAAGGTGATACTTCAAACAAGGTATGACCACTCTTATTGCAAGGGGATACTCCAAACAAGGTATGACCACTCTTATTACAAGGGGATACTCCTAGCAAGGTATGACCACTCTTATTTCAAGGGGATACTCTTATCAAGGTATGGCCACTCTTATTACAAGGGGATACTCCAAGCAAGGTATTACCACTCTTATTACAAGGGGATACTTCAAGCAAGGTATGACCACTCTTATTACAAGGGGATACTCCAAGCAAGGTATGACCACTCTTATTACAAGGGGATACTCCAAGCAAGGTATGACCACTCTTATTACAAGGGGATACTTCAAGCAAGGTATGACCACTCTTATTACAAGGGGATACTTCAAGCAAGGTATGACCACTCTTATTACAAGGGGATACTCCAAGCAAGGTATGACCACTCTTATTACAAGGGGATACTTCAAACAAGGTATGACCACTCTTATTACAAGGGGAAACTCCAAGCAAGGTATGACCACTCTTATTACAAGGTGATACTTCAAACAAGGTATGACCACTCTTATTGCAAGGGGATACTCCAAGCAAGGTATGACCACTCTTATTACAAGGGGATACTCCTAGCAAGGTATGGCCACTCTTATTACAAGGGGATACTCCAAGCAAGGTATGACCACTCTTATTACAAGGGGATACTTCAAGCAAGGTATGACCACTCTTATTACACGGGGATACTTCAAGCAAGGTATGACCACTCTTATTACAAGGGGATACTCCAAGCAAGGTATGACCACTCCTATTACAAGGGGATACTTCAAACAAGGTATGACCACTCTTATTACAAGGGGAATCTCCAAGCAAGGTATGACCACTCGTATTACAAGGTGATACTTCAAACAAGGTATGACCACTCTTAGTGCAAGGGGATACTCCAAGCAAGGTATGACCACTCTTATTACAAGGGGATAGTCCTAGTAAGGTATGACCACTCTTAATACAAGGGGATACTCCAAGCAAGGTATGACTACTCTTATTACAAGGGGATACCTCAAGCAAGGTATGACCACTCTTATTACAAGGGGATATTCCAAGCAATGTATGACCACTCTTATTACAAGGGGATATTTCAAACAAGGTATGACCACTCTTATTACAAGGGGAAACTCCAAGCAAGGTACGACCACTCTTATTACAAGGGGAAACTCCAAGCAAGGTATGACCACTCTTATTACAAGGTGATACTTCAAACAAGGTATGACCACACTTATTACAATGGGAAACTCCAAGCAAAGTATGACCACTCTTATTACAAGGGGATACTCCAAGCAAGGAATGACCACTCTTATTACAAGGGGATACTTCAAACAAGGTATGACCACTCCTATTGCAAGGGGATACTCCAAGCAAGGTATGACCACTCTTATTACAAGGGGATACTTCAAGCAAGGTATGACCACTCTTATTGCAAGGGGATACTCCAAGCAAGGTATGACCATTCTTATTACAAGGGGATACTTCAAACAAGGTATGTCCACTCTTACTACAAGGGAAAACTCCAAACACGGTATGACCACTCTTACTACAAGGGGAAACTCCAATCACGTTATGACCACTCTTATTACAAGGGGATACTCCAAGCACGGTATGACCACTCTTATTACAAGGGGATACTCCAAGCAAAGTATGATCACTCTTATTACAAGGGGATACACCAAACAAGGTATGACCACTCTTATTACAAGGTGAAACTCAAAGCAAGGTATGACCACTCTTATTACAAGGGGATACTTCAAGCAAGGTATGATCACTCTTATTGCAAGGGGAAACTCCAAGCAAGGTATGACCACTCTTATTACAAGGGCATACTCCAAGCAAAGTATGACCACTCTTATTACAAGGGGAAACTCCAAGCAAGGTATGACCACTCTTATTTCAAGGGGATACTCTTATCAAGGTATGGCCACTCTTATTACAAGGGGATACTCCAAGCAAGGTATTACCACTCTTATTACAAGGGGATACTTCAAGCAAGGTATGACCACTCTTATTACAAGGGGATACTCCAAGCAAGGTATGACCACTCTTATTACAAGGGGATACTCCAAGCAAGGTATGACCACTCTTATTACAAGGGGATACTTCAAGCAAGGTATGACCACTCTTATTACAAGAGGATACTTCAAGCAAGGTATGACCACTCTTATTACAAGGGGATACTCCAAGCAAGGTATGACCACTCTTATTACAAGGGGATACTTCAAACAAGGTATGACCACTCTTATTACAAGGGGAAACTCCAAGCAAGGTATGACCACTCTTATTACAAGGTGATACTTCAAACAAGGTATGGCCACTCTTATTGCAAGGGGATACTCCAAGCAAGGTATGACCACTCTTATTACAAGGGGATACTCCTAGCAAGGTATGGCCACTCTTATTACAAGGGGATACTCCAAGCAAGGTATGACCACTCTTATTACAAGGGGATACTTCAAGAAAGGTATGACCACTCTTATTACACGGGGATACTTCAAGCAAGGTATGACCACTCTTATTACAAGGGGATACTCCAAGCAAGGTATGACCACTCCTATTACAAGGGGATACTTCAAACAAGGTATGACCACTCTTATTACAAGGGGAATCTCCAAGCAAGGTATGACCACTCGTATTACAAGGTGATACTTCAAACAAGGTATGACCACTCTTAGTGCAAGGGGATACTCCAAGCAAGGTATGACCACTCTTATTACAAGGGGATAGTCCTAGTAAGGTATGACCACTCTTAATACAAGGGGATACTCCAAGCAAGGTATGACTACTCTTATTACAAGGGGATACCTCAAGCAAGGTATGACCTCTCCTATTACAAGGGGATATTCCAAGCAATGTATGACCACTCTTATTACAAGGGGATATTTCAAACAAGGTATGACCACTCTTATTACAAGGGGAAACTCCAAGCAAGGTACGACCACTCTTATTACAAGGGGAAACTCCAAGCAAGGTATGACCACTTTTATTACAAGGTGATACTTCAAACAAGGTATGACCACACTTATTACAATGGGAAACTCCAAGCAAAGTATGACCACTCTTATTACAAGGGGATACTCCAAGCAAGGAATGACCACTCTTATTACAAGGGGATACTTCAAACAAGGTATGACCACTCCTATTGCAAGGGGATACTCCAAGCAAGGTATGACCACTCTTATTACAAGGGGATACTTCAAGCAAGGTATGACCACTCTTATTGCAAGGGGATACTCCAAGCAAGGTATGACCACTCTTATTACAAGGGGATACTTCAAACAAGGTATGTCCACTCTTACTACAAGGGAAAACTCCAAACACGGTATGACCACTCTTACTACAAGGGGAAACTCCAATCACGTTATGACCACTCTTATTACAAGGGGATACTCCAAGCACTGTATGACCACTCTTATTACAAGGGGAAACTCCAAGCAAGGTATGACCACTCTTATCACAAGGGGAAACGCCAAGCAAGGTATGACCACTCTTATTACAAAAGGATACTTCAAACAAGGTATGACCACTCTTATTACAAGGGGAAACTCCAATCAAGGTATGACCACTCTTATTACAAGGCGATACTCCAAGCAAGCTATGAACACTCTTACTACAAGGGGAAACTCCAAGCACGGTATGACCACTCTTATTACAAGGTGAAACTCCAAGCAAGGTATGACCACTCTTATTACAAGGGGAAACTCCAAACAAGGTATGACCACTCGTATTCCAAGGGGATACTCCCAGCAAGGTATGACCACTCTTATTACAAGGGGATACTCCCATCAAGGTATGACCACTCTTATTACAAGGGGATACTTCAAACAAGGTATGACCCCTCTTATTACAAGGGGATACTCCAAGCAAGGTATGACCACTCTTATTACAAGGGGATACTTCAAACAAGGTATGACCACTCTTATTGCAAGGGGAAACTCCAATCAAGGTATGACCACTCTTATTACAAGGTCATACTCCAAGCAAAGTATGACCACTCTTATTACAAGGGGAAACTCCAAGCAAGGTATGACCACTCTTATTACAAGGGGATACTTCAAGCAAGGTATGATCACTCTTATTGCAAGGGGAAACTCCAAGCAAGGTATGACCACTCTTATTACAAGGGCATACTCCAAGCAAAGTATGACCACTCTTATTGCAAGGGGATACTCCAAGCAAGGAATGGCCACTCTTATTGCAAGGGGAAACTCCAAGCAAGGCATGACCACTCTAATTACAAGAGGATACTTCCACCAAGGTATGACCACTCATATTACAAGGGGAATCTCCAAGCAAGGTATGACCACTCTTATCACAAGGGGAAACGCCAAGCAAGGTATGACCACTCTTATTACAAAAGGATACTTCAAACAAGGTATGGCCACTCTTATTACAAGGGGAAACTCCAAACAAGGTATGACCACTCATATTACAAGGGGAAACTCCAAGCAAGGTATGACCACTCTTATCACAAGGGGAAACGCCAAGCAAGGTATGACCACTCTTATTACAAAAGGATACTTCAAACAAGGTATGACCACTCTTATTACAAGGGGAAACTCCAATCAAGGTATGACCACTCTTATTACAAGGCGATACTCCAAGCAAGCTATGAACACTCTTACTACAAGGGGAAACTCCAAGCACGGTATGGCCACTCTTATTACAAGGTGAAACTCCAAGCAAGGTATGACCACTCTTATTACAAGGGGAAACTCCAAGCAAGGTATGACCACTCGTATTCCAAGGGGATACTCCCAGCAAGGTATGACCACTCTTATTACAAGGGGATACTCCCATCAAGGTATGACCACTCTTATTACAAGGGGATACTTCAAACAAGGTATGACCCCTCTTATTACAAGGGGATACTCCAAGCAAGGTATGACCACTCTTATTACAAGGGGATACTTCAAACAAGGTATGACCACTCTTATTACAAGGGGAAAATCCAAGCAAGGCATGACCACTCTTATTGCAAGGGGAAACTCCAAGCAAGGTATGACCACTCTTATTACAAGGGGATACTCCAAGCAATGTATGACCACTCTTATTGCAAGGGGATACTCCTAGCAAGGTATGGCCACTCTTATTACAAGGGAAAACTCCAAGCAAGGTATGACCACTCTTATTACAAGGGGATACTCCAAGCAAGGTATGACCACTCTTATTACAAGGGGATACTACAAGCAGGGTATGACCACTCTTATTACAATGGGATACTCCAAAAAAGGTATGACCACTCATATTACAAGGGGATACTCCAAGCAAGGTACGACCCCTCTTATTACAAGGGGATACTCCAAACAAGGTATGACCACTCTTATTACAAGTGTATACTCCAAGCAAGGTATGACCACTCTTATTACAAGGGGATACTCCAAGCAAGGTATGACCACTCTTATTACAAGGGGATACTCCAAGCAAGGTATGGCCACTCTTATTACAAGGGGATACTCCAGCAAGGTAGGACCAGTCTTATTACAAGGGAAACTCCTATCAAGGTATGACCACTCAGCAAGGTATGACCACTCTTATTACAAGGGGATACTTCAAACAAGGTATGACCACTCTTATTACAAGGGGAAACTACACGAAAGGTAGGACCACTCTTATTGCAAGGGGATACTCCAAGCAAGGCATGGCCACTCTTATTGCAAGGGGATACTCCTAGCAAGGCGTGGCCACTCTTATCACTAGGGGATACACCAAGCAAGGTATGACCACTCCTATTGCAAGGGGATACTCCTAGCAAGGCATGGCCACTCTTATTACAAGGGGATACTCCAAGCAAGGCATGACCACTCTTATTACAAGGGGATACTCCAAGCAAGGTATGACCACTCTTATTACAAGGGGATACTCCGAGCAAGGTATGACCACTCTTATTACAAGGGGATACTCCAAGCAAGGTATGACCACTCTTATTACAAGGGGATACTCCAAGCAAGGTATGCCCACTCCTATTACAAGGGGATACTCCAAGCAAGGTATGACCTCTCTTATTACAAGGAGATACTTCAAACAAGGTATGCTCACTCTTATTACAAGGGGAAACTCCAAGCAAGGTATGACCACTCTTATTACAAGGGGAAACTCTTAGCAAGGTATGACCACTCTTATTACAAGAGGATACTTCAAACAAGGTATGACCTCTCTTATTGCAAGGGGAAACTCCAAGCAAGGTATGACCACTCTTATTGCAAGGGGAAGCTTCAAGCAAGGTATGACCACTCTAATTACAAGGGAATACTCCAAGCAAGGTATGACCACTCTTATTACAAGGCTATACTTCAAGCAAGGTATGACCACTCTTATTACAAGGGAATACTCAAAGCAAGGTATGACCACACTTATTACAAGGGGCTACTCCTAGCAAGGTATGACCACTTTTATTGCAGGGGATACTCCAAGCAAGGTAGGACCACTTTTATTACAAGGGGATACTCCAAGGAAGGTATGACCACTCTTATTACAAGGGGAAACTCCAAGCAAGGTATAACCACTCTTATTACAAGGGGATACAAGCGCCTAGAGACCTGTAGGTGAGTTGGCGCTATATAAACCGAAGTTAACATACTCCCAGCAAGGTAGGACCACTCTTACTACAAGGGGAAATTCCAAGCAAGGTATGACCACTCTTATTACAAGGGGATACTCCAAGCAAAGTATGACCACTCTTACTACAAGGGGAAACTCCAAGCAAGGTATAACCACTCTTATTACAAGGGATTACTCCAAGCAAGGTAGGACCACTCTTACAACAAGGGGAAATTCCAAGCAAGGTATGACCATTCTTATTACAAGGGGATACTCCAAGCAAGGAATGACCTTTCTTATTACAAGGGCAAACTCCAAGGTATGACCACTCTTATTACAAGGGGATACTTCAAACAAGGTATGACCACTCTTATTACAAGGGGAAAATCCAAGCAAGGCATGACCACTCTTATTGCAAGGGGAAACTCCAAGCAAGGTATGACCACTCTTATTACAAGGGGATACTGCAAGCAAGGTATGACCACTCTTATTACAAGGGGATACTCCAAGCAAGGTATGACCTTTCTTATTACAAGGGGAAACTCCAAGAAAGGTATGACCACTCTTATTACAAGGGGTTATTCCAAGCAAAGTATGACCACTCGTATTACACAGGGATACTCCAAGCAAGGTATGACCACTCTTATTACAAGGGGATACTCCAAGCAAGGTATGGCCACTCTTATTACAAGGGGATACTCCAGCAAGGTAGGACCAGTCTTATTACAAGGGAAACTCCAAGCAAGGTATGACCACTCAGCAAGGTATGACCACTCTTATTACAAGGGGATACTTCAAACAAGGTATGACCGCTCTTATTACAAGGGGAAACTCCAAGAAAGGTAGGACCACTCTTATTGCAAGGGGATACTCCAAGCAAGGCATGGCCACTCTTATTGCATGGGGATACTCCTAGCAAGGCGTGGCCACTCTTATTACTAGGGGATACACCAAGCAAGGTATGACCACTCCTATTGCAAGGGGATACTCCTAGCAAGGCATGGCCACTCTTATTACAAGGGGATACTCCAAGCAAGGCATGACCACTCTTATTACAAGGGGATACTCCAAGCAAGGTATGACCACTCTTATTGCAAGGGGATACTCCGAGCAAGGTATGACCACTCTTATTACAAGGGGATACTCCAAGCAAGGTATGACCACTCTTATTACAAGGGGATACTCCAAGCAAGGTATGCCCACTCCTATTACAAGGGGATACTCCAAGCAAGGTATGACCTCTCTTATTACAAGGAGATACTTCAAACAAGGTATGCTCACTCTTATTACAAGGGGAAACTCCAAGCAAGGTATGACCACTCTTATTACAAGGGGAAACTCCAAGCAAGGTATGACCACTCTTATTACAAGAGGATACTTCAAACAAGGTATGACCACTCTTATTGCAAGGGGAAACTCCAAGCAAGGTATGACCACTCTTATTGCAAGGGGAAACTTCAAGCAAGGTATGACCACTCTAATTACAAGGGAATACTCCAAGCAAGGTATGACCACTCTTATTACAAGGCTATACTTCAAGCAAGGTATGACCATTCTTATTACAAGGGAATACTCAAAGCAAGGTATGACCACACTTATTACAAGGGGCTACTCCTAGCAAGGTATGACCACTCGTATTGCAGGGGATACTCCAAGCAAGGTAGGACCACTTTTATTACAAGGGGATACTCCAAGGAAGGTATGACCACTCTTATTACAAGGGGAAACTCCAAGCAAGGTATAACCACTCTTATTACAAGGGGATACAAGCGCCTAGAGACCTGTAGGTGAGTTGGCGCTATATAAACCGAAGTTAACATACTCCCAGCAAGGTAGGACCACTCTTACTACAAGGGGAAATTCCAAGCAAGGTATGACCACTCTTATTACAAGGGGATACTCCAAGCAAATTATGACCACTCTTATTACAAGGGGATACTCCAAGCAAAGTATGACCACTCTTACTACAAGGGGAAACTCCAAGCAAGGTATAACCACTCTTATTACAAGGGATTACTCCAAGCAAGGTAGGACCACTCTTACTACAAGGGGAAATTCCAAGCAAGGTATGACCATTCTTATTACAAGGGGATACTCCAAGCAAGGAATGACCTTTCTTATTACAAGGGCAAACTCCAAGGTATGACCACTCTTATAACAAGGGGATACTTCAAACAATGTATGACCACTCTTATTACAAGGGGAAAATCCAAGCAAGGCATGACCACTCTTATTGCAAGGGGAAACTCCAAGCAAGGTATGACCACTCTTATTACAAGGGGATACTGCAAGCAAGGTATGACCACTCTTATTACAAGGGGATACTCCAAGCAAGGTATGACCTTTCTTATTACAAGGGGAAACTCCAAGAAAGGTATGACCACTCTTATTACAAGGGGATACTCCAAGCAAAGTATGACCACTCGTATTACACAGGGATACTCCAAGCAGGGTATGACCACTCTTATTACAAGTTGATACTCCAAGCAAGGTATGACCACTCCTATTACAAGGGGATACTCCAAGCAAGGAATGACCACTCTTACTAGAAGGGGAAACTCCAAGCAAGGTATGACCATTCTTATTACAAGGGGATACTCCAAGCAAGGAATGACCACTCCTATCACAAGGGTGGTTTTCTCTGGGTAATTGGAGCATTGACTGAAGCTGATCTTAGCAGATGTAGACGCACTGCTCAGTGAGGACTAGGGCCGGACTGACCATAGCGGGCACCGGGCAATCCCCCGGTGCGCCGCACGGGTGGGGGTCGGTTATGGGTCCCTGGGGGCCGTTTTTGTTATCGGCCCTGTAACAAAATCGCCTGAAAACCGGCCCTGGAAAAGAGCTCGGCGGCTTGCTGCTGAGAAGAAACACTGCTTTTGGTGTCAGACCCTCAGGCACTGGTGCAGGTCTTGCTGCTGAGGAGAAACACTGCTTTTGGTGTCAGACTCTCAGGCACTGGTGCAGTTCTCGCTGCTGAGGAGAAACACTGCTTTTGGTATCCACCCCTCAGGCACTGGTGCAGGTCTTGCTGCTGAGGAGAATCCCTGCTTTTGGTGTCAGACCCTCAGGCGCTAGTGCAGTTCTTGCTGCTGGGGGGAAACACTGCTTTTGGTATCCAACCCTCAGGCACTGGTGCAGTTTTGGGTTTCTCTTTACAGTTGACCTTGAAAGTTACTATAATTGAAACATAGTGCTTTAAAATTAATTGTTTGATTCCATTTTTCCGACAATAAAATCTTTGCCAAACCCACGGGGATGGATTTATTCACTTATTTTGAGGATATGGAGTTGGTATTAACTGAATTCTACGCCTTCTGTGGGCTCCCAGTCGACCTGTGCTTTGGAACCACACAGTCACCGTCCAAGGGACCCCAGGTCACGTGTGACACCGGAAGCCAGTCCTGTCCTCTCAGCCAGGAGCACCCCGCCTCGGGGACCGTTGGACTCATAGCTGAAAGTGGACACTACAAGACCCAGAATGCAAGCTGCTGTTGGCCGAAAAAAGGATTGGTGAATGTGTCACACGTGATCAAGGGATATTTGGAACGTACAATATGAGGGGAGGTCATGGAAGGTGGGCCATGCCTTGGAAAACATATATCTAGGGGAGAAGGGGGTCCTTTTATGCCTCTGGAAAAGATGCGTAAGCAGCAGTATTACAAGGGCCAGGGGTGTCTAGATTCATTCAAATACTCTTTCTCTCTCACTTGGCTGAGCCCCTCCCCCCCCCCCCCCCCCCACCCCCCTTCCCAGCAATTAAAATACATTCCGCCTCTGGAGCAGCCCCTTGTCACTACAACTGGTCCTGAGTCCACCGACAGCAAACACAACGTGTCGTGTATTTTCATCACTTTGGCACGGGGTGCGGGGCCCTCTCTTAAGTGTCTTGTTTTCTGGGTCTGGCGCGTGCTCCCTCCGCCGCGAAGGGAGATAAAATTCGCACCTGCCTTGGCTGAAATGCTCGGCAGGGGGGGCGCCGGCACCAGTACTTACCAATATAACTGCTGCCATTATCTGCAGTAATGGCGGGCCCTGGGGGTCCCGGGAGAGTGGGGGCTGCTGCGTGTGCCCCCACCCCCACCAGACAGCGCAGGCGAGCCAGGCTGATGAGGTGCGCCGCCCGCCCGTTACCAAGGGAATGCTCCCCCCCCCCCCCCTGATAGTAACCCGCACACACACTTGTTTTAAGGCTGATGAGCAGAGAATAAAGTTGCTGCGAATCCGTGATTATTTATAATGAAAAAGCAACATCTGCCGTCCATGAAGGCGCACGTGACCCGAGCGCGCGCTGCCTTAATTCCTGGTCCTCATTCCGGCTCCATATTCACTCAGATTGTCTGGGATGCGACCAGGGCACAAGTCCTAAAAAAAAAAGTGGGGGGACGCTGTCACCGGAAGTGACGTCACAACAGGAATCTCATGAAAAGAAGTGGGGGGACGCTGTCACCGGAAGTGACGTCACAACCGGTGCATATCTTTGGTACACAATGCTGTCCAGCTTTTGGGCAGGGGGGACGGCGTCCACCCGGAAAAACCTGGTAAAATAAGTGGGGGGACGCCGTCCACCCGCGTGGTACCCCGACTCGAGCCCTGGATGCGACTGAGGACGTCTGAGGCTGGTTCACCAGGAGCTCTCCGAGCCGGAGTCACTTTCACAAGCACCTCAGAGCACGACTGCCTCTGTGTACAAGTGTGAATTCATGGCCTCCCGTGAGTAGATCAGTTTATGAGGTATATTCACTCAGATTGTCTGGGATGCGACTGAGGACGTCTGCGGCTGGTTCACCAGGAGCTCTCCGAGCCAGAGTCACTGTCACAAGCACCTCAGAGCGCGACTGCCTCTGTGTACAAGTGTGAATTCATGGCCTCCCGTGAGTAGATCAGTTTATGAGGTATATTCACTCAGATTGTCTGGGATGCGACTGAGGACGTCTGCGGCTGGTTCACCAGGAGCTCTCCGAGCCAGTGTCACTTTCACAAGCACCTCAGAGCACGACTGCCTCTGTGTACAAGTGTGAATTCATGGCCTCCCATGAGTAGATCAGTTTATGAGGTATATTCACTCAGATTGTCTGGGATGCGACTGAGGACGTCTGCGGATGGTTCACCAGGAGCTCTCCGAGCCAGAGTCACTGTCACAAGCACCTCAGAGCACGACTGCCTCTGTGTACAAGTGTGAATTCATGGCCTCCCGTGAGTAGATCAGTTTATGAAGGTATATTCACTCAGATTGTCTGGGAGTTGCGACTGAGGGTGTCTGCCATTGGTTCACCAGGAGCTCTCCGAGCCGGACTCACTGTCACAAGCACCTCAGCGCACGACTGCATCTGTGCACAAGTGTGAATTCATGGCCTCTCGTGAGTAGATCAGTTTATGAAGGTATGTTCACTCAGATTGTCTGGGAGCTGCGACTGAGGGTGTCTGCGGCTGGTTCACCAGGAGCTCTCCGAGCTAGAGTCACTGTCACAAGCACCTCAGAGCACGACTACCTCTGTGTACAAGTGTGAATTCATGGCCTCCCGTGAGTAGATCAGTTTATGAAGGTATGTTCACTCAGATTTTCTGGGAGTTGCGTCTTAAGGTGTCTGCGGCTGGTTCACCAGGAGCTCTCCGAGCCAGTGTCACTGTCAAAAGCACTTCAGCGCACGACTGCCTCTGTGTACAAGTGTGAATTCGTGGCCTCCCGTGAGTAGATCAGTTTATGAAGGTATATTCACTCAGATTGTCTGGGAGTTGCGACTGAGGGTGTCTGCCATTGGTTCACCAGGAGCTCTCCGAGCTAGAGTCACTGTCACAAGCACCTCAAAGCAAGACTACCTCTGTGTACAAGTGTGAATTCATGGCCTCCCGTGAGTAGATCAGTTAATGAAGGTATATTCACTCAGATTGTCTGCGAGCTGCGACTGAGGACGTCTACGGCTGGTTCACCAGGAGCTCTCCGAGCCAGAGTCACTGTCACAAGCACCTCAGAGCACGACTACTTCTGTGTACAAGTGTGAATTCATGGCCTCCCGTGAGTAGATCAGTTTATGAAGGTATATTCACTCAGATTGTCTGCGAGCTGCGACTGAGGACGTCTGCGGCTGGTTCACCAGGAGCTCTCCGAGCCAGAGTCACTGTCAAAAGCACCTCAGCGCACGACTGCCTCTGTGTACAAGTGTGAATTCATGGCCTCCCGTGAGTACATCAGTTTATGAGGTATATTCACTCAGATTGTCTGCGAGCTGCGACTGAGGACGTCTGCGGCTGGTTCACCAGGAGCTCTCCTAGCCGGAGTCACTGTCACAAGCACCTCAGAGCGCGACTGCCTCTGTGTACAAGTGTGAATTCATGGCCTCCCGTGAGTAGATCAGTTTATGAGGTATATTCACTCAGATTGTCTGGGATGCGACTGAGGATGTCTGCGGCTGGTTCACCAGGAGCTCTCCGAGCCAGAGTCACTGTCACAAGCACCTCAGAGCGCGACTGCCTCTGTGTACAAGTGTGAATTCATGGCCTCCCGTAAGTAGATCAGTTTATAAAGGTATGTTCACTCAGATTGTCTGGGAGTTGCGACTGAGGGTGTCTGCCGCTGGTTCACCAGGAGCTCTCCGAGCCAGAATCACTGTCACAAGCACCTCAGAGCACGACTACCTCTGTGTACAAGTGTGAATTCATGGCCTCCTGTGAGTAGATCAGTTTATGAGGTATATTCACTCAGATTGTGTGGGATGCGACTGAGGATGTCTGCGGCTGGTTCACCAGGAGCTCTCCGAGCCAGAGTCACTGTCACAAGCACCTCAGAGCACGACTGCCTCTGTGCACAAGTGTGAATTCATGGCCTCCCGTGAGTAGATCAGTTTATGAAGGTATGTTCACTCAGATTGTCTGGGAGTTGCGACTGAGGGTGTCTGCCATTGGTTCACCAGGAGCTCTCCGAGCTAGAGTCACTGTCACAAGCACCTCAGAGCACGACTACCTCTGTGTACAAATGTGAATTCATGGCCTCCCGTGAGTAGATCAGTTTATGAAGGTATGTTCACTCAGATTTTCTGGGAGTTGCGTCTTAAGGTGTCTGCGGCTGGTTCACCAGGAGCTCTCCGAGCCAGAGTCACTGTCACAAGCACCTCAGAGCACGACTACCTCTGTGTACAAGTGTGAATTCATGGCCTCCCGTGAGTAGATCAGTTTATGAGGTATATTCACTCAGATTGTCTGGGATGCGACTGAGGATGTCTGCGGCTGGTTCACCAGGAGCTCTCCGAGCCAGAGTCACTGTCAGAAGCACCTCAGAGCACGACTAACTCTGTGCACAAGTGTGAATTCATGGCCTCCCGTGAGTAGATCAGTTTATGAAGGTATATTCACTCAGATTGTCTGCGAGCTGCGACTGAGGGTGTCTGCCATTGGTTCACCAGGAGCTCTCCGAGCCGGAGTCACTGTCACAAGCACCTCAGAGCGCGACTGCCTCTGTGTACAAGTGTGAATTCATGGCCTCCCGTGAGTAGATCAGTTTATGAAGGTATATTCACTCAGATTGTCTGGGAGTTGCGACTGAGGGTGTCTGCCATTGGTTCACCAGGAGCTCTCCGAGCCGGACTCACTGTCACAAGCACCTCAGCGCACGACTGCCTCTGTGCACAAGTGTGAATTCATGGCCTCTCGTGAGTAGATCAGTTTATGAAGGTATGTTCACTCAGATTGTCTGGGAGCTGCGACTGAGGGTGTCTGCGGCTGGTTCACCAGGAGCTCTCCGAGCTAGAGTCACTGTCACAAGCACCTCAGAACACGACTACCTCTGTGTACAAGTGTGAATTCATGGCCTCCCGTGAGTAGATCAGTTTATGAAGGTATGTTCACTCAGATTGTCTGGGAGCTGCGACTGAGGACGTCTGCGGCTGGTTCACCAGGAGCTCTCCGAGCCAGAATCACTGTCACAAGCACCTCAGAGCACGACTACCTCTGTGTACAAGTGTGAATTCATGGCCTCCCGTGAGTAGATCAGTTTATGAAGGTATGTTCACTCAGATTTTCTGGGAGTTGCGTCTTAAGGTGTCTGCGGCTGGTTCACCAGGAGCTCTCCGAGCCAGTGTCACTGTCACAAGCACTTCAGCGCACGACTGCCTCTGTGTACAAGTGTGAATTCGTGGCCTCCCGTGAGTAGATCAGTTTATGAAGGCATATTCACTCAGATTGTCTGGGAGTTGCGACTGAGGGTGTCTGCCATTGGTTCACCAGGAGCTCTCCGAGCTAGAGTCACTGTCACAAGCACCTCAGAGCACGACTACCTCTGTGTACAAGTGTGAATTCATGGCCTCCCGTGAGTAGATCAGTTAATGAAGGTATATTCACTCAGATTGTCTGCGAGCTGCGACTGAGGACGTCTGAGGCTGGTTCACCAGGAGCTCTCCGAGCCAGAGTCACTGTCACAAGCACCTCAGAGCACGACTACCTCTGTGTACAAGTGTGAATTCATGGCCTCCCGTGAGTAGATCAGTTTATGAAGGTATATTCACTCAGATTGTCTGCGAGCTGCGACTGAGGACGTCTGCGGCTGGTTCACCAGGAGCTCTCCGAGCCAGAGTCACTGTCAAAAGCACCTCAGCGCACGACTGCCTCTGTGTACAAGTGTGAATTCATGGCCTCCCGTGAGTACATCAGTTTATGAGGTATATTCACTCAGATTGTCTGCGAGCTGCGACTGAGGACGTCTGCGGCTGGTTCACCAGGAGCTCTCCTAGCCGGAGTCACTGTCACAAGCACCTCAGAGCGCGACTGCCTCTGTGTACAAGTGTGAATTCATGGCCTCCCGTAAGTAGATCAGTTTATGAAGGTATGTTCACTCAGATTGTCTGGGAGTTGCGACTGAGGGTGTCTGCCGCTGGTTCACCAGGAGCTCTCCGAGCCAGAGTCACTGTCACAAGCACCTCAGAGCACGACTACCTCTGTGTACAAGTGTGAATTCATGGCCTCCCGTGAGTAGATCAGTTTATGAGGTATATTCACTCAGATTGTCTGGGATGCGACTGAGGATGTCTGCTGCTGGTTCACCAGGAGCTCTCCGAGCCAGAGTCACTGTCACAAGCACCTCAGAGCACGACTGCCTCTGTGCACAAGTGTGAATTCATGGCCTCCCGTGAGTAGATCAGTTTATGAAGGTATGTTCACTCAGATTGTCTGGGAGTTGCGACTGAGGGTGTCTGCCATTGGTTCACCAGGAGCTCTCCGAGCTAGAGTCACTGTCACAAGCACCTCAGAGCACGACTACCTCTGTGTACAAATGTGAATTCATGGCCTCCCGTGAGTAGATCAGTTTATGAAGGTATGTTCACTCAGATTTTCTGGGAGTTGCGTCTTAAGGTGTCTGCGGCTGGTTCACCAGGAGCTCTCCGAGCCAGAGTCACTGTCACAACCACCTCAGAGCACGACTACCTCTGTGTACAAGTGTGAATTCATGGCCTCCCGTGAGTAGATCAGTTTATGAAGGTATATTCACTCAGATTGTCTGCGAGCTGCGACTGAGGACGTCTGCGGCTGGTTCACCAGGAGCTGTCCGAGCCAGAGTCACTGTCACAAGCACCTCAGAGCACGACTACCTCTGTGTACAAGTGTGAATTCATGGCCTCTAGTGAGTATATCAGTTTATAAAGGTATATTCACTCAGATTGTCTGGGAGTTGCGACTGAGGGTGTCTGTGGCTGGTTCACCAGGAGCTCTCCGAGCCAGAGTCACTGTCACAAGCACCTCAGAGCACGACTACCTCTGTGTACAAATGTGAATTCATGGCCTCCCGTGAGTAGATCAGTTTATGAAGGTATATTCACTCAGATTGTCTGCGAGCTGCGTCTGAGAGCGTCTGGTTCACCAGGAGCTCTCCGAGCCAGAGTCACTGTCACAAGCACCTCAGAGCACGACTACCTCTGTGTACAAGTGTGAATTCATGGCCTCCTGTGAGTAGGTCAGTTTATGAAGGTATATTCACTCAGATTGTTTGCGAGCTGCGTCTGAGTGCGTCTGGTTCACCAGGAGCTCTCCGAGCCAGAGTCACTGTCACAAGCACCTCAGAGCACGACTGCCTCTGTGTACAAGTGTGAATTCATGGCCTCCTGTGAGTAGATCAGTTTATGAGGTATATTCACTCAGATTGTCTGGGATGCGACTGAGGATGTCTGCGGCTGGTTCACCAGGAGCTCTCCGAGCCAGAGTCACTGTCACAAGCACCTCAGAGCACGACTGCCTCTGTGTACAAGTGTGAATTCATGGCCTCTCGTAAGTAGATCAGTTTATCAAGGTATGTTCACTCAGATTGTCTGGGAGTTGCGACTGAGGGTGTCTGCCGCTGGTTCACCAGGAGCTCTCCGAGCCAGAATCACTGTCACAAGCACCTCAGAGGACAACTACCTCTGTGTACAAGTGTGAATTCATGGCCTCCCGTGAGTAGATCAGTTTATGAGGTATATTCACTCAGATTGTCTGGGATGCGACTGAGGATGTCTTCGGCTGGTTCACCAGGAGCTCTCCGAGCCAGAGTCACTGTCATAAGCACCTCAGAGCACGACTGCCTCTGTGCACAAGTGTGAATTCATGGCCTCCCGTGAGTAGATCAGTTTAAGAAGGTATGTTCACTCAGATTGTCTGGGAGTTGCGACTGAGGGTGCCTGCCATTGGTTCACCAGGAGCTCTCCGAGCTAGAGTCACTGTCACAAGCACCTCAGAGCACGACTACCTCTGTGTACAAGTGTGAATTCATGGCCTCCTGTGAGTAGATCAGTTTATGAAGGTATGTTCACTCAGATTGTCTGGGAGCTACGACTGAGGATATCAGCGGCTGGTTCACCAGGAGCTCTCCGAGCCAGAATCACTGTCACAAGCACCTCAGAGCACGACTACCTCTGTGTACAAATGTGAATTCATGGCCTCCCGTGAGTAGATCAGTTTATGAAGGTATGTTCACTCAGATTGTCTGGGAGTTGCGTCTTAAGGTGTCTGCGGCTGGTTCACCAGGAGCTCTCCGAGCCAGAGTCACTGTCACAAGCACCTCAGAGCACGACTACCTCTGTGTACAAGTGTGAATTCATGGCCTCCCGTGAGTAGATCAGTTTATGAAGGTATATTCACTCAGATTGTCTGCGAGCTGCAACTGAGGACGTCTGCGGCTGGTTCACCAGGAGCTCTCCGAGCCAGAGTCACTGTCACAAGCACCTCAGAGCACGACTACTTCTGTGTACAAGTGTGAATTCATGGCCTCTAGTGAGTAGATCAGTTTATAACGGTATATTCACTCAGATTGTCTGGGATGCGACTGAGGATGTCTGCGGCTGGTTCACCAGGAGCTCTCCGAGCCAGAGTCACTGTCACAAGCACCTCAGAGCACGACTACCTCTGTGTACAAGTGTGAATTCATGGCCTCCCATGAGTAGATCAGTTTATGAGGTATATTCACTCAGATTGTCTGGGATGCGACTGAGGGTGTCTGCGGCTGGTTCACCAGGAGCTCTCCGAGCCAGAGTCACAGTCACAAGCACCTCAGAGCACGACTACCTCTGTGTACAAATGTGAATTCATGGCCTCCCGTGAGTAGATCAGTTTATGAAGGTATATTCACTCAGATTGTCTGCGAGCTGCTTCTGAGGGCGTCTGGTTCACCAGGAGCTCTCCGAGCCAGAGTCACTGTCACAAGCACCTCAGAGCACGACTACCTCTGTGTACAAGTGTGAATTCATGGCCTCCTGTGAGTAGGTCAGTTTATGAAGGTATATTCACTCAGATTGTTTGCGAGCTGCGTCTGAGTGCGTCTGGTTCACCAGGAGCTCTCCGAGCCAGAGTCACTGTCACAAGCACCTCAGAGCACGACTGCCTCTGTGTACAAGTGTGAATTCATGGCCTCCCGTGAGTAGATCAGTTTATGAAGGTATGTTCACTCAGATTGTCTGCGAGCTGCGACTGAGGACGTCTGCGGCTGGTTCACCAGGAGCTCTCCGAGCCGGAGTCACTGTCACAAGCACCTCAGAGCGCGACTGCCTCTGTGTACAAGTGTGAATTCATGGCCTCCCATGAGTAGATTAGTTTATGAGGTATATTCACTCAGATTGTCTGGGATGCGACTGAGGATGTCTGCGGCTGGTTCACCAGGAGCTCTCCGAGCCAGAGTCACTGTCACAACCACCTCAGAGCACGACTACCTCTGTGTACAAGTGTGAATTCATGGCCTCCCGTAAGTAGATCAGTTTATGAAGGTATGTTCACTCAGATTGTCTGGGAGTTGCGACTGAGGGTGTCTGCCATTGGTTCACCAGGAGCTCTCCGAGCCAGAGTCACTGTCACAAGCACCTCAGAGCACGACTGCCTCTGTGCACAAGTTTGAATTCATGGCCTCCCGTGAGTAGATCAGTTTATGAAGGTATGTTCACTCAGATTGTCTGGGAGTTGCGACTGAGGGTGTCTGCCATTGGTTCACCAGGAGCTCTCCGAGCTAGAGTCACTGTCACAAGCACCTCAGAGCACGACTACCTCTGTGTACAAGTGTGAATTCATGGCCTCCCGTGAGTAGATCAGTTTATGAAGGTATGTTCACTCAGATTGTCTGGGAGCTGCGACTGAGGGTGTCTGCGGCTGGTTCACCAGGAGCTCTCCGAGCTAGAGTCACTGTCACAAGCACCTCAGAGCACGACTACCTCTGTGTACAAGTGTGAATTCATGGCCTCCCGTGAGTAGATCAGTTTATGAAGGTATGTTAACTCAGATTGTCTGGGAGCTGCGACTGAGGACATCTGCGGCTGGTTCACCAGGAGCTCTCCGAGCCAGTGTCACTGTCACAAGCACTTCAGCGCACGACTGCCTCTCTGTACAAGTGTGAATTCATGGCCTCCTGTGAGTAGGTCAGTTTATGAAGGTATATTCACTCAGATTGTCTGCGAGCTGCGTCTGAGGGCGTCTGGTTCACCAGGAGCTCTCCGAGCCAGAGTCACTGTCACAAGCACCTCAGAGCACGACTACCTCTGTGTACAAGTGTGAATTAATGGCCTCCCGTGAGTAGATCAGTTTATGAAGGTATATTCACTCAGATTGTCTGCGAGCTGCGACTGAGGACATCTGCGGCTGGTTCACCAGGAGCTCTCCGAGCCAGAGTCACTGTCACAAGCACCTCAGAGCACGACTGCCTCTGTGAACAAGTGTGAATTCATGGCCTCCAGTGAGTAGATCAGTTTATAAAGGTATATTCACTCAGATTGTCTGGGATGCGACTGAGGGTGTCTGCGGCTGGTTCACCAGGAGCTCTCCGAGCCAGTGTCACTGTCACAAGCACCTCAGAGCACGACTGCCTCTGTGTACAAGTGTGAATTCATGGCCTCCCGTGAGTAGATTAGTTTATGAGGTATATTCACTCAGATTGTCTGCGTGCTGCGACTGAGGACGTCTGCGGCTGGTTCACGAGGAGCTCTCCGAGCCAGAGTCACTGTCACAAGCACTTCAGAGCACGACTGCCTCTGTGTACAAGTGTGAATTCATGGCCTCCCGTGAGTAGATCAGTTTATGAGGTATATTCGCATTTTATGGTGAAATGTGAATATACCTTCATAAACTGATATACTCACAGGAGGTCCTATTATTATAAAGGGAAAGATTTAAGATGACATCACAAGACAAGACAGAAGAGCTGATCTTTGTCCCTTCCTGCACATGAACGATCAATTTTAAAAATGATGAGTTGCAACTTCTACATGTGCTGCACGACACAGCACACATAGGAGTTACAAACCGCCATAGATTGTTTATGTGCAGGAAGGGACACCTTCCTTCACATAAACAAACATTCCCCACAACGTTGGCGATAGGCAGCTGAAATTAGCACCAGCGCAGGGGGAAGCGCAGGGCTGCTCCATATTGTTGTAAATAAGATGCATCCCTGCGTTACAGAAGTGGCGGAGCGCGGTGTTAAGCCATGAAGGCTAACGCCGCGCTCTGTCACATCTTTGTAAATATGCCCCAATGTCTTTTCTTACTACAGTAATCATTTTGTACGCGGATCTTGCTGATGCCGGGGTTGGCGAATGATGGAAAAATCTGGCGGTTGCCTTACTTCCATTCTGCTCGGCATTTTGCGATCTTCGATATGGAGTGCCCCAGGAGCTAGCCTCGAACACCACTAGTTAACAATTATCAATCAATCAATCAGGGTTGGTAAAGCGCAGCTACTCACCCGTGAGGGTTTCAAGGTGCTGGGGGGGGAGGAGGGCTTCACCTTCTTCTATCAAGCATTGCATCAACCCCCAGCGTTAGGGCTACGCCAATGACACTGTCATTATTGCAAACCTGGATGGGCCATCCTGCATCCTGCTCCGCTCAATAACCTGATGATCGACTGCTAACACTTGACTTGTGGATGGGTGGCAGCCATATTTATTCTATGGGCCGCCACCTTCCTCTGGACTGGCGCATGGTGGTCCACCCATGTAGGTGAGCCACCTCCTCCTTTAACCAAGAATGGAAACCTGGGCACATTTTAGATGCCTGCCTCGCCTTTTTACCTTGAGTTGTCAACACAGCAGCTTCTTGCTTGTTCCTGCTCAGAACTCTGAGAAAGACCTTTCATTTGCTGCTGGTTGACTGGGGTGACTGGAACACTGTCTCCAGTGCCTGTGCCTATGCCTTTGACCCTATGGAGTCCTCCGATGTCTTTGAGGTAGGTTCATGTTATGTAAACGCCACATACATATTTACATGTATACTTACATGCTTCTATAAACAACAGATACATACGTGCATACATATCTACATATTTCTGTAAACACCACATACATACTTACATACATACACACTTCCATAAAACCACATACATACGTACATGCATACATACTTCCATAAACACCACATACATGAGTAGATGCATACATACATACCACTGTTAACACCACATTCAAAAATACATACATATAAACATACTTCTGCAAACACCACATACATACATACATGCATACACACACTTCTGCAAACACTACATTCATACACAAATGCATACATACATACTTCCGCAAACACCACATACATGTGTACATGCATACACATACTTCCATAAACACCACATTCATACGTACATGCATACACATATACTTCCATAAAAACTACATACATATGTACATGCATACATACATACTTTCATACACACCCCATACATATGTGCATGCATACATACATACCACTGTAACCACCACATTCATACATACATGCATACTTCCTCAAACACCACATACATACGTACATGAATACACACATACTTCTGTAAACACCACATACATACTTGCATACATACATGCATACCTCCTTAAACACCACATACATATGTACACAACTACTCACATACTTCTGTAAATATCACATTCAATCAGACATGGAGACTTCTGTAAAAACTACATACATACAATCATGCATAAACACATAATTCCGTAAACACTACATTCATACAAACATGCATACATGCATACTTCCATAAACACCATTCATATGTAAGTGCATATATACATACATACTCCTGTAAACACGACATACATATGTACATGCTTGCATACATACTTCTGTAAATGCCAAATACATATTTACATGCTTACATACATGCTTCTGTAAACACCAGATACATATGTGCATACATATATACATACTTCTGTAAACACCACATACATACTTACATACATACTTCTGTAAAACCATGTATATACGTACATGCATACACACATACTTCCATAAACACCACATACTTATGTACATGCACACATACATACTTCCATAAACACCACATATATATGTGCATTCATACATACATACCGTCGTAAACACCACATTCATACATACATGCATACATGCCTACTTCCGAAAGCACCACATACATACGTACATGAATACACACATACGTCTGTAAACACCACAAACATACATACATACTTACATAAATACCACATACATACATACATGCATGCATGCATACTTCCGTAAACACCAAGTACATATGTACATGCATACACACATACTTCTGTAAACACCACATTTATACATACATACACACAAATATCCTGTTGTAAATACTATATACATATGTACATGCATACACACACACTTCCTTAAACACCACATTCATACACAAATGTATACATAAAAACTTTTGTAAACACCACATACATATGTACATGCATACAGATATACTTCCGTAAACACCGCATCCAAATGTACATGCATACACACATACTTCCATAAACACCACATACATGCATGGATACATACATACTTCTGTAATTACCACATACATACTTACATGCATACACACATACTATTGTAAAAACCACATACATATGTACATCCATACACACATACTTCCTTAAACACCACATACATACATACATGTATACACACATACTTCTGTAAATACCACTTATAAACGTGCATGCATACATACATACTTCCATAAACACTACATATATTCCTACATGCATACATACTTCCGTAAACACCACATACATATGTACATGCATACACACATACTTCCCTAAACACCACATACATATGTACATGCATACATACATACTTCCATCAATGTATACATGCCAACGCCTTGTTTCTAGGTCTTCCCACATGTACTCTTGATCTGCTGCAAGTCATTCACACTCCTGCACGTCATTTCCTTTCTATGATTCCTGAAGAGACCCTTCTTCAGACCATCTGTCCGGCCTTCAGTGGCTTCCAGTGAAGATCGTGATTGGTTGAAATACTCTTGTATCTGCCATCCAAGTCCTGCCTTCCTCCGCTACTGTTTTAAGAGACGCTCTCCCATTGGCTCTCTGACATATCCACTAACCCTGGGCAGGTAACTCCGCTCCACCAGCGGAGTTTGCAGAGATTTGCCTGCTCTGCGCTCCGTGGCGAACGTGGAGACAGGCAAAAGACCGCCTCCGTGGCAGAGCGGAGTTAGCTGCTCCCTCTCCCCGTCAGGCACTTACCTGTGTTTCTGCCGCCTCCCCTACCTGGCCGCTCTCCTTCCTGCTCCTCTCGCGTCCTTTTTCATTAAAAAAACACTACATTGTATGTCTTGCGAGTGTGCATGCGCACAGGCAAGACGTACAAGGTAGTGTTTTTTTCACTGAAGAAGGACGCGAGGTGGAGAGGAGAAAGAAGGAGAGCGGCCAGGCAGGGGAGGCTGCAGAAACACAGGGAATTGTCTTCTTTTTAGTCTTTTTAGAGAATTTGAGAGGGGGGCGGGGAGGGAGGGGAGCGAAGCTTTGCGTAGCTCCACTGAGATATTTTTGCAAACTCCGTGGAGCTACGCGTAGAGGCACTACGTCAGCTCCGCCCATCGTTAATATCCACCTGCCTCCACGTCAGATTAATGCTCCGTCCATCAGAGTATTCATGGGATTGGCTGTTCTCTCTCATGTATCACTGCCAGGCACGGACTTCCCTTCATCTAAAGTTTGGAAAACTCTTAGAACATGTCTTTTACACTTCCAGAACCTCGTCCTTCGTTTACACCCTGGGGCAGTCTTTCCATCCTTCCTGACTGTCTCACCCTGGGATACCATTCAAGGTCACCATGTGGACTACACACATGAGGTGTTTATGAAAAATGTGAAACTAATAAATAAATAAACCTGGGGTATGAGCTGAAATACGCCTGATTGTGGATCTCACATATGTAACCCCAGTGAAGCGCTGGACATCAATGCCGCGCAATCACGCGCACAGCTGGATCTAGGAGGGTTTGTTTAAAGAGACAATGACTCTCCCACCATATGTCTCTGATGTCATCACCGAACCTTCTTATCATAGGTTGAACTTCCACATGTCAGAAGGTCACCGGGTATTGGATCACTGAGAGGGCCAGCGATGAGTGACGCCCAGATGTGGGTCCCGTGCCCAGTGCACCATGGGAGCCAGGCTGCACTCGGCTGATGAGCCCTCACAAGGGTGAGACAGGTCCTGGGAGCTTGTCTTCCGGGTCAGGGAGGACCGGGCTGGCAGTTCGGACTGGACTGTTTCCGTTGGAGCAAGAATGATTCCCAGATGGGTTCAAACGGAGATGGCTTTGTGAGCAGAAGAACGACGGGTTGGGATGTGGCATGGTGAGCAGAAAACGAGGGGTTGGGGTGTGGCATGGTGGGCAGAAGAACAACGGGTTGGAATGTGGCATGGTGAGCAGAAAACGATGGGTTGGGGTGTGGCATGGTGAGCAGAAAAACCGATGGGCTGCGGTGTGGCATAGAGGGCAGAAGAACAACGGGTTGTGATGTGGCATGGTGGGTAGAAGAACGACAGGTTGGGATGTGGCATAGAGGGCAGAAGAGCGACGGGCTTGGATGTGGCATGGCGGGTAGAAGAATGACGGGTTGGGATGTGGCATGGAGGGCAGAAGAACGATGGGTTGGGATGTGGCATGGAGGGCAGAAGAACGACGGGTTGGGATGTGGCATGGAGGGCAGAAGAACAACGGGTTGGGATGTGGCATGGAGGGCAGAAGAACGACGGGTTGGGATGTGGCATAGAGGGCAGAAGAACATCGGGTTGGGATGTTGCATAGAGGGTAGAAGAACGACGGGCTGGGATGTGGCATGGTGGGCAGAAGAACGACGGGTTGGGATGTGGCATAGAGGGCAGAAGAACAACGAGTTGGGATGTGGCATAGAGGGCAGAAGAACAATGGATTGGGATGTGGCATGGAGGGTAGAAGAACGACGGGCTGGGATGTGGCATGGAGGGTAGAAGAGCGACGGGCTGGGATGTGGCATGGTGGGCAGAAGAACGACGGGTTGGGATGTGGCATGGAGGGTAGAAGAACGACGGGTTGGGATGTGGCATGGAGGGTAGAAGAACGACGGGTTGGGATGTGGCATGGTGGGCAGAAGAAGGATGGGTTGGGATGTGGCATAGAGGACAGAAGAACAACGGGTTGGGATGTGGCATGGTGGGTAGAAGAACGACAGGTTGGGATGTGGCATAGAGGGCAGAAGAGCGACGGGCTGGGATGTGGCATGGCGGGTAGAAGAATGACGGGTTGGGATGTGGCATGGAGGACAGAAGAACGACGGGTTGGGATGTGGCATGGAGGGTAGAAGAACGACGGGTTGGGATGTGGCATGGAGGGCAGAAGAACGACGGGTTGGGATGTGGCATGGAGGGCAGAAGAACAACGGGTTGGGATGTGGCATGGAGGGCAGAAGAACGACGGGTTGGGATGTGGCATAGAGGGCAGAAGAACATCGGGTTGGGATGTTGCATAGAGAGTAGAAGAACGACGGGCTG
This sequence comes from Triturus cristatus, assembly GCF_964204655.1. Classification (NCBI taxonomy): domain Eukaryota; kingdom Metazoa; phylum Chordata; class Amphibia; order Caudata; family Salamandridae; genus Triturus; species Triturus cristatus. The sequence continues at coordinate 15,241,389 of NC_140592.1, read as the reverse complement.
GGATGTGGCATGGTGGGCAGAAGAACGACGGGTTGGGATGTGGCATAGAGGGCAGAAGAACAATGAGTTGAGATGTGGCATAGAGGGCAGAAAAACAATGGGTTGGGATGTGGCATGGAGGGTAGAAGAACGACGGGCTGGGATGTGGCATGGAGGGTAGAAGAGCGACGGGCTGGGATGTGGCATGGTGGGCAGAAGAACGACGGGTTGGGATGTGGCATGGAGGGTAGAAGAACGACGGGTTGGGATGTGGCATGGAGGGTAGAAGAACGACGGGTTGGGATGTGGCATGGTGGGCAGAAGAACGATGGGTTGGGATGTGGCATAGAGGGCAGAAGAACAACGGGTTGGGATGTGGCATAGAGGGCAGAAGAACAATGGGTTGGGATGTGGCATGGAGGGTAGAAGAACGACGGGCTAGGATGTGGCATGGAGGGTAGAAGAACGACGGGTTGGGATGTGGCATGGAGGGCAGAAGAACGACGGGTTGGGATGTGGCATGGAGGGCAGAAGAACAACGGGTTGGGATGTGGCATGGAGGGCAGAAGAACGACGGGTTGGGATGTGGCATAGAGGGCAGAAGAACATCGGGTTGGGATGTTGCATAGAGGGTAGAAGAACGACGGGCTGGGATGTGGCATGGTGGGCAGAAGAACAACGGGTTGGGATGTGGCATAGAGGGCAGAAGAACAATGAGTTGAGATGTGGCATAGAGGGCAGAAAAACAATGGGTTGGGATGTGGCATGGAGGGTAGAAGAACGACGGGCTGGGATGTGGCATGGAGGGTAGAAGAGCGACGGGCTGGGATGTGGCATGGTGGGCAGAAGAACGACGGGTTGGGATGTGGCATGGAGGGTAGAAGAACGACGGGTTGGGATGTGGCATGGAGGGTAGAAGAACGACCGGTTGGGATGTGGCATGGTGGGCAGAAGAACGATGGGTTGGGATGTGGCATAGAGGGCAGAAGAACAACGGGTTGGGATGTGGCATAGAGGGCAGAAGAACAATGGGTTGGGATGTGGCATGGAGGGTAGAAGAACGACGGGCTGGGATGTGGCATGGAGGGTAGAAGAACGACGGGCTGGGATGTGGCATGGTGGGCAGAAGAACGACGGGTTGGGATGTGGCATGGAGGGTAGAAGAACTGCTGCAGATCAGAACTTATAAATTCTCCCTACTTCCACGGACAGAGTAATTTCACAGTCATACGCACATACACTCATCATACGCTGGGGCCCATCACACCAACATTCATTCTATTACTCTATCCACACTGAATATACGAGAGAACTCCTAAATCAATCTGCATCTAATCTGAGGTCAATGCAACCTAATTGATTTGTCTCAAGTCATGATTTAAACAATAAACACATTTGAGATCCCAATAAAAATGACAAAGAAATAACCACCCGACACTGTAATTCAAACAAAGGTTATTTTATCTAAATTAGTTCAAATGATAATCATCCAATAGCAAAATCATTATTCTCATAGTTACCTATTCTAGCTAAATGTCGTATCTAGATCAGGACAGGTCTCTCAGTAAAGTCTCCAGAGTTGCCGTCCTTTCAGTCAGCATCGATCCTCTTGAGCATAGGTTCAGGAAGAAGTGGCCCTAGACCCTCTCTAGTCTAACAATATTTATACTAAAACTTACACATTAAAAGTTACAAACAGGCTCCAAGCGTCCGTTGAGCAGAGCGAGCAGGAAAGGATGTTGGCTCGCAACATTTAGAAAAATCTCCGCTCTTGAATATCTCAAAAATAAAAACACGGAAGAAGGAAGCACAAACTAAATCCGCAACATCCATGGATGCTCTTCTCCGGAATTATAGTGAAGCCACCGCCAGTTTATCAAAATGTTCATTTGTGACAATTGTTCTCCTCCAAGGATATCTGGCGATGAGCCCAGAGCTGCTGTCCTTTCGTAACTCTTAGCTCAGACAGAGGCCGAGATCATATTTTCAACCATATTCAGCGAGGCCTCTCTTCACATTTCATCTACTCAAATGCAGGCTGTAAATGTCGGCCATTTCTTAATAGGCCAAAATGGGCAATCTTAATTAAAAGAAACACAAAACAACGTTACTACATCGTAATGATTACACAGTGTTAATTCCCACTAATACCCTTATGTGTATGTATTTATCTAGCCTTATGCAACATAAAGAAGCGTTAAAGCATATTATTTTAAAGCGCAAACACATAACAAATAGCACTTTAGCCACACGTATTTAATTAATTTGCTCACCAACTTAGTTCACGTATTAATTAAGCCATGCAATTGCATTCCCACGTGTAATTCTTTCATTAGTAAAGTTGATTAGTTAAAACACTCGACAAAACTTAATATCTAGTAATTAATTATTAGTAATTTTAATTATAACATACAAAAATATAAGCTGATGTTCGGGTTTAAACAGAAAACCCTGCTCCAGCAATCTCCCCTTTGGTTGATATATTATCACCACAAAAATCCAACCCAAACATTTTCTTAGGAGAATTTCAAAATGTCTTTTTGCATTTACATTAGACACCAGTTTCTCTTTCATCATCTCTTTTAGTTTCTAAATACATGCTCTCTCTAAATTCTTCCAATTCAATTTCTCGTGGGTCTCTTTTTGACCTCTTTTGTCTCTTTTCAACATTTTCTTTTACTATTTTCTTTTTATTCCTCCTATATTTACAGCATAAACACCCTAATCTAAGAATCAATAAAGCAACAATCACACATGTCAATGGAAATAATATCTTACCAAAAACGGTACTACCTATCTTAGCAATAAAATTCTTAACAGCAATCATCTTATTAGCCATTTTAGTCCAGATACTTTCAGCTTCCAGTGGTACTAATTCTTCATGCAAATCAGTAATATTTTTGATATAGATCTTTAGATCTTTGCTTTCATCAGGAATGTAAGTGCAATAATGTTGAACTTTCAGCATTCCACAGACTCCACCCTCTTTGGCCAATAGAATATCAAGGGCAAGTCAATTTTGCATAGACATGGCGCGTAAGGCAACCATCTCTGTATTTACCAATAGAAACCCTCCAGCGGTGCTTGTCGATAAGCGATCCACCACTGTTGACAGCTTCCGAATTCCATATGTATTTAATGATATTCCCACTGCTGGAATCAAAGCTCCAAAAATATCTCCTACAATTTCTGACCAAGTTTCTCTTCTAAAGCGTGTTAGTAGATTAATTTGTTCTGCATCTTCTATTCTATCCATATGAAAAATCTTTGGAAAGACCAGGCCAACATAACATGTGCCATACCAATGGTCAGGCAACCTGTAATAAGCCCTGTTCCCACAAATATAATACACTCCCGGGAAAACTGGATCTTCTCCTCCCTTGAATCCCCATCCTGTTGCAATAAAGTATGTATCATGACACTCACTAGTCCTAACAAAATAGTTATCATACTGGGACTTCCTTCTGGTAATGCATAGTTTACCCTTCTGTGGTGCATCTAAAGCCAAAGTTGGACTGGCCCCATTCTTCAATTCTTTTCCCATCTCAATGTCCCACACTGTCTCACTCATTTTATATCCTCCTGCCTTTTCATGCATGCTCATTCTCCTTTCCTCTACCATGTCTAGGAAAGCTTTTTCTTCTCCCTTCAAATTACAAGTTAAATTGTTTCTAAAAATGTAATCTAATGTTAATTCTTCTGTTTCAATAAACATCTCACCAAAAATGTTAGCTTCTTTAGCAGGATTCAGTTTCTTATTCATAGGCAATTGCCCAAAAATGTTATCTTTATTAGACATCTCATAATCTATTTTCCCTAATAGATAAAAAGTACTACTTAACACACTACATGAAATTCCATACGTAGCTGGAAGATGATGATAAGTAACTCCCTCTGAAACAGATGCTGGTAATTGCATACAGACATAGCAATCCCTTACCTCCATTGTCTTTACGTATTCATACAACAATTTTGAAAAAACATTGCTAGAAAAATCATTAATTGATCTATCCCTATGTATGTATATATTACTAATTCTAGTTGGTACTACTTTCTGTGAACCCTTCCCTATGTTAGTCATATTCTCAGTATGTATTCCTAAAGTGTCTATTGTAACTCTAAAAGTAACTAATAAAGCAAGTACACCCCATAATAGCATTAATAGTCCCGTACAGCAGCAGCACATTCTGCACCATCTTTTCAGAAAGGTACATCTACTTTGTTTATTTTCTGTGTTAGCCATTTTATTACTTTGACTGTGTCTTTTGACTTAGCCTCTACTACCCCACTACTGAACCTCTAGAACACTAGATTATCACAATCTGTTAATTTTTAGATTTCTTCTTCTTCACTCTTCTCCAAGTGACTCCTTTAATTCACTCAATTTGGATTTTCATCACTTTTCACTTCTTCTTCAGCAACATCAAATTGTATCAGATCCTGAATATCCTGAACATCTGTCTCTTCTCCAATGTCAGTCAAGATAACTTTCAGGATTCCAACAATTTTCTCTTCCTCAACCACTCTCGGTAAGGTCCCCTCTGGATTTCCCTGACTTTCTGCCTCTTCTTCTTCTTCAGACAGTGCCACATACGTCCATTCCGGTGACCTATACTTCTGGTTGGGTTTTCTGATTCTCTTGATCTCCTCTGGTTCTTTTGATTCCTTTTGTTTTTCACCTTTTGCTTGATTCTGACTCGACACCTCGTTCACCTGTTCAGCTTTCGATGGATTCACTCGTGTCAGCCGATATCTCAGTCTCTTTATCCTGTTGGGCCAAAGGTCTCCTTTTATACTTCTTTTCTGTTTCACTTCTCTATTGTTTCTTTCTCCAATCCAAGTTCTCTTTCTCAGAACTCGACCCTCTGGTTTCTCATTCTCACTCTCATCCGATTCTGTCTCATTTGCCTCTTGTTCTTCAGCAATTTTCTCTTTTTCCACAGTCTTCTTTCCCACCGATTGAGATTTTCCTGCTACTGTCCCTCCTCGGGTCTCCGACACGCAATCTTCTTGCTGTCTACTTGTCCCTTCACCTGACTTATCAGGAATGTTCCCTACACCTCCTCGGGGATCTTCCACAATCTGTCCCTCTCTATCTTCTTCTGACCCTACTTCTTCAGAAGTTGTCTCAGATGAATTCTCAATCTCTTCATTTGACTCAGGTGTAGTCTCTGTGGAACTGCTCTTTTCTTTTCTCTCTTTCTCTTTATTTTCTCCACTGCTTGTTGAAACTTCAGGCACTCTTATAGAATCCGAACTCTCCTCTGAGGTTCTCAATGTTCCTCTTGAAGCCTCTCTTGGTAAGAAAAAAGAATCACCTGACTCTCTTTCTGACTCTCCTTCCCCCCTTTCAGGATTCTTTTTTCTTCTCACTGTTTCAGTGTCTGCATCATCACTGGAATCTGACTCTTCAAAATACTCTTTCCCAGTCCCATCCTTTGGATTTGTAACTCTCAGAGTATGACTTGCATGAACCCAGTTCTTCACTCCAGCACACTTCACAGCAGTCGTTGTAGTCAAAATGACTTGTCTTGGCCTTCCCCACCTTGGAACCAAGCAATTTCTTCTCCTGTGTACTTTTATTCTCACCCAGTCCCCTGGACTCAGATCATGGGCTTGCTTCTTTTCAAGTGTAGTGGCGTCTTCTCCAACCTGGTGAAACACAGAATGAACTGCGTCAGCCAGGCCTTTACAGTAATCCAAAATCATGTCATCAGTTATTGTCATCAACTTGTTGACAGGCACGAATGCATGTCTCATTGCACGTCCCATTAATATTTCATGTGGACTCAACCCTGTAGTTCTGTCTGGAGTAGATCTAATAGTCATTAGCACTAGAGGCAAGACATCCGGCCATTTCATTCCAGTGGCTAAACACATCTTACCAATCCTGTTTTTAATTGTGCCGTTCATTTGCTCAACAACGCCAGAAGCCTCTGGCCTGTATGCACAATGTAACTTCTGCTGTATGCTCAATGCTTCACAAATTAAACTCATGAGCTCATTGTAGAAGTGTCCCCCTCTGTCTGACTCAATTGTCACTGGGAACCCGTACCTAGGAATCAACTCTCTCAACAGCAACTTAGCCACTGTTATTCCATCATTTCTCCTAGTCGGATATGCTTCCACCCACCTCGAGAACAAACAGACTACCACTAGAACATACCTCAATCTATTGACCCTGGGGCATTTCAATGAAATCTATTTGCATTCTGGTAAAAGGACCTCCTTCTCTGCCTATAGTTCCTAGGCTCACCACTGTTTTATTTCCAGTATTGAATTGCTGACAAATCAAACATCTTTGACAGATGCTCTCTGCAATCAGCCTGAACTTTGCATTGTACCAGGTTTGTTTAAAGGACCTAATCATAGCATCCCTCCCCAGGTGTCCCTGGCCATGATACATTCTTGCCATTGTTGACAACATGGAATTTGGCATGACTGGTCTTCCATCCCTGTAGATCCAAACATGATCTTTTTCTCTTGGTGCACAACCTGCTTTTATCCAATCTCTCATTTCCTCATCTCCTGCTTCATCCTGCAAATGTTTCACCTCATCCCATGTTTCCAGGACATTAGTAAACATCACAGAACAAAAAGACATTTCCTTCTCTCTTCCCCTGTTAATCGAATGATTGTTCTTTGCACCATACTGTGCTATGTCATTTGCAAAGCGATTACCAAGAGTAACAAAATCATTTCCCTGTCCATGAGCAGCACATTTTACAACTGCTAGTTCTTTAGGCAGCTGTATCGCCTCAAGCAATTTCCCAATCACTTCAGCATTCTTTATAGGAGTTCCACTTGAAGTCAAGAAACCTCTCTGTAGCCAAAGCTGGCCAAAGTCATGAACCACTCCAAATCCGCACTGACTATCAGTCATTACAGTCACTCTCAAATTCTTCCCAATCTTGCAAGCTTTTGTCAATGCCACCAATTCCGCAACCTGAGCAGATTTAACTCCTTTCAAAGGTGAAGCTTCCATAACTTCTGAAACTTTACACACCGCATATGCTGCACTCAGCACACCTTCCTCTGTTCTCAAACATGATCCATCCACAAACAACACATGATCACTCTCAGGCAGTGGCAGATCTCTTATGTCTGGTCTCGGTTTTGTACAGTAATCAAGCACATCCAAACAATCATGATCAACACCATCTCTCACACTCACATTTTCAGCATCTGGCAACAGTGTCGCTGGATTCACATTCACACATCTCTCAAGAGTCACATTTGATGCTCCCAGAATGATTTTCTCATATTTAGTCAGCCGACTATGTGACATGTACTGAGTTCTGCTTCTTGTCAAAAGAATTGCCACATCATGAGGTACGAACACCCTTACAGGATATCCCATTATTATACCCTCACTCTGTTCCAAGCTTCTGCATGTAGCAGCTACTGCTTTCAGGCAACCTGGTAAACCCACAGCTACTGGGTCAAGTGTTGATGAGAAGTACGCAATTGGCCTTCTCAATCGTCCATGTTTCTGGATTAACACTGAAAGTGCACATCAATTCCTCTCACTACAGTACAGTTCAAACTCTTTCTCATAGTCTGGCATCCCTAGAGCAGGAGCTTCACACAATCCACTCTTCAATTCCTCAAATGCTGCCATTTGTTCTGCATTCAATTCCAATGGGTCTTTTACTTCACTTTTGGTCAATTTAATCAATGGCTTTGCTATCAGTGAAAAATTACTTATCCACTGACGACAATAACCCACCATTCCTAGAAACATTCTCACTTCTCTCTGGGTCATTGGGGCTCTCATTCCTCTGATAATTTTGATCCTGTCATTGGTCACTTTTCTCAGACCTTTTTCAATATTGTGTCCAAGATAATGTACTTCTTTCTTGCAAAACTGCAATTTGGCTGGAGATACCTTTAATCCTCCATCTGCCAGATGATTCAGTAAAGCTATAGTATCTACTTCACAAGCTTCACGTGTCTTTGATGCCACAAGTAGGTCATCGATATACTGTACTAATACTGAACTTTCAGGCATTGTCAGACTTTCCAATGATTTCTTCAGCAACTGATTGAATATTGAAGGACTCTCTGTATACCCCTGTGGGATACGGCACCATGCCAAAATACGCTGTCCAAACCGAAATGCAAAAATCGGCTGGCTGTCATGATGCAATGGAATTGAAAAGAAAGCATGGCACAAATCAATTACCGTGTACCATTCAGCATCATGAGGAATCTGATACAAAATCACTGATGGATTTGGCACAATGGGACAGCATGATACCACAATTTTGTTAATTTTTCTCAAATCTTGTACAATCCTGAACTTCCCATTAGGTTTCTTCAGCCCCATTATTGGTGAATTACATGGGCTACTCAGTAACTCTCTCAAAACACCCTGCTGAATCATCTTATCAATTATATGTGTTATTCCCTCAATTATCTCTGGTGTCAATCTGTACTGTGGGATATTAGGGTAAGTGATTCCCTCCTTTACTGTAATCTTTACTGGATCTGCATTATTCATCAATCCCACATCCTCTCCACTAAAACTGCTGCTTTTACTGTATTTCTCAACTCCTGTGGCAAGTCATCTGGATTAAATACAGCATATGTTCCAACAATCTCAGTTTCTCTATTATCTAGAGTCATCCTGTATAAGACATCCTCATCTGGTGTCTCAAAGGCTATTCCATCCGGAGTACAAAAAATTGTGCAATTCATTTTACACAATAAGTCCCTACCTAACAAATTCACCGGACTAGTGTCGCACACCACAAATCTGTGCATATCTGAAAATTTCCCTATCCTTACCCTTACTGGTTCAGTAAGACGAGTCTTAATCTGTGTATTAGCTACACCAACCACTTGGATTGCTTCGTCCGAGAGAGGAAGATTTCTTATATCTGCTGACCTGACAGTTGATCTTGTCGCTCCTGTGTCTACTAAAAAAGTAACACTTTCCCCATTTATTTTCCCATCTACAAATGGTCCTGCCTGGTCTATTTCTAGAGTTGCTCCAAGTATGCACTCTTCCTCCTCTCTTCGGCACCATCAGTAGTCCCCTTCAGATTCACTCCCCTCATTCTTTAGCCAGTACTGTTGTACCGGGTTTGTACGTCTCGGTCTGTTTACCTGTTCATCATTGTAGAATCCTGAGTCCTGGTTATATTTCTGGGACCCTCTATTCTGTGGCAAGGGCGGTTTTGGCTCTTGATTCTGCTGCTTGACAACCTTCTGCTGTTGCTGCTGATGATCACACCCTTCGTTCTGCACCTGTTGATTCAAGGATTTATTCTCATTATTCACTAATGGTGGATTCGTACACTCGGATCTCCAATGCCCCAATTGTCCACAGTTGTGGCACGGGAATTTCTTCTTCGCCTCTTCTAGATTCCCCTTTCCTTTCCCTGTACCATATCTGGGCCTATTTCCTGGATTATTTGCTTGTTCAACCAGTTGTGCTTCTTGTCTTTCTGCAACCTTCACCTGTGCCCACATTGCTTTCTCCTTCAGCTTTCTTTGCTTCGCCTCAATTTCATCACTGAAGTATTTCGCATGTCTCAAGATCTCATCAATCTTCTTACTCTGCCAATCAACTGTGTGCTCACGAATCATTTCACTGATTTTAGGTCTCAAGCCATATACAAATCTGTATACAAAATGACTCAAATCCTTATCACCCAGATGTTCATCTCCACTGAACTGTTTAAAAGCCAATATCAGCCTTTCATAGAAAGCATGAACTGATTCTTTTGCTTCCTGATGTGTTCGATCTATCTTAACCCAGTCTGTCTCTTTAGGGGGTACCTTATTCTTCAGGAACACAATAACCTGCTCGTACTTCTTCATAACCTCTGGATCTGGAGCTCCTGTTTTCTGATCTCTCGGGTATTCTTTAGTAGGCCAATCTACAACTATTTTACACTCTGCCCACAAGTCTGCTGGAACAATTATATCATACAGACTATTCAGGTCAATCCACAGCACCTTTGACAATTTCACAAACCTGTCTACCTGCCTATTCCACTCGACAGGCTTTTCTCTCATTCGAGGAAAATCATTCGTAAATGACAAAATATCCTGTCTAGTCCATGGGACATGTACATATCCTCCTCCAGGAATCTCTCTTATAGGATAGGCATCCACTGTTTTTTCCTTTTCTCTCATGGGAAATGCTGAGTAAGTCCTGTCCACTGAATCTTCCCTATTCTTGTACCATCTATCCTTCCACTTTTCCACATCACCCCATTTTCGCAATAAAGAAATCGTTTCCTTAATCTGCCCTGTTCTGCCAACATCATTTAGATTCTCAATGTCCTTCTCTGAAAAATCCGTACGGTAAGGCTTCTGCAAAGCTTTCACCTTGTCCATGTCAATTCCCATTTCACTCGCTATTCCTTTTAACCTGTCATGTGTATTCCTAGCCCTCCATGTGATACTCTTGCGCATAAATAACAACTCTCCATCATGATGATTTTTCAACATTTCTGTAGGAATTGTTCCCGTTATAAGTTCCTCCAGTTCTATGCGCAACCTGGCTACATCAATTGCCTGAGAATCTTTATCCTTCTTTTGAAGAACTTTCAACCAATCACTCAAATCCTCAGCCGTTATTTCTGTAGACTTCTTCACTGTACTCACTTTTTCTGCCATCCTCTGTGGATCCAAAATTGATCCTCCTAAACAACCAGTATTCAATCCTGAATTAGGCTGTACATCTGACTCTCCACCACATGTGTCATGTCTCAACTGTCTCAAATGATTCTCTTCCATCCTCATTCCTGACTCTGAATTAACTTGTCCATTTCCCACATATGGATCTGTCAAACCATTTTCTCCTATTCTTTGCTTATCAAAAATAGGCATAACCGGACCTATGGTTAGAGGCACTATAACAGCTTCTAGATGCTTCGTCAATTCCCTGATTTTCTCTGTCAACTCAGATGTTGTTCTTGCTAATTCTCTTGTTTTCTCATCCCCGATTGCATTCTCTCTCTCTCGCTCTCTCTCTCTTTCCCTTTCCGTGAAAGAGTTACCACTTTTCAAATCAGGTGTCGCAACTTCTGTTTTAGTAATTTGCAAAGTATCTCTTATTGGAGTAGCAACTGGTGTTCTCACTTCTGGTCTATATGGAGGTGGTCTCTTGTAAATCATGTCATCCAAGACTTCATCCTCATAATCATTAGCCCCATACCTCCTCAATTCTGCATCATGTACCTTTTCCGTACCTTTCCTCCCTTCTGCTTCCTCAACAGTTCTCATCGGAAATAGTCCCTCTGACATACTAGCATCTCGCCATCTCCTCATTCGATCATGATGAGTTTCACGATCATATTTCCTCCCAAAAATGTATCTATAATTACCTCCACTCCTCTGTTTTTCTCGCTCATGCACCTCATCTTCCCATTCTACCAATGCCTCGAACTGTGTCGGCCTTGGTCTAGGCTCTAGACACATCATCTTTTCCCGTAAATTTCTCAACACGGCCAAATTAAATGAACCATGTTCCGGGAACGCTAAAACACCATCTTCTATAGTGTACTTAGCCCAATTGTCTAACCAGATACAGGTATGATACCCATATTTCGCAACCATGAAGGATGCAGGGGTTCTTGTTGGAGGTAGCAATTCACCTTCTCTAGTTATTATGTCCTTATCCTTGTCGAACCACCTTTTAATTTTACTGAACAAGGATTTTTTCTTCTTTTCCTCTGTTTGGTAATACATTTTCGCGTTTACCACAACCCTCTAGTCCTTTCCGCAACTGTACGATCTTTTATCCAATAACAGCGCGACTCACACCAACGCACCAATCCCGGAGCGTCTACGTCACCCTGTACTCCTTCCAATCCCTGCGCGGCTCACACCAACGCACCAATCACAGTGCTTTCGCTGTTCTAACCCACTGTTCAATCACAGCGCGGTCTTTCTGACGTCAGTAGTCGCTGCAGTCGCTTCTACTCCTGTCTCCTGTCACTCGTCTACCCCTCCTTTACAAAGCCTTCTTGGTAGACTCTGTTTCAGATTCTACAAAATCTATTAGTTACAACATATAAACATCTCCATTGTCTGCTCCGCTAACCACAGAATAGTAAAGACCTTTCTCACAAGAATCCCGCTTCTCTCTAGAACAGCGCTTACCTCTGCTCTACCACGGAATTATTACTTTCGTTGACACAGTAGCACATCCCTCTACTCTGCCCTTCTAACATGCATCCATTAACTGTTTCCTCCCGGAATGTTCCTAAGAGTCTCACAATCAACTAAATGCCCATACATTCACGCACTTTCACACTAGAAAATGTAGCACATCTACACAGAATCCTGCTTTTCCCGAGAACAGCGAACAATCTGTCCTGCTACAGAATTATAACACACGTTAACCAAGCAGCGCTTACCTCTGCTCAGTCCTTCAAACAAGCTCAGAGAATACCTATTACTTCTCCAGCAGTAAGTTTTAACGGCAAACCTTACGGATCCCTGGGACTTAAAACCAGAGTTTCACAGATAACCTTTCGCTACCATACACACTCCTTTTATACAGAAAATATGTCTCTGATAGTAACACACGACGATGTCACTGAATCGAACCCAGACAATGCGACGCGCAACTTCAATTGTCACATGCTTTTCCCTGCATTCGTACAGGGCCAACAATCCCGTCTTTCCCGAGAGCAGCACTCACTTCCCTCTGCCCTACTACGGAACCGTCACCGACTCCCTACGTCCCAGAAGCCGTACACACTACATAGAACTCAATACGACGACTTCAACATTTAGTGTTAGTACATGTATCAACATCAATCAATAAATCAATAAGTCCAAAAGCCTATGTACAAGCAATCTATCAGATCAAGACAATAATCAAAACCATCATACTGCTACCAGGAAACTGCTGCAGATCAGAACTTATAAATTCTCCCTACTTCCACGGACAGAGTAATTTCACAGTCATACGCACATACACTCATCATACGCTGGGGCCCATCACACCAACATTCATTCTATTACTCTATCCACACTGAATATACGAGAGAACTCCTAAATCAATCTGCATCTAATCTGAGGTCAATGCAACCTAATTGATTTGTCTCGAGTCATGATTTAAACAATAAACACATTTGAGATCCCAATAAAAATGACTAAGAAATAACCACCCGACACTGTAATTCAAACAAAGGTTATTTTATCTAAATTAGTTCAAATGATAATCATCCAATAGCAAAATCATTATTCTCATAGTTACCTATTCTAGCTAAATGTCGTATCTAGATCAGGACAGGTCTCTCAGTAAAGTCTCCCGAGTTGCCGTCCTTTCAGTCAGCATCGATCCTCTTGAGCATAGGTTCAGGAAGAAGTGGCCCTAGACCCTCTCTAGTCTAACAATATTTATACTAAAACTTACACATTAAAATTTGCAAACAAGCTCCAAGCGTCCGTTGAGCAGAGCGAGCAGGAAAGGATGTTGGCTCGCAACATTTAGAAAAATCTCCGCTCTCGAATATCTCAAAAATAAAAACACGGAAGAAGGAAGCACAAACTAAATCCGCAACATCCATGGATGCTCTTCTCCGGAATTATAGTGAAGCCACCGCCAGTTTATCAAAATGTTCATTTGTGACAATTGTTCTCCTCCAAGGATATCTGGCGACAAGCCCGGAGCTGCTGTCCTTTCGTAACTCTTAGCTCAGACAGAGGCCGAGATCATATTTTCAACCATATTCAGCGAGGCCTCTCTTCACATTTCATCTACTCAAATGCAGGCTGTAAATGTCGGCCATTTCTCAATAGGCCAAAATGGGCAATCTTAATTAAAAGAAACACAAAACAACGTTACTACATCGTAATGATAACACAGTGTTAATTCCCACTAATACCCTTATGTGTATGTATTTATCTAGCCTTATGCAACATAAAGAAGCGTTAAAGCATATTATTTTAAAGCGCAAACACATAACAAATAGCACTTTAGCCACACGTATTTAATTAATTTGCTCACCAACTTAGTTCACGTATTAATTAAGCCATGCAATTGCATTCCCACGTGTAATTCTTTCATTAGTAAAGTTGATTAGTTAAAACACTCGACAAAACTTAATATCTAGTAATTAATTATTAGTAATTTTAATTATAACATACAAAAATATAAGCTGATGTTCGGGTTTAAACAGAAAACCCTGCTCCAGCCGAACGACGGGTTGGGATGTAGCATGGAGGGTAGAAGAACGATGGGTTGGGATGTGGCATGGTGGGCAGAAGAACGATGGGTTGGGATGTGGCATAGAGGGCAGAAGAACGACGGGTTGGGATGTGGCATAGAGGGCAGAAGAACAACGGGTTAGGATGTGGCATGGTGGGTAGAAGAACGACGAGTTGGGATGTGGCATGGAAGGCGAAACAGCGATGGGTTGGGATGTGGCATGGTGGGCACAGTAACTTCTTGAGCCATGACAAGGAGTAGTGTTGTCTCAAGAGGATACTTAGGGCCCGATTCACAGAACTAACTTAAGACAAAATCCTAAACTTACTACCATTTTGGTATTCACAGAAGGCACTTACTCATTACGGTATTCACAGAAGTTAGGAGTCCTAACTTTAGGACTCCTAAATGCCTTCTGTGAATACCGAAAGTCTTAAAGTTAGGATTTTTCTCAGTTTATGAGTAGTAAAGTTAGGACTCCTAACTTTACTACTACTAAACTGAGAAAAATCCTAACTTTAAGACTTTCGTTATTCACAGAAGGCATTTTGGAGTCCTAAAGTTAGGACTCCTAACTTCTGTGAATACCGAAATGGTAGTAAGTTTAGGATTTTGTCTTAAGTTAGTTCTGTGAATCGGGCCCTTAAAGTCCCAGAAACAAGATAGCAGAACTTACTCGAATGAATTGTGAATCGGAAGATAAAAAGTTGCTACTTGTCTCTTTAAAGGCTTTTTGTGAAAGTTGTTCTCTAAAATAGTTTCTTTTTTTACTAAAAGAAAGCTACAAAGGGCGCAGTTGGAGGATTTGGATGGGGCTGAACAGGGCACATGTCACATGGAATGAGGTGGGAAAGACAACAAGCCAGGGGTGACTGAGGGAAGCAGCTGGAAAATACTCAGGGTCAGTATTACAACACGCCCGCTTCATGTCGTAAAATAAAATGAAAACAGGAGAAATAGTTGGTAGAAAGGAGAAAGAGGGCTAGGAGGAAGATTTGTAAAACTGTCCCGACTGGAGACTTCAGAACTGATAGATGTTGGCACAAGGCAGAAAGCTTTTATGAACCTCTAATACTCTGGAACAAGTGTGTCAGAGAAGAGAAATAAAGGAATCTCTAGGTAATCCCAAACTGGGTGGGCGCACTGCAGAAGCAGCATGGCTGTTAGCTTTGGAAAATAGACTCACTGATGAACAGGAGAGGAGAAATAAACGGGTTTTGAAACAAATATTTCTTCATTATTTTCAGGAGCTGAATTTTGCGTGTGAATCAAGAGCCCTAGAATCACGTAAAAGGTCAACACATGAATTAATAAACAGAAGAGAAGGACGCTAAAAGTTGTGTGTCACATTGTCTGATTAGTTTGTTCAACGTGAAATGTAATATTTTCTAAAGAATAATAACAAATAGAATAGCTAAGGTCACTCCACTTTGAGTTCCGTGATTCAGCA
This sequence comes from Triturus cristatus, assembly GCF_964204655.1. NCBI lineage: Eukaryota > Metazoa > Chordata > Amphibia > Caudata > Salamandridae > Triturus > Triturus cristatus. The sequence continues at coordinate 15,225,781 of NC_140592.1, read as the reverse complement.
GAGTTTGCATCGACCACAGACCGAACTACTCAAACTCAGGGGCATATTTACAAGGGAAGACGCAGAGCGCGGCGTTAGCCTCCTTGGGTTAACGCCTCTTTCCGCCAATTCGGAAACGCAGGGCTGCACCATATTTACAAGAATGTGGTGCAGCCCTGCGCTTCCCCCTGTACTGGCGCTGCACTTAGCAGCCTAGTGCCAACGCAAATACCCTTGCAAGGGTGTCTGCATGCAGGGGAGGATTGTTTATGTGCAGGAAGGCCCCCCTTCCTGCACATAAACAATCTTTGAATTCCGTTTTGTAACTTCTCTGTGTGCTGCTTCATGCACGCCCATGGAACGCCCACCGCAACACCCATTGCCCACCCCTTTCAGGTTAAGTATAGCGTGAAAGGGGGCCTTATTTACAAGGCAGCGTTAAAACACGTTAAGTGGCTTAACGCTGCCTTGTAAATAAGGCAAAGCCCTTGTCGCCACAGGACCGTCGTAAAGAGTGACGTTCATATGGCATTAGGGGCTTGTAAATATGCCCCTCACTCTCTTCTCACAATGATATATATATTTTACTTGAGACTGTGCCTCTTACAGTAGTTGGAGTTGATGCCAAAAAAAGCATTTGAGGTGGCTGGTTTTCCTGTAGCGGACTTTGCTGAAGATTCTGGGCCTGATTTAGATCTCGGCGGATGGGTTACTCTGTCACAAAGGCGACGGATATCCCGTCCGTTGAAATATGAATCCCATGCAGTGGAACATGGACGCCTTGCAGCAAGCATGTCAAGGATCTATAAACCCCATCTGAACGCAGCCTTCTGGGCTCCGCCTCTACGCGTGCCGGGGGCTGATCTGTCCGCATGCTTGAAGGGGGGAGGCTCTTGAGGCACGTGAGCGCATGTTGCCAGCTGTGCAAGCAGCGTGGCACGCGGATGGTCCGTCGCTGACTGACAGCTGTAGCGCTCTGCCGCAACGTGCAGCCCGATGCTCCTGAGCCACCATCCCCTGAGCCGCCATCCCCTGAGCCACCATCCACTGAGCCACCACCCTCTGAGCCACCATCCTCTGAGCCACCATCCTCTGAGCCACCATCCCATGATCCACCATCCCCTGAGCCACCATCCCCTGAGCCACCACCCTTTGAGCCACCACCCTCTGAGCCACCATCCCCTGAGCCACCATCCCCTGAGCCACCATTCCCTGAGCCACCATCTCTTGAGCCACCATCCCATGAGCCACCATCCTCTGAGTCACCATCCTCTGAGTCACCATCCTCTGAGCCACCATCCCCTGAGCCACCATCCCCTGAGCCGTCATCCTCTGAGCCACCATCCTCTGAGCCACCATCCCCTAAGCCACCATCCCCTAAGCCACCATCCTCTGAGACACCATCCTCTGAGCCACCATCCCCTGAGCCACCATCCTCTGAGCCGCCATCCTCTGAGCCACCATCCTCTGAGCCACCATCCCCTGAGCCACCATCGCCTGAGCCTCCATCCTCTGAGCCACCATCCCCTGAGCCACCATCCACCATCCTCTGAGCCACCATCCTCTGAGCCACCATCCCCTGAGCCGCCATCCTCTGAGCCACCATCCCCTGAGCCGCCATCCCCTGAGCCGCCATCCTCTGAGCCACCATCCTCTGAGTCACCATCCTCTGTGTCACCATCCTCTGAGCCACCATCCCCTGAGCCTCCATACTCTGAGCCACCATCCCCTGAGCCACCATCCACCATCCTCTGAGCCACCATCCTCTGAGCCACCATCCACCATCCTCTGAGCCACCATCCTCTGAGCCACCATCCCCTGAGCTGCCATCCCCTGAGCCACCATCCCCTGAGCCTCCATCCTCTGAGCCACCATCCCCTGAGCCACCATCCACCATCCTCTGAGCCACCATCCTCTGAGCCACCATCCCGTGAGCCTCCATCCTCTGAGCCACCATCCCCTGAGCCGCCATCCTCTGAGCCACCATCCCCTGAGCCACCATCCTCTGAGTCACCATCCTCTGAGCCACCATCCTCTGAGCCGCCATCCCCTGAGCCACCATCCACCATCCTCTGAACCACCATCCCCTGAGCCGCCATCCTCTGAGCCACCATCCCCTGAGCCGCCATCCCCTGAGCCGCCATCCTCTGAGCCACCATCCCCTGAGCCACCATCCTCTGAGCCACCATCCTCTGAGCCGCCATCCCCTGAGCCGCCATCCTCTGAGCCACCATCCCCTGAGCCACCACCCCCTGAGCCACCAGAGGAAGTTGGCGGTGGGCGGTACCTCCTTGCCTACGGCAGTGCGTGACATCCCTACATTAGATACCTCTTTGCCTTCACAACCACCACCAGGTAAGTGTATGATCATTATTCAGTACACGTATGTAAATTCAAATAAAAAACAATCAGTGCAGACGCCTGGAGGTGAAATTGATGTTTCATGTTGTTATTTTCAGCCGAGCTTCAAATCAGTATCAAAGTGATTAAATATCTAACAGACAACTTATTGTGTGCTTCATGACATGATGACGACGTGAATCAAGAAAAACGTCATTGTCATTCGCTCGACAGATATATAGAAGAGATGTGTTAATGTAGGTCTAACATTTCCAAAGGCCCTTACAAGTAACAACTGCACTTGAAGCCCTGCGCACTTTACAGGCACGTGCTCGAGAGCAAGCACGCACCTCATGAGGGGGCATCAAGCCTCAGTACTATATCTGTGCACCCACTACATCCGGTACATATCACACAAGGGAGAAGTGGAGAGTGCGCAGGCGCAGAAGGGGAGTCCTTCATTGATAGGTCCATGGGAGCACAAGGAAAAAGCGTTACACTTAATTTGTGTCCATTTAAGACTTTGTAATTCTTTACAAACGTTTGAATGTGTAAGCCTGCATTATGACAGAGATGCAAATGTTTATTCGTTTATCTCTGGAGAAACAGCATAGAACATTTGTGTTAATATTCCAATCAGCCCTCATGTGTGTTCTTTAAAATAAAACAACGAACATACCTTAAAAGGTAATGTTTGTAAGGGGTGACCCGAGTCATCTTACTTCATCTTCGCTGGCCGCATCATGTCCCGTGGGTGGTGCAAAGTCATTATCATAATCAGAACTGTCTTCATCTAGATCAGCAGGAAGGCCTTTTGTCGTAGAAGGTTCTGGAGCCTTTTAGAACATTGGAATGTTGAGCTCTCCATTGAACACAATGGAGTGCTGCCGGCTTATAGTGGCCGGTGGAAGCCCGGAGCATCAACATTCCAATGTTTAACAAAGGCCTCACTGAGCCCGAGGGGATTTCAACCCTCTTGGGCTCTGTGAGGCCTTTGATTTACAAATTAGGGCATTCTGACCGCTAGGGGCAGAATGTTCTCATAGCCTTGGAGTTCTCTGTAGTGGGCTTCACAGGCCATTAAAGGCCTGCTCCCTTGTTAAAGGCCCGAGACGACTGGAACGGGCCTTTTAAGGGCCGAAGGCTGTATTGGAACATTGGAATGTTGAGAGCGCCATTGAAGACAATGAAGTGTCTCCGGGTTTACAATGGCCGGTATAAGCCCGGAGCGCTAGCATTCCACTGATTGTCTTCATGTTTCTCCCTTTTTAATCTAGAACATTCTGCCCTCAGTAGGTGGAATGTTCTAATAGCATATAGCCCTTATGCCTCAGGCTATACCTGCTGATAAAGACCCTCACCCTTGTTATGGGCCCTTGGCTGTGGCTCGGGCCTACAACTCGGCGTCAGGGCCTTTAACAACCGGTATAGCCCTCGGCTGCAGACTATGAGGCTATAGTACAAGCAATCTTTTTGCAAGATGTCACAGGGGAATATTGCAGAACACCACCGCTATGATGTAGACATTCATCTGATTATTAATAGCCCAAAAGTCTGCTCAGTTACAGCCCACGTGCGTGCAATGTTGTATCTTCTCTCGCTGGGTAGTAGTTCGGTTCCTCTACAGTTATGGGTTTAGATCTATGTCTCCAGTAAAAGATGCTCATGGATGGGCTGAGGGTCGAGAGCAGAGGTTGGAACAGGAGTGCGGTCATCAGTGACTGATGCTCGAAGCTCAGGGGTCTCCTCCGAGACCCTCTAGGCCACCCAGCAGCCATTAAGAGAGTGAGCGCTCACTCCCAGACAAGCAAGTCCCAAAAATATACAACAGCCTTCAAAGAAGGCAGCAGCAGCCAAGGGTGAGAGGAGTTGGCCTAACGGCTAGAGCGGTCGACCTCGAATCTGGGGACCCGCGTTCGAGTCTCCGCAATGACCCTGAACATCCTGTGATTCTGGGCAAATCATTTAATCTCCCCGCGCCTAACAAAAATGAATGTGTCCTTATGTAACGCAACTGGTGCTATGTAAAGCGCTATGAACCCCGATACCGGGTCACGTTCGCGCTATATAAAACTCTAAAAAAATAAATTTAAAAAAAGGATAAATGGAATATCACCTGCCACCGAAAGCAATACCATATTAAATGTAGTATTCCCTGACATTACATTGCTGTTCCAACATAAACAAAAAACCTACATTCCTTACCTAATATGATCCCCTCTCCAGAATCAACGCTGCTCAAAACATTATAGCGGCCACAGTCAGAGTTTAAGCATGTGGGAGACATGTGCACTCCCAGGGTAACATGCCACATGGTCCGTAACATTCAGTGGGGGCTCAGGTTTGAGATCGTGAAACAAAACTTCTGTAGCGCCGGTGGAAATTGTGCTCCCCTGGAAACATCGAATGAACTTTGCTCAGTTGCTGAGCTGCGTTGAGGAAGTGAATGTATTTATTTTATATCACATGGCGTCGAGTGAATGTATTTATTTTATATCACATGGCGTCGAGTGGATTGTAAAACATCTCGATAAAGCGCACGGCGCCACCCAGCACCCACCCGCAGTGTGAACCAGTCCCAGGTAACTTCCAGAAGCCAGAAGACGCAGGGACCTGAAGCCTTCCCCCGTGCATGAGGGTCCCACCTGGATGGGCTCCTTTGCCTCACCTGGGAGGGTCTCTTTTCCGATGCAGGGAACCCCGCAGTTATGAGGTCCAATATTATCTGCGTCCTGGACATCCACGTAGATATGTGGCATCCTCCCTCTGACCCTAAAAAGTCAGGTTTGCTTCTCGGAGCTCCTTTCACACTTTGCCCCTCCCCCCTCCCCTCCATTCCACCTGCTGGTAATTTGCAAAGCTTAAAAAATGACCCCATGACTATTTGCAGTTTATGAATGTTTCATACTAAACTCTCTCATGGAACAGCTAATATGGCTTTGCTATTCCTATCTGGAAATTAACGACGCATTATAGTTTATATACGGAAGTGCTATTTTTGCATTTGCAAACCCTATTACGACCTATTTACAAATCGCAAAATATTGATATACAGGGCTTCAAGTGTGCTGTCAATCTGTTAATGTTGAAATAACACAATGTATGAGAAATGTTTGTCAGCACCACAAACACAGACGGTGCACTGATGTCCGAGCAAATTTATAACATATACAAGTATTGATGTGAATCAGGGGCTCCCCACCCTTGGAAGAGCTCTGCGGGGGGCGAAGATGCGCGTTTTCTAAAGGTGGGGGCCCTCTCAGCAGGTAATAGCAGAGCACAGCAGCGCCACCTGTCACTCAACGGGTGAGGGTCGCACTTTAGAGGCAGTAAATGGCCGCGCGCGCCCTGCGTGGAGTAACCATCGCTTTGTGTCCGGTGGAAGCATCAGCGCCCCCCCTCCCCCCCCCCCAACCCTCCGATGGCCCCTTCACCCCCACTTTTAAGACATTACTGCAACAAAGCCTGTTTCCATAGCACGCGCTCTTAACAAAGCCGTCATCATTCAGACAGACATGAATGAGGCTTTGATTAAACACCAATTAAAGATAAAAATACACTTTACACAATCAATAATCGCGGGGCGTGTTGTGTCTTTCTAATCGCCTATTTTTATTGAGACATCACCAGCTTCCGCCCCCCCCCCCCTTCTGACTTTTTGTATATATTCGATTGACGGTCTTTTCACTTAAAAAGGAGTTCCTACTAAAATATCTTCCTTTTTAGGTCGATTTAGGAGTGAAAAGCGCATGTGGCTGGCGGCTGGCTCGCTTTACAAAGGATGTCAGCGAATGTACGTCAAAGCAAGAGGCTGGAACACATATCATATATATATATATATTCACTGAAAAAACCATAGGTTTCACACATGTTATAGTTAGCTGGACATTTTACTGATAAAAAACCTATGAAATTCCCCCGTTATAGTTAGTGCAGGCAACTATAACTCACGCGACCGCAATCCTCTGCTGATGCTAATACTGTATTTAGACACTTATTTGCCCATGTCTTCTTCCATTAAATTTTAGCTATACATATATTACAAATATTTTTTTTTCATAAAGACACATATGTCATCAGCAGAGGATTGCGGTCGCGTGAGTTATAGTTGCCTGCACTAACTATAACGGGGGAATTTCATAGGTTTTTTAAATGCTAATTCCTAACTATAACGTGTGTGAAACCTATGGTTTTTTCAGTGAATTTGTACGGTTTTTTAAATGCTAAGTTACTTTACGCCATTCGCAGCGTGCGCGCCCACTTAACGCAGTTCGTTCCGTATATATATATATATATATATACATATATAAATATATATTATCTACTGGTGGTATGCCATTAGAAGCCAGTCCGTCAGGCTCGCAGCTCTCTACCTTTGCGAGCTAGTTCGCTGCTGTGCCTCTGCCTCTGCAAGCTAGTATGCTGTTCCTTTGGGAGCAGACAGCCCGTAGTTCTCCCTCTGCGAGTCGAGCCCACGGGCTGCAGCTGTCCCTCTGCGAGCCTGGGTGCCAAGTGTTGATAAGTCACACTATATGAGCATTGAAAAGCCATTTTGTGATTCAGTCCGTCAGCTCGGATCTGTCCGAGGCAACTATGAAAACATACCAGAGTTCTGTCTGTGTGGGATACCCCTTTCACGCTTCCTCTCCCCACATGAGCAGGTAACGCACCCTCTTCCCACATCACCAGCATACCCCCAATAACCTTCTTGGGCTCGCAAGTCTCCCTCTGCGAACCACCGGTCGGGTCGCAGCTCTTCGGGTGCGACTTCTCGGGTCCGCAGTTGTATCTGTGAAGCCAAGACTGGAAATATACCGCAGGTCTCTCTCTGCGAGATACCCCCTTCAGGCTCCCTCTCCCCACATCATTGTTCCACAGCTATCCCTTTGGAAGCGGACGGTCCGCACCTTTCCCTATACCTGTCGGGCCGCAGCTGTTCCAGCCAGTCGGCTCGCAGCTCTTCATGTACGAGCCAGCCCGCCGGCTCGCAAGTCTCTGGGAACAGATGCAATGGAGCCAACGAGCATGCAGGTCGGACACCCAACACTGCTCCGACACCCCCCAGCAGCAGCAACTTGTCCGCCATCCCCCCTCACTCCACCCCCACAAACAAATGTGACAGTCACGTTAGGGAATCTTGAACGTAAAAAAAGGCTAATGTGGTACAATTATTAATAGGAAGATTCTTGTGAGGTTGGACAAATAAGAATCTTAGTCATGTATGGATTGACATATAAAACATTTTATTTAAACAAAAGAACAACATAAAAGTAGTTACAGTATGGCGAGTCATCCCTCGACAATTTGTGAATCACAGCCTGCAAGACAAAAAGAAAGACAAGATGGTGCGTGATGCATCCAGCAAAGGAGAGAGAGATAGAGTGAGAGAGAGGAAGAGAGCGAGAAAGAAAGAAAAAGAGAGAGGAAGACAGAGAAAGAGAGAAAGAGTGAGAGAGAGAAAGAGTGAGATACAAGGAAGAGAGAAAGAGAGAAACAGTGTGAGAGGGAGCAAGAGAGAGAGAGAAAGAGTGAGAGAGGAAGAGAGAGAAAGAAAGAATGAGAGAGAGAGGAAGAGATAGAGAAAGAGAGAAAGTGTGAGAGAGAGAAAGGAAGAGATAGAGAATAAGAGAGAGATAGAGTGTGAGTGACAGAAAGGAAGAGATGGAGAGGGAGTGTTGACACTGTGGAGAAAATTCTCACAGCTCATCTTTCTGCCACCGGTGTGTCTCCAACCACGTGCCGGGATATAATGCTAATAATTAACTACCACAAGGGCAGCCCTAACCACCTGAACCAGGGGCAATCAATAATGTATCCTAACAATGGTTCACAGTGTTTACAAAATAATCAACATATAAAAAATATATATGATCAACACATAACCATACAAATTATACCGTGTTCCTAAAAATAGTGAAAAACCAAACAAGTTGTAAAAAATAGATAGAAAAATAGAAAATAAGGCCCTTATACAAAAAACAACTTTAATCATCAGCATAAAATATTCTTAAATAAAATAATGCTCAGACATACAAGCTGGTACAAATAATCAATTCAATAAACATATAAAACCAGACAAAAATGGCGTACACAAACAGAGATTTACATAAAAGTCGGAGTTCCAAAACAACACTGGAACTTCAACACACAGAACAATGTGTCCTCTATGAATTGTGGCCACAAATGCGTCGACGGCGTTTCGACCTTTGTCACAAGTACATGGTCATCATCAGGACAATTAGATAGCTGAGCATCTCACCAAATAATCTATAAGGTACAAAATTACCATTTAGATATTTGCAATAAAAAAAATTTTAATTTTCAAAAGGGTCTAAAAAATGATGTAAGAGTTTGTGAAATAGAAACCTAGAAAAAAATAAATAATATATAGCCACACCATCTCCAACAAAAATTGGGTTTTTTTTGTGCAAATAGAAAAAGGAAAAAATCATGTGACCCCAAGAAGAAGAAATTAAAATAAAGAAGGGGGGGGGGGGGGGGGGGGGGAAATTGGGGGGGTGGGGCAAGGGGAAGGTTATAATTTTTTATTATCATACTCACTAAATCCTTAATACAATCTAGCACACAGTTTACATCCATGCTAGTGTATCAGTTGAATTCTAGAGTTCTGTAAAGGAGAGAGTGGGTACAGCTCTATCAATGTTTCGCCAAAGCAAGATTAACCACCACCAAGGTATAATCCATCCAAGTTACTTACATATATATAAGAAATGTGAGCTCTTAAAATTCAGCTTCCATTTGCTTACGAATTCAATAACTGTAACAGAAAAACCAAAACTAATATAAATCACTGTGCACGACATGCTAGGTGCCGACTCAGAACTCAGTATCCAGACAACCGATATTGCCAACTGGTAATATGCCAAACATAAATTACCTTAGTGCAGTATAATTGTAAACATCCTGCTTAGTCTGACAAAAATCCCAGTCGTATCTATCTTCAGGAGGGTTCCCAGACTAAAATAGAACCAAAGCGGGAGAGGATAAGTTCTATATAATGCGAGACTCAACTCGAAGTTGTCAAATCTACCCAACATCTACCCAAGATCTAAAAACAACAAGCTTACCGTTACTGGTTCAATTCACGCAACTTAATTTGCCGAATATGTTCTAGGTGGATGAAATCGCCGTTGAACTTCACGTTTTAAATACACGCCAAGGAAGCTCTCACCCGGGCATTAAAACAAAGAAAGGACTTTCACCGCTCGCACACTAAATGGGTGCCATCTTAGAAGGGAGTCTTAATCTAAGAGAGGATAGTATTCGAGAATTATAACTATCCACTGATACGTAAGACAAAGGCAACTTCAATAGAAGGACTGCATCTCCACTCCACAATAATTACGGACCAGAAAAGGAAGCAGCCATAAGTGGCGCGCTGGATGGGCGCTATCTTGGAATGGGATCACAGTTCCCAAGGACTAGATAAAGTTCGATAGCCAGATAGAAAAAGACCTTTAACGAAGGTATAAAGCAATATACCAGATGAAAAAATATTATCCATAAATGAATAATTAAGAAACAGAGGGAGGGAGAAAAAATAATAAAAAATAATAAAGAAAAACCTTATACAAATCCTCACCAGTGAAAAAAATATATACATGAATCAAGATGAAACATAAATAAGTCATCAATTGGCTCAATAATGCCCCTTTTAAGTTCTTTATGATACCAATAAATTTTGAGGCAATAATATTTTTCAGGCAAAAAACTTGCATTCCATAATTTTACAAAAACACAGCACTTGTCAAAAATGAAAGTGTCAATAAAGTTTGAACAACAATATACGTCCTTTACAAATCCAATTTGGACACAATACAGCTACATTTTTCTATTATACTTTCATAGAGAAAATTGTTATATATGAACACAATTTAGATTCTCTGGCAAAGAAAAAGGGGGGGGGGTAAAAAGGGAAGGGAGGGAAGGGGAGGAAAAGAAAAGGGAAAGAAGGAACAAAAGGGGAGGGGAAAATTTCAATACAACCATCATTGAAGTTGTCATAACAATGATTAGAAAAGATCAAATATAGTGCAAATTGCACTCATGTGTCACAGTATTCTCAACATTAATGGATATAGATGTCACATTAGCTGCCAAGAAGATACAGCACCTTACAAGTCCAGCACCAAGTTATAATTTTAGCCAAACGTTAAGGAATGGCACTCCTCCATAGTGTTCAAACCCTTATTAATACTATCGCAGCGGAGGATCCAACGACATTCAGATTTATTTAGAATCGGAGTAATACTTCCGCCTCGCATAGGTGTATGTATCACTTCAATAACTTGCCAACGCAAATCTGAAGGTGCATGATTCATTTCTAAGAAATGAGAAACCAAAGGTGCGTTTTCTGTCTTGCAGCGAATACGACTCTTGTGTTGACCCAGACGTATTTAGATTTTTTGTGTTGTCTGCCCAATATAAACAAGATTACAGGGACACTAGATGGCATATATTACATTTTGTGTATTACAATTAGAGTGTTCCTTCAAATCATGGCATATGTTGTCATGGACAAACTGTTTAGTATTTAAACTAGAGTCACACATTAGGCAGCCGCCACATCGATAATGACCCACAATTTTGTTCATCCCCCACAACATAGTCAGGCTAGGTGTCTCCGCCCGTGGTAATACGGCTCGAACTAAATGATCTCGTAAGTTTTTTCCTCTTTTATAGGAGAAAAGTGGTAGTTCATTTGTAATACCAGTGGACAATACAAGAGGCCAATGTTTTTTGATAATGGCCGAAATGCGATTACTTTTAGTAATGCAGCCCTCAAGTTTAGTCATCTGAAACACAGTATAGAAAGAGTAATTGCAGAGTACATACAACTGCACGATTTGTGAATCACAGTCTTAAAGACAAAAAGAAAGATACGATGGTGCATTTTCCAGCAAAGGAGAGAGAGAGAGAGAGAGAGAGAGAAAGAGAGAAAGACTGAGAGAGAGGAAGAGAGAGAGAAAGAAAGAGTGAGAGAGAGAGGAAGACAGAGAAAGAGAGAAAGACTGAGAGAGAGAAAGAGTGAGATACAAGGAAGAGAGAAAGAGAGAAACAGTGTGAGAGAGAGGAACAGAGAGAGAGAAAGAGTGAGAGAGGGGAAGAGAGAGAAAGAAAGAATGAGAGAGAGAGAGAGGAAGAGACAGAGAAAGAGAGAAAGTGTGAGAGAGAAAGGAAGAGATAGAGAATAAGAGAGGGAAAGAGTGTGATGTGATGTCACTGACCATGTCATGAGTAATGTAATATGTGACGTCATCAGCAGTGCATTGTGGGGGCACGAGTTATAGTTAGCTCTACTAACTATAACGTTCAAATTTCTCTGTTTTTGTACGAGTAAAATGACCAACTATAACGTCCCTGAAACCTATGGTTTTTTCAGTGAATTTCAAAGGTTTTGTAAATGCTAATTTCTAACTATAACCTCTGTAAAACCAATTTGTTTCAGTGAATATATATATATATATATCCTGTGCCCTTGATGTGATCAAGGGCACAGGATGCCCGAAACGCGTCGTGAGGAACAGTAGGCGATGGTATAAGAAAATAAATCACCTGTGATTGACAAGCTCTCGTGTGGGACGTTGCATTTCTTGTTCGCCGTTCGGAGGTACAGGAAGGTGTGTGATATATATATATATATATATATATATAATATATATATAAATTACCTACTGGTGGTCGCCAATAGGTAGTTATAGTTAGGACCTATTTTCCATAGGAAATCCGCAACATTCTATTCCAAATAAGTCTGGTGCCGGTTGACGAATCTTAACAAAATTTTCTAAAATTTTGGCCAGCTCCGGTCCGGTCGTATCCTGAAAGTCTTGGGGTGATTTGTCAAGCGGGGGCAGAGAAAAAAGGGGGGTCCCAAAACGCGTTTTCCCCATGCAATTTCCCATAGGACCTTTAGACGCAGCTACAGCCCGAACTGCTGAAAGGAATTACACCAAATTTGGCAAAGAGGTAGTCCTCAGTTCAGACTCGTGCCTTTTGCTTTAATGGTGTTAATCTGTTGAGTAGTTCCTGCGAAAATGACAGTTAAAAGTACATATATATCCATGGCCGGGAAGGATCCGCGCACCCTATGCGCACCCTGAGCGCACCCTATGCGCACCGTGCACGCACCCTCCCGATCACGCGCTGAATGCTAATTGGCTGTCAAGTGGTTGTCAACATTTGAAACCAGGAACTGTTGGCAGCCATTTCGTGCCTCGGTAGAAGCGAGGCTGAAGAAGTAGGGGGAATAAGTGTGTAAAACATATAAAGGGGGCAGGGTAGAAATACTCTGACCCTCTAGACCTGCTTAAGGGGTCCCAGTAGGACTCCCAGGACCCCTTTTCTTTGGGGGGGGGGGGCTGGGGGACGGCAAAATGCGCGCTGGTTGCGCGGATCCAGCCGTAAATTTCTTTTTTTTTAAAAAGCGTGGGCCAAATCCTGGGGGCAAAAACCGTAAAATTTAATGGGGAGCCCAGGGGGGCCCCCAACCCCGGGGACCAATACCCCCCGGGGCTACAAAATAAATGGGTGGGGGGGCTGAATAGCCCCCCAAGCCCCGGGGACCACCACCCCCCAGGGCTTTAATTATTGAGGGAGGGGGGCTGAGTGGCCCCCCTCCTGGAGCCCTCGAGGGCCCTGGGGACCGCCACCCTCCTGCAGTGTCCTGGGGTGCCCACCCCAGGACACTGTTGTTTGCTATGAGAGGGCGGGAGTCTCCCGCCCTCCCATAGCAAACTTCGTTTGGATTTTGAAAGAGAGAGCAGGGAAACCTGCTCTCTCTTTCAAAATCCAAACCATATTGCTTTTCCACACGGGGAGATGCATGTCAGCAGCTCCCCATGTGGAAAAGCACTGCCGGCTCCCGAAGGAGGCGGGGAGCCGGCTGGGACCGTTGGGGCGTTGGGGCTCCCCCCATGGTCCCCAACGTTTTTTATAAGCCCCAGGGGATGGGGTCCCCGGGGATAATAAAAATTAGTGATAGAAGCTATTTTGTTTTTACGGTAAAATTAGGAGTCGCGCATCCTATCGCGTTGGGTGCACGATTGCTCTCGCGTAGGGTGCGCGATTCCCAACGCGTTGGGTACGCGACTCCAAAAAATAATTGAAAAAAATAATAACAAAGTATTAAAAATATAGTTTAAAAAATATTTTAAAAAATAATAAAAAAATAGAGTTAAATTAAAAAAAAAATATTGTTACATTTAAAAAAAAATAAAAACATGTAATATTTATTAATTAAAAAAAATATGTAAAAAAAATTAAAAAATTGTGAAAAACAGTATTAAAAACATAAATAAAGGAACTGATACACTGAAAAATAAAGATTTAGAAATCCTATGAAATTTATTAAAAATCATAGGTTAGAGATAAGTTATAGATAGGAATTAGCATTTAAAAACCCGAGAAATTCACTGAAAAAAACCATAGGTTTCAGGGGCGTTGTAGTCAGCTGGACATTTCCCTTGTACAAAACCATTGAAATTCCCCCGTTATAGTTAGTTCAGCTAACTATAACTCGCGCCGCCCCAATGCACTGCTGATGACGTCACATATTACATCACTCATGACATGGTCAGTGACATCACTGATGACATCTCAAATGACATCACTGATGACATCACTGATGACGTCATCCATGTGTTCATTTAATGCATCTTCTCACAACCTAATATAACCATTGATACACCCACTCTAAATTACATACTGCCACTCTCAAAACCATTGACACTCCAACACCAATAAGTACATACCCACTCACTGATTCTTAGGTCTACACACCCATCCACTCACTCACCCGTACAGTCACTCATACTTATGGTCACTCAGTACAGGACTATCATATGCACTCATACACCTATATAGACATTCACACACCACCACTCATCCACAGAGGTACTCACACACCTACTCAGTCATGCAAATAATTAATCACACTGCCATTTACTCACCTATACAGTTATACACACACTAGCTCAATTACTCATACAAATACTAGCACATTCTTACGCTCTTATACAATCAATGATACAAGCATACACTCATCCATACAGCCACTCTCACAATCACACACTCTCACTTATAGCCATTTCTGTACTCCAACACACATATATACTGCCGTTCATATATGTACTAAATCACACATGTGCTAATTAAATATAGATTAACTCACTAACACAACCATACACACACTCACCCACACATACAGTCCATCACAGATCTAGTCTTGAAACCATGCACCCAGTGAATCACCCACTCACATATCTATGCACAGTCATACACACCCCACCCACACAAACACTCAGGCACCCATACAGATACTCAGACAACCAATCTATAACCCATATAGACAATCATGTAGCAATTTGCAAACCCATACAGCCACTTACACACCAGCAGACAGACGGATACAGACATTCACGCAGTTTAGTCACTAACCGATGCATTCAGTAAGATACGTTTAATCACTCACTTATAGAGTCAGTCACACACCCACAAAATCATCCATTCACACACTTATACACCCACTCATTCTTCAATATGCCTTTCTGTAGGAGAGTAGGATTTGCACTTATGTTGCCCCCACTTTCTTTCTGATGTATACACTGGTTTCTGGCTATAGTCTAGCTGGGTCCCTGCTAATCAGGGCCCCAGTCTCTCTGTTCTCTCTAAACAACTTTGAGTGCATACTAGATGAACTAGTGATTGGATACTGTGGTGCCTTATGAGCCCCTAGTATATGGTACCCTAGTTACCAAGGGCATAGGTACTTCACAAGCCTACCAGGGGCTGAAGCATGTATTATGCCACCCCTGGGAAGCAGACTAAATCTGACACCACAGGCCTGCTACCGCAGCCTGGGTGGGGTAGTGTTAGCACTCCTCACTGAGGTATAGGTTTCTATATCTCACCATACACACACATATAAACCTATCAGTCACCCCTAAGGCAGGCCCTATCAATCCTGAGGGCAGGGTGCTTGGTTTACAATGTGAGGGGGTGCCTCTGCCTGAGCAGGGCCCCTCTGCAGCTGGCAGGGTCTATTCCTTGTGGCTGTTTGTGGATGTGGTTAAACCATATACTCTTAAGTGCATTATAAATGCCAACTTTGGAATGACTGCATCAAAACATGTCGTGTTTGGTATCAAACAACTTGGAATCATACCCCCACATCAGTCCATGATGTGGGAGCATGATCCCACCCTTCTAGAGGGGACGACATGTACCCACTGTAGTAAAACGACAGAAATCTAAAAGAGCCCTGGCATCACAAAATGGATGCCACCAGCACAGACACTGGGCTGCCCTTCTGCTGCTGACTGAAACTCGCAGTGGAGGAGGCCCAACAATAGGCATCCTGTCACAGGGAGGTGTCAGCACCTTCCAGACAGGATTTAGTGTATTGGGGCTGGGTGGGTGCACTCCTAGAGTGCTTTAAAGTCCTGCACTGGGTGAGCAGTAGGCTCCTCTGTGCATATGCCAGCTCAAACCAGTTCAGGGGCTACCTGTCCCTGCTCTGGCGCGAAACTGGACAAAGGGAAGTGGGTGGAACCATCCCCTACCCTGACCCTCCCAGAGGAATGGTCATAGAGCTAGTCCCTCCCCTTTCTTCAGTATAAGATAGCCAACCTTGCCATTGAAAAGTAGATAACCCTGGACGACGCTCTACAAAGAAGAATCCTGGCCATTCGACGTTCCACTACCTTTGGAAGACAGAAGAATCTCCCTTGGAGTCAAGGATTGACTCCCCTGCTTGGCAGGCACCAAAACTTGAATCAATGGTCGCAAACTTTCCCGCTCCCGCCGGAGTTCGAAATCCCTGCAGCCCCGGAAATAGATTTCCTGGCTTTTCAATGGCCATTGTGAGTCCCCAGCAGAGCTGAGGTGAGTGAACCCCACGAGTGACTAGGAACAGCAATACCTGGGGACCGTGCACTATTGTCAAGTGCAACCCCTTCACAACATTCTACGAACTTGTGCTTTGGACCACTTGTGGCTCAAGCCTCCAGCAGGTTTTGCAGTGAAAATCAGAGGCCTACTCTGTCCCAAGTGACCGTGGGCTCCTGTGAAGCATTTCCTCAAGAGGCATCTTTGTGATCCCTTGCCTGTTGGCTTGTGGGTCCCCCGAAGACTTTCTTATCAACAAAAAGGGCTCCTCTGGTTGCTCCAGGCCTGCCCTCACCTACCCTCACTGGGTGAGTCCCTCAGACCTTGCTGGTCTGCACCATCAACTTTCTTCACTCTACACAAGACTTGCTGTTGCCAAGGCTTGTTGACTCCAATCCGGTTGCCAACACCGCCATCAGCTGCAGACGTCATGGGACACGCAGAATCCAGCCATTGGTCATCATCAATCTCTCCTGGACCTCGTGAGCAAAGAGTCAAAACACCCTTGATCACCTGAAATCACCCAACATCCGTGGGCATCCATCTTCCTGGCCCCGGGTCACTGGCAAGTGACTGTGAACACTGTCCCTTCAATTTTCAGGTCTTCAGCATCTAGAATCCACTTCTTCAGTCGCTGCAAGCAGCAAGTCTTCTTTGGTCTCCATAGAAAACTGCAACGTGACCCGACACCAAAAGACACCTATGCACCCGGCTTCCCTGGGTGAGGTAACGCGTGCACTCCAGTGCCCTAGTGTGTGTTGGCCCTCGAAGTACTTACCTTGTAAGTTGCTTGCTTGTAGATTTCCTCGAAGTACCCTAAAACTTTAAAAATCAAACCGCGACTTGCTCAATTGTAATCAATAGGGAACCCGCGGCTGTGTTCACACACTGCATGCGTCTCCCGTGGGTCTGTTACTTACCTGCTTTCACTGCAGTAGTGAAGCCCCAGCGATTTTACAGGCCCTAGGCCTTGTCATTTTGCAAGTTGACTTTCTTAACCCATTTTTTTAGTATATGACCTGGTACGCCCCTAGGGCCCCAGCCTTATTTGTGCTTAACTTATTGTGAAACGTTGATATTTGAATGTGTTCCTGGCTTCTAATCTCATAAAGAGATTAGTAGAGTGTGTCTAGAAATAAATACATATATATTTGATATATATACCCGTGTGGTGTCCTTTCATTTGGTAATTCAAGAGATTATAAGGTAAAACAAGCTGCTTTACATTCCTCTGAGACTTAGCCTGAAGGCTGCTCTCCACAGCTACCACTAGGATAGCTTTATTTAAAAGGTTTTCTTAATCCTATCTACCATAAGAGTAGAATTGGACTGGTGCAAGGTGGACACTATAACTAGTAACTAGCATATGCCAGGCCAACTTCTCACATTGGTGGGCAGCGTGTGGGATTCCAGCTTGCCATTGTTTTACCAGAACATCTCTATTTGAATTATTAACTGAAAACCACTTAAGGTGCTCAAGGTACATATAAAGTCAAGCTTAATATCAATAAGTTCTACTGAACTTAGAGTTGTTTGTGAAGGGATAGCACACCATTGCTACAACTCAAGCTAGGATCAGTAGGCCACAAACTAGTGTAGGTAGTGCAACATTGCATAACACTAGAATGTCCTCAAGGGATGGAGCCAGTGGGTCCACCCAACCCCAGTTTCAGGACATTACCTTCTTTGAATTGAAGGCCATGTGTGTTGCAAGACACCTGGGGTTAGTCCCTCCACACAACACCTGATAAATCTACTAGTAGCAGATGATCTTAGACTGGATCTAGAGGCTGGTGGATCTGGATCAGGGGGTGGGTCAGCCATAGTCTCTGGGTCTGATGATGAAAATCAAGATGACCTGGAGTCTGTGATTGAAGGGCCAGACCCAGAAAGGTCTGAACAGGACAGAGGAATTCTCCCTAAGAGAGTTGACAGAGTGGGAGAGAGCCCTAGGTCCCCCTCAAGGAAATCTAACCACTCATATCACTCTGACAAGGATTCTGTCCATCAGAGGAACTCCTACTTCCATAGGGAGACCTCCTCTGAAAGAAGGTACAAGATGCTCCAGTATGAGGAAGCTATGCTTGCCCTCAGAACCAAGCAATTGGCCTTATATAGAGAAGCCTTTGAGCTCCAGAGAGCTTCTAGAAAAGAGGGGCTCGATACCCCTGGTGGCAGCAACAGTGTCCCTAGAGGCAGAGATTACATTCCTGACCATAGGAACCTGTCCAAGGTTGTTCCTCCCTACCAGAGTGGGGATGATATCCACAAATGGATAACTGCTATGGAGAGGGCCTGTAAAGTTCAACAGGTCCCCCAGAAACAGTGGGCAGCAATCTTGTGGCTCTCCTTTTCTGATAAAGGTAGAGACAAGACAAGCTCCTCACTGTTAGAGAAGAGGATGCTAATGATTAGGAAGCCATGAAGAGTGCATTAATAGATGGGTTTGGCTTAACCACTGAACAGTACAGGTTGAAGTTCAGAGATACCCAGAAAGCACAGACTCAGGATTGGACTGACTTTGTTGATTGTGCAACCAAGGCTCTAGAAGGTTGGCTGGTTGGTAGTAGAGTTACTGATTTTAAGAGATTCTATAATCTTATCATGAGAAAACAGATCCTTAATAATTGCCAAAACCAGTTGTTGCATCAGTACCTGGTGGACTCTGATCTGACCTCTCCCCAAGAATTGGGAAAGAAGGCAGACAAATGGGTCAGAACCAGAGTGAGGCAGAAAACCCAGAACCAAGGGGGTGACACTAAGAAGCAAAAGACCAGAAGTCTTCACAAGGGCCCCAAAAATCTGCATCTGGTGGGGATTCACAGTCTACAAAGGGAAAAGGGGCCCAAAGAAGCACTGGTGCAAATTCTGTAAACAGAAAGGGCACTGGACGTCTGATTGTACCAAGTCCAAAGACCAAACCACCACCATTCCAGCCCCTAAGGCAGCTGTTCCCCCTAGTGCAGTCATTGGTGGAGTTGGTAATCAGAATAAGGGTGTAGTAGGGTTGACCCTGGGTTCTGATGTAGACTCTGGCCTAGTCAGAGTACCAACACAGGCATTGCTAGTTTGTGAGGGAGACCTTGATATGTTCTTCCTAGTGAGCCCCAGTAATCTGGGCAAGTACAAACAGCAGCCTATAATAAATGGCAAACAGGCTTTGGCATTCAGGGACACAGGTGCTAGTGTCACCATGGTGGCAGAGGATCTAGTGGACCCTGCACAGATCATCCTGGGTGAAATGTACCAGGTTACCAATGCAAGCAATGTCAGGACCAACCATAGTCTGGCAGTTGTGAATTTCACATGGGGAGGGGTAACTGGCCTTAAGAAAGTAGTAGTCAGTACAGACCTCCTTGTTGAATGTTTGTTGGGCAATGATATGGAGACTTCAGCCTGGTCTGAAGTGGAATTATGGACATGCTGAGATGTTGGGCATACCTGCAGAGGTATTTTCTGTGACCAGGTCACAGGCCAAAATGCATAAAGCTGAACCAGCTCTGGATCCTGAAACTATGGACCAGATGCTACCCAAGAGGGGGAGCAGTGGAATTAAGGCAGTGCCTTCCCCTCTGTCTCAGATCTCAGATTCCCCTCCTGAGGGAGGAGAAGCAGAGGCTGAAGAAGGAACTGCCCCAGAGGAACTTGAGCCTGGTCAGGTTGAGTTCTTGGGGGCAGGGGGACCTTCCAGGGAGGATCTGAGTAAGGAGCAACAGTGCTGCCCCTCTCTTGAACCCCTCAGACAGCAAGCTGCTGCTGAGGCTGCTGAGAGTGCTAGTGGGTCCCATAAAGTGTATTGGGATGAGGGACTCCTATATTCTGAGGCTAGAGATCCTACCCCTGGAGCCACCAGGAGGTTGGTAATACCTCAGAAGTTTAGGGGGTTCCTCTTGACCCCAGCACCTGATATCCCATTGGCAGGACACTTGGGCCTGAACAAGACCTGGGATAGGCTTGTTCCCCATTTTCATTGGCCACACATGTCAGAGCACGCCAATGAGTTGTGTCGCTCCTGTGTCACTTGCCAAGCCAGTGCCAAGTCAGGTGGCACAACAAAGGCCCCCCTAATGCCACTACCTGTGGTAGGGGTCCCCTTTGAAAGGGTAGGGATTGACATTGTTGGTCCCCTTGACCCTCCAACAGCATCTGGGCACAGGTTTATCCTGGTGGTAGTGGATCATGCCACCAGGTACCCAGAAGCAATTCCCCTCAGGACCACTACAGCCCCTGTAGTGGCAAGAGCCCTCATTTGAGTCTTCTCCAGAGTGGGTTTCCCTAAGGAGGTAATATCCGACAGAAGTACAAACTTCATGTCAGGGTATCTAAAAGCAATGTGGAAGGAGTGTGGTGTCAACTACAAATTCACTACTCCATATCACCCACAATGCAATGGGTTATTTGAAAGGTTCAACAAAACCCTAAAGGGAATGATTAAAGGCCTTCCAGAAAAGCTTAGGCGAAAATGGGACCTTTTACTTCCCTGCCTTCTGTTTGCATATAGGGAGGTCCCACAGAAGGGGGTTGGCTACAGCCCTTTTGAACTTCTGTTTGGGCACCCTGTCAGAGGACCCTTATGTCTGGTGAAGGAGGGATGGGAGTTACCTCTCAAACCTCTCAAACAGGATGTGATGGACTATGTACTTGGTCTCCGCTCCCGGATGGCAGAGTACATGAAGAAGGCAACTAAAAACCTTGAGGCTAGCCAAGAATTACAAAAAGCTTGGCATGACCAAAAGGCTGTCCTGTTTATCAGCCAGGCCAGAAAGTGTGGGTGCTGGAGCCTGGGGCCCCAGCAGCTCTCCAGTACAAATGGAGTAGCCCCCATACAATTGTTGAGAAAAAGGGAGAAGTCACCTACTTGGTGGATCTTGGAACTCCCAGGAGCCCCCTTAGGGTGCTCCATGTCAACAGATTAAAGCCATATGTGAACAGGGCTGATATGGACTTGCTCATGGCAACTGATGAGGACCAGGAGGAGGAGAGTGACCCTCTCCCTGACCTGCTCTCACAGAACCCTGATGATGGGTCAGTTGATGGTGTTGCTTTGGCAAGCAGCCTCACTGACCATCAGCAAACTGAGTGCAGACAAGTTCTGCAACAATTTAGACATATGTGTAGCCTGACCCCAAGTCAGACTTCCTGGTGCACCCATGAGGTGGACACAGGGGGCAGTCTGCCTGTCAAGAGTAAAATCTACAGGCAACCTGACCATGTCAGGGACTGTATCAGGACTGAAGTCCAGAAGATGTTGGAACTAGGTGTTAGTGAGCCTTCAGATAGCCCTTGGGCTAGCCCAGTAGTCCTTCTGCCCAAACCTCATACCCAGGGTGGTAAGAAAGAAATGAGGTTTTGTGTTGACTACAGAGGCCTCAATGCAGTCACCAGGACTGATGCCTATCCAATACCCGGGGCAGATGAACTAATAGATACTTTGGCCTCAGCCAAGTACCTCAGTACATCTGACCTAACAGCTGACTACTGGCAAATGGCAAATCAAATTAGCTGATGATGCCAAGGCCAAAACAGCATTGTCAACCCCTGGTGGGCACTATCACTTTGTGGTAATGCCCTTTGGTTTGAAAAATGCACCTGCTACTTTTCAGAGGTTGGTGAGTAAAGTTCTGACTGGTATGGAAACGTATTGCTCAGCTTATCTAGATGATATTGCTGTCTTTAGTTCCACCTGGCAGGATCACCTGGTCCACCTCAGGAATGTTTTGGAGGCCCTGCAAAAAGCAGGCCTCAGTATCAAGGCCAATAAGTGCCAGATAGGGCAGAGTCAGGTTGTGTACCTGGGCCACCTTGTAGGTGGAGGCCAGGTTCAACCATTGTAGAGCAAAATCCAGACCATAATGGAATGGTAGCTCCAACAACCCAGACACAGGTTAGAGCCTTTTTAAGCCTGACTGGGGACTATAGCAGGTTTGTTAAGGGATATGGATCTATAGTGACCCCCTTAAATGAACTTACCTCTAAGAAAATGCCAAAAAAGGTTCAGTGGACAGCTAGCTGTCAAAAGGCATTTGATGACCTAAAGCAGGCAATGTGCACTGCCCCCTCCAGACTACAAAAAGAAGTTCATTGTCCAAACAGATGCTTCAGAGCTGGGTGTGGGAGCTGTACTGTCTCAACTAAATGATGAAGGTCAAGACCAGCAAGTAGCTTTCATAAGCAGAAGGCTGACCCCTAGAGAGAAACGTTGGTCAGCTATAGAGAGGGAGGCCTTTGCTGTGGTGTTGGCCCTGAAGAAGCTGAGGCCATACTTGTTTGGTACTCACTTCATACTTCAGACTGACCACAAGCCCCTCCTATGGCTCAAACAGATGAAAGGTGAAAATCCTAAACTGCTCAGGTGGTCCATTTCCCTACAGGGGATGGACTATACAGTGGAACATAGACCTGGGACCCAACATGCCAATGCAGATGGACTCTCAAGATATTTCCACTTAGAACATGAAGACTCAACTGGTCAAGGTTAGTTTAATGTCCCTGCGTTTGGGGCGGGGTTGTGTAGGAGAGTAGGATCTGCACTTATGTTGCCCCCACTTTTTTCTGATGTATACACTGGTTTCTGGCTCTAGTCTGGCTGGGTCCCTGCTAATCAGGGCCCCAGTCTCTCTGTTCTCTCTAAACAACTTTGAGTGCATATTAGATGCACTAGTGGTTGGATACTGTGGTGCCTTATGAACCCCTAGTATATGGTACCCTAGGTACCAAGGGCATAGGTACTTCACAGGCCTACCAGGAGCTGAAGCATGTATTATGCCATGCCTGGGAAGCAGACTAAATCTGTCACCACAGGCCTGCTACTGCAGCCTGGGTGGGGTAGTGTTAGCACTTCTCACTGAGGAATAGGTTCTCTATATCTCACCATACACACACATATAAACCTATCAGTCACCCCTAAGGTAGGCCCTATCAATCCTGAGGGCAGGGAGCTTGGTTTACAATATGAGGGGGCGCCTCTGCCTGAGCAGGGCCCCTCTGCATCTGGCAGGGTCTATTCCTTGTGGCTGTTTGTGGATGTGGTTAAAACATATACTCTTAAGTGCATTATAAATGCCAACTTTGGAATGACCGCATCAAAACATGTCGTGTTTGGTGTCAAACAACTTGGAATCATATCCCCACATCAGTCCATGATGTGGGAGCATGATCCCACCCTTCTAGAGGGAACGACATTTACCCACTGTAGTAAAACAACAGAAATCTAAAAGAGCCCTAGCATCACAAAATGGATGCCACCAGCACAGACACTGGGCTGCCCTCCTGCTGCTGACTGAAACTCGCCGTGGAGGAGGCCCAACAATAGGCATCCTGTCACAGGGAGGTGTCACCACCTTCCAGACAGGATTTAGTGTATTGGGGCTGGGTGGGTGCACTCCTAGAGTGCTTTGAAGTCCTGCACTGGGGGAGCAGTAGGCTCCTCTGTGCATATGCCAGCTCAAACCGGTTCAGGGGCTACCTGTCCCTGCTCTGGCGTGAAACTGGGCAAAGGGAAGTGGGTGTAACCACCCCCTACCCTGACCCTCCCAGAGGAATGGTCATAGAGCTAGTCCCTCCCCTTTCTTCAGTATAAGATAGCCAACCTTGCCATTGCAAAGTAGATAACCCTGGACGACGCTCTACAAAGAAGAATCCTGGCCATTCGATGTTCCACTACCTTTGGAAGACAGAAGAATCTCCCTTGGAGTCAAGGAGTGACTCCCCTGCTTGGCAGGCACCAAAACTTGAATCAATGGTCGCAAACCTTCCCTCTCCCGCTGGAGTTTGAAGTCCCTGCAGCCCTGGAAGTGGATTTCCTGACTTCTCGACGGCCATTGTGAGTCTCCAGCAGGGCTGAGTTGAGTGGACCCCACGAGTGACGAGGAACAGCAATTCCCGGGGACCGTGCACTATTGTCGAGTGCAATCCCTTCACGATGTTCTACGAACGTGTGCTTTGGACTACTTCTGGCCCAAGCCTCTAGCAGGTACTGCAGCAAAAATCAGAGGCCTACCATGCCCCGAGTGACCGTGGGCTCCTGTGAAGCATTTCCTCAAGAGGCGTCTTGGCGATCCCTTGCCTGTTGGCTAGCGGGTCCCCCAAAGACTTTCTTCATGACTCAAATGGCTCCTCTGGTTGCTCCAGACCTGCCCTCACTGGGTGAGTACCTCAGACCTTGCTGGTTTGCACCATCAACTTTCTTCAGTCTACACAAGAATTGCAGTTGCCAAGGCTTGTTGGCTCCAATCCGGGTGCTGACACAGACATCAGCTGCAGACATCATGGGACACTCCATATCCAGCCACTGGTCATCCTCAATCTCTCCTGGACCTCGTGAGCAAAGAGTCAAAACACCATCGACGACCTGAAATCACCCGACATCCGTGGTCATCCATCTTCCTGGCCACCGGTCACTGACAAGTGACTTTGAACACTGTCCCTTCAATTTTCAGGTCTTCTACATCTTGAATCCAGGCTTGAATTCCACCGGACACTTCTTCAGTCGCCGCAAGCAGCAAGTATTCGTTGGTCTCCATAGAAAACAGCGACGCGACCCGACACCAAAAGACACCTATGCACACGGCTTCCCTGGGTGAGGTAACTCGTGCACTCTGGTACCCTAGTGTGTGTTGGCCCTCGAATTACTTACCTTGTAAGTGGCTTGCTTGTAGACTTCCTCGAAGTACCCTAAAACTTTAAAAATCAAACCGCAACTTGCTCCATTGTAATCAATAGGGAACCCGCGTCTGTGTTCACACAGTGCACACGTCTCCCGTGGGCCTGTTCCATACCTGCTAACACTGCAGTCTTGAAGCCCAGGCGATTCTACAGGCCCTAGGCTTTGTCATTTTGCAAGTCGACTTTCCTAACCCATTTTTTTAGTATATGGTCTGGTACGCCCCTAGGGCCCCAGCCATATTTGTGCTTAACTTATTGTGAAACGTTGATATTTGAACGTGTTCCTGGCTTCTAAACTCATAAAGAGATTAGTAGAGTGTGTCTAGAAATAAATACATATATATTTGATATATATACCTGTGTGGTGTCCTTTCATTTGGTAATTCAAGAGATTATAAGGTAAAACAAGCTGCTTTACATTCCTCTGAGACTTAGCCTGAAGGCTGCTCTCCACAGCTACCACTAGGATAGCTTTCTTTAAAAGGTTGTCTTAAACCTATCTACCATAAAAGTCGAATTGGACTGGTGCAAGGTGGCCACTATAACTAGTGACCAGCATATGCCAAGCCAACCTCTCACACTTTCCCTGTATATAATAAACATATTTAAACTTTATAGAAACACACAGACACTGGATGATGTCATCAGTGATGTCGTCAGTGACGTCATTTGAGATGTCATCAGTGATGTCATCAGTGATGTCACTGACCATGTCATGAGTGATGTAATATGTGACGTCATCAGCAGTGCATTGCGGGGGCGCGAGTTATAGTTAGCTGAACTAACTATAACGGGGGAATTTCAATGGTTTTGTACGAGTGAAAAGTCCAGCTAACTATAACGCCCCTGAAACCTATGGTTTTTTCAGTGAATATATATATTGTAATTGTAATTGTAAAAACACTTATATAGCGCATGGCTACCCGTAGGCATCCCAGCGCTCTTGGATAGAAGCAGTGACCCTAGGCTGATCCGATCTGCAATCCTACTAAGAGCTGGTTTTGGGGAATAAAAAGGTTTTTAGTTTCTTCCTGAACTGAAGAAAAGTCCGTTCCTGCCTCAAATTACCTGGGAGGGCATTCCATTCTCTTGCGGCTTGCAGAGAGAAAAGTCGACCGCCCGATCGTGCTCGTTTTATTCTGGGAATGATTGCCAGATTATGTTCGCTCGAGCGAAGGTTACGTTGGGGCTTGTAGGGACTTATCAGGTTTTCCAGAATGGAGGGACCTTCTCCATGCAGGATCTTGTGGGCGATGCATAAGGATTTAAAACGCACCCGTTCCCTCACCGGGAGCCAGTGAAGAGATCTTAATGCTGGCTTCGCCGATACATACCGACTAGTTCCCGTCAGAGTTCTGGCAGCATAATTCTGCGCCACTTGTAGGGTCTTAAAGGTGGATACCGGTGCCCCAAGATAAATGGCATTCCCGTAGTCAATACGGGATAACACCAAAGACTGAACTACGGTTTTCCTTGCTTTTTCAGGTAGTAGGGGCAGGACTTTACGCAGTGACTTAAGTATCCCATGGCAGACTGCAGACGTCTTTCTGGCCTGCATATCAAAAGACAGGGCGTTGTCAAGCCAAAAGCCTAAACTCTTTATTTCCGGCTTGGGCGATGGTCTGGCACCCATGCACGCCGGCCAAGTTAGGCTTTCGGGAATATCCTGTTTCCCCAGGAGCATCAGCTCAGTTTTTCCTGCATTGAGTCTGAGCTGAGACACGTGCATCCAATTTACCACCACCTCCAAACAATTGGCTAGGTTGTTCGGGGGGGCATCTGTTTGCTGCAGGGAAAACACCAGCTGGGTGTCGTCCGCGTAGCTTATTAGCTGGATGCCAAACGGGGTTACTAATTCCGCCAACGGGGCCATGTAAACGTTAAACAGTATATATATATATATATCCTCCACGTATTGGGGCACTTTACATGAGCACCATTTACATTACTCAAGCACCAGTTACATTGCCCAAGAACACATTTATTTTTGCTAGGCTTTTTTGGTAGGCACCGGAAAAATAAGTGATTTGCTCAGAGTCACAGGTTGTATATATCTCAAAACAATACCCTTGCAGGCATAGAATGCCGCATTAATTATGAAAAAAAGAAGAAGGGGACTCTGGGTAGATCCCAAGTTTAGGTAGAGAGCAACTCTTGTATAGAGCACCCTACAACTCCAGCAATAATCTGAATTTGCTCACCTCAAATGTCTGCTTTTCACACCGAGTTAGAAAGGGACAAAGTCTTTTGCCATTTCTACAGCAAAGTCTTTAAGCATGAGATTAGCCCAGTGCCAATTGTACCGTACTGTAAAATTAAAATTGTCAGAGTGTTGCTGGGCATTGTAGGGTGCTCTATACAGGAGCTGCTCTCCGCCTAAACTTGGGAACTACCCAGTGTTCTAACCTCGTTTCACAGCTCCTAAGTTGGCAACTCTGGCTATATATATATATATCTCTCCTCACAAAACACACCAGAGCCCAACTCCGTCTTACAGCAAAAAGCCGACTTTATTCGTCTCGAGCACTGCAGCATGTGACACATTAAATAGTCCTGACGCGTTTCAGCGGTATTCCGCCTTAATCATAGGTAGGTGTGTCTTAATTGTTTCCAAGTGGACTTGGTCCCGCGGCTGCTGAACTACGGTTCCCAGCATGCACCAGGTAGGTATCGTAGAGTGTGTACTGGATTCGTACCTTACTGCTGAATAGCGTTCTTTCAACCAGCATCACTGATCCTTTCGCCAACCTGACGGTGCATTTACATTTGTTGCCAAGTGCTTTATGGTGCAGTGTTCCCAAAATGTGCGCTTCAGCAGCGAAGTTGTAGGAGAAAGGAAGACATCCTTCTCCTCTCCCTTTCTTAAACGAAGTACCAAATAGCCAAGGAAATCCAGATGTGGCTGGCAACGTTGCAAGCGGGTCATCCCCCTCCATTCAATACCACAAAGTTCCATTTACCGGGGGCTCCGACCCTGCAGGGCGGGTTTTAAGGCAGGAATGGAGATCCTGCCGCTTGTAACTCCTCACAAAACACACCAGAGCCCGACTCCGTCTTACAGCAAAAGCCGACTTTATTCGTCTCGAGCACTGCAGCATGTGACACATTAAATAGTCCTGACGCGTTTCAGTGTTATTCCGCCTTAATCATAGGTAGGTGATTTTAATTGTTTCCAAGTGGACTTGGTCCCGCGGCTGCTGAACTACGGGTCCCAGCATGCACCAGGTAGGTATCGTAGAGTGTGTACTGGATTCGTACCTTACTGCTGAATAGCGTTCTTTCAACCAGCATCACTGATCCTTTCACCAACCTGACGGTGCATTTACATTTGTTGCCAAGTGCTTTATGGTGCAGTGTTCCCAAAATGTGCGCTTCAGCAGCGAAGTTGTAGGAGAAAGGAAGACATCCTTCTCCTCTCCCTTTCTTCAACGAAGTACCAAATAGCCAAGGAAATCCAGATGTGGCTGGCAACGTTGCAAGCGGGTCATCCCCCTCCATTCAATACCACAAAGTTCCAT
Organism: Triturus cristatus; assembly: GCF_964204655.1. Lineage (NCBI taxonomy): Eukaryota > Metazoa > Chordata > Amphibia > Caudata > Salamandridae > Triturus > Triturus cristatus. The sequence goes on along the minus strand of NC_140592.1, from coordinate 15,197,375 downwards.
TTACCGGGGGCTCAGAACCTGCAGGGCGGGCTTTTAAGGCAGGAATGGAGATCCTGCCGCTTATAACTCCTCACAAAACAGACCAGAGCCCAACTCCGTCTTACAGCAAAAAGCCGACTTTATTCGTCTCGAGCACTGCAGCATGTGACACATTAAATAGTCCTGACGCGTATCAGCGTTATTCCGCTTTAATCATAGGTAGGTGTGTCTTAATTGTTTCCAAGTGGACTTGGTCCCGCGGCTGCTGAACTACGGGTCTCAGCATGCACCAGGTAGGTATCGTAGAGTGTGTACTGGATTCGTACCTTACTGCTGAATAGCGTTCTTTCAACCAGCATCACTGATCCTTTCGCCAACCTGACGGTGCATTTACATTTGTTGCCAAGTGCTTTATGGTGCAGTGTTCTCAAAATGTGCTCTTCAGCAGCGAAGTTGTAGGAGAAATGAAGACATCCTTCTCCTCTCCCTTTCTTCAACAAAGTACCAAATAGCCAAGGAAATCCAGATGTGGCTGGCAACGTTGCAAGCGGGTCATCCCCCTCCATTCAATACCACAAAGTTCCATTTACCGGGGGCTCCGACCCTGCAGGGCGGGTTTTAAGGCAGGAATGGAGATCCTGCCGCTTGTAACTCCTCACAAAACACACCAGAGCCCAACTCCGTCTTACAGCAAAAAGCCGACTTTATTCGTCTCGAGCACTGCAGCATGTGACACATTAAATAGTCCTGACGCGTTTCAGCGGTATTCCGCCTTAATCATAGGTAGGTGTGTCTTAATTGTTTCCAAGTGGACTTGGTCCCGCGGCTGCTGAACTACGGGTCCCAGCATGCACCAGGTAGGTATCGTAGAGTGTGTACTGGATTCGTACCTTACTCCTGAATAGCGTTCTTTCAACCAGCATCACTGATCCTTTTGCCAACCTGACGGTGCATTTACATTTGTTGCCAAGTGCTTTATGGTGCAGTGTTCCCAAAATGTGCGCTTCAGCAGCGAAGTTGTAGGAGAAAGGAAGACATCCTTCTCCTCTCCCTTTCTTCAACGAAGTACCAAATAGCCAAGGAAATCCAGATGTGGCTGGCAACGTTGCAAGCGGGTCATCCCCCTCCATTCAATACCACAAAGTTCCATTTACCGGGGGCTCCGACCCTGCAGGGCGGGTTTTAAGGCAGGAATGGAGATCCTGCCGCTTGTAACTCCTCACAAAACATACCAGAGCCCAACTCCGTCTTACAGCAAAAAGCCGACTTTATTCGTCTCGAGCACTGCAGCATGTGACACATTAAATAGTCCTGATGCGTTTCAGCGGTATTCCGCCTTAATCATAGGTAGGTGTGTCTTAATTGTTTCCAAGTGGACTTGGTCCCGCGGCTGCTGAACTACGGTTCCCAGCATGCACCAGGTAGGTATCGTAGAGTGTGTACTGGATTCGTACCTTACTGCTGAATAGTGTTCTTTCAACCAGCATCACTGATCCTTTCGCCAACCTGACGGTGAATTTACATATGTTGCCAAGTGCTTTATGGTGCAGTGTTCCCAAAATGTGCGTGTTGGACTTAGCCCTTTTCCCTGAATTTTTTCGTTTTTTATTTTTCCCAAGATGGCTGTCACAGGCCCCTGCTAATGCAGAGTGGCCTTTCTAGTAGCACCCTAGCTGCCAGGAGCTGGCTGGAACCCCACAACAATGTTGCGACACCAGCCCGCCTTTTTTGTCCCATAGGTAGAATGGGGAAGCTCCTGGAATGTGCTGGAACGTTCTAGAAGGGAGGTGGGGTTTTTACTTTTGCCGCCTTGGATGGAGGTCACCTGACCTAGGGCTACTTAACAGAGGGAGGGAACATTTTCTAGTCAGTTGGCCAGTGGGAGTCAAGCAGACCTGGGGAAAATCCACACAGGAGTTTAGGCGGTAGGGCCTAGCCAGGGACATGGGGGCTTGGGTATGGTCCGTACAACCATTGTAGTGGTGATGTAGGGGTACGCCTGAACTGACCGTACCCACGCTCTGGGGGGCGTGGGTACGGTCCGTACCACCATTGTAGTGGTGATGTAGGGGTACGCGTGTACGGACCGTATCCACGCTCTGGGGGGTGTGGGTACGGTCCGTACCACCATTGCAGTGGTGATGTAGGGGTACACGTGTATGGACCGTACCCACGCCCCTCAGAGCGTGGGCACGGTCCGTACCACCATTGTAGTGGTGATGTAGGGGTACACGTGTACGGACCGTACCCACGCTCTGGGGGGCATGGGTACGGTCCGTACCACCATTGCAGTGGTGATGTAGGGGTACGCGTGTACGGACCATACCCACGCCCCTCAGAGCATGGGTACGGTCTGTACCACCATTGTAGTGTTGATGTAGGGGTACACGTGTACGGACCGTACCCACGATCTGGGGGGCGTGGGTACGGTCCGTACACGCATACCCCTACATCACCACTGCAATGGTGGTACGGACCGTACCCACGCCCCCCAGAGCGTGGGTACGGTCCGTACACGTGTACCCCTACATCACCACTGCAATGGTGGTACGGACCATACCCATGCCCCCAGAGCGTGGGTACGGTCCGTGCACGCGTACCCCTACATCACCACTACAATGGTGGTACAGGACGTACCCACGCACCTCAGAGCGTGGGTACGGGCCATACCACCATTGTAGAGGTGACGTAGGGGTACGCGTGGTACGGCCCGTACACACCCTATGAATGCAGGGGTACGGGCCGTACCACCCATACCCCTACAGCCCCATTACATGATGGATACAAGGCATACACACGCCACGAATGTTGGTTTACGGCTTGGTGCAGCACATCAGCTGTAAATTGGGGGTGGTGTATGCCCAGAACAGCAGTGCACCACAGCAAGGGGGCAAGTGGGTGGGTGGGTGGGTGCAGAGGAATACCAGCAGTGGACACAGACATGGGGTGGGTGCCTATCACTTCCAGCAGTGGACACAGACATGGGGGTGGGTGCAGAGGACTCCCAGCAGTGGACACAGGCATGGGGGTGGGTGCCTATCACTCCCAGCAGTGGACACAGAAATGTGAGGGGTGGGTGCCTATCACTCCCAGCAGTGGACACAGACATGGGGGTGGGTGCCTATCACTCCCAGCAGTGGACACAGACATGGGGGTGGGTGCAGAGGAATACCAGCAGTGGACACAGACATGGGGGTGGGTGCAGAGGAATACCAGCAGTGGACACAGACATGTGAGGGGTGGGTGCCCATCACTCCCAGCAGTGGACAGAGACATGGGGGTGTGTACATCCTTATCAGATGATCCCAACTCCATGGGTGTATGTACGCATCCCGATATTTGGACTATGTTGATAGTGCCATAACAACACATCACTGACAGCAGTGTCTCACTCCCAGGAGGATGGATGTCTTTCCCCCACTGCATGACACACCACATGTGGGTGTGAGGACAAAAAACACATGCATACCCACCCCTGGCGGATGCAGCACAATACACACACAGAGATCATGCCACAAGACTGCATGGTCATGTCAATGCCTACTAAACTAAGAGAGACAAAGGGAACACACACTGTCACGCACATCCCAGGACTGATAGGAATGTACAGGTGCTGGGACAGCCACCACGATGTTGTCTGTCATGGAAGGAATAGGGTGGAGTTCCCACAGATGCCCACAATTGTGAGTCAGGTGTTCAAATACCCTGCAGAACAAGTACCATATATGTGCTAGGCTGGGATTACACACATGCATTGTGCGGAAAAGGGACAATATCTCCATGAAGGCATGGCAAAATACTCTATACACAAGTACAGTGAGTACCAAGGATGGCACAGACTATGCAGCCGGACACATGGCTGAGCAGGCATGGCCAGAGTTGAAGGGATCCATCACCAACAAAGGAAATGTAGACACAGGGCAACACAACAATTGTGCAACCCTCTGCAGGGGACATGTCAGGTGCCACAGAGGAAGGAACACTCCTAGGGACAATGTCTCCAAACACAAAGAGCAGACACGACCAAAGAGTCTTTGCAGAGACCTTGTGAGGGCACGCAGATACCAGGTTCCACCCCATGAGATGCAGACTACAACATTTCCATGAAACATAACACATTCCCACAACCCCAACTCCTGGAGCCTCAGCATCAACATCAATACATGAAATGCAAGACTTTTCAAAACGGAAAAAAAATGCTTTATTCAGCATGAAAAAATAAGATGTAGTAAAGAACACTATGTACAAAGGCCAATGGCCAGTCCAGATATGAAGTCCTTGGGGGGACACATGGCCACGCGTCTCCCCTAGCTTGCCTGCACATCAGAATCCTCTGGTTCGTCGACTGGGGGGGGCATCATGTGTTGAAGGACCAGGCACCGCAGGGACAGGAGGGGGAAGGGTAGGTGTGGTGGGTGCAGGGACGGACGACTCCACCACAGGGGGTGGGGCAGTGCCAAAGGTGGAGGCGAGCTCGGCGCTGCACACTTCTGCCAGATCTTCAAGCGTCTCCCCTGCACCCGGAGAAACAACAGGCCCCAAGGAGGGGGAGGGTCGGTGGGATGGGCTGCAGCGCTACTGGGGGAGGTGGTGGACAGACTGGGGGACTTAACTCCCCTACCCGTGGAGTGCCTTGACTGTTTGCGCCCAGGTGAACTAGTGGTGCTGAGGCCCAGCCCAGCGAAATAGGCCTCCTTCTCCGATTCTGGGGCAGGGGAGCCAAGGGGAGTGACATCGGAGGGACTGGGGAGTGAGTCATGTGGACGAGGACTGTGGCTGCTTGCCTGCCTGTGTGCCCCAGACCAAGTGGGTGTGCCTGCTTCCCCCTGAGTGTGCGTGTCAGGAGGTGTGCGCTTGCCCTTACGTGGTGGTGTGCTGCTTCTGTCTGGTGGGGTGCGTGTGTGTGGATGTCTTGGTGTGCTTGGGACAGGTTTGGGTGTGGGACTTGTGGATGGTGCAGGGGTGGGGGGGGACGCAGCGCTGCAGGTGACTCACTGCTGCCGTCAGTGACGAGTCCAGGGACCTCAGCAACATCCGTTGGTCAGACATCGCTGATGACATGCCCTCCATGTACGACACCATCTGGGTCAGCAGTCTGGTGTGGCCATGGAGGACAGTCAGGATCGATGTCTGCCCAACCTGCAACTGCTGCAGAATGTCCACAGACTCGGCAGTGAGGGCCGCAGGGGGGACAGGGGCAGGGGGTGCGGTGCCTGGCACGAAGGAGACACGGTGTTGCCTAGCACGGACAGAAGGGACCTGAGCAAGTGGGAGGGCGGTGATGGGAATGGAGGGGGCGGGTACGGATGGAGTGCTGCTGCCAGCTGTTGGAGCAGCCTCCGCACCCTCAGGGAGTTCAGCCTCGGACCCGTCAGCCTCGTAGTCACTGGGCAGGTCCTCCGCCTCACTCCCCTCGCCCTCCGTGCCACTTGCCGACTCCTCAGCAGTGGTGGCACCAGTGCTCGATCCCTCCTCCACGTCCGTGCCGGTGTCTCCCTCGGTGTCCTTCGATGATGCTGTGGGAAAGGTGAAGAGACAGGAAAAAATCAGTCACCTGTATACATCTGACACATGAGTCCAAACAAAATAGGCAACAGTGCATATCAGGAAAGGCATCATGAGTAACATCTAGAATACTCCCCACATATGTAAGCCCTGCACTCCCCAGTTGGTTGACCCACCATGCCACTTGGAAAAAATGGAAATTAGGACACAACAGCAAATAACTGGAAATCCCAAGATCCTGAGAAGCTAGTGTCTGGGATCAGGTGAGCACAGCAAGACTATGAAGGCATGCCACCTCTTGTTCACTGTGAACCCAACAGTAATGTCGCACCCAAGGCCAAATACCACATGCCAATGCAGACGGTGTCCCTACACTCAGAGACCTGTGAGTACTTAGGAAACCCCAAAGAAATACATTGTGATTCCTGGAGAATCACAACCCTTTACACAATGGACATGTCTAGAATGTGTGAATGTGCCACTTTGTGAACAGAACACACATGTGTCTGTATAACAGAAGTCACACAAGGAGGTGCACACCAAACTACATGTACACAGTCATTGTCTGAGCTGCCAGACTCATTCAAATAAGCCACTGTTAGGCAGAAATGGGGTATCAGTAAGTAAATATACATGGCACCATGGTGGTCTGGATGACTTGACACTCGTAAGTTGGTATCAGCAACAACCAAGGACTAACCCAAATGCAACCACACTGTGGGAACATGTATATGTATGAACTCTAAACAAGTTTTGTTCAAACTGTGCCTTACTTTAAAATGTGCCAGCGGGTCCCTGGAAAGTGTAAAGGTGGTGTCTTGTGCACTTCCTTGGGAGACATCTGTCATGCAGGCACATTATTGTCTTTCACAACAAAACAACAAGGTCAAGCATATGAAACATTGAGACATGTTGACAGGTGCAGTGATTGGCAAGGGACAATTTCTCTGAGTAACAACTTGAATCATGTCATTTGTCACATGGCTATCCATCACCTGACTACACAGTTGGCTACACATATGACCTACTGACTGTCATCTGGAGTGGCACACATGTCCACACCCAGGACAATGAATAAGCTAATGGGCCTGCAATTGTTTTGTAAAAAAGCCTAGCTGTACTGTGGGGACACCCTCATGGCAAGCCAGAATGTACCCACAGATGTCAGCACACAAAGTCACAACTGTGTAGCATCTGAACCACACACAGGTGCACAAAATGTACAAGCAGGATACATGATTGTCAAAAACTGACACAGGCTACGAAGCACAAACATTAAGCACTGGCCAACATCACGGGGGCACTGCACAGTGACTCTCTGTACTGCGAATTATCACACACAAGTCAGAACTGGCAATGAAACATCAGGGTTGAACATGTATGCCCCTCCCGCACACACCCACCCATACCTGAGTCAATGTGACTGATACCGATCAAGAAGTGACACCTCTTATTCATGGTTACAATAACTGTGCTTGAAAACTCGCTTCATTAACACAACATCACCTTGTAGGGCTGGCAAAACATATTTGTCACAAACAACCATCAACAGATTGTTGTGAATAGCCACACAGGCACTGCCCAGTGTGAGTATGCACAAGCAAACTGGTGAATCCCTGTCCAGTGGACACATGTAGCACACATGTGAAAAATACTACCTAGGCCAGGGAACAATGCCACAGAGGCAGAGCCATGATGAACCCACAGTGAATGTGCACAGTGTTGGATGACACACATGAGTAGGCGGGCAGGCTGAGTCAGGGGACTGTAGTGGGCACACTGCTCCATGGTCCTGGAATGAGCTGACTGTAACAGGAGCAACCGTCCCGGCACTATGCATATCTCCCACTCATGCACATCATGTCTGAGGCCACAACATTGGTACTGCATGCTGCAAGTCTGTTATTTTGAAACTTCACACTCCTATGTTGAGACTCAGCATCAGTGCCAACAATTATGCACCCCCAAATGACTGAACAGGACAGGGCACAGGCAGACCACCCCCACACATGATGCTGAAAGCAGTGTGCACCTTGATCAACTGGCAGCCTAGATGACCATGTGCAATAGTGATAACACACAGACCAGGTAACACATGTCAAGGAGGGGAAGGGAGGAAGAACAGCACAGGTTGACTTGGGGGAACAGGATATGCACTGCACATATATACCCTGGCAGTGTATCCAGGCGACTGAGCAGCTACAAAAGCTGGCGACACACAACAAACACACATGTACCTACCCCCTTCCTGCTGCTGTAACTCCTGTATCCGCCTATCCAGGTCAGGGAAGACCACCGCCAGGACACGCTTCATTTGGTGGGTCAAGCGCCGGCGCCCGCCATGCTTGCGGGGAGCCTCCTCCTTCAGCATGACCCGGGCGATCCTCCGGGTCCAGCACCGGATGTCCTGCCATCTCTTCCTCACTTGTGGCTGGCACCGACTGCGACCCTCCACCGATTGAAAGGCCTTGACGGCCTCCTTCCAGATATTCCCCTTCTGGTAGGCGGTTACCTGTGAGGATGACAAAGTGGGACAACATCACTACACCTGCACCATGTCACAGAGACACACATTTGAACATCTTTGATTTGTTGAACAGGGCATAGTATGCTGGCAAGTAATAGCACCTTAGTCAGAGGGACATTTGCCACTGTGGACGCACCAATGCACTACATGGCATAGTAAGTACACAGGTGGCATGAGTGGTGCAAACCAATCCCTGATCATGGCACACACTGTGCATCCCAAGCAACACAAGCTGATGGACAGCACCGCAAAGCAGTCACATGCCCCAGGCCACTGACGAAACCTCAGCAGAGTACACAGACACACGCAGGCACAGATCAATCACCTGCCATTGTCAACAGCGGATACAAAGCTCACTCTGCACATGTGCCACTTGCCAGGGGGGTGTCACAGGTGTCAGACAACAGCACGGCTTCCTTCTCACATCGGATGGGTCAAGCAGTTGCCTCCTCCATGCAGCTCTGGTGCAACACTCCACATAGACACTAACCCACATGACAAGGAACATTCACACACATCAATGTCCAGGGGGCGTACACATCATTTGGACACTCTCACCACTCTCACCACAGCTCCACTCAACTCACACACATCTGTGGGTGCAGTCACCTGTCACACCGGGGTGACCACTGAATCACCGCAGGACAATAGAACAAGAATGCCCAAGAGGATTAGCCAGGCTGAATGTGCCATGCACTATGCAGTGAATGTCACAGTAAGCACAATGCAAGTGAGGAGTGCACACATGAACTACATCAAGCCCTGCATGAGAGACATAAGCCATCCACCCCCCCCCCCCCGGGACCCACTCTAAACAACATTGCATGTCTGTCACACCTGGACACAATGCCAGAAGTGACAGACACAAAAAAAGGTGCACAGGCAAAGGTAGTGGAGTCAGCACTCACCTGCTCCCCTGGTCGACCATACAGCATGGGGTACTGTGGGAGGATCACATCCAGCAGGGCCTCACTCTCCTCCTGGGTGAAAGGCTGGGCCCTCTCCACAGTCCTTGACATGGTGCCAGAGGGAGACAATACAGCAGCAGTGGTATCGACTGACATGTTGTGCAGGCAAGTGCCCTCTCATGCGTTCTGCCTGCCTTATATCTGCATTACTGGCCTATTTCATTTACAGGAGTACAGAGTGATTGGTCAGACTCATTTGCATCCTACATTTCCTCCAATCCCTTTAAACATACACCAGTGACAGCCTTAGCTTCTTTTGAATTCGCAGCATCATGTCAAGTCAACAACCACTTTGCAACAATGTATAATGTGGCCAACTGCTTTTTCCAGACCACATGATGTAAAGTTTTGAACTTGAAACTCGGTATCCATGACAATCAGCATGCATTTATGCCCTAATACTTGTCCCTCATGTGTCCCCATTGTAATTTTGAAATCCCCACACAGGTACGGCGCGTTTCACATGTACCCCTAGGGCACCATCACTACAGTGATACGGCCCGTACTCACGCGTGTACGGGCCGTACACGTGTGAGTTCGGCCCCTATTACTATAGTTGTGTTACCGTAGGCCATAGTGATAGGGGCCGTACTCACGCGTGTACGGGCCGTACATGCGTGAGTACGGCCCCTATCACTATAGTTGTGTTACCATAGGTCATAGTGATAGGGGCCGTACTCACGCGTGTACGGCCCATACACGCGCGTGTACGGGCCATACTCGCGCGTGTAGGGCCCGAGCACGCGTGAGTACGGCCCCTATCACTATAGTTGTGTTTCCGTAGGCCATAGTGATAGGGGCCGTAATCACGCGTGTACGGGCCGTACACGCGTGAGTACGGCCCCTATCACTATAGTTGTGTTACCATAGGCCATAGTGATAGGGGCTGTACTCACGCGTGTACGGCCCGTACACACGTGTACACGCGTGTGTATGGGCCGTACACGCGTGAGTACTGCCCCTATCACAATGGCCTACGGTAACACAACTATAGTGATAGGGGCCGTACTCACGCATGTACGGCCTGTACACACGTGAGTACGGACCGTACTCACACGTGTACGGCCCGTACACGCGTGAGTACGGCCCCTATCACTATGGCCTACGGTAACACAACTACAGTGATAGTGGCCGTACTCACACATGTACGGCCCGCACACGCGTGAGTACGGGCCGTGCATGCATCGAACATGGTATTGCGACCTGAGGACATATCTGCGTTGTCTCAATGTCTGGGTTATCAGCATTTGACATGTACCCCTTCATGGAAAGGTGTGTGATCTGCCCTTATTAAATGACATGTGACCTGTGCGTCTAGCTTCCCGCCAGCTGTCTGTATGAGATTACATCCTTCAAATGCAGATATGTGGATGTCTGTCACTCCTGTAATATGTCTGGCTGTTCACTTACACTGGCACACAGCTCGTTTCATAGCATGTCACGTCAACCTTGCAAATAAACTATTGTAGCTAGCTGTTTGTAGGAGTATCACCTTGCTGGCATACGTGTGCTGTATGTATTGCACAGACCAGACTCTGTATTTAGCAGATGTGTATTAGCTGTTGAACATGTGCTCATTTCATTGACACTGGTGTTGTGATGTACTCACTCTTCGTTATTCCTTCCAAATCTCTGCAGGGCACCGCCTCTCCCCTGACCAATGCCAGACCTGGGTGCCATGTGTGAACATGACTGCATCCGAAGATACCGCTTCGCGCAAGAGTTGATTGAGCGCTTGACCACCCGGCTGGAACCACACCTCCAACCGCGACACAGGTATCCTACTGCTCTGACCCCCAAGATGAAGGTGATGGCAGCCCTACATTTTTTTGCCACCGGTACCTTTCAATTCACCATAGCTGATGTCGGTGGCATGTCCCAGACAATGTTCAGCCGTGTCCTGCATGATGTTTTAGAAGCCATGTTGGAGCACCTGGATGAATTCATCCATTTTCCCACTCGTGAGCAGTTGACAGGTGTCAAGGGATGCCTCATGTAATTGGGGCCATTGATGGGACACATGTGGCTTTGGTACCACCACAGGCACAGGATGTTGCCTTTCGGAACCGCAAACATTATCACTCTATTAATGCCCTTGTGGTGTGTCTACCTAACATGTGGATTTCCCATGTCTGTGCCCGTTTTCCAGGGTCAGCACACAATGCCTACATCATGAGGCGTAGCAGGGTGCCAGAAATGATGCTGCGGCTGCACGACGAACGAGCATGTCTTGTTGGTGGGTATACTCTGTTTGTCCTCTGTTTAGCGGTATCTTTGTATCTTACGGCATCTCCTGACCCACTTCTTCACATGATGTTTCCATGTAGGGGACTCTGGCTATCCCAACATGCCATGGTTGATGACGCCTCTCCGCATCCCAGAACAGCCGCAGAACACGTTACAACGACACCCATGGGCAGACCAGGCGCGTGATTGAGAGGACGTTTAGCCTCCTGAAGAGCCGATTCCAGTGCCTCCACAAGACCGGCGGGTCCCTCCCATATGCCCCGGTGAAGGTCTGCAAAATCTTCCTTGTGTGCTGCATGCTGCACAACATGGCAGTGGAGAAGGCAGTGCCACTCATCCTGGATCCCGATGAGCAGGAACATCCACCCGTGGAGGATGAAGGGCTTGGGCACGAGGAAAGTGAGGAGGAGGATGACATCCGGAGTCATCTCATCCGCAACTTCTTCTCATAATGGTGAGTCCCTGTGTCTGAGTGTGCACGCTTAGAGCCTTGTGTGGCATGTGTTGCAATGTGTGTGTCCAGCTGACTGTGTGCTAAGTGACTTGGAGGTGTGTTCTGATGTGTTATTCAAGTGATGATGTCATTCCACACATTTTAGCAGGGACACTAATTTGTTAAATTAGCATGGTGACAACATCATTCCTGTAGAGTACATGTCCATGTCTGCCGATAACTAGCTCTTTGCTGACTTGTGGTGTGTCTGTCATCCACAGTGTCTTGCGCCTGTCGTCTGCTCGTGTCATCGTTGGCCTCCAGATATTCCTCATGAGTATTGCAACGTGTGCTGAATCAGCGTTCCATGCACGGACATGGTGAAAAGTAATTTTGGGTAAAGAGTGCAGCAAGGCATTTTGTGGGTGGTACGTGTTTGGTTTATGTTGGGACTGCTCCTGTGCATGTTGTGTTACCATGCATACCTGTCGACTCACCATGGGGCACATGACATGTGGCATGGCTCCCATGACTTGATATTCACCCTTCCTGACAGTCATCTGTAATGTTTTGTGGAATGTGATGAAGGCATCCATGTGTGTCAAACGTCCCTCAGGAACATACGGGATGCTGATGGTGGACATAGTGTGGAACATCCCCATAAGAGGCTCAATGGCGAATTGCAGACTCTCCGTGTGGAGCAAGGGGTGTTTGGCTCACCCACTTTACTTGTGTGCCAGCCCAGTAGGATTTTACACATCTGTGTGTTGCAGGGGGTGTCCAGTGTAGGTCCCACATGGTCAGAGGAATGACCTGTGAGTCTGTTCAAAAGGATGCATTTCCCTTAGTGTGAGCCTGAGTAATAAAGGTGTTCCTCACACTCCAAGGTGCCTCATCTCTGTCAATGCTGGTCTCTTGCCACTTTGCATGCAGCATCTCTGGCATAGTTGTGAAAGATTGTGCTTTGGAGTCCATGTGTAGTTTAGCAACATGCATGCAGTTCCTCACGGATAATGATCCCTATTGTGCATGAAGTCCATGGTTGTGTGTGTATTTTGGCATGTTGGTCCACACAATGGGCCATCAACACCTGCTGAGGGTGTGTCTCCTGTGCGCAGCTCGGCCTTCAGTTCCCTGATCCGGTGTCATTCATCTTTGGTGTTTGTGCATGCTTTGTCTCTGGGTGTGCCATGTAAAACCTGACACTCCTTCCTTTACACATGCCTGTTGCAGTTGTCCTTCTGACATCCTAGTCTTTGTGTGCAAATTGTGGAATATTTTCAAGTACATGTCGCCTGCTGCTGCGGACCCTGCAGCAAGGGCCCACAGAGTATCCTGATTTGGCAACACACACGCCTCAAAGATGCTCCTCACTTCCACCCTCCACCCATTCATTTGGCTGTCCTCAGCTTGTCTATGCCACAGTTGGCGCCACGTGGTGGCAAAGGCTGGACCATCAGCACATGCAAGGTGCACATTGCACGACCCTCATGTCCTTGCATAACCCACATCACACTAAAGTCTGATGTAGCAGCCACACTCCAAGCAATGAACATCCGCAAATCTACCGCCTGCTGTCAGACATACCCTAAGCGCACACACGACACGTTTGCATGCTGAGTGTGCAACTCCAACTGCCTACACAGCGCTGCCACGCCTTCCAGGCCCTGTCACACCAACCAGGTCATGTCCCTCCTACTCCCCACCGGCTCTGTACCCCAGCAAGACCATGGGAGTGGGACTCAAGGCTTCTGCATGTAGTATGGTGTCGTCGTCTGGCACATGGCACAGGTATCATCTCTCAGCGTGTCAATCTACAATGTGTCCAGGACCCCCCTCTCCACCATCACATGCGCACAACACCTCAGCAGCTCAAATGCCATTGACAGCCAGGTGCTCCTCACCCTCACCAAAGACGCAGACATTGCCAGTTCCATTTTTCCTGAATGCATGAGATCCATTGATGAATGGCTGTACATGAGCCATCTGAGGCTGGACTTGTACAGGACTGAGGTGATCATCTGAGGATTGTCCCCTTACAGCTGGGTCAAGTGCTTGTGTCCCACCCGCAAGAGCCCTGCACAAGCACCCAGTGGCCACACACACAAGATGGTGTGCATCATGTATTGCTCGCACACATTTGCCATGTCAGTCCACAGCATCTGTACCTCATGCTGCAACGCCCTCTGCATTATGCACATGATCCACAGATAGATTCACTCCAAGGAAAGACAGACCATCCCCCATGTCCACGACAACATCCGTGTCAAATACTGCCCTGCCCTCTACGGAGCACGTACATGCAAACTCCCGGGAAACTTGTCCACATCCAGGGTGCATCTGCACACCTCAGCTTCAACATCCTGCGCCCCAGCCACATCACCGTCCACCATAGATAGCTGCAATGGATCACTGTCTGCTGCAGGATGACCTCAACACTCCCCACCCACACTCGGGAGGCAGTCCACAACCCCGACACGAAACCAACCTTGTACGTCTTGTCATACGAGACCCCGTTGGGCCATCTCCGTGCATCCGACCTTGCCCTGGCCACCATTCTTCACATCCACCGTACTCCAGCATGCAGGACATAGTTCTCCCACCTGCCCACACATACCTGGGACTCCCTCCCCGGGAACCTCCACATGAGCTATGACCTGTACGCCTTAATGATAATCTTCCGAATAGGTCTGTCCACACAGTATTGCAAGCCCCCCCTCAGCAGCTTGTGGCCATCACAGGTGAGGGTTCTGCTCCATGCCTGCTTTGAATGATACCTTGTGACCCATGTGTGTCCTGTACCAGACTCAGATCCCAGGGTATGGATGGCTGGAGTTAGTTCAACACTCAGGCATAGTTTGACATTTAGACACACATATGTTGTGGAATTAAGCAACATGACAGCAACGTCTCATGAACCAAATAATATTTTTATTTGCGGTGGGGTAAGTGGTTTGGTAGGTGAAATTAGTTGCTCTACCGGGGGAATAGAATCCAAAGTTCACAGGGTTAGATGGTATCCTTGGCATTGGAAGTCATCAGAGTCCAGACCACAGTGTTGGTCATCATTGGTCAGACTGTGACCAGCAAGTCCATGTGGCAGAGAATGTCATTGGATGAGGTGCTGCTGTTGCGCCAGAGGGCCAGGTGCCAGGCCAGGTGACCTGGGAGATGTTGATGGTCCGCTGACTCTCACGGTCTTTTCCGTGGATGACCCACCTTCCTCCGGGGACCCTCAGATGCAGGCCTTGACGATGTTTGGGACGCTCCGTCGGATGAATCCTCCTCCCTCCCTGTGGCTGGTGCTGGTCTGCGCCAGCTGTCACAGGGAGGGTTGCCCATGTTGTCGGCAATCCGACGGAGGGAATTGCTCATGTCCCTTTGCACCGCCAGGAGCTCAGCCTGTCTTGCCTCCATCCGTCCTTGGTGTTGTTGTTGACTGGCATGTTGCTCGGCCTGCATGTTCTTGATCTCGTTGAGGGTCCCCTGCATCTCTGTGAGTTTTGACACTACCTGGCTGATGCCCCTGGTGTCACGCCGGTATGTGTCCAGGATGTGGCGTATGTGGGACATACCGGTTCCCTCAGCTGGCTGGTCAGGTTCGCGCCTCTGCCTGCCTCCACTCCCACCACCCCTGCCCACTTGAGCCTGGCCTGCCGTTGTGGGCATATCGGGTCTACGGGGCTCCTGAGGGATGGCATTTGCAGAGTTGCCTGCCTCCTCCTGGGTGCCCGGAGAACCTTGTTCCTCCTGGTCAGACTGGCTCTGTTGTTCAGTGCGAGCAGGGCTCCTGGGTGTCTCCTGGGATGTGGCAGCAATGGGGGTGGTGGTTGGCACAGATGTACCTGACACAGGTGCTGCAGGGGCTTGGGCACCAGAGGGGCCAGGTTGGTCGGGGTCATCCACGGAGTGGTGAGAGTCGTCGCTGCCGGTGGGGTCATCTTCACACCGAGCCGGGGACTGTGATTGTTCCCCCCCAGTGTTGGGTGGGAGATCCACGACGTTGCCCTGTGTGTGAGAGAGAGACAATGTTAATGCTGTTTCATGCGACATCCATGTTTCATACATATTCAAGTTGTCACAGTTCCTCCAGGTAGTTGGATGTGCCTAGCATTCCTCTCAATGTCCACTTGGGGATGGGTATGTTGCGGGGGACAGATTGAGATGTTCTCCTGAGTGTTTGACCTGTAGAATTTTGGCTAGGATGCTTATTTGGCTATGGATTGGTCTTGTGTCACATGTCCATTGTGAGAGTGTGTAAATCCGTTGCCTGCCCTGGGGGTGTGTGCTTGTGTAAGGGGGGTGTGTGTGACCGGGCCTGCTGTTGGGTGGAGTGTGATTTGTCATTGGGTCTCCCAGGTGATGTGTCTGTCCCTTCATGGTGAATGCTGGCATGACAGTGAGTGTGAGTTCCTGTGCTAGTTACCTGTGCTTGTGGAGTTGGTGTTTGAGTGTACAGTGGTCACAGGAGGGCCTTGTGCTGCATACAGCAGGGCCAAGTGTCAGCTACCTTGTCAGTACTTTGCCAGTCCCTGTGCATTGTGCATGGGTATGTACCTATGCCATATGGGCTGAGGGCATTGGTGTCTGCTTCTCATTTTCACAATGTGTTGTGTGAGGCCCACCCTCCCAGCCTCCCGGACATCCAGTCTTGGGTTTGTGGTTGGTGTAGCCTGGGACATGGCATTGGCTTGATTTGTGAATGGTGCATGGAGACGTTGGTGGCATGAGCGTGGTTTTTGAGTGTGGTTGTGTGCGGTGAGTGCTTGGGGGAAGTTACGTGCATTTGGTGTATTTGTGGTGTGGACCCCATTGCCCACATGTTACGTAAGTTGTTTGTGTACTCACCAGGCTCTGCGACTCCTTCAACTCCGTGTACTCCCACCGGCGGAAGCAGGGCCATCACCTTCTCCTCCCAGGGATGGTAGTGTACAGGTCTGCGGGGCAGCCCGCCTCCAGTGATGTTACTATGGGCGTATTCCTCATTCATCTTCCTCTTGACTGCCCTGCGCAGATCGTACCACCTGGCTTGGCATTCATGCCTGGTCCTTCGGATGGGCGCAACAGCATTCACCTTATCGACGATCCTCTGCCACAGGCTGGTTTTTTGGGCTATTCTGGTCTGTCTGACCAATGTTCCAAACAGCTGTGGCTCGACTCTGATGACTTCGTTGACAAGGAGCTCCAGCTCCGCCCTTGTGAACTTTGGATTCTTGTCTGTGGGCATGGTGTGGGGTGTGGGTGTGGATGGTTGTGGGTGTGTGGGTGTGAATGTGACGGTGTGTGTGTGAATGCGAGTGGGGGTGTTTGTGAAGGAGGTTGTGTGAAGGTGTGTGAGTTAAGGTGTAGGTAAGGGGTCAGTAAGGTGCACTTGTTTGTGTGTGGAGTCTGGCAGCAGTGGGTCTGTTGCAATGGCTCATGGGTTGTGTGTGTGGGCCCTTTTTATTGGTCCATTTTTGGGTGTGGTTGTGTTTGAATTTTGGTGGGTGTGTTATAAGAGGTGGTTGTGAGTTTGGGCCTCTGTTTGCCTGTTTGGATGTGCCAGGTCAGTCTTTGAGATGTATTTTGTCATGTAGACGTGTTTTGCGGTGTTGTGCGAGTCGAATTGACCCTCCTTGTGCTGTTTTACAGTGTCCTGGTTCTGTACGAGTATTTTTCGCGTAGGTACGGTCCGAACATACGCGATGCTTGCTGGGGGTGCTGGGGTATGGGGTTTGGATGCTGCGCGTACATGCGGTGGGGGTACGGCGCATACAGGTGCGGGCCTGGGGCGGTGGGGGTACGGCGCGTACAGGTGCGGGCCTGGAGCGGTGGGGGTACGGCGCGTACAGGTGCGGGCCTGGGGTACCCGCGTACATGGGGGGGTACAGCGTGTACATGCGGGGGTACGGCGCGTACAGGTGTGGGCCTAGGGCGGTGGGGGTACGGCGCGTACGGGTGCGGGCCTGGGGTGGTGGGGGTACAGCGCGTACAGGTGCGGGCCTGGGGTACCCACGTACATGGGGGGTATGGCGCATACATGCGGGGGTACGGCGCGTACAGGTGTGGGCCTGGAGTACACGCGTACATGGGGGGGTACGGCGCGTACATGCGGGGGTACGGCGCGTACTGGGGGGGTATGGCGCGTACATGCGGGGGTACGGCGTGTACAGGTGCAGGCCTAGGGCGGTGGGGGTACGGCGCGTACAGGTGCAGGCCTGGGGCGGTGGGGGTACGGCGCGTACAGGTGCGGGCCTGGGGTAACCGCGTACATGGGGGTACGGTGCGTACATGCGGGGGTACGGCGCGTACATGCGGGGGTACGGCACTTACTGGGGGGTACGGCGCATACAGGTGCGGGCCTGGAGTACCCACGTACATGGGGGGGTACGGTGCGTACATGCGGGTGTACGGCGCGTACATGCGGGGGTACGGCGCTTACTGGGGGGGTACGGCGCGTACAGGTGTGGGCCTGGAGTACCCGCGTACATGGGGGGTACGGCGCGTACATGCGGGGGTACGGCGCGTACTGGGGGGGTACGGCATGTACAGGTGCGGGCCTGGGGTACCTGCGTACATGGGGGGGTACGGCGCGTACATGCGGGGGTACGGCGCATACAGGTGCGGGCCTGGAGTACCTGCGTACATGGGGGGGTACGGCGCATACATGCGGGGGTACGGCATGTACAGGTGCGGGCCTGGAGTACCCGCGTACATGGGGGGGTACGGCGCGTACATGCGGGGTACGGCGCGTACTGGGGGGGTACGGCGTGTACAGGTGCAGGCCTGGGGTACAGTGCGGACAGGGGGGTGTACGGTGCTGACATATTGGGGGGTGGGGGGGCTGTACGGCTCGTACACGGGCACAAGTTTACCCGTGTACATGTGTGCTACTGCGTTGGCTCCGTACGGGGCCTTTTACATGCGGTTGTGTATTTGGACGGGCGGTACGAATTGTACTTGCGCGCTCGGACTTTTGTTTTATGATTTGCACGTAAAAATGTCCGGCTCCCTCTCGTACATTTTACAAGAGGCCCTTTGGACGTAAAAAATTCCGACTCCCTCTTATAGACATTTCCCGACGCTATTCGTAGGTATTTTTCACGTCCGAATCGTACTTGGCCGTTTGTGCGGTACTTGTACGATTCGTACGTGAAAAATTACTATCCCCACTCCAGTGAGTGCAACAGCAGGGAGATTGTTGGATAGTGGTGGGATAAAATTTACTATTCCCACTTCAATAATTGTAAAAGTAGGGAAAATGTTAGATAGCGGAGGGGTAACAATTATTATCCCCACTTCAGTGAGTGTAACAGTAGGGACAGTGTTGGGTTGCAGAGAAGTAACAATTAATATTCTCACTCCAGTCGGTTAAAAATTAAAAACAAACAAAATTCTAACAACGTAAATATTTGAAAAAATAAAATACAAATATATTTAATATTAAAATTTTTAACAAAACATATTATATTGTTAAATACCTATGACAAATACATACAAATATTATATTAAATAAAATCAAATAAAAATTCCAAACAAATAAATATTTTTAATTAGAAATGATTTAGAAACAAAAACATTAATTATTACATAAATTTAATTTTTTTTATTTCCTACCCTATAACACCACACAATTCACAATCCACATCATAATTTAAAAAATGTTACTTAACATAATTAATGACCAATTAAAGACATATTATTAATTTAAAAACAAATTAAAACTCATAAACATTTTTTAACTTCCCACACTTTACCCCTATAATCCCCACAACCCACAGCTAAAATTAAACTGTAAAAAACATTAATTACACAATTAAAATGTATTTTAAATTAAAAAACTAATAGTATTTAACAACTAATTATAAGGTAAGTAACATTAATTTTCTCCCCACACTATACGCCTATAACAATGAAACCCACACACAAAAAAAAGAAACAAATACCCTAATTAAATATAAATTAATTAATTGATATTAATAATCAACTAATTTTTAATTAGTTAAACATAAATTACTCCCCACCATTTACCCCTTTAAACCCCACAAGCTAAACCTAAAATTAATTACACAAATTCCATATTTAATTTTCAATTATTTAATTATTATTAATTAATAATTATTATTAATTATCACCAAATTATTAATTAAACATAAATTACTTCCCACCTTTAGCCCATAAACCCCACAACCCACAACCTGCAACTAAAATTAATTACACAATTTCCATAATCAATTTTCAATCAAATAATGAATATGAATTAAGAACGAATTATTAATTTATTAAAAATAAATTACTTCCCACCCTTTACCCCATAAACCCCACAACCCACACCTACAAAAAATCACACAATTACCATAATGAATTATCAATTAATTAGTTAATATAAAATAACAACTAAATATTGATTCATTAAACATAAATTACTTCACACCCTTTACCCCATAAACCCCACAACCTGCACCTAAAATCAATTAAACAATTTCCATAATTAATTTTCAAACAATTAATTAATATAAATTAACAACGAATTATTAATTAATCAAAAATAAATTACTTCCCACCCTTTACCCCATATAAACCCCACAACCCGCACCTAAAATTAAATACACAATTTCCATAATTAATTTTCAATCAATTAATTAATATAAATGAACAACTAATTATTACCTAATCAAAAATAAATCACTTCTCACCCTTTACCCCACCCCACAACCTGCACCTAATTGTTTTTAAACAATTGCCATAATTATCAATTAATTAATTAATAATAATTATTAACCAATTAATAATTAATTACAAAAAATTACTTCCCACAATCAACACTTTAAAATCTAAATTCAATCAATAAAAAATAATCATTCATTTATTAGAATTAAATTACTTCCCACCCTATTCCCCTATAATCCCACAACCCGCTACGGAACTAAAAAAATGCAACATTTATTTAAAATAAAATTCATAACTACTAAAAATGTAACACATATATTAAAATCCATAAACAATACTTATAAAAATAACATACATCACATACATTTAAAATATAAACTAAAATACACAACACTAATCGATATTTTAACAACTATGGGGTCAATTACGATGGCGGGCGGACTTGATTCTTGCACTGTGTTTCCCTGCACTACGTGTCAGGCACCACGCGGTGCCTGCCACTTACTGCAGGGAAATACAGGGGAGTACCATGGGTACCCCCCCAGTGCAAAACCACCTCCCTCCAACACAAGGGGGCCCGCAACAGGCCCCCAAAACCAATCCCCGCAAGCCTTTCCATGGCAGTCCTGCCACCCTGGACAGGCAGCCAACAGCCTGCATCGTAGTTTGGCGGACGGTGCCTGCTAGGCACCGCCACCATTTTACGCAATGTGGACCGTCCGCCAGGCAATCAGAATGAATGCCTTCTATGCATGATTACAACTTGTTATCACTGCAGTGTATGCTGATTGGTATGAAGTGGTGTACTTTGTGGTCTAATTTTCAAATCCTCTGGTGGAGAGGCAGAATTGTAATTTAACAGTAATTCCATGTTACAGGAGTAGTGCAGAAACACCAAAATTCATCTTATTCCGCAGGTGGAATTGAAAATTCCGCCCAGGCTTACTTATTAGCCTTGTGGCAGTTCAGACAGGTAAATGGTAACTTTCTAAAAGTTACTTTTCTTTCATATTTATTAAAAATCTGACTTCACTATTAAATCTAGCTGGTCTCATTCCCAAGATACAGTATTCGTTTCTTAAAGTGTACTTTCGGGATTCTATAAAAGACAGCTTGGCCTGTCACAGTTAAAACAGCGATTAGGGTCTTCTCTCTGCAGGGTCATGGTAATATTAATGTTCTATAAGTCCAAATGTTTTTAAATGTCATGCACCCTACTCTGTGGGCTACAAGGCTGACATAAGGGGGGGTTACTAATATTTAAAAGGGAAGTTCTAACCTGTCGAAAGGGTAATATTAACAGGTCGTACTGCAGACTGAAAATGCAGGATTCAGGCTAAAACAGTAGGCCTGAAGACATGTTTTTCTTGTAACACTAGTGGATGGCACAATGGGTGCTACAGTCCACTAGTGGCATTTAACTTCCAGGATTTAAGTGCACATTCTACGCCACATACTAGGGACTTATAGACATCTATCATTCAAGAGTAAGCCAATTTAACAATATTGGGGGGAGAGCACAGGCTCTTTACTACTGGTTAGAAGGGATAGAAGGTGCACAGAGGTCTAAAGTCAGCAAAAGTATAGGGGCAGATTTATGTTCCCTGGCGCATCCCTGCAAATCAGCATGGATGCGCCAGGGAAGATGCGTCACGAAAGTTTACCCTTGCGCCACAATAGATGCGCCGCATTTACAATGCAGCGCATCGTGGCGCAAGGATAAACAGATGCGTGACGCATCTGATGGCGGAAGGTTGGCGCATTGCTGGAGTTGCGTCGCAAGCGCGAGCAGCTCCAGCAAGGCTCGGGGGTGCCCTATCGTTACAATGCTGCGTCAATCCTTACGCCTGCTTCAAGCAGGCGCAGGGTTTTGACGCAGCATGGCCGGAAAAGTGACTGAGTGAAATCTTGTAGATTTCACTCAGCCACTTTTCGGAGGCGTTCCTGCGCCGGAACGCCCCCCCCCTGTGCAGGTACGCCCACATGTGGCGCAAGCTTTACAACGTGACGCATCTCCGTAGATGCGTCACATTGTAAATGGGGCGCAACATGGCGCAGGGTTTACGCCGCCGTTGCGTCACAAAAGTGACGCAACGGCGGCGTAAAAGTGGCGCAAGTCCATCATAAATCTGCCCCGAAAAATCTGGTGAGACCTCACAGAGAATATGGAGTTCCTACTCAGCCAAGAGCTAAGGTAGCCTACTCAACTCTTTCATGGATTTGTATGCTCAGGCGAGAGAATGTGGACAACTCGCAGCCTCTGCAAGGGCACTAGTCTGTTTAATCTCACAATGAACTACCTGTGTCCCTCAATCAATCTTTGCCGCCAGCCATCCGTTGCCAGATCAAGGCTCCTACCTGGGACCTTGGATGGGCCTCACTTCCCACTGTGGGGATGGCAAAGAGTTAATTCTTGCTTCTGAGGTCTCTTTGTCCCCCCCCAGTTTCTGAGAGTGGGGACTGCATCCTTAGATGATGGACTCTCTCCTTCTACACTTTTGTCCACATCTCGGCAGAGGCCCTGAGATTGGCCTTTCAGTTCAGGGTCTGTGCCTTGAGATTGAACAGCTGCCTGGCACTCCAGTACTTCTGGAGCCGATACACAGTGCCCTCAAGGTGGCACTCTCTGTCTGTCATGCAGGGGTCTGTCTGGCGCAGGTATCCTGTACTCTGTCTGTATGTAAGCTCAGGCAACACCTCCAGGTCACTCTGGTAGTGCTCTCCTCGCAGAGCAGCTAACATCTGACCCTCTGGTCCTTCCACTGCAGATGGCTTCTACTTACTACCCTTACTCTTTGCCTAGGCCTCTATTTGCAAACATTTAAGGATAGTGACCCCATAAGTCTGTGTTTTTTGGGTACAGCGGGTGGCCTTCTCCCTACTGTTGTCTCACCAGTGGAACACCATTGCCAAGAATGCAGTCAATGAGCATCTTGGGGATGACAATGACCTTCCTCTGGGAAAGTACCGCCTCCCATCGTATGTAAGAACACCGTGGCCATAGGGCAGACATACCATGCGGATAGTTTATGGCAGATACAGTTCTAGGGAAACCAGTCTTGCTACCACTATGTTCTGGCTGGCAAAGGTATCCCTCGTAGCAGTGGCACTCCATTCACGGTGACCTCTTGGAAGTGATGTTACCACCCTCAGGGATCTCCAGCTTACCTTCTTTGTCCACTTCTCCGCTAAGGTATACGAGGGCATGCTTTAGCCTCTCATTTTTGGAATACTCTACCCATAGGGCTACACTAGTCTCCCCTTTGGAGTGCCCAACTGGTACATATAGAGTCCCGCTCCTTGTACCCTGTCTGTACACAGTCATAACATTGGGTCTGTCAATACGATAATGTGGGCTTCTTCCCACCAAAGCTCCGAATCTGCTCAGAAGTGGCCAGATAATCAGACCCCTCAGAACTCTTTTGGGGCTCTTTAGGAAACTTTTCTTTATTATCCCACCTTGCCTTCCTTTTGCTGAGAGGAAACTGGACCACCCTTCCTGTGGTCACTTCCGGGTACCTTCTTGGACACTCTGGTGCTGAGCTGGAGGACAGTTCTTTCAGTGAGCCGAAACGCATTGGGTGTTTTTTTAATGGAGGTGTTGGGCAGTGGGCAGATTCAGAAGGGACGCTCTCTGCAGGAAAATGCACCCCAACATATCTTCACCAGCTCCAGCAAAGCACCTTTTCTTGTAATATCTGACACCACAAGCCCAACCCAGGCCTTGTTTCCTTGGTTTTATTGATGAACACAAACTTTCTGATCACCTGTTACTGTGTCCTGAAGAGCGGGGCCTTGTTCAGAGTGGGTCCCAGGTACAAAAGCCACTGCTGCGCCCCCTTGTGGGCAAGCCTGTTTTATCTACGCTTAGTGCCACGTATCCTGAAAACTTCGGGGCATATTAACAAGCCAGGCGATAAAATTATCGCCGCTATAGCGGCAGAAAAACTGCCGCTAAAACAGCGATAATGGGCTTGATAATATGCTCTATGGAATTCCAATTGAAGCGCATGTTAAATGTGAAGGACATCTAACATGGGCTTCAAGTGGAATTCCATAGAGCATATTATCAAGCCCATTATCGCCGTTTTAGCGGCAGTTTTTCTGCCGCTAAAGCGGCGATAATTTTATCGCCTGGCTTGTTAATATGCTCCTTCGTTTTTAGAGGTGTTTGACTTTCCTTTGCAAGGATGCTGAGGCCACTAATATGAAATATAAAGTGTTTTCCAAGTGAAGCCCTGTGACTCACTAATCCCTCTAAACGTTCCTTGTCTGTGATTGTGACAACACGATGTGATGTGGTGGTGACAAGTGCTCAGTGATTTAATCACATTTTACACTCAAAGAGTCTAATTAAACAGTTGTAAATCTGCAGCCATAGTCTCGCTCCCTGGAATTTATGCAAAGTTACTCATTTTAGGAGTTCGAAGAGATTCCCGCCAGTACTCCTGTAAATCTGTGATAGTCCCAGATAGTCAGAGCAGGAGTACTCTGACAAACTTTGTGTGACTTCCTGCATGCGAAGGGTGCCCAGAACACAAGATTGTACACAGGGTACAACTGCTCTTGCAACAAGCATTGGCAAAGCCAACGGGCCGCGCCGGTGGACCTGTTGACTTGCCAATGCCTTACAGCATGTGCAAAAAACAAAGGGCCTCATTAATAAGACGGGTTGCATCGCTGCGACAAGGCAGCGATGCTACAATTCCCAAGGCGCCCTCCTTGCCACACCATAGATGCCCCGTATTTAAAGTCGGTGCAAAATGTTGCAAAGAGTTACAGATACGTCAGTCTTCCTGACGTACCTGTATGCGCAAAAGTAGCGCAGTGCTGGGGTGTGTTTGAAAACAGATGCAACTCCAGCAATTTGTAATTTCACATGGGGCAAGCTCCATGTGAAAGGGCCTGTGTCACCCTTACGCCTGCTGTGAGGCAGGCGTAAGGTTTATGCACAATGGCGTCCTAGAAGTGGCGCACTGAAATCTTATAGATTTCAATGCGCTACTCCTATGAGGCTTTGATGCAGGAGAATGCCCACCCTGCATACATTATACCTGACACAGGTATAATGTAGCGCAGGGGTTTACAAAGTGACGCATCTGCCCAGATGCATCACTTTGTAAATAGGGCACAAAATGACATTTTTTTGTACTCCGCCGGTGTGTCACAACAAATGATGCACCATTGGCGCAAAAGTGTCGCAAGGTGTTGGACTTGGCCCTTTTCCCTGAATTTTTTAGTTTTTTTAATGCATGTTAGATGCAAATAACCAATGTTAAGGTGCAGGTGCTCCCTTCTCCCAAGATGGCTGCCACAGGCCCCTGCTACTGCAGAGTGGCCTTTCTAGTAGCACCCTAGCTGCCAGGAGCTGGCTGGAACCCCACAACAATGTTGCGACACCAGCCCGCCTTTTTTGTCCCATAGGTAGAATGGGGAAGCTCCTGGAATGTGCTGGAACCTTCTAGAAGGGAGGTGTGGTTTACTTTTTGCCGCCTTGGATAGTGGTCACCTGAATGCTGAAACTAAACGCTAGAACTTCATGCTGAAACTGAATGCTGAAACTAAACGCTGGAACTTCATGCTAAAACTGAATGCTGAAACCTAATGCTGAAGCTCCCTATTGAAACCTAAGCTGAAAGTGACTGCTGGACTGCTGGGGGATCAACCAGGTACTAGCGCTGTGACCCCTGCGCTCCCCGACCTTGCCTGGGATCCCCCCGAGTCAGTCCCACATCGGGCGCTGGGCGCTGAGCCCGCCGTCGCCCCTGCTTAATTTGTCACCCCCCCCCCCCTGGCACGGGGACCAGAGGCGCACTCACCGCCGTAGCCCAGGACCCCGAAGTCTGCCCCTCATCGAATCGGGGCCCGCGGAGAAGCCCGGGGCCCCGGCGCTGCCGTCGCAGCTGCTACCTGAGTCGTGGAAGGCCGTGAAGCCGGCTCCTGCACCCACGTGACGAGGGCGGACTGCGCGTCGCCGCCCCCGCCGCTGAGCGCTCTGACTGCGGGGCCGGAACAGTGAGGATCCCCAGAGTGTCTGCCTGTGGAGGACGCCGAGATCAAGGTAACCCCCGGGGGCTGGGAGGTAGCGTGGCCGTGCTGAGGCCTGGGACTCACCCCCCTGCTCCCCGGGAGGTCTGAGGAGGACCCGGTGCGCCCCCTAACGATCGGGATCGGCACCGCACTACTTGTGACTGCTTCCCGGTGCCCAACCGAGACTCTGGTTCCCCTCCGTGGGATTGCCCCCTTGCTTCTAGACTGCCGCGTACCAGGGGACCATGTGCCTAAGGCCTGATTATTACGAGTAGCGCTGTGTTCTTAAGCTCTGCTCTGATGTGCTTAAGGCCTGATTATTACGAGTAGCGCTGTGTTCTTAAGTTCTGCTCTGAAGTGCTTAATGCTTGATTATTACGAGTAGCGCTGTGTTCTTAAGTCCTGCTCTGAAGTGCTTAATGCCTGTTTATTCCGTGTAGCGCTGTGATCTCCAGTTTTTGCTCTGAAGTACCAGCGGTGTCATGAGTAGCGGTAAGCCCGCAAGTTGTGCCCTGAAACGCTATTAGTATCCTAGGTGGGGCGCTACATTTCCCAGTCCTATGTCGAAGCGCTGATAATTACTAGATACCGCGCGAGGTGCCCACGGCGGATTGAAACGCTAGTGGTGGGAGGGGCGCAGCGCGCTGGTTAACTGCTGTGTTTACCGCTCCCCCAGGTTCGCCAGGTATTGCCAATGGAACTATGATGGAGCGCTCTTGAATCTGACGCTAAGGTATACAGGTGTTGCCTATCGCATCATAATGAAATGCTGGTGAATCTAACGCTAATGTACTCAAGTAATGCCATTGCCATCTCATGAACTGCATTTGCATCTAACTGCTTAGATAAACTTGATTGATTTTCATTGAACCTACTGTGTGGCATCCATTATTGTGTGCGTTTCCTGCTTCAGGGGATGTGTGTGTTGTATGGTCGCTTTACACTTAAGCCTTCGGGTGCCCACCCGCTCGAGTCACGTTACCCCCTTTGTGGAAATATGGATTTTCCTGGTCAGTTATGTCCCCTATCTTGGACCCCAACGGTTTCATGTATAAATCACAAGTACATGTATGTTCCCTCCAGTTCCAGTTATGAAGACGCAAATACATGTGCGTCCACCGCCAACATGTCCTCTTTCAGATCCGCCATGAATGGGCTGGATATTCCATTCCTAAGTATGAAAGGCCACCGGCTTTATATGGTTCACTTATGCCATTTTACAGTCCAGGCAAGTAGGCCCTGATTCTGCCATCAAGCTTTTCCTGCCTTCTGCCTCTGAAAGCTCCAGTCTGAGCTCGCATCTGTATCCATGAACTTTGTCCTACTCCCTGCGCAGCTAACGGTGCCTGACATCAGCCTGTTGCCTGCCAAAAACTGTATTTCACCTTCGAAATTATCTGCTCCGCTCCCTACCCAATGCATTCCTGTCTAGTAGTTTAAGTAAACATTCTTCCAGCTACCGAGCAAAAGGCCCGGCTTCTCTGTCTTTATGCAAGTAATTCATAGCCCTGTTCTATGGAAGATTTCTGCCCTCGCATCTAGTGTAGACACTTAGACGCTTGTACACGCACTAACAGTCAGTATAGTCAGTATAGAATAAGATTCTACTCCAAGAAGGCCTCTCTTTTGGATAACATAGTTCTCTAAACATAGGATGTTAGATATGATTTGGGATTAGGTTGACTTGACCCTCCAGACTTCTGTCGCCACATGTAGAGCTAAATGTCAAGTCCCCTTCACCCCCTAGTTGCACGTCAATCACACGTCATGCTGCTGCGCGCGCATTTCTGCCAAGTATTTCTGCTGACATTGCGAAATTCTTTCATGGTACCACCCTATTATGACATCATACTTGATGACGTTCTCTAGTTACACCCAGTTACACCCACTTTTGCTACGCATGTATGTTTTATCTTTACTATCAATTGTTACGCCTCCTCCATTTGTTTCACTGTAATGCCTATTGTATAAAAATGATTATCTGTCAATAAAGTAACGGTCTTCACTTCCTGAACCTTCGTGGTGATGGAATATGGAGCTCATCGATTTAAATTGATTATGGAATAAAGCCCGTTCCGAACCTCTAATACCACGGATTCTGCCTCTTATTTTACTGAGCTATTGTTATAGATTTTCCGCATCAAATTAAGTTCCGGTAATTAAATTATTTACCACATAAATGGCGCCCGAACAGGGACACTTTCTCATCTCACGCGCCGGCGGTGCGTTGCAGGCCCGGTCTCCTGTCACAGCTGGACGGACAACAACGCGTACCCACAGGATTTCCTGTATCTCCCTCCTGCCGAGCGGGGGTAACTGAGGCTGCGATCAACACCCAGACGAGGCGGTGAGAAGTGCGAAGTATCCCGACCAGAGCCTAGCTGAGAGAGCAAGATCCGAGGTATACAGAGGCCCACCAGTTTCCGAAGTTTCCGAAGTTCCGAGTCGAGTCCAGTCCGGTTCAAGTTCAGTTCAGTTCCGAGGCCTTCCGTTCCGAGCTACCCGGTGAGTACCATTATCGGGGAGGCGTTCTGACGTGCACATAGGTTGTGCCGGTCAAGACGGGTTTGGGTACACAAATCCGGTCTGCACTGTTTCAGCAGTGTATCTGTACTGTTTAGCAGTATATCAAGTATGTCTAGTATATAATTCAGATTTACCTAGTTAGTATCGAGTTAAATCTTAAAATGTTTTAAATACGTTCTGTATATTGTGGTGTGAATGACTGTTCATTATTGTGTTTTATGGTATTAAACGTGTTCAAAATTAGGTATCAGATCAGATCAGTTCTCAATATGCCGCTCTTTTCAAAATTAAGACAGATCACAACTAGAAAAGGGGTACTCGAAGAAGCTGTTCCCATTCCTCCT
Organism: Triturus cristatus; assembly: GCF_964204655.1. Lineage (NCBI taxonomy): Eukaryota > Metazoa > Chordata > Amphibia > Caudata > Salamandridae > Triturus > Triturus cristatus. The sequence goes on along the minus strand of NC_140592.1, from coordinate 15,168,167 downwards.
AGGGACACTCCAGGGTACTTCATGGATCATAAACATGGCCTAGACGCCATATTATTTCTTGATCTATGGGTAGACTACACCAAGGAATTACCAGAAAGTCAGAGGTGGCCCGCAGCTGGGACCTGGGATGCAGATTGCATCGTGAAAGTAGAGGAAGAATTATGGAAAAAGAAAGCTAGACAGTCACAGAAAGATGCCATTGAATTATGGCGTAAAGAATCGTATAGACGTACAGAAAAAGCACGTAGACAGGAAGAGAAGAGTAAGGAGAATTCAAATAAAGTTCGAGAAAGTGTATTAATTGAAGAAGGTACTAGAGTAAAGTCAGAACAAACAGACAGGCAAAGAAATGCCCTTGTGAATGGTATGTATCCTCTTCTGGCCAAAGGATTACCTAAGGCTACTCCGGAAATACCAAAAGACTTGCCACCCCCATTGTTTCCGATAAAAGTACATCCCAAAGGGCATCCCAGATCCGCAGAAGATGTTTTTCTTTCCTCTTATTTAGACGACGCAGCTCCCGAGTATGCTAATGCTACGCCACCCAGAACAAATAAACTTTCCTTTCAAGAATTAGCCCACCAACGTACACCCAAACTAGTAACTCCCAACACGCTCAAGGAACTTCTAATAGACTGTAGATATGACCCTGTGCCCGGAAAAGGGGACGAAATGATGCTGGCATCATTACGTATCCGACGAGCTGCAATATATTTAGGGAAGCTACCAGGAATGACTGCACATTTAGAAAATATATATCATTTTGTTCAATCAGGGCGAGATCCTGAGAGTATTAACAGAGCCATGGAGTACCAAAAGGTGGAAATACAGGGGGAACTGTTACGTTTCCTCATAAACTGTGCGATCAGAAATCAAGATCAACCAGGGGTAAATCCGGAAGAAATGCAGATTCTTACCACATGGGGTAAGAATATATCAGAGGGGAGACATGATAAACGATCATGCATAGTAGCTATGAGCCGAAAGATCCGCAAAGAAATAGAACGAATACACGAGGAAAGATTAGCAGTAGACGAACCAGAACAAATCGAGGACGAGGAAGAATTAGAACTGCCCACAGGACAGTTAGAAACCATGGCCTATGTAGGTAGAGGAAGATCTTGCAATAATACTAGATGCTTTACTGATCCGATATGTCCGATACGTCCAGATAATAACAGAAAATTCCAAACTCCTATAATAAATATAAGGTCCCCCGAACATTCATTCCAAGCCGCTGACAAATTACTCCGAGAACGATGGGGTTATCATATACTCGATTCTATGGACGAACAAGAATTAGCCAGGTCAGCCGTTCACTGGGTTGATAGTCCTGGAAAATATGGTGATGATACACTAGTACATACGTTTTTGAACCTCGCCCCAGATGAACAGCGTTTAGCTGGTATCTATATGATTCAACAACTCCTTATATTATATAAAAGCCAACACTCCGATCCTGGCCCCTTACCTGATATATTGACTGAATTACTCACGAATAAATGGAGAGGTTCCGGTACTAAGTTAATTAGAGAAATACTAGAATCTAGAAGACAGTATATTCTTTTTGTATGTCCTGAACATGTCTCACTGCCCATCAAGGAAAGAACGACGTATTACATGGATAGACAAAATCCCTTACGCGAAGTGCACCCGATAAAGGGTGATGACAATGAGTTTAAACATGTGTTTGTATACACACCCATATCCAAAATAGAACTATTAGAAATGAAGAAAGTGGTACCCAGTCATGACAAAGACCCAGCGGGTTTCCACCGTGAAATTAAAGATATGTTACTCATGGGAGAATATACCTACCCCGACATTATGACAATATTGAAGGTATTAATGCCTGCGGGCATTTACGAAAAACTCAAGGAAAAGGATTGGGAGGTGGGAGACCAGAAGATAGATTGGACAGCATTAGAAAACGAAGAAAAAGCTCGAGGTCCAGGTTCAGGGCTTGGGGACAAGACCAAAGCACTACCAGGTCTACTAGTACAGGTACTGCCACGTTTATTAACTACGAAAAAGGAAGACTGGGGTGCAATATCAGCCTGTAAACAAAAATCAGATGAAGACACTAGTGATTTCTACTCCCGATTTGAGAAATGTTTTGGTATAAATAGTGGAATAAAAGCAAGTAGCGAGTCGTATCCACATCTGTTTGTGACAAAATTGGTTGAAAATGCCTTGCCCCAAGTTAAGAATAGAGTATTGAAGTTCGAGAGTACCTGGCAAGGTAACACTCCATCACAAATGTTACAAATGCTACAGTACCATCACAATAGGATCAGAGAAGAACAAGAACATGAACATAGACGCATGAAAGACACGAAAATGAAAATGCTAGTTTCCCAGACAGTGCCAGTTGACGGTCATAAGAAGGGTATAACACAGTCCAGTGGCTCAACAGGTCCTGTAAAAGGGACGTGCAACTATTGTAAACAGCCAGGTCATTATGTACACGATTGTCCCGTTTTAAAACATAATATTGCCATAGGTAACGCAAAAGAAAGACCACGACCAATTAGACAGGATCAGAACCAACAAGGAGCCCCGCAGCATGCACAGTCCATGCCAGCTCCGCAACAGTCTATGCCAGCTCCACCACCGCAGCCTATTGCTGCCACACAAACAACGACCCGACAGATGTATCAGACCGCACAGTATGACTATCCTGATTATCAACGATACTCATGAAACAGCCTAGAGAGGGAAGTTGGCTTACCCCTTATTGAGGTCCCTGTAGATCAAGAAGGACCTTATGTACACAGTGAACTATTAGGTCAAGATAGAAAATTCTTACTTGATACAGGGGCAAGCCGAACAACAATAAAACGTAGTGAAGTTCCAGGGGCACCCCTCTCAGGCACACAGAATATTTCCCTTGGCTTTTCAGGAAAACCTATCATTAACGAAGTAACACAGCCTCTTCCACTTACGATCGGTCCCTTGACACGAACTACAGATTTATTGCTTACTAAATCATGTCCAGAAAACTTGTTAGGTATAAAAACTTTGAAAGCTCTAGGAGCTATTATATGTTGTTCTCCGGAAGGAGTAAGATTGTTTTTACGTGATTTCAAAGGGCACTACGTGTCCCGAGACATGGATCACCGACTACAGACTTTACCGACACATTTATGGGCACAAGGCCCTACAGATGTTGGTTGCATGAACATTACACCATATCGAGTCACACTAAAGGCAGGAGTGGTACTTCCACGAATGCGACAATACAAGTTACCCCCAGATGCTGTAGTGGCTTTACTACAAATCATTGACGAGCTTATTACCCAAGGAGTGGTTGTGGAAACTGACTCCAATGTATGTAATTCACCGATAATTCCGATTCTTAAACGAACAGATCCAACAGCCCCGCCAGTATATCGATTGGTTATTGATCTGCGCGAATTAAATAAATGCATAGTACCACAATACCCCGTAGTCCCAGACATTTCTTCATTACTGACAGCCATTGATTCCGAAGCAACATTCTTTACTGTAATTGATCTCAAGAATGCCTTTTTCAGCGTCCCAATAGATCCGGAAAGCCAATACTTGTTCGGATTTAGTTTAAATGGACGAAGCTTTAAATTCACACGCGCACCTCAAGGATTTACAGAAAGCCCCAGCATTTATAGCCAAGCACTGAAACGAGAACTCGACAGTATCCACATGCCAGTCAACACTGCCCTGCTTCAATATGTCGATGATCTGCTGATCACCGCTAGAAGCGAACCTGAATGTGAGAAAGCCTCACTGACGGTTTTACAATTTTTGGCCGAAAAGGGGCACAAGGTGTCCCCTTCTAAGCTGCAATTCTGTGTCCAGCGAGTTGTTTACCTTGGTCACTCGCTGTCCAAGGAGGGAAGGCAGCTTACATCAGATCGCATCCAGTTAATTGCAAATATGCCGATACCCAAAACACAAAAGGAGGTGCGGGCTTTCATAGGCCTCACTTCATATTGTAGGCAGTGGATCCCTCAGTATGCATTTCTAGCAAAACCCCTCATTCAATTGACAACACAGGAGGCAGCCACATCGACTGTTCTCCCTTGGACTCAGGAACATACACAAGCTTTTGAAAGCCTAAAGAAAGCCTTATGCCAAGCACCTGTTTTAGCAACACCATGTTACAATAAACAGTTTACACTCTTCGTTACAGAACGCGAAGGTACTGCCTTGTCAGTACTCACACAGGAACAAGCAGGATCACACAAACCATGTGCTTATTTTTCTAGTACATTAGATCCCGTAGCTCAGGCTTTGCCTGCGTGCCTGAAATCAGTGGCAGCAACAGCTTTAGCAATCAGACAAAGCGATGCCATAGTATTAGGACATCCATTGACAGTACAAGTACCACATGCAGTAGAGGTTCTCTTGAACCGCACACAAACACAACACTTGACTATAGCACGACTTACTGGTTACGAATTAACATTGTTTCAGCCACATATAGAAATCAGACGTTGTAGTACATTGAATCCTGCCACACTGTTACCTATAAATGGAACAGACCCACTAGCACATGATTGTATTGAAGTTATCACTATCACGACGAAACCCAGACAAGATTTGACAGACGTCCCATTGTCAGACCCAGACCTGACGTTGTATGTAGATGGTTCATGTATGAGAACAAGTGCAGGAGAGCTAGTGGCCGCTTATGCAGTCACAACAGACACTGAAATCATTGAAACAAATTGCATAAATACCTTGTCCGCTCAAGCCGCAGAGCTCATCGCTCTGACACAAGCCTGTATTCAAGCCGCAAATAAAAAAGTCAACATATACACTGATTCACGTTATGCATTCGGAGTTGTACATGACTTCGGCGTGCTGTGGCGAGAGAGAGGTTATTTAACTTCTCACGGTGCCCACATTCAGCACGGACCCCTTATTCATGCCTTATTAGATGCAATACATCTACCCACTGCAATATCTATTATGAAATGTAAAGCTCATACGAAAGTTACTGATATCATTTCTCAAGGCAATGATCTAGCTGACAGAACAGCTAAACAGACTGCTCAAACTCAAACATCCGACATGACAAAGACAATAGTCCCGACACCAACACATTGCATGATGGTTAAGGATCCCGCTCTTGACGTAATTGACATACAGACACATGCTACACCAGACGAAATAAAGAAATGGACTGAATTAGGAGGGATCCAAACGGTTCAAGGATGGATGACGAAGGAAAAATCTGTGTGGTTCCTTCCTGATTCAATGGTCCAAGTCGTTATTAACACTGTACATAGTCCAGCACATCTAGGAGAAAAAGCTATGCTAGACAGCATCCAACACATTTGGTTCAACAAACATTTACGAGCAGCAGCTAAACAAAAAGTCCGTACCTGTATGATCTGTTGTCAGTTTAACCCAGATAAAAGCATTCCCGTAGAACAGGGTGGATTTCAGCCTCCTGATCACCCTTTTGAAGTCCTCCAGATGGATTATATCCAGATGGAACGATGTCGAGGATTCAAATATGTTCTCGTAGTTGTCTGTGCTCTTTCCCGTTGGACGGAGGCATACCCGGTTTCAGATTACACTGCCCCGACTACTGCCAAACAGTTAGTTCGAGAATTCTTCCCACGGTACGGTTTACCACGTGCTGTCTACTCAGATAACGGCCAGCCGTTCTCATCCGAACTAATGAAACACGTTTCACTTTTGTTAGGCTATCAGTGGAAATTTCACTGTGTCCGACACCCCGAGGCAGCAGGTCTCGTGGAAAGACATAACCAGACCCTGAAAATTAGATTGTCCAAAATTTGTAGAGAGAAAGGTGTCGACTGGGTAGTAGCCTTACCCGTTGCACTCTTTTACATGAGAATGGTAGCACATTCTCGAACAGGGCTATCCCCTTATGAGGTGATCTTCGGTAGACCACCAAATATGTGGGGGACGCCTATACCACGCAAAATAACTGATATTGACTGTAATATGCTGACAGATTACTTGGCTTCCTTGATGTCTGCACTACAATCTTGTCGTTCACAGGTAGCTGCAGCCTTTCCCGACAACACAGAGGTGAAACCCCATGACGTAATTCCAGGGGATTTGGTTTTAGTGAGGATCTTTGACCGGAAGTCTCAGCTGGATCCTAGGTGGAAGTCGCCTCAGCTCGTACTGCTAACGACGAGGACAGCCGTAAAGATCGAAGGACGAAAAGGCTGGATACATTCAAGTCATATCAAGAAATTTCATGGACTACCGTCAGACGTAAACGACACACCTTGCGTGTCTTCCCCGAGTGACTCAAAACTTCCTTTGGTTGACCTGAATAGCCATGAACAATACAAACTAAAACTTAGGTCTAACAAGTCAGGCAATTTGATTGTTTAAGTCCTCTCCAAGGTGAATCGGTCGAATTTGTCTCTGACATGTATCCCTTAGACCTGTATAGAGAAAGAAACAGAAGGATAAAATTGAAACGACATGCGTACTGTAAATCACTGCGTAGTCATTGCACAGTGACGTTATTAATTTTGTTTTTCTTAAGTCTTTTAGTAATTACTGCAAGTATATTGTTGCACACATATTATCCTATTTCTAGACATGTTTATAATGTTACTGCTGAACATTCTTTTAGTGAATTACCTCCGCATGAATTGTCTTATAGATTTGCGCTGCGCAATAATACTTTTATTAGTATGTTACATCATTCCCATCAGGTTAGCAATGCTACAAATTGTTGGATATGTGGCCGACTCCCTCCCTATCAGAACTATAAAGGAATTCTACCTCTCTTTCCATACCCGTTCACACACAACGGCTCCTGTGGAGCATGGTTTAGTTTAATTAATTCCCTAGATTCGAGTTCTGCAGTTTACCCGAATAACTGGGTATGGGGAAATCTGAACTTAGTTTTACTCAAAGTCTGCCACCCCAACAAGGAGGGACTTCCCAAAAGAACAGGAACTGATCTAGAAAATGAAGTATATGGATTAGGTAATTTTACGCTCAATCTCATGATCTTGAATGTCGAATCCGAAGCTACTCCAATTTTGCCCGCCATGTCAGTATTTCCAGTTAAAGGTGAATTATGTGTAAGAAAGAATGGTTCCATACATATGGGCCATAGTAGATGCACCACTGTAATAGAATTTAGTGATCAAGGCAAGTCTACATTTAGAGCTTCCCGCCATTCCTACTTCATATGTGGTCAGACGGCATACATACGTTTGCCACTAGATTGGGATGGTACCTGCTACATCGGATTCCTTTTGCCACCTGTTTTCCTAGCTCCTCCTGATTATCACAGAAATACTCATTTAGTACACAATAGAGAAAGGAGAGATCTCCCAATAGTCGATTATACTGAGACCGCATGGGAAAAATACACAGATTTCAATAAAGGTCTCTTTCCCTATATAGGTACAGTTACCAATAGTAAGCTGATACGTAGATTAACCAGAACCCTTGAAGCAGTAGTGAATGAAACTATTTCCGCCTTAGGCAATTTAACAGAAGAGCAGTCTGCTATGCGGATTGTTGTGCTTCAAAATCGTCTTGTCCTTGACGTCATCCTGGCCGATAGGGGCGGAGCTTGTAGGGTCATCGGATCAAGTTGTTGCATTTTCATACCAGAAAATTCGCCATCTGTATATAAAGCCATAACTCGCCTTCATAAGATTGTAAGCCAGATACACCAGAATCCAGGCACCTGGACTTGGTCCGGTTGGTTTTGGAGTGTATTATCTACCTTTGGATGGAAGGTCCTATCCTTCCTAGGTATTGGCTTTCTCATACTATTCAGTTGCTGTCTATGTCTACAATGTGGACCAGCGATCTGTGGTCTGTGTGCCACATCGTGTATTCCACCACCAAGATTTCATTCATCATGGAAGAAGAAAGAAGAACAAATGATGCTATATGAACAGATCGATGGATTAATGAAGATTGATATCTCTTGACGGGCAAGTAGGGGACAAGGAGGGAATGTGGAAATATGGATTTTCCTGGTCAGTTATGTCCCCTATCTTGGACCCCAACGGTTTCATGTATAAATCACAAGTACATGTATGTTCCCTCCAGTTCCAGTTATGAAGACGCAAACACATGTGCATCCACCGCCAACATGTCCTCTTTCAGATCCGCCATGAATGGGCTGGATATTCCATTCCTAAGTATGAAAGGCCACCGGCTTTATATGGTTCACTTATGCCATTTTACAGTCCAGGCAAGTAGGCCCTGATTCTGCCATCAAGCTTTTCCTGCCTTCTGCCTCTGAAAGTTCCAGTCTGAGCTCGCATCTGTATCCATGAACTTTGTCCTACTCCCTGCGCAGCTAACGGTGCCTGACATCAGCCTGTTGCCTGCCAAAAACTGTATTTCACCTTCGAAATTATCTGCTCCGCTCCCTACCCAATGCATTCCTGTCTAGTAGTTTAAGTAAACATTCTTCCAGCTACCGAGCAAAAGGCCCGGCTTCTCTGTCTTTATGCAAGTAATTCATAGCCCTGTTCTATGGAAGATTTCTGCCCTCGCATCTAGTGTAGACACTTAGACGCTTGTACACGCACTAACAGTCAGTATAGTCAGTATAGAATAAGATTCTACTCCAAGAAGGCCTCTCTTTTGGATAACATAGTTCTCTAAACATAGGATGTTAGATATGATTTGGGATTAGGTTGACTTGACCCTCCAGACTTCTGTCGCCACATGTAGAGCTAAATGTCAAGTCCCCTTCACCCCCTAGTTGCACGTCAATCACACGTCATGCTGCTGCGCGCGCATTTCTGCCAAGTATTTCTGCTGACATTGCGAAATTCTTTCATGGTACCACCCTATTATGACATCATACTTGATGACGTTCTCTAGTTACACCCAGTTACACCCACTTTTGCTACGCATGTATGTTTTATCTTTACTATCAATTGTTACGCCTCCTCCATTTGTTTCACTGTAATGCCTATTGTATAAAAATGATTATCTGTCAATAAAGTAACGGTCTTCACTTCCTGAACCTTCGTGGTGATGGAATATGGAGCTCATCGATTTAAATTGATTATGGAATAAAGCCCGTTCCGAACCTCTAATACCACGGATTCTGCCTCTTATTTTACTGAGCTATTGTTATAGATTTTCCGCATCAAATTAAGTTCCGGTAATTAAATTATTTACCACACCTTAGGGCCCGGTGACCCCAGGTCTTACACAAGGGCTCATAAATAAGCCCCAAAATGTTTTTAGCCAACCGAGAAAAAAATAGAAAAGAAGGCGCAGTAACGTGAGCACTGCTGTCAGCCTCATCATGCTCCTGTTTTTAAAATGCATTGCTCCAAGATGGCAGACACCGCTTGGACTGGAAAATTCAAACTAAATTGTGCAAAGGCACAAATTAAAAATAAAAAGGACCATAGGGATGGAGGGGGCAACAGAGTGGGTGAGGGGAGGGGAGGAGGGTAAAGCAGCACTTGAGGGAAAGGGCACAGCGGGGGAAGGAGAGAAGACAATGAGGGAGAGAGCACCATGGAGCATGGGGGTGGACCAGTCTGAGTGGGAGAAGCACAGACGATAAGCACAGGGAGCAAGCAGTGCACGAGGAAGAAAGCACCAGGGGTCTGGCATTTGGCAGGGGAGAAGCACACAAGGAAAAGAAATGGAAAACACAGGCATTTTCAATGAGTGCTGCACAAGAAAGAAAATCGTAGTTCCCTAAAAAGTGAACAGTGAAAGGATACAAGCCAGTCAACGATTCTATGCTCCGTGGGAGAGGCCAACACAGGAAGAAAAAGGCAAACAAGTAGCAGGAGAGACCAACACAGCAAGAAAAAGGCAAACCCACCCAAGTAGAGATCAACACAAGATGAAAAAGGCAAACACATACAAGGAGAGACCAACACAGCAAGAAAAAGGCAAACCCACACAAGGAGATACCAACACAAGATGAAAAAGGCAAACCAACACAAGGAGACACCAACACAAGAAGAAAAAGGCAAACACATACAAGGAGAGACCAACACAGCAAGAAAAAGGCAAACCCACCCAAGTAGAGATCAACACAAGATGAAAAAGGCAAACCCACACAAGTAGAGATCAACACAATGTAAAAAAAGGCAGACACATACAAGAAGAGACCAACACAACATGAAAAAGGCAAACACATACAAGGAGAGACCAACACAAGAAGAAAAAGGCAAACACATACAAGGAGAGATGAACACAAGAAGAAAAAGGCAACCTCACACTTGTAGAGATCAACACAAGATGAAAAAGGCAAACACATACAAGGAGAGACAAACACAAGACGAAAAAGGCAAATCAACACAAGGAGACACCAACACAAGAAGAAAAAGGCAAACAAATACAAGGCGAGACCAACACAGCAAGAATAAGGCAAACCCACACAAGGAGATTAGGGGTGGGGGGAATTTGCGAAAGTGACTTTCGCAAATTATCGCGAAAATGTTACAAATCTCCGCAAACACGCGGAAATATCGCGAAGATGCAGAAGTTTTTTTCCCGCCCGTTCGCGGTATTTTCTGCATGGTCGCGGCTCGCCAACTTACCCATGCGGTTGCTTGCGGGCGCGGCCATCTTGTTTTCACTCTTCTCACGGTGCATGATCGCGAGAAGAAAGACGTGATCACGCGACCAATGACATTACTGCGGGCGCGAACTGTCGCGAGACAGCGCAAATGGCTACCAACAATCCAACATCTTGTGGAGAACGCGACCGGATCGGGAAAACTTGTCAGCGAACGCAGGGATTCAGGTAAGGCGATCGCGCGCGCGCGAGAATGTATTATTTTACAGCGCGAGCAAGAAACAAATTATCGCTAAGCTGCGGAATGCGGAAATTTTGACATTTTCGTGCTCTCAGCGGAACGCGAAAATGTCAAATTATCGCAATTTCCGCGAGCGGAACGGAAATTTAGCCCAGGCCTAAAGGAGATACCAACACAAGATGAAAATAGCAAACCAACACAAGGAGACACCAACACAAGAAGAAAAAGGCAAACACATACAAGGAGAGACCAACACAAGATGAAAAAGTCAAACCAACACAAGGAGACACCAACACAAGAAGAAAAAGGCAAACACATACAAGGAGAGACCAACACAAGATGAAAAAGGCAAACCAACACAAGGAAACACCAGCACAAGAAGAAAAAGGCAAACACATACAAGGAGAGACCAACACAATCTAAAAAAGGCAGACACATACAAGGAGAGACCAACACAAGATGAAAAAGACAAACACATACAAGGAAAGATGAACACAAGAAGAAAAAGGTAAACTCACACTTGTAGAGACCAACACAAGATGAAAAAGTCAAACACATGCAAGGAGAAACAAACACAAGAAGAGAAAGGCAAACCCACACAAGGAGACACCAACACAATAAGAAAAGGGTGACCCCACACACGCTGGCAGATAAAAAGCAAGCACATGAGAGTGGCAATAAAGCCAATCAACGGCTTCCTGTTCGTAGAGTGTAGTGAAATGCGGAAGATTGACATATGCAAAAAACTCCCGAACTGTCAACAAGCACCTCTTCCTGCCTGTCTTTCAAATTGTATTTTATGTTGAAGTTTGGGCTTTGTTCTCCAAATCTCTCCAGAATAATTTTCCAAAATGATTAACAGAGAAACAGATCTTTGAAGCATGCAAGGTGAATCTCATTTTGGGTGTGACGTGCACTTTAAATTATGAAGCTTCTCATAGAAAGCTAATTACATAGATTTGTGCAAGAGTACCTCGGGCTCCTGGAGAGATATTGCCTCCCTGCGGTGCTACGTAATGACCTGGAATCCAAATTAAACTATCTTAAGCGACTGACACAATGTAATTTTCACTTCTTTCAGCCGGGTGACAACAGAAGCTAATGGTAGTGAGAAGCCGGTGTTGGCGCTACAGGGACTGGTGCGCTCCCCGCTGTTAGCTCCTGGGTGGTAGCTGGTGTTGGTGCTACGGGGACTGGTGCACTCCCTGCTGTTAGCTGGGTAGAAGCCAGTGTTGGTGCTACGGTGACTGGTGTACTCCCCGCTGTTAGCGCCTGGATGGTAGCTGGTGTTGGTGCTATGGTGACCGGTGCACTCCCCGCTGTTAGCGCCTGGGTGGTAGCCAGTGTTGGTGCTACGGTGACCGGTGCACTCCCCGCTGTTAGCGCCTGGGTGGTAGCCAGTGTTGGTGCTACGGTGACCGATGCACTCCCCGCTGTTAGCGCCTGGATGGTAGCTGGTGTTGGTGCTACGGGGACTGGTGCGCTCCCTGCTGTTAGCTGGGTAGTAGCCAGTGTTGGTGCTATGGTGACAGATGCACTCCCCGCTGTTAGCACCTGGATGGTAGCTGGTGTTGGTGCTACGGGGACTGGTGCGCTCCCTGCTGTTAGCTGGGTAGTAGCCAGTGTTGGCGCTATGGTGACCGGTGCACTCCCCGCTGTTAGCGCCTGGGTGGTAGCCAGTGTTGGCGCTACGGTGACCGGTGCACTCCCCGCTGTTAGCGCCTGGATAGTAGCTGGTGTTGGTGCTACGGGGACTGGTGCGCTCCCCGCTGTTAGCGCCTGGGTGGTAGCCAGTGTTGCCGCTACGGTGAGCGGTGCACTCCCCTCTGTTAGCGCCTGGGTGGTAGCTGGTGTTGGTGCTACGGGGACTGGTGCACTCCCCGCTGTTAGCGCCTGGGTGGTAGCCAGTGTTGGCGCTACGGTGACCAGTGCACTCCCCGCTGTTAGCGCCTGGATGGTAGCTGGTGTTGGTGCTACGGGGACTGGTGCGCTCCCCGCTGTTAGCACCTGGGTGGTAGCCAGTGTTGGCGCTACGGTGACTGGTGTACTCCCCGCAGTTAGCGCCTGGGTGGTAGCCAGTGTTGGCGCTACGGAGACTGGTGCACTCCCAGCTGTTAGCGCCTGGATGGTAGCTGGTGCTCGTGCTACTGGGACCGGTGCACTCCCCGCTGTTAGTGCCTGGATGGCAGCTGGTGTTGGCGCTACGGTGACCGGTGCACTCCCCGCTGTTAGCGCCTGGGTGGTAGCTGGTGTTGGTGCTACAGTGACCGGTGCACTCCCCACTGTTAGCGACTGGGTTTTAGCTGGTGGTGCTACGGTGACCGGTGCACTCCCCGCTGTTAGCGCCTGGATGGCAACTGTTGTTGGCGCTACGGTGACCGGTGCACTCCCCGCTGTTAGCGCCTGGGTGGTAGCTGGTGTTGGTGCTACAGTGACCAGTGCACTCCCCACTGTTAGCGCCTGGGTTGTAGCTGGTGGTGCTACGGTGACCGGTGCACTCCCCGCTGTTAGCCCCTGGATGGTAGCTGGTGTTGGTGCTACGGTGACCGGTGGACTCCCCGCTGTTAGCGCCTGGATGGTAGCTGGTGTTGGTGCTATGGGGACTGGTGCACTCCCCGCTGTTAGCTGGATAGTAGCCAGTGCTGGCACCACGGTGACTGGTGTACTCCCCGCTGTTAGCACCTGGATGGTAGCTGGTGTTGGTGTGACGGGGACTGGTGGGCTCCCCGCTGTTAACACCTGGGTGGTTGCCAGTGTTGGCACTACGGTGACTGGTGCACGCCCCACTGTTAGTGCCTGGATGGTGTTGATGCAACGGGGACTGGTGCGCTCCCTGCTGTTAGCGACTGCATGGTAGCCAGTGTTGGCGCTGCAGTGACCGGTGCGCTCCCCGCTGTTAGCACCTGGGTGGTAGCCAGTGTTGGTGCTACGGGGATCGGTGCACTCCCCGCTGTTAGCGTCTGGGTGGTAGCCAGTGTTGGTGCTACGGTGACCTGTGCACTCCCCGCTGTTAGCACCTGGATGGTAGCTGCTGTTGGTGCTATGGGGACTGGTGCGCTCCCTGCTGTTAGCTGGGTAGTATCCAGTGTTGGCGCTACGGTGACCGGTGCACTCCCTGCTGTTAGCGCCTGGATGGTAGCTGGTATTGGTGCTGCGGGGACTGGTGCGCTTCCCGCTGTTAGCACCTGGGTGGTAGCCAGTGTTGGTGCTACGGGGACCGGTGCACTCCCCGCTGTTAGCGTCTGGGTGGTAGCCAGTGTTGGTGCTACGGTGACCGGTGCATTCCCCGCTGTTAATGCCTGGGTGGTAGCTGGTATTGGTGCTACGGTGACCGGTGCACTCCCTGCTATTCGCGCCTGGGTAGTAGCCAGTGTTGGCGCTACGGTGACCGCTGCACACCCCGCTGTTAGCGCCTGGATGGCAGCTGGTGTTGGTGCTACGGGGGCTGGTGCGCTCCCCGCTGTTAGCACCTGGGGGGTAGCCAGTGTTGGTGCTACAGGGACCGGTGCAGTCCCCGCTGTTAGCGCCTGGGTGGTAGCCAGTGTTGGAGCTACGGTGACCGGTGCACTCCCCGCTGTTAGCGCCTGGATTGTAGCTGGTGTTGGTGCTACGGGGACTGGTGCGCTCCCTGCTGTTAGCTGGGTAGTAGCCAGTGTTAGCGCTGTGGTGACTGGTGTACTCCCGACTGTTAGTGCCTGGATGGTAGCTGGTGTTGGTGCTACGATGACCGGTGCACTCCCCGCTTTTAGCACCTGGGTGGTAGCTGGTGGTGCTACGGTCACCGGTGCACTCCCCACTGTTTGTGCCTGGATGGTAGCTGGTGTTGGCGCTACGGGGACCGGTACACTCCCCGCTGTTAGCGCCTGGATGGTAGCTGGTGTTGATGCTACGGGTACTGGTGCACTTCCCGCTGTTAGCTGGGTAGTAGCCAGTGTTGGCGCTACGGTGACTGGTGTACTCCCCGCGGTTAGCGCCTGGATGGTAGCTGGTGTTGGTGCTACGGTGACTGGTGCGCTCCCCGCTGTTAGCTGGGTAGTAGCCAGTGTTGGTGCTATGGGGACTGTTAGAAATGGCGATTTCTGGTTGGCTAGGGCTTGCGCCAAAGCCAGGCAGAAACCACCACTCTAGTCAGGGCAAGGAAGTTACACGCCAAAGATAAACCCTGCTCACCCCCTTGGTAGCTTGGCACGAGCAGTCAGGCTTATCCCGGAGGCAATGTGTAAAGCGTTTGCGCGCGCACCCAGCAACAACACCCAAGGCCCACCACAAAAGAAACTCCACACAAGGTATTATATAAAAATAGCCTTTGTATTATACCAAAACACATTAGATAATATTCACACAATTTACACTCTGCCAACTGGCACGGGCAGAATTTACAGGGGGATTATCTACAGGGGACAGGGCCTCATGGGCCACTGTCAGGACTATGCACTTTTAGAACTAACACTTGGTAGGAATAACACTTAAGAACATGGCACATACAATCACTGTAGCACGAATTAGAAAATGTAGCGCACAACCAGTAACCACTGGTAACAGGTAAGTACCACCTACGCAACCCTAACCACCTTAGGAAAATATTACGCAGGGAACCATGAACTTACTAGTGTAACCTATACTAGGAAAAACCCTCTCCTACGCATAGGCACAGTTAGAAATCAACATAGCATAAAGGAAAGGCACATTGCGCAAAAGTACACAGGTACACATAACCAGGTACCCTAGGTGAGGGCACAACACCAGAAAACTGTCCCCAGGCCCACTTGGCCTTACAGGGGCTCAAACGCCCTTTGTCCAGCAGAGTCAGGGCAAGGCTGCGCATGCTGCGCAAGCCAAAGCGTAAAGGCCACAACCTAAACATTGCAGCTGCACACTAAGTGCTGGGCAGCTGGAGAAATGCTGGGGCACCAATGTGCCTTCTCAAAACAATATACAGCACTCACGTGGAGCCTCTCTGGGCTCTTACAGAAATGAGGGGGCCAGACGTTGGAGCCTCGTGGTCTCAAAGTCACCAATGAAATGCCCTCGCGTTGGAGCCCTCACTGGCCCGTCAACACTCAGCCTCAGTCACGTTGGAGCGCACTAGCGCTCTAAAACCAACAATGCGGGGGGACATTGGAGCCCTCTAGGCTCTTTAACAAATAATCTGCCCCGTAACGTTGGAGCCCTCTCGGGGCTCTCGGAACAATCTGGGGCACCGGTGGAGCGGTCCGCTGTCAGGTGCGGGACCGCTCAGTCAACTTGGGCACCCCGGGCCCTCAGGACCACTACTACACCATCGTGGGGCAGGCTCGCATGGGGGATGTCGCTACCGGCCAGAGTATCCCGCCCTAGCCCTCACTCACCAGCTCGGGTGGCGCTTCTCCTGTGGAGCCTCCGAGGCTCCAGGCACGCAGGACTCGTCGGGGTCAGAACGGCCGGCACCAGAGAGCTCCCGCTCCTCGGGGGCTCTCTCTCTCTTACCCGGCGGCCTTCCTTCGTTCACCAGAGCACGGGGTGGGCTCCCGTCGGCTTCCGGCTTCCGGCTTCGCCTGCTCTCACCCGGGCCGACGCGGTGATCCTTGGGGTCGTTTCTTCACGTTGCCAGGCAACCGCGACGACTGGGCCAATCCCAGCGCGGGGGTGGTGACGTCAGCGAACTCTCGGGCTGGTGGCGGTGAATTTGATACGGGGTAGGCTCCCGGTTGGGCGCATAAACATGGGGTGGGCACCCGCCGAAATTACAAGAAAGCGGCAGGAGGCGGGGTGGGCACCCGCTTCCAAGGTACCGATGCGGGGTGGGCTCCCGCTCGGTTTTCCTAGCGCCGAGATGCAGGGTGGGCACCTGCTTGAAACACGGCGAAAGCGGGGGAATCCCTACGTCGGGGTTCCCTTGCAGATTGTCGTAGCGCTGCGCTGCTGGCCACAGATGCAGGCGCTTCTTCAGTAAATCAAGGTTTCAGCGCTTTCCTGGCGCTGGCAGGCAAGGTCCAGGGAAAAGCCTTTCAGGCAAGGTCTCCAGAAGCAGGGGGGCAAAGACTGGGCCCAGGGGCCAGCTCACAGGGCCCTCCAGCAGGGAGGCAGTCCCCAGTGGCGGTCTCTCCTGGCGCCCAGCAGCAGCAGGCCCACCTCAAGTTAGGATCAGAAAGAGAACATTTTACTTGGGGTCACAGCCCCATTTTATACACAGGTTTACCTTTGTTTCAAGGTGCAGGGGAGGGGCGAACCAGTTACAACTGGTTCCTGAGCACTTTGTTTTGCTCAGCCCCTCTCCCTATTCAGAGAGCAGGCCAGGGTCATCAGTCGCACCACAGGGGGCGGAGCCAGCATTGTGTGGGGGAAAGCCCAGCCCTATTCAGGTCCCAGGTGTACTCCTCCCACCCATCTGGCTGCTGATCTCCCTATTCACCACTGGGTGACTCCCCCTGACTCTGGGGATTCCCTAGCCCATCACATGACCTCAGCCAGCCAATCACGCGCCAGGCAGTCACTGCACATTTATGCCAGCGTCTAGAAGTGGCACTTCCACACTATCTACAGTAACGCCGCACACATCATCGCGCAGCATTTAATCACACGAGTCCACACATACCAAACTCGCACCTGCACTCCCCACGCATCAGGAACTACCAGGGACACATACATTCCCCCATGCATTCCTGTGGGAGGGCAGGCCAACCTCACTAAACACACGCACTTTACCCTGGGACACAGTGGTAAAGTGCGCAGAAGCCAAAAATCACTAACACCAGGTCACAATTAACAGCAAAAAGTTTCAGGGGTGAACCTGCCAGAAGGGCCAAGTCCAACAGGGACCGGTGCACTCCCCTGTATTAGCGCCTGGATGGTAGCTCGTGTAGATGCTACGGGGACTGGTCCACTCCCCGCTGTTAGCGACTGTATGGTAGCTGGTGTTGGTGCTACGGGGACTGGTGTGCTCCCTGCTGTTAGCTGGGTAGTAGCCAGTGTTGGCGCTACGGAGACCGGTGCACTCCCCACTGTTAGCTCCTGGATGGTAGCTGGTGTTGATGCTACGGGGACTGGTGCCCTCCCCGCTGTTAGCTGGGTAGTAGCCAGTGTTGGCGCTACGGTGACTGGTGTACTCCCCGCGGTTAGCGCCTGGATGGTAGCTGGTGTTGGTGATACGGGGACTGGTTCGCTCCCCGCTGTTAGCACCTGAGTGGTAGGCAGTGTTGGTGCTACGGGGTCCGGTGCACTCCCTGCTGTTAGCGCGTGGGTGGTAGCCAGTGTTGGAGCTACGGTGACCGGTGCACTCCCCGCTGTTAGCGCCTGGATGGTAGCTGGTGTTGGTGCTACTGGGACTGGTGCGCTCCCTGCTGTTAGCTGGGTAGTATCCAGTGTTGGCGCTACGGTGACTGGTGCACTCCCCGTTGTTAGCGCCTGGATGGTAGCTGGTGTTGGTGCTACGGGGACTGGTGCGCTCCCCGCTGATAGCACCTGGGTGGTAGCCAGTGTTGGTGCTACGGTGACCGGTGCACTCCCCGCGGTTAGCACCTGGGTGGTACCGAGTGTTGGCGCTACGGTGACCGGTGCACTTCCCGCTGTTAGCGCCTGGATGGTAGCTGGTGTTGGTGCTACGGGGACTGGTGCACTCCCCACAGTTAGCTCCTGGATGGTAGCTGGTGTTGGTGCTACAGGGACTGGTGCACTTCCTGCTATTAGCTGGGTAGTAGCCAGTGTTGGCGGTGTGGTGACTGGGGTACTCCCGACTGTTATCGCCTGGATGGTAGCTGGTGTTGGTGCTACGATGACCGGTGCACTCCCCGCTGTTAGCACCTGGGTGGCAGCTGGTGGTGCTATGGTCACCGGTGCACTCCCCGCTGTTTGCGCCTGGATGGTAGCTGGTGTTGGCGCTACGGTGACCGGTGCACTCCCCGCTGTTAGCGCCTGGATGGTAGCTGGTGTAGATGCTACGGGGACTGGTGCACTCCCCGCTGTTAGCGCCTAGATGGTAGCTGGTGTTGATGCTACGGGGACTGGTGCACTCCCCGCTGTTAGCTGGGTAGTAGCCAGTGTTGGCGCTACGGTGACTGGTGTACTCCCCGCGGTTAGCGCCTGGATGGTAGCTGGTGTTGGTGCTACGGGGACTGGTGCGCTCCCCGCTGTTAGCTGGGTAGTAGCCAGTGTTGGTGCTATGGGGAGCGGTGCACTCCCCGCTGTTAGCGCCTGGATGGTAGCTGGTGTAGATGCTTCTGGGGACTGGTGAACTCCCCGCTGTTAGCGACTGTATGGTAGCTGGTGTTGGTACTAGGGGGACTGGTGCGCTCCCTGCTTTTAGCTGGGTAGTAGCCAGTGTTGGCGCTACGGTGACCGTCGCACTCCCCGCTGTTAGCGCCTGAATGGTAGCTGGTGTTGGTGCTACAGAGACTGGTGCACTCCCTGCTGTTAGCACCTGGGTGCTAGCCAGTGTTGGTGCTACAGGGATCGGTGCACTCCCCGCTGTTAGCGCCTGGGTGGTAGCCAGTGTTGGTGCTACAGTGACCTGTGCACTCCCCGCTGTTAGCACCTGGATTTTAGCTGGTGTTGGTGCTATGGGGACAGGTGCGCTCCCTGCTGTTAGCTGGGTAGTATCCAATGTTGGCGCTACGGTGACCAGTGCACTCCCTGCTGTTAGCACCTGAATGGTAGCTGGTGTTGGTGCTACGGAGACTGGTGCACTCCCATCTATTAGCACCTGGGTGGTAGCCAGTGTTGGTGCTACGGGGACCGGTGCACTACCCCCTGTTAGCGCTTGGGTGGTAGCCAGTGTTGGTGCTAAGGTGACCGGTGCACTCCCCGCTGTTAGCGCCTGGATGGTCGCTGGTGTTGGTGCTACGGGGACTGGTGCGCTCCCCGGTGTTAGTGCCTGGGTGGTAGCTGGTGTTGGTGCTACGGTGACCGGTGCACTCCCTGCCCTTAGCGCCTGGGTAGTAGCCAGTGTTGGCGCTACGGTGACCGGTGCACTCCCCGCTGTTGGCGCCTGGATGGCAGCTGGTGTTGGTGCTATGGGGGCTGGTGCGCTCCCCACTGTTAGCAGCTGGGTGGTAGCCAGTGTTGGTGCTACGGGGACCGGTGCACTCCCTGCTGTTAGCGCCTGGGTGGTAACCAGTGTTGGAGCTACGGTGACCGGTGCACTCCCCGCTGTTAGCGCCTGGATGGCAGCTGGTGTTGGTGCTATGGGGACTGGTGCGCTCCCTGCTGTTAGCTGGGTAGTAGCCAGTGATGGCGCTGTGGTGACTGGTGTACTCCCAACTGTTAGCGCCTGGATGGTAGCTGGTGTTGGTGCTACGATGACCGGTGCACTCCCCGCTGTTAGCGCCTGGGTGGTAGCTGGTGGTGCCACGGTCACCGGTGCACTCCCCGCTGTTTGCGCCTGGATGGTAGCTGGTGTTGGCGCTATGGTGACCGGTGCACTCCCCGCTGTTAGAGCCTGGATGGTAACTGGTGTTGGTGCTACGGGGACTGGTGCGCTCCCCGCTGTTAGCTGGGTAGTAGCCAGTGTCGGCGCTATGGGGACCGGTTCACTCCCCGCTGTTAGCGCCTGGATAGTAGCTGGTGTAGATGCTACGGGGACTGGTGCACTCCCCACTGTTAGCGTCTGGATGGTAGCTGGTGTTGGTGCTACGGTGACTGGTGCGCTCCCCGCTGTTAGCTGGGTAGTAGCCAGTGTTGGTTATACGGGGACTGGTGCACTCCCCGCTGTTAGCGACTGTATGGTAGCCAGTGTTGGAGCTACGGTGACTGGTGTACTCCCCGCGGTTAGCGCCTGGATGGTAGCTGGTGTTGGTGCTACGGTGACTGGTGACTGGTGCGCTCCCCGCTGTTAGCACCTGGGTGGTACCGAGTGTTGGCGCTACGGTGACCGGTGCACTCCCCGCTGTTAGCGCCTGGATGGTAGCTGGTGTTGGTGCTACGGGGACTGGTGCACTCCCCACTGTTAGCTCCTGAATGGTAGCTGGTGTTGGTGCTACAGGGACTGGTGCACTTCCTGCTATTAGCTGGGTAGTAGCCAGTGTTGGCGCTACGGGGACTGGTGCACTCCCCACTGTTAGCTCCTGAATGGTAGCTGGTGTTGGTGCTACGATGACCGGTGCACTCCGCGCTGTTAGCGCCTGGGTGGTAGCTGGTGGTGCTATGGTCACCGGTGCACTCCCCGCTGTTTGCGCCTGGATGGTAGCTGGTGTTGGCGCTACGGTGACCGGTGCACTCCCCACTGTTAGCGCCTGGATGGTATCTGGTGTAGATGCTACGGGGACTGGTGCACTCCCCGCTGTTAGCTGGGTAGTAGCCAGTGTTGGTGCTACGGTGACTGGTGTACTCCCCGCGGTTAGCGCCTGGATGGTAGCTGGTGTTGGTGCTACGGGGACTGGTGCGCTCCCCGCTGTTAGCTGGGTAGTAGCCAGTGTTGGTGCTATGGGGAGCGGTGCACTCCCCGCTGTTAGCGCCTGGATGGTAGCTGGTGTAGATGCTATGGGGACTGGTGCACTCCCCGCTGTTAGCGACTGTATGGTAGCTGGTGTTGGTGCTACAGGGACTGGTGCGCTCCCTGCTGTTAGCTGGGTAGTAGCCAGTGTTGGCGCTACGGTGACCGTTGCACTCCCCGCTGTTAGCGCCTGAATGGTAGCTGGTGTTGGTGCTACGGAGACTGGTGCACTCCCCGCTGTTAGCACCTGGGTGCTAACCAGTGTTGGTGCTATGGGGATCGGTGCACTCCCCGCTGTTAGCGCCTGGGTGGTAGCCAGTGTTGGTGCTATGGTGACCTGTGCACTCCCCGCTGTTAGTACCTGGATGGTAGCTGGTGTTGGTGCTATGGGGACTGGTGCGCTCCCTGCTGTTAGCTGGGTTGTATCCAGTGTTGGCGCTACGGTGACCGGTGCACTCCCTGCTGTTAGCACCTGAATGGTAGCTGGTGTTGGTGCTACGGAGACTGGTGCAATCCCATCTATTAGCACCTGGGTGGTAGCCAGTGTTGGTGCTACGGGGACCGGTGCACTACCCCCTGTTAGCGCCTGGGTGGTAGCCAGTGTTGGTGCTACGGTGACCGGTGCCCTCCCCGCTGTTAGCGCCTGGATGGTAGCTGGTGTTGGTGCTACGGGGACTGGTGCGCTCCCCGGTGTTAGCACCTGGGTGGTAGCTGGTGTTGGTGGTACGGTGACCGGTGCACTCCCTGCTGTTAGCGCCTGGGTAGTAGCCAGTGTTGGCGCTACGGTGATCGGTGCACTCCCCGCTGTTAGCTCCTGGATGGCAGCTGGTGTTGGTGCTACGGGGGCTGGTGCGCTCCCCACTGTTAGCGCCTGGGTGGTAGCTGGTGTTGGTGCTACGGTGACCGGTGCACTCCCTGCTGTTAGCGCCTGGGTAGTGGCCAGTGTTGGCGCTACGGTGACCGGTGCACTCCCCGCTGTTAGCGCCTGGATGGCAGCTGGTGTTGGTGCTACGGGGGCTGGTGCGCTCCCAACTGTTAGCAGCTGGGTGGTAGTCAGTGTTGGTGCTACGGGGACCGGTGCACTCCCTGCTGTTAGCGCCTGGGTGGTAGCCAGTGTTGGAGCTACGGTGACCGGTGCACTCCCCGCTGTTAGCGCCTGGATGGCAGCTGGTGTTGGTGCTACGGGGACTGGTGTGCTCCCTGCTGTTAGCTGGGTAGTAGCCAGTGTTGGCGCTGTGGTGACTGGTGTACTCCCGACTGTTAGCGCCTGGATGGTAGCTGGTGTTGGTGCTACGAAGACCGGTGCACTCCCCGCTGTTAGCACCTGGATGGTAGCTGGTGTTGGTGCTATGGGGACTGGTGCGCTCCCTGCTGTTAGCTGGGTAGTATCCAGTGTTGGCACTACGGTGACCGGTGCACTCCCTGCTGTTAGCACCTGAATGGTAGCTGGTGTTGGTGCTACGGAGACTGGTGCACTCCCATCTATTAGCACCTGGGTGGTAGCCAGTGTTGGTGCTACGGGGACCGGTGTACTACCCCCTGTTAGCGCCTGGGTGGTAGCCAGTGTTGGTGCTACGGTGACCGGTGCACTCCCCGCTGTTAGCGCCTGGATGGTAGCTGGTGTTGGTGCTACGGGGACTGGTGCGCTCCCTGGTGTTAGCGCCTGGGTGGTAGCTGGTGTTGGTGCTACGGTGACCGGTGCACTCCCTGCTGTTAGCGCCTGGGTAGTAGCCAGTGTTGGCGCTACGGTGACCGGTGCACTCCCCGCTGTTAGCTCCTGGATTGCAGCTGGTGTTGGTGCTACGGGGGCTGGTGCGCTCCCCACTGTTAGCGCCTGGGTGGTAGCTGGTGTTGGTGCTACGGTGACCGGTGCACTCCCTGCTGTTAGCGCCTAGGTAGTAGCCAGTGTTGGCGCTACGGTGACCGGTGCACTCCCCGCTGTTAGCGCCTGGATGGCAGCTGGTGTTGGTGCTATGGGGGCTGGTGCGATCCCCACTGTTAGCAGCTGGGTGGTAGCCAGTGTTGGTGCTACGGGTACCGGTGCACTCCCCGCTGTTAGCGCCTGGGTGGTAGCCAGTGTTGGAGCTACGGTGACCGGTGCACTCCCCGCTGTTAGCGCCTGGATGGCAGCTGGTGTTGGTGCTACGGGGACTGGTGCGCTCCCTGCCGTTAGCTGGGTAGTAGCCAGTGTTGCCGCTGTTTTGACTGGTGTACTCCCGACTGTTAGCGCCTGGATGGTAGCTGGTGTTGGTGCTACGATGACCGGTGCACTCCCCACTGTTAGCGCATGGGTGGTAGCTGGTGGTGCTACGGTCACCGGTGCACTCCCCGCTGTTTGCACCTGGATGGTAGCTGGTGTTGGCGCTATGGTGACCGGTGCACTCCCCGCTGTTAGAGCCTGGATGGTAACTGATGTTGGTGCTACGGGGACTGGTGCGCTCCCCGCTGTTAGCTGGTTAGTAGTCAGTGTTGGCGCTATGGGGACCGGTTCACTCCCCGCTGTTAGCGCCTGGATAGTAGCTGGTGTAGATGCTACAGGGACTGGTGCACTCCCCGCTGTTAGCGTCTGGATGGTAGCTGGTGTTGGTGCTACGGTGACTGGTGTACTCCCCGCGGTTAGCGCCTGGATGGTAGCTAGTGTTGGTGCTACGGTGACTGGTGCGCTCCCCGCTGTTAGCTGGGTAGTAGCCAGTGTTGGTTATACGGGGACTGGTGCTCTCCCCGCTGTTAGCGACTGTATGGTAGCCAGTGTTGGTGTTACGGTGACTGGTGTACTCCCTGCGGTTAGCGCCTGGATGGTAGCTGGTGTTGGTGCTACGGTGACTGGTGCGCTCCACGCTGTTAGCTGGGTAGTAGCCAGTGTTGGCTATATGGGGACCGGTGCACTCCCCGCTGTTAGCGCCTGAATGGGAGCTGGTATAGATGCTACGGGGACTGGTGCACTCCCCGCTGTTAGCCACTGTATTGTAGCTGGTGTTGGTGCTACGGGGACTGGTGTGCTCCCTGCTGTTAGCTGGGTAGTAGCCAGTGTTGGCGCTACGGTGAACGGTGCACTCCCCGCTGTTAGCGCCTGGATGGTAGCTGGTGTTGGTGCTACGGAGACTGGTGCGCTCCCCGCTGTTAGCACCTGGGTGGTAGCCAGTTTTGGTGCTATGGGGATCGGTGCACTCGCCGCTGTTCGCGTCTGGGTGGTAGCCAGTGTTGGTGCTACGGTGACCGGTGCACTCCTCGCTGTTAGCACCTGGATGGTAGCTGGTGTTGGTGCTATGGGGACTGGTGCGCTCCCTGCTGTTAGCTGGGTAGTATCTAGTGTTGGTGCTACAGTGACCGGTGCACTCCCTGCTGTTAGCGCCTGGATGGTAGCTTGTATTGGTGCTGCGGGGACTGGTGCGCTCCCCGCTGTTAGCACCTGGGTGGGTGCCAGTGTTGGTGCTACGGGGACCGGTGCACTCCCCGCTGTTAGATCCTGGATGGTAACTGGTGTTGCTGCTACGGGGACTGGTGCGCTCCCCGCTGTTAGCTGGGTAGTAGCCAGTGTTGGCGCTATGGGGACCGGTTCACTCCCCGCTGTTAGCGCCTGGATAGTAGCTGGTGTAGATGCTACGGGGACTGGTGCACTCCCCGCTGTTAGTGTCTGGATGGTAGCTGGTGTTGGTGCTACGGTGACTGGTGCGCTCCCCGCTGTTAGCTGGGTAGTAGCCAGTGTTGGTTATACGGGGACTGGTGCCCTCCCCGCTGTTAGCGACTGTATGGTAGCCAGTGTTGGCGCTACGGTGACTGGTGTACTCCCCGCGGTTAGCGCCTGGATGGTAGCTGGTGTTGGTGCTACGGTGACTGGTGCGCTCCCCGCTGTTAGCTGGGTAGTAGCCAGTGTTGGCTATATGGGGACCGGTGCACTCCCCGCTGTTAGCGCCTGGATGGTAGCTGGTGTAGATGCTAAGGGGACTGGTGCACTCCCCGCTGTTAGCGACTGTATGGTAGCTGGTCTTGGTGCTACGGGGACTGGTGTGCTCCCTGCTGTTAGCTGGGTAGTAGCCAGTGTTGGCGCTACGGTGACTGGTGCACTCCCCGCTGTTAGCGCCTGGATGGTAGCTGGTGTTGGTGCTACGGAGACTGGTGCACTCCCCGCTGTTAGCACCTGGATGGTAGCTGGTGTTGGTGCTATGGGGACTGGTGTGCTCCCTGCTGTTAGCTGGGTGGTAGCCAGTTTTGGTGCTATGGGGATCGGTGCACTCCCCGCTGTTCGCGCCTGGGTGGTAGCCAGTGTTGGTGCTACGGTGACCGGTGCACTCCTCGCTGTTAGCACCTGGATGGTAGCTGGTGTTGGCGCTATGGGGACTGGTGTGCTCCCTGCTGTTAGCTGGGTGGTAGCCAGTTTTGGTGCTATGGGGATCGGTGCACTCCCCGCTGTTCGCGCCTGGGTGGTAGCCAGTGTTGGTGCTACGGTGACCGGTGCACTCCTCGCTGTTAGCACCTGGATGGTAGCTGGTGTTGGTGCTACGGAGACTGGTGCGCTCCCCGCTGTTAGCACCTGGATGGTAGCTGGTGTTGGTGCTATGGGGACTGGTGTGCTCCCTGCTGTTAGCTGGGTGGTAGCCAGTTTTGGTGCTATGGGGATCGGTGCACTCCCCGCTGTTCGCGCCTGGGTGGTAGCCAGTGTTGGTGCTACGGTGACCGGTGCACTCCTCGCTGTTAGCACCTGGATGGTAGCTGGTGTTGGTGCTATGGTGACCGGTGCACTCCCTGCTGTTAGCGCCTGGATGGTAGCTGGTATTGGTGCTGCAGGGACTGGTGCGCTCCCCGCTGTTAGCACCTGGGTGGTAGCCAGTGTTGGTGCTAAGGGGACCGGTGCACTCCCCGCTGTTAGCTGGGTAGTAGCCAGTGTTGTCGCTACGGTGACCAGTGCACTCCCCGCTGTTAGTGCCTGGATGGTAGCTGGTGTTGGTGCTACGGTGACTGGTGCACTCCCCGCTGTTAGTGCCTGGGTAGTAGCCAGTGTTGGCGCTACGGTGACCGGTGCACTCCCCGCTGTTAGCGCCTGGATGGCAGCTGGTGTTGGTGCTACGGGGACTGGTGCGCTCCCCGCTGTTAGCACCTGGGTGGTAGGCAGTGTTGGTGCTACGGGGACCGGTGCACTCCCCGCTGTTAGCGCCTGGGTGGTAGCCAGTGTTGGAGCTACGGTGACTGATGCACTCCCCGCTGTTAGCGCCTGGATGGTAGCTGGTGTTGGTGCTACGGGGACTGGTGCGCTCCCTGCTGTTAGCTGGGTAGTAGCCAGTGTTGGCGCTACGGTGACCAGTGCACTCCCCGTTGTTAGCGCCTGGATGGTAGCTGGTGTTGGTGCTACGGGGTCTGGTGCGCTCCCCGCTGTTAGCACCTGGGTGGTAGCCAGTGGTGGTGCTACGGTGACAGGTGCACTCCCCGCTGTTAGCACCTGGGTGGTAGCCAGTGTTTGCACTACAGTGACCGGTGCACAACCCGCTCTTAGCGCCTGAATGGTAGCTGGTGTTGGTGCTACGGGGACTGGTGAACTCCCCACTGTTAGCTCCTGGATGGTAGCTGTGTTGGTGCTACAGAGACTGGTGCACTTCCTGCTGTTAGCTGGGTAGTAGCCAGTGTTGGCACTGTGGTGACTGGTGTACTCCCGACTGTTAGCACCTGGATGGTAGCTGGTGTTGGTGCTACGATGACCGGTGCACTCCCCGCTGTTAGCGCCTGGGTGGTAGCTGGTGGTGCTACGGTCACCGGTGCACTCCCCGCTGTTTGCGCCTGGATGGTAGCTGGTGTGTGCGCTACGGTGACCGGTGCACTCCCCGCTGTTAGCGCCTGGATGGTAGCTGGTGTAGATGCTACGGGGACTGGTGCACTCCCCGCTGTTAACGCCTGGGTGGTAGCCAGTGTTGGAGCTACGGTGACCGATGCACTCCCCGCTGTTAGCGCCTGGATGGTAGCTGGTGTTGGTGCTACGGGGACTGGTGCGCTCCCTGCTGTTAGCTGGGTAGTAGCCAGTGTTGGCGCTACGGTGACCAGTGCACTCCCCGTTGTTAGCGCCTGGATGGTAGCTGGTGTTGGTGCTACGGGGACTGGTGCGCTCCCCGCTGTTAGCACCTGGGTGGTAGCCAGTGTTGGTGCTACGGTGACAGGTGCACTCCCCGCTGTTAGCACCTGGGTGGTAGCCAGTGTTTGCACTACAGTGACCGGTGCACAACCCGCTGTTAGCGCCTGGATGGTAGCTGGTGTTGGTGCTACGGGGACTGGTGAACTCCCCACTGTTAGCTCCTGGATGGTAGCTGTGTTGGTGCTACAGGGACTGGTGCACTTCCTGCTGTTAGCTGGGTAGTAGCCAGTGTTGGCACTGTGGTGACTGGTGTACTCCCGACTGTTAGCGCCTGGATGGTAGCTGGTGTTGGTACTACGATGACCGCTGCACTCCCCGCTGTTAGAGCCTGGGTGGTAGCTGGTGGTGCTACGGTCACCGGTGCACTCCCCGCTGTTTGCGCCTGGATGGTAGCTGGTGTTGGCGCTACGGTGACCGGTGCACTCCCCGCTGTTAGCGCCTGGATGGTAGCTGGTGTAGATGCTACGGGGACTGGTGCACTCCCCGCTGTTAACGCCTGGATGGTAGCTGGTGTTGATGCTACGGGGACTGATGCACTCCCCGCTGTTAGCTGGGTAGTAGCCAGTGTTGGCGCTACGGTGACTGGTGTACTCCCCGCTGTTAGCGCCTGGATGGTAGCTGGTGTAGATGCTATAGGGACTGGTGCACTCCCCGCTGTTAGCGACTGTATGGTAGCTGGTGTTGGTGCTACGGGGACTGGTGCGCTCCCTGCTGTTAGCTGGGTAGTAGCCAGTGTTGGCGCTACGGTGACCGGTGCACTCCCCGCTGTTAGCGCCTGGATGGTAGCTGGTATTGGTGCTACGGGGACTGGTGCACTCCCCGGTGTTAGCACCTGGGTGGTAGCCAGTGTTGGCGCTACGGAGACTGGTGCGCTCCCCGCTGTTAGCACCTGGGTGGTAGCCAGTGTTGGTGCTATGGGGATCGGTGCACTCCCTGCTGTTAGCGCCTGGGTGGTAGCCAGTGTTGGCACTGCGGTGACCGGTGCACTCCCCGCTGTTAGCGCCTGGATGGCAGCTGGTGTTGGAGCTACGGTGACCGGTGCACTCCCCGCTGTTAGCGCATGGATGGTAGCTGGTGTTGGTGCTACGGGCACTGGTGCGCTCCCTGCTGTTAGCTGGGTAGTAGCCAGTGTTGGCGCTACGGTGACCGGTGCACTTCCCGTTGTTAGCGCCTGGATGGTAGCTGGTGTTGGTGCTACGGGGACTGGTGCGCTCCCCGCTGTTAGCACCTGGGTGGTAGCCAGTGTTGGTGCTACGGGGACCGGTGCACGCCCCGCTGTTAGCGCCTGACTGGTAGCCAGTGTTGGCGCTATGGTGACCGGTGCACTCCCCGCTGTTAGCACCTGGATGGTAGCTGGTGTTGGTGCTACGGGGACTGGTGTGCTCCCCGGTGTTAGCGCCTGGGTGGTAGCTGGTGTTGGCGCTACAGTGAACTGTGCACGCCCCGCTGTTAGCGCCTGGATGGTAGCTGATGTTGGTGCTACGGGGACTGGTGCGCTCCCCGCTGTTAGCTGGGTAGTAGCCAGTGTTGGCGCTATGGGGACCGGTGGCACTCCCTGCTGTTAGCGCCTAGGTGGTAGCCAGTGTTGGAGCTACGGTGACCGGTGCACTCCCCGCTGTTAGCGCCTGGGTGGTAGCCAGTGTTGGTGCTACGGTGACCGGTGCACTCCCCGCTGTTAGCGCCTGGATGGTAGCTGGTGTTGGTGCTACGGGGACTGGTGCGCTCCCCGCTGTTAGCACCTGGGTGGTAGCCAGTGTTGGAGCTATGGTGACCGGTGCCCTCCCCGCTGTTAGCGCCTGGATGGTAGCTGGTGTTGGTGCTACGGGGACTGGTGCGCTCCCTGCTGTTAGCTGGGTAGTTGCCAGTGTTGGCGCTACGGTGACCGGTGCACTCCCCGTTGTTAGCGCCAGGATGGTAGCTGGTGTTGGTGCTACGGGGACTGGTGCGCTCCCCGCTGTTAGCACCTGGGTGGTGGCCAGTGTTGGTGCTACGGGGACCGGTGCACTCCCCGTTGTTAGCGCCTGACTGGTAGCCATTGTTGGTGCTATGGTGACCGGTGCACTCCCCGCTGTTAGCACCGGGATGGTAGCTGGTGTTGGTGCTACGGGGACTGGTGTGCTCCCCGGTGTTAGCGCCTGGGTGGTAGCTGGTGTTGGTGCTACGGTGACCGGTGCACTCCCTGCTGTTAGCGCCTGGGTGGTAGCCAGTGTTGGCGCTACGGTGAACGGTGCACGCCCCGCTGTTACCGCCTGGATGGTAGCTGGTGTTGGTTGCTACGGGGACTGGTGCGCTCCCCGCTGTTAGCTGGGTAGTAGCCGGTGTTGGCGCTATGGAGACCAGTGCACTCCCCGCTGTTAGCGCCTAGGTGGTAGCCAGTGTTGGAGCTACGGTGACCGGTGCACTCCCCGCTGTTAGCGCCTGGATGGTAGCTGGTGTTGGTGCTATCGGGACTGGTGCGCTCCCCGCTGTTAGCACCTGGGAGATCCAGACCCCAGTGCACATTTGCCAGTACTTCATGGATCGTTGTCCAGCCGGTGTTCTTATGTAACAGAAGCATATGTTACTTCTACTACACAACGCAACACTGAGCACAAAACGAAAGTAGGGAATGTGATACTTTGCAATAGATAGGGTCATTTCATACAACCAGTGACGCATGAGTGTGAATCCCAACATGTGCATTCGCCGAGGTAACCGAAGACACCAAGTTTAGTTACCACTTCCACCACCTTCTAGAAAGATGACGTTTGACTTTAGCGGAACGGGGACCAATGGCAGACCTCCCTGCCTCGCCCCGCCACGCCCCTCCTTAGCACAGGACTTTACTTCATGACTTTCAGTTTGTTTTCCATCGCTAGGCTGGCCCTCCTTGTCAGACGGAATCGCTTACTGTCCAACCCAGTGCACATCAGACCAAAAACAGTAAAAAAAAAAAGTATATCATAACAACCCTGGATATTACACACAGTATTGGGGACCCAGGAACGGGCTTCCATTTAATACTGTTAGGGGGCGCTAGACACTTTCTACAGTTAGTACAATGTTCTAACACACTGGCCACAGTTCCCTCCTCACTACAGTGTTATAACACAGTGGCCACAGTTCCCTCATCACTACAGGGTTTTAACACTGTTGCTACAGTTCCTACAGTTCCTACACCACTACAG
Source organism: Triturus cristatus (assembly GCF_964204655.1). Classification (NCBI taxonomy): domain Eukaryota; kingdom Metazoa; phylum Chordata; class Amphibia; order Caudata; family Salamandridae; genus Triturus; species Triturus cristatus. The sequence goes on along the minus strand of NC_140592.1, from coordinate 15,137,726 downwards.
GGTTATAACACAGATGTTACAGTTCCCACACGACTACAGTGTTATAACACAGTGGCTATTGCTACCTCCTGATTGCAGTGTTCTAACGCAGTGGCTACAGGTCCCTCATCGCTTCAGTGTTATAGCACAGTTGCTACCGTTCCCTCATCACTACAGGGTTATAACACAGCTGCTACAGTTGCCTCAACACTACAGTGTTATAACACAGCTGCTACCGTTCCCTCATCACTATAGGGTTATAACACAGCTGCTACAGTTCCCTCATCACTATAGGGTTATAACACATCTGCTACAGTTCCCTCATCACTATAGGGTTATAACACAGCTGCTACAGTTCCCTCATCACTACAGGGTTATCACACAGCTGCTACAGTTCCCTCATCACTACAGGGTTATAACACAGCTTCTACAGTTCCCTCATCACTACAGGGTTATAACACAGCTGCTACAGTTCCCTCATCACTACAGGGTTATAACACAGCTGCTACAGTTCCTCATCACTACAGGGTTATAACACAGCTGCCACAGTTCCCTCATCACTACAGGGTTGTTAGAAATGGGATTTCTGGTTGGCTAGGGCTTGCGCCAAAGCCAGGCAGAAACCACCACTCTAGTCAGGGCTGGGGAGTTACATGCCGAAGATAACCCCTGCTCACCCCCTTGGTAGCTTGGCACGAGCAGTCAGACTTATCCCGGAGGCAATGTGTAAAGCGTTTGTGCACGTATCCTGCAACAACACTCAAGGACCACCACAAAAGAAACTCCACACAAGGTATTATATAAAAATAGCCTTTGTATTATACCAAAACACATTAGATAATATTCACACAATTTACACTGTGCCAACTGGCACTGGGCAGAATTTTACAAGGGACTATTTACACGGGACAGGGCCACATGGGCCACTGTCAGAATTAGCACAAATCACCAAGTGTACATGTAGAACATAACACAAATTAGCACTGTAGAACACAACCAGTAACTACTGGCGCAATAATGACCTCAGCGTCATCACACTAGCATCAGGTATAAAACCTATCCTGCATCCATCACAGGGGCATAAACACATTATGCAATTTCTCATTAGTCTAACGCATTAGACCTAGCCACCTAAGTATAACTATACTAGGGGCGTATATCGCACAGGGAAGTACAATCTCCTAACATCAACCTAAACAGGTAGAACAACCTCCTAATCATAAGACCACATTTGGAGGTATTACACAGGGTGCACAAAACATACTATACCCAGTACATTTCCTAACACCATAAGCATTAGCACAGGGTGCGCAAAACATACTACACACAGTACATTTCCTAGCACCAAAATCACATTAGAGTCCAGGTTGCACCAGAACCTAAATGTAGCAGCTGCCCACTACTTGCTGGGCAGCTGGGGACAAGAACAGGGCCTAAACGCTGCAGCTGGCACTAAGTGCTGTGCAGCTGTGGAAGGCAAACAGGAGGCATGGGCGCTCAATGGCCCCTGAAACAGTGTCCAAAACGTTGGAGCCACCTAGGCTCTACACACATCATGTCCCCCAGTACTGTGGAGCGCACTGGCGCTTTTCAGAAGGTAGAGATGCCCCTAAAACGTTGGAGCCACGTAGGCTCTTAGAGAAAAGTTCTGGGGGTGAACTTGCCAGAAGGGCCAAGTCCAACACAACCCCCTTCCAGCCAAAATGCAGGGCAGACCAATCACCACCGTGATGGTCTTTCCTGCTTGGGGCGATAGAACATAGACGCAGGCACGCACTGCAGGGACACTCTCCGGTTCTACGCCATTCTCAATCAACGTGGTTCCATCTGAAAAAAAAACAACCGAAAAAAACTCAGGCCCAACTAGGCTACCCCACTGGCACTACCTAGTTGTCCACTGCCAGGACCAGGCCCTAGGCCGCCCAGATACCACTGGTCCTTGCCAAACCCAGAGTGGGGGGTAGTAACCCCTGGCATACAAGCCATTCTCCACTCTCCCTCTCAGTGTAGTTCCCAACTACCACTGATCCTTAAACCTAGGGTCCGCACCCTCAGGCTGACCAGAGGTCACGGGCAAGAATGCCCCACCCTACCTCTACTTCTGGGGTTCCGCACCCTCCCAGGGAAGCACCCACCAGAACACAGCTCTCCCACCAGTTCAGGACCTCTCTCCACCAACTGGTCTACCACCTGGGATCCAAGGGGTCAGAGGCGAGGACTCCCTCCCTCTGCACCCCCTTCCACTGTAGAGCAGGGTCTCTTCACTTCAGATGAGCCCCACCTGCCCTCAGGACTACAGCTGCCCTTACGTCCAGATCCGGAAACACCGACTATTGGCTCCCCAACCGAGGGACGTACCCTTTGGTCAGATGCCTGGCGAACCAGGACTTAACGAGGGTGACACATACCTAATGGGTCGTGTGACAGTCTGCCTGGCGCTGATCTTACTACCTCCTGTCCATCTGACAGTGCGTGCAGACCCCCCAGGACAGAAGTGGCAACACCACGGTCACTCAGTGGCGACTCAGCCCTCCCGGCTGGTCCCTGACCTACTGGTTCCCACTGGGGAATCCCTCCCCCTCTCACCCCTCCCTCTGGACTTCCGCACCCTCCCAACTGGAGCGGTACCGCCAGACACCAGGACTACTGGAGCTCTGATTACAGACACTCCACGTCCTCTAGACACTGGGAGATCCTCCTCAAATGACCTATTGGTACAGCCTAGGCCCCCGACCTGATGTTCCCTAAAGAAACCATCCAGGCCCTGAGACTGGGTTTCGGGCACCTGGAGACACGCAGTCCCAGCTACTCCTTCTCCGCAGAGACAGGACGTGAGTCCCTACACCGAGACCTAGCTGGGCTACTCTGAACCTCTTCCACCACGCTGGGCTGGAAGACACCTCAGCCACTACTTTTGGAATCACTCCCCAATGCAAGTTCCCTATCCCAGAGAACTCACACCCAATCAACCAGCAAGCTCCTTATTTCAGAGAACTCTCACCAAAGTATTCAGCAAGCTCCTTATTTCAGAGAACTCACACCATTCATCCACACACACACACACCCCCCAGACTAGTAAGACAGTTTCTACCGCCCCTGATTTCTCAACCTGACCACCACGTGACACAGGTACCATTACCCCGGGAACTGGGAATGGGAATACATGCACTGGACACACATCTGCTGCCACCACTGGATCCCACCCTTACTGGTGAATCCAGAAACACATTTCCACAGAAATGACACTTAAAAACAAACTTAGAACAATTATCCCTATACCATGTGACTATCTAAAATGCAGAGTTTTGTAGTGCAGCCAGTTGCCACTGCGGTACAGCGCAAACGCAAGTCCTAATCCCACCGCTGATCACCAATGTTAGAATTTGGATTTCTGGTTGGCTAGGGCTTGCGCCAAAGCCAGGCAGAAACCACCACTCTAGTCAGGGCTGGGGAGTTACACGCCGAAGATAACCCCTGCTCACCCCCTTGGTAGCTTGGCACGAGCAGTCAGGCTTATCCTGGAGGCAATGTGTAAAGCGTTTGCGCGCGCATCCAGCAACAACACCCAAGGCCCACCACAAAAGAAACTCCACACAAGGTTTTGTATAAAAATAGCCTTTGTATTATACCAAAACACATTAGATAATATTCACACAATTTACACTGTGCCAACTGGCACTGGGCAGAATTTTACAGGGGACTATTTACACGGGACAGGGCCACATGGACCACTGTCAGAATTAGCACAAATCACCAAGTGTACATGTAGAACATAACACAAATTAGCACTGTAGAACACAACCAGTAACTACTGGCGCAATAATGACCTCAGCGTCATCACACTAGCATCAGGTATAAAACCTATCCTGCATCCATCACAGGGGCATAAACACATTATGCAATTTCTCATTAGTCCAACGCATTAGACCTAGCCACCTAAGTATAACTATACTAGGGGCGTATATCGCACAGGGAAGTACAATCTCCCTAACATCAACCTAAACAGGTAGAACAACCTCCTAATCATAAGACCATATTTGGAGGTATAACACAGGGTGCACAAAACATACTATACCCAGTACATTTCCTAACACCATAAGCATTAGCACAGGGTGCGCAAAACATACTACACACAGTACATTTCCTAGCACCAAAATCACATTAGAGTCCAGGTTGCGCCAGAACCTAAATGTAGCAGCTGCCCACTACTTGCTGGGCAGCTGGGGACAAGAACAGGGCCTAAACGCTGCAGCTGGCACTAAGTGCTGTGCAGCTGTGGAAGGCAAACAGGAGGCATGGGCGCTCAATGGCCCCTGAAACAGTGTCCAAAACGTTGGAGCCACCTAGGCTCTACACACATCATGTCCCCCAGTACTGTGGAGCGCACTGGCGCTTTTCAGAAGGTAGAGATGCCCCTAAAACGTTGGAGCCACGTAGGCTCTTAGAGAAAAGTTCTGGGGGTGAACTTGCCAGAGCCAAGTGCAACAAGGGTTATAACAAAGCTGCTACAGTTCCCTCATCACTACAGGGTTATAACACAGCTGCTACAATTCCCTCATCACTGAAGTGTTATAACACAGCTGCTACAGTTCCCTCATCACTACAGTGTTATAACACTGCTGCTACAGTTCCCTCATCACTACAGTGTTATAACTCATTAGCTGTAGTTCACGCATCACTGCAGTGTTATAACACAGCTGCTACAGTTCCCTCATCACTGCAGTGTTATAACACTGCTGCTACAGTTCCCTCATCACTGCAGGGTTATAACACAGCTGCTACAGTTCCCTCATCACTGCAGTGTTATAACACAGCTGCTACAGTTCCCTCATCACTACAGTGTTATAACACTGCTGCTACAGTTCCCTCATCACTACAGGGTTATAACACAGCTGCTACAGTTCCCACATCACTACAGGGCTATATCCCTGTTGCTACAGTTCCCTCACAACTACAGTCTTTTAGCACACTGGTTATAGTTCCCTCACCACTACAGGGTTATGTCATTGGTGCTACAGTTCCCTCACACTACAGGGTTATATCGCTGTTGCTACAGTTCCCTCATACTAGTGTTGTAACACAGTTACTAGAATTCCCTCATCACTAAGGTGTTATAAGACAGTTGCTGCGTTCCCGCACCACTACAGGATTATAACACATTTGCTGCATGTCCCTCACCACTACAGTGTAATATCACTTTTGCTAAAGTTCCCTCATCACTACAGTGTTGTAACACAGTTCCTACAGTATAGGACGGTAGCTGTGTTCACGCACCATTACATGGTTATAACACTGTTGCTACAGTTCCCACAGTTCCTACACCACTACAGTGTTATAACACTGTTGCTACAGTTCCCTCATCACTACAGTGTTGTAACACAGTTCCTACAGTTCCTCCACCACCACAGGGTTTTAACTCTTTTTAACACTGTTGGTACAGTTCCTACACCACTGCAGTGTTATAACACAGTTGCTACAGTTTCCTCACCACTACAGTGGTATAGGACAGTAGCTGCAGTTCCCTCATCACTACAGTTTTATATCACAGTTGCTACAGTTCTCTCACTACAGTGTTGTAACACATTTGCTGCGGTTCCCTCACCACTGCAGTGTTATAACACATTAGCTGTAGTTCACGCACCACTGCAGGGTTATAACACAGTTGCTACGTTTCTCTCACCACTACTGGTTTATAACACTGTTGCTGCGGTTTCCTCACCACTGCAGTGTTATAACACATTAGCTGTAGTTCACGCACCACTGCAGGGTTATAACACTGTTGCTACAGTTTCCTCACCACTACAGTGTTGTAACACAGTAGCTGCATGTCCCTCACCACTACAGTGTAATATCACTGTTGCTAAAGTTCCCTCATCACTACAGTGTTGTAACACAGTTCCTACAGTATAGGACTGTAGCTGCGTCACACACCACTACATGGTTATAACACTGTTTAACACTGTTGCTACAGTTCCCACAGTCCCTACACCACTACAGTGTTATAATACTGTTGCTACAGTTCCCTCATCACTACAGTGTTGTAACACAGTTCCTACAGTTCCTCCACCACCACAGGGTTTTAACTATTTTTAAAACTGTTGCTACAGTTCCTACACCACTGCAGTGTTATAACACATTAGCTGTAGTTCACGCACCACTGCAGTGTTATAACACTGTTGCTACAGTTTCCTCACCACTACAGTGGTATAGGACAGTAGCTGCAGTTCCCTCATCATTATAGTTTTAAATCACAGTTGCTACAGTTACTCCACCACCACAGGGTTTTAACTCTTTTTAACACTGTTGGTACAGTTCCTACACCACTGCAGTGTTATAACACAGTTGCTAGAGTTTCCTCACCACTACAGTGGTATAGGACAGTAGCTGCAGTTCCCTCATCACTACAGTTTTATATCACAGTTGCTACAGTTCTCTCACTACAGTGTTGTAACACATTTGCTGCGGTTCCCTCACCACTGCAGTGTTATAACACATTAGCTGTAGTTCGAGCACTCTGCAGGGTTATAACACTGTTGCTACAGTTCCGTCACCACTACAGTGTTGTAACACAGTTACTAGAGTTCCCTCATAACTAAGGTGTTATAAGACAGTAGCTGCGTTCATGCACCACTACAGGATTATAACACATTTGCTGCGGTTCACTCACCACTGCAGTGTTATAACACAGTAGCTGCATGTCCCTCACCACTACAGTGTAATATCACTGTTGCTAAAGTTCCCTCATCACTACAGTGTTGTAACACAGTTACTACAGTATAGGACGGTAGCTGCGTCACACACCACTACATGGTTATAACACTGTTTAACACTGTTGCTACAGTTCCCACAGTTCCTACACCACTACAGTGTTATAATACTGTTGCTACAGTTCCCTCATCACTACAGTGTTGTAACACACTTCCTACAGTTCCTCCACCACCACAGGGTTTTAACTCTTTTTAACACTGTTGCTACAGTTCCTACACCACTGCAGTGTTATAACACTGTTGCTACAGTTCCTACACCACTGCAGTGTTATAACACATTAGCTTGTTATAACACTGTTGCTACAGTTTCCTCACCACTACAGTGGTAAAGGACAGTAGCTGCAGTTCCCTCATCACTACAGTTTTATATCACAGTTGCTACAGGTTCTCTCACTACAGTGTTGTAACACATTTGCAGCGGTTCCCTCAACACTGCAGTGTTATAACACATTTGCTGCGGTTCCCTCACCACGCAGCTACCCAGGGGGCTAACCAAACAGTCAGGGCCCGCAGCATTGGGATAGCCACTCCTCCCCTGCCCTCGAGCAGACCTGCCCACTTGCCCGTCCCGAACCAAACCCTTCTGCTTTCTCACAGTGCAAGAAGCAGAAACATAAAATGGTAGTTTTACCATTTTATGTTTCTGCTTCTCGCAATGCAAGAAAGCAGTGGGTCGACTCTCCTCCGCCCTAATGGAGGAGCCGCCCCTGAGATGTTGATCCGCTTTCTAAAGTACAGGAACCGGCCCAGGGTGCTGCCCTTCAGATTTCATTTTCAGGCTGTAGTGCCGAAGCAATGTTTGTAGAATATCTTAGCTCTCACATCAGGTAGTTGTGATGCTGGCTCCAAGAAGCAGCATCTAAAACATGAGACCGATGAAGTGTGAAGACTCTGCACTTGGTTGTCATCGGCCTTCCTGAGGCACAATCGGGGAAAGAAAACAGGGCAAACCCCTCTAGAAATGTCTCTACCTTAACAACAGAATCTGCGGACTCACCCCTATTCTCCACCTTTAACAAAATGGCAGTGTTCTGGAAGGGCAAATAAACAATGCAATCCCTTGTAAAGAGGTTTACATAGAATTGAACTAGGTCTCCACCCCCTCACTTCAGGGTCTGGGCCTCCTCCCTTCAGCTCCAGACATGCAACCAATACATTTCCACTCTCTTGGTAAGCTGTACTCCTTCCTGTATTCTGTGCCTTTTCACACCAGGGGCAATCTAAAATGGACCCCCCTGGTTGCAGTAACCATACTCTCAAAACACTGCTAAGTATTACAACCAACTATCTCTCAAACACACGCACTCAACACACTCACACAGGATGTCTGCACATGGGTCTGGGAGAAACATTTAAGCTGAACCATACACACTTGTAGGCACCACACCCCACCTGAACCAGGAAAATGTTTAGTTCATTACTATAACCAACAAAATCCAATGGGCTGCCCCCCAAGACATGGACCTCAGTCCCGTGTCCTGACAGATGCAATCATTGGAGCTCCCCTCCTGGTCATAGGGCAGGTGAAGGAGATCCAAACCATTATGGTCAGACCTAGACCTCATTGCCTCAATGCTCAGTTTGCAATGGAGTCCGGTGAGTCAGAACTCAGGTATGTGCTCATTTACCATGCAGGAGACATTCCCGTCCCAACACTGCTGCTGTTAGTGTGGGGTCTGCTTGAGGTGGTGTGCCCCCTAGTTGGACTACCGAGCAGAACTGTGCATATCTTCCCCCAGTATGGCCAACACCTGTTTGGCCTCTGGCACAAATGTGCAAGCCTCTGATGACAGGGAGTGAAGCAAAGTGGCCGCTGACGCAGGAGATGCAACCGTCCACTGAAGCTGGAGGATGCAGCGGTCCACTGAAGCTTTTGGATGCAGCAGTCCAATGAAGCTGGAGGATGCAGCAGTCCACTGAAGCTAGAGGATGCAACGGTCCACTGAAGCTGGAGAATGCAATGGCCCACTGAAGCTGGAGGATGCAACGGGTCCACTGAACCTGGAGGATGCAACGGCCCGCTGGAGGATACAACGGGCCATCGAAGCTGGAGGATGCAAAGGCCCACCGAAGCTCGAGGATGCAATGGTCCACTGAAGCTGGAGGATGCAACGGTCCACTGAAGCAGGAGAATGCAGCTGCAGTGGCCCACTGAAGCTGGAGGATGCAGCGGCACACTGAAGCTGGAGGATGAAGCGGTCCACCGAAGCTGGAGGATGCAGTGGTCCACTGAAGCAGAAGGATGCAGTGGCCCACTGAAGCAGGAGGATGCAGCGGCCCACTGAAGCTGGAGGATGCAGTGGTCCACTGAAACTGGAGGATGCAGTGGCCCACTGAAGCAGAAGGATGCAGCGGTCCACTGAAGCAGGAGGATGCAGTGGTAGGTGGTTCACTGAAGCTGGAGGATGCAAGGGTCCACTGAAGCTGGAGGATGCAATGGTCCACAGAAGCTGGAGGATGCAGCAGCCCACTGAAGCAGGAGGATGCAGCAGCCCACTGAAGCAGGAGGATGCAATGATCCACTGAAGCAGGAGGATGCAATGATCCACTGAAGCTGGAGGATGCAGCGGTCCACTGAAACTGGAGGATGCAACGGTCCAATGAAGCTGGAAGATTCAATGGTCCACTGAAGCAGGAGGATGCAATGGTCCACTGAAGCAGGAGGATACAATGGTCCACTGAAGATGGAGGATGGAATGGTCCTCTGAAGCTGGAGGATGCAACGGTCCACTGAAGCTGGAGGATGCAATGGTCCACTGAAGCTGGAGGATGCATCTGCGCACTGAAGCAGGAGGATGCAACTGTCCACTGAAGCTGGAGGATGGAATGGTCCACTGAAGCAGGAGGATGGAACGGTCCACTGAAGCTGGAGAATGCAATGGTCCACTGAAGCTGGCGGATGCAACGGTCCACTGAAGCTGGAGGATGCAACGGTCCACTGAATCCGACTGAAGTCAGGTGAATTTCTGTTGGTAGAGTCTTCCTCAGACCAGGTAACATTCATGACGAAAGCAAAGAGAAGCCCCATCCTCAGATTGTTGTTAGGGAACCAACCAAAGTCAAAGTTCTGTTTTCTTTCTGGGTAACCACCTACAGTGGTTGCAAAAGCTCCCTTTGCTAAATGCGAAGGTGTCACAGATGCTACACCCCTCACGTAGGAAGGTCGCAAGATTCAAGCGCAGTCTTCATGAGTGCTTAGTCATCTCAGGCACTCCGGTCTCTTGAGCATCCAACAGAGGCACCGGGGGCCCGGGGTCTCACTAGGCTGCCTGGCGGTGTAGATCATTCCCTGGGCTGCAGCAATCATCTTTCAGTTCTTCATGCCTCGGCTCCTTACAGGCGTGTTCTTTTCTAGTCAGTGTCTGCAGAGTAGAAATGCACCTACATTACCTCCTCTCAGAAGTCAGTGAACTCCTTCCCTCAAGGCATGACCGAGGCCACTCTTCACTTGGCTCAATGCAGAACTTCAGGGTTTCTATTTCCAGTGTTAGCATAGGCGAGTTGGTTACCAGCGACCCCCGCCTCGGAGCACAGAAGAGTTTCTCGTTCTTCACTAGTGTTGGACCTTTGATTACACTGTGGAGTAATCTTGGCACACAGGCTGGTAGTCTTTCCCTATGCTTCATTTTACAGACAGAGTTTGTGCATTCCTCAGTCTAATCTGGGATAACTATGAGGCAGTTGTTGCCTTTGGCGATTCCTCCCAGACTGGTCCAATTTTTTGTCTCTTAGTTTCGGCAGGATGGTGTGGTGGAGTTGGGGACCTCCTATCAGAGGAGACCCAAAATAATGGCACAAGTTATGGAGAGGCTTCCCCGCTTACATACTACTCAACCTGTTGGGGGTGTCACTCCTAGGGATTAATAGAGCAGCAAAGGGCAGAGGACTTTCCCCTACTCTTCAAAAAGACCCTCAATGCCTGATTCACAAAGGCAACATACACGTTTGAGTACGTTTCCACTTTTGAATGTTTTCTGCTTTTTAGTATTCACAAACTCTGAGTGTAAGTTGATACTACAAAAATACAGTAGTAAGTACAGCACTATACATGGCCAACCACGGGTAATGCACCACCCTCCCATAGAAAATAATGGTGGGACTAAACATTAACCCCATAGGAAATATTGTCAAATGGGTAGTTATAGTTAGGTCAGCTCTTCCATAGAAAAATCCTTTTTTGTGTTGCTAATAACTTTAGCCCAGTTTAGCAAATCTCCACAAAGCTCTTAATAAAGGTGCTATTTTTTTACTAGTTTGTGCTTGAAATTTTAAGGGTGATCCATCAAGCGGGAGCCAATAAAAGAGGGTTGTCCCAAAGCAAAACATTTTCATGCATTTTTGAAGATTGCTACAATTTTCCACAGACTTCTTTACTGCTGAACGGAATTGCACCAAATTTGGCAGAAGGCTAGATCTCGATCCGCATATTGTGCTTTTTGTGATTTGGTGAACATCCAATCAGTAGTTTCTGACAAATTAAGGTTTAACAATATTTGTATATCAGGTGGTTGTGTCCTAAAGAGGCTTAAAAGAGGCTTGTGAGAGTGCTGATTTAAAAATGGGAGATTTTCGTTGGCCCAAGAAATATTTTTTTTCCCTTGGTCCAACTCACTACCGGGGAGTCAGACCCCCATTGGAGCGTGCACTCTGCCTGGCTGCCACCAACATCAGAAAAATGTTGCTAGCAGCCATTACACGACTTGGGGAGTTAGGAGCATATTATCAAGACAGGCAATAAAATTATCGCCGCTTTAGCGGCAGAAAACTGCCTCTAAATCGACGATAATGGGCTTGATAATATGCACTGTGGAATTCCAATTGAAGCTCAGGTTAGATGTCCTTCACATCTAACATGGGCTTCAAATGGAATTCCATAGAGCATATTATCAAGCCCATTATTGCCGCTTTAGCGGCAGTTTTCTGCCGCTAAAGCGGCGATAATTTTATCGCATGTCTTGATAATATGCCCCTTAGTCTCCTGTACTGAACTTAAAAAGAAATCATATAAGTGGCCATGGCAGGAATGCCCTGCCCACCTAGGCCCCATGGGGAGACCCAGAGGGACCCTCTTGGGCCAAAATTGAAAAAGAAACAGCAATTTTTGTCACAATCTGCAGGACTCCCACGGGTTAAAAAAATGTAAATGGCAGCCGGGGCCATATTGTTTTAGGAAGGGGGACACGCCCTCCCTCTTTCCGTGCCCTGATTGGCTGGGGAGCCAACCCCCAGGGCTGCACTCCATAAGGGGAGGGGGGCATGCGGGCCCCTTCCAGAGCCATTATCTGCCAAGAGGACCCTATCTCCTGGGGTCAATAAACCTTTTTAAAGGGTGGGGGGGGCATGTGGCCCCCCTCCCAGACCCTTTAATGGCTCCAGGGACCCCAACTGCCATGCCGGCTCACTTACTATGCCCCGGGGAACTCACCCCCAGGACAAAGTATTTTACTGCCTGCACTGGCGTAGGCAGGGAAATATGTGTTTGCTCCTGTCTGGGGGGAGCATTTTCAAATCTCCCACCAAATGGGAGAAAACACAAAGTCTGTTTCCAGTAGGTGGGAGCTTTAAAAATGCTCCCGCCAACTGGGACCAGACTTGTGATCTGAACCAGATTAACAGATTTCTCCTGCCCAGAGGCAGCAGCATTAATAGCTGCTCCCTGCGGGCGGGAACAATGCCGACTCCAGCAACATACAGGAAACCGGTTGGGGAGAGCCCTGGGGCTCCACCTGCACTCTCTAATGTATATATGGTGGGTGCCCTGGCTGCACACTGGGGCACCCAGTGGATAGGATCACAAAGGCTAAATTGGCTAGGGGAGGGCAGCCACATGGCCCCCCTCCCAATTAAATTAAATATGGCTGTGGGGATGGGGGTTTCAAGGGCCTGATGGGCTTGGGGAGGGGGGCCACGTGGCCTTCCACCCATTTAAATATATATGTACGGCCCTGGGTATGGGGTTCCTAGGGCCTAATGAGGCTCAGGCAGGGGGCTCCATGAACCCCCTTTCTTGAAATATAAATATATATATACAGCCCTTGGGAATGGGGTCCCCAGGGTCTAATGTGGCTCGGGAGTGGGGCCCCTCGCAGCACCCCTTACAAAAAAATATAGCCTTAGGGGGTGGGGTTCCCATGGCCTAATAAGGCTCGAGAGGGTGACAGGTGGCCCCCCTTCCATTTAAAATGAATCAGGCCATGGGAAATGGGTTCCCCAGGGTCTAATGAGGCTTGTGGGGGTAGACGGTCCTCTTCTCCTTTAAAGAATAAAACATGGCTCCGGCGATGCGTTCCCAGGGTCTAAAAAGGCTCGGGGAGGGTGGCCGTGCAGCCCCCCTACCCTTTTAAACAATAAACACCTTGTAAGATGGGGTCCCCATGCCCTAATAAGGCTCATGGGGGAGGGTTTTACCCTCTCTTTAGATTTTGGCACTGGGATGGGGTTCTCGGGCCCAAGAAGGCTTGGGAGGCGGGCTGCTTGGCCCCCCCTCCAATTTTTTATTGCACTTGGCCACCAGGTCTTATTAAGGCCCTTTCCCTGTTAAATTGTATTTGAACCCAGGGATTGGGGCTGGGTAGGGAGCTGCATGCCCCTTTGCCTTAATACATATGTTTTAGCTCCAGGGGATGGGTTTTCCAGGGCCCCAAAGGCCCACCCCACGCTGCGTACCCGAAAGATGTTCTCTGTGGGGTTGTCAGCCTGCTGAAGATTTGGCCAGAGGGCCTAGCGGTAGGCCAAGCCCTGTGACCAATCCCCTGCTGCACACAGCCAAAGGCCATGCGCAGAGTGTGGTTGGATGCCTGCAGGGAGTTGGATGCAACACAGGCTATGCAGCAAACCTGAAGCTACATGTGACCAATGGCCGTGCGTGGCATGTGGTTGGCTGCTTCCAGGTGGCAGCCTGTAGGGAGTTGGAAGGAAGGGCCTGGCTTCAGGCCCTGTGGCCAACTGTTCGCTGCACATGACAAACATTTGTGTGAATCATAGGGTTGGCTGACTCTGGATAGTTTGGCTACAGGGCCTGACCTTGAATGTATGACAGATGTCCGCATGCATTTTTCTGGCATGCCGTAGGAACTCCGTCATTTGAACGAATGCATCTTTAGCACACATTTGTTCTGCACCAAGTCGTTTTAACGACTTGCCTTAGGGGGGGTGCTGGATATTGGACTAGTTAAATTTACTATTCCAACTCCAGTCTGCACAACAGTAGGGATGGTGTTGGACTTTAATTCCAACACTACTCCATCATTGCGCCCCCCCCCCCAACAGCAAGTCATTGTAAAGACTTTCGTGCAGAACGACTGTGGGCTAAAGACGCATTCATTCTGCTGCTGGCGCTGTGAAGGCACAGCGGGATTCCAGCTTTGTCCTAAAGGATGTTCCCTCTGACCACACCCAAGGCCAAAGGCTGTGCACAGCGTGACATCATTACTTCCTCAGAAATTCACTGGAAAAAATCTAAGCTTAAAGTAACATTATAGTTATGTGTGATAAAAAGATCTGTTTTTGTTTTTTTAAAGAAACCTTAGAAATTCACAGAAAAAACACAAAGGTCAAGGTAACGTTATAGTTGGGTGAATAAGTCAGTCACAATATTAACGTTCTCAACTCATAATAACACAGAAATTCAGCAGTTGTAGTTAGCACAGCTAACTATAATTTGCTCCCCCGCCAATCATCTATTTATGGCCTCACATATCACATCACTCATGATATGAACTATGACATCATTTATGATATCACTGATGACATCTCAAATGGGTAACTGCCATATTACCTTTCTACCTCATTTTGTACAGCCTGTGTCCAGCTAATGGATTGAAGTGTTTACATAACACATGCTTCTGATGCATCATAGCCGTGTAGAGGGATTGAACATGTTAGAAATCTTTGTATTGAAGAGTAACTCTGTGCCATTGACAGTTGATGGCTTGTGTCCAATAGGTTTCGCACAAGCTTTTGGTTCTGCAGAAAAAGTTTCCAACAGGGCAAATATTCTACGTAGTAGATACTAAGGGGGTCATTACGATAGGGGGTGGATCGCCCGCTAAACTCCTCCGCCTGCATGACTTTTCCCCCCGTCACACTACGATAGCGGGGTGGACCCCAGCGGACGGGAAGACCGTCCGCCGGTGTTCCACCGGTAGGCAATCCGCCCGATTGCCTACTGGGCAGAAAAGCCCAGGAATATGGTGGCGGTGCCTTGCAGGCACCGCCATCCATATTAGGATGATGGCGGGAAATTGCCTTTCCATGGCGGAGACTCCGCCATGAAAAGGCAGGCGGTTTTGGCTTTGGGGGCCTGTTGCGGGCCCCCAGGGTGTTCGGGGGGTGGGGTGTGCACATGGGGGGTACCTATGGTACCCCCCTGCATTGTCATGGACACGGTGGCAGGAGCCTCGCGGTGCCTGTCACCTTGTGCATGACAATGCACACAGTGCATTCCCAGCATTGTGGTGGGCGGTGCTGTGAGCACCGCTCGCCACAATGCTGGGAATGGAGGATGCCACCGCCACGGTGGCGGTGGCATCCTAATTGCAGATGCGGGGCCGCCGCACCACTGGCGGCCAGTCCCAGCACCACTAGGGTGGCGCCATCCTAATGGGCCTCTAAGTATTGAAGGCAGCCTAGAGTTTTCAGGCAGAATTGTTGTAGCATGACAATTTCTACATAACATAGAGGACTGTTTGGAGCAGGTACTGACCCATGTACTTGTGCTTGTTTATCGATAAAAGAAGGGCTTTCTATAAAGTTTTCACCACAGTATGAAGGCTGCAGATAGTATGAACTTTAACACCTTCAGGCTTTAGTTCTTTTAAGTGAATAATGTCTTTTGACAAGAGTTGCATAGAGTGTACACTTCCAATTAGATACCTTTTTAAATACACTGTGCTGTATTTCTCACAAGAGTTTCACTGTCTCTAAACAGTGTGGCACAGAGTAAACTCTGCCCATAGAGTAAACCCTGGTTACAGGACCCACTTTTCTACTCAGATCAACTTAATTTCTCAATATAGGTTTGGTGATGTCAGAGGTTTGATCCATGTATTGATGGTCCGTAGTTGGGCATTAATTATTCAACAGAAGTTCAGAATCTGGAGGAACTTGGTTTTCTTTGAGAAGTCTTATACAGATTGAACACCGTGTGCAGTAGGGGTTACCCATCTAAGTGTGGTGTATTGTTTATATGAACTCACCCACTCATGAAGTGTGTGGTACAGGATCAAAGTTGTACACAACACAAACTGATCTAGGGGCATATCAACAAGGGCTTTATCTCTGCTTTTTTGGCTTTAAAAGCCAAAAAGGAGAGATAAAACTAGCGCCCTATCAACAACAGCGTGCTAATATGCAAATTTGCATGTTAGCACCCTTTTACCCTACGCTTCCCCTTGCATCTCTAATGAGATGCAAAGGGGGCGTTCCAGAGTAAAATAATAGGAGTAATGTCGCTAAGCGACATTTCTCCTATTATCAAGAATGTCGCTAACCCTGTTAGAGACAAAAAAAGCAGCGCTAACCGCGGTTAACGCTGCTTTTTTATGTCTGGTATTTTTCTGACTTAGCCATGATATCCTATGGAAGGAGGATATCATGGCTAAGTTTGTCTGTCCCTATCAACAAGGTAACGTGAGATTATCGCTGGGTTTCCAGCGATAATCTCACGTTAGCCTGTTAGCGTGAGGATTTTTATCGCTATTGAGATAAGCGTTGGTAATAGCACGCTATCTCAGCGATAAAAATTCACGCTAGCCGGCGATAATTATCCTAGCGCTAAGTGCGCTTAGAGATAATTATCGCCGGTTGTTGTTGATATGCCCCTTTATGCCTTACTAGTTTATAGAGTAATGTGCAAAAAAGACGCTTGGTTGATGTCGCAAGTGACGTCATTATAGTGATGCCATCAATTATGTCATGTGAGATGTCATCAGTAAAGTCATAATTATGTCATAGAACATATCATGAGTGATGTAATTTGTGAGGTCATAAGCAGTGAATGGCGGGTAGAGCAAGTTATAGTTAGCTCTGTTAACTATAACAGGTGCATTTCTTTTTTTTTTGTTGTTGTTTAAAATGTTAATGTTGTCACTGACATGTTCAGCTATCTAGAATATCACTTTAACCTTTGTTTTTTTCAGTGAAAGTATATAAATATAGATATAACAAACACAATATATAAAAATAGTACATGTTGATTATTTAATTATAAAATCTTTTATAACAAAAATGACTTTTAGCAATTATTAATGCACATACACTTTTTTCTTTGGGTGTGAATTTTTTTAAAAGAGCCTCATTTCAAACTCACACTCAGGAGCCTTCTTTTAAATTCCGACCCAGGAGCCTCATTTAAAGAGTACACACTGGAGCCTCCCTTTAATCTAAGACTCGAGAGCCCTCCTTTACACTCACACTTGGAAGCCTCTTTTAAACTTAGACTTAGAAGCCTCCGTTCAATCTCAGGTTCAGGAGTCCCCTTTTAAACTCATACTCAAGAACCTTTTTCTAAACTCATACTCAGGAGCTCATTTAAGCTCATACTCAAAAGTCTCCTTTTAAACTCAGTCTCAGGAGCCTCATTTTAAACTCAAACTAAGGAGCCTCCTTTTACAGTCACACTCAGGATCCTGTTTTTAAACTCACACTCAGCATCCTCTTTTTAAAGTCACACTCAGGATTATCCTTTTAAAGTCACACTCAGGATTACCCTTTTTAACTCACACTCAGGACCTCCCTTTTAAACTCACACACGAAGGCCTCCTTTTAAACTCAGTCACAGGAGCTTTGACTCACACTTAGCAGCCCCCTTTTAAACTCACATTCAATCCTCCTTTCAAACGCAGGAGCCCCCTTTCAAACTTACACTCTGGAGCACACTTTTACACTCACATTCAGGAGACTACTTTTTAACTTGCACTCAGGATCCTCCTTTAAAGTCACGCTTAGGATCTTCTTTCTAAACTTACACTTAGGAGCTCCTTTTAAACTCACACTTAGGATCCTCCTTTTAAAGTCACACTCAGGATTCTCCTTTTAAACTCACACTCAGGATTCTCCTTTTAAAGTCACACACAGGAGTCTCATTTTAAACTCACACTTAGGATCCTCATTTTTAACTCACACTCAGGAGCCCCCTTTTAAAATTACACCATGGAGCCTCCTTTTACACTCACACTCTGAAACTCCCTTTTATAGTCACACTCATGAGCCCTTTTTTAAAGTCACTCAGAAGCCCCCTTTTAAACTCACCCTATAACTCACACTCTGGAGCCCCCTTTCAATCTCACCTTAAAAGTCCTCTTTTAAACTCGCACCCAGGAGCCCCCTTTTAAACTCACCATCAGGAGCCTCCTTTTAAAGTCACACTCAAGGGTCTCCTTTTTAACTCACACTTAGGATCCTACTTTTAAACTCACACTCAGTGTCCTCCTTTTTTACTCACACTCAGGAGCCCCTTTTAAACTTACACTCTGAAGCTCCCTTTAAATTCACACACAGGAACCCCTTTTTAAAGTCACCCGCAGTAGCCCTTTTTTAACTCAAACTCTGGAAAGCCTTTTTATCTTACACTCTGGAGCCCCCGTTTTCCTTTATCCTGCCTGCTCTCTCTTCTTTCTCTCATTCTCAGTTCCCTTTTGTTGTAACTAGCTATTTCTACACACCTTTTTCTCTACTCTCACGTAGTACTTTATTTTTACCTCTTGTTTTCCTTCCCCATCTCTAATCTCTTTTAATGCTTTCCATCTCATTCTCTCATTCGGGCGCTGTCCCATTCTTATCTCTCAGAAACTCTTCCCCATTTCCCCACTGCAGCCTCTTTTTATGTCTCACGCCTTCTCCCAGTCTCTCCTTCATGTCCTCTCTCACCCTTTTCTTGTCTCTCTCACAAGCCCTTACTTCTTATCTCTTGTCCCTTCATTGTCTCCTCTTTTCTCACCTTTGCACCATCTCATTTATCTGCCTCACATATGAAAAGTTTGTATGACCAGAGGTGAAGTCAATTCTGCACATTATTTAGCAAATGTCTACAAATATTTTCCACCCAAAGGTCTGACTTGCAGGCGATGATTTAAAAGGCGACCTTCTCTTGTCAGGTGGCTTACAGTGCAACACGAGTCTATCTTATTTATTGATCACAAAAATGATCAATTAGTTGTGCAGTATTAGGGACATACACATAAAACAATGAGAAAAAAAGTCCATAAAGCATTTAGCTCTTGAAGTTTTATGCCCACCATTTTTCCTTTTTCCGCTTGAAGGCCTGGATCAAGGACATCTTACAATTAAACGGGTAAAGTCTGTGCAGTCGCCGCTCCCACCTGTATTGAATTCCGATTGATGTCTGTCCAGAAACATTAATGTGGCTCTTATTTTTATGATACATTTTAACAGAGTACTAAAAAGAAAATGGTTCATGCGATACACAATTAAATAGAACATCAAAACTAAAAAGACAATAAAAAGCTATAATGTCCAATGCATCAATTATTGCGTTGAGATGTAAAGTATGGATTTAATATCTCATTTATGATGATGTTTTTCCACTTTCATGGTCTCTAAAATATGACACAGTTACCATTTGCACGGGTCATTCCTGCAGCATCTTTCCCAGCCCAGGAGCAAGCAGATGAATTAGGCCACACAGGAGCTGCGGTCCAACATTACTTTATTCTTCAGCAAACACTCACACATGCGCATTACATCATACTTCACAATTAACCACACCCTACACCTCCCTGCATATTACGTATTTCCTCTTAAGAGTCCTCCGAGAACAAAGAGGGTCATAGTGATTACAGCATCAATATGCTACCTCCCCTTTTGTTATATAAAAAGTGGCAGACATCATTATGATCACATTTCTTCGATTAGTCGGTGATGTGCTCGCACTTGTCTGCCTACTCGGGGGATCCGAGGTGATCGAGGTCGACCCTGATCGGGCGACTGCGACATAGGTTCAGGCGCATGAGGTGGATCTGCTAGCAGGGTCACCTCATGCGTGGCTTCAGGACTTGACAAGTGTCATGGTAGGTGTTTAAAATGTGACGTGTCCCGGACGATGTGCTATCACCTTATGTCCCTTGAGCACCACAACCTGTAAATGGCCTTGCATTCTGGAGACCACTGGAACAGTACATTTTGCTTTGTCAAGTCTCTCAATGGGGCACTCACTGCAGCAAAGCGGCGAATGTATCTTGAGCAAGAACTGGGCATACCTAGAAAGGATCGCAGCATGGTTATGTCTTGTGAGGACAAGTGGATGACAGTGTTTGCACCTTGTCTGGGTCTGGAGTCATTCCCACATCAGAGAATATGGGCCCAAAAAAACATGAGTTTTCGTTCCGTGAAACTCACACTTTGGGGCATCCGAGTGAGACCTGCATCAGCAAGTAACTGGCACCCTTGGGTAAGGTCTTTGTTGTGTTCTTTCCATGTCTTCCCAAAAACCGGCACGTCACCACTGTAATTGAAAGCATGTGAGACAAATTGATTATTCGTCGAATAGCATCCTGAAATATCTCAGCAGCCGAAGATACCCCAACAATCTCTTATATCTGAGCAAACCAACCAGTGGAAGCTGCTACTGGATGGGGGTGGTGGGTGGGGAGGGCGTGACGAATTGAATGAGAAAAAAAAACCTCACCTGAAACAGAAGACGGCCATCTCTCCTCCGCCCTCTTCATCTTCCGGTCCCAGTCCCGGCCAGCAGCAGCAGCAGGAAGCACCCAGGCAGAAGGCTCTACTGATCCCATCACAACGCTGCAATGATTGGTCTGAGCGCTATGGTTCAGCGCTCCGACGGGTACAGGGAGGCTTTGCATGCTCTTCACCAGGATGTGTAATGCAGCCTGGTAGGGAACATGCAAAGTGTGCAGGGCTGCTTGGCCGGCCCAAGAGTGCAGACTCAGCAGTCATGCTCACTTAGGGAGTGCAAACCACTCCTCCCCCTGCGCTGCACAGCCCTACCTCGCGAGCCACTGACTTCCATAGGAAAAATACAATGGTAATAACAATACGTTATTATCATTTTATTTTTCCTTTAAAACAGTGAGGCGACGCTCTCCGCCTTAGTGGAGAAGCCGCCACTGAAACCAACATGAGTTGAAAAGGTAGTAATGTACCTGCAATTCTCCTCCAACTCGAGTTGATGGTATCCTTTATTCAGGTCAAGACGGCAAAAACACTTTGGCTTTGTTCAATTGCATGATCATGTACATAATGTGTAACCAGGGTGTCCCTCCCTCTCAATGGCTTTGTTTGCCTGGTGCATAGCAACACAAATGCGCACCACTCTGCTACTATCCTTTTTTGATTCTACTACTATTGGTGAAACCCATGGCAAGGGGCCTGTAAGGCGTTTAATGATGTCATGTTTTAAGAGTGCTTCTATCTCTTTCTCTACAGCTTTTTGCAGATGAAAAACAACTCTACGGTGCTGCTAAGCAACAGGGTGAATGACTTCGTTGATATGAAGCTGTACTTTCATTTTTTTGAGTTTTCCCAAGCCATAGAACAATTATGAGAATCGGCTTGTGATCTCAGACTGAGCAGAGAGGTTGTAGTTGAGGGATATCAACCCCATGTAAGCAGTGGAGGCAAAAGTGAGTAAACTGGCACTCGACAAAGTCCCTTGTAGAACATGAATGGTGGCTTGCACCAATGGCTTTTTGTGTCACATTGTCACTGTGAATGACCTTTGACTTTGTAATGGCTCAGAAGCGGCGCAAGTGTATACCTTAGTGCTTGACAAAGTGAGGTGAGGCGCAGGGAACAGGCTGTTCAACTTTTCCACTGGTGTGATATTAATCGGCGCACCACTGTCTGCGATGAAAGTTATTGGGTGATCGTTCACTTTCAGTGTGATTTTGGAACAGTGTCAAAATGAGCTTTATCACTTTGCTTGGTGAGCTTTCTTTGAACTGTGATCTTCTTTACAGGCAGCCAACCCCACATGTGCACGCCGTTCTTTGGTATACATCATCAGCACACCCCCATCTTCTTTGCTGGTACTCGATAGTGACGTTGAAGAACCTTTGTACAATGAGCTTAACGATGATTGATTTTGCCTGGCTTCTACTTGTCATAGCTGATGTTACTTTTTGGTTTTAGGGGTGTGGTGAGAATGCTTCTGGAACGTTCACTGCACTCTACACCACTTTACTCAAAACCATTGCACTCTATGCCACTGCACTCCACGCCACTCTACTCTGCTATACTGCACTCTACACCAGTGCACTCTATGCCACTCTAGTCTACTCTGCACCACTGTACTCTATGCCACTGCTCTCTACACCACTCTACTCTGCACACTCTATGCCACTGCACTCTATGCCACTGCACTCTATGCCAATGCACTCTATGCCACTCTACTGTATGCCACTGCCCTCTATGCCACTCTATTCTATGCCACTGCACTGTACCCTGCACCTGTACCCTGCAAACTCCACTCCATGTTACTTCACTCTACTCTGAAGAAATCTATTTTACATTACTGCACTCTATGCCACTGAGCTCTATGCCTTTGCACTCTATGCCACTCTATTCCACTCTGCGCCGCTCTACTCTGTGTGACTCCACTCTGCGACACTTCACTCTGTGTTGTGCCACTCCACTCTGCACTGCACCACTGCATTCTATGCCACTCTAGTCTACTCTGCACCACTGTACTCTACGCCACGGCTCTCTACACCACTCTAATCTACTCTGCACACTCTGTCACTGCACTCTATGCCAATGCAGTCTACACCACTCTACACCATTGCACGCTACGTCACTCCACTCTGCAACACTACACTCTCTGAAACTGAACTGTACACTCTGTACCACTGAAGTTTACTCTGAACCACTCAACTACATGCCACTCTACTGCTCTCTACACCAGTGCACTCTATGCCACTCCACTCTGCAACACTCCACTCTCTGCCAATGTACTGCACAGCACTCTACGCCACTGCACTCCACGCCAATCCACTCTACGCCAATCTACTCTAAGTCATTCCACTCTAAGTCAATCCACTCTAAGCCAATCCACTCTGCACCTCTCTAATCTACTCTGCACAACTCTATTTTGCGCCACTGCCCTCTACGCCACTGCATTCTATGCCACTGAACTCTATGCTACTCTACTCTACCTTGCACCCCTCCACTCTACCCTATACCCAGAGCTGAAATGCCCCTTTTCAGCAGCAAGCTTCCCTCTCTAAAATCACTGGAACAAGTGTTTGAGCCCACCGCTCACAGGGCTCCTCCCCCTTGTGCATGAAACTGCTGACATAGGACATTCTCCTGACCAGAGGGAGCATCACCCGCTAAACTCAAAGCAAATTAAACCTCGGATATTCGCGAAGGATTCGGCTCCAATCAATTGTTTTAATTTTACCGATTAAACCAAACTGCTCTGCTGACAGGCTCAGCGGGCTTTAATAGACGCAAACAATTTACTTTTACTGTTTTAATTGTTTCCCAGTCTGAAGTCAATCGCTTCACATTACTGTAGTAAGACGCGCCCAATGGGTCGCGCGCGCGGACACAAGCAATGGAGTAAATGTAGCAATTGTTTCTTCCCCGCCTCCTTGGCAGCTTTTCTTTATTGCAATAACTTGCTGATTTCATCTTTTAATGTAATTACCAGCCGCAGCCTGTGCAGTAGGGTGACCAACTGGCATTGGTGCAAATTCAGGATGGTGAGTGTAAAAATTCAGGACAAAGGGTCAAAATTCAGGACACAAATTCAGTACAGGAGGTCAAAATTCAGGACAAAACTTCAGGACAATAGGTAAGTTTTACAGACACATCAGAGGAGGCCGCACAATAGTATATAAGTAAGCCCAGACATATACAAACATATTCAACCATTTGCAAACCTATCCATCATGTATCCTTCCATCTATCATTTCACTCTTCCATCCCTTCATCCATCCTTTCACTCATCCATCCATTATCCATCCATCCACCCTTTCACCCTATCCATCCAGCTATTTACCCTTTCACCAATCCAGCCATCCCTTCACTTGCTCATCCATCCACCCAGTCACTCATCCTTCCACCCATCCACCCTTTCAGTCTCCCATCCATCCTCCCTTTCTCTCTCCATCGACCCTTTCACTTAGCCATCCTTCCTTCCATCCATCCACCCACCCATCTACTCATCCACTCATGACTTCATCCATTGACCCTATCACTCATCCATCCTTTCTCTCATCCATTTATCCTTTCACTCCTTCACTCATCTATTCATCCTTTTGTCCACCTACCCTCCCTTTCACTCACTCATCCATCCTTACATCCACCCTTTCAATCATCCGTCCATCCAGTCACCCTTGCACTTATCAATTAATCAATCCATCCATCATTTCACTCATCCATCCACCCACTCACTCATCATCCACCTTTTCACTCATCCATCCTTTCACTCATCCATCCACCCTTTACCCTTCCAGCTACCCTTCCACCCATACATCCAGCTATTTACCTTTTCTCTCATCCATCCTTCCACTCACTCATCAATCCATCCATCCATCCTCTCTCATTCTCCATCTATTCAATCTTTCATTCACCCATTCACCCTTTCACTAATTCATCCAGCCATCCACCTATCCCTTCACTTACTCACTCGCCCACCTTTTCGTATTAATTTTGAGCTGAGCCTTTTTGAGAAGAGGCCCATCAAGAACTTCACCCTCGCTGCAGGAGTCATTCCAGGACTGGGGCAGAAGCCCCCTAGGGCGGAGACAGGATCCACCACAGGGGGGACAGGAGCCATCACAGGCGGGGGGGGGGGACAGGAGCCACCACATGGGGGGACAGGAGCCATCACTGGGGGGGGGCAGGAGCCATCACAGGAGGGGAAACAGGATCCACCAGGGTGGGCACAGGGGTGGGCATGCAGTATTCTAGTATCATCTTGGCCCCTCCAGGGTGGGGTAGGGCTCCTCACCCCCTCCTGGACAGGACATCGAGAAGACAGGCTCTCTTTCCAAAATGTTAGTTTTGTCATCCCCCACTGTGATGTACAGTACTTAAAGGAGATACTCCAAGAGAACTGATTTAACTGATTGTTCTCCATATTCTGTTAATCAGTGTGGGTGCGATTGTGCCATTTCTTTATTTTATTACATTATAGACTGCATGTTTGAAGAACCGAGGTTTGCTTACAATTTAGTAACAGTAATTAAGCTCTGTGAAGAGAACCACGTGCTGCCTCGGTGTAATCAGGGCCGGTTCTACGATTTTTGGGGCCCTGGGCAGAAAGGGAATGTGTGAGGCCCCTCTAAATTGCAGAGACATGACGCATTCAGGGCTGTTTGCATCTGAATAGATGCCCCTGCTCCTGAAGCTGCAGCCCCTCCCTCTCAGTCACCTTCAAACAGCTCTTAACAGCTCATCAAGGGCTGAAGGTGTGAGGGTCACCATCCCGCTGAGCCTCCCCAATGCTGCTGGGGATCTCAGCTTTGGTGCTGCATCGGAGTCTGTTACACCCGCCCTCAGCAGCATCGGAGTCTGTTACACCCCACCTCAGCAGCATCGGAGTCTGTTACACCCCACCTCAGCAGCATTGGAGTCTGTTACACCCCACCTCAGCAGCATCGGAGTCAAGCAGGGAGGTGGGTGGAAGCTGTGCCGGCTTAGGGTGGTGCGATCGGTGCCCGGTTAAAATTATGGACAAATGGCGTCCGTTAAATAATCCTTCACGGACAACGGACAGACGGCCGAAATTACGGACTGTCCGTGAAATTTACGGACGGTTGGTCACCCTACTGTGAAGGTAAGAGCAGTGGGGCCGGGTTGGGGGGGAGGGGTTGGATTTCGACATACAACGATGAGGGGAAATTAAATAAATAATTCATTTTCCCTCGCTGTCTGTCAAAATCCTCCCCACCGCCCACCACTCTTACCTGCATGGGCCGCGGGGCGCTTTTGTTACGGGGCGGGTTTGTAGCATAGCTGCAATATTAGGCTCCTGTATCAAAAGCAGCTGCAGTGTTAGCCGCCCTCGCCCCGCGGGAGGTCTCACTCAATTGCCAGGGCCGGTGTGCGTTCCCAGGGCACCCCTGCCATGCACCACCCATGGAACGCTTCCCTGAGGCAGAGGAATGCAATGCGGCGACCTGTGCTGCGTTGCATTATTCTAGATTTATGAAGCCACTCAGGGCCACCCAAGGTTGCTTTGCATGGCTTGATAAATCAAACTTAAGGCTTGCGTCGCTGATGCACCGCGCTGTGAGGCGCAAAAGCGTCACGCCCCTGTGACAAATATTCCCCTTAATTTGCATAGACATACAGTTTTACTGATAAAACTAGACATCAAACACACAATATTTTGTCAAAATCACGTTTCAGCAAATGTTTATCATTTGCAAATCACCAAGTTAAGTCTCTCTTTTTTGTTTTGATCCTATTAAAATCTTTGCTTTCATCAGTGACTTCAAATTAACAAAAAAGTGAGTCATTTGTTCTTTCTAAGTGCTGATATATTTTGAAATATTTGTACAGCTTATTTAAAGGCATTTACATTTTTTGTGTCTTATAAAAAACACTGACATCCTACAGCCTTTCCTTTCACACTTCCTGGACCCAGCAAAATTGTCACATACTTTACTTTACAAACTCCCCTCTCTTTGCAGTCAGAAAAAGACAAGTAAACATGCAGGTCCATGTTTAAAGAGTATGTGAGGATTTGTAAGAAGGCATAGCCAGACATTTGACATCTGGCTTTGAAGGCACAGCCAGCGTGGTGCTTGTGGGGCTGCGCCAGCACACATGCACCCCTACTTCCAGTGCCCATGTAGGAGGCTGTGGAGGGCCTCCTAGAGGGATCAGCGGGCCAGTCCTGTTTTAATCAGGTATGTTTATTGGTATATGATGTCACTTCCGCCCCACGGGCATTTTGGTTAATTCACATTAATGGGTATCATGCTTGGGCCTGTACGTGATCTTATTCTGTGGCGAAGATGCCACCTGAGGAGGTGGAGCAAGCAAAAGATGGTGTTTGTTTTGTGTCCCTTGTGTACTTCAGTGGGGGAGGGCAGCGAGCGCACCACAGGTTTAAGGCGGACTCTCTTGGGCCTGCAAGGCTGTGTGTTTCTAGCTCAGAGAACGGCAATAGCGTTGTTCACCTTGGTTTTGCCCCAAGACATCAATGCCTGTGAGGAGTCTCAGGGCACCCGCAATGTTGGGTGTCATCTTAGACTAACATTATGGTGTAAATTCTAGGCATGCGATGGACGTCCATTGTGCAGTGGTGCTTCTGGTTGTACGGTGGTACTTCTTTTCTTATTGTACGCCTCCACTACACAGTGCTGGAGGTTTCTGACACATTGTGGGCATCCACGGCACCCACACCTGCTTTACAGGTGGCCCCTGCCTTGTTGTGATAATTCATGACATATTGAGAGCATGCGTAGTATGATAGCGCCCACTCAGACATAATGCTGGTCCTGGCTTAATGGTGGCAATTACTGCCATATTGTGGGAAGCCCTGTTGATGATGCTGAGGCATAGATGTAAATGTAAATTACAATTTAATGTAAGGATTTGTATGTATTTTTAATTTCCCCTATGCTTTACCATTGTCAAGGCCGGTGATCTTCTGAATCGCTCGAGAGCAGAACGTCGCTGTTCCCAATGCCCCTTCCCAGCTCCCCGGACCACACGCCTTTAGATACGAGTCGGCCCAAGAAACCCGGGGGGGGGGAAAGGGGAATGGGACAGAGAAGAGACAGTCACTACGTCTTTTTCTTTCTTGAGTGTTGTCGCTCTTTCTATCTTCCACTGCGGTGACAGTAGTGTGTATACTGTAAAAGAAGTAATCACATTAGTAAATACCCTACTCTTACACTCTACTCTATCTATGCTCTGAGTGACCCTTCCTTTCTAATACCCACCCTGTCTTTAGTGACCGATGCTCCTCTTCTGTGGTGTGGGGGGGGGGGTTGTCTTGGTGTGAAGTTACTGTAATGACAAAAATCCTTTCTTTTAGAATTGTCTTACTCTCTCTCTACTCATCTTATTATTTCTTATTTCTTTTCTCTCCTATAGGTTCTCTTACCCAAGATACCACTGAAGGTGCCTCAACTGGATTCTGGATTGGTGAGTACTTCTTCCTTAAACTTCCTGAGAACTGCTATCTTTGCCTTTTTGTTCCTTGTGTCTGCTTAGTAGTTGCTCAGTACTTCCGTGATCCTTCATTAAAATAGGAGATTCAATGGTGTACCCCTAACTAGCTACACTCAGGAATGCTCTCCTCACAAGGACTAAATATTCTGCGCACTGTCCTATTGACGCTCTACTCTGAGGTAAGTTGTCTGTACTATTTATGAACTCTCCGCTGTAATGCAGTAACCGGGCTCATTTCTCTGACAGAGACAACTGGAATTTCTCCTGTGACGCTATAATTAATTATGGTCGCTGGACATTCTCCTCTTCATATTTCGCTCTTGTTGGTCGTTATGTATTGCTGCCCTGAACAACGATTCAAGGGAAGGGGAGGAGTGCATGCGTTAGCTTTCCCTTCTCTCACAAGTTCTTTTGAGGAAATAACTCTTCAAAAATATTCCGTGCTGAGCAACGGAACAGTCTTACTGAATTTTCTGGAACCTGGAACTCGACGTTTCTACTACTTGACGAATTTCTCTCCTCACAAATGCGCGGCACATAACAGGTGACTTTCTCTCCTCACGACTCCAGTGAAGTGCGCCTCTCCACCGGGCTGACACCCGGATCCTACTGAGTACTATGGAACGCTAGAGCGCTAACCTGCTGCTCACGCGTTCCAACTGCAGCGGCCATCTTAGATTCTGGTCTTGCTCTATTTCGTTTAAGAATCGCTGTTGAGCCCAGTCTGCTGGTCCTGACAACCATAAAGAAATCTGCACCCTGACTGTGGAGTCTCCCTATGGAAAAGTACAAGGAAAGGCAAAAAAGTTTATTGAACTAAAACAATAGAACAAATATTTTATGACAAATATTTATGTAAATTAATTTTATCTATTTATTCTAAAAGTAGAACAATTAAAAAGTGCTATATAGCACTCTCAACTTAATTTTACATCAAATCGTTAATGAATTTGGATATAGTAAATTAAATAAAAATTATTTGCAGAAGTTGAAATTCACATTTTTTCCCCATCTAATGTAAAAATCTGACATTTTTATTATGCATGAATAATTATTTAAAAAATTGTCGAGAATTAATTTGAAGTATTAAATCATATGTTATTAAACATTAATATTACATCAATGTATAAATTAAAAAGGTTGATAAAAACATTATACTTAAATAATAAATATATTTTGTTTTTAGTTTTTTTCATTATTAAATTATATATATTTATATGTTTAAATAGTTAAAATAAGTTGATTTAACATCAATTCCAATGGAATTTTATTTTAAATCCCTGCTATCATTATTTTCTATGACAAGATGTTGCAGTGCCAGCGGTTGGCTCGGTATGGCCATGGGCTTACCCCAGCCCTCAGTTTGAGAAAAATGCACTACTGCTTCGGGTCCCTTTTGAATGAATAATGTTAGACAAGCAGTTTTAAAATAGCAGCAGGCTTACTTTTTGTGGGTCGGTGCCTGTCTCTCTCTAAAACCCTCCCCAACTCTCCTTATCCATGCTTCTTTTTCCAGCCAATCCCCTAATCCCTCCAACATTTACTTCTTAGGGGTCGATTCCGATGTCGTTTGGAAGGGCTCTGAATCGGATTCAGGTTTGCCGAATTCAATCCGGAACCATTGTTTCCGACCGAATCATACACACTAACCAGTGACCGAGTACGATGCCTAGAAACCGTTAGGGCTGTCCGAATGGGTTCTGAAAGGCATTCGGACAGGTTGCATCTTTCCGAGCCGAATCGTCCAGCTCTATGGACTCAGTTTCCGAGCGAGCAAGTACGATGACCGATTTGGTTTCTCTGGAACAAATCAGCTTGCCGAATCTGTCTTTTGGGGGCCCATAGCATGCCCCCCTTCACCTGGGGCCTTCTGAATCAGTCCTGTGGAGGTACCCAAGGGACCCCCCTTTCCAACCACGTACAATGTGGCAGGCACCATGGGGTGCCCGCCACAGGGAGTAAGGTTTTCCCCAGCCACCCCTTTCTTCAATGGGAGCCTGTGTTGTCAGTCGGAACACAGGCTCCCATTGAAGTCAATAGGTGTCCAGCCAAACTGTATCCGGAAACATCCAGATACATCGAAATCGCTCAGTCGGACTCCCCCAATCCGAATCATCTGGAAAGCATTCCGGAACCGATTTGGCAGGAATGCTTTCCGAACGAGATCGGAATCGGGCCCTAAGTGGTGAACTTATATGTGTCACTGCATTTCACCTCCATGATTGTGGAAAACACATATCCTTTGGATGGAATGAAAAATGGACAATACTGTTCTACAACATGCCTGGAAATGTTCTTTCGAATTCAGCTGTTGGACAAAAGACAATCATGTATTTAATAGCACCACTAGGGCACTCAATCTTTTGTCAGATTTTATCACTTTACACAGTGCCTGCAATACTTTGAAGCCTGGCCTTGTTTATAAATACCTTACAGCACCTGCCTTATTCATTCCTTCTTATTATACACTCCTGGGAAATGGCTCATAACTAACCAGAACAAATTAAGCTTGCTGTGGTTGACCTTCGGTTTTTTCTATCCATTAACTGTTCAAAAGACAATTACATACTGCAGCATACATTCCATCCTCCCTCAAAGAAACTAAACGTATTCCTTGCCAATAATTGATATGATAAATATGCACTTTGATGAATTAAACAAGCTTATTGTGATTCTGACACAGAACAAAGTATCTTTGTTCCCTGCAGCAGAAACATTTGCCCTGCAAGCAGCCCGATCTGCAGCTGAAATTCAACAGCTTCTGCTGAATCACTTTCCGACACATTTTGTTGACTTTTACCAAATATATTTCATGCCTGAAACACAATAGGCATAGTCTGTTTTTTAAGACCATTAAACCTGTCCTATTAACTGGTTTTACGACTGTTTTTGGATTAATTCCTTCCTCAGTTCTTTGTTTTCACATCTGTTTTGTGGAATCTCTACTACACATCTGATAGTTGGTTGTTAAGCAATTCTTATTTTTTCTTAGTGGAGAAATAAAGCCAGCATGAATGCCAATGTTGATGAATATAGTGTCGATGAAAATGGCATCTACCCAACTGAAGACCAATGTCATGAAGCAATGGCACTCTACCTTATAGGAGACTTATAGAACAGGTCAAGCGAAAGTTGGATGACTCTTTCATTTCACATATTTCAAGCTTCTCAAATGAGATACGCTTTATGATGTATGATTTGTTATGAAACAATTAATTTTGATATTCCACCATCAGTAATGTTTCCAGATAATATGGAAATAATTCAAACATTCAGAGAGCATTGAATATTCTGTACTGAAATGCAGTTACCGATCATCAAAGAAGCTATATTTAAGGATGTTCCAATGCCATTACCTGAGTAAGTGCCTATGACTACCATAGTTACCACACGACCACTGACAGATTCTGCATTTTTTAATTCAATTGGTCTTGTTTTGCAAAAGGCCTCAAATTCATTTTCTCATCACTGTTGACACCGCTGACACCATATTCACCTGTGGTTGTAACGTCTTCATTTTTGAGAAACTTAAAGCATCATCATCGACATCTGGAGAACATTCATAAAGCTTCATTGAAGTCTAAGGCATTTGGTCTCTTCTACTATGAAAGAATCATCATGATTCACATCTGGATTTTGTATTGTTTTCTCAGTGCTACATGTTTGAAAATATACAAGTGTTCTCGTAATTATGTAAATTTAAATTAGACAATCAGAAGCTGCTACTTCTTTAGCTTTATGATTTTAATTCCTTTTGAATACATTTGTAGATTCTTTGTATCAAGCCACAATAATTAAAATAGAGAAAAGATCTTTTAGCCTACTTTTTTTAACCTTATCTTTGCACATAAATCAATGTATATATATATATATATATATAGAGAGAGAGAGAGAGAGAGAGAGAAAGAGAGCGAGAGCGAGAGCGAGAGAGAGAGAGACAGGGTGATGTCTATTTATAGCATAGGCTTCATTATCATTCTGGGGATGATATATTATATTCTTGACATATTTTCTATTTTAGGCATCCCCTTTAGGATTATATATGTTCCTTTATTTAGGTGTATGTGTTAAGTCAAATGCACAATTGTTAATGTTGTTACAACTTTTCTTTTTCATTGCAATGTGAGAATTCAGCTAGCTCAAATATATTCATGTTTATTTTAGCCTGACTTCAATTGCTTTTCTAGTTATGTTTTTCAATATTGTACAAGGCTTCCAAGAAATTATTGTCTTGGGGCATATTATCAAGCACAGCGTTAAAATTATCGCCGCATTAGCGGCAGAAAACTGCCGCTAAAGTGGCGATAATTGGCTTGATAATAT
The DNA here is from genome assembly GCF_964204655.1 of Triturus cristatus. Classification (NCBI taxonomy): domain Eukaryota; kingdom Metazoa; phylum Chordata; class Amphibia; order Caudata; family Salamandridae; genus Triturus; species Triturus cristatus. The sequence continues at coordinate 15,105,540 of NC_140592.1, read as the reverse complement.
GCCGCAGAGAACTCCAATAGAAGCCCATGTTGACACCAGAACATGGGCTTCTATGGGAATTCTCAAGGGCATATTATCAAGCCAATTACAGCCGCTTTAGCTGCAGTTTTCTGCCGCTAAAGCGGCGATAATTTTAATGCCGTTTCTTGATAATATGCTCCTTAGTTTCTTAGTTATTGGTTTTAAATAGTTAAGCAATATTTCACAGAATATATACAAAGGTGAAAGAAAGAGGGGCTTTATTATTGATTGCTTATATTGAAAATGTTCAACAAAAGTAAGACATAGTATATAAACTGCATTAAAGTGTAATTAGTTGGAGAGGAACTTTGATCCAGGGACTCCAGGTGGATTGTCGGTCATGAGCTGTTAATTCTTCTCCTTGCTGAAGGCTACAATGAAAGGCATTTCAAATCCTCTGACCGGCTTATCTGCCAGCGCAAGGACAGCATAGAGTCCAAGACGTGAATACAAGAACAGCAGCTGCTCTTTCTTCATTGAACACTGCTTCTATTGTTCAGAAAAGGTATGCGGTACGGACTATCTATGAGGCTCGAGCAGGCTCCTGTTGGTGCTATGTTTTGCTTAGTTAGCCAAGGGAAGGAAAGGTTTGGTGATATTGATGCAGAGAACCCCTTAAATCCTGTCATGATGTTACATTATTTTCTGTTGATCTGCCTATTATCATTACAACTATCTTGTTTATTTTTATACTAACTACTGTTAGAGTAATAACTATTCCTGTGAGTCTTACATTACTGATTATTACCAAATATGTACTTCACTCCTTTAATGCTCAGTGTTTTGTGGGGTGTTGGGGTTGCAGTCCATCTGGCTCTTTGTCACATATTTCAAAATTGAATAGGTCCTTGATGCTAGGGGAGTCAAGAGTACCCTTACTCCGTGTACCGGGAAAAAAATCAGAAAACATACCAGTAAACCATGTCAATCCCTATAAAAGTACCTGCCCACAGCAACAATCCACTCATCATGAAGTGAACAGGTATGGAATAACTGAAGACATCTGCCGCACATCAGTATCTGTACCAGTTAGTTACATACTATGATCATTTCATAATGACTCTCATACATGGGATGATAGTTACAAAGTCCATCCCAGCCGTCTCCTGGCCCCCTCTCCCTTCAACCTATGGCTGTTCAGTACCATAAACCTTATACTAAAAGTCTTTGGGCTGATTTGAAGTTTAGCAGGTGAGTTATTCTGTCACAAATGTGGCGGATATCCCACTCTCCGGTTTGCTAGCGCATTATCTCATATGGCGCTTGTAATACCGTAGACAGGATAGCTTTCACATTTGTGACTGAGTATCCCGTCAGCCGAGGTCTAAATAAGGCCCCTAGACTGGACAGCCCACTGTGGTAACCAGCGTAGTGGACTAAAATCATAAGAAATGGCATAAAGAGACCTGCAGTGCTGTTCAAACCTGCCAGTTTACTGAAAACCATAACATGTGAGAATTCTCTCTCACATGTCTTCCTCCGTCACACTGCAAAGTGCTGCATCCCGTAACATGATAACTGCACCACAGTGGTCATCACACAAACGGTGTATGCACTTCCCACATTGGTTCAAAACAATTACAGCACACGTCCAACCGCACATCCTACACAGTTAGTAAGCTTTATATAAATATTACAATATAATGAAGATGTAAACTCGTCATGCATACAATATCTGTTAAACTATGTTGTTTGATTTCTCTTTCCTAGGGTACTCACCTGGGCAGTCTTAACTAGGACAGACGTATCGGTGGACCAGTCAGCCACTGAGGTGGACTAGTCACCCCAGGGTACTCTATCAGACACTGGTGGACCAGTCACCCTAGGGTACTCCCTCAGACACTGTGGTGGACCAGTCACCCTAGGGTACTCCCCCAGACACTGTGGTGGACCTGCCACCCTCACCCTAGGGTACTCCCCCAGACACTGTGGTGGACCAGACACTCTAGAGTACACCGTCAGACACTGTGGTGGACTAGTCACCCTGGGGTACTCCCCCAGACACTGAGGTGGACCAGTCACTCTAGGGTACCCCACCAGACACTGTGGTGGACCAGTCACCCTAAGGTACTCCCCCAGACACTGTGGTGGAGCAGTCACCCTGGGGTACTCCCCCAGACATGGTGGTGGAGAAGTCACACTGGGGTACTCCCCCAGACACTGTGGTGGAGCAGTCACCCTAGGGTACTGTGCCAGACACTGTGGTGGACCAGTCACCCTAAGGTACTCCCCCAGACACTGTGGTGGACCAGACACTCTAGGGTACACCGTCAGACACTGTGGTGGACCAGTCACCCTAAGGTACTCCCCCAGACACTGTGGTGGAGCAGTCACCCTGGGGTACCCCCCAGACACTGTGGTGGAGCAGTGACGCTGGGGTAATCCCCCAGACACTGTCGTGGAGCAGTCACCCTAGGGTACTCCTCTAGACATTGTGGTGGACTAGTCACCCTGGGGTACTCCCCAGACACTGTGGTGGAGCAGTGATGCTGGGGTACTCCCCCACACACTGTCGTGGAGCAGTCACCCTGGGGTACTCCATCAGACACTGTGGTGGATCAGTCACCCTTGGGTACTGTGCCACACACTGTGATGGACCAGTCACCCTGGAGTACTGTGCCAAACACTGTGGTGGACCAGTCACCCTAGGGTACTTCCCCAGACACTGTGGTGGACCAGACACTCTAGGGTACACCGACAGACACTGGGGTGGACTAGTCACCCTGGTGTACTCCACCAGACACTGAGGTGGACCAGTCACTCTAGGGTACCCCACCAGACACTGTGGTGGACCAGTCACCCTAAGGTACTCCCCCAGACACTGTGGTGGTGCAGTCACCCTGGGGTACTCCCCCAGACACTGTGGTGGAGCAGTCAACCTAGGGTACTCCTCCAGACACTGTGGTGGACTGTTATGTATTGCTGCCCTGAACAACGATTCAAGGGAAGGGGAGGAGTGCATGCGTTAGCTTTCCCTTCTCTCACAAGTTCTTTTGAGGAAATAACTCTTCAAAAATATTCCGTGCTGAGCAACGGAACAGTCTTACTGAATTTTCTGGAACCTGGAACTCGACGTTTCTACTACTTGACGAATTTCTCTCCTCACAAATGCGCGGCACATAACAGGTGACTTTCTCTCCTCACGACTCCAGTGAAGTGCGCCTCTCCACCGGGCTGACACCCGGATCCTACTGAGTACTATGGAACGCTAGAGCGCTAACCTGCTGCTCACGCGTTCCAACTGCAGCGGCCATCTTAGATTCTGGTCTTGCTCTATTTCGTTTAAGAATCGCTGTTGAGCCCAGTCTGCTGGTCCTGACAACCATAAAGAAATCTGCACCCTGACTGTGGAGTCTCCCTATGGAAAAGTACAAGGAAAGGCAAAAAAGTTTATTGAACTAAAACAATAGAACAAATATTTTATGACAAATATTTATGTAAATTAATTTTATCTATTTATTCTAAAAGTAGAACAATTAAAAAGTGCTATATAGCACTCTCAACTTAATTTTACATCAAATCGTTAATGAATTTGGATATAGTAAATTAAATAAAAATTATTTGCAGAAGTTGAAATTCACATTTTTTCCCCATCTAATGTAAAAATCTGACATTTTTATTATGCATGAATAATTATTTAAAAAATTGTCGAGAATTAATTTGAAGTATTAAATCATATGTTATTAAACATTAATATTACATCAATGTATAAATTAAAAAGGTTGATAAAAACATTATACTTAAATAATAAATATATTTTGTTTTTAGTTTTTTTCATTATTAAATTATATATATTTATATGTTTAAATAGTTAAAATAAGTTGATTTAACATCAATTCCAATGGAATTTTATTTTAAATCCCTGCTATCATTATTTTCTATGACAAGATGTTGCAGTGCCAGCGGTTGGCTCGGTATGGCCATGGGCTTAACCCAGCCCTCAGTTTGAGAAAAATGCACTACTGCTTCGGGTCCCTTTTGAATGAATAATGTTAGACAAGCAGTTTTAAAATAGCAGCAGGCTTACTTTTTGTGGGTCGGTGCCTGTCTCTCTCTAAAACCCTCCCCAACTCTCCTTATCCATGCTTCTTTTTCCAGCCAATCCCCTAATCCCTCCAACATTTACTTCTTAGGGGTCGATTCCGATGTCGTTTGGAAGGGCTCTGAATCGGATTCAGGTTTGCCGAATTCAATCCGGAACCATTGTTTCCGACCGAATCATACACACTAACCAGTGACCGAGTACGATGCCTAGAAACCGTTAGGGCTGTCCGAATGGGTTCTGAAAGGCATTCGGACAGGTTGCATCTTTCCGAGCCGAATCGTCCAGCTCTATGGACTCAGTTTCCGAGCGAGCAAGTACGATGACCGATTTGGTTTCTCTGGAACAAATCAGCTTGCCGAATCTGTCTTTTGGGGGCCCATAGCATGCCCCCCTTCACCTGGGGCCTTCTGAATCAGTCCTGTGGAGGTACCCAAGGGACCCCCCTTTCCAACCACGTACAATGTGGCAGGCACCATGGGGTGCCCGCCACAGGGAGTAAGGTTTTCCCCAGCCACCCCTTTCTTCAATGGGAGCCTGTGTTGTCAGTCGGAACACAGGCTCCCATTGAAGTCAATAGGTGTCCAGCCAAACTGTATCCGGAAACATCCAGATACATCGAAATCGCTCAGTCGGACTCCCCCAATCCGAATCATCTGGAAAGCATTCCGGAACCGATTTGGCAGGAATGCTTTCCGAACGAGATCGGAATCGGGCCCTAAGTGGTGAACTTATATGTGTCACTGCATTTCACCTCCATGATTGTGGAAAACACATATCCTTTGGATGGAATGAAAAATGGACAATACTGTTCTACAACATGCCTGGAAATGTTCTTTCGAATTCAGCTGTTGGACAAAAGACAATCATGTATTTAATAGCACCACTAGGGCACTCAATCTTTTGTCAGATTTTATCACTTTACACAGTGCCTGCAATACTTTGAAGCCTGGCCTTGTTTATAAATACCTTACAGCACCTGCCTTATTCATTCCTTCTTATTATACACTCCTGGGAAATGGCTCATAACTAACCAGAACAAATTAAGCTTGCTGTGGTTGACCTTCGGTTTTTTCTATCCATTAACTGTTCAAAAGACAATTACATACTGCAGCATACATTCCATCCTCCCTCAAAGAAACTAAACGTATTCCTTGCCAATAATTGATATGATAAATATGCACTTTGATGAATTAAACAAGCTTATTGTGATTCTGACACAGAACAAAGTATCTTTGTTCCCTGCAGCAGAAACATTTGCCCTGCAAGCAGCCCGATCTGCAGCTGAAATTCAACAGCTTCTGCTGAATCACTTTCCGACACATTTTGTTGACTTTTACCAAATATATTTCATGCCTGAAACACAATAGGCATAGTCTGTTTTTTAAGACCATTAAACCTGTCCTATTAACTGGTTTTACGACTGTTTTTGGATTAATTCCTTCCTCAGTTCTTTGTTTTCACATCTGTTTTGTGGAATCTCTACTACACATCTGATAGTTGGTTGTTAAGCAATTCTTATTTTTTCTTAGTGGAGAAATAAAGCCAGCATGAATGCCAATGTTGATGAATATAGTGTCGATGAAAATGGCATCTACCCAACTGAAGACCAATGTCATGAAGCAATGGCACTCTACCTTATAGGAGACTTATAGAACAGGTCAAGCGAAAGTTGGATGACTCTTTCATTTCACATATTTCAAGCTTCTCAAATGAGATACGCTTTATGATGTATGATTTGTTATGAAACAATTAATTTTGATATTCCACCATCAGTAATGTTTCCAGATAATATGGAAATAATTCAAACATTCAGAGAGCATTGAATATTCTGTACTGAAATGCAGTTACCGATCATCAAAGAAGCTATATTTAAGGATGTTCCAATGCCATTACCTGAGTAAGTGCCTATGACTACCATAGTTACCACACGACCACTGACAGATTCTGCATTTTTTAATTCAATTGGTCTTGTTTTGCAAAAGGCCTCAAATTCATTTTCTCATCACTGTTGACACCGCTGACACCATATTCACCTGTGGTTGTAACGTCTTCATTTTTGAGAAACTTAAAGCATCATCATCGACATCTGGAGAACATTCATAAAGCTTCATTGAAGTCTAAGGCATTTGGTCTCTTCTACTATGAAAGAATCATCATGATTCACATCTGGATTTTGTATTGTTTTCTCAGTGCTACATGTTTGAAAATATACAAGTGTTCTCGTAACTATGTAAATTTAAATTAGACAATCAGAAGCTGCTACTTCTTTAGCTTTATGATTTTAATTCCTTTTGAATACATTTGTAGATTCTTTGTATCAAGCCACAATAATTAAAATAGAGAAAAGATCTTTTAGCCTACTTTTTTTAACCTTATCTTTGCACATAAATCAATGTATATATATATATATATATATAGAGAGAGAGAGAGAGAGAGAGAGAGAGAGAGAAAGAGAGCGAGAGCGAGAGAGAGAGAGACAGGGTGATGTCTATTTATAGCATAGGCTTCATTATCATTCTGGGGATGATATATTATATTCTTGACATATTTTCTATTTTAGGCATCCCCTTTAGGATTATATATGTTCCTTTATTTAGGTGTATGTGTTAAGTCAAATGCACAATTGTTAATGTTGTTACAACTTTTCTTTTTCATTGCAATGTGAGAATTCAGCTAGCTCAAATATATTCATGTTTATTTTAGCCTGACTTCAATTGCTTTTCTAGTTATGTTTTTCAATATTGTACAAGGCTTCCAAGAAATTATTGTCTTGGGGCATATTATCAAGCACAGCGTTAAAATTATCGCCGCATTAGCGGCAGAAAACTGCCGCTAAAGTGGCGATAATTGGCTTGATAATATGCCGCAGAGAACTCCAATAGAAGCCCATGTTGACACCAGAACATGGGCTTCTATGGGAATTCTCAAGGGCATATTATCAAGCCAATTACAGCCGCTTTAGCTGCAGTTTTCTGCCGCTAAAGCGGCGATAATTTTAATGCCGTTTCTTGATAATATGCTCCTTAGTTTCTTAGTTATTGGTTTTAAATAGTTAAGCAATATTTCACAGAATATATACAAAGGTGAAAGAAAGAGGGGCTTTATTATTGATTGCTTATATTGAAAATGTTCAACAAAAGTAAGACATAGTATATAAACTGCATTAAAGTGTAATTAGTTGGAGAGGAACTTTGATCCAGGGACTCCAGGTGGATTGTCGGTCATGAGCTGTTAATTCTTCTCCTTGCTGAAGGCTACAATGAAAGGCATTTCAAATCCTCTGACCGGCTTATCTGCCAGCGCAAGGACAGCATAGAGTCCAAGACGTGAATACAAGAACAGCAGCTGCTCTTTCTTCATTGAACACTGCTTCTATTGTTCAGAAAAGGTATGCGGTACGGACTATCTATGAGGCTCGAGCAGGCTCCTGTTGGTGCTATGTTTTGCTTAGTTAGCCAAGGGAAGGAAAGGTTTGGTGATATTGATGCAGAGAACCCCTTAAATCCTGTCATGATGTTACATTATTTTCTGTTGATCTGCCTATTATCATTACAACTATCTTGTTTATTTTTATACTAACTACTGTTAGAGTAATAACTATTCCTGTGAGTCTTACATTACTGATTATTACCAAATATGTACTTCACTCCTTTAATGCTCAGTGTTTTGTGGGGTGTTGGGGTTGCAGTCCATCTGGCTCTTTGTCACATATTTCAAAATTGAATAGGTCCTTGATGCTAGGGGAGTCAAGAGTACCCTTACTCCGTGTACCGGGAAAAAAATCAGAAAACATACCAGTAAACCATGTCAATCCCTATAAAAGTACCTGCCCACAGCAACAATCCACTCATCATGAAGTGAACAGGTATGGAATAACTGAAGACATCTGCCGCACATCAGTATCTGTACCAGTTAGTTACATACTATGATCATTTCATAATGACTCTCATACATGGGATGATAGTTACAAAGTCCATCCCAGCCGTCTCCTGGCCCCCTCTCCCTTCAACCTATGGCTGTTCAGTACCATAAACCTTATACTAAAAGTCTTTGGGCTGATTTGAAGTTTAGCAGGTGAGTTATTCTGTCACAAATGTGGCGGATATCCCACTCTCCGGTTTGCTAGCGCATTATCTCATATGGCGCTTGTAATACCGTAGACAGGATAGCTTTCACATTTGTGACTGAGTATCCCGTCAGCCGAGGTCTAAATAAGGCCCCTAGACTGGACAGCCCACTGTGGTAACCAGCGTAGTGGACTAAAATCATAAGAAATGGCATAAAGAGACCTGCAGTGCTGTTCAAACCTGCCAGTTTACTGAAAACCATAACATGTGAGAATTCTCTCTCACATGTCTTCCTCCGTCACACTGCAAAGTGCTGCATCCCGTAACATGATAACTGCACCACAGTGGTCATCACACAAACGGTGTATGCACTTCCCACATTGGTTCAAAACAATTACAGCACACGTCCAACCGCACATCCTACACAGTTAGTAAGCTTTATATAAATATTACAATATAATGAAGATGTAAACTCGTCATGCATACAATATCTGTTAAACTATGTTGTTTGATTTCTCTTTCCTAGGGTACTCACCTGGGCAGTCTTAACTAGGACAGACGTATCGGTGGACCAGTCAGCCACTGAGGTGGACTAGTCACCCCAGGGTACTCTATCAGACACTGGTGGACCAGTCACCCTAGGGTACTCCCTCAGACACTGTGGTGGACCAGTCACCCTAGGGTACTCCCCCAGACACTGTGGTGGACCTGCCACCCTCACCCTAGGGTACTCCCCCAGACACTGTGGTGGACCAGACACTCTAGAGTACACCGTCAGACACTGTGGTGGACTAGTCACCCTGGGGTACTCCCCCAGACACTGAGGTGGACCAGTCACTCTAGGGTACCCCACCAGACACTGTGGTGGACCAGTCACCCTAAGGTACTCCCCCAGACACTGTGGTGGAGCAGTCACCCTGGGGTACTCCCCCAGACATGGTGGTGGAGAAGTCACACTGGGGTACTCCCCCAGACACTGTGGTGGAGCAGTCACCCTAGGGTACTGTGCCAGACACTGTGGTGGACCAGTCACCCTAAGGTACTCCCCCAGACACTGTGGTGGACCAGACACTCTAGGGTACACCGTCAGACACTGTGGTGGACCAATCACCCTAAGGTACTCCCCCAGACACTGTGGTGGAGCAGTCACCCTGGGGTACCCCCTAGACACTGTGGTGGAGCAGTGACGCTGGGGTAATCCCCCAGACACTGTCGTGGAGCAGTCACCCTAGGGTACTCCTCTAGACATTGTGGTGGACTAGTCACCCTGGGGTACTCCCCAGACACTGTGGTGGAGCAGTGATGCTGGGGTACTCCCCCACACACTGTCGTGGAGCAGTCACCCTGGGGTACTCCATCAGACACTGTGGTGGATCAGTCACCCTTGGGTACTGTGCCACACACTGTGATGGACCAGTCACCCTGGAGTACTGTGCCAAACACTGTGGTGGACCAGTCACCCTAGGGTACTTCCCCAGACACTGTGGTGGACCAGACACTCTAGGGTACACCGACAGACACTGTGGTGGACTAGTCACCCTGGTGTACTCCACCAGACACTGAGGTGGACCAGTCACTCTAGGGTACCCCACCAGACACTGTGGTGGACCAGTCACCCTAAGGTACTCCCCCAGACACTGTGGTGGTGCAGTCACCCTGGGGTACTCCCCCAGACACTGTGGTGGAGCAGTCAACCTAGGGTACTCCTCCAGACACTGTGGTGGACTAGTCACCCTGGGGTACTCCCCCAGACACTGTGGTGGACCAGTCACCCTAGGGTACTCCTGCAGACACTGTGGCGGACCAGTCATCCTGGGATACTCCCCCAGACACTGTGGTGGACCAGTCACCCTAGGGTACACCTCAAGAGACTGTGGAGGAGCAGTCACCCTGGGGTACTCCCCCAGACAGTGTGGTGGACCAGTCACCCTAGGGTACTCCTCCAGACACTGTGGTGGACCAGTCACCCTAGGGTACTGCTCAAGAGACTGTGGAGGAGCAGTCACCCTGGGGTACTCCCCCAGACACTGTGGTGGACCAGTCACCCTAGAGTACTCCTCAACACACTGTGGTGGACCAGTCACCCTGGGGTACTCCTCCAGACAGTGTGGTGGACCAGTCACCCTGGGGTACTCCACCATACATTGTGATGGACCAGTCACCTTAGGGTACTCCCCCAGACACTGTGGTGGACCAGTCACCCTGGGGTACTCCCCCAGACACTGTGGTGGACCAGTCACCCTGGGGTACTCCCCCAGACACTGTGGTGGACCAGTCACCCTGGGGTACTCCCCCAGACACTGTGGTGGACCAGTCACCCTGGGGTACTCCTCAACACACTGTGGTAGACCAGTTAACCAGGGGTACTCCCCCAGACAGTGTAGTGGACCACTCACACTGGGGTACTCCCCCAGACACTGTGGTGGACCAGTCACCCTTGGGTACTGTGCCAGATACTGTGGTGGACTAGTCACTCTAGGGTACTCCCCCAGACCCTGTGATGGACCAGTCACCCTAGAGTACTGTGCCTGACACTGTGGTGGACCAGTCACTCCAGGGTACTCCCCCAGACACTGTGGTGGACTAATCACCCTGGGATACTCCCCCAGACACTGTGGTGGACCAGTCACCCTGGGGTACTCCTCAACACACTGCGGTGGACCAGTTACCCTGGGGTACGCCCCCAGACAGTGTAGTGGACCAGTCACACTGGGGTACTCCCCCAGACACTGTGGTGGACCAGTCACCATTGGGTACTGTGCCAGATACTGTGGTGGACCAGTCACTCTAGGGTACTTCCCCAGACCCTGTGATGGACCAGTCACCCTAGAGTACTGTGCCTGACACTGTGGTGGACCAGTCACCCTAGGGTACTCCTCAACACACTGTGGTTGACCAGTCACCCTGGGGTACTCCTCAACACACTGTGGTGGACCAGTTACCCTGGGGTACTCCCCCAGACAGTGTAGTGGACCAGTCACACTGGGGTACTCCCCCCAGGCACTGTGGTGGACCAGTCACCCTTGGGTACTCCTGCAGACACTGAGGTGGACCAGTCACTCTAGGGTACCCCACCAGACACTGTGGTGGACCAGTCACCCTAAGGTACTCCCCCAGACACAGTGGTGGAGCAGTCACCCTGGGGTACTCCCCCAGACACGGTGGTGGAGCAGTCACGCTGGGGTACTCCCCCAGACACTGTGGTGGACTAGTCACCCTGGGGTACTCCCCCAGACACTGTGGTGGACAGTCACCCTAGGGTACTCCTGCAGACACTGTGGCGGACCAGTCATCCTGGGATACCCCCCCCCAGACACTGTGGTGGACCAGTCAACCTAGGGTACTCCTCCAGACACTGTGGTGGACCAGTCACCCTAAGGTACTGCTCAAGAGACTGTGGAGGAGCAGTCACCCTGGGGTACTCCCCCAGACACTGTGGTGGACCAGTCACCCTAGAGTACTCCTCAACACACTGTGGTGGACCAGTCACCCAGGGGTACTCCTCCAGTCAGTGTGGTGGACCAGTCACCCTGGGGTACTCTGCCAGACACTGTGGTGGACCAGTCACCCTGGGGTACTCCCCCAGACACTGTGGTGGACCAGTCACCCTGGGGTACTCCCCAGACACTGTGGTGGACCAGTCACCCTGGGGTACTCCTCAACACACTGTGGTGGACCAGTTACCCTGGGGTACTCCCCCAGAATGTGTAGTGGACCAGTCACACTGGGGTACTCCCCCAGACACTCTGGTGGACCAGTCACCCTTGGGTACTGTGCCAGATACTGTGGTGGACCAGTCACCCTGGGGTACTCCCCCAGACACTGTGGTGGACCAGTCAGTCCAGGGTACTCCCCCAAACCCTGTGGTGGACCAGTCACCCTGGGGTACTCCCCCAGACACTGTGGTGGACCAGTCACCCTAGGGTACTGTGCCAGACACTGTGGTGGACCTGTCACCCTAGGGTAGTCCATCAGACACTGTGGTGGACCAGTCGCCCTGTGGTATATCAGCAGACATAGCGTTGGACGAGTCACCCTAGGGTACGACCACCCTACCTGGCAGAATGAACTGCAGACCTCAGCGGAGCGGATGGTGGATGGAGGAGGCTCTGCTGGCAGTAATTCCTCTCCCTGGAGGGCACTCCCTAGAGCTGTGATGCTGAGTTCTCCATGTGTGGGGGCTTTTGGCACTGCCCCAGATCAGGCGCTGGATGCTTGGGGTCACCCTCGCTGCAGACTCTTGCTGCCCTGTGCCTGCAGCCCGCAGATCCGCCCAATTAAATGTCTCAACAGCACCGTCTTTCATTCTTGTAAATTATGTATGAAGATGCAAGCTGTCAAATAAACATTGGCAGCAAATGACTCTCTCTGATTTAAGAAGTCATATTATTTCAAATGTAACAAGTGCCCTGCTTCATATTTTACGCCCTGTTTTGCATAATTCATAATTCATAACCGCTAGGATCATTTTAGGAGCCTTTCAAATCCCCCCTTTAGTGCTAGGAATAAAAATGTATGGAATAGACATAAATACTAAAACTCGGTCTTTTCTTTCCGGCTCTCACCGCCTCGTTCCTTCCGCTCCGTCTTACTTGCTCGTCACCTCGGGCCGATTCACGAAAGTAATCTGAGACAGAATCCTAACTTTAGTGCTCCTAAATGCCTTCTGTGAACAAGGAATGTCATAAAGTTAGGATTTTGTCTCAGATCACTTTTGTGAATCGGCCCCTTGATGTCACTGTCAGTGCAAAGCCTTGGACTCTCTCTGGGGCATATCAACAAGGCGGTGATAAAAAATTATCACCGCTTTTGCGTCTGTTTTTGGACAAAAAACGGCGATAATTTTATCGCTTTATCAGCAAGCTCACGCTATCACGTTAATCCTTGCCTTAGCGCCCTTTCCCGTAACGCCCACCTTTGCATCTCTAATGAGATGCAAAGTGGGCGTTCCGTCCCAACATAATTGGAGAAATGTCACTAACCGACATTTCTCCAATTATCAATGGGCCCGCTAACAAGCATAGCGATAAGAAAAGTAGCGCTAACCGCGGTTATCACTACTTTCCTTACGCCTGCTTTTCCTTTGACTAAACAATGTTAGTCAATGGGTGGTGGATTATAGGGCTGAGATCACCCAGCCCTATCAACAAGGATATCGCCGTTTTCCATGGAACATCGCTGGAAAACCAGCGATGTGCCATGGAAAACATCGCTATCACAGGAATAATTATCGCCATTGTGCTATGCGTTGGTAATACAGTGCTAGCATGGTGATAATTATCTGCGATAGCCAGCGATAATATTCCTCACGCTAAGGGCGGCCAGCGATAATTATCGCTGCCGCTTGTTGATTTGCCCCTCTGTGCGCGCCCCTCTGAGCTGTCATATCAGGCTTTCTCAAAACCAGTCTGTTGGTTTGTTAGTTTGTGCGTTTTTATATAGCGCTAACTTTACCCGAGAGCGCTTTACAATAGAACCAGTCACATTACATAAGGACTTCAGAGTACCTCGGCACTACAGTTCACAGGCGCTATTAAAGTGCCTCGTGGCACTACAAAGCAAAGCCTTCCACAGCAAAGCTTAGCCTAGTGAGCCTCCCCAGCAGCTGAGCTCCCGGATACCTTTGGGGTCTGATCAAGCACATGCTAATCACAGAAAATTGTGAATATTGGAAGGCGGGGCCAGGGACGCTCATGCTGTGGTATGGTATGGTATGGCCTGTCATTGCATGGTATGGTATGGCCTGTCAGTGTATGGTATGGTACGGTATGGTATATCATTGTATGGTATGGTATGCTATGGTATGGTATGGTATGGTATGGCCTGTCAGTGTATGGTATGGTATGGTATGTCATTGTATGGTATGGAAGAGGTGTGGCGCCGCGGCCAGGGCGACTGACTCCGGAATCTGGGGATCACGGTTCGATCCCCGGCGCCGGCGGCCGATTAGCCCAGCACCATGTGACTCTGGGCAATAGCTTGCTTAATCTTTCCGATGGTGATTGTTCGCACTTTACAAATGTGGATTATTATTATTTGTATGTTATGGTATGACAGGTCATTGTATGGTATGGTATGGTATGGCCTGTCATTTTATAGTACAGTACTGTATGTGTTGTTATTGCATGGTATGGTTTTTTATGGTGTGCCTGTTATTGTATGGTTTATTTGTTAATTAGTGTCCTTGATTCCTCTCTCTGATATTTGAAAATTACCACATTTGCCCCACAACCTTACAAGATCATTATCACCACATCCCATCCTTTAGATTCTTTTGTAATTAAACGTTCAATCTATCAAACTCCAGCTTTTCTTCAATTCAGTTCAATGTGTTCTTTGCTTTTTCTTCTTGTCTTCTTCTTCCTTCTGTGCTTCATTTTTTAACACATTCTAAAAGTAATTTAAAGGTTAGATAAACACCTAACAACTACTTCTATTACCCCTTTAACCTATCCTCCTAACCATGAACCAATCTGATCACAGATTCCAGGCCCTGCTAATGGGTGAACTCCTTGTGCAATGTAAGTCAATTACTTAATAAGGCTGTTCATTTTCTGAGAATTATCTGGCACATGTGTGTTGTATTCAGCAGTCAGCGCTTCGTCCATCATCACCTTGTGTTTGCTTTGTTCGCCCTAAATTGGCGGAGTATGCCCAGACGTGGGTCCCATGCTCTCTTAGCCACTGGAGTCAAGCAAGCCTGGCTGATGAGGGGTGTTACCCAGAAACCGGTCCCAGAATGCTAGTTTCCGGTCCAGGGAAGACCTGGTTTGGCAGTTTGGGCTGGACTCTCCCATGACGAACAGGGTCAAGACTGATTTGCATATTGCTGTGTCTGACCTGGGGTAGCTAAAGAAAAACAATGGATTCAACCCAGATCTGTGACTGGGGGTGAGTGTCTGAACAGTTTCAGCCCTCCGTCCATCATCTCCTTGTGTTTGCAAATGTTGTTTTACCTCACTCACCATAGAGCGAGAGGAGTTACATCCTCACTGACCACTGAGTGTGAGGAATTCATCCCCACTGACCATTGCCATGCACTGTTCTACCCCACTGACCATGGAGCATGAGGAGTTCATCCCCACTGACCATGAGCAGGCACTGTTCTACCCCACCAGTCATGGAGTGTGAGAAGTTCATCCTCACTGACCATGGACATGCGCTGCTCTGCCCCACTGACCATGGAACATGAAGAGTTCATCCCGACTGACCATGGGCATGCGCTGTTGTTCCTCGCTGACCATGCCCAATGGCCTTTTACCCCACTAACCTAAGTGTGTAGTTCTACCCCGCTGACCATGACAATAAGTGGTTTTACCCCCTCACCATGGAGCAAGAGGAGTTCTACCCCACTGACGATGAAGCGAGAGGAGTTCTACCTCACTGACCATGGAGTGAGGGGAGTTCTACCCCACTGACTGTGGAGTGTGAGGAATTCTACCCCACTGACCATGGAGCATGAGGAGCTCTACTCCACTGACCATGGAGCATGAGGAGTTCACCCCCACTGACCACGGGCATGCACTGTACTGCCCCACTGACCATGGAGCATGAGACGTTCATCCCCACTGACCATGGAGCGTGAGGAGCTCTATCCTACTGACCACCGAGTATGAGATGTTCATCCCCACTGACTATGGAGCTTGAGGAGCTCTATCCTGCTGACCATGGAGCGTGAGGAGCTCTATCCTACTGACCATGGAGCGTGAGACGTTCATCCCCACTGACCATGGAGCGTGAGGAGCTCTATCCTACTGACCATGGAGCATGAGACGTTCATCCCCACTGACCATGGAGCGTGAGGAGCTCTATCCTACTGACCATGGAGCGTGAGACGTTCATCTCCACTGACCATGGAGCGTGAGGAGCTCTACCCTGCTGACCATGGAGCGTGAGGAGCTCTACCCTACTGACCATGGAGCATGAGACCTTCATCCCCACTGACCAAGGAACATGAGGAGCTCTACCCTGCTGACCATTGAGTGTGAGACGTTCATCCCCACTGACCATGGCCATGAAATGTATTACCACATTCACGATGAGCATGACTAGTTTTACCCCTCTGAACTAGGGCGAGTGGTGTTCTACCCCACTGCACCAAAGATTGCAAATCGTCGACCATCTCATCGCGAAGGACCACGGTCTCCTTGATATACTAAAGGTGGGGCCTTGACGGTCATTAGTTATGGCACCCATGCAGCCTTCATTTATTAGATATACTAACTCTCTGTCCTCCCCCACCCCACAACCAAAGTGTGTTTGATGGGACCTCTTCCCTCTTAGCATCCTAGACCGTGCAAAGCTCCTATGAGAGCCGGTCTGGATGTTGGTGGAACTCATGCATCAATGTACAAGAAAATATTCAAGAAATTGATTTGATTGTGTTTTTTAGTACTGGCTTGTGCTCAGGTGCTGTTTCACGGCACTAGTGTTAGCAGACGATCAGGCTTCATAGACCACCCCTTCTTACAGAGTTGGTACATGAAGAACAATGCGGCAAGAGGACCCTGACCATCTACTCTTTGGTCATCGGATAGCATGATCGGAATTTAAGACTCTTCCGCTCATCAAAATGGGGCTGGCCCCAGAGTCACTTGGTAGGCTGAGAAGGTGTGTACAAAGATGTTAGCTTTTAGGGGTTTTCTGAAGGTCATCAGGTTTGGTTTTGAGAGAGGGTCTATTTTTTATCATAGGGTGCCCCAGGCCCGTTTCGTCCACACCTGAGGTATGAGACCCTTGTCCTTGCCCTGCCAGCCTAATTTGTAGGCCGTGTTAAATTGACCGGAGTGTCCTGTGTTACTATATAACAAATACCCTGGGCCATCCTTGTCACTCAGCAAAGTATGAACCCCTACGTAGGCCCTGCCAGCCTGATCTGTAGGCCTTTTGTTAAGTTGACCAGAGTTCTACACCCATTTTACTGAACAGCAGGCTCTAGGCTTGTCTGACCAAAAATCACTGCCAGCTTCTCTCAGCGAGGCCTCCTGCTCCAAACTAAAGAGCCCCCACCCTACCTGTGTGCAAAGTTCACTGGCGCAGAGTTCACTGTCTCTCTATTCTGTCGACATATAGCACATCACATCCTGGGTCTGTACATGAAAATAGAGAAGCTCCCACCACAGCCGCGTCAAGCTGGGGTGATGAATAACCAAGACACTTATCCATATATGTATATTGTATTCCTTTGCATTACATATTTTCTGCCTGCCCTGTGCAATGTACGAGCTCTTGGCCTGAGAAAATAACCTTTCACCTAGTCTACGTTCCGCATTTAGTGGGATAGACACGACACGTCTGATAAAATTTGCAGACCATGCACTTAGTGACGTGGGTAGAAGTGGCGTGAGATGACGTTACTGTAGGCGCTTCTCATAGCCTTAAAATGTATAAGAAGGGAGCTCACACAGTCCTGGGCGGACTACCCCACCCGTCTGTTAGTAGATGGCAGGCGGGTGTGGGTGCTCCCCAAGAGCTCTTGTTTTTTGTTTTTAAGATACAATTTAACTTGCCAATATATTTGCTGTATATGCTATGTATGCTATTTCTCTATGCTATTTTGTCTCCATAATTGGTGTTTTCTTATTGACAATTTAAAGCTTATATTACATTTGCAAAGCTGCTTTCTTTTAGGTTTTAGGTAGGTACGTGAGTATTCTCAGTATTTTAGATCAAGTGTGTTTTGCATTCTGAGAACATTTTCCTTGATTTAACTTATGTTTTTCATAATGCATTTATAAATGTGTCTTTGAGGTTTTCTGAAGTGTCCCTCTCCAAACGAGTTCAATGCCTTCTGATTCATGCGAGGTCACTATATTTGTATTTGTATGCCTTTTTATTGAAGTTTCTTGAAGTTGCATCTTCTTAATAAAACTGTTAAACTTTCAGCCTCAGTTTCCATGGCTCACATACCTGTTTTCTTCATTTTTAGAGCGAGCGTGCCCAGACACCCGGCTCAAATTAAGGTGCCCCTTTTGTTCCTAACTCACTCCCTCGATCATATGGTGAAGGTTCCCTGAGCCCTGTGCTCTGCCCCCTGTCCTCGTGACCCTTAAAAAAAATCTCCCTCCAACATTTTGTGCCTCAGGTCTGGGGCTAGTAAGTTCAGGGTCCTGCCCCGGGGTCCTTCTACCCCCTTGACTCTCCAAGATTGGAACATCAAGTTGGCTCTGCTTGAGCCAAGCTTTCCATTGGGAGCAGAGTTTGTTACTGTGAGTAGTAAGTGCTGAGGCCTTTATACATTCTGAGGATGAGCACAGGAGTTTGGGCTCGATTCTGGGCCCACCTAGTAGCCAATGGACGCCTTTGAGAGCCAGGGTGATGTGTCATTATTTCGTTAGATTTAGACAGAGTCTGCTTGCTGGATTCTGCAGTCTCTGCACTTTTTAAATTTCTTTTTGGGTACTTTTTCTTAGATTATATTTATTTTAAACGGTTTTCAATTTTCCACATATATATGGATGGCAAAAATACATGGTGAGTGTGTGGCTATGTGACTGGTTGTACCGGTGAGTGACTGGTTGCATGAGTGGCTGTATGGGTGAGTGAATGGTTGTGTGAGTGGCTGTATAGGTGAGTGGCTGTATGGGTGACTGACTGGTTGTATGAGTGACTGTATGGGTGAGTGAATGGTTGTGTGACTGGCTGTTCGGGTGACTACCTGGTTGTATGAGTGGCTGTATGGGTGAGTGAATGGTTGTGTGACTGGCTGTACAAGCGAGTGAGGGGGTGTGAGTAACTTTATGGAGGAGTGAGAGGGTGTTTGAGTACTGGTATGTGACTATGAATGGGTATATGAGTGGTTGTGTGGGTGTGCGAGTGGGCGTACAAGAGGTTATATGGGGGTGTGAGAGTGGTCACTGACCATGTCATGAGTGATGTAATATGTGAGGTCATCAGCAGTGCATTGTGGGCTCATAAGTTATAGTTAACTCAGGTAAAGATATCTGCTGAAGTTCTCGGGTTTTGTATGAGAGAAATCTGAGGCTAATTATAACGTCTCAGTAATCTTTTGTTTTTTAAGTGATTATATATATATCTATTTATTTCTGTGATTCGGTATGAAGCATATATTCCATCAAAATTCCCACAACGGTGCCAGCTGATAGCGGGACACAGACACCAATTTCGTGCTGGTATTTTTTTATCGCTTTTTCATGGCAAGATATATATATATATATATATATATCTTGCTTCATATGGAGAAACCGTAGGGAACCCACAAGATCTGGCCGTGACAATCAGCAGGAAGCTGATAACCGAGAGCCTTCAGAGGACTCAAAGTGTCCTGAGCTGTGGACCGAGATGGAACCATTTGTGTGAGAGGTGTATCTCTAAAGGGCTGTCCATGTGCCTTGAAAACAACCCCACTGTCTAAGAGATAGACTGTAAACAGTCAACGTGCATTCCCTTCCCCCCCCCCTCCCGGTGTGGCAAGCTGACGTCCTCGGTCGCCCCAGTGAATATTGACAACATTCCATGTGGTCTCTGAGGGCCTCATTCATGAAAAGTGACGCATCGCACAGCGATGCGTCACATCTCAGTGAGCCCTCCGTGCGACACCAATGATGCGTCATATTTACAGTATGACGCATCATGTCACAAGGAGTTACAGATACGTCAGTATTTCTGATGTAACTGACGTATTTGTCTGTGCAAAAGTGTCGCATTGCTGGAGTTGTGTCAGAAGCGTGACGCAACTCCAGCAATGTTCCTTTCATAGGGGCACGCACCATGTAAAAGGGCCTGCGTCACCCTTACGCCTGCCACGAGGCTGGTGTAAGGTTTTAATGCATTGGCGTCCTAGTAGTGGCGCAGCGAAATCTCGTAGATTTCACTGCGCCACTCCTACGACCCTTTCTTGCGGGGGAACGCCCACTCTGCACACTTTATAGCTGACGGAGGTATAATGTAGCGCAGGGGTTTACAAAGTGACGCATCTGCCTAGATGTGTCATTTCGTAAATAGGGCACAACATGGTGCATTATTTACACCGCTGCTCGCGCAAAAGTGACGCGGGCCTTCATGAAGAGGGCCCTGAGTGTCCAGGTCATCTTGGCGTGCTGCAGTCATAGCACTGAGGTCCAGCACTCACTCCTGGAGTCAAGTTTTCATGACTTACAGTAGATCCGTTTCCTCACATTTGTCCAAACTTGGGGTTCTCTGGTCAGAGAGGAAACAACACACACACGGGGGTGCCTTCTGGGCAAAACTGCTGCTTGTCGAGCAGTGATGGGTTGTGGGGCCCCCTTCTGGGCTGTAGCTGAACTCAAACCGATGGAGTCCCCTGCAGAGTGTGAAGGGGGGGCCCTGAGTTCCTCATATCTCACAGGTATTCCTTTGAAGGCCTGGCCCCCCTGGAGGGCTGGCTCGCTACGGGTTGCTGCTGCTGCTCGGCCGCCTTTAGCCTCTGGGGCACGGAGGGGCATTGTGGGGGTGGGAACATCGCCCGATAATAGAGAGAAATAGGTGTGTAAATATGGTTTATTGGAATGAGATGCTCGGGGTGCCAAGATGTGCTTTAATCACAAGGTAATCAGCAAAGAGGGGGCACTGAAGCCCCGTCTCCTGCAGACACACACTGAAGAAATACTTTGTGCACATTGATGTGAAAGTAGTGCAAGGGGCACACGCGGTGCGCGAGCCCTGGATGGAGGAGAACACACGGGGGGAACCTCACAGTATAGAAAGGATGGGGATATTTTGGACGCTCAGCAACAATAGCATCTTGCCATTGGAGCGCTCTTTATCCTGATAAAGAGTTCATTTTGGGCACTTCTTGTACTTTGGCGCCACCTGGTGCTTCCCACTGTGTGCGCTGCCTCTCACCTCGTGCAGACACTGGCACTGTTCCAATGGCTATTGTTTGCAACACTAACCCACGCATTCGAATAGGACTTCGGACTTCTAGGAGCTAGTTTGTGAATATTGGGCAGGGAGGGAGGGCTGGGAAGAGTTAACACAAGACACTGAAATAGAAAAGGACTCATGTTCTTGAAGATAATTGTTCTCAAGCTGTGTAAACAAACTCTGGTTAATCAAACATTCTGGGATAAGATCTCTGCACAGGTGGCCAATCACCAGGAGAAATACTTCCCCGCATCTTTAAGTAATAAACATGTTTTCAAGAACTGAAAGAGAGGGCTTGAGAGAGCGCTTCTGAAGTGAGAGCACTCGAGTCTTACAGCCCGTGCCCTGACAATCCCATCACCCGTGAGCAGAGCAGCAGGCGCCTCTACAACACCATGTGTGCGCTTGTGCACATTCTTAGCGCTCTGCGGGAGCCATCCTTGCACAATCACTTGTGCGCTTGTGCACATTCTTAGCGCCCTGCGTTACCGGCCTTACAGCCACACGTGTGCGATCGTGTACATTGTTATCATACATTACCGTCCTTACAGCGCCACGTGTGCGATGGTGCGCATTGTTATCATACATTACCGTCCTTACAGAACCATATGTGCGCTTGTGCACATTCTTAGCGCCCTGCGTTACCGTCCTTACAGCCACACGTGTGCGATTGTGTACATTGTTATCATACGTTACCGTCCTTACAGCGCCACGTGTGCGCGTGTGCGCATTGTTATCATACGTTACTGTCCTTACAACATCACGTGTGGGCTTGTGCACATTGTCAGCGCCCTGCGAGAGCCATCCTTACAGAGTCACTTGTGCGATTGTGCACATCGTTCGGGCCCCATGTTACCGGCCTTACAGCATCACAGGTGCACTTGCATGCACTGTTAGTGCCCTGCAGTAGGCGTCCCTAAAGGTGGTCCGTAAGCTTGTGCCCATTACAAGCACCGTGTGGAGCGCGGGGACTGGATTAGAATCAGACGGTAAGTACCGTTGTTTGCCTGGATACTAAATGTGAGCCAGTGCAAGCACATGAGGGCATTAGCAGCTGGGAACACCAATAAGAATGAATTATTCACTTGGATCACTGATATCAGATTTCTCACCATGCTCTAAGATCACTAGTGCCAGATTTCTCACCATGCTCTTGGATCACTAGTACCAGAGTTCTCACAATGCAGTTCGATCACTAGTGCCAGAGTTCTCCCCATGCTCTTGGATCACTAGTACCAGAGTTCTCACCATGCTGTTCGATCACTAGTACCAGAGTTCTCACCATGCTGTTCGATCACTAGTGCCAGAGTTCTCACCATGCTGTTCGATCACTAGTGCCAGAGTTCTCACCATGCTGTTCGATCACTAGTGCCAGAGTTCTCACCATGCTGTTCGATCACTAGTGCCAGAGTTCTCACCATACTGTTCGATCACTAGTGCCAGAGTTCTCACCATGCTGTTCGATCACTAGTGCCAGAGTTCTCACCATGCTGTTCGATCACTAGTGCCAGAGTTCTCACCATGCTGTTCGATCACTAGTGCCAGAGTTCTCACCATGCTGTTCGATCACTAGTGCCAGAGTTCTCACCATGCTGTTCGATCACTAGTGCCAGAGTTCTCACCATGCTGTTCGATCACTAGTGCCAGAGTTCTCACCATGCTGTTCGATCACTAGTGCCAGAGTTCTCTTTTTTTTTTTTTTATTACATTTTCACAACAGCATAGATAATTGAACGAGCTTAACAAGGCATACATGAAGATAGAAAAAGAAAAGTTAACACAATTGAGAAAGAAAAGTTTGTCTTCTCTTCTAAGACTTAATCCAGTTGCTAATAGGGGCCCAGATATTTAAACCTAGAGCTCTCTTTTTCTTCCCTTTTAGCCGATACACAGCTTGCTCTAGCTGATAAATATTCAACAATTTCGATTGCCATTGTATAAATGATGGAGAGTCAGAATCAAGCCAGTGGGAAGTGATACAGTATCGAAAAATAGACATAGATATAAATAAAAAGCCTTCTTCAGCAATTGTCCATGCTTTAACAGGATTTGATTGAACACCACAAATGACAAATTCAGCAGAAAGAATAACGGATGATTTCATAATATTATTCAAAAACATTTGGATTTCGGAAATAAATTGAGTTAGCTTTGGACAGAAAAAAAACATATGTGCGGCATTTGCACCAAGAAGATTACATCGACTACATTTATCACCCCTATTAACTTTCCATTTCATCAATTTAGCTGGGGTATAATATAAATCAAAAATACTCATAAAGAATTGGCTTTTAAAAGATCCATTAATTAGAACTAAATCAGATAAATATAGAGCATCAGATAAGTTAATAGTCTCTATACACAAATCCTTTTGCCATTTTAGATTGAACGAATCAAGATTGTCTTCCATCCGGGTCAGCATAGTCTGATACATTATGCCAATTCTATTTTGTTTCTTGCAACATTCGAGTATATCAATTTTCCTGATGTTATTAGTATATAACAAGTTCTTGGGGAGTAGAAAACTACGTATTTGCAAGTACTTAAAAAAATCTTTTTGAGGTACATTATAGTTTTGTTGTAAATACAAAAATGAAACAAATCGTCCTTCTTGATAAAGATCGCCTAAATTAAACATATTAAGTCTTTGCCATTGCTGAAGAATCTGATCTGAGAATATTGATGGCAGAATCGAATTATTATACAATGGTGTAAAATAGGTAATGTTATTAAAGCAAAACCTTTTCTTACATTGTCTCCATACCTGAAAAATGGTCAATATAACTTTAAATCTTGTTTTTTTATAGTAACTTGGTTCTGAAAAACGTACAAGGCATTGACGTGCTTGCACACCTAAGATCATTTCATAAATAGTTGGATAAGTAAGGTCCTTGGGTGGTGATTCTTGAAAAATTAGGACTCTCATAAATTTAAGTGATATCGCCAAGTAGTATAACCGGAAATCTGGTAGTCCCCAACCTCCTCTATAAGTAGGGAGTGAACACCACTTGAAAGATCGCCTAGCTCTCTTATATCCCCAGAAAAATCTTGAAAATATTCTATCTATTTTTGTAAATAAAGTAGAGGGAAATAATAATGGTATGGTGCGAAAAAAATAAAGAAATTTGGGGAAAAAGAGCATCTTGATTACATTGGTACGACCATAAAGGGAGAGATGGAGATTATTTAACCTTTCGAGAGATCTAGAAGTTGAGACGAGTAGTGGGTCGAGATTAAGATTAACAATATCCTCAACCTCAGCAGAAATTGTTACGCCCAAATATAGGGCTGTTTTAGCATATGTCAAGTCCGTTGGTAGACTAGCATTAGAGTGAATTATTTGTGTTTTGGCTATATTTAATTTATATCCAGAATATAAACCAAATTCTCGAGCTGCCTCTACAATTTTAGGAAATGCCAGACTGATATCTGAAGTAGCAATCGCGACGTCATCAGCATATGCAAAGATTTTATACTCTACTTGATGAATTATAACCGGTGGGATATTTTCCTGATGTATTAGTTTTTGCAAATAAGACTCAATATAAAGTGCGAATAAAAGAGGCGAACATGGGCACCCTTGCCTGGTCCCCCTTGTTATTGATAATATAGTAGATGTCTCAGAAGCAATACGAATTACAGCCTTGGGTTGATTATATAAGGCTTTAAGAGCAGATAGAAATTCAGCCGGGAATTTTTTCCAGATCAGTACTTGCCAAAGGAAACCCCAATCAACCCTATCAAATGCCTTCTCAGCATCAAGTAAGACAATTCCGACTGGGGATCCCGTGGCTTGCGCCCAATCTAGCAAAGTAATGATCCTTCTAACATGATCAGTTGTATCTCTCTTTTTAATGAATCCATGTTGCGACTCAGCCACTAAATTTGGCATTAAATCATTTAATCTATTAGCTAATATTTTAGAGAAGATTTTACTGTCTGATGTTATTAAGGATATAGGTCTGTATGATCCAAGATCCATAGGATCCTTCCCTTTTTTTTTTAATACGACAATAGTGGCTAGAGACCATGATGGAGGTGGCCGACCATTAAATGCTTCTTGAAATATTTTCAATAACTCTGGTTGTAACATATTACGGAATGTTCGATAAAATTCTAGAGGGATATTGTCTGGTCCGACCGCTTTACCAGATGCCAAGCCTAGAATAGCCCCTTCTATCTATTCCCAAGTAACTGAAACAATTAGTGTATTTTTTTGAACTTCCGTAAGAGAGGAGAGATGTTCAATTTCCGGAAGATAGTTGGAAGCATCTTCACAAACACTAGTACCGTCATTTGATCGATTGTACAAAGATTGATAGAAATTTCGGAATGCTTCTAAGACATCAGACTTGGATTCCTGAATAACCCCTTCCATATCCAATATTTGAGCTATATCCGTAGCGGTTGCTTTCTGTCTCAATCTCTGGGCTAATATTCTGCCGGTTTGTTCACCTAATTCATAACAGTCCTTTTTAAATAATTTGTACTTCTCAGCTACCTGATTGGCTAAGAAAGAGTAAACAGTCGACCGTGCAGTGGCCAGCAATTTTTGAGCTTCTTGTATCGCTAAACCCAGCCTAACACAAGAGGCTAATTTGATTTCTGCTTGCCTTATTCGATCCAGACTCTCTCTGAATGCGGCTAATTGTTTCTTTTTACGAAGATTCGAATAACTCAGGGTCTCACCCCTTATTACCGATTTAAAAGTATCCCATACCATTTGTACAGAGGCAGTATTATTATTCTTCGCAAAAAATTCCTTGATTACCAGGGCCATATGAGATAAATAATCTTGATCTAGCAATAAATTTCTCTGAAATGTCCACGGTCTTTTTTGTAAATAGGCAGAATGAGAAAGCAACAAATCTAAGACAATAGGATTGTGATCAGAGATGATTTGGGGTAGAACTTCAATACTTCTATTACTGACAAGTTGAGTAGAAATAAAAAAATAATCCAGGCGTACAAATTTTTGGTGTGGGGCCGAGAAGTAAGTAAAGCCTGATTCTAAAGGTCTAAATTTGTTCCAGACATCAACCAGTCTGTTATTAAATGTTAATTCTCTAAGAGCTTTAAACGTTTGAGGTTTCCGATCTCTATAATTCCTAAAATTCCTAATATTACAATCAGCATTAATATTAATGTTGAAATCGCCACATAAGATTAAAGGATGATCCCAAACTGCTAGTTCAGAATTAATTGTATTAAATACCTCCTTATCGTCTAAATTCGGCCCGTATAAAGAACAGATAGTCAATTTATTCCCATCAATAATAATTTCTGCAATCCCCCATCTCCCCCATTTGTCGCCTAAAGATCTAGTACATTTCCCAATCCCGCGTTTTGTAAGAATAGCGACACCTCTAGTTATTCCCATTTGTTTAGAACAGACTAGTAACTCTAGGTCAAGATTTTTTAACAAATTCCTCTTGAACCAAGGGATATGTGTCTCCTGTAGACATAAGATATCAATTTGAAGAAGTTGAATCAAGTGTCGCAGAATCCCCACCTTTTTAAAATCATTCAGACCATTAACATTAAGAGAACAAATTTTAATTTTCCTCACCATATTGAAAATTTTTGAAGAGTACCATCAATCGTAACCTATTTAATTGAATCAAAAATGCCTTTTGCCGATAAACTCTCACATAACGTATAAAGATCAACCCACTAGTGCCAGAGTTCTCAACATGCTCTAAGGTCAACAGTGCCAGATTTCTCACCATGCTCTTGGATCACAAGAACCAGATTTCTCACCATGCTCTTGGATCACTAGCATCAGAGTTCTCACCATGCTCACAGATCACTAGTTACAGAGTTCTCACCATGCTTTCATGTCACTAATACCAGAGTTTTTATCATGCTCCTGTATCACTAGCACTAGAGTCCTCCCCATGCTATCGGATCACTGTTTCAGAGTTCTCACCAAGCTTTTGAATCACTAGAACCAGAGTTATCACAATGCTCCTGGATAACTAATACCAAAGTCCTCACATGCTCTCGGATCATTAGTTCCAGAGTTTTCACCAGGCCCTCGGATCAATTGTACCAGAGATCTCCCAATGCTCTTAGATCACTAGCACTAGTGTTCTCACTATGCTCTTAAGTCACTAGTACCAGATTTATCACAATGCTCTTGGATCACTAGTACCAGATTTCTCAACATCATCTTAGATCACTATTACCAGATTTCTTACCATGCTCTTCTTTCACTAGTGCCAACGTTATCACCATGCTCTTGGTTCACTAGTACCAGATTACTCACCATGGTCTTAGATCACTAGTACCAGATTTCTTACCATGCTCTTACATCATTAGTACCAGGGTTCTCACCATGGTCTTAGCTCGCTAGTACCAGAGTTATCAATATGTTGTCGGATCACTAGTACCAGATTTATTACCATGATCTTAGATCACTAGTACCAGAGTCCTTATCATGCTCTTAGATCACTAGTCCCAGAGTTCTCCCCATGCTCTTGGATCACTAGTACCAGACTATTTACATGATCTTAGATCACTAGCACCAGAAGTCTTACCATGCTCTTGGATCGCTAGTACTAGAGTTATCACCATGCTCTTAGATCACTAGTACCAGAGTTTGCAACGTGCGCTTTGATAAGTAGTACTAGATTTCTCATCATGATCTTGGATCACCAGTACCAGATTTCTTACCATGCTCTTGGGTTGCTGGTACCAGAGTTGCCATGCTCTTGGATCACTAGTACTAGAGTGCTCACCATGCTCTTGGATCACTATTACCAGAGTTCTCAACATGCTCTTTGATTACCAGTACCAAAGTTCTCACCATGCTCATGGATCACTAGTGCCAGAGTTCTCACCATTCTCTCTGATCACTTGTACTAGATTTTTCAGCATGTCCTTAGAACACTAGTGCCAGATTTCTCACCACGCTCTTGAATCACTAATGCCAGAGTACTCACCAAGCTTTCAGATCACCAGTACCAGAGTTCTCACCATGCTCCTGTATCACTAGCACCAGAGTCCTCACATGCTCTTGGATCACTAGTTCCAGAGTTCTCACCAGGCTCTCGGCTCACTAGTACTAGAGATCTCCACATGGTCTTAGATCACTAGCACCAGAGTTCTCACTATGCTCTTAGATCACTAGTACCAGATTTCTCAACATGATCTTAGATCACTATCACCAGATTTCTTACCATGCTCTTCTATCGCTAGTGCCAGCGTTATCACCATGCTCTTGTTTCACTAGTACCAGATTTATTACCATGTTTCTATATCACTAGTACCAGAGTTCTCACCATGCTCTTATATCACCAGTACCCAGAGTTCTCACATGCTCTAGGATCACTAGTACCAGAGTTCTCACCATGCGCCTGTATCACTAGCACCAGAGTCCTCACATGCTTTTGGATCACTAGTTCCAGAGTTCTCACCAGGCTCTCGGATCACTAGTACCAGAGCTCCCCCCATGCTCTTAGATCACTAGCACCAGATTTCTCAATATGCTCTTAGATCATTAGCACCATATTTATCACCGTGCCCTTGGATCACTAGTACCAGATTTTTTACCATGATCTTAGAGTATTACTACCAGGGTTCTCACCATGCTCTTAGTTAGCTAGTACCAGAGTTATCACCATGCTTTCGGATCACTAGTACCAGAGTTCACACCATGCTCTCAGATCACTAGTACCAGAGTTCTCACCATGCTCCTGTATCACTAGTACCAGAGCCCTAACATGCTCTCGGATCACTAGTACCAGAGTTCTCACCATGCGCCTGTATCACTAGCACCAGAGTCCTCAAATGCTTTTGGATCACTAGTTCCAGAGTTCTCACCAGGCTCTCGGATCACTTGTACCAGAGTTCCCCCCATGCTCTTAGATCACTAGCACCAGAGTTCTCAAAATGCTCTTAGATCATTACCACCATATTTATCACCATGCCCTTGGATCACTAGTACCAGATTTCTTACTATGCTGTTCAATTGCTAGTACCAGCGTGATCACCATGCTCTTGGTTCAGTACCAGATTTCTCACCATGCTCTTGGATCACTAATACCAGATTTATCACCATCCTCTTGGATCAGTGTACCAGAGTCCTCACCCTGGTCTCAGAACACTAGTACCAGAGTTCTCACCATGCTCTCGGATCACTTGTACCAGATGTATTACCATGTTCTCAGTACACTACTACTAGCGATCTCACCATGCTCTTAGATCGCTAGTACCAGAGTTCTTATCATGCTCTTGTATCACTAGTAGCAGATTTCTCACCATGATCTCAGATGACTAGTATCAGATTTCTTACCATGTTCTTAGATCATTAGTACCAGGGTTCTCACCATGCTCTTGGATCGCTAGTACCAGAGTTATCACCATGCTCTCCAATCACTAGTACCAGAGTTCTCACTATGCTCCTGAATCACTAGCACCATGGTTCTAACCATGCTCTCTGATCACTAGTTCCAGAGCCTCACCATGCTTTTGAACCACTAGTACCAGAGTTATCACAATGCGCCTGGATAACTAATACCAGAGTCCTCACATGCTCTCAGATCACTAGTTCCAGAGTTCTCCCCAGGCTCTCGGATCACTAGTACCAGAGTTATCTCCATGCTTTTAGATCACTAGCAGCAGAGTTCTCACTATGCTGTTAGATCACTAGTACCAGATTTATCACCATGCTCTTGGATCACTAGTACCAGATTTCTCAACATGATCTTAGATCACAATTACCAGATTTCTTACCATGCTATTCAATCACTAGCACCAGCGTTATTACCATGCTCTTGGTTCACTAGTACCAGATTTCTTACCATGCTTTTATATCACTAGTACCAGAGTTGCCCTGCTCCTGGAACACTAGTACCAGAGTTATCACCATGCTGTTGGATCACTAGTACCAGAGTTGCCCTGCTCCAGGAACACTAGTACCAGAGTTATCACCATGCTGTTGGATCACTAGTACCAGAGTTCTCACCATGCTCATGGAGAACTAGTTCCAGAGTTCTCACTATGCTTTCGGGTCACTAGTACCACAGTTCACAAAATGCTCCTGTATAACTAGCACCAGAGTCGTCACCATGCTCTCGGAACACTATTTCACAGTTCTCACCATGCTCTTGGATCACTTGTTCCAGAGTTATCACCAGGGTCTCAGATCACTACTACCAGAGTTCTCCCCATGCTCTTAGATCACTAGCACCAGAGTTCTCACTATGCTCTTAGATAACGAGTACCAGATTTATCACAATGCTCTTGGATCACTAGTACCAGATGACATTAGATCACTATTACCAGATTTCTTACCATGCTCTTGGGTTGCTAGTACCATATTTTCTCACCATGATCTTAGATCACTAGTACCAAAATTCTCACCATGCTCTTGGATCACTAGTACCAGATTTTTCACTGTGATCTTCGATCACTAGTTTTGTTTTTTTAAACTTTATTTGTATTTTCAGAGACAACGAATTCTTACATACAGTATGTGGTCAAAGCATTTCGTACACATTGAAATGAATAGCTATGTATCTCACACATTGTGACTTTATAAACTTCAGTTCTCACATGTTCAGGCGTAGGGCGGTCACATCTGAGAGGGAGAAACAGTCCAACCTGTACAATTCCATGAGGGTCACATATAGTGCAGAGCGCCCTGTACTCTTTGATCATGGTGGAATCTAGCCACATACATGGAATGTCAGCCATCGCAAAGCACCGTACCCAGCTTGGGCCTCTCCCCTACCCCCATGGCCTCCCCTCCGCCCCCACCACTGCATCCCGTCAGTCTGCCATCTCCATCCCACCACGCTCTACATCCAGGGGGGAAGTCTCTTCCGCATCTTCGATCACTAGTTACCAGATTTCTTACCATGCTCTTAGATAACTATTACCAGAGTACTCACCATGCTCTTGAATCACTAGTACCAGATTTCTCATCATGATCTGAGATCATTATTACCAGATTTCTTACCATGCTCTTGGATCACTAGTACCAGAGTTATTACCATGCTCTTGGATCACCAGTACCAGAGTTATCACAATGCTTTTAGATCACTATTACCAGAGTCATCACCAGATCAGAAGCACCAGAGTTCTCATCACGCTCTTGGATCACTAGTACCAGATTTCTTACTATGCTCTTGGATCACTATTTCCAGAGTTTTCACCAAGCTCTTTAATCACCAGTACCAGAGGTGTCACCAGGCTCTTAGATCGCTAGTACCAGAGTTCTCATCATGCTCTTGGATCACTAGTACCCGATTTCTCACAATGCTCTTGGATCACTAGTACCAGAGTTTTGTCCATGGTCTTAGATCACTAGTTTCAGAGTTCTTACCATGTTCTTGCATTACTAGTACCAGAGTTATCACCATGCTCGAATCACTAGTAGCAGAGGTCTCACCTTGCTCTTAAGATGCTATTACTGTAGTTCTCGGGATGCTCTTGGATCACTAGTACTAGATTTCTCATCATGGCCTTGGATCACTAGTACCAGCTTTCTCACCATGATGTTAGATCACTAGTACCAGAGTTCTCACCATGGTCTTAGATCACTACTGCCAGAGTTCCCACCATGCTTTTGGATTGCCAGTACCAGAGTCCTCATATTTGGTCTTGAATCACTAGTACTAGAGTTCTCACCATGATCTTAGATCACTAGTACCAGTGTTCTCACCATGCTTTTACATTACTAGTACCAGCGTTCTCACAATGGTGTTAGATCACTACTGCCAGAGTTCTCACCATGCTTTTAGATTATTAGTACCAGAGTTCTCACCATGGTCTTGATCACGAGTACCATATTTCTCATCATGATCTTAGATCACTAGTACCAGAGTTCTCACCCTGCTTATAGATTACTAGTACCAGCTTTCTCACAATAGTCTTAGATCACTACTGCCAGAGTTCTCACCATGCTTTTATATTATTAGTACCAGAGTTCTCACCATGGTCTTGATCACGAGTACCATATTTATCATCATGATCTTAGATTACTAGTACCAGAGTTCTCACCATGGTCTTAGAGCACTAGTACCAGAGTTTTCACCATGGCCTTAGATCACTAGAACCAGATTTCTCATCATGATCTTAGATCACTAGTACCAGAGTTTTCACCGGGCTCTTTAATCACTAGTACCAGAGTTGTCACCAGGCTCTTAGATCGCTAGTACCAGAGTTCTCATCACACTCTTGGATGACTAGTACCAGATTTATCACAATGCTCTTGGATCACTAGTAACAGAGGGGCATATTACCAAGACAGGCGATAAAATTATCGCCGCTTTAGCGTCAGAAAACTGCCGCTAAAACGGCGATAATGGGCTTGATAAAATGCTCTATGGAATTCCAATAGAAGCCCATGTTAGATGTGAAGGACATCTAACCTGAGCTTCAATTGGAATTCCATAGAGCATATTATCAAGCCCATTATCACCGTTTTAGCAGCAGTTTTCTGCTGCTAAAGCGGCGATAATTCTATCGCCTGTCTTGATAATATGCCCCAGAGTTCTGTCCATGGTCTTAGATCACTAGTATCAGAGTTCTTACCATGTTCTTGCATCACCAGTACCAGAGTTATCACCATGCTTGAATCACTAGTAGCAGAAATCTCACCTTGCTCTTAGGATGCTATTACTATAGTTCTCAAGATGCTCTTGGATCACTAGTACCAGATTTCTCAACATGATGTTAGATCACTTGTACCAGAGTTCTCACCATGGTCTTAGATCACTACTGCCAGAGTTCTCACCATGCTTTTGGATCACCAGTACCAGAGTCATCATATTTGGTCTTGGATCACTAGCACCAGATTTCTCATCATGATATTAGATCACTAGTACCAGTGTTCTCACCATGCTTTTCCATTACTAGTACCAGAGTTCTCACCATGGTCATAGATCACTAGTACCATATTTCTCATCATGATCTTAGATCACTAGTACTAGAGTTCTCACCCTGCTTTTAGATCACTAGTACACAAGTTCCCACCATGGTCTTAGAACACTAGTAACAGAGTTCCCACCATGGTCTTAGATCACTAGTAACAGAGTTCCCACCATGGTCTTAGATCACTACTACCTGTGATGCTTTAGGTCACAGCCTTTTGTTCAGTGGCGGCCCCTCCAAGGCCACAGGGAGAGCCACTGAACATGGCCAGGTCCCGTCAGCTTCTAGACCCTCCCGAGGGCACTGCCTGCTCCTTTCAAGTTTATTTGATTTGAACCAGATACATACACTCTGCTTTATAATGGTTTATGTGGGGGTGGGGTTTGGGTTTGTGGGGCTGAAATGGGTGGAGCACCAGCAAAGGCCTGGTAGGGAAGGATATGGGAGACAGAAGCTCCGACGACCACCAAACCATATGAAACATCCTACAAAAGTGGGGAAAGCGCTCATGCAGGGGCATCCCAAACTGGGAGTACCACACCTCTCATAGCCTATTCAGTACTCACCCACCCCTTACCCTCTGGTAGAATCAAGAGGCAGTAGTGACTCACTATATACATTTACACAGACAGCTGGGGCGCAGCTGCACAAGCCGCACCGCATGGCTATTAGTCCACTGACAAAACAATCGTCTGGTGGACTGCCACCAGTATACTGGATGCACAGCACAATATAACGTATTCATATATCAACTGATTGATCTGAAAAATTGAAAAAACTTAAGCAGTTTCAATTGACAATATTTATCTGAAAATAATTATGCTCTTATCCAACAGATTATTATTAATCCTCAATTGAAAGCACTATTAAAGTTGTGCAAACATGTTACAATGGAGGAATCAATGACATTTGCATGTTGAAAATACAACATTAAGTCAAAAAACCAAACATTTCAGTTAACAGTAAACGTAATGCACAAAATATTCTGCCTAATGCATTTCGGGATTAAAATAAATCCCTTCTTCAGGGGCCTATGAAAAGACAAATGAAGCAAAATTGTAAAAAATGTAATCAAAAATGAATTAAATGGTAAAAAAACAGTAGCAATACTCAAGATGCAAGGTCCGTGACCAGAGGTATAAAGGTTCCTGTACGCTTTCAACCCATAGCAATGATCCACGTGAAGTGAGGAGAAGTGTGCCAAAGGAAGACTGAGTACAAGAAACGTGGAAACCAAGAGCATGCTTAACAATAAAGACAAGTGACTGCATGCCAGATGTCGCGATTAGTGTGAAGCGCTCTTATTGTTAAAGGCTGTGATGGTTACTTTGAAGGTACTTACTGGTTAAAAAAGGCTTTAAGAGTTCCTGTTAACTGTAGACAGTAAGAGAACACGGGTGCACTGACTGGGTCAGTAACCATCACAGCCTTTAACAATAAGAGCGCTTTTAATGCCCACTGTTTTTTTTATTCCAACCCTACTGCTAATGTGACGAGAAGCACAGTCAAGATGCATAAGGGGGTTTCTATGCCTGGGTTGATGCCCAATCATATTGCACCTATGCCCCAGGTTTAGGCCTCATGTTTCCTGCCTATTGAGATGCCCCAGGTGTTTATGCTAATGGGAGGGATGCCTATGTTCCTAGGTTTATGCCTCCTGCACAGGGATGTATGCCTAATCCTAATGTGATTTTCTTTTGCTAAGGGGATGGTGCCGAGGTCCTTTATTCACCAGCAGGCACCGGCTAGTTTATAATTACGGTTCTACACAAGGTGCTGACGCTAAGTGCATTTCTTTTACCCAGCAGGTACGGACTGATTACGTTTATTATTACTAATGGACTCTCATTCATTCTTTGTACGTTGCTGATGGTTCTGGCAGCGGCCCGATTGGCCCTGCCCTGTAAATAACTCCCCTTGTATATTGCTACCTGGTGTCAGTTGGCCCAGTGCCTTTACAACTGTGATCGCCTTATGGCGTGTTCTGCGTAATACATATGCTGTTTTTCCTCACGTAAACTGGCAAAAAAGAATCCCCTGAGGCATTTTCCTCTTTCGATGTGTGCAGCAGAATGTATTACACATGGAAAGAGGAACAAACGAGGCAAAATAAAGATATTTCTCCTCGTTGTGCCTTCCCTGAGGATATGAGCAGTTTTGGTGCAGTCCCAGGTCCACTAGTGTTTGTAAATCTGGGAATGCGCTAAAATCCATAGGTGAATGCATGGAACCCCCCCCCCCCCCCCGGGCAAAGTAACGCAATGCAGCCATTTGGGCTGTGTTCTGTTACTCTGGATTCATCAAGACACTCAGAGCCACACACAGTGGCCTTGCGCGGCCTTGTAAATCTTGAGTAGCAGTTGCATGGTGAACTCAGCTGCTTGAGGATCTTGCCCTCAGTTTTACATCTAGACATGGTACTGAGGAAACATGTAAACCCCTTCAGTGAAGCTGCTCTGGAGCAGCGGGGGAGGGGCACCCCAAAACCTTTCTTGCAGCTGCTTAGTGAGGCATAAACGCGCTTCGGCCGATGCTCGGCCTGACTCTGGGGAAGCCCCGCCCCCTCCTTTGCTTTGTCTGTGTACATCAGTGTCTCCTCTTCTCTGCCTTGTGGCAGCTGCTGAGATGCTTGGCGGCTTCTCCCACGCGCCCTTTGTTTTTTTCTGCTTTTACAGCTGTGAGTTTTTGCCCTTTGTTTTATCAAGCGATGGGCACCTGCCTCACGTGACCTTTCACCTTCACATATCTCCCTTTGTGCATGCTTCTTACCTTCAGACTCGTTCTTTTCTTTGCTGCTGCTCTGACAGACCCTTCTGCTCCTGGAAGTCCCGAAGCAGTTCATGAAACATGCATGCTAGTGATGCACCCACCAGGCCACGCCCACTGTACACAGGTGTGTCCCATTGGATGAGCACACATCACCCGGCAACCAATGTGGAGACTTCATCGCACGGAGATGCTAGGGTTACCTGCACACACAGCACAGAGTCCGCTACAGCTTCATTACGAAGCCTCTCTGGTGCGTGTCGCCCCTCGGGGTGCTGAACCCTCTCCTGGCCAGGACAGCAGGGGCTGGAAGGACCAGGCACCCCGTATTAATGCTTGGGCCCCAAAATGCAACTGGCAACAGGCAGGGCTGGTCAGTCAACATATTGATTCCAAAACAAACGCTCAGCACATGTCGACCCTTCCTTCACCTGTGAAAATGATGAGCACCGAGGCTAAAATGAAGAGCGGCCCCCTCCTTTCAGGACTTCGGGCCCTTCCATCCACGTCCCGCCTCCACTGCACTTCTGTTGGTAGGGTCAGTTCGTAGGAAAGCAATGGCACCATGTGTGACTCTAAGGCCTGTAGCTAGCACCATGAAACCCGCACAGGGGCTTCAAGCACTAACAGGGCCGCATTGACGTGGATTCATAAAACAATGGACCAGTGGCGTCACTAGGGTTGGTGTCACCCGGTGCGGGTAACTCATGGTGTCACCCCCTCACGAGTTACCGCATGGACCTACTCCGCTCTGAGTCCGCTAGCCTACAAGCCCTAGATTAGATTAGATCTACTTGCAAACAGTCACCAGTATACAACGGATCAATTCTGTGTGTATACAGAGCATGTGGAGAGTTATTTGAAAGTAAGAGCGATGTCTAGACCTAAGTGCAAACCCTCAGATTCCAACAGGCCAGGTTTTAACACAAGTACTTCCAGGCCCGATTATCCACTTTTCTACCATCCCTCTCCTCTGCACCTTATCTCACAGCTGACCTTGGGCCCCAGCCCCATATCAGCCCCATCTAGCTCTACTTTCATTATTCCCGTAAAAAACATTAGCAAAATCACCTTCAAACTTAAAACATTAAATATAGCAGTAAATATAATTAGAACGCACTTTAAAATATGTTCCACAGTTGCCCTAATGACCCGATTGCTAATTAAATAAAAACAGAAAGGCGATGACAGGGCCGGTTTTATCGCAAGTATGTAATTCCGTCTACAGGGAATGTCACATGAGCCAATGAGGATTACAAGATGTAGGAATCACATGGCATCCATACTGGTGGGCAGTAAATTTGAAGAGGGTTTGGGCTGGGGAAGCACAAACTCAGGATTTAAAGCATACCGTAGTGGTTGGGGCTTGGCTTTACTAATAAAAATGTATATCGGCCCAAACTCTTTTTAGCAACATTAAAATAATGAAAGACTGGGGAATTTCTAACTCTATAGTAACACAAAAAAAGTGAAGTTCTAACTATACCATTCATGTTTGTCTGCAGGTCTTTGATGACAGTTCATAGCCACTGTCCTATGTTAGGATTGTAACTTTTGAACTGCAAGTAACACAAGAATCTCTGTGACAAAGGCAGTAACCCACTGAGCTATCCAAATAAAATACAGTTTATCTGCATTTCAAAACTACCAACAGGCAAAGGACTGCTCTCCAGCAGGATCATTAATCACCAGTTCTCTGGACATGTTTTATTGTTGCCTTGCATCCATGGCCATGATAATGATGTGCCTTGCCGGGCTCTGTAAGGCCTTTGTTCACAGCAACAGCTGTGAACAAACATTGGACTATTGATGCTCAGGGCTTCTACGAGCCAAAAGAAGCTCGGAGCGCTCCATTGTCTTCAAAGGAGCGCTTGCCCTTCCAATGTTCTAATAGCCTGTACAAGACTTAAGCCACGGAACAGTTGGGTATACACCTTTCTTTACATTGAGTGGTCAGTGGTTTTCGGGCTGTATTGCCTTAAATGTTCTTACCCAAATAACTGACTGATTTAAAAAATAATGTATGTCCCCTGCTTATTTCTCCTTTCCCAAACTTGTAAACTTTGACCGAAAAAAGTTTAAATTTAGAACGATATAGTTTGTGTCGGTGTAAACCACCAGAACTTTGCAGGGGTAACTTTCTGTTGTTCCTTTTACTGTTCTTTCTTCGTGGCTCTGGTCCGCACTAAACTGCACACACAGATGAAATACTTGGCATTGGCAGTAAGTCAATAACTATGCATTCTCCAATTACTATTATGACAGTATAGCAATATTTACTGATGAAATATGATTAACTTGCTGAGGCCTCATAAATACATCCTACTAATGAGGAAAACAATGAACATTAACGGAAACCAATGAGTAATTTATCCCCCCAAAAAAACTAAACATTTTTGGCAAATCAAAACATACCACTGAGTCAAAAAAATAAAAAATAAATTATAAGATGCTCCCACAGATCTGTTGATGTTAACAGATGTCTCCGCGTTAATCATGGCCAAACACCTCTTTTTGCTCCATATGGTTTCCTTCTTATACTGGTATCTACCTCGACCCTGAATTCATATTACACTACGGTTATACTGATCTATTTCTGGTGTTCAGAGTGCTTTTATACCTGGAGAGAGCAGAAGTAAATTACAGATGGCAGACAAGAGTGGAACAGAAGAGGGAAGAAAAGAAAGAAAAGACTGGCAGCTAGGAGGGGCTGTAGGAAAATTGGACTACGGCCCAGTACTTAATTTGTGGGCAACAACACTCATTTCTAGGGACAAGGTCTTATTTTAGGAAGCAAGAGAGGAAAGGGAGGAAGAAGAAGGAAGAGAAAGGGTGACAAATGGAGAACGCAGGAATGAAAAAGAACTTAAGACATAAGACAAATGGGGGATACTAAAGAAATGAAAGTAAAGAAGGGAAGAGCTAAAGATGGAGCGCTTGAGTAAGGGAAGTAGAAGTCAGGAGAGTGGCAGAAGATCTAAAAAGCAGGAACCATTGTAAAGCTTGGGGAACAGGACATCAGAGAGTTGAAAGGAAAAGACTAGATGTAAAGATGTCAAATCTACCCATACATAAAATATTCAGCTGTAATCACAGTTTGTCACGAACTCTCAGTTAAAGAGCATCTATACAAAATATGTGTCTCCTACATCCAAGCCATCACCATATCTAAAGTAGCAAGAGCAATGTATGTATCTTATTATGGTGGATATGAGCGCCATTTTAAAGTGTCTCAACTCACTGTCAAGCGATTACCAATCACTATCTCTCCTTATCATAGATATAACTCATAAAAAGACAATGCATTATACAACTGTGCAGGGCCCAATGTAAATCCTCTAACACCCACAGCGAGCACCCACGATCACTCAAAAAATATGCTGTTGCCTTAATTTGTAAATGAACTAAATCTACGAATACCAAGGCTGGTAAAACTAATGACTGCCATAAATAATCTTTCCATATCCGTGTGATTCCCACCCAAAATTATATTCAGGCCACCGTGAGTTATCATAAAATTGATTTTTGGAAATATTTCTAATCGTCTTGGTAAAATCCGCGTTACATAGTGATCAGGAAATGCGAACACATCGCATGCGTTTTAAACTCCCTGCCCTGCCAGAGGACTTAGAGTATGAAATAAACCTGTTTCATCTTGTTCCCTCCGCTAAGTGATGCACCATGTTTAACACACCTACATCGATTGAAAGACGCAAAACTATTCACACCTGTAACTTATCATCTAACAAGCACCACGAGCACTCCGCACTCACCGCATTCAGCTGCCTTTGCCTCTTGTAGTCAGGCTGGGCGGGTCCCTTTGATCCCGAGCACAGCATTCACTTCCATGCAGCTCCGACGGTCGGGGGCCTGCCCTCAGGTATGTTCACCTCCGCCACACCAAGACCCAGCACAGCAGGGCAATTCTACCCGACAGGGGCACAACAGAGGCACAACAGAGGCACCGGCGGGCAGGCAGAGCAAGGCAGGAACAGCACCTGGTTTGAGTCTCCGTCTCCCAGGCCTCAGCTCGTAGGTACAGGCGCGCTGCACCCCTCTAGTGACGACGTGACGTCACTGCCGAGGCGCGCAGACGCGGCGGAGGAGGAGACAGTGCGCGCTGCGCACAGGCACCTCCTGCTGAATTTGAAGGTTAGGTTGTGACGCGTCGTTGCTCCCTTTGGTGTCACCCCCCCGTGAGGGTGTCACCCAGTGCGGTCCGCACCCCCCGCACCCCCCTAGTGACGCCACTGCAATGGACTGTTCCGCCGCAGATTTCACGTTAACACCAATCATGTACCCGTCCCCAACCCAGGGGCGCAACTAGACCCGAACTTCGGGGGGGCTAAGACTCCCAGCCAGGGCTGGCCCTAGCACTTGTCGTGCACGGCGCAACCGTCTTTTTTGGCACCCCCTCCCCATTTCATCCTTCTCCGTGAATTCCCTCACTACCACTCGCCAACAATGCACCTCATATCTCAATAGCCCCTTTCTGACCAACATTTCACTTTTTTTATAGGGCTTCCTGTAGTTTACGCGCACTCACTTCAGTGAGCTAGTGGTGCACGTTCTATGTAGCAGGCACATTAGCCCTCTGCGCTAGGTGGGTGACAGAAGTGCCCATATGAATGCACGGTGAGCAATGCAACAGGGTAGGGTGAGAGGAGTGACTGCAGGGTGAGTGAGGTGACCATATGAATTTGGGTGCGGATGTAAGTGCAGAGTGGGACGAATGAATGTATGGTTAGTGATGGGCTTGTTTGAGTGAGACTGCAGAGTGAGCAGTGAGGGGGACAAGTGAGTGAAGTGTCCCATAAGTGCAGGGTGAGTAGTGTGCTTGTGTGAATGAAGGGTGAGGTACAGGGTGAACAGCGCAAATGCATTGTGAGTGCAGGGTGATCACTGTGAATGCAGGGTGAGTGGGTGGTGTGAGTACATGGTGATCACTGTGAGTGCAGGGTGAGCAGTGTGCTCATGTGACCGCACGGTAAGCGGAAGGAGAATGGTGTGAGTTCATGGCGAGTGGCATAGGTGCAGTGTGGGCACTGTGAATGCAGGGTGAGTGGGTGGTGTGAGTGCATGGTGATCAGTGTGAGTGCAGAGTGATCGCTGTGAGTACAGGGTGAGCAGTGTGCTCATGTGACCGCACGGTAAGTGGAAGGAGAATGGTGTGAGTTCATGGCGAGTGGCATAGGTACAGTGTGGGCACTGTGAATGCAGGGTGAGTGGGTGGTGTGAGTGCAGAGTGATCGCTGTGAGTGCAGGGTGAGCAGTGTGCTCATGTGACCGCACGGTAAGCGGAAGGAGAATGGTGTGAGTTCATGGCGAGTGGCATAGGTGCAGTGTGGGCACTGTGAATGCAGGGTGAGTGGGTGGTGTGAGTGCATGGTGATCAGTGTGAGTGCAGAGTGATCGCTGTGAGTACAGGGTGAGCAGTGTGCTCATGTGACCGCACGGTAAGTGGAAGGAGAATGGTGTGAGTTCATGGCGAGTGGCATAGGTACAGTGTGGGCACTGTGAATGCAGGGTGAGTGGGTGGTGTGAGTGCATGGTGATCAGTGGGAGTGCAGAGTGATCGCTGTGAGTACAGGGTGAGCGGTGTGCTCATGTGACCGCACGGTATGTGGAAGGAGAATGGTGTGAGTTCATGGCGAGTGGCATAGGTGCAGTGTGGGCACTGTGAATGCAGGGTGAGTGGGTGGTGTGAGTGCAGAGTGATCGCTGTGAGTGCAGGGTGAGCAGTGTGCTCATGTGACCGCACGGTAAGCGGAAGGAGAATGGTGTGAGTTCATGGCGAGTGGCATAGGTGCAGTGTGGGCACTGTGAATGCAGGGTGAGTGGGTGGTGTGAGTGCATGGTGATCAGTGTGAGTGCAGAGTGATCGCTGTGAGTACAGGGTGAGCAGTGTGCTCATGTGACCGCACGGTAAGTGGAAGGAGAATGGTGTGAGTTCATGGCGAGTGGCATAGGTGCAGTGTGGGCACTGTGAATGCAGGGTGAGTGGGTGGTGTGAGTGCATGGTGATCAGTGTGAGTGCAGAGTGATCGCTGTGAGTACAGGGTGAGCAGTGTGCTCATGTGACCGCACGGTAAGTGGAAGGAGAATGGTGTGAGTTCATGGCGAGTGGCATAGGTGCAGTGTGGGCACTGTGAATGCAGGGTGAGTGGGTGGTGTGAGTGCATGGTGATCAGTGGGAGTGCAGAGTGATCGCTGTGAGTACAGGGTGAGCGGTGTGCTCATGTGACCGCACGGTATGTGGAAGGAGAATGGTGTGAGTTCATGGCGAGTGGCATAGGTGCAGTGTGGGCACTGTGAATGCAGGGTGAGTGGGTGGTGTGAGTGCAGAGTGATCGCTGTGAGTGCAGGGTGAGCGGTGTGCTCATGTGACCGCACGGTATGTGGAAGGAGAATGGTGTGAGTTCATGGCGAGTGGCATAGGTGCAGTGTGGGCACTGTGAATGCAAGGTGAGTGGGTGGTGTGAGTGCATGGTGATCAGTGTGAGTGCAGAGTGAGTGTGAGTGTGAAAGTGAAGGGAGAGAATGAGGAGCGAGTTGCACGAAGGCAGGATTCATTCCCAGACATTTGAAGTAATTCTGCATGTTACTGACGGGGGCGTGGGGGGGCGCGGGGGGGCGCGGGGTGTCAGATAGAAGTTAGACTTTTGCTCTTATGGCGCTATTCAGAGTCCAGGGATCGAGGGGGGAGGAAATAAGTATTGTGCTGATCCTGCAACAAACTTCCAGTCTTATGATTAGGGTTGCCAGCAGATTATTATGATGGCCCAGACCGGAGAAAAAATAAACAGTCCCCTAAAGCCTATTTTCAGCACTTATCTCTGCATACTTTGAACAGAAAGCACGTTTGATTGTGTTCTAGGGCTGCCTGAATGATCCATGACTGATAATTATAGGGAACAAAGATTGAAAAGTCACATTACAAATTAATACATACTATTTTATTTATAACCCTATTTAGTGTCAAGAAGAGGTCTTTGCACGCTCTTTAAACACCACATGGCCGGCATTTTTCTTTTGGCAACCCTACCTGATATTCCTTTTCAAATCAAATCAGGGACATTTCTATAGCGCACACATCACTCGGAAGTCTCATGGCGCTTGCAGACGGCTCTGATGGAGCACTTCACAAATGGGAAGTAAATGTAAAATACAAATGTAAGGAATAGGCAGAGTGGGGGCCAGGGGGTACTGGAACCACAAAAACAGCCTCTGTAGCCAGTTTACAAAGGTTTGTAAATATGCAAATGGTCTTTAAAGACCTGTGAACAACTCAGAGATAAGACCCAGACATTGCTCAGCCGAACCCACAGCAGCCCGGGCTCAGACACATGACAGGGGTGGGGGTCTGAAGCCTTTGAGCCCAATGGCCGTTGCGCGCCTTCCCCAACCTATGTTAGGCTGGAAGGGATATTAGATTGAGAATATCGCAGCAAAATCCGTCACCCACCCCTAGTGGTGTCAAGCTTCATCACTGGGCTAGCCCCCGAGGGGTGTCATGCT
The DNA here is from genome assembly GCF_964204655.1 of Triturus cristatus. Lineage (NCBI taxonomy): Eukaryota > Metazoa > Chordata > Amphibia > Caudata > Salamandridae > Triturus > Triturus cristatus. The sequence continues at coordinate 15,062,397 of NC_140592.1, read as the reverse complement.
TCATCACTGGGCTAGCCCCCGAGGGGTGTCATGCTTCATCACTGGGCTAGCCCCCGAGGGGTGTCACGCTTCATCACTGGGCTAGCCCCGAGGGGTGTCACGCTTCAACACTGGGCTATCCCCCGAGGGGTGTCACGCTTCATCACTGGGCTATCCCCCGAGGGGTGTCACACTTCATCACTGGGCTATCCCCCGAGGGGTGTCACGCTTCATCACTGGGCTAGCCCCCGAGGGGTGTCATGCTTCATCACTGGGCTAGCCCCCAAGGGGTGTCAAGCTTCATCACTGGGCTAGCCCCCGAGGGGTGTCACGCTTCAACACTGGGCTAGCCCCCGAGGGGTGTCATGCTTCATCACTGGGCTAGCCCCCGAGGGGTGTCATGCTTCATCACTGGGCTAGCCCCCGAGGGGTGTCACGCTTCATCACTGGGCTAGCCCCCAAGGGGTGTCAAGCTTCATCACTGGTCTAGCCCCGAGGGGTGTCACGCTTCAACACTGGGCTAGGCCCCGAGGGGTGTCACACTTCATCACTGGGCTAGCCCCGAGGGGTGTCACGCTTCATCACTGGGCTAGCCCCCAAGGGGTGTCACGCTTCAACACTGGGCTAGCCCCGAGGGGTGTCACGCTTCATCACTGGGCTATCCCCCGAGGGGTGTCACGCTTCATCACTGGGCTATCCCCCGAGAGGTGTCACGCTTCATCACTGGGCTATCCCCCGAGGGGTGTCACGCTTCATCACTGGGCTATCCCCCGAGGGGTGTCATGCTTTATCATTGGTGCAGCTCCTCGTTGGCCTGCCGCTGCAATGTCCAACGGGCCCCGCCAGGGAGTTCTTTGCTAGACCTTTTCTTGAATTTGCCGTATGAGTGTGGGAAACCTCCCAGAAAATACTCGAAGTGTAGATTGCTCATATAAAAAATATTAAAATAACTATAGTATCATTTATAATGAGTTTATGAAAGGATCCCTGTCAAAGGTTAATAAAAATGAAAGAGGTGGGAATATGAAGGGAGATAATGTGCCCCTATATGCCCCTTTTCAGGATACCATAGCAGAAGTGTGACACACAACATCAGAACACTGATGCAGAGGTACTGACCGTGGATACACAACTCTAGTGAACTGACACGTGGATACTGACACGGGACACTAGGACACGTGGATACTGACACTGAGATAGTGACTCTAAGACACCATACCAGGACAGTGACACAACATAGGAACAATGACACATAGGCACTGACCGTGGATACACAACTCTAGTGAACTGACACGTGGATACTGACACGGGACACTAGGACACGAGGATACTGACACTGAGATAGTGACTCTAAGACACCATACCAGGACAGTGACACAACATAGGAACAATGACACAACGGCACTGACCGTGGATACACAACTCTAGTGAACTCACATTTGGATCATGGCAGCAGGGCACTGACACAAGGACGCTGAAATGGATACACTGACACACATTTCCCCAAAGGTGTCTTGAGAGTGAGCGAACGTACATGATGTATAATTGGATTTATGTTTTATTGGTGCTTCATTGGTGTTACTCGCCAGTAGTGCTTTCAAAACACCATTTGACACACATGTACTGAAAAGTGTCGCGTGGTCCTGGCTCAGCCGTCTGTAAAACAAACCTTTAACTACTAATTATTATAAATAGTTGAAAGGGGAAAACTATAATAATTCTTTTTAAAAATACTGTAAAGTACGTTTTTTAAATACATTTTTTATAAGCATACCATAAAAGCCATTTCTAATGGATAGTGTGGGGGCGGCTTATCCGTGTCCAAACTTAGGTCTCTTTGATGCTGAGGGTGTTCCTTGGGGCCAAGTCCCCAAAACATCTCCTCTACCCATTCACGAGGTATGACCTCTATGATTGGTCACCATCACAGGGATGTTGGGGTGCTGGGGTCAGCAGGCGGCACCAGGCCTGTGATCGCTTTTAAATAAAGGTCGCCTGATTTCCTTAAAGGATGTGTTTCAAAAAGATCAAGTTTCACAAACCTTTTTTACAAGGGCCACTGCCTACTCCTAAAAAAAATATATTTTTTGAACATTGACAAAGGGGAGGGGGTTCCTTCGTGGTAAATGCCTCACCCCCTCCTCTGAGCTGGTGGCGAAATATCAATGTTTGAGACCGAATTTCAGTTGCAAAACAATAATGCACACCATAAGGAATCGGTATTTGGAAGGGACGACCTGAGCACAGCCCTTGCAACTAGGGAGCCTAATGGTTTCCGAAACCCATCAAATGATTCAGAAAACGTCTCTGAATCATTACATGGGTTCAGTAAATTTAAAAAGGGTTTTAGAATTCACAAACCCTCTGATCTACCGAATCAGAGGGTTTACAAATGCTAAAGCCCTTTGTACATGAGCCCCCTCGTCTCTCAAGTTTTACCAACGAGCTCCACAGCTGAAGAATACTCCGTTGTCAGCGTAGAGGGCTTGTGTGGTATGTGTATGTGAAACACCGGGGGATACACTTACTAATATTTTACCTACCGCAAGGGAACCTGCTGCGCTGAGTTGCACGAAAGGGAGAGGGCAGAATTGCTCAACATTTGCAAAGATTTGGAGCAGTTCCGCCCTCTCCTTGCGCTGGCACAATGCGTGCTGCTTAACGCCAAAGCAGGCACCCTTGCACGGCAGTGCAATCGTGCCTGTGCTCCGGGCACTATTGTTTACCTTTCTGCCCAAGCACAATCCAAGAGGTAGTTTCCTGTTTCTATGTGTGATGCAGAATACACCACGCGTAAACGGAGAGATAACGACAGAAAGCAAAGATTCCTCTGCGAGGCTTACTGATTTCGCACAATCCCAGTTTTACAAACCTTCTTAATCCTAGAATTGCACTAAATACCTGGGTGGGAGCACGGTAGCGCACACGTTCCACCCATGGAATGCCTTCTAGCTCGACACGTAATGTCACACAGTGCACGCAGCTGCGTTGCGGTAAATTTATTTACAAAGCCATGCAAGGCAGCGCAAATCACCCCTTGAATGGCTTTGTAAATCTGAATTAAGGAATGTGCTGCCTTCCATCACCTTGTGTGATGCAAAGATAATGCAACTCCTTAATAACTCTGGCCGCAGATTCTGGCATCTCAGCAGCGCTGCTCAGAAGTGAAGGGCTGTTTACTCGATCGCCGTGTGGGCACGAGCTGGACTTTTCATCTTCCACGTTGAGTCGGATCAGAAAGGTTCAAGATCCAAGGGAGATGTTTACCATCGGAAGAGCTTGATCTCAGCCTTTGATATTCATCTGATGCCCAATTAATGCATCGGTGACCGGGCATTAATGAAGGGGAGAGGCCTCCGTGGATCTGCCAGAGCAGCATCTTCTTCCTGCCATTTTGGTATCAATTTGCAGAAGAGAGATCTCTCTTTGAGCTGCCAGATACTAGACCTGTGCGGTAAAGCAACACAAAGACCCCCAGAAAGACCAGTGGGCCAGATGTACTCACGGTTTATACAGTCGCAAACAGTCCAAATCACTGTTTGCGACCGCAAAACATTATTTACAATGTACTAAAGCCATTTAAATATTTACCAACAGCGAACCCGTACTCAATCGCTATTCGGAAGGGGCTTGTTGTAGAGGTCCTTCCCGAATCAATCAAGTATGTACTGTAGGAATGTTTTAAAACTGAGATGCAGTTGCAAATCACTGGCAAATTACGGACTCCCAGGTTGGGTCTAGTAAGGAATACACAAACGGAACACCAGCCCTTTTGGGAATGTAAAAAAAACAAGGGGCATATCATCAAGGCCAGGCGATAATTATCGCTCAGCGCTCTTAGCGCGAGGATAATTATCGCCGGCCAACGCAAATTTTATCTCGGAGATAGCGCGCTATCAGCAATGCTTATCTCTAAAGCGACAAAATTCAACGCACAAGCTGCCAACTGTGCGATTATCGCTGGAAATCCAACGATAATCGCACAACGTTTGGCGAAAGCTTGCTGGTAGGTCAAGGCAGACTTAGCCATGATATTCACCTTCCATAGGATATCATGGCTAAGTCAGTTGAAAAGCAGGCGTAAGGAAAGTGGCGATAACATAGGTTATCGCTACTTTTCTTGTCGCTCTGCAGGTTAGCGTGTGGCTAGATAATAGGAGAAATGCCGCTTAGCGACATTTCTCCCGTTATCTTGGGGTGGAACGCCCACTTTGCATCTCATTAGAGATGCGAAGATGGGCGTTGGGGGAAAGGGCGATAAGGCAAGGATTCACGCGATAGCATGACCTTGCTGATAAGGCGATAAAATTATCGCCGCTTTCCGTCCGAAAACGGACGCTAAAGCAGCGATAATTTTATCGCCTGGCCTTGATGATATGCCCCCAAGTTTGTTGGGGAGCAGGGCGTGGTCAATGGGACGCTGCCATCTCTCAAACAAACTTTAAATAAGCATTGGCAAAGCTGGAAGGTCTTGCTCATCATTACATACAAGCGAGACCCGTTGGCATTGCCAGTGCTCGTGTAGTCTTCAGTGTCTTTCAAGATGGACGTTGTATTTTCTATCCTGCAGCTGGATGGCATTGAGATGCAACAAGGTGACGTTTAAACGCGGCTCTGTTTTCTTAAATGCAATGCTGCATTTGCAGCAGGACTAATGATGAATCCACCAACGGTAAACCAAAAAGCTCCTGTGGAAGCCGGGGTGTACCTTAGTGAGATTCGGGGGGCGTGAATCTCAAATTTCCCAACTAAAAAGGCAGTGGTTGCAGGGTGGAGGGCTGGGATGAACAAGGTTTGGGATGGACTGTGCCCATGAGTGGCAGGGTCAGTAATGATTTGCATTTGGTGGGCCTCCGTCTTCAGACGCACCGTGGGCAAAAAACGATGGATTGGAATGCTACCCCGAGTGGTTGCCACTGGTTAGACTAATGGCAAGCATTCATCCCGTCACCTTTTGGGTGTTTGACTGCCAGTAGTAAGGCTCAAAGACTGAGACTGGCGCAGCATGCCAAGCCTACTACAATCAATGCTTGTGAATTCCAAAAAGTAGGACCTTTGCACCCCTTCAAGGAGCACTTCCGTGGGTGCAGATTTACCACTTTCCTGGTAACCCAGTCACTACATATAGTTATGTTTCAGATTCCCAAAAAATGAACAAGTTAAAAGCTCTTAGTTAAAGGAGAATAAGAAGAAAAACTGAGCCAGACATACCAGATGCGGCTCAGGGACCCCAGACCAAACCCCAAGTGAACAATGCATTTGGAGTGTGTCACACCCCAAAGACTTCCCCAAAGCCACGCCGCGTCCCGTCCCACCTGGGCCTGGGGGTTTTCCATGGGAACTTATGACTACGGTCACACACAAAACAATGGTTTGGCGTTCCTGCCCCGGGATCACATATTTTAAATGTGTTTTCCCTGCATGTTCGCTTCTTCATCTCTGCTACAAGAAGTCTTGATGGCAGAGATGTCCAATCGGTGAATGTAAGCGGGGCCCCATGTTGCCAGCCTTCTCCTTTTACAAATCATTTTATCAAGTGACTGACGGTGCTATGTACTTAGCCCAGGTTGCAAATTGAGGTGGGTGTGCCAGCATATTCATAGGTTCATTCATGTTCTAGCTCAGTAGGTTGCGTGCGAGCTGATTACCGTGATCTATCCCAAAAATCTCGGATGTAAGATAAGTAAGTAATCCAAAAGGCACGTTTCTTGCGCGCCAATCAGTCGCACTGCGAAGTGTAGGAACTGATCCTCACAATCAACAGGTTTACTGTCGAACTCCAAGTTAAATCCTAAATGTGAACCAATGTTTTATCAAAAACTGATCCAAAAGTGAATCCAATGAATCTCAGTCACAACGAGGACAGCGCGACGCCGCCGTAGTGCTTTATTTTATATATTTTTTCAACTGCCTGTTTAAGCTCTTCCTCAGGGGTAACCAAAATGAAAATAACAAAAGCATCAAAACCATCTATTCAAAAGTAAGTTGCTTTAACAATTGCTTATTAACTCACCCTCTGAATAACCCTCAATCGATCCCACCCTGCATCATATCATTTAAACAACATCATATTCCCCATACCTACCACAACTAACTGAGCCAAAATAAAATAAAATCAATGGGCCCGATTCACAGAACTAACTTAAGACAAAATCCTAAACTTACTATCATTTCGGTATTCACAGAAGTTAGTAGTCCTAACTTTAGGACACCTAAATGTCTTCTGTGAATACCGAAAGTCGTAAAGTTAGGATTTTTCTCAGTTTAGGAGTAGTAAAATTAGGACTCCTAAATTCTGTGAATACCGAAATGAGTAAGTGCCTTCTGTGAATACCAAAATGGTAGTAAGTTTAGGATTTTGTCTTAAGTGAGTTCTGTGAACCGGGTCCATTGTTCAAAACACCAAACATAAATCAACTAATGTGACCCAGCTGCTATACAAACCCTTTCCATGTCGTGCACAAAAAGCCTTTAACAGATACAGAAATGAAATTGCAACCCGCCTTCCCTTTCACAACCTAATTCCTGATGTTCATCAACCTTTCCATGTATCAAGATGAAAGACAATAAAAAGACAACCTGCAAAGCCAGGGTTGGCAAAAATATCAACTCCTCCACACTCTCTTCACCTGCCCTGAATGCCTGTTTCCTCACTTTCAGTTTAGATCAAAGGTCACTGCCTTGGTATTTATTCTTGGACCAGAACCAGAAAAAACGATGCAGACACACTAGAACCAGCACACGAAGCAAGCCCTCCGAAGCTGTGGTCAAAAATATGATTGACAAAAATATTGGGGCAGATTTATGACGACTGGCGCATCCCTGCATATCAGCAGGGATGCGCCAGTTATGATGCGGCACTGCTGCGCCACCATGGATGCGCCGCATTTATAATGCGGCGCACCATGGGGCAAAAACGGCACAGATGCGTGACGCATCTGTGCCGAAAAGTGGCGCATTGCTGGAGTTGCGTCGCAAGCGCGACGCAGCTCCAGCAATGATCTGGGGGGCCCTATCTGTACAATGCTGCGTCAATCCTTACGCCTGCTTCAAGCAGGCGCAGGGTTTTGACGCAGCATGGGCCTAAAAGTGACTGAGTGAAATCTTGTAGATTTCACTCAGCCACTTTTAGGAGGCGTTCCTGCGCCGGAACGCCCCCACCTGCCCTGGAACGCCTACATGTGGCGCAGGGCTTTACAACGTGACGCATCTGGGAGATGCGTCACGTTTGTAAATGCCCCGCACCATGGCGCAGGATTTGCGCCGCTGCTGCGTCACAAAAGTGACGCAACGGCGGCGCAAAAGTGCCGCAAGTGCAACATAAATCTGCCCCATTGTGTTAAAAATATGGTTTACTACAATATCTTGTTCCTTTACTTATAATGGAAATGACAAAAATATAGAAAGAAAATCTTTCTGTTATGTTAAATGTATTTATACAGTGCATGGCTACCCAGACAGGGTTTCCCAGTGGACTGGGTAATGAAATAAAGTTTAAATTAAAATTAAAACCAGGGCGGCCTGTAGGTAGTACGAAGGCGAACAGTATTAGTACAAATTTCCTTCGTCTGCTGTGAGCTGACGCTGCACATTTAAGTTGATTGCGGTAAATATTATGGGGCAGATTTACAAGGACTGGCGCATCGCAGGGATGCGCCAGGTAAGATGCGTCTCACAAGTTTACCCTTGCGCCACCACAGATGCGCCGCATTTACAATGGCGCAAGGATAAACAATTGCGTGACGCATCTGATGTCGTAAGGGCGGCGCATTGCGGGAGTTGTGTCGCAAGAGCGATGCAACTCCAGCAATGCTCAGGGGCTGCCCATATGTAGCATGCTGCATCACGCTTTACGCCTGCTTCAAGCAGACATGGGGTTTTGACACAGCGGTGTCGGAAAAGTGACTCCGTGAAATCTTGTAGATTTCACTGCGTCACTTTTCCGAGGCTTTTCCTGACCGAACGCCCACCCTGCATACATTAAACCTGACGCAGGTTTAATGTGGCTCAGGGCTTTACAACGTGACGTATCTCCCTAGATACGTCACGTTGTAAATAAGGCGCAACATGGCGCATGGTTTACGCCGCCGCTGTGTCACAGAAGTGACGCAACGGCGGCGTAAATGTGTCGCAAGGGGCTTGTAAATCTGCCCCCCTATTTATAAACTTGCCACTCCAGGCTAGGTCCGTGGGGTGGTAATCTCCACACAGAGCTTAGGGCTTCCTTCAACATTGAAGTCCCGCACTTTATAGACATTGGTTTCAATAAAGGTCGATGTGCTGATAAAAATTCAGGACCGCAGCAGAGTGAGTGCATCATTGACTCATATTCACAGAATCTGCATTTAGTTATCGCAGTTGCAGATTTCCAGTTATCTCTTCACTTACTTATTGGAGGAACCATAAGTAGAGTCCACAAACTACGTCATCTTAAGGGTCCAGGTTCGGGTTGCTGAATGGAATTGAAATATTTCAGAAGAGATGCCTTACATTCATGGTCCTGGACTATTAAACCAAACTCGAGTCGTGAGAGGGATCGTCGAGTGGACCTCGGTAAACTGGAAATTGTTGGTAATAGTTTTGTTTTGCTGCTTCTTATTATGGGTTCTGCCGATGGACTATGTAGGTGGTTGTGTACGTTGCATAACCCGATTGTTAAGTTTGAGGCATCACTTGTGAGATGTTCAAATGTAGGTTTGGTTTGCCGTTCGCGGAGAACCAGGGGGGATATGAGCAAGGGCCTTATCGCTCCATTAGCAAGCTGTCGCTAACAGCTGTTAGTGGCAGCTTTCTGGTGAAAGCGACCGTTTTGCTGCCGCTTTTGCATGTCAGCGGTATATATCGCTAATGACATGCAAAGTAGGCGTTCCCAACTTAAAGCGACTGAAAACAGTTGCAAACCCAGCTTCCCCCTATTAGCAATGCCCGTGAAAATTCACGCTAACCGCGAATATCGCTGGAATCTAACACCTGCTAAAAACCTGACTTAATCATTCAAGTCAATGGGAGGTGGACTGTAAGGTTAAGTCCTCACCTGCCTATTAGCAAGCTTTTCACTCGCGCGTTGGATTTATCGCTGGATTTGTCGCACTATTGCTGGGTTTCGCTGCTATCGCTGGATTTTCTATCGCATTGGAGATAAGCGTTGATAATAATGCGTTATATGCAGCGATAGCCGGCGATAAAAAAAACAGCGCTAAGCGCGTTTTGCGATAATTATCGCAATTTCTTGGTAATATCCCCCCAGATGCCTAAACAATTATAGTTTGACGCGATTTTAAGATTGCCAAGCCTTCAGCTGTGTGTTGATTTGTGCTTGTATTTCCCGAAGACCAACACCTTCATCTTTGAGGCATTGACACCAACTTATTGTCTGAGTTGTAGTAGTTTAGTTCATTCATGTCATGTTTGGTGTGGACCAGGATAATGGAAGATGCCGGAGAACAGGCAGTCTGGAAGGTCCTATCCAAGGGGGACTTGTGTTTGCCTTTGTAAGTCTGCATCCCCAAATCAGCAGAGTACAAGTTACATAACATTGGGACCACGACGCGCCCTTGTTTGAGCCCTTTGATTACTGGAATTTGGCATGTGGCTGTGTTTCCTGCCCCTAACTTGATGCCTACCCAGGTCTCTGGGTAGAGAGAAATATTATCTTTAAGTAAATGGTTGGGTATGCCCCAGTTTCCAAGCTTTGCCCAGAGCTCATTCTGGTCCATCGTATCGAGAGCAGCGGTGTAGTCGAAAAAGCATGCAAACAGCGGGGTCTGAAACGTTGAAGCGAATGGTGAGCGAGGTCGGTCGGCGCAACACTGTTGTCAATGGTAGATGAGTTTTGCTGAAAACCTGTTTCATAGAACTGGATCAGATTCTCTCTTGCGGCCTGAGTAGGAGTTTGGTGATGTGAGAGCGGGGCGGCACCCCACCACCCCTTTCCTGCACCGCCATACTCAACCGCCGCCCTCCTGCCAGATTATGAGTTTTCTCGTTGTCTGGCAGACGGTCTTTTAGCGTTCCCACGAAGGTGCCTTAGAAAAAGGCACCGCAATGCGAACGCCCAAGCCCTTTCCTGCACGGCATGGACTACTAAGTCCATGTTGTGCAGGAAAAGGGGGTGCATGGGTGTTTGTTAAGTGCGACTACTCACCTGTAAGGCTCTCAAGGCCCTGGGGGGGGGTGGGTTCGCAGGTTCCAGTCCATCAAGGAGGGGGTCTGTTGAAGAGCCAGGTTTTGAGGTTTCTTGCGAAGATGGGTAGCGATGTTATCTGTCTGAGGTGGAGCGGAAGATGGTTCCAGGCTCTGGCCGCGCGGAAGGAGAAGGAGCGGCCTCCCGATCTAGTCTTTCTGGTGCGGGGGACCACGGTGTAGGAGAGCTGGGCTGATCGTAGGGCCCTTTGGGGTGCATGGAATTTAAGTCAGCTATTCAGGTATGCTGGTCCGGTGTTGTGGAGGGCCTTGTGAGCGTGGGTTAGCATCTTGAAGGTGACTCTAGCTTCGATGGGGAGCCAGTGGAGTCTGTGCAGGTGCTGGGAGATGTGGCAGTGTCTTGGCAGGTTGAGGACCAGTCTTGCGGCGGCATTTTGGATGTTCCGTTGCTTGCGGGTGAGGTTTTTGTTTATTCTGGCATAGAGTGCGTTGCCATAGTCGAGCCTGCTGGTGACCAGGACGTGAGTGACAGTCTTTCTGTGTTCGAGGGGGATCCATTTGAAGGTCTTACGTAGCAGGCGGAGGGTGTGGAAGCAGGCGGTTGAGACGGAGCTGATATTGAGCTCTGAGTCCAGGATGATTCCCAGGTTGCGTGTGTGGTCCATGGGGGTGGGCGGGATTCCGAGGTTAGTGTGCCACCAGGTGTCATCCCAGGCGTCTGGGTTTGGGCCCATGATGAGTACTTCCGTTTTGTTGGTGTTTAGTTGTAGGCAGCTGTTTTTCATCCATTTGGCAACGGCTTCCATGCCTTCTCGAAAGTTGTGTCTGGTGGTGTTGGGTTTGTTTGATAGGGGGAGGATGAGTTGGGTGTCGTCTGCATATGACACAATGTTGAGTCCGTAGGTTCTGACGATGGGGGCGAGCGGAGCCATGTAGACGTTGAAGAGCGTACGGCTGAGGGAGGACCCCTGGGGGACTCCGCAGGTGGTAGGTGTAGCGTCCGAGAGGAAAGGGAGGAGCCTGACCCGCTGCGTTCTGCTGGAGAGGAAGGAGCGGATCCAGTCGAGGGCCTTGTCTTGGATCCCTGCATCATGGAGTCTGCATATTTGGGTGCGGTGAGAGACTGTGTCGAACGCCACTGAGAGGTCGAGGAGGATGTGGGCTGCTGTTTCTCCTTTGTCCAGTAAGATACGTCTGTTAAGGCGACGAGGGCGGTCTCCGTACTGTGTTTTTTTCTGAAGCCGGATTGGGAGGAGTTGAGGATGTTGTGCTCTTTGATGAATGTGGCGAGTTGGCTGTTGATGGCTTTCTCAATGACTTTCGCTGGGAACGGGAGCAGGTAGATGGGTCTGTAGTTTTTGAGGTCGGTGGGGTCCGCCGAGGGTCTCTTCAGAAGGGGGTTGATCTCAGCGTGTTTCCAGTCGTCAGGGAATGAGGCGGTTGCCAGGGAGCGGTTGATGGTGTGGCAGAGCATGGGTGCTATGGTGTCGGTGGCTCTGTTGAAAATGTGGTGGGGGCAGGGGTCAATGGGGGCCCCAGAGTGGATTGACTTCATCGTCTTCAGTGTGTCTTAGGTGGTGAGGGCTGTCCAGTTGTTGATCGCTGGCTTCAGGGTGTCGGGGGTGGTTGGTGAGGGTTCAGTGTGTTGGTTGTCTTCGTTCAAGTTGTCGTTGATGCTCTTGATTTTGTGGTGGAAAAAGGTGCTGAGTTTGTCGCAGAGGCATGCACACACAGGGGCACGCCATGTGCCCCCTTGCATGCACCCAAGGGCCCAGAGGCAGCAAGGGGTCCTGTAGGGCCTCTTTGTTTCCTCACCGCCAGAATGTCATGGTGTGAACACTGTCACGAAATCCTGGTGGTGAGGAAAACTCATAATATGCTTTATGGTGCTGCAGCTACATTGCCGCATATGGCACACCTCTGACTGCCGTGCCACCGCCAGGGAATGCGGTTTCGTGGCGCTTGCGACAGTCCTCTGGAGCTCCAACCTCTGTAGTTGTAATACGGCGGTCGGACCACTGGTGGGTGGTCCCCGAACGCAACCGCACCTCCACCACAAATATCAGGCCCAAGGTGTCCACTCCTCAAGTTTGTTTAGTAAAAGTTTTGCACATCTTACTGTCTCGGTGTCCAATAAGGCAATTAGGCAACAGTTTGCGGGATCACCTCCATTGCCCTTTTTGTATATCAGATGTAGAATAGATCCACCCCAAGACTGAAGGGTCTACAGATTGGCAAAGCTTTCATTGTATAGAGGTGTAAGAAGATCTGCCAAAAATTCCAGAGCAGCTCCTCTAAAAATATTTATACAAACACACACACACACATATATATATATATATATATATATATATATATATAAAATTAATCTTGCTATGTTAGAAGTTGATGTGAGAAGTTAGCCTGGTATATGCTGTCCACTAATTAAAGTGGGCACCTTGCACCAGTCCAAATAACCCCTTATTGATGATTAGTTTAAAGACAACCTTTATTGAAAGCTATCCTAGTGGTAGCTGTGGAGAGCAGCCTGCAGGCTAAGTCTTGAAGGAATGAAAAGCAGCTTGTTTTACCAGTCTATAATCTCTTGGGTGGCTAAATGAAAGAGAACCACACCAGGTATATATATATAAGATATATGTATTTATTTCTAAACACACCTTACCAGTCTCTTTATGAGACTAGAGGTCAAAGCACATATGTTACACTTCAAATATCACAGTAAATTAGCACAATATACGATAGGCCCTAGGGGCGAGCCAAACCATATATTAAGAAAGTGGTATAAGAACCATGACTTGACTAGACACAAGGCCTAGACCCTGTAGAATCGCTGGGACCCCAAGGAACCACCCAAGGTAGTGACACAGAGGACCCACGGGGGATGTGTGCAGTGTGAGAACACAGCCGCGAGCTCTGTTAGCTTCTATGGGGAAAGTCGCAGTTGGAATTTTAAAGTTTAAGGACACTTAGGAGGGGACTAGGAACAAACCCTTTTGGACTTAGATGGTTCTAGGGCCAACACCCATGGGAGCACCGGAGTACTCGTGTTACCTCACACATGGAAGCCGGTGCATAGGTGTCAAATGGTGTCGGGTCGCGTCGTCGTTTTCAATGGCAGAAGACTGAAAAGTGCTGATTCTGGGAAGAGGAGAAGTGTCCGAAGAGATCCAAACCTGGATCGAAGATGTGAAGAATCTGAAAGCAGCGGGGACAGAGTCTGTGTCACTTCCCAATGACCAGGGGCACGATAGACGAACGCCGACCGATGTCGGGTGCTTCAGGTGCGAAGAGGGGAAGCTTACTCTTCAGGACCAGGAGGTGTCGAGGACAACCAGAAGCTGGATTTCAGCTGTCCCACAAAGGATGTTGAGTGCTGCAGCATCGGTGCCCGGATTGGACACAACAAGCCTTCGTAACAGCAACCCACGCAGGAAGAGGAAAGATGCTTCGGTGCGGACCAGCAAGGTCTTGGGGACTCCCCAAGCAATGGAGAGTCAGGGCACATCTGGAGCAACCAGGGAAGCCCAATTAAAGTTAAAGTTTCCTTCACAGGGACCCACCAGTCAACGTACCAGGGATCACGAAGGCATCTCGAGCGAAAACACAAAGGGTCGGCTCACGGAACACTCGTGGAGTGTAGGCCAGCAATCTTCGGTGTAAAAGGTGCTCGGGGTCTGGGCTACAAGTAACCCAATGCACAGCCTCAAAGGACGTTGAGAAGCTGATGCACTTGCAAATGTGCACTGTGTCCAGGGGTTCCGGTTCCACGGTAACCACGAGGGCTACGGGTCTCAGCTATGCTGGGGACTCGGTTCAGCCTCTGGGAAGTCTGGAAACCCACCTCCTGTGTTGCAAATACTTCGGAGTCCGGCGGGAGCTTCGGAGATGCAAACCGGGCAGATGCGTCTTTGGTGCCTGCCAAGCAGGCGAATAACTTCTTTACTCCAAGGGAGATTCTTCAGTCATCTAGTCGTGTAGATCGTCGAAGTTCTGGGATATCTGTAGCAATATGTTCACTTCATATTTTCTATTTTCACGACGAGTACATCACTGAACTAAAATATTTCGGCATAGTCCTGTAATGTAATGATGCTGCTATGAGACGTTTGATGTTTTTGACAAACCTGCTGTACAATGTTTATGTCCATCTTTTTAGAATTCAAGCCCCTGGAGAAGAGCCAGTCCGGCTCGAAATGCATTGGGCATCAAGAAAGCTGTTGATTCAAAGCAAATACACTCTGGAAAAACTTTTGTTTTGTCTTGATGAATTTATGGACAATGATTTTGATTGAAATTTGAAAAACTTTATCGTTAAAACATTTGAACAAACTTGAGTTTCAAGAGGATTTGATTTATGTTTGAGATTTATCTAACCAGATTGAAGCTGTTTAAGTTTATGATGTAGACATACCACGGTATGACTGACCAATAGCCACAGTGCGCAGAGGTTGGGGTCTAATATATCCTACTATTTGATGTGATTTACCGACATTGTCTGACTGTACATGTTTTCCCCTGCAGCACGCTCACGTTGAATTGTGTATAGAGTTTAGTACAAAAATATATAAGAAACAGTTCTAACCAGGAAAATTTAGTGTGTGCCACTCCAAACACATTGTGGCTGGCAGCATCCATTTTGTGATGCCAGGGCTCTGTTAGCTGGTACTGGGTGTACTGGTGCTGCCATGACTCTCCCTCTAGAAGGGTGGGATCATACTTCCACACCAGTTACTGGTGTGGAGGAATGATTCCAAGGTGTTTGACACCAAACACCACATGTTTCCGTGCAGCCATCCCAAAGTTAGCATGTACCGCGAGGTTATAATGCACTTAAGAGTATATGGTCAGGCTGCATCACAGACAACCCCAGAGAATAGATTCCGAAGGCTGCAGAGGGGCTGTGTTCATGCATGGGCACCCTCTCACATAAAACCAAGCACCGTGCCTTCAGGATTGATAAGGCCTGCCATAGGGGTGACTGATAGGTTTATATGTGCATTGTTAGGGTGAGATATAGTAAAACTATATCTCAGTAAGGGGTGCATGTACCACCTTACCCAGGCTGCAGTATCAGACCTGTGGTAGCTGGTGGGCTAGTTGACCCCCAGGGACCCTCAGGACTCAAGGGAATGTAATCCCCCAATTTACAAAGCTCCAGGGGGCGTGTTTGCACAGTGGTGCAGGGAGGGGGCCTGGCCTGATGTGCCAAGTGTGCAAATGCGTCCTGTGGCGCGTTTTAAGTTGGGGGATTAAGTTCCATTGAATCCTGAGGGTCCCTGGGGGCCAACTAGCCCACCAGGTACCTCCAGTAAGCTCCAGGGAGCTGTGTTGCAGAGAGGTGGTCCAAGGCCACGCCTCCTTTTTACACCACTTTGCAACGCAGCTCTGTAGCGCTTACTGGCAGTAGCTGGTGGACTAATTGGACCCCAGGGACCCTCAGGACTCAAGGGGACCTAAATCCCCAATTTACAACGCACCAGGGGATGCGTTTGCACAGTGTTGCAGGCAGGGGGCGTGGCCTGATGTGACAAGTGTGCAAACACGTGCTGTGGCGCGTTTTAAGTTGGGGGATTAAGTCCCCTTGAATCCTGAGGGTACCTGGGGGCCTACTAGCCCACCAGGTACCTCCAGTATGCGCCAGGTAGCTGTGTTGCAGAGACGTGATCAGAGGGCACGCCCCTTTTTACACCTCTCTGCAACGCAGCTCTGTGGTGCTTACTGGAGGTAGCTGGTGGGCTAGTTGGCCCCCAGGGACCCTTAGGACTCATGGGGATTTAATCCCCCAATTTACAACGCACCTGGGGGTGCGTTTGCACAGTGGTGCAAGGAGGGGGTGTGGCCTGATGTGACAAGTGTGCAAACGCGCCCTGTAGTGTGTTTTAAGTTGGGTGATTAAGTACCCTTGAATCCTGAGGGTCCCTGGGGGCCAACTAGCCCACCAGGTACTTCCAGTAAGTGCCACAGAGTTGCGTTGCGGAGAGGTATAAAAAAGGGGTGTGGCCCCAGACCGCCTCTCTGTAACGCAGCTCTATGGGGCTTACTGGAGACACCTGGTGGGCTAGTTGGCCCCTAGGGACCCTCAGGATTCAAGGGGCATTAATTCCCCAACTTAGAACCCGCCAGGGGGCGCGTTTGCACAGTGGTGAAGGGAGGGGGCGGGGTCTGATGTGACGTGTGTGTACCTATTTAATCAGTCCGCCAAAACCCAAGTACTTATAAATTCACCATGCACTCTCCTTGGAGCACTCTAATCATCCAGTTACTACCCATGCACTCATGCAATGACCCATGCACTAACTCATGCACTGCTACAATACCCTGAGCAGTACCCATGCAGTAGAGCCATCGCCTTGTCACTACCCATGCACTCCTCCAATCACCCAGTGAGCACCATGTACTTATCCAATCACTCCGCCAAAACCCAGGCACTTATAAATTCCCCATGCGCTGTCCTTGCAGTACACTAATCATCCAATCAGTACCCATGTACTTAGGCAATGACCCAGGCACTAACACATGCACTGTTACAATCCTCTGAGCACTACCCATGCAGTCCAGCCATCGCCCTGTGAGTACCCATGCACTCTTTCAATCACCCAGTCAGCACCATGTACTTATCCAATTACTCCACCAAAACCCAAGCACTTATAAATCCACCGTGCATTCTCCTTGCAGTACTCTAATCTTGCGGTCAGTACCCATATACTCATGGAATGACCCAGGCACTAACACTGCTACAATCCCCTGTGCACTACCCATGCAGACCTCTAACCACCTACAGAGTACTGATTCACTCCTCCAATTACCCAGGCTGTACCCATGCAGTCCAGAAATCCCTCTGTCACTACCCATGCACTCCTCAAATCACCCATCCAGCATCATGTACTTATCTAATCACTCGGCCAAACCCCAGGCAGTTATAAAATCACCATGCACTGTCCTTGCAGTACTCTAATCATCCACTCAGTACCCATGTACTCATGCAATGACCCAGGCACTAACTCATGGCAAATACATAGGAGGTCATGCTAATCACAGGGGTACCCCAACGCATAGTGTTCCCTAGTGTATGTAGGTTTTTCACTGTATTCTAAGTATCTTTTAGCATAGCACTGGCTCCGGTCCTGGTTAGTCAGAGTTAGTTACCACCAGTTTAAGGCACGTTATAGTTAGAAATTACCATTTAAAAAACCTTAGAAATTCACTGAAAATCCATCATCTTGGCCTTTACTTATGGCAAACGGACGGTCAGAGGAGGTACTCTGGCCAAGAAGTTCGGAGAAATCCTCATCACTGAATCCAAAATTTTTAATACCCTCCATATATGGGATTTCCAAAAGAAATAGACAAAATACAATGTAAAAATAAGTAAAAAATACACAAATGGTGCAGCGAGATAACTTAAGTCATACTCAAGAAGCGAGATGACTTAAGAGGTGCTCGTGGATAGAGCCTGGGTGAATAAGGAGAACAAGAATAGAAAAAAGAACACATAAATAGATACATCAACATATGACAAGCTCTAGACTCAAAAACGAAAGCTACCCTCGCAGCAACGTGCTGGGATAAATAAGTAAACAACAGAGGGTCCCTGAAATCTCAATGGGATGGAAGAGAGCAGGGATACAACCATAAGCAAAAATACAAAAATCTTCCTAGCCAGACTCGTATCAGTGAAAACGATACCTTGAATCGGTCTGTGGACGCCATGAATGTGTTAACGTAACATTTATGAATGATCTCGAGATATAAGTAAAACAGGTTTCTGTAAGAAAACCTTGTTCTCTTTCCAATCATTGTTTAATTATTTACTGTTTGAAGTGTTAGCGTCTTTATATTAGATTATTCAATTACACTGATGATATTTTGCCATAGAACATATTTACTGGATTACATTGCAGCCTTTGGGCAGGAATGCGCACTCGGCGTCCAGAACACCTGTTCTGCTTTCCATGGTATTTCACAGGTCAGGGGCAGGGTGGAGTCCTGTTTGCTATGTGCGCACTAAATTTGTTTAAAAATACCTAATTGTCTCACAACCATTGGTTACTTTATTTATTAATTGTGTTTACACGAGTACATCAATACCAACTCTCTCATTTATGCAAAAACAGGACTCTGGGCCATGTTGACGCTTCAGTTTTCTCTGAACCAAGACCCACAGCCTGCAGTGGCAGAGCGCGTAGCCTTGGTGAGGGGTCCCTGGGGTGGCACAACCAGTGCTGCAGCACCAGAGGACCCTCTTCAGTACCCATGCCCTAGGTACCAGCGAAACCATTTACTAGGGACTTACAGGGGTAGCTGAACTGGAGCCATTCATGTGACAGTGTTTGAGATAGACTTCGGGCACTGGGAGCAGGTGAGCAGAGACCCAGTGGCGTTACGGTTCGCAATCACACCGGGCAAAAGGTGGGGGCTAACCATGCAAAAAGAGGCTCTTTCCTGCACACAGTATTTTGGTGCATTGTATTTTTGTACTTTAAATTGTGTGTATGTATAGTGGATATTGTTGTGGCCAATGTTTTCACCACAATATTTTTGTGGTCGATATTTTTTTCTCTCTACAACCAGTCCGTTGCGCAAGGCATGTTAACCTCATGCGCTTTACCACTCATTCACATTTCCATTAAACACGACACTTAGCTCTTGTAAATATCGCTCTTTTGCAGGAGCGCCTCCGACACTTTCGCCATCACACTTGGGGGCATATTTTCAAGCCCGGCGTTAAAATTATCACTGCTTTAGCGACAGAAAACTGTCGCTAAAGCAGCGATAATGGGCTTGATAATATGCCGCAGAGAATTCCCATAGAAGCCCATGTTGACACCAGAACATGGGCTTCTATTGGAATTCTCTGTGGCATATTATCAAGCCCATTATCGCCGGTTTAGCGGCAGATTTCTGCATCTAAAGCGGCAATAAATGTAACGCTGTATCTTGCTACTATGCCCCCTTGGTTGTCACAACAACAAGATGATCTGCATGTGTGCAGGTGGCAAGGTACCACTGGTCTCATGCACCTGGTGCCCTGTATTCAGTAGCATCAGTCTCAGAACTGGGGAGACACATTGGGGCAGATTTATGACGACTGGCGCATCCCTGCATATCAGCAGGGATGCGCCAGTTATTATGCGCCACAGCTGCGCCACCATGGATGCGCCGCATTTATAATGCGGCGCACCATGGGGCAAAAACGGCACAGATGCGTGACGCATCTGTGCCGGAAAGTGGCGCATTGCTGGAGTTGCGTCGCAAGCGCGACGCAGCTCCAGCAATGATCTGGGGGGCCCTATCTTTACAATGCTGCGTCAATCCTTACGCCTGCTTCAAGCAGGCGCAGGGTTTTGACACAGCATGGGCCTAAAAGTGACAGAGTGAAATCTTGTAGATTTCACTCAGCCACTTTTAGGAGGCGTTCCTGCGTCGGAACGCCCCCACCTGCCCTGGAACGCCTACATGTGGCGCAGGGCTTTACAACGTGATGCATCTCCCAGATGCGTCACGTTGTAAATACCCCGCACCATGGCGCAGGATTTGCGCCGCTGCTGCGTCACAAAAGTGACGCAACGGCGGCGCAAAAGTGGCGCAAGTGCAACATAAATCTGCCCCATTATTTCCCACTCAAAACCAATGCAGGCTACAACTTTGGTTCATCGTTGTGGCTCAAGCAGAGGAGCCTAGCGGTCGGTCTGCTCTTCAGACCAGCTGAGCATCTCCTCCTGCACAGGACTCTCTTTTCTTTAGTTTGAAAGGACTTTGAAATCCTGATTTTGCCTCTTGCACAGCGTCCCTGCTCTCGCATCAGCGCCAGGTTGAAACATATCTTAAGTTCCCTAAGTGCCCTTTCAAAGGAGGCGTGGCCCAGGCATTACCGAGGCAAGGGCAGACTCATTTGCATGTCGTTGTCATTGTTACCTATCTAGACCGACTCATTAAATTCTGATTGTAGTCTGGCGTGAGGTGAACTGGGTGATTTGCTGTATGCACAGTCGCATGCACGGAGTGACTGTATTCTGGCCCCACCGCATGGTCAGGTGGGTGAATTGCTGTATGTACAGTTGCATGCACAGGGTGACTGTAGTCTGGCACCACCGTGAGGTGAACTGGGTGAATTGCTGTATGTACAGTCGCATGCCTGGAGTGACTGCAGTCTGGCGCCGCCGTGAGGTGAACTGGGTGAATTACGGTGTGCACAGTCGCATGCACGGAGTGACTGCAGTCTGGCGCCACCGTGAGGTGAACTGGGTGAATTACGGTGTGCACAGTCGCATGCACGGAGTGACTGCAGTCTGGCGCCACCGTGAGGTGAACTGGGTGAATTACGGTGTGCACAGTCGCATGCACGGAGTGACTGTAGTCTGGCGCCACGGTGAGGTGAACTGGGTGAGTTGCTATATGTACAGTCGCATGCACGGAGTGACTGTAGTGTGGCATCTACAGTCACACACCCCTCCCCCCCCCCCAAACGACCCTACCTAGTGGAAGTCGGGATCTCCCTCTTCAGCACAGGTATTTGACGCACATACAGATATTAACAAGGCCCGAGACACAATTTTTTGATTTGTTAAATTCGGTTTTTGTGAACCCCTCCTGGGACGTATCTTAGTTCTTTAAATCTGTTTTCACTGTGACTGTTTCTGTAAATAATTGTGTACTCAGAAGCGCCCTTGTGCTCAATGCACTACACATCACACACAAGCACGGGTGTTTATAATGGTCTAATTTTGGAAATTCGAGTTATTTTTATACCTTGTTGAATTGTGGCCGGCCCGTTCCCCTTGCTGCTGGCGCCCTCTGCTGGTGAATTATAGGTATCATTCGATACTTTCAACACATTCTCTGTACACTGGCAGGCTCATCTTACTCCACAAACTGTGGGGCAGATTTACAAGCCCCTTGCGCCATTTTTGCGTCACTTGTAACATGGGGAAAGGTGACGCAAAAGAGGCGCAAGGGGCTTGTAAATCTGCCCCCATATTTATAGTAAGTACAAAAATGTTCGCGTCTGTGTTTTTAATCTCATGAAATTTTAATTATCCCCTAGTAAATAGCGGAACTAATTTGTCTAATTATTTGCGAGCTGTATGGCGCTAACCGTGCAATGGTTACGGATTCGAGGATGTGGCGTAACGGCCAGAGCTGCTGACTTTGGCACTGGGAACAGGTTCGAGTCTAGGCGTCAGCTCAACATCGTGTGATTTTGGACACATCACTTCATCTACTTGTACCTACCAAAAATGAATGTTTGCTTGTGTAATATAACTGGTGCTTATGTAAAGGCTCCAATACCTTTACGTCGAGTTCGCGCTCCATTAAAAAATTAAATAAAGTGCCAAAGCAGCGGATCAGCTGAAGTTCTGCTCCAGCAGTTAGTTGGTTCCCTGAAACCCCCAAACCAGAGTTCTATTCCCAGGATCCACACTTGGTGACACTGTGTGATCTTGAGCACTGTGATGTTGGGCCCTAGGCCCGCATGCAGGACACTACAAGCACATCGGGCGTTCATGACCTTGCTTGCAAGTGTTGAGTGCTTACAGACTACAAAGGTATTAAATAAACACAGGGCGACGCTATGCCCCCCTTGAGAACCCTGCTAAAAGTACGTTTCTCCGCCTATAACAATGATGCCTTGAGGGGGATTTGTCACAATGAAATATTCAGCAGTAAACGTCTTGTCAAGTTCAGGAGTTTATTTCAATGTTCTTCCACTCGACACACGGAGCGTCCTCACAGCCGGCCGTCCGGATAGCAACTGTCAGATGCGACCCGAACCCTACACCGACCGACGCTCCGTGCTAGAGTCCGGAACCACAATTAAAAGAACACAATGAAGATTTCACTATAAAACAAGTATCGCGCGCTGATGGCGTGGAAGACGCCATCAGCGCGCGATGTACATAAACATCACAAATTACAGTATTGTAACTATTACACACAACTGGGTCCAATACAACGAGAAAACAAGGGAACCCCAATATTCGAACCTGGGATGGTTAGTAGTATTTTAAGAAAAAAACAGTTCATGCAGGGCCAAATCGGACCTAAAAGAAGCGAGAGCAGTTGAGTTTAAAGCAATGTTGATCAGCAGGGCCGGCTTTAGGGTGGTGCGACCGGTGCCACCGCACCGGGTGCTGGCTTCCTGGGGGCGCCGTGTTTGAAAGTTTATTATGCTTTTGAAGCACCTGCTGCAGGGTTTCTTACCCCCGCAATTACCAGGCCTCACATAAATGTCAAGATAACTCGTGTGATTAATTATCTTCCTGGAGAGAGATCAGCATTTTGTATAGTTGAGGTTTTGACTTTTAGGTGAAGTTAGTGTAGAGGGTTAATATGCCTGCTGCAAAGAACGTGTACCAAGTAGATTACAGAGTGTGTATGATGTAAACAGATCGGCAAGTTACTGCTTTCAAAAGAGACATCCTTTTATAACTTGCAATTTATAACTTAAAGTCCTAATATACAACAGTGAGCTATTAACTTTGATCCTAGAACTGCGTACACACTGCAAAGTATACATTATCAGAGCATTGATTAATGTTGCAAATAGGGTTCATTTGGCTAGAAATCGATTCTTATTTTTAAAGAAAACTCCCAACTATGCTGTTTCTTTTTCGACTCTGAGTTTGTGCTTCTCCACACCAAGCACTCTGAAACTATGCTGCCTACCAGTATGGATGACATGTGACTCCTACACTTTTAGTCCTTTGGCTTATGTAACATTTCCTATACACTGATTTACACACGTATGATTGATTGTCTCTGTGTAATGTGTGTGTGATGCAAAGTGCTCGGACACCCTACACTGGTATGAGTGGCGCTATATAACTAATTCAATGCATCTGAGAGAGTGTGGTTATGGAGACTTGGTCACTGTTAAAGGGTGCTAGTGAGAGAATCTGTGGTGGAGGTGGTCATTGGGGGGGCGCCAACAAACATTGTCGCACAGGGCGCCACCAGCACTAAAGCCGGCCCTGTTGATCAGTATGCCTGTAACAAAACGCATATATAGGCTGCCCGTCCCAAACTGCGTCGATCGACACACGCAGTCTGCATTACTAAGTTGAAATGGCAACACTGACTATGCGGGGACTGTTACCCTTGATGCGGCCGTCTAATTGATTTATGTGCCATCTCCTCAAATAATTGGGATTAATACAAAGCACATGAACCTCCTGTGGGTCTGTTCTCATCACCATCGACCCTTTTTAATCGGCCCAAATCATTAGGGAGTATCTCCAGGCATCGGCTTCCTTTTGGATGCCCAATTCTTCATGATCACAACTTTTGTCCTGATGATGATCTCAAATCAGTGAGATCGAAACGTCATCGACCCTTATACAACAAGAAACTCCTTTTACTGTTAAAACTACACTCAGGAGCTTCTGTCCTTGTTGTCAATGCGATGTATATATTTGAAATGTCACCTTCACTCTTCATATCACGCTTGCTGTCACTTTCTTGTAAGCACTTGAACTACAATTTCCGAAAATATGTTGCAATATTATTTATAAATAAATGCTGCACAATGCAAAAGCCCATCTGGGTCCCTGCCTACATTCAAACAACTGCCTACTATTGCTCCGGCCGGCATTAATTGCCTATATATGCCTTTTGTTACAGGCATACTTTAAACTCAACAGCTCCTGCTTCTTTTGGGACTGATTTGGCCCTATGATATGTTGCCCTTCTGCACCTCTCCCTGTGTCCCCTGCTCGGTCTCTCTCTTAGGACAGAGATCTCCCAGTTGGAGGATCAGGTTCTGCACCCTGGCCACCTCCACCTTTGTGCCTGCAGATTGAGTGTGTGCGCTGAGGCACATTCCACTTGCCTGCACAGATGGTGGATGTCTTTTGTTCAGCCTGCTGTACTCCAATAAAGAGTTGCTGTAAAGATAAGTCTTCACGCGTAATAGAAGTGCAGCAAAGGTTTAATAAGTAACACTGTACAAAAAAGCCCCAACCTTCAGCGATCATATCAGGTTGTCAGTGACGGGTGGCCGCTAGCTGGGTAAATTGGTGGGGCAGGGGAATAAAATAAAAAGTACCTGAATCCTGATGTCTACCTCCTTGCCGCAGCTTCAGCTCCAGCCTCCGACTTGGCGATTCTCATACAGGCTCACAAGGTGCCCTGGGCACATCCAGAGCCCATGCTCCTGAGCCCTCGGATATTTCCAAGCAATACCTTAGAGATATCCATGTGCGCATGTCGGCCATTGCCGGCCAAACCGACATGCGCACTGGTAGTGCTCTGAGCATACCACTCCTCCTGCTGCTGGAAACCCCGCCCCCAAGACTCGACGGCTGCTCCGTAGTAAAATATAATGATAATAAAGTAATTTTATTATCTGCGTTATTATCATTTTATTTTACGTGCGTCTGCTGTTTCCAGCAGTGGGGCGACGCTCCTCCGCCATAGCGGAAGAGCCGCCCCTGTATGTTGTTATCTTCGAGGCAAGTGACACATAACCACATCAATACATTCTGTATCCCTGGAAACGGTTCTCTCATGACAGCGGGCACGTGGCACCTCCCGCAGAACATCTCTAGGATACCACAGTTGTCTATTCTAGGAGCAGGGTTGTCAGTTGGCATGCAGGTCATGATGTGGCCTCCTTGAAGGCTGGCGTCTTGGAAGTCCTCCAGTTTGTGCTTTCACTCGTCCAGTGGGCACCGCCAAGGCTATTATTATTACCTTGTCATCTCTCCTTTGCCTCCCAGACCAGCTATCCCTGTTCAAGTCTCCTATATTGGGAAGGTTTCTAATGAGGCCCTCAGACCGGTTTCCATCAAATACTACAGTGGGATTTGAATCTGATGTTGGCCTTGTTGATGGGTGCTCCATCTGAGCCCCTTCGTAGTTCTCTATTAAGATTTTCTGGCTGCTATCACTTTGCTAAAGCACTCTGGTCAGTTGCGAGCGTTATTCACCCACAATAGACACACTCCTTCCAGACATGTTAGTCCTAAGACTTATAGTGGTGTTCCTTCCCATGGTGGTCAACCCTTTCCAACTTGTGAAGGTTCTCACACTTCCTACTTTTTACCCTCCCCGGTCCCACCATGGAGAATAAATTAGGCTAGGAAGGCAAGGCAGTCCAAAGAGTACCTTGTCCTGTTGGATTGTCTTGTGCATCAAGATGTGTTACGTCCTTGCAAAGAAGGAGCCACCGGATGGAGTCCGGGCCCATTTCATCGGGGCAAAGTCTTGCACCGGAGCCTTGGGGTGATCCTGTGGCTTAGAACTGCTGGGGAGCAACGTGGCCTTCCCTTCACACTTCCAACAAACATTATTCTCTGGATTCGTGGACGAGACCGGATGGTCATTTGCGTGCTTGCTGCTTTGGACTTTCCATATCTGTCCAAACCTTCGGACCCACCCCCGGACGGAGCTGCTTTTGAATGTTTTCAACAGGTGAGGAGTTTGCAGGTAGAAGTGCCCATGCGAGGAAAACGTTCCCTTGGTAACAATCTTTCTGGTGGATCCTCTACCCGCAAATTCCTCACCAATCCCATTCTTCTGCCCACTCTGAAGGATGGTCGTAGGTCCCAGTAAATAGGTTCCGGCTAGATATTATCTTCTTCAATTGATGTTCCTCGTCTCTGCCTCAGGGCAAACAAAAGGATGGGAACTAATGATGCGCCAGGGTGGGTGCTTCATGGCATTAGTGACATCACCAGGTTGTTGCATCGGGCACTGAGATGGAGTCAAGTGCCCTCTCCTGGCACCAGAGGGCTGTGGAAGTTTCCGGACCCAGTCTGACTCTTGAGAATATTCAACGGGTAGGAGTCTGCAGGTAGATAAAGTATCCACCAGCAAGAGAGCTGCCGAAGGTAAGTACCTTTCTCTTGTGAGTCTGACTGATGCAGAATAAGGTCCTCGACTTGCACAACATGATGAGAGGAGGAGAGGGAGGGGCAGGCGAGGCGCAGCTCATTGTCTTCTGCCTGTACTGGTTCTGGCTTACATCTCAGTACAGAATGCCCGTGGTCTGGATACCTCTCCATACTCTGCACTTGGGATCTGTGACTGCAGACAGTGCCGTTGCCTTGAATGGTGCCACGCCTGTCCCTTCCCACCGTAGTCTAAGGCAAATCTTACAGACAACCTGGCTCTTCTACCTTTGACCTCTGAGGCCATGTGACGAGGGTCTGGTTGACTCGAGTAGCTCCTCTTGATCCACAGCTTGTCTGGCACCTGTGGTGAATCACTTCATGGCTAGGCGCTATAGTGCACCTCCTGGTGACAACAGCTTTTTGACTAAGCATCTGCTTCAAAGCGCCTTGTGTACAGGCTCCTGCTTGCAAGGTGAACTCCGACTCCTTTTCTGCATTTTCTCTGGACGGTGAATCCAAAAGAGTTGACACGATGACTAGAAATGTATTTTCCTCAGGCAGCGCGGCCGTCAGCTTTTTGAATGCCATCTGCCTGTTGGCTCCTTCCAGTCGCAGTTCTGAGTCATGATGTGTCAGCCTAGGCAATGTCCGACATGATGCCTTCAAACAAACTTGCAAGGCGGACTGGATGCATCCAAGCAGATGTCACGTTATGTCCTGGAAGCCCCGGACTCTGTTGCTCCTGCGGTGGGTACCAGTGTAATTATCAGATGATGTGCCAGGAGGCGCTCTACTGGACTTCCTGGAGAAGCCGAAGCATCATTGATGGACATGCTGTTTGAGGGTGGACCTGTGGATAAAAAGCTGAAGCATCTCTGAAGCGTTTACAAACCAGCAGCGCTCCGGCCGGCCTTGGGACTGCGATGCCGACACGCCACTTACATCAGCAGTACAGGAGATCTGAGGCTCCTCTAGGTGACCGCGACTGCAGTCCGTGGCAGATGTGGCCGTCCAGCAACCTACGTAGACTTTTTGTGGCCAGTGCCAAAGGCAAAGATCAGCGGCATCATCAGACCTTCTCTCGGTCCTTCTCTTTGCCTCCAGTCAACGCTTCTCAAGCGTCCTCCCCAACCCTGTTACATGTAAATGATCATTCCATACACGGAGCTCTGTATTACACGCCTTGATTCTTCAGAGTGTAACCGTTAACTGTACGCACTATGTCATTTATTTTCTGAACCACACCCACTCACGTACGTCACTATTCTACGGAGTCTATCAGGGCCAGAGGGTTCCCACTATCTTTAACACACACAACACTGCACCTCCCCCATCATATATACATCATAACTCCTCAATAAGTCGTCAAGGTGCTCGAATCAATCTTCCAGATCTCGTTGCATGAGATTGAGGAGACATAGGAGAGGCATCCACGACAGGGACAGGAGAGACAGACACAGGTGCAGTCTTCGGGCTCTCCTGACTCCCAGATGGAAGGGTCTCACGCTGAACATCTGGAATCAATAAACCTCGAGGCACGTGTTTGAGATAATAAGAAACCCTTGTGATGGACTTTCCAGGATGATGAACAGTCACTATGTGTGCTGTACCTGTCACAACCCTGAGTGGGTCAGCGTGAGAAGGAACATCAGACGTGTTTCTGCTTCTGCCTGACAGTGACTTGGTCACCTAGTGCTCCGAACACAGTGGCATCCATTCGCACGAGTCTTCATTTTGCATTTGTGAAACAAACCCGTAGTATGAAGCTTATCAATGTCAATTGATCTTTCGGTGGTCCATTGTGGTACTTTGGTGCCTTTGCTTCTCCCAAACGTTAAAGTGGCGAGACTTTCACCCGTGGTAGGATGGAGAGTTGGCCTGTAGGCACAAAGGGTGACTGAAGAACTGGTTTGAGTTCAAGCTTTTCCAGCACAGCGCGCTGAACGGTCTTCTTGAGGGTGCTCGTGAATCACTCAACCACACCATTCGCCAGTGGCAAGAGAGTTGTGCGTTTCTGATGCTTGACATTCAGACGAGTGAGTAAGTCTTTAAATTATAGACTACTGAAAGGGGGGCCATTAGGAACACCCTATGATGCAAAGATACTTTCTAATCTCTCAATGGCTCCATCATGAGTAGTTGACGACAGATCTTCCTCAGGGGGATCCGGGAGTATTCATCAACAATGACAAGTAGATGATGTCCATTGTCAAGGGGTCCAAAGAAATCCAGTGCAATCTTCCCCCATGCATTCCGCGGAAGATCCAACGTGTTTACAGGATGCGGGGTTCTTTTGGATGACGAGCAGTCGCGGAAATGACACCCTCCTAATCCCTTTTCAACTCTTTCGCCAGGACGAGGGAACCACACTTTTAGTAGCAACAACTTCATGATGTCCCTCGTGCGCGCGTTCAATGAATTTTGGTCTCAGACTTTCAGATATGGGAATTCTGGCACCTCATTACATGTTGCCTTCTGGGGCAACTGAAAGTTCTTCCTGCACATTTTTAAATTTCTGGTATTCAAGGTCGTCATGAAGAGGTCGAGTATGTTTTTGCCACAATTGATCTGTAATAAGATCTACGTGTATTTGCAAATCTCTGTCAGTGCTCCCAGCAGCAACGATCTGTTCCACTGATATGGCAGCCGGGGCACTGGATTTCACAATGAAGTTAACATATGGATCCGCCGCTTTTGGAATCGGTGCCATGCCACGGTATTGGTACACGTGAGAAGTAGTCAGTGGTGTTTTGACCTTTTCCTGGATATTGCACAAGTGTAAAATCCTACTTCTGCTATTGCAACCCCCACCTCTCAATGCGAGGGGGCATCTTGGCTTTAGGATTGTCAAAAATGGTGAGTAATGCTATGTGGTCGGTCACAACTACTATTTCCATGTATTCTTGTATGCGTTCCATACAGCAACACATGCAAACGATCACTAGCCCACACTACAGCAAGGCTTTCTTTTTCAGGTTGTTAATAGGCACGTTCCGTTGGTGACAAACGTCTGTTAGCATAGGCCGCAATGTGTCTTGAGCCACTTGGATGCACACTGTGCTGGGCAAGTATGGCACCTAACCCCACTGGGCAGGCATCAACAACAATCTTCGTTTGTAGTTTCGGATTAAAGTGTGCCATTTCAGCAACATTCTCAATTAAATGCTTGATTTTCTTGAAGCTTTGTTCACAATCACATGACCATCGAAATGGAACATTTTGTTTTATTAAGTTTCTCAAGGGGGCAAGTACAGCCTCAAAGCAACGTCTATACCTTGAACAGTAACTGCATTTAAAGTGAGCCCTGCATCAGGAAGTACACAACACACTTGTGTAAGAGCTTTATCATGTCCCTTTCGTGTGGGACCAAAAAACAGTATGTCATCACTGTAATTCAAAGCATTTGTAACTGACTGTATTATGCGACGAATGACCTCCTGAAAGCGTTCTGCAGCTGATGACTCTCTGAAACCTAGGCTTTTATATCTAAATAAACCAACATGAGTTACAAAGGTAGTAATGAACCTGCAATGTTCTTCCAGTTTGAGTTGCTGGTACCCTTTGCTCAAATCAAGACTGGAAAATACTTTAGCTCCATTCAGCTGCGTAATCATGTCAGCAGTGGATGTCGGTCTCTTTCAATTGCCTTGTTAGCTTGGTGAATATCAATGCAGATGCTCATGGCTCCTCCACTGTCCTTCTTCAGCGCTACCACTATGAGTGACACCCATGGCATCGGACCAGTGGATCGCTCAATGATGTCATGCTTTTATAGAGTCTCAAGCTCTTTCGCAACAGTCTCTTCTAAATTAAACGCAATTCGATGATGTAATTGTGCAACTTTCGCACACAGGGGCCCAGCCTCAACATGGAGCTTCCCGCTGATGGGCCTTGAGAGCCGATTCCCCTCCCCATTCTAAAGTCTGGAATCAGATAATTCTGAGAACCTGCCACACAGGTCCTTTTTCAAGCTTTTCATCCTCTTCGTTGAGCCCACTGTGGTCATTATCCCATTATCAGCCCATGAACAGTGTGTCTGCTAGTGACTGCCAATCTTATGGCCTGGTGCTGGTTGGCATGGGGTGCTATCTGGAGTGGGAGGTAGCGCCAATCTCACAATAGGGGTGCCATTTGTATTGAGGAAGACTTTCCACAGATGCCAATAAAGTCAACATCAGTATGTACATCTCTCTCAGACTGATCGTACCCGTCTTATGGAGGTTTGTGTTAAGAGACCCAGGCAATGCTGTCCACCCCGACCCAATGTACCTCAGCGACCCAGTTTCTACTGCGACACCTCTATTGAATAAGACCAACAGGCCCATGATCCACTAGTGGTATCCACACTACCTCTGGTATAAGTCACCGTATCACTTACCTACGAGTTCAGCTTTAGGGGAATCAGAAACTGCACCTAATGCAACTGCGCTGCTATTGGCATCATGTGAGTTACTACAACCACCAACCACTTCTCCTTGTCTGGCTTGAATGGGATACAAACAAAGGCACATGTGCTGGAACCTCCTGGTGGCTCTGCATACCTTGTGGCTTGCACTTGGTACGTTAGGACGGTATCTACAACTTAGATCTAGCCCTCAGTGACCATGGCGGACTCAAAGAAACATAAATAAAAGGAGGGGAAGGTTGGGAAAGACAGCCTTAAACGGTCGAAATATGAACTCGACTCCTGAAAAAAGAAAAGCAAGATAACTCGAACACCCCTGAGACTATCCGTAAAAAACTAAACGAAGTGCAAGTGATTGCCCAGAGCATGAAAACAAACACTGAACTATTACAAGAGGAGCTTTTGGGGATCAGGAAAGACCATAAAGATCTCAACCTTAGGGTGTCAAATACTGAATGCAGAATTGGTTAGGTGGAAGACCGTGTCACGGCGCAATCCAAACATCTAACCAAAAATGATGCTGTAATACATTCACCTAAATGACAAGTTACTGAGTTGGAAGACCGTAATAGGCGTGGTAATCTCAGAATATTTGGTCTTTCAAAAGGTTCTGAGGACAAGGTTCTTTCTTGAGTCTTGGATCCCATCAGTCCAGGGCATTTCCTTCTCTAAAGATTTTGCACTTCAAAGAGCACATCAAATTCCTTCCTACCAGCCCAAAAATGCTCCATCTCCACGTGTTCTGATTTTAAAACCACTTCGACATCAACACACAGATGTTATTCTAGCTCACATGAAAAAAGTTAAGGGGCATATCAGCAAGGGCCGGCGATAATTATCGCTCAGCACTCTTAGCGCTAGGATAATTATTGCCGGCTAGCGTGGATTTGTATCGTTGAGATAGCGTGCTATTAGCAACGCTTATCTCCTCAGCGATAAAAATCCTCACGCTAACTGCTTAACGTGAGATTATTGCTGGAAACCCAGCGATAATCTCACGCAATGTGGCGTTAGCTTGCTGATAGGGACTCAAAAACTTAGCCATGATATCCACCCTCCATAGGATATCATGGCTAAGTCAGTCCTGAAGCAGGCGTAAGGAAAGTAGCGATAACAGGGGTTATCGCTACTTTTCCTGACGCTATGTTTCATAGCGTGGAGCTTGATGATAGAAGAAATGTCGCTTAGCGATATTTCTCCAGTCACGTCAGGTCAGGAACGCCCACTTTGCATCTCATTAGAGATACAAAGCTGGGCGTTAGGAATCCCGACGCTAAAGCAAGGTTTCACACGTTAGAGTGACCTTGCTAATTAGGCAATAAAATTATCGCTGCTTTTCGGCCGAAAACGGCTGCAAAAGCGGGGATAATTTTATATCGCCAGCTTGTAAATATGCCCCTCTATTCCTTCTCATGGCAGGGCTTCAGGATATCCTTCTCCCAAGGCTTTGCTAGGTATAGTGTTAATTTGAGTATGCGTTAATGTTAGCATTGGTACGCGCTATGCATCGACAGGTTTGTCTAAATCCCAGATGGTTCTCTGGGTTGCTGATACCTATTGAGGTGACTCACTTTTATACTCATAGCCCCTCGCTCCTCAAGCTATGCCTATTGCCTTACACCGCACACTCTTTCGCAGATCCTAGATAATTCCTGAGAATCTCCAACACCTGGGATGCTCTTTTGTCAGTCTCTTAGCAAAGTAATGTTGATAAACCCCGACAACTCAGCATAGCGTGGCTTGGCCTGGTATGGCACGGCAAGGCTTGGCAGGCGTATCGCAGCCCTTGTGCTGTTGATGATGATGCCAAGTGTACTTCTGCCCATCCGGCTACCAATGCTAAGATGTCCGTTAGTCGGCTTCTGGTGTATTCGGAGCTGCCTTCTTCCCTCTTTAGAGTCCAAGCTCACCCTTCGTGTTTAGACTTAGCAGGTTACACACGCTGGGCCTGAAATAGTCCAACTATTTGATATCCGTCTTGCCTAGTTGGCCATACTTTTGTTCATCCAGTGTTAGAGTTATTGGATGGGTCATATCAGGGCCTGTAATGTCTGTCCAATACTGTGTTTACACTTGTTAGTTGGCCAGCACCTCATTGAATTTTACCCTTATTTTCGGTGTGGCGGGCACGCGTCCATTTATTGTGGGATCCAACCAGCTCAGCTCATTGTACTCCGTCCACCTCCTTGAGGCGTGTATCCCCGCTTGAAGAGAGTATTCTGGTTGTCGACTCTCTTTTGTGCTTCATTCTCTCTTTCACCAACGAAGTCCTCCTTATGCTTTTCACCTTCTTGGTATCATGTGGCAGACAAGACTGGTCCCAGGCCCTTATTCACCTGACAGGTATCGATTGTATCCGTCACCAATCGGCTCCTCACGACTGCCCCTGACAGTTACAAGGCCGCCCTGAAAGTAATTAACCTTAATACCAAAGAGCCTAACCACCCTGTGATACGCAGGACGATCACCGATTACTGCCACGCGCTGAACGGGGACCTTGTGTCTCTCCAAGAAAGCAAGGTAAGAACCAGAGAGGCCTTATCGATGCACGATGGTTGGGTGAGCGATCTCGCCTGCTCCTGGGCGGCTTCCATTAGAAAAATTGTGTAATTACCTTAATATCCAATAATGCTGGGCTCGAAGCAGGATGGCCATGGCAGGTAGTTGGTCACTCGACTTCATTCAAATCATGTTGAACTGGTTGAGGTTACCATCGATGCACCAAGTGCAGACAGCTCTCTGTTTTGCTCCACTCTATCAGCCAAACTGGCACTGCGATCTGCTTGCCTCATCCTAGGTGGTGACATTAATCTACCGATGGATATTTCCTGGACAGGAGCTCGGCTTTTAAGTACAGACTTCCTAAAGCTCATAAAGCGATGCACTCGTTCTGCACATCTCATGGACCCATGGATGTCTGGAGACTTTACAATCCCACCGGTAGCGACTACACCTTTTTGTCGCGCCCTCAGAACAGTTACTCGTGAATCGATTACATCCTGGCACACAATTCGCTCCTACTAGACACCATGGGGCAGATTTACAACCCCTTGCGACACTTTTGCTCTGCCATTGAGTCACTTTGTGATGCTGCAGCGGTGTAAAAAATGCAGCCAATTTACAATGTGACGCATCTAGGAAGATACGTCATGTTGTCAAGACCTGCGTCACATTATACCTGCATCAGGTATAATGTATGCAGGGTTAGCGTTCCCACGCAGGAAAGCCTCGTAAAAGTGACACAATGAAATCTACAATATTTCACTGCGTCATTTCTAGGACGCCACTGCGCCAAAACCTTACGCCTGCTTGAAGCAGGCGTAAGGAGTGATGCAGTGTAGTGGGAGTAGGCTCAAAATGCATTGATGGAGTTGCGTAGTGCTTGCGACACAACTCCAGCAATGCGTGACTTTTGCCCCAACAGATGCGTCATAATTTCTGACACATTTGTCAATCCTTGCGCCATGGTGCGCCGTATTTCTCAGTTGGTGCAGGGAAAGTGACGCATCTCTACAGATGCGTCACTTTCTTGTAAATCTCCCCCCATATCTGCCCCATTGAACCTATCACAATCTCGGATCATGCTGCCGTTTCCCTTCCTCTACAGATTCTTTCTCCTCAATCCCAAAAATAAGCTCATGGTGCATGAATCCTGAGACTCTGGAGGATGGAAAAGATGTAAGGAACTATCCTTGTTCCTAATGAGCAGCTCGCCTGTCTCCTCTCCTGCCACCCTGGGGGATTCTCTGAGAGACTTCTTTAGAGGCTGCGCGACGAGTCGCATGCGGGGAGAAGTAAAGCGATTAAATCGAGTTTAGAGAAGTTCGCTACTGAAATAAATATCCAAGAAAAGTTATTCGGGCACTCTAAAAACCCCTCAACCTTATGAGCACTTAACAAGCTCAACTACGACTACAGTAAAGTCTTCGGTGAAAGGAGTCACCTTTGGGTCCAGGCACAGAAGGGTAAAAAAGCTATTTTACCTTATTAAAGGCGAGAAATCACTAGCAGCGTATTTAGAATTTAAAAGAACTCTACCGTAATCTCTAACATCAAAGATCATTAAAGTACAATAAAAATTGAAACAAGTGACATTATCTAAGTTTTCCACAAACTCCACACCGAGTAATACACTCCTTCGAACTCCACTTTGAAAGAAATATGTCTAAGTTTCTTCCAGCCTAGGTTTTGGATTCACTGAAACTAAACAGGTGGAATGAATGCAGGAAATTCAAGATGCAATCAAACGTATCCGCTCTGGTGAGGCACCAGGCCTGGATGGTCTGCCCATGACCTTTTATAAAGCATTTGACTCCAGGCAAAGGGACTCCTTGGAAACGGTTTTTAACCACTTTGCCCCCTCTGGGTGGGTTTCGGGTGCAGCTGTGGAAGCCACAATTGTGGTCATCCCAAAAGAGGGGGAGAATCGCTCTTATCCCAAGAATTTTAGGCCCTTCTCCTTAAACAGCGTGGGAACACAAATCTATACCAAAGTTCTTGCCAACCGCTTTGGCCCAATGATTACCAAGTTAGTTTACATTACTCAAACAGTGTTCATGAGGGATAGGCTAGCATGTGATAACATTCACATGTTCTGCCATGTCACTGGAAAAACCTCTCTCCCGTAGTCCCCTGCCTCAGCAGCTATTGCATCGCATGCAGAAAAAGCCTTCGACAAAGTATCCTGGTAATATTTGGAGGTTGCCTTACGTAGATATCAACTCGGTGATCTATATATTTAAATGCTCATAGCACAGTATATGCTGAAGCCTCTAATCAGAATCAATGGGGAGTTATTGGCCTCGGTCACACGACGACGAGGGAGCCATCAAGGTTGCCTGCTTTCTCCGCTGCTATTACTTCTGGCCATCAATCCCCAAATACTGCTTTCAAACGGATCTAATGACAGCTGGCTTGAAATTTGGTCACTTGACTTTCAAAACTGCGGCATATGCAAACGACATCTTATATTTTACAGAAAACCCAAAAGTGACCCTACCGGCCATTGTTCATGATCAACAAATTCTCGTCCTTTTCGAGCTACTCCCGGAACAGGGATAAAACAGAAGTCCCACACCTAAATATACACCGTAACACTTCCTGTTTAGGGAATTCAAAATCTCAATGTCAATCTAAGGGGCATATTTACAAGGGCCTTATCTCCGCTTCTTTGGCTTACAAAGCCAAAAAAGCAGAGATAAAACCAGCGCCCTATTTACAAGAAGGTGGTAACATGCATAATCGCATGCTAGCACCCTTTTTCCCAACGCCTCCCTTTCCATCTCCAATGAGGTGCAAAGTGGGCGTCACTGGATGTTTGCATCGCGATATTTACAAGGCAGCCCACATGATTTTAGCACACATTAGATTTTGCGAAAACTGCTGTGTTCGCCAAAACCTAACATCTGGTAAAATCCTGACTTAGCCATCCCTAACATAGGGGGTGGATTATGCTGATACGGCCACAGGGTCGTATCAGCAAGGTTATCGCCCTTTTGCAGGGAACATCGCTGAAAAGCAGCGATGTTCCCTGCAAAAGGGCGATAACCGCTCTAACCCTGGAATTTTTATCACTCTGGAGTAACGCGTTGTTAATAACGTGCTACCAGGGCGATAAATACCAGAGATAGCCTGCGATAATATAATTATCGCTAAGCACGATAATGTCCCTTAATTCGTCAAATACTTAGGAATTTGGTTTTGTAATAACTTGGTAGAATCCATATCCCAGAATGAAGTCAAAACACGTGATACAATTAAAGAGTTATTAGCAACTTCATCGCCCAAAAAACATATCATGGTGGGATGAATTATAAACCCTAAAGATGATGGTGTCCCCCCATAAGTCAATTTCCAACAGGTATTGTCATGTGCCCCAGTTACGCCTGGTAGGAAATAGTGCCGATTTGCATGTACACTGTTCTTTCCTAAAGTTGCCTTCCCTTTGTCACATCGACTTTAGACACACATTTGCATATGTGACACTTGGGTTTGTTTATAAGAAACACTGACCTTGCTGGCACGAATTCCTTGAGAACACTATCACACTAATTGGCATTATGTGCAAGGACCTCACGGGCGTGACACAAATGTGATTGTCATTACATCCACATGGCGACCCAGCTATCTGTGGAATACAATGACAGCCTGATCGCAATCTCGGCCCACGGCAAGGATGCCCTTTTCTATACATATCCTTTTGTTTCCATGTACAATCAGACGAGACGCTTCTGCTGACTTCGAGGGGTCCCTGCATGCTGAAGCTTTCACCTAGCAGCTGACTGACATCTCCGTCGGGGGTGTCCAGTTCATGACCAAGACGGGGTCCTACACTCTTACCCACCTTGTATAGGGGTTAGATCCTCCCAAAGGGGGATTCTTGGCAGACCATACATTCACACCCTAAACACGTAGGTTAGGGTTTGCATCGTAGGAGAACGCGAGATTCTTATAAGACGTCTCAAAAAAATGGTGGAACTCTTCATATTATTCACAGTTTTGACACTCATAGCTTTTGTCTACTTCTGTCTATTAATCATTGCAGCATATATTTTCTATAAAAGAATCACTGCGATTCAAGAAATATTGAAAAATGTCTCTTTATGTATTCTTTGTATATTTCTCTGAGCGACAGAGAGCATGAGTGATTGACCGAACAGTTCTAGGCCAGTCACCACTGTTCCTTAGGGAACAGGGTTGTCATGTTTCGTAGTTGCCAGAACTGTTCACTCCCTGCCTAAGCTTGGGGGGGGGGGTCTATCCGTGGCACTGTGAGCTAGTTGGTCAACGGGACAGTATATCCTACAGGGGTGCATGGATTCAGTCTGGCACCATCCTAAGTTTATGTCATCCGCAAACACGCAGTTCCTACTGATTAATGTAAACTACACAACAGTATGCTGCCCGCCTGTCGATCTAAATCCTTTTTCAAAACAAAAGCTTTGTTAATATCGGATTTCCTATGGAGTAAAAAGAAACCCAGAATGAGCCTTTTAAAGCTTTGGTCTCCAATCCTGGAGGGGGGCTGCAACCTTCCAAATTGGTCCAACTTTCAGATTGCTTTTCTTGTGGCAAAGGGTTCCGGATGGTTGGACGCGACCCAAAGTGATAGACCAGCATTGGTTGAGATTGAGCGTCATATTGGTTACATGTTTTCTCTAGTAGCGAACCTAACTATGTCTCACCATTCTTTTTCGCACTCCAATGCCATTCTCAAAGATATCATTAATGTGTTACTCTTAGTGGAAACATCTCTGCCTTCCAACATTAGGATTCCATACTCCATCTCTCCACGGGATAATAGGAATCTTCCGTTGCTTATCTCCTCTACTTTGGGACCAATTTGGGCATCTAAAGGTATTGCCCTAGTGTCAGACCTCTATGCAGATAACGAACCCTTGTCCTTTGCGGCACGCCAAGCGCAGTTTACCCTTTCTGATTTGGAGTTCCATGACTTTGTTAAAATAAAGATTTCTAAAATATGCCCATTTGTGAAAACTCAACTTTCTTCTACTCCCTCAAATGGATTACATCGGGTCGTCATGTTGGATCCAAGATTTATAAATTGATTGGCAGTTCCCCTAAACAGTCCACCTCTCGTCTACATAATAAAGGGTCGTCCTATTTTACTGACAAGGGTAAAACACCACCATCTAAGGATCTTGGCGTAAAATCTGTTTACATTTACTCCAAGGTAACCTCGCACCATCATTGGTGAAAACAGACCTTTTTGCGGCACATTCTCTCCATTGGATCCAAGCAGACGTTTCAAGCTAAAGCTGAGGGACCCGGACTCTTTCTGGTCATGTCCAACATCGTGAGGTGGCCCGGCACAGCCTTTTCGCTTGCAGGCTACTTAGCTCTTATTGGAACTCATTTTCAACCCAACTGAGCAACATATTCAACACGCCTATGTCACTGGACTTCAGAACTGTCACCCTGGGGCCGTTTGCATCAGAGAAGCTCTTACCTCTGTCAGACCTCGAACATACCCTGATTGACTTACTCACCCTCGCAATCAAAGTAATCCTTTTAGATGACAACCCTCCAAGGGCGTCTCCTATGACTCTCGGCGGGCATGGGTTACACACCTAAGGGGTGCTTGCTCGGCCCAAACCACGGCTGACGGAAACCCCATTACCTCCCAACTTTAGATTCCTTCATACATAATTCACTATACATGGCTTCGTTTGATTTTTGTCTTTTCCTTTTCTATGGCCAGACAACCTGATCTCCACCCTACGCCCTGGCCTGTGTCGAGTCCTGTGTGCTCTGTCACGTGATTCTTTCTTGTCTTTGACCCTCCTCTCTCTCTTTCTGGTTTTATTCTCCATCTTTCTTTCTCCTCCTCTACATGTTCAGTGTTCTAGTGCTGTTAGATCTCCGCCTGCTGCCTAAATCTCCAAGTTCCGTTATCTGATTTTCTTTAAAACTTCTTGTTTAAAGACGCTAGCGCCAAGACGCCT
This sequence comes from Triturus cristatus, assembly GCF_964204655.1. Lineage (NCBI taxonomy): Eukaryota > Metazoa > Chordata > Amphibia > Caudata > Salamandridae > Triturus > Triturus cristatus. The sequence goes on along the minus strand of NC_140592.1, from coordinate 15,023,572 downwards.
TTTGGCAACCGCACGCTCTATAAAATGTATTAACATTACAAAGGCATACACGTTTTTTGCAGCAATACAGTATACGGCTGATAAACATGGATTCATGGATATAAACTAACTGATATTTTTCCCTTACTCTGATGTTGATAGTGTGATTGCAGTAAACATGCGCTCTTATGTAACGGACGTTATGTTAATCTGTCAAATGTTGTGTCTGCATCTTTTCTTTATGAACCTATGAAAGTCATTAAACCTTTCGCTCTTCTATGCCATAATTAGGGCCACATCATCCTCACACCGCAAGAACGGGCAGATTTGGACTCCTCTGCTCAGGCTGTGGCCTCCTGAGAGTTGATCAATGTATGTAATGTGTTCACCAAAAGCAAAACTTTTCAAACGCGGAAATATATCGTTTGAGCAAACTGATCCCAGGGCCCCAGGAACTAGATCCTAATTTTACCTCCGCCACCAAATGACGTAGTTTAGTGCAATTTACAGCAACATGTCCCTTCTTCGTCTGGTAAACTATATTAACACTTCTTCGGTCACTAAGAAGCCTATTGTTGCAGCCTGGTGAGAATGCAATCTCAAGACGGTGAGAACAGTCCTGCGACCATGATGGCATCACCCCTACTTTTCACTGCCTCCTACCAGATGTCACTGTACACTGCTCACCAGGCATGTGGCCTTTTCTTCGGGTCCTAGGGCAATCAGAAGTTACGTTATATCCCTTGTAACAATATCATTCAACTCTGCTGTCTTAGGGCCACAATATTGTTTCTGTCCTTTTCGCCGTCCCGAAGCCAAACATAAACAAAACGTCAAATTTGATTAAAGAAATTCCTATAACTGGTTAATTGCTTCTCCTTCCATGATCTGTCCACTTCTGTTCCATGTACCCGTCTCTGGGATCGGTTTGCCTGGCATTCTGCCAGTGTTGCCAATGAAATGGATGTTTTCTTCCTCCTCTAGGTTTCCATGAATCTTAAGGTTGGAGCACCTGGTCTATCTTCTAGCTCTTCCATTTTGGATCCAAGGCGCTGATCTCTTTACCCTGCTCCAAGCTGGTTTGTTTTCCTGTCATCCACTTCTTCCAGTATGGACCTTAGCTTCACCTGCGGATGCAACCCCTTTCATTGCTTATTCTCTGACAGGTGTGGGGAATTTAAAGTCTTTTACTTGTACTGTTACCATGAAGAGTGCACTGATGCAAACAGAACGGTTACAGCATTAATGGCGCTAAAGAAGGCATTTCTAACGAGAAGCACCGTCAATACACTTGCAGTCAGAGTGCATACAAGTCACGCATACATCTGTGGACCTCTGTTTTCTATTAGGAAGTGTCTCGTCCATGGTGTTTAGGAGGGCAACCAAGAATGTTCTTGCCCCCCCATATATTTGGAGTTACCTGACTCATTCCAGGGGATCGCTGCCCCTCAGGACTGTGCTACATTAGAAGGCTTTCAAGACAATAACACAGCTACCTCCCGCCATCTGCTGGGGCTACTCCGCCAGTCTACACTGCTCCAGAGAGGTTCATGAGCCTGCACCACGAGTCTTGGCATTCTCTTCCCAGGAGGAAGACGGTCAGGAACCCCAGCTCCCTGACCCAGGTATCTGCATACTGAGGTCATCAACAGGTAGTAATGGCAGACCACCTACGGTGAACATGTAATGACTCACTGCACTGCGCCGACCATGGCGCAAAGACTAGGACTGAAGTGCTATTTCTTGCCTACTGCTGAGAGGGGCAGGCCTCTAGGCACCTTGGTCTGCTCATGACCAGCAAGCACTGAGTCCAGCATATTGTTGAACTTCCGGGAAGTGCTTTTAGGCTCCCTTTCAAGCATTAGTAGCACTGTATAAATACAAATTCAAAGTATTTAATTCCTGAGAAAGTCTGCTGAAATCTTCACAGACCAGGCCTTTGGCCAACAGTGATGGAATCCCCCATCTGGCGGTCAGGACTTGTTATATTTTTAAGTGGATTTGTAGAGCGCGACTAATCACCCATGAGTGCATCCAGGCCATTAAAAGTGGTTAACTTTGTCTTAATGCTTCTGCAGTCCTGCTCCGCATGAGGTTTGCTGTAAAGCACCAATTTGGGCTTCACAGCCTATTAGCTATGGTCAGTCCGTTGTTTGTTGTGTGGCTAGAGCTCGGGCTCCTACAAATGAGCAGAGTCGCCGTCTCTAGTGATAGTTCTGCCTGGTTGTTGTATACCACAGCAGGAAAGTCTAGTAAAAAGAGAGGAGGGGGTGTCATCTTCAAAAAAGAAATAATTTCTGCATCTCCCTCCACTACCAAATACTTACAGATAAGCAGGTGGCTGTGAGGTGCGGTGCTTATGGGACCACATTTTCCTTCAATATACCCATACTTGGCTGTGTGATATCGCCCTCCAGGCAGGGAGGTTACTAGTTCAGAATGGACCTTAATATATTGCGTCCCCTCTTTGGTAGTTCTTGGTGTCTTCAGTCTTTGGCTACGTGACCCTCAGTGATTTTCCTGACGCACTTCATTCAGCTTTACTTGAAGAAAAGGGGTTCACTCAGGTCATTCTGCCCGCTCATACCATGTGACATATGTTGGATGCCATCTGTAAAAATTCGAACATTTTCATGCAGCCATTCTGCTGGAAACTTCAACCTACAGATTCTTCACCTGTTAAATATACCGGGCATCAGTCTGGATCTGGCGTCTTTCATAATAATCACTATCTCGTCCGGAGGTGACACCATGAGACTGCGCAGTGACCTTGCACCAACTCTGGAAGTGACAGCGCTGCACTGCACAGACGCTGCCCCTGCACGCTGACATTAGTTCCTTTCTTTCCACACCCGTCAACACAGATCCGCAGTGACCCTGCACCGAATCTGTGTCAGTGCTGCACTGAAAAGGCACTGCCCCTGCACGCTGGCATTAGTTCCTTTCTTTCCACACCCGCCAACACGGATCCGCAGTGACCTTTAACCGACTCTGGACGTGACAGCGCTGCACAAACGCTGCCCCTGCACGCTGACATCAGTTCCTTTCTTTCCACACTCGTCAACAAGGATCCAGAGCTGTGCTCCCTGCTATGGTGCGTTTTAATCAACACCAACTTTTCTTTTGTGTAGACAGCCTGCCAGGAAAAATGTATCCGCTGAAAACAAGTAACAGGCTTCAAACCATGCCGCAAACGCAGAAAGCAGATGTGGGTCACAGATCGGCACTATGTCCTGTCTCTGGTGTGTAGGGCCTCGGCTCGATTCGAAGTTGTGTGATAAATGCTTTCTGATGCACCCTAATGCCATCAGTGAGCGGGAGACAAGACTATGTAGCAGAACACAAAAAGCGAGCTCGTTTGCACTCCAAGTGTTGCACTCACTTCTGCTCCAAAACACAGGCTCGATCCCGCTCCATGTCCCTGTCTCTCTCTAAGGGACCATCTTTGGGAAAGATGAAGACGAGGTTGAAGGACAAAAAGTGCCATAAGTTCTGGAAGTCTAACTGGGACTCGCATCAGTGTTGGCCCTCTCGCACCAGGCAGGAATACGATGAACAGTCAATGTGCCAAAAGTCTGATTCCGGTGCCTTCGTCTGGCTTCAAGGCACTTGTGAGGCTGGCCCTGGACCTATCCAAGTTCCCCAGCCTGTTGCCCATCTCATGGCAGATAGAGCCACTGATCCCTCAAAAAGATCACTGTTGGAATCCCTCCTCTTGAGTGGCTCAGTTGGAGATGCTCCAACCCCTGCAGCCAACCTCTGCAGCCAAGGATCTACTTTGATCAGAATCAGTCACTGCTTCTTGTTTCCATCAAATGATACTCTCGAAAAAGAGATTCTTTATTTTTGTTTGCAGGAACTTTGGGGTCCCTTGCACCCAGTTTTACTGGAACAGTTTACTCACGACTTTATAGCAATTAGGTGCCCATTCTGCTTTTCACAAAGGCCTTAAGACACACTTGTTATGCTAGTGCTATGTCACTCTCTTCTTTTTGTCTGTCAGCCTTTCCGTGCAGGTCCAGCGCCAGGAGGCCTTTGGCACTCTGTCAGAGCGCTTTACAAAAATTCTTTGCACTCATAATCACTTGCTTGTTGCTTGGCTTGTTGGGCCGCAGTTTTGTAGTTGCTGTCTGTGTTGCACTGCGGTGCCTTCTCCTCCCTATTGTCATTTTCTGAACTCCTGGGTGAGGTTTGACGGCGGTGAGCAACAAGGATGAGGCGAAGAGGTTGTGGTTTAAGGGTGCTGAAGTCAGAGATTACTGAGACACAAAAAGTATTGCTTGTTCCTTCCTGTGGAAAGTGGGGTCATCGCTCATTGCTTCATGTGGAGGGTGGAGTCCTCGCTCATTCCTTCCCGTGGTTAGTGAGGACTTCGCTCCCTACTTCCTGTGGAGAGTGGGGTCCTCACTCATCGCTTCCTGTGGAGGGGGGTCCTCGCTCATTCCTTCCTGTGGGGAGTGGGGTCCTCACTCATTCCTTCCTGTGGGGAGTAGGGTCCTCACTCATTCCTTCCTGTGGAGAGTGGGGTCCTCGCTCATTCCTTCCTGTGGAGAGTGGGGTCATCAGTCATTGCTTCCTGTGGAGAGAGAGGACTTTGCTCATTCCTTCCTGTAGAGAGTGAGGTCCTCGCTCATTACTTTCTGTGGAGTGTGTGGTACTCACTCATCGCTTCCTGTGGAGAGTCGGGTCATCGCTCACCGCTTCCTGTGGAGAGTGGGGTAATCACTCATTCCTCCTGTGGAGAGTGAGGACTTGGCTCATTGCTTCCTGTGGAGAGTGAGGACTTCGCTCATTGCTTTATGTGGAGAGTGAGGACTTCGCTCATTGCTTTATGTGGAGACTGTGGTCCTCGCTCATTGCTTCCTGTGGAGAGTGAGGTCCTTGCTCATTGCTTCCTGTGGAGAGTAGGGTCATCACTCATTGCTTCCTGTGGAGAGTGAGGTCCTCACTCATTGCTTCCTGTGGAGTAGGGTCCTTACTCATTCCTTCCTGTGGAGTGGGGTCCTCGCTCATTGCTTCCTGTGGAGAGTAGGGTCATCACTTATTGCTTCCTGTGGAGAGTGAGGTCCTCGCTCATTGCTTCCTGTGGAGTAGGGTCATCACTCATTCCTTCCTGTGGAGTGGGGTCCTCGCTCATTGCTTCCTGTGGAGACTGGGGTTCTCGCTCATTCCTTTCTGCGGAGAGTGAGGTCCTCGCTCATTACTTCCTGTGGAGAATGAGGACTTTGCCCAATGCTTCCTGTGGAAAATGTGGTCCTCGCTCATGGCTTCCTGTGGGGGGTCCTCACTCACTGCTTCTTGTGAAGAGTGATGTCCTCGCTTATTACTTCTTGTGAAAAGTGGGGTCAACACCCATTGCATCCTGTGGAGAGTGGGGTCATCACTCATTGCTTCCTCTGGAGAGTAGGGTCATCGCTCATTCCATCCTGTGGAGAGTGGGGTCCTCGCTCATTGGTTCCCGTGGATAGTGGGATCCTACCTTAGTGCTTCTTGTGGAGAGTGATGTCCTCGCTCATTGCTTCTTGTGGAGGAGGTCCTCGCTCATTGCTTCATGTGGAAAGTGGGGTCCCTCCTTAGTGCTTCCTGTGGTGGGTGAGGTCCTCGCTCATTGCTTCCTCTGGAGAGTGGGGTCCTCACTCTGCATCCTGTGGAGATTGCTGTTCTCACTCATTGCTTCCTCTAGAGAGTGGGGTCATCACTAATTCCTTCCTGTGGAGAGTGAGGACTTCGCTCACTGCTTCATGTGGAGAGTAGGGTCCCCACTCATTCCTTCCTGTGGAGAGTGGGGTCATCGCTCATTCCTTCCTGTGGAGAGTGGGGTCCCCACTCATTCCTTCCTGTGGAGAGTGGGGTCATCGCTCATTCCTTCCTGTGGAGAGTGAGGTTCTCGCTCATTCCTTCCTGTGGAGAGTGAGGTCCTCGCTCATAGCTTCCCGTGGAGAGTGAGCTCCTCGCTAATTGCTTCCTGTGGAGAGTGGGGCCCTCACTCATTGCTTCCGGTGGAGAGTGGGGTCCTCCCTTAGAGATTCCTGTGGAAAGTGGGGTCCTCGGTCATTCCTTCCTCTGGAGAGTGCCGTCATCGTTCACCGCTTCTTGTGGAGGGTGGAGTAGTCGCTCATCGCTTCCTGTGTAGAGTGTGGTCCTCGCTCATTGCATCCTGTGGAGAGTGGGATCATCACTCATTGCATCCTGTGGAGAGTGGGGTCATCACTCCTGTGGAGAGTGGGGTCATCCCTCATTGCATCCTGTGGAGAGTGGGGTCATCCCTCATTGCATCCTGTGGAGAGTGGGGACTTCTCATCATTGCTTCCTCTAGAGAGTGGGGTCATCACTCATTCCTTCCTGTGGAGAGTGAGGACTTCGCTCATTGCTTCCTGTGGAGACTGTGGTCCTCGCTCATGGCTTCCTGTGGAGGGGGTCCTCGCTCAATTCTTCTTGTGGAGAGTAATGTCCTCGCTCATAGCTTCCTGTGGAGGGGGGTCCTCGCTCATAGCATCCTGTGGACGGGGGTCCTCGCTCATAGCTTCCTGTGAAGAGGGGGGTCCTCTGTCATTCCTTCCTGTGAAGAGTGGGGTCCTTGGTCATTCCTTCCTGTGGAGGGTGGGGCCATCACTCATTGCATCCTGTGGAGAGTGTTGTTCTCACTCATTGCTTCCCGTGGAGAGTGGGGTCGTCACCAATTCCTTCCTGTGGAGAGTGGGGTCATCGCTCATCGCTTCCTGTGGAGAGTGGGGTCATCGCTCATTCCTTCCTGTGGAGAGTGGGGTCATCGCTCATCGCTTCCTGTGGAGAGTGGGGTCATCGCTCATTCCTTCCTGTGGAGAGTGGGGTCATCGCTTCCTGTGGAGAGTGGGGTCCTCGCTCATTCCTTCCTGTGGAGAGTGAGGTCATCGCTCATTGCTGCCTGTGGAGAGTGGGGTCATAGTGTATTTCTTCCTGTGGAGAGTGGGGTCACCGCTCAGTGCTTCCTGTGGAGAGTGGGGTCCTCACTTCCTGTGGAGAGTGGGGTCCTCACTCATTGCTTCCTCTAAAGAGTGGGGTCGTCACTCATTCCTTCCTGTGGAGAGTGAGGACTTCGCTCATTGCTTCCTGTGGAGACTGTGGTCCTCGCTCATTGCTTCCTGTGGAGTGGGGTCATCGCTCATTCCATCCTGTGGAGAGTGGGGTCATTGCTTCCTGTGGAGAGTGGGGTCCTCACTCATTCCTTCCTGTCGAGTGAGGTCCTCGCTCATTGCTTACTGTGGAAGTGAGGTCATAGCTCATTGCTCCCTGTGCAGGGTGAGGTCATCGCTCATCGCTTCTTGTGGAGGGTGTAGTGGTCGCTCATTGCTTCCTGTGGAGGGTGGGGTCTTCGCTCACTCCTTCCTTCCTTTCTCTGAAGAGTGGGGTCCTCCCTTAGAGCTTCCTGTGGAGAGTGGGGTCCTTGGTCATTCCTTCCTGAGGAGGGTGGGGTCATCGCTCATTGCTTCCTGTGGGGAGTGGGGTCATCGTGCAGTGCTTCCTGTGGAGAGTGGGGTCCTCACTTCCTGTGGAGAGTGGGGTCCTCACTCACTGCTTCCTGTGCAGGGTGGGGTCATCGCTCATCGATTCTTGTGGATGGTGTAGTAGTCGCTCATTGATTCCTATGGAGAGTGAGGTCTTCGCTCACTCTTTCCTTCCTTTCTCTGGAGAGTGTGGTCCTCCCTTAGAGCTTCCTGTGGAGTGTGGGGTCCTTGGTCATTCCTTCCTGTGGAGGGTGGGGTCATCGCTCACTGCTTCCTGTGGAGGGTGGAGTAGTCGGTCATTGCTTCCTGAGGAGAGTAGGGTCCTCGCTCACTGCTTCCTGTGGAGGGTGGGGTAGTCGCTCACTGCAATCAGTGGTTATCGGGGTCACCAGCATATGTTTTGCAGTTCGGAGGGCCTTATAATGGGTCTTATGACAGCAATAGGTGTCAGATTGAGTATTCTGAATAACAAAATATTTCTATTTTGCAATTTCCTAAAACAAGACCGGTTTTGGGGTTGCTGGGTGGGTTAATGCACCAGCTGCAAGTGACCCTGTGTAAGCTTCCAGTGACAGGTGTGAATTCTTTTCACCTTTCTGAGGTCGATAACCGATGTACTGCTTTGTCTATGGGACCTATAGATCCGGATAGGTGGAATACGACATGGGGCTGAGAGATATGGTAACCACCCCCCCCTCCCTCCCTCCCTCTGTGTGTGGGACCCACAGAATAGGGCAGGTGGAATATGTCATGGGGCTGGGAGATACCCCCCTGCCCCATATCAATGACATCGGTTTCGCCCTTGTTATGTTGTGGTCTTTAGTGTACTTCTGTCAAAATGCAAGAATAAGTGTGTCCTCCGTTGGAGGAGGAAGAAAACACCTCTTAAACAGGGCTGTAGGTGAAAGGGGTTCCTCCACAGAAGGAAAGGTGTCAACACGACAAACGATAAAATGCTGAGTGAGGAGCTATACACGAGTGTGACATTTACACAAGTTTAACTTTCAACCTGGTGGAAGTGTTTCATACATCTGAGTCCTCAAAGAAATCTACCATTGTCAAAGGTCTACCCCCAGGATCCTTTGCGGTGCCCAAAAAAGCATTTGGACATTAAAGGACAAAGCTTCAGGATTTGTCCCGCCTATGAGGACGTTACCATGGCAACGCTGCAGCTCCATTCGCCAGTACTTGCTTCCTCTTGTATCTTGACTCTGTGACGCTGATGTTCTCACTAGTCTTCATTGAACTCTTCTACCTACCCTGCAGAGTGCTGCAAAGCAGCCTGATGCCAGCAGCAGCACCATCCAAAAAGAACAAATTAATTTTTTTAAATCACAGAAACACCATGAAACACCTGAACACAAGGCGGCTGCTTGGCCGTGACATTTAGGGTGAAACCACTGGGCTCAACCCAGGATTCTTCCGCCGATGCCTTGTAAAGCTCCAAGAAGAGCCAAGCCCGAGTGCCTCATTCTGCTGGACATGGGTGTAACCATCACATACCCAGACCGTATTTCAACAAAAGCTTTACTTCAGCCTGGCCACTACCTTTATCAACGGGGAAATTTATCGTAGTGTTGTGTCGCCCTTGCGCTACGTAAGGGGGCACAAGAGCGACGTGATCCAGCAGAAGCATTGTAAATTGTAGTGGGCACGGACAAAAATTACCCACCACACCATAAACTCTAACCTCAGTAATATAATTCACAACAACATTAGAGTTCGGGCCCATAACAACTATACAACAACTTACAAATCATGAGGTCCTCCGATAGATCTTTGTAAAAGCTAACAGGGACTCAGATAATTTGAGACAGAAGCCATTTCTTCAGGAGGACCTGCTATGAAGAAATGCCTAACAACAATAAATCAATAGTCATTACTAGTCAATAATATTCATCAACAAGCAAGCAAGCTCAGTAGATTCATCAAGGCACTTTTATCTAAACTTCAAATATTAATGGTCAAAACACAACAATTACATTAGAACTTTAATACATAGGTTCTTATTGAGATACAGGTAAGTACACAATATAATCACAGTTCAAAGCAAAATACATCAAATCAAAGAACTGGCCTGAGGGGAGAAAAAAGAGAAATAAACATCCATTGCAAAACAGTTTGCAATTTCAGGAATAATATGAACCAAAGTTCAGATGTAGATGATCAGAACCAAGACACAAGTGGGACTAAAGCACAGCGTGCAATAGTCTGGAATAATTAACCCTTCAGCCGAAAGGTTTAGCCTGCTTAACTTCACCAACCAAGAAAGTGCAGGGTAAATAAGGTGAATTCAGGATAGAGTTTGGACAGACAGCATGTCATGCCCAAGAACTGCAAGGGAAAATAGCCGCACACGTACTTCTCCCACAAAGTGTTTATACCTCGAAATGTTCTGAACTCCAGCCCACAAATGTAGCCTTCTTCACCGTTTTCAATATTCTATTGGTTGGGGTCCATGGTGTGATCGTAGAATGATCAATTTCCAGGCCAAATAGTCCGGAATTTACACGTAATACACTCATTCATTGTCTCTCCTTTTTCTAAGAAAATACAATATTTATTTCACCTCGGAAGTAGGAAATACATCGGCAACTCTGCATGTCCATGTTCTGGCTTACGGACTGACTTGCAACAATTTTTTACAAAATCACTCAGAGAGAATATTCAGACTGTAAGAAGGAACTTTAGGCATTATATTTGTAACTGAAGCCAGTTAAATCATTTTACTCTGTTTCAAAGGAAATAACGAAGGACAACATACACCTCTCTGAGGCCTGCAGTGGAAAGACATAATACAGTCTTGAGGCCTACATGGAAAACGTAAATGCATGAAAAATCTAATATAACTACCTTTATACTATTTTCATACATAGTCTTATAAAATGTCATTACTTATCAAAGTTGTCTGCAGTTTTAGTTTTACAGTCTGAAAGAAACATAGCAAGTCACACTTCAATCGAAACATCTTTAAGCCATATTCTACTAGTAATTAATCACTGAATTCTCATCTCACATTATTTTCAATAACGCATGTCGTTTTTCTTTCTCTTTTAAATCTCTCAGCTTCACCAGTTTGCGACCCTCCTGCATGCTTTTACAGTGCAGTTTTAGAACTATCATTGTTCAGCAAGACACAATGTTAGTCATGTTTTAAGTACGTTGGTAATTCCACACAATAATGAGCAGGATTTGATCAAGCAAAATCTTGCTCCATCAGAGGCAATACCCAACTAAGATTCAAGAAGCAACGCTACCTTGCGTGGCACTACATGGCTTGAAAAATCTAGAGTGTAACGGCGCAGATCACTGCCCTGCATTACTCTCCGCCAGGAAGGCGTTGCCATGGGTGTTGTGTGGGTGTTCCCACACATCCACCAACAGATTTTGGCACATTCCCAGATGTACTATTAGTGGTAAATCTGGGAAGCATCAGTGTGCTACACCTCTCCAGGTGAGGCACAAGGAGAAATATCTTTATTTCCCCTCTTTTTTTCCTCATTCTGCAGCACACATAGAAAGAGAAAAAGGTCTCATGAGGTTTTTGTGCAACAACGCTTCCTACAGGCAATGATGCAAGGGTGCCTGCATTGGCACTAAGCAGCCAAAAGTGTGACGGCGCTAGGAAAGGACAGGAATGCTCCATATAATGTTAAATACAGTGCGTTTGTGCCCGCTCCCTTTCATGCAGCGCAGCAAGGTGGCTTGCTGCGTTGCGCTGTGTTAAAGACTGATAAATATGCCAGTTACAGTTGTCAGCCAAGTCCTGACAGCATCAGGATATTGACAGTTTCTTTTTGATTGGAAACAGCTTCCCAGGTAGAGCTGCAACAGAGGGTAAATACAGACTTTACAGAAAAGTCTTCAACACACAATGCCTTTACCACGCAAGGCAGCACCACACGAGTAAAGATTTGCGCCTTACCACGCATGCCTTGAAAACACAGGTACGCATTATAAAAATTCTGATGTTATTTAACAAATTTAAAAAAAATGGATTCAGGAGTAGATAGGGGTAAAGGGAGGTAGCAGTAGTTTGGGGGTTGAAGGGTGGGCAGTGGTAAAGGAAGGTAAGGCTACGTTTACGGGTTAGTAGTGGTATATGGAGGACAAATAGATTTTAGAGTTATGGGGTAGGTAGTGCTAAAGGGTGGCATGGGTAATATTTGGGTAAAATAGATGAAAAAGTAAATGCACATACATGTAAATATATATATATATATTTACACACAGAAAAACAAAGGTTTCAGGGATGTTATATTTCGGTTCACATTTTACACACACAAAACCATAGTACTTCAGCAGTTATAGTTATCTCAAGTACCCATAACTCGCCGGCATCCCACCCACATGCAGCCCCCCATGGGCTGATTACCATGAGCGTCTTCTTCAGGGGAGGTTCCTCCGTTAGAGCTGAGGAGCGTTGTCCGACTTAAATGCCCTCTAGAGCCCCAGAGATTAAAAAAAAGAAAATAATAAATGACAATTTATTACCATTTTATTTTTCAGCATCCCATCCTGAATAGAGCCAGGGCGGGGCCTGCCGAGTGGCAGCAGGGAGGAATGGTAGGCAGGGGGCCGTCTGTATACTGGTTAAAGTGCACGTCTTTGGCGGCCGTCTTGAAACAGCCAGCCAGACATGCACACTTTAAACCTCTCAAACCAACTGTCTTTGACAGCTGTCTTGAGAACAAGGGCAGGCTTCCAGTGGGCTAGGGAGCGCCTAGAGAGAGAGCTCCCTCCAATCAGGGCACTGCTCTCATGCTTGATTGGTCAAGGGAGAGAGAGAGCTCCCTCCAATCAGGGCACTGCTCTCATGCTTGATTGGTCAAGGGAGTTTGCTGGTGCCCGCTCTGCAGTCCATAGATGAAGAGGTCCTAGGTCAGAGCAAGTAGGACGTGTTAAGAGTTTAAAAAAAATATATATATATTTTAAAATTGTATTTGCACCCACTTGAGTGGATGAGAGATACTTTGATGGATGTGGGAATCTGAGGAGTGTTCTCTGAAATATCGAGTTTGGATGCAGGAAGGCAAGCACCCGGATGTGGAGCGGAGTACCTTCCAGTGGCAAAGGTTTCAGGAGAATTAAGGAAACTCTGTTCCTGCCCGTTATCATGAATAAACATGGATTAGGGGTAAGGCAAGGATGAGGAAAAAGGGGCGGGGAGGGCAGACGTGACTACTCACACTCCGGATGGCACGCAGGCTTAACCAACCCCCAGTCTGATTCCTGTCGGGACTTACTGTGTTCATGTAAACAGTACTCTAACCGTGACAGGCATTGTTTCCGGTGGAGCGGGTTTGTGTTGTTACACGAGAGTGGCTACAGACGAAGATTAAGTGTTCCAATGCCTAGATTTGTCCTGCAATTTAAGGACCTGCATACACCACATTCTGCACCAAAGGAAGGTTGAAACTGAGACGTAATAAGGTGAAAACGGACTAGATGTTCTAGTTAGTGTCAGGATTATGTAAGAACGGCAGCTTGAGTTCCATGTGAATAACGAGGGAAGATATACACACATCAAAGCAGAGAAAGAGTAGCAGGAATTGATAGGAAACGCCTCATTGTGGATGGATGAAAGACGGGCCAAACGAGAATTAAAAGCAATGGAACGTTTTGGTAACCAAAGGAAAAAAAACTAGATAAAAAATGCACGCTTCTGTCAGTTTGAAACATGTGAGACAGCCCTGCAAGGGTTTGTTTACTCTGCCGTCAATCAAGGGTGCTTATTATCAGCAGCAGGAATTTGGTGCCTACAAGCTAACATATTACTCACCTTCGGGAGTAGAGGCAAGAGCTGCCGCTACCCCTGTGGGAAGGGGGTACCGACAAGCTCCTGTGTGAGCTGGGGATTAGGCGCTACGGTGTGCAGGTAGGCGCTATTACTGTTCTGATGAGGTTACGGACACATGCTGTTACATGCGCACGCTTTCCCTTCTCCGGCGTGTGCTATTGATCAAGCGGCAGGAATAATGGTAGGTGCTATCACTGGTCCTGTTGGAGCTATAGATCTAGCGACAGAAATACAGGTAGGCGCTATCTCTTCTCCTGTGAGAGCTATTGATCTAGCGTCAGCAATACAAGTCGGCGCTATCTCTGTTCCTGTGGTAGTTTTGGATCCAAGTAGCCAGGGGTGAAGGCACACGTTTTCACTGATCCCCTGGGGAGCAATAAATCAAGCGGAAGGGAGTATGGGTGGGCGCTATCACTCCTCTGCCGGAGATAAACGCGCATGCTTTTACTGCTCCCTTGAAGGGTATAAAGAGGGAGGCAGTGCAGGAAGGTGCTATCATTGCTCCTGTGGGAGTTAAGTAGGAAGCAAACTTACATGAAGCCAGCTAAAAGCATTTTAAAGTGTGCATCGCGATTTCTACGCTGTAAATAAAACAAGCTAAAAGCATTTTAAAGCGTGCATCACATTAACACATTATTACGTAATGATCAACAAATAGCAAACGCACAGCTCACACGAAAATAATCTTAAACAAGATGGCGTCGGCCTGTCCAGTTGGGCCGTCCAAAAAGTGGACAAGGCGGTAACCCAAAAGCCCAATTTTCAATCACGCGCCTGTGTTTAACAAACGATGACGCGTGCCAATTGAAAACAAGGGCGGGGCTTAAAGTCCCTTCCGAAACTGTATTGATTCCAAAAGGCCTTCGCATGGCGAGAGCAGCGCATGCGCGCTGCGAACGCCAGGCGAGACGTTAAAAGGGCTCATTCCGGAACAAGAGCAAGTTTTCTGCCAATTTTGGTGTAATCCCATCCAGCGGTTCAGGCTGGAAGCGTGTTCCTATTCCCTATGGGGAAAATGCAGTTTGAGGGAACCCCCATTCACCCACCTAACGAATCACCCCAAAACTTTGAACTCAGCAGGTCAACTAAGGTACATTCTAGTTTTGAAAATTTTGTGAAGCTTCGTTAAACAGCACCAGTTATTGGCAAAACAAAAAACACTTTTCCGATGGACATTAGGTCCCAACTGTAACTACCTACTGGCTGCGTGGTGAAGGCTGTGTTGTAGAGACATACATTCAAACAGCCGTGGCTTTTCTGCAAAACAGTACTGCTGAATAATTGTTTTCTTGAGACTTTTATTGAAACTTCTAATCGCCATTTCTATTTATTCAGAGTGCAGCCTTTTAAACTGCCAGATAGGCACCTTGTGCAGAGTTCAGATTGCAGGTTGGCTTGAACAGGGAATTGAGTTGTATTACTGAGATTTGTATCACACAACTTACCCAATAACCGTATCCTAGCGTGGTCAAAAGATGCACATTTTGTCTCAAGTATAAACAAGAGCAAATCAGAATTGATGAGTTTTCGGATTTCTTCTAAATATCGTTGAGAAGTTGGTCATACAAAAGGAAAGGGGAAGTTTGTACCAGCAGGATGTGGACAAGGAGGAAAAGTGGCCTCCCTTCTTGGAGCGTCTGACAAGATGAACAGAGGCCAGCTTCAGAGAGGACGAGTGTAGGAGATGGGAGGCTGATGGAAAGTGACCCTGGTTGCTAAGAACAGGTGTCCAGAGTAGTAGAATGCTCCATAAGTATGATACAAATAAAAGAGGCCAGCTTCAGAGAGGACGAGTGTAGGAGATGGAAGGCTGATGGAAAGTGACCCTGGTTGTGAAGTACAGTGTTACAAAGTCTTGGAGTGCTCCTTGAGAGTATGATATGGCGAACAAAGGCCAGCTTCAGAGGATGAGTATAGGAGATGGGAAGGCTGAAGGAATGTGACCCTGGTTGCTAAATTTAGGGGTCCAGAGTAATAGAGTGCTCCATGAGAGTACAATACAGAGAACAGAGGCCAGCTTCAGAGGATGAGTATAGGAGATGGGAAGGCTGATGGAAAGGGACCCTGGTTGCTAAGCACAGGGGTCGAGAGTCACAGAGTGCTCCATGAGAGTCTGATACGGTGAACAGAGGTTAGTTTCAGAGAGGACAAGTGTAGGCAACGGGAAGGCTGACGGAAAGTGACCCAGGTTACAGGGATCCAGAATCGTGGATTTCTCAATGAGAGTATGATATGGCACTCAGAGGTCAGCTTCAGAGGACGAGTGTAGGAGACGGGAAGGATGATGGAAAGTGACCCTGGTTGCTGAATTCAGGGGCCCAGAGTTGTAGAATGCTCCTAGAGGGTATGACAAAGTAGTTTGAGAAATGCTATTATGGAGACTGGTAGCCAATGTAAGGATCTGAGATGCACTGGGGGTATGTGCAGGAAGGTTGAACACAAGCAGCGGTGTTCTGAATAATTTAGTCTCTCTAAATTAGATCAGCAGAAGTACCGACTTGGTGTTTTGGGGAGACAGTGTGAGTGAGTGAACTATATATATATATATATATATATATATATATCACGTAATCCCTTGAAAAGATCCCAAGGATGACGACGCCTTGTCCTTGCTCAAACTTATTTATTTGTCAGTCAGCCGGTTGAACGCGTTTCGCCTGTCCTGCAGGCTTGTTCACCAACAATCATTACAAACTCGAACCCACCATTTTACATAATTGTTTGTGCTCGTGACATATCACGTGATGTGACTACAACCTTAGTGTATTGGAAGACAGACTAGTAGTTTCAAAAAGAGACATTGCCGTTGCACTAGTGGCTTTTCATCACAAACAAACAAGTGTTAGTGATTAACCAAGCTCAATAATATGCAATACATTACCAGGCACGTAAATTGTCGTGCTTGACAGTCATGACAAACCATAATCTCATACGGATGGATGTGCTTGAACGCACGATTAATTCAACGTTCCTACGATTGCTAATAGAAAAATGTAGTACAGACCCCTGTGGGTATCATGAAGCAGTCGGAATCAAAATTATCTGCAACAAGCTTGCTACAATACAGGTGCTTAAACATTACGCCCTAGTGGGCATTACTGCATCCCTTATTTAACAACTCTACTGTTACCAACAACATGTAAGAAATGTGTACAGTGCACTAAATAATAAATACAAATAATAGTTAAAAACAATGCGAGGGGGATTGCTGCTGTTGTAATAAGTTATTCGTCTACACTATACAAGTCTTTAAAGATGTGCGATTAGATCTTCTTCCATATTAAGACCTATGGGGGTACGCGTATTGAGTGCAAGAATATAACATGATTCAAGTTACCTCCGTTTGTACTCTCGATTGCCCCCTCTGGCATTTGGCGGTATGCAATCTATAACAAAATACATTAAACCTTTCTCGTTTTTCTCATGGTGAGATTCAAAATGTCGTGCCACAGGGTATGACTTGTCCCCATTTCTGATTGCCCTAAGTTGTTGCAGGACCCTCTTATGGACCGGATGAATCGTGCTGCCCACGTACCTCATGCCACACGGGCATTGCAGGACGTAGACGGCATAGTCTGTTTTACAAGAATAGCAACCTTTATTTTCTTTATTCTTTTCGAAAGGCCCAGTGTATAGGAAGCGGTGTTCTTGCCATAGCTACAGGCCTTACATTTGGTACATTTCATGAAACCTTCTCTTCTTGTTAACCAGGTGCTCCCTGTTGTACCCTGTCTCTTTTTGGTTATCATGTTGGTAACTAGCATCTGTTTAAAGGAACGAGCTTTCCTAAATGTCATCGCTGTTTTTTTCTGGACAAGTTTACCCAGAAGGGGATCATTGCGAATTAGGTGCCAATGTTTAGAGAGAATACTCCTTACTTGCCCATGGCTTTTCTTAAAGGAAGTAATCATTCTTATATGATTATTTTTACATTGCTGTCGATTGATCTTACTGCGACTATCCTTAAAGAGAATATCCTCTCTAGTTCTTTTTTTGGCGCTTGTAATGGCATTATCGATGACCTCGTCTGCATACCCTCTTGCTTTAAAGCGATTATGCATACAGGTAAGTTCTTGTTCGATCACTGCCTCTTCACTACAATTGCGTATTATTCTTAGACTCTCACCATACGGGATACTTCTGATAAGACTACAAGGATGGAAACTCGTTGCATGTAGCAGTGTGTTGCTAGATGTAGGTTTCCTATATAGCTTCGTATGGACTTTCGAATCTTTGATATAAATCGTTAAGTCTAAGAAATTCACTGCAGTTTTGCTGACTGTGCTGGTAAATTTCAAATTAAGGTCATTGATTTGCAATTTATCAATGAAATTCTGAGCTGTCAGTTCCGGCCCTTTCCAAATAATAACAAGCATTTACAATGCAATGGTCTCGGCATTGTTAAAGTTAGAGCTATTGGCATTGCTCATGACATTATTCTATAGCTATCATTTCAGGGCCCGTAGAATGCCGGCGTCTCCGCACCCCGCTGGCTCGAAGAGCTTGAAAAAACATAAAAGCGACATAATACAGATTGGAGACACAAACACACACACAAACACCGCCCCCCCCCCCCCCAAACACTCCCTCCCCCAAGACCTATGCTTCAGGAACAAAACCGAAGCCTTTGCCACTGAAAGGGGAAGGTTTTGTGTGTTGCAACCGGAAGAACTGTGTGTCAAGCAGGGTACTTTCTAGGAGGCACAGGTCCATGTGGCACAGAGAGGGAGGAAAGAGATAAATAAAGCAGAAGTAGGCAAAGAAAAGCATGGTGAAGAGAGTAAGGGGATGAGTGGCTAGAAAGGGGAGAGAAAATAAAGACTGGGGGGGGCAACAGAGAGGGAACAAAAGGAGTGGTGAGAGAAAGGGGAATAAAGAGAGGGCAAGGACGTAGAAAAATAACCAAACAGGGTGAGAGAGACAAGAGGGCAGATCACGATTGTAGAGGCGGGGCAGTGACGACAGAAATGAAGAGAGATACTGCACGCAGCAGGGAGTGCCACCTTCTAAGCAAGCAGTCTCAGCTAAGACAATATAGTTGTCTCCCCGTCCCCAATGACCAGGCCTTCACCCTCCACTCCAACGCAACCACCTCCCCCACGGAGTCTGAAATGCACTCGGGCCCTTACCACTCACCCTAGGTCCAGCCCACTCTGCGGATCTCGGATAAGGGACCCTGGGCAGAGGGTTCTTCCTGCAAGTGTCCCGTGCCCAGTGAAACAAGCCCCCCCACCCCCGGCCAGGGCGGGTTTCTGCCGTCCGACACTCATCTGCCAAATCTAAAAAAAAAAAAAAGAAAAACACAGGACAGGCCTCATGGCCCTCTCAAGACACGGGCCGGGGTGTGGGCTAAGTCTGCAAGAATGTGTCCAATTCAAGCCAGCCTGGCGTGGTTTAAGCGGTACGCCTCCTCTTGGCGCTATTCAAGCGCCCGTCCGTTAAAGCGCATGAATGAGATCTGACTTTTTCGGAAGACCCTCGAGACCCGCCTGTTTCTACACCGGTATACATACTCTTGTTATACATTTCACCGTTAACCGTTTCCGGGGCCAAGAGGCGCATGAGAGTCTTACGCGGCGCTTTACAACAAGGCCACAACGTTGAAGCATCTGTGCTAAACCCACCTTTGCTACCGGAAGTCCTGCTGTGCACAGGCACGCTATCCCTGCACGCTCTTGGCCACACGCCCCGCAGCTCCCCTCGCCCTGGGGCCCTCTGCTCACTCAGGTTGTGCAGGCCTCTCACGTGAAGTTTTCCCACAGCGCTCTGATGAATAGCTCTCAGAGCCATTCATTTCAGAAGAACGTTTAGCTGACTGGGACTCAAGAGAAGGCCTCCGAGTACTTCCTGTTTGCCACAGAAGCCGCACGAGCAGGTGGAAAGGGCGCGCACTGTATCCTGCCTGAAATTAGCAATTCAAGTGAACATGACAACCAACGCCCACGTGTGATCGCCTAATTATGCAGACCTGGCATATTGGACAGATGCACACGGGGTGGAAACGAAGGCAAGAAAGCGGCAGAAGGGGAACTGGGTACACTACACGCAGTGTACCAGAGCAGATGCAACCTGGGGTATGCAGGGGAAACCGGAGACTTCACACAATAGCGCTCTTAAAGGTAGGCTGGAGTCGGGCCACACACAACTGACTCCGCCACAGCTCACATGGCCTACCTTTTGTGGAGGGGCTTGCAGAAGTGGATACAGAGCAGGAAGGAGTCCGCAGCGGGGGAGTCCCTGTGATGTCCGAGCAAGGGAAAGTGACACGGAGTCTGTTTACAAGCCGAGGGCACCGGAAGACACCACTGCCTTTCTCCGAGGGGAAGCAGAAATGCCTCGGAGAAACGCAGTGGCGTTTTCGGATTCGGGGGCGTGTTTTTCTTTTTCTCTCCTCTTGCCATTGGCTGGAGGAGACAATTAGAAAAGTAACGAAAAACACGCCCCCGAATCCGAAAAGGACGGTGCCTGTTCGGAGTGACAAAGCCTCTTCTCTAATGGCTGGCCAGCATTGAAGAGGCCAGCCAATGGAGAAGAGGGGAGAAGAGGGGCGGATTCAAGCCCCTCTTCTCCAAAACATTAAATCTCCGACTTCCGGTTCTGCCTTCGGCCGACCGGACGGTCCTCGACCTAAAAACAGCCGCAAGCCCCGAGAATGTGTTAACGGATACACACGCTGGCACACTGTGCCTGTTTGGGTGTTGGCCCAGTCACAGCAGTTGCTGACCTGGGCAAGACGTCCCCGTCTTCTATTGTAAATGGCAGGCTGCGTATCTTTGCGTGAGAGGCCTGAGGCTACGGGCCAGGCTGGGCCATCGGTGTGTTCACGCTAAAATCCAACAGCTGAAAAGTTATGTTGCCTTGATATAAACAGATTGTACTCTGCCCCCTTTTTTTTCCTTAAATTTGACGTTCAACTGCCCACTACCCAAATTGCGGGGGTAAATAATGACATGTATTTTTTGGACGTTTTACCTCAGTGTTGTTCTGGTCGGGGTGTTAATGTGTTAGCTTTTGTTCTTTCAATGCAGTGTCTCTTTGCCAAGGACATAGCGCATACGGGCGCTGACTTGTTTCATATAGAACTTTAGGGTGGTCAGGGTGTCAAATATTTTTTAATACATTCGACCAACCTATTGCTTATCCTATAGTTTGCATGGTAGCAGTGCTACGACAGATTTGCCCTTGGGCGCTCAACACTCCTTCCTCTTACTGAACGTACTTGCATTCATCGACATCGGAAGGATGAAATCTTTAGCGGCCCCTGCTAAATGCAAACCTTTGGAATCCAGGGGCGAGCGCACAACAGAGGAGCACGTGCCTAGCTGACTGAGCTATCGTGGTCATCGATTAGAATTGCAAGGATTCCAGGACCTCACGGTCGTGCCTATGAACTAAGAATTACAACTGACAACTTTGGCGCTGAGGAACCAGGTTCGAATCTCGGCGTCGACTCAACACCCTGTGATTCTGGGCAAATCACTTAATCTCCACAAGCCTACCCGAAAATATTTTCTCCTTGCGTAATGTAACTGGTGCTCCTGTAAAGCGCTCTAAAACCTCGCGCTAAATATAAACTACAAATGTACGCCTGATGCAAAAAATTGAACTTTGTGGTATGATTCAAACATGACGCACAGCTGCCCTTCACTTTCCACACATTGCACCCAGCTCAGTTCACAGGAAGACGCTCGCCCCTCAATCGAGTGAAGATTTGTTTTGCTAATCACTGGCCTCACGCAGTGGTCAGTGCCAGCGGGCTACTGGAGGCCACGACCCTGCCACACCCTCTGCTCCAGGAGGAGGTCTGCGTACAGGCCGTAGTTGGTTGGTCTCCAGCTCTCTTGATCTCAGGGGAGGGAGAGACAGCCGGCTGCTCACAGTTGGCGGGTGCCCCCAACCTTCAGGTTGCCTCGTGCGACAGATGTCTTGCACAGATAGCGGCGGTGTCCCCGTGTTCTCTCAGCACTACACCCCCTGAATCGAGGTTGCCGAGTCGATAACATGCCCAGGCATGTCCTGCAGACGTTCATTTAAGGGCCGTATGGGCGCTTTTCGTGGCAGCCATAGACTGGCCTGCTGAGGGGTTTGCGAGTCACTCGGCCTCCCCTTGCGGATGCCGTGGCTACATACTGCAGGCCGCCGGGTAAAGTGATTTAGGAAGCATGCCTTATGGTAAGAATACCCACGTTGTTCAAGTCTGTGCAAACTGGAGCAGGAAACAATAGTTTTTGTTGTTAGCGTTGTTCTAATGAATGTTATTACTTTTTTAGTCGCTCTAAACGCCATTCCACAGTACTTCATGTTCGTTTTGACATAGTGTAAAAAAATGTTCTTTAAAAAGAAGCTCAACAAACGTAAGTTGCATCCGATATTCGCATTTTGTTGAACGCTGGTGGAATGTTACTTTGTTAATGTTAGGCGGCATGGTGTGCCATGGAAGAAGTAACAATAAGTCCTTGTATTAGAGACAAGCATTGGCCCAGTCCGGTTTTCTCCGCATTATTTTTATATTGTAGAGTTAACGCGCTAAAACGTAGCAGCTCTGTGCCAGGCAGCCCCGAAGACCGCAGCTAATGTGATAAGCAAACACCGCACGCTAACACACAACGTGTAATTGGACAATTGCCTTCCCGCCAGCTACCTGCAGCAGGTAACAAAGAAGCATTGCCAAATTCTTAAGGACATATTAAGTAATGAAGATCTGATATGTGCCACAGCGGGAACTGGAGGTGTGTACTCCGGTGTCCTGCCCCTGAGAGGCCCATGCACAGAGCCAGTCCTCGTCACCGACAGCTGGTGCATGTGTACATCCCCAGCAAGCACAGACC
The DNA here is from genome assembly GCF_964204655.1 of Triturus cristatus. NCBI lineage: Eukaryota > Metazoa > Chordata > Amphibia > Caudata > Salamandridae > Triturus > Triturus cristatus. Next base: position 15,001,481 of record NC_140592.1, on the reverse strand, counting down.
TGATCTTTCCCGAGTTCATTCTGAAGCCACAGCGCACCCACCCATTGCAACACGCGGAGGCCCACGACACGGGAGCCGAGACAAACAGGCCACACGATACCCGGCCGCCGCACAGAGCATCTAATCTGGTGTTCCAAGAAAGTCGTGTTGAAATATGACCCATTCTTCCGCGAAGGCAGCTGCATTCCTGACGTGAAATTCCCCAACCCCATGTCACCCACAGACCCAAATCTGGTTCAAGCGCCTTGTCTCGGGGAGATCCTTTTTTTTTTTTTTTTGGGGGGGGGGGCAGGGTACACACACAGTTACGTCACCTAGGTAAACATCGTTTGGGACCACGCATCAGTCTACGAAGAGCAATTTCACATAAGTCTCGTAAAACAGCTGGGCACTAAACTACAGGCTTTCAGTGACACGGAGTCTGTTTACAAGCCGAGGGCACTGGAAGACACCACTGCCTTTCTCTGAGGCGAAGCAGAAATGCCTCGGAGAAACGCAGTGGCGTTTTCGGATTCGGGGGCGTGTTTTTCTTTTTCTCTCCTCTTGCCATTGGCTGGAGGAGATAATTAGAAAAGTAACGAAAAAACACGCCCCCGAATCCGAAAAGTACGGGGCCTGTTCGGAGTGACAACGCCTCTTCTCCAATGGCTGGCCAGCATTCAAGAGGCCAGCCAATGGAGAAGAGGGGAGAAGAGGGGCGGGTTCAAGCCCCTCTTCTCCAAAACATTAAATCTCCGACTTCCGGTTCTGCCTTCGGCAGACCGGACGGTCCTCGACCTAAAAAGGTCGTCGATATATCGACTCCAAAGCAGCACATTTTCCTCCCATTCTCTCTGGTGGCTGACCCTGACCACCTGCTCCTCCCACCAGCCCATATGCAAATTAGCATACCTGGGGGCGAAGCAGGTGCCCATCGCTGTACCGCAGATCTGGTGGTACAGCTGATCATTGAAGAGGAAGAAGTTATTCTTCAAACAAGTGGAAATCATTGATAACAGCATCTGGGTATGTGACCATAATTTAATAGGGCGATTCCCCAAGAAATGTTTGGTAGCCTTAAGTCCATCCTCATGCCTAATGCTGGTATACAAGGTAGAAACATCAATTGTAACCAGCAATAGGTCTTCTTCCCAGGGGAGGTCATAGACTTTTTTCAGAAAATCTCCCGTATCTTGGATAAAGGCTGGGAGCGCTTGCACTAAGGGACATAAGAAAGAGTCGATAAATTTAGATGTATTTTCGAAAGCCCCCCCAATGGCAGAGATGATCGGACGGCCTGGGGGATTCTCAATGCACTTATGCACCTTTGGGATCAAATAAAACACTGGTACAACAGGATTGACAATTTTTAAAAATGCTAATTCATCTTGCGTTATCAAACATTGGCTATACCATGAATAAAGTTGATCGTTGAACATTTTAAAACTAGTATGCATTGTTTCTTCCGTGATCTTAGCATAGTTACTAGGATTGTTTAATTGTTTGTAAGCCTCAGCGAGATAACTGCTCTTATCCCACAGAACTATATTGCCCCCTTTATCGGCATAGCGAACTATGCAGTTATCATCCATTGTGAGTCTGGAGATCAGTGCAGAATATTCTTTTTCGTGCTTGTACAACGTTTTGTGTTTAACACTTGTGCATTTCTCTAAGTTCTTTAGGTCATTGATGACTAGTTCATTATAGACATCTACTGAGTCTCTAGTAGTCAGCGGAATAAATCTGGAGGGCGGTTTGAACTTCGTAGGGTCACTACCTCCAATGTCCACTTTCTGCTGTCTTGCTATGTCTTGTGCCTGACTGGCAGATATATGTTCGCCGATTGTATTTGTCACTGCAGTCTCATTGCCCACAGAATCCATTACCTCATCCATAGGTCTTAGATTAAATAGGAGATCCATATCGTTCACAGACAAACTTCCGGGATGTGTGTCTTCCAATGGACCAGGCCTAGCAGACAGTGTTCCTTTATTTTGATTCGAAGCAAAATGTTTTTTTAACTTTAGTGATCTCACAAATTTGAAGACATCGACTCTTGTCTTGACATAATCGAAATCTGCTGGTGGACAGTATGATAGACCAAGGCCTAGGATATGTTCTTCTTGTTTTGTCAGAGCAATATTAGTCATGTTGATTATTGGGCTTTCTTTATCGACTGAGTCATTTGTTATTGCTTGTTGTTCTTTCCTCTGCCAAAGTTTTGCCCCCTTGCGCCTTTGTTGCCTCTGCCTCTTCGTGTGCCCTCGCTTGTCAGGGGCGGGCGTGGACGGAGGTTGAATCTCCTTTCTTGTTCTAAAAAAAACTGAATTCATCAATGATAGATGGCACCGCTACCCCATTTTGGCGGTTCTGCCCTTCTTCAATATCCGTATCGACCTCAGAACTTTGAATGCTGCTAAGTTCTGCCTGAGCATCTGCCTTGGTTTGGCCTTTCGGATTCATACGCTGTCTGCGTAGGGTATCAAATTTCCTCGCAAAGGTGTATATTTGACCGCGCTCGTAGTCGTTTTTGTCCCTTATAAATTTTTGCGCCTTTCTTTCTTTGATCGTGGTTTCAGTTTGAGAAGTCGTTCTCTCATTTCTTTCATAAATTTTTCAATTGGTTCTTGATTACTTTCTTTAGCCAGCATCTCCGAAATTTGGGAAATTTCTTCCAAAATCCTGCTTCGGTCGATATCGGCATATTTAACCGAAATGGCTAGCATCCTGCAAGAAGACTCAAAGCTGTTTTGTGCCCATTCCCTTAGCATGTGCGGGTTAGGGTCTTCATACGTAGGCGCCACCATGATACGAAGACCTCGAGGAATTCTTTTTACCTCCAGATAACGTTGAAGGGACTTAGATTCCCACCATTTTGAGAGTTTGCTGCGCTTAAGTTTTTCTAAGCGTCTAAGGCGTGTTTGCACATCTGAGACTTTGTCGTTGCTCATATTCATGCCAGGTTTTGAAACTGTCACGCTGGTATCATTAAAGATAGAAAGCGCAGCCTCCTCCCTCTCTTTCATTTCAGCAGCTGACATGCTGACACCAAATTTACAGCTGGTCGCTGTGAGCCAGAAACCGTCAGTCTCTACACCGCACAATTGCTTGCAGATCTTACAATATTGACTGGCTTCCCCTCTTCCCGTTACCGACTATCAAGGTGGTTCATACCTGGTAAGCCGCTAGCGTCCTGTGTGGGTCTGCTGACTCCCCAGGCTCAGCTCCGGAACACCAGGTAAACTCCTTTTGCTGCCAAAGGGTTGCACTCCTGCACTTCCTTAGTGCTCGGTACGGGGGGGGGCAGCGGTCAAAACTATTGCTCCTCCACGCTAGAGTAACTGCCGCCGCTGCTCCAAATCAGAGGGTGCGTCGTCGACCGCGGACTACCCTAGCAACATCCGCATAACAACACGTAATCCCTTGAAAAGATCCCAAGGATGACGACGCCTTGTCCTGGCTCAAACTTATTTGTCAGTCAGCCGGTTGAACGCGTTTCGCCTGTCCTGCAGGCTTGTTCACCAACAATCATTACAAACTCGAACCCACCATTTTACATAATTTTTTGTGCTCGTGACATATCACGTGATGTGACTACAACCTTAGAGTATTGGAAGACAGACTAGTAGTTTCAAAAAGAGACATTGCCGTTGCACTAGTGGCTTTTCATCACAAAAAAAACAAGTGTTAGTGATTAACCAAGCTCAATAATATGCAATACATTACCAGGCACGTAAATTGTCGTGCTTGACAGTCATGACAAACCATAATCTCATACGGATGGATGTGCTTGAACGCACGATTAATTCAACGTTCCTACGACTGCTAATAAAAAAATGTAGTATAGGGTAATGTATTACATATTATTGAGCTTGGTTAATCACTAACACTTGCTTTTTTGTGATGAAAAGCCACTAGTGCAACGGCAATGTCTCTTTTTGAAACTACTAGTCTGTCTTCCAATACACTAAGGTTGTAGTCACATCATGTGATATGTCACGAGCACAAAAAATGATGTAAAATGGTGGGTTCGAGTTTGTAATGATTGTTGGTGAACAAGCCTGCAGGACAGGCGAAACGCGTTCAACCGGCTGACTGACAAATAAGTTTGAGCCAGGACAAGGCGTCGTCATCCTTGGGATCTTTTCAAGGGATTACGTGTTGTTATGCGGACGTTGCTAGGGTAGTCCGCGGTCGACGATGCACCCTCTGATTTGGAGCAGTGGCGGCAGTTACTCTAGCGTGGAGGAGCAATATATATATACACACACACACACAAACACCCTCCTTCTACAATCTGAAAGACACACTTGTACAACATTACATCCTTCAAAACTTGTAGAAAGGAGACACTGCCCTTACATTACTTGAAGAGCTGGTTGTGTTGTTATGGAGACTCACTGCTGTTGTCCGTATCATGCTGGATCGGGTAAGGGATTCAGCTAAAATGTTCATGCATAGTCTGCCAGTACTACCGCTGTGAAGCATTCACCTGCTCTTCCCTTCATCTCAGTTTCTCAAGTATTCATTGTACCTCCTGCCTGGACCTTTGTTTGGTTTTAGGTATAGTCTGCTCTTTAGGAGGCAGTGCCAAGGGTACTGTGTTCGTCGCTGAAGAAATGTTAACCAGTGAAGGACTCTACCTAAACATCTATGTCAGCAAGCCTCCAGAGATGTTATGAGAGGTACCTAGGGGATGAATTGCGCTGAAGGAGGACACACAAGCAGTATCTCGAAAGGCGGTCAAAAAGATTCTGGATGACTGCGGAAAGCCTTAATAACTGCATCATGGCTAAAGCCAACACTGGTGCAGGCCCCAGAGATGGTCCTGGGTGTGGTGGAGGCACAGGTGGCTCCTTTGGTAGAGGTTTGACAGGAGAAAAAGATTGTCCACAAGTCTGGTTAAGAATACGTCTATACGAGAGGCAGAGACCATTGCGGGTACTTAGCTCTTGAACCAGAGCAATGCTTTGGAGATGAGCCCCCAGGTTTCATCTTTTTAGGTTCTCTTTTTATCTGTAGAAGATTTGGAACACAGAATGGCCCTAGAAAGGAATCTGACCCTGGTATGCAGTGTCAAGCCGACACTTGTCACGAGCTTCAGCCATGAACAATTAGGCTTCACTCTTTTTGATGGCCATGGAATTTGCACTGCAAGACCTTCAAGTTGTGCCTCGAGCCCAAGGACCTTGTGCAGGTTGGTCACCAACATTTGCTATCAACAGAGCTTGAACACTGACTTTTTAGAGGTTGAAATCCCCAAGTACGATGCTGACATCTGAAAGAATTCTCAGAGAATGTCGTAAGACGAGGAGAGCAAGCTCCAGATCCATTCCAAAGTAGACGCTTTATGGCTACAGCGACATAAGTGTGTCGCTTCTGGTGCCGAAATGGTGTGACGCAGAAGAGCTATGAAAGTTATAGAATTCAGTCTAGCAATATTCAAGAGATAAAGACTCAGCATGTAGAAGTATCTATCAGCAATAGCCCCACCCTCTCCCAAGATTGTTGGAGAGGTAGAGGATGTGGGAGCCTACCTGCAGCAGTGGTTGTACTGCCATGATTGTGTAGCGCTAGCTAAGAAAATGCCAGAATCTGGGGCCGACACTGAATCTGCCGGAGAGCACCACCAATGGGGAGCCTGCAGTGTAGGGGTGGACATGGAGGCTTACACCAGAGTAGTGGGCTGGATTAATCCACAAAGTCATCGATGGAAAAGAGTTTGCCAGCTGTAGTTCAACTATGGACCAAAGGTCAAGCCAGATGGTGCCAGAATAAGTGAATATTTGAAGCACTGCCTCTTTGAAGCCCTCAACCTATTGTGGAGGGAACGAAGACCCAGGGAACTCGGTGCAACATTTCCAAGTACTGCATCAGGTCGTACGGAAAACCAGAGTCTGGTCTCTGGAACAATCTACGAGACATGAGGGTCAATATCGAAGAACCTGGTTTTAAGGCTTTTCGCCTCACATCTTGACTTCACCTTTGACCTTCTGGACGAGGACGATCTGGATTGGAAGCAACCCAGCTCTTTGTGCTTAGTGATGTAGAGTCAGGCTTCCTGTTGTGTGGCGGCTTTGGGATGCAACAGCTCTTTCCTTTCAGGACATGAAGTCCTGTTTGGTGCTAAGGCAGACATCTACCTGATCTGTACTATATATCTGCTGCCAGCAAGCACAGCATGGTTGGAAGCCTGTCAATTTAAAGGAGGAGGCATCACTGCACAATCCCAAAAATGATTTACCTAGAAGAAAAAATCTTCGCTGCAATACCAACATCAGTAGGAGGTACGCTCTAGATCCACTTCGAAACTCACAGAAGTAGGAGGTACTGACTGGCACTAATGATGGCATTCGTACGTGGCTTTGTGTCAACATGTGCAGAGGAGAGACGGAAACTGATGGAAGCACGTTCTGCCACACAGGAACCATAGTAGACATTTTCTAGATCCAGTCTGGTGCCTAGGGTGATTCACAAGGTAAAACATCTGCTGTTGAAAGTAAGTATTAAGAGGATAAGATGAGGAGGGATTGGGGAAAGTGGAAGACCATGAAAGGAGAAATTGAAAGGATGGAAGAAAGTGCTTTGACACTCCAGACTCCTGTGTTGGACTTTATAAGAGGCATATGAAGAGAGGGGGTACACTTGAGCGATGTGAAAGCAGAGAAGGTTTAGAGATGGCTTGGGAAGATGGCAGGCAACAGAAATGAGGCTAAGGGGAATTATGTGTCAGTGTAGGGTGGCATGATTAAAACATAGCAGAAGTTGGATGAGTTGAAGAAACAAGAAAGATGTTGCAGGATGTGAAAGAGGGAAATAGCAGGTTTTGAATGTGTCAGAGCAAGAGGTAAAGAGGCGAAAGCTGGAGGGTAAATAAGTAGTAGTGGGAGAAGGTAAAGGAGTGAAGGAAACATGCAATGAGATGAGGTTGGAGAGGTTTGAATAGGAAGTAGCACATTTATAGAGAGGGTAGTTTCTATTGAGAAGTGCGAGACACCATGCACAATGAATGAGAAACTGTTCCATGGCAGGAATGAGCAGCAACATCATGAGGGGTGTGAAGCCAATGGAAGGCACGCATCACCAGAGGTCACGTGTAGAAGAGTAGGATCTGCTTCTTATGGTTATCCCCACTGTAGGAAGGTGGCTATCTGACTATGGTTACCCCCAACCTTTTGCCTAGTGTGTAGCTGGTTTTTCGACTTAGTAGGCCTGAGATCCTGCCATTCAGGGTCTCAGCCTGTCTGCTCTCTCTCTAAAATGGACTCCATGTACCCTAGGTGCATAACCCATTGGAACTAGATCACCATGTCAGCCCCTGTACCAGTGTACACTAGGTACCCAGGGCATTGGTGTATCTAAGGCCTACCGGGGGCTGAAGCATGTATTGTGCCACCCCTGGCCTGGCCTAACAATTTGACACAACTGGCTGATCACTCAGCTGGGGTAAGTTGGTGTAACCACCTCTTACTTAGGTGTAGTATACCTATACCTAACCTTAAATGGGACACATGTTAACCTATAAGTCACTCCTATGGCAGGCCTTAACAATCCTGAAGGCAGAGTGCTTGGTTCCATGTGAGATGGTGCTCTGGCATGAGCTGAGCCCGTCTGCAGTGGTCGGAACAACTTCCTTCTACTGTTTCCAGATATCGTCATACCATATACTCTTAAGTGCATTATGAACCTCGCGGTTAAATGCTAACTTTGGTTTGGCTTTATCAAAACATGTCGAGTAAGGTGTCATACGAATTGGAATACTAACCCCTCGCCAATTCTGGCGTCGGGGTTAGCATTCCACCCTTCTAGAGGGACACGACATGTACAGTACCTGAAACCCGGGTAAAATCAGACATAGCCTCAGCTCCACAAAATGGATGCTGCCACCACAGACACAAGTCTGCCCTCCTGCTGCTGGGAGTCCTTCCAGCTTGGGAGACATGGACAAAGGGTTTCCTGCCAGGGGAGGTGCGTGCACCACCCCAGACAGGATTTTGTGTATTGGTCAGGTAGGGCTTGAATGGAATCAGACATGCCTGCGGTGCATACGCCAGTTCAAACCGGTCCTGGGGCACACCAGCCCCGGACCTGGGGCAAGCTGGACAAAGGATTGGGGGTGTAACCACCCCCCTTCCTGGTCCCACCCTTAGGGAGGGACCTAGCAGGTAGTCCGGCCCCTAGAATCCGCTTAAAGGTAGGAGCTGTGTCCTAAGACTTCAGACATCCTGGAATCAACTTACTACAAAGAAGAAGACGGGAACTTCGACGCTCTGCTGCACAGAGGACAGAAGGAAATCTCCCCTATGGTCAGGGAGTGACCATCTTGCTAACGCAAGCACCAACCAGCTATTCGACGTCTGCTTTGCCGCCGCCTCCCGCCGGAGCCAGAGCCCGACAAGACCTGGACCTCCAGACCTCTCACCGCCCGATCCACAGTCCCTGAAAAGAAGGAACCCGTGGAGGCACCGAGACACGTGGAGCCAGCCATCTTGAAAGACCGACGACAAGCTGCAAGCGCGACAACAGAGGCTCCCTCCAAGTTGTGCTTTGGGTCCTGAGAAGCCCAACACCCGAGCAGCATCTGCACCAAAGGTGAGCCCTCCAGCATCTCCACGATCTGCGTAGGGCCCCTCTGCATTTTGCATCTCGACGCGCCTGCCCGGTCCCTGGCCCGTTGGCTAGTGGCCATTTTGGCGACCTAACCTGAAATCAACGACGCTGGTCTGGTTGCTCCAGACTGGCCCCAGCTGCTCTCCAAAAGAGCAGCCCCTCTGACCTTGCTGGTCAGAACAATCAGCTTTCTTGACTTTCCACGACTCGAGTCGCCGACACCGCCGACAGCGAGAGCCTGCGTGGGACAGCTAGTGACTGTGAACACTGTCCCCTCTGCTTTCAGGTCTTCTACAACTCCGATCCACTCTTGGATCCACCGCATCTCTTCTGGACCGACCGCCTGCAGCATCTTTGTCATCAGGCTCCATTGAATCGATAGACGAAACCCGACGCACTTCGAGACCTATGCACCCGCTTCCTGTGGGTGAGGTAAAGCTGGCACTCCGGTGCCCAAGTGTAGAGAAACATCTCTAGTGTCTGTGTTTTAAGTCTTAAGTTCGTAGTCCATCCAGAAGACCCTTCTAGCAGTAACTTTTGAACTTTTACGCACCCATTGAAAACCTATGGGAGCCCGCGTGTAACTTTCCTCACTGCACACGCGACCCGTGGACCTCCTGGTCACTAACTGAAGTTAGATCCTTGTAGGCCCAGCGATTCTAGAGGCCCTAGGCCTTTTCACTTTCCTGTTCGTGGTACTTATACCACTATTTTAGTATATGGTTTGAGTGGCCACCAGGGCCCATCCATATAAAGTGCAACTTCTGTATATTGTAATACTTTCTTGTTTAACGATTTGTGCTCCTGTGCTCATAAAGAGTCTAGGGGATACTTTGAGTAATAAATACATATATATTTTGAATATATATCTGTGTGGGGTCCCTTCATTGGTATAAAGGGGGGTTACATATGGTAAAACAGCCTGCTTAACACGCTTTAACGAGTTTAGCCTCAAAGACTGCTTAGCCTACGCTACCACTAGGGCAGCTAGTCCGAAAAGGTTGACTTACAACCACACCATAAGGGTTGCTTGGCATGGTACAAGGTGGTCACTTTAACTAGTGAACATCATATACCAGGCCAACTTCTCACACCCACTTTTTGCTGATGTTTCACTGTTTTGACTTTAGTCTGGCCGGGAGCCTGCTATTCAAGGCCCCAGCCTAGCTGCTTCCTCTCCAACTTGTACTTTAGGTACACTCCAGATTGGATTCTGGGGTAACCTTATACGTCCTTAGTATATGGTATACTATGTACCCAGGGCATAGGTACCCCAGAGGCATACCAGGGGCTGCAGCATGTATTATGCTACCCCCTGGGAAGCCATTCAAAAAGACAACAGGTCTGCTACTGCAGCCTGTGTAAGGTGGTGTATGCACCCCTTACACACACATATAGGTTCCCTATATCTATCCATATCACTGCACATATAAACCTATCAGTCACCCCTATGGCAGGCCTTATCAATCCTGAAGGCAGGGTGCTGGGTTTTATGTGAGAGGGTGCCCATGCATGAGCAGAGCCCCTCAGCAGCCTTCGGAACCTCAATTACGGGGTTGTTTGTGATGCAGCCAAACCATATACTCTTAAGTGCATTATAACCTCGCGGTAAATGCTAACTTTGGAATGGCTGCATGGAAACATGTGTTTGGTGTCAACCACCTTGGAATCATATCTACACAACCAGTAACTGGTGTGGGAGGTATGGTTCCACCCTACTAGAGGGAGAACCATGACTTCACCTGTACACCTGGTACCAGCTTCACAGACCCTGGCATCACAAAATGGATGCTGCCAGCCACAGACACGAGTCTGCCTTCCTGCTGATGGACGAAACTCCAGCAGGGGAGGCCTGGACAATTGGGGGGCACATTTGGTGTCTCTATGCATAGTCCAGCTCAAACCGGTTGCAGGGACACTCAGCCCCTGCTCTGGCGCAAAACTGGACAAAGGACATGGGTGTAGCCACGCCTCCGTCCTGATCTTCCCATAGGTGGGTCTCTAGAGTTTGTCTCACCCCTTCCTTGGGTATAAAGTAGGAAACCCTGACTACAGGACTTTAGATTTACCTGGACGAAACTCTGCTACGGAATCCCAGAACTTCTACTATCAACTTGACTTTGGATGACCGAAGAATCTCCCTTGGAGTAAAGGAGTTCCTCCCCTGCAAGGCAGGCACCAAAGACGCATCTGTCCGGTTTGCATCGACACTGCTCCCGAAGGACACAGACGATTTTGCAACACAGGAGGTGGGTTTCCAAGCTTCCCCCGAGGCCAATCCGTGCTCTCAGCAAACCTGAGATCCAAAGCTCTCGTGGGGACCGTGCAACCCGAACCCCTGTACACCGCGACAATTTGCAGCAGCATATGCTTCTTGGCTATCCCCGAGGCTGTGCTTTGGGCTACTTGTAGTTCAGAGCAGTGATTCCACCGAAGATTGCTGACCTACACTCCGAGTGATCCGTGGACTGGTATCTAGTGATTAATTTCGAGGTCCCTTCATGATCCCTTGTCCATCGACTTGTGGGTCCCTGAGAAGGGTACTTCCGGTAAATCAAGCTGCTTTACACTCCGTCAAGACTTAGCCTGAAGGCTGCTCTCCATAGCTACCACTAAGATAGCTTTCAATAAAGGTTGTCTTTAACCTATTACCATAAGGGGTTGTTTGGACTGGTACAAGGTGCTCACTATAACTAGTGGACAGCATATACCAGGCCAACTTCGCACAACATGGGCCCTTCGAGTTCACCCAGGAATGAAGGATTGCAAGCTAAAGCAGCTTTATAGAGTCCACCCAGCAGTGAGCGAAGCACAAGTAGGGAAAGATGCAGCTGCCTAACCCCAATATGGATGAAAAAGAGCCAATGAGATTGACCGAGAGTTGCCAAAGGTTGAACCAATGGAAGACAGCTTCCTACGCTACCAAATGTATCAAAAGCTGGGGCGTCATGGGCACGTAACAGCAAACATAAAAGGAGAGATGTCTTGGATGGTATGTGAAGGCAGAAACCAACAGACATCCATGGCACTAACAGACCCCATAGAGAAGTAACCCTTAACTGTGAGCTCCTCCTGAAGCAGGGGGTCCTGGGAGGACGGTTTTAGGTAGAGGATTGAGGAAGGGTAATTGAGAGGCAAAACAAGTGTCCAGCAGCAAGTGTGACAAGGAACAGTTAAAGAAGAGGGGGAGAACATCTGTTAAAAGACAGACTACAATGAACTAACACAAAGCCAAATTCATGTGTATGGAACAGGACCAGGAAAAGGTTCTCTTTAGCATCCCTCCATAAAAACGGGTAAACAGATGTGCATCAGCTGTAACAGGGCACCTATGGAAGGGCAGTGTAGTACCTGTTACTGTGGTCTTGGTGCCAGGCTCCACTGGACTTGAGAAGGCAGTAAGAACTTCCTCAAGAAAATGGCAGATGCATCTCATCACAGCGAGGGTACGCGCGTCCAATCTATGAGGAACAGGTGGGCGCAACCATTAGTCCTGCAGATGGCCACAGCTCAGGGAGAGAAGAAAAGTACATACCATCTGTAGGTAGGAAAATGCATAGATGAACCAAACTACAAAAACTGCAAACTAAAATCTACTAAGGAAAGACCACCATTTTAGGAGGAGTTAAGTTCCTCCAGACAAACTGGTAAATGCAGGAGGGCCGTCTGTGCGAGTCTTCTCCAGCACTTTGTTGGAGTAGTCCTGTGCCCAAGCCTTGTGTGTTGAAACAATGAGTACAAAGTGTATAGTGGAGGGGTGCGGCTGGAGGCTGCCTGCATCATGCATCGCACAATGTTCCACAGAGGGGTGGAGGCACCTCTTGTCATGGCTGAAAGACTCCATTCCAATAGACTGGACAGCAGGAGAACCTCAGAGGGCTTGTGCAGTTCAACATGTTCTGGTTGCTCTTCCGGTTTCTTGTTATGTTATGAGATGCTTCAAACAAACGTCCACTCTGGTGTGGTGATGCTCGTGCCAGCCACAGTCCAGAGAAATAACCAAGGCTTTTCTAGATTTATCTTCTTGGTTTGTGTGGCTACAGCTTCACCAGGTAGGTTTTGATGGAGGTCACCATTTTCTCTGCCTACCAGCCTTGGCACTTTTGAACACTGCCCTGTGAAAACTCTCAGCAGCATTAGTTTCTTCCAGAAGGCTCCACTGAGGTCACCCCATTTGCTGCTGGGCAAGGGTGTCATTAACAGCACAAAACAGATCATAAAGCTTCTGAATTTGGTACACTAGATTTGGCCAAGTCAGTTGCAAAGGAGGTGATGGAGTCCAGCAGAGTTATGATAACTTCACTCCCATGTACAAGAACACTTTTACATTTTTAGGGCCTCCTTGAAAATCCCTCCACCAATTTAGAATATCCCGTGAAAATAAGGATTGGGGAGAAAGAAAACTGGGGACCAAAAACCCACACAGGTCAGTGGCTGGAGCTGTAGACTTGGAGAAAATTCAACATTTAAAGACTGAAAACTAGCAGAGTTTCAGGGGAGCAAGAGAAATCAATAAAAAGGTAACAGATGTTTCACTGTGGAGAGCAAGTCTGTGTGGTTAGCTAGTGAGTATTTATGCATTGAAGTTGTTGCACCAACACCAATAAAAAAACTTGTACATAAATACATACAGTATCAGAAAGGATATTCGCATCTGCTTCACAGAGCTATGTCTGTCAGGTGTCACTTAGGAGAGCCTTTTAATAAGCCCCTGTGCTACGGATTCCTGAACAGGCTTAAGGAGTCAGCAGCAGCTGGGGGCCAAGTGAGCTGCAGCACAAGGCAGTAAGATCATTAGGTCTGGCAGGTTAAAGTTAGAGTCCATCGAGAGATTCAACCAGTGACCACATGTGGCAGGACCTACCACAAACCCATGCACGTGCAGTGGAAGCACTGGAAACCACTGCTCGCACATGCTGTGAAGCGGCTACATCAACAACAAAAATCAAAAGGTGCAAAAAGAATGGGTTTATTGACAGTAATTCACAAATAACTCATACATTCCGAAGGAGCCAGCTTCTGAAAATTAAGAAAAAAGGTTTCATTTTTTCTCATTGGCAAATTACTTCCAAAAGGAAAACAATATTTAAATGCCCTAGATTCCCAAAAGAATTTTAAACAATTTCCTAATCCATACATCTATAGTTTTCTCTTTTGATACATATTTGCAGTGTCGACTTATGTAAAACTAAATAGAGAACAGTTTGCAATATTGAATATTAAATATTCCTTCTGTTCAAGGAGGGTCAGTCTTCATATGTAATGGAAGCATCTCCCTGAATACATTAGCTGCCCATTTCAAGCTGGATATAGCGGACAGTAGAAAGTTCAACACCGCGCAACCTGGGCTCATTTTCTCAAGTATTTACTAAGAAAACTAAAATGTTTAAGTTCTCAAAAAGTATAGAGACATAAATTAAAAGTAAAAAGCTACAACCTCATTTTAAACTTCACGTATGTAAAATGTAACTTTCAAAAAAGGGGGCAACGTTTGATGTAATATTTTAATAAAAATCTGTGATATTGTAGAGTGAATATTTATTGCTTCATATGAATACTGCTCTGAAAGCCCGGACATACGCGTACACACAAATTACATATTGATTCACTGGTGAGCACTCTTAAGCTACAAAATCTACTTTACAGAACTTTTTAAACTCCAATTATAAAAATTAAAATAAAAAAAACAAAAAAATAAATCAAGAAACTGGTATAAATTTGGCAGTCAGCAATTGTGTATTAACGACTGCAGAATTTGAGTTTTAATATTGGAAAATATAACCTTAAGAGCTGTATTTGTGCTTGTGTTGGTCTGAAAAAGTTAACACCAGCTGCCCTTAAAAAAAAAAAAAAATATGTACTTCACTTCAAAATTTCACTTAAGTTATGGTGATGCACCTTCAAAAGTTCTGGTACATATCCAAGGTAATATTAACGTTTCAGTGCAGTGGTAATTGCAAACTGTATAAATAACGGTGAGGCATTCAGTCTTTTCAATGATCTGTAAAGCTTGTAAAGAGACGGGTCCCCTCCCAAATATGAAGAGAGGTACGAAAGTTTCCAAGTATTCATCGTAGAAAAATTCAAGCAAGTGCTTGGAATACGCCATTTTCAACGCAAAAACGCACTCGGAAATACATGGAAACCTTTGGGTGCAGGCACCTAACAAGTGGTTACGAAAAGGTTATCAGTTGTGTAAGTTTCCTTGGAATGTGTTTAAACGACTACTGAAACAAATTTTGACTCCATTGGGTTTCACAAGATCTTAAGGTATCCACCGACAAATGGAAAGTTTAACATCACATGCAAGAGGAGAAGATTAGACCACTTTCAAGTGGAAAGATGCCAGATCATATCTCATAGAACCAGAAAAATAGACATTTTTAGATCAGTGTGAAGGTACATACATGGTAATTATGAAACTGAAAATTGGTAGTATACAAATGGATGATGCTATCTGGAGACCAAGCAACAAACCCGGCAGCTCACATGTTGAATGCAGAAACTAGGACCAGAAAATGAAACTTGCTTCCTTAGCTGCCAGAAGCAAGACACTCACATCGCATAAAAACATTAAATGTGATCATTTCCAAAAAGTTTTAATAACCTTCCAGTTTAAAAACGTTTTTTCTAAATTAAAAAAAAATCTATACACAGACCACTGATTTGAAGAGACTGGAGTTTCAGCGGTAAGCAGGACTGGAGCAGACCTGGAGCAGGATAGGTTCACAGTTCTCATCAGGTAAGGCTCAGTCAGGTTTTTATTTTGTTTATTTTACAACCTGCTTTTCTTTTGTAAAACTAAAGGTCCACTTTATTACATACAAAATTTATACAGTGTAAAACCAGAGTCATATGGAAAATACTGCATGGAAAGGTACTTAAATGGGCTAGTCTTGTTCCATAGGTTCTTCCGCGACCTCGGAAGCATCTTCGCTGTTTTCCATAGACTCCGGCGGAACGTCAGAAGCTTCGCTAGCGAAGGCTGCAAGTTCTTCAGTTCCGGTGCACTCGCTAGCAGTGCTAACGGTCAATGCTGGGTCGTCTGAGTTTGTCGAATGTACATCTTTCTTTGCTTCAGACTGGTCTGATTCCTCCATCTCATTCTCCTCGCACGTTTCTTCACTCACTGAGACAAGATCATTTGCATCTTTGTCCTGGTCACTGGTGTCAGGGGTAGCTTCTGTTGAGGTCATGTAAGATTCTGGGAAAAAATTAAAAGGAATAAAAAAAGCAAAATGAGGGTTTGGAATAGTGCCAACCAAATTGCTCAGAACACCTCAGTCAGCTTAGATTAATACATTTACCATTTTCACTGGCTCTTAAACACCTGAAGGATTACGTCCTTAGATTGCTGTAAAATTACACCTTCTCAAGTGCAGGACTATATTTTAAGCCCCCACATTCCCCTTCCCTTGAACCTGAGTGTCTTCCTGGTACAGTAGGTCACATCCCTTAAGCAAAGCATAAAAATAATAAGATTCGAAGGAGACCATTGGTAACAGATCACCATCCATTACTCTGCATGGTTCTGTCTAAACTGCCACCTATGCTAAGCTCACTTCTTGGATCGGTTTGTACGAGAGCACAAACCTACCAAGCACGCACAATAGGCGGAGTCTGGAAACACAAGACTGTGGGAGACTTGCAGCGGTAAACAGACTGTACCTACACCCACATTCCTTTCCTTGGATTCGCATAAGCCTACTAATCTTGATGCTCCATCAGTACCAAAGATCTGTCCACACTGACCCAGCTGGAGAAAGCCAAAGGCATAAGAACTGCACAAAACATGAGGTGTCGGCCACGAGACCTCCGCCACAAGACCTCCTTACAGATCACATTCAGCATCAGGTGCCACTGAAAGGCCAGAAACGCTGCCTTGGCAAGTATGATTATTCACTGCGGCATACACACAAAACAAAGCTCTCAAAATGCCTTAAATTGCTGTTTGCCCACTCTAGGACCACCGTAGGTAGTGACAGGCTTCGGACAGCACAAACTGGACAGAGAAGAAATCAGGGATGGTTTGGATTCTTGTGATGTGAGGAACATGAAGACTTTAAAGCAGATTTTAGGGAGCAATGATCAGATATTTTGTTGATGTTTTATTAACAGCCAACAATATCAAGCCTTTCCAAGGAATAAATGCTTCTCACGGGAACTAGGTCGACCCATCACTGATGCGGACTTGCATCATTAGTTGCAAGTCACTAAGCACCATCAATTCACAACCTAGTTAATCAAACAAAAAAGACTCAAACGCCAAATAGTTGGAAGCCTCTGAATTTGGGGTCTCAGCTTTCAGGGTTCCCAAGAGGGCAGAGCTCACATCAGATAGGCACCTTTCATTATCCAATATCAACTGCACAATTCCAACAAGGTATCTAACTTCACATGGTGTGGGAATAACAAGACCAGCGACAGCAGTGGAACAAGCAACGGCAATCAAAAGAGCTTTTCTCTGCCCCCTAAGGAACGTCAATGCTCCCAAAGAAAACGACTAGCTAACTCTTCAAACACAAGCTGGGCTATCTCAACTGCTCAGCCAAAAGCCATTCAAGGCAGCCTTGAAGAGGTCGAAAGAACATGGGGTCTAGCCAGAGGGGTAAACAGAGCTAGCCCCAAGACAGAGGGGCAACTGAGAGGGCACTCGGGAGAGATTGAAATGGTCTTTAGCCATGAGCAAAAAGGCAGAGAAACACACACAGACCCCAGTACAAGTTAATCAGCAGGAAAACCACAGCAGTAAAATGGCTTGCCTCAGCAGGACGAAACATCTATTGGGAATCTGGGAGTTCATTACTTAGAAACCTGGTGTTAATCTACATCTGAAAGTTACATCCCGCAATATCTGCATCAGCAGAAAACAGCAGAAGGGGCCCTCAAGGGAGAACAGGAGGGAGAGCGTAAACACTTCAGCCGGGGGATTAAACATCTCTTCTAAACAACAAGTTGGCATTTCAAGGATTTTCTTTTTCTTTTTCATAAACAGGGATGGATCTCTTCCGACCATACTACAGTTCCAAGCAAGCATCAAGCACTGGCGCAGAAGAGTCATCTGGAACCATAACTACACCCAACCCTTCTTCAGAGTCCTAGAGAAGGCCACGTCCATGACATCACAGAAAGGAAGACAGTTAAGTGAGACCAGAATTGAACAAAAACAATAGGATTCAGAAATTAGCGGCTATTCAAACAAACTTGCGACAGTCAGAGAACGTGCAGCGGTTCGTCTGTACAAAGAGCTCAATCAACAGCTGAACCCTAAATAGATACAATGCCAGAGTCTCGAATGTCTCAATCAGAGCCAGACAGGTTGCAACAAGACACTGGAAAAAGATTCTTTGAACTGGCAAATGAGTTGCTTTCATGAAGCAAAATGAGACCTGTAACCATACTGAAAAGCCGAGCTAGGGCCCAAAATCGCATTTTGGAAAAGGATTTTTTGTAGTTGAGTGAACTACTCAAGAAGTACATAGCAGGTGCTTCAGACATGTTCACTGACCCACCCTTGGCCATCTCACTTATCCCCACTATATTCATCACCATGAGCAATGACCACTTTTGATTAAGACTATCAAAATACCTCACTCACTAGAGATTTCCTGTTCAGGTTGGAGTGCTAAACATGCGGCTATGGACAGCCATAAATCAAATTACTCAGATAAAAAACCATGAACAAAGTGGTGTCTTCCCACATGCATCATCACATATCTGGGTCTTCTAGCTACACATTTAAGAGTGAGGCTGGGAAAGAACTTTGAAGTGGTTGAGCTGGAAGTTACTGAACATGTAACGAGTCTTCAGCCCACTAAGGGAGTTTGGTATACACACTGACATGATGCAGCAGGCAAAGTTAGACTGATACACACCATTTCAAATCCTCTCCTTTTCGGTTTCCTAATTTGAGGTGTGTCCAAAAATGTGTCACTGGTTTGCGCTTTGACCGTTCACACACTGATCTGACTTCATGAGTTGCATATAGTCTGGCTCAAAGAATGAGGGGTAAATCGAAAAACACAGTTTTTTTCAGTACAAACTTGACTGAATGTAATTACTGTTTGAATGGAAGCACTATATTTTGGTGTGTAACCTACACAAAGAAACGTCCCTAATATAATGAAGGAAGTCTGGCACACAAAGACACTGGCAGAACTGAAGTTGCAATGGTTGTTGTAGACTAATTGAAACTAAGACGACACCTGATAAGCTGTTCTCAAACTATCTTTACACATGCGCACACACTATTCTGTGGTTACCATCCTGAGGATCGGTCTGACGTGTATTTCAGCAATGAAAAGCAACTGTACCAATTTTAGAGGCTAGACTGTACACTAACCCATGCCCAATACTTAAATTTATCAAGCTGTAAAGACCTTCATCCTCGTCACTGCTCGATCTTGTGCAGCTGATTTCATCTTCTTTTTCTGGACTATTTGAAGACGGCTCCGCCTCTTCTGCCATTTCAGAAGCCTCGCTGGCTGACGGTGGGCTGGCAGCCTCATGGTCCTCGTCATCCTCATCGTCGTCCTCCTGATCAAATTTCAGCCTTTTGACTTCATGGCCCTCTGCCTCCACAGGGTCCTCTTCGGGGTGCTTGTTTTTGGTGGGGCTCGCTTGGGGGCTGTTTGTTTCAGATGTTAACAAGTCACTACTGGGGAAAGAATAGTTCTAGTTAGAAAAAAAGACCTCAAATGTAACAGGAAAATGGAAATTTGCAATCCCAATTCATCACAGAGAACCTTGAATTCGCAATGAATATCCCTGCCTATGGCTAGTCCAGAGACACATTTCCATAAATAAGATCTTCATTTTTGGAAATGATCGAATAAAGATACCATGTTTAGTGGTGGCAGTCATCACTTGGTCTTTTTATAAGCCAACTGCAAGTAAACCTTTTGCACTCTAATAAGTTTGACTAAAAAATTATTTGCAATGCCTGGCTCAAACAAAAGTGCCTCTTCAATCACTTATGGGTTTAGGTATTCACCAGGACATTATACATGCACCCTGTCACCCATCCTTCCACACATGCCCATTCATCCACCGACAGTGTACTTTTGTATTTACCAGTAATACAGCTGTAAAAAACACACACAACATATGCAGGATTCATTAAAATAATAAAAGTAGAGAGAAAACGAGGCTGTCACAACATAGCCAGCAAATGTAGGTAATAAAAATAAAACTGAACATAGCTGCAGATGGCAATCTTGGAATAGTATTGAACCCAGTGTTCACTGCTTTAAAGTTCCAGCATGGTCGCTGAGCTTCGGAGCAATGTCTTGGCTAGTCTAAAATGCAAAAACAATGATACACAGTGGGCAATACCATTCTATGATGGTCACCTAGTTTAGAGGCAGTGGTTGAGCAGAAGGTTTGGGAAGCAGACAACATCGCAGCTCCCCCGCCCCATGAAAATAAAAACAGAAGACCAATACATAAGGAGAAAATGGAAAACAAACACTGAAAGACGCAGATTTTGTGGTAGATGTCCCATGCGATCAGGCACATGCCACGACTCTCAGGGCATTAGTGTCAGTGGCTGAAGTGGGCTGACCCCACTGCCTAGTGCTGTACGTCATCATGGGTGGAGGCAGAGTGTAAATGACACTCACTAATGTCAGAAGAGGGCAGACCCAAAGCATGCACATTTTATTAGATATACACACACACACATATATATATATAAATACACACACACACACACACACACACACACACACACACACACACACACGATAAAACAAAAAGGGACATTTAAGTGAAAATGTCAATTAAAACATACAGTTTTCAGCTAACAAAAGCACTAAAATTCACTGGTTCCAGTTACCTAAAGTAACTGACTCCTGCCCCCGCCATGCAGAGTGTTCTCAAATGATTCCATTTCAGATATTGGAGGGCTGTTATCAATGGTCACAAAACATGTCATGAGTGATGTATTATGTGAGGTCATTTGCAGTCCATGAGGCAGATTGCCCCCTCCAGCCTATTAAAAAATAAGTGGAAGGCATGTATGCAGTGGCCCTACACGAGCCACAAACAGGGCCCATGGACACCATCCCTCAGGGACAACGTTAATTTTTGAAGAGGGCAAGCATTCCTCCTCCCCAAGCCACTTAAGGGTCCAGGTGATACGATGAGAAGGAAAGAAATGGTTACTAGTAGGAGTAGTTTTGCAGCTTGAAACGTTTCTGGAGTCACACGCAGTGCATTATTTCACCATCTCGTGGTTGAATTCTGAATGCGGTCTTTGTCCTTCCTTTGTGCGTGGTTTTTTTTTGTGTTCATTTCTATGTCGAGCATTTGGTTCCTGGTCCCACCTAGATAGCGTCAGGCGTTGCTCGTAGGATCCTCTGTGCATGGTCATTATCTTCAGGTTCTCCTCCCAGTCAGCCGGGTGTGAGGCATCCGTCATGATCGTGATAGAGGGACTTGGGTTCTGAAAAGGTCTGCCCATTGTGATGTTCTGGAGTACCCTGCGTACTTTTTCCGTTACAACCCGTAGCTCTTCCCAACACCAATTTGCTTGAGACGAATGTCTCAGAAGCCATTCCTGAATTGGTCTCATGTGGAGTCTCACATTTGGAATGATGGGAAATCAGGAAGCTATCATGCCCAACTTCACAGTCAGAGTTCGCCCCTTCTAGTAGAGGTGCATCTGCTCTGTTAGTAAGTCGATCCTTCTCGGAGTAGGAAAAACCTTTGCTTGTAAGGAGTCTAATCATGCACCTAAAAATATTTTTTGCCTTTTGATACGTTAGTGCTGATTTTTATTAGTTTATTGGGAACCCTTAGTTATATAGGGTTTGAATTGTGGTCTTTATGTTAACTTGACAACTTTTGAATGATCCTGCCTTTAGTAGCCAGTCGTCAATATTTGGGTAAATGTGTTCTCCTTTCCTCAGGTGCTCTACTACTGCTGTGAGGTACTGTTTGAACACTCTTGGTGCAGACCTTATGCTGAATGGAAGGACCTTGTATTGGTAGTGTAAGCTGTCTGCTATGAACCCCATAGACATTTTTTGTGTTTTTAGTTCATGTGCATCGTGCGCATCCCTGAGTCTGGTTGCCATGGATCCTCCTTTCTACAGACAACGTATGACCTTTTGCAGAGTGGTCATCTTGATTTTTGTGTTCTGATGTACTAGGATGGGTCTTGGGCCCTTTGGTTTTGGTACCAAGACAAACAGAATAAACCCCTTGTCCTTTCATTTGTTGGAACTCTTTCTATTGCATGTGTTTGAAACGAATCGGACTTACTCAGAGGCGTTTCGGTTCTTTGAGACCTTGCACATGGTTTCATTTTTGAAGGCTGTTTTAGAACTACAATGCAATATCCACAACGGAATAGGCTTAGCTTCCACTTGTCGGAGGTGCAGGAGTTCCAGTGAGGGAAGAATCTCCTGATCCCCACCCCCCAACCGGTTTTACATGTGTAAGGATCCTTATTGCAGAGTTACTTGCTTGAGGATCCTGCCCCCCACTCTCACTCCCCCCCCCCCCCCCACCCGCCCCCCCACCCAGGTGCCAATGCTCTTCCCCTTGCTTTCCTCCAAAAGGGTTGATACTGCATGCTTGGATAGTGCCATAGTGGTGCATCCCCCTGTTGATGTTCAGGCACTGATGATGGGAGGATGTCAAGGTGCTGACTGGGTTCCCCCGTTGACTGTCTTCTTGATGGAGTTCTCTGAGACTTCCCTTGAATTGCAGTACCCCATTGCTTTTGCCATCTTTGTCCTTTTTCATGCCCTTGTGGTCCTCATCCACTGAGCTACCATAAAGCGTGTCCCCGGTGAACGGCATATGGATCAAAGCCGCTTAAACCTCAGGTTCAAACCCTGACACCCTCAGCCACACATGCCTTCTCAGGGGGATACCTGTTCCAAGCTGCCTGCTGGCAGGGTCTGCTGCCCCCAAAGATAACTTCACAGCCGTACGCAATATTTTTTCCCTCTGTAACGACAGTTTGCCCTTTTTTGGTATTGCTCTGACCAGATCTTCAATTTCATCCCACTGCTGGTGTCCATATTGGTTTGGAAGCACCTCGGAATTGGCTTTGGACCACTGTGTTGCCACTGACATCTCTATCTTTCTACCCACCATCTCTAGGCACGTAGGTTCTGTCTGGTGGGGGTTCCAAAGTCACTAACATTGGCTCTCCCTCAGGCTGTGGGGACTATGGTGGAGACTGCCTTGACCATGCCCTTGCACTCTTCAGGAACCACTGTATGCCCGGATGGCAGCCTCATGCTTTTTTCCACTCAATGAACAAGATACTTACCCACGGTAACGATATATCTGTAAAAGATATAGATTAGTTATAGATTCCTTACCTGTAGTATTACCCCCAGGCGTCAGACTGGATCCGGTGAATATTTCGTCAGCAGTATCCCTGCGCGTCGAAAGGTGGCGTTGGTCGGCTCCACGTTGGTCGTTGGCGTCGTGGTCGCCGGGATGACATCGCGGTAGCTACTTAGACGCCGACCTCGCAAGCTGACGTCAGTTCTTTTACACAACATTCCACGCCAGAAGCGAAGAGCCATGCAAGACACTGACCACTGGTGCACAAAACTAGAGCCATGAAAAGGGATTCCCTGACCAGTTCTCAGAAAGGGGAGGATGGGTGGGGCTGTTAGGAATCTATAATTAATCTAGGTCTCTTACAGATATATCGTTACCGAAGGTAAGTAACTTGGTTCATCTGAAAGAGGCAATTAGTTACAGATTCCTTAACTGTAGAATAGATACCCCTCCAATACCAACCCCGGAGGTGGGTCTGCGAACAAAGTTCAAACCAGAAAGTCCTGGAGAACAGAACAGCCAAAGAAGCAGTCTCTCCGGACTTGGCTGTCCAGGCAGTAGTGTTTTGTGAACGTGTGCCCATGTAGCTACCTGATAAAGGTCATTGAGGGGGGACTCCCCATCCCAAAGCAGTGGTAGCTGCCGTCACCCTGGTGGAATAAGCGCGCAGTCCCACTGGAGGCACCTTCTTTGCCAAAGAGTAGCAAGCTTTAATGCACAAAACGACCCACCTAGAGATGGTCCGTTTGTGCACGGCCCAACCTTTTTTGGCACCCACGTAGCCAAAAAAGAGCTGGTCATCCACCCGGAATTGCTTGGTACGATCCAAATAAAATGAAAGCGCACGTTTTGGATCCAGACGGTGGAGCCGCTCTTCCTCCTTAGAAGGATGCAGAGGCGGAAAGGTGGTGAGTAACGTGATGGTTTGACCGATGTGGAAAGTAGTAAACACCTTGGGAGGAAAGGAAGGTCTGGTTCTAAGGACGACCTTGTCCAGATGAATAGCCAGAAAAGGAGGCTTTGCTCACTCACCCTGCGAGCAGAGGTGATGGCAACCAGAAAGACAGTCTTTAAAGTAAGAAGTCTGAGAGGACAGTTATAAAGTGGCTCAAAGGGAGCGCACATAAGGCACATAAGAACCGAGTTCAAGTCCCACGGAGGCATTACGAAGGGAACAGGAGGAAAAAGATGAGTAATGCCCTTAAGGAAGCGATTTACAACAGGGGACATGAAAAGAGAAGGCTGATCAGGAAGCCTAAGAAAGGCTGAAATGGCTAAAAGGTAGCCCTTCAGAGTGCCCAGAGCAGAGCCCTGCTGGGCCAAAGACAGGAGGAACACGAGAACTTCAGAAAGACGGGCAGAAAGGGGATCCCCAGCCTTTGCTGTGCACCATGCCACCAATTTGTTCCATCTGCAGCTGTATACAGTCTTAGTGGAGGGATGCCTGGCTGCTAAGTTAACATCACAGACTTCGGGAGGAAGGTCGAAGGCTGTCAACTGTCGCCTCTCAATCTGAACGCAAGGAGACTGGAAAGGTTCGGGTGGAGGACCGTGCCCCACTGCTGCGACAGAAGATCCTCCCGAAGAGGCAGTCGGATCAGAGGATCGATGGCCATATGTAAGCGCGGGATACCAGACTCTTCGTACCCAATCCGGAGCCACAAGGATGACTTGGGCACGGGCGTGCCTGATCTTCAGCACTCTGGGCAGAAGTGGTATAGGTGGAAAAGTGTATAGAAGAAACTTCACTTGCGACGAAAAGCGTCGCCTTACGAGTGCTGCATTGGAAATTCCAACGCGCAGAAATGCTGACATTGCGCGTTCTCTTCGGTGGCGAATAAATCTAACCAAGGCTCACCCCACTGCTGAAAGAGACCTTGCGCCACCTCCGAGTGAAGACGCCATTCGTGATCCATCATGCACCTGTGGCTGAGTTCGTCCGCCCTGGCGTTCAGTGAACATGCCAGGTGTTGAACCACCAGGTATATGCCCTGATGTTCCAGCCAAGTCCAAGGGCAACAAGGCTCTTGACATAGGGACCCCACCCCGCCCTGTTTGATGCAGTACCACATGGCTGTGGTGCTGTCCGTTAACACCTACACCGCTCTTCCCCGGATAGAGGGAAGGAATGCTTTCAGTGCAAGACGAATCGCCCGCAGCTCCAGAAGGTTGATGTGGAGCCCAGACTCTGCCGGACACCAGAGGCCTCTGATCTCTGCCTCTCCCATGTGGCCGCCCCACCCTGGAAGTGATGCATCTGTCACCAATGTCTACTCCGGTTGGGGAAGGGAGAGGGGTCTGCCGCTGACCCAATCCTGGTTCGTTAGCCACCACTGCAAATGACGTGCAGTGCCCTCCAAGATTTGAACGCAATCAGACAGATTCTTTCGATGCTGTGCCCACTGGAACTTCAGGTCCTACTGCAGAGCCCGCATATGCCACCTGGCATGATCTACCAGCAGGATGCAGGAGGCCATGAGGTCCAGCAGCCTCGGGGTCATTGTGACGGAAACCCGGGATAAAGGCCGAAAGATCGGAATCATAGCCCGAAAATCCCAGACTGGCTGCTCGGGAGGATAAACCCAAAACTGCATCGTGTCCAGAACCGCTCTGATGAAAAGGAGCTTCCGAGAGGTAGTCAGGTGTGACTTCGGCATGTTCATAGTGAACCCCAGTGAGTGCAGGAGGTCCGCCGTAGTCTGGAGGTGGGAGACATCTGTCTGGGGCGAGTCCCCCTTTAACAGTCAGTCATCGAGATAGGGGAAGACTGGAACCCCTGATCTGCGCAGATGAGCCGCGACCACGGCCATCACCTTCGTGAACACCCGAGGGGTGCTGGTAAGGCCAAAGAGGAGCACGGTAAACTGAAAGTGCTTGTGGCCTACCGTGAACCTGAAGTAACGCCGGTGGGCTGGCAGGACGGGGAAATAAGCGTCCTGCAAGTCCAACGCTACCATCCAGTCTCCAGGGTCTAGGGCAGACAGGACCTGAGCTAGCGTCAACATTTTGAACTTCTCCCTCCGGAGGAAGCGGTTGACGTTCCTGAGATCCAAGATAGGACACAGGCGCCTTTGTCTTTTTTGGGCACCAGCAAGTAGTAGGAATAGCAACCACGGCCTACTTCTAGGGCAGGAACTCGCTCGATGGCTACCTTGGCCAAGAGAGCCAAAACTTCCTGTTGGAGAAGGGCCAGATGATACTCCAACATACGATGGTGCTGAGGTGGCATGGACGCAGGAGTATTCTCGAAGGGGAGGGAGTAGCCCCTTTGGACCATCTGCAAACCTCACCAGTCCGACATGGTGTGCCAGTGGGGGAGGTTATGGCAAATCCTGCCGCCCACTGGCGATTGGTGGCCCTGAAAGGTCCGACTAGGAGGGTTTGGAGGCTGCTGCAGAGGGGCGGTGGTGGACTGGCCCGCTCGCCGGCACCCCAGTCCCACGGCGGTGGGTCCCCAGTGCCCAGGGGCTGAACAGCTTGCACCGGCCTGTGGCTCGGAGTGGAACGTGGTGCGCAGGGCGGGTGGTGGAGAGGCCCAAGGACTTGGCCATAGCCAGAGTCTCCTTGAAGCGCTCTAGCGCGTTGTCTGCCTTGTCGCGGAGCAGGTGAAGGCAATCAAAGGGCATGTCCATTAGGGTAGCTTGGACATCCTCAGAAAAACCAGTCGACCTCAGCCAGGCGTAGCATCGAAGGGCTACGGACGATGAAATCATCCTGCCTAGCACGTCAGCGGTGTCCAGTCCACATCGAATGATAAACTTGGCTGCGTCTCTCCCCTCTGCAACTGCACGGGAGAGTACGGCCCGGCCTCCTCCGGACACTGGGGCAGCACCTGCGCTACCGTTTCCAACACAGAGTGGTTGTAACAGCCCAACAGACATGCAGTGTTTACCAACCACAGTCCCAAGCTGGAGAAAGAAAACCTCTTCTTCCCAAGATGGTCCAGGTTTTTGGATTCCCTATCAGGTTGAGCGTTAGGGAATGCGTCTTCGGACGTCGGGGCTTAGACCACCAAACTCTCAGGGGTGGAGTGTTGGCAGAGGAAAGTGGGATCGCCCGGAGCCGGGCGGTGGCGTTAGGCAATCATCCTATCCACAGGAGCCCCTGTGTTTGGCCTGAACCAGGTGCCCAAAAGGATGTCAGTGAGGGCTTCATTAAACGGCAGCATGGGCTCTGAAGAGCTCACTGCCGGTTGAAGCACCTCTGTCAGGAGGTTAGTCCTGAACGCCACTGTAGGTAGCTTGAGAGCCTCGGCCGCCCTACGTAACACCACTGCGTAAGAAGCTCCCTCCTCCGTAGCCACGGTAGGAAGAGACAACATGCCAAGGTCTGGAGAGGTACCCAGACCACTGGCATCCCCCAACTCCTCTCTCCAGTCTGGATCATACTCCAACTGGTCACTTAAAGGGTCTCCAGACCCCTCCCAGTCCTCCTCAGGTGGCCAATCTGGTCTAAAAATAACCAGGGTGGAACAGGGGCACAAAAGTACCTGTTGGAGCCGGATCCGGCGTCGGTCGATGTCGGTACGGCTCCGTGTCCACGTCTGGTTGGAGGCTGGGGTCGACGCCGACTGGAAACACAACCACCGTCGGCTGCGGGCATGGTGCTGGTTGAATCGACACCGGTGGAGGTGTTATGAGGTCAACTGGCGCCGATACAGATCCAGGCGTGGATCCAATGGGATCCTGCAGTGCCGGGGTCGAAGACACCGGCGAAAGCCCAGGGCCCCCAGCAAAGTCGCGGGCCCGAAGGCGCGCCAGCGGAGTTGGGCTGCCCAAAGATGGCATGCATCGCTTCGTGAAAACTTCAAAGCTGGACAGGGGTCGCTCCGGATCCCAGAAAGGGAGGGAAACTCGGAGCAGACCCTTCGAGCTTCGTATGAGGAGCCACGTGTGGGGCACCACCCGCATTCCTCGTCACATCAGTCGAAGAGCGACGATGCTTCTTTCACTTCTTCTTGTGCTCCGACTTACCCGAGGAGTGTGAAGACGAATGGTGGTGGGGGCTCCTCGACCTCCCACGCGACCGGGACCTGAACGGTGCAGAGCAGACTGCTGGGCCTCGAGAAGTTTTCGGGAGAGCTCACGTAAAAATTTCGGATTCATGGTTCGGTAGTCGGAACATGACTTGGGTTCGTGGTTGCGTTCCAGGCACCACAGGCACATGCGGTGCGGATCTGTAACAGATATCAGTTTTTGGCAGGAACTGCAAGCCTTGAAACCAGGCATCCCTGACGTGCACCAGGAGTCGAAGACTCAAAAACAGTGTCGGCAAAAAGTCAGCCAAAAAGTGACTGGAGGTACCGCTCTCTCCGGATCTGCGCTGGCTAGTGCAGAAAATGAAAAAACGGACGTCAGCACACGAGGGCTGTGTAAGTAGCTACCCCGGCGACCACGATGCCAACAACCAATGTGGAGCCGACCAACGCCACCTTTTGATGAGCAGGGGTACTGCTGACGAAAAATTCCCTGGATCAAGTCTGACGCCTGGGGGTAATTCTACAGGTAAGGAATCTAGAACTAATTGTCTTTCAGATTACAAGATACACCAATCCAAGTGTCTTGGTGCTGAAATGGAGCACTACACCATTTCCTTAGAATTGTCAACAAAGGGCATCTGAGCACAAAATGGTTTTAGGTCACTGACGGTGTGAGAAGTTGGCCTGGTTATAGTGGGCCCCTTGCACCAGTCCAAATGACCCCTTATTGATGATAGGTTAAAGACCACCTTTAATGAAAGCTATCCTAGTGGTAGCTATGGAGAGCAGCCTTCAGGCTAAGTCTTAAAGGAATGTAAAGCAGCTTGTTTTACCAGTCTATATTCTCTTGAGTAGCTAAATGAAAGGAGACCACACCAAGTATATATATAAAATACATGTATTTATTCCTAAACACACCCTCCTAGTCTCTTTATGAGTCTAGAGGTAAAAGCACATAAGTTACACTTCAAATATGACAGTAAAGAAGCACAAATACACGTTAGGCCCTAGGGGTGGACCAAATCATATACTACAATTGTGGTATAAGAACCACAACTTAACTAGACACAAGGCCTAGAGCCTGTAGACTCGCTGGGACCCCAAGGAACTACCCAAGGTAGTGACACAGGGGACCCACAGGGTCCGTGTGCAGTGTGAGAACACAGCCTCGAGCTCCAGTTAGCTTCTATGGGGAAAGCCGTGGTTAGATTGTTAAAGATAAAGGACACTTCGAGATGGACTAGGACCAAACCCTCTTGTACTTAGACGGTTCTAGGGTCAACACCCACAGGAGCACTGGAGTACTCGAGTTACCTCACCCAGGGAAGCCGGGTGCATAGATGTCAAATGGTGTCTGTTCGCGTCGTCGTTTTCAATGGAAGCTGTCGAAGAAGTGCTGCTGCCGGGAACATGCGAAGTGTCCGAAGAGATCCAAGCCTGGATCGAAGATGCGAAGAACCTGAAAGCAGAGGGGACAGAGTCTGGGTCACTTGCCAGGGGCACGATAGACTAATGCCCACCGATGTCTGGTGTTTCAGGTGAAGCTCGACTCTTCAGCCACGAGGACCAGGAGGCGTCGAGGACTACCAGGAGCTGGATTCGAGCTGTCCCACGAAGGATGTCGAATGCTGCAGCGTCGGTGCCCAGATTGGACACAAGCCTTGGCAACAGCAACCCACGCAGAAAGGAAAAAGATGGTTCGGTGCGGACCAGCAAGGTCAGAGGGACTCCCCCAGCGAGGAGGAGTGAGGGCACGTCTAGAGCAACCAGGGAAGCCCAAAGAAAGTCAGAGTTACCTTCACAGGGACCCCACCACAAATCACAAAATGGCGGCCCACGGGTCACTCGAAGTGACTAGGCCGACCATCTTCAGTGGATTCTCTGCTCGGGGTCTGGGCTACAAGTAACCCAAGGCACAGCCTCAGGAGACGTCGAGAAGCTGATGCACTTGCAAATGTGCACAGTGTCCAGGGGTTCCGGTTCCACGGTACCCACGAGGGCTACGGGTCTCAGATTTGATGGGGACTCGGAGCTTCGGAGATGCAGACCGGACAGATGCGTCTTTGGTGCCTGCTAAGCAGGGCAGTAACTCCTTTACTCCAAAGGAGATTCTTCAGTCATCTGGCGTTTAACAGATCGTCGAAGTTCCAGGATTCAGTTTCAGAGTTTCATCCAGGGATATCTAAAGTTCTGGTTACAGAGGTTCCTTCTTTTATACCCAAGGAAGGGGTTGGACTAACTCAGGGGACCCGCCTATGGGAGGGTTTGGAAAGAGGGGTGGCTACACCCATTTCCTTTGTCTAAGTTTCGTGCCAGAGCAGGGGCTGGTAGCTCCTGCAACCGGTTTGAGCTGGACTATGCAAAGGGACACCAAATGTGCCCCCAGTGCAGGACTTCAAAGCGCTCCTGGAGTACTCCCACCCAGCCCTAATCCACTAAGGCCTGTCTGGGATGTGTTAACACCTCCCGGTGACAGGAAACCTATTTTCCAGGCCTCCCCTGCCGGTGTTTGGGTCAACAGCAGGAGGCCAGACCCTTTGTGATGCCAGGGCTCTTCAGCTGGTACCGGGTATACCGCTGCTGTCATGTGTATCCCTCTAGAAGGGTGGGATCATACTCCCACACCAGTTACTGGTGTGGGGGTATGATTCCAAGCACGACATGTTTCCGTGCAGCAAGTCCAAAGTTAGCATTTACCGTTTGGTTATAATGCACTTAAGAGTATATGGTCAGGCTGCATCACAGACAACCCCGAACAATAGATTCCGAAGGCTGCAGAGGGGTTCTGCTCATGCATGGGCACGCTCTCACACAAAACCAAGCCCCCTGCCTTCAGGATTGATAAGGCCTGCCATAGGGGTGACTGATAGGTTTCTATATGCAGTGATAGGTGAGATATAGTGAAACTATATCTCAATAAGGGGTGCATGCACCACCTTACCCAGGCTGCAGTAGCAGACCTGTGGTGTTATTTTGGAGGACTTCCCAGGGGTGGCATAATGCATGCTTCAGCCCGTGGTAGGTCTCTGGGATACCTATGGCCTGGGTACTTAGTATACCATATACTAGGGACTTAAAAGGGAACCCCAGAATCCAATCTGTTGTGTACCTAAGGTACTAGGAATCAATTTGGAGAGGAAGCAGCTAGGCTGGGGTCCTGAATAGCAGGGCCCCAGCCAGACTAAAGTAAAATAACAGTGATACAGCAGCAAAAAGTGGGAGTAACCATAAGAAGCAGACCCTACTCTCCTACAGATGGTGAATGTGTTTCCAGTGAGACTCTACAGCTAATTTCTCAACAAAATATGAAAGACTTGAGGGACACCTTAAATGTACTGTGCCCTCCACCAAATTCTGAGGTTGGGTTATCACCATTTTGCTGGAATAATCCCTGTAGTAAATGTTTGTACTCATTCAGAGCATGCACCGCTTAGCCATCACATTAGCTTCTGTGAAAGTATAGTAAATCGGGATTTTCAGCTAAGTTTAACAGTGCAAAAAATTGTATTAACTTTATCATACTGCTCTCCGACTTAAAAAAAAAATTGTATCCATTTGTTTAAAAACAGAATTGTGGACATTAAAGACTGGCAGACAATACTCTTCCAAAACATGGTTGATATCCTGTCTGACGTTCTACTATAGCTAGAAGCGATTATGCACTAGTAATAGAGGCGGGTTATCAAGCATGTTATGACGAGTATCCTGTCAGTCAAACTCCAAACAAGGCCCTGTTTGATCTATAAACAAGAGTTGTGAAATCCCAAATGCAAAAGTAGATGTTAACCCCTTCAGCGCTGCGGGAATTCCCCCGCGGTGCTGAAGGGTTCGAGCGCGGGCGGGCCCATGACGGAACGGTTCCGTCATGAGCACAGCGCAACCGATGCTCATGACGGAACCGTTCCGTCATGGGCATGGAAGGGGTTAACAATGTTTAGGAATGGAAATGGTCACCCTTTCAAGGAGCCATTCAAATTCAATTAGAGCCTTCCTGGTAGACATTTTATTGCCTGAACATAATTTCTTTTTAGCTAATAACATAGGAATTTCAATAGGTGAATTAGGGACAATATCGATATTTTGTGTTTTATTGGGTTGAAAGCACTTCCTTAATATAAATGATGCCTCCCAGTGCAGTTTTAAGTATCCCAAATCTCAGATGAATTGATTACAATTTTTTTTTTTTTTTTTTACATTTTCACTGGTGAACGGACCCAGGCAGGCCCCCAATAAAATATATTGCGATTGAATAATTCAGTACTCTGGGAAGTGTGTGTGATTCAATGGTGCAAATTGTCGATATTTCAAACGATCTAGGATGCTATGGAATTAAGCCAGTCTGCTAAAATGTTAATGAGTTAAACAGTTTTGCACAGTGTTATAAATGTACATTTAATAACTTTATAAAGTTATACACAATTTGAGCAAAAGAGATAAGCACTGCAAGCATAAAATGAAACAAAAGATAGACCTGTGGGATTTTTCCTCCGTTTGTTGCAAGTTTGAGTCCTTATTTTCAGAGCTGTCAGGTAAACCATTTGTTGTCATGGGTGTTGAAAGCGAAAGTTTGGGTCGATTCAGGGGTCTTGGCGTTCCAGGACCATTTATATTCGACCTAGGAGGATAAAAAGGGTAAAAGGATCAAAACATACATTGAACGATTAAATCAGCAATGAAGGAGCATTCCTCATGCAGCAAGATGCTATAAGCAGGCAAAGGTCTCAAAAGCAGAAGCTTCTATTAAGGTGGTGTGATAAGTGGGTCCGGCACCAGAGTAGTCAAACCAAGGTCTCAGCTCATGAGCGGAGTTCTTGAACAGAGTTCAATCCGTTCTCTAGAAGCTCTAGCCAATGGTGAACCCTCAACACAGACTCGGATGGGGCAACTATCTCTGCCATGCACATCACAGACATTAGAAAAACAAGAAAAAATGGAAGAGGAAGACATTGAAGCAATATATTTTGAACGAGCAATGAGGCCAACATAAGAATTTGGATGAAAAAATTGAAAAGGAAAAAGTACTTCAAGCACATGCCACTCAATGACTTATCATAAATGACCTGCACCTTTGGAAGGCACTTTGGTTCATGCTGCCAGAGAGTTACTAAACACTGTCCCTAGACAGCGTCTCGTCAAAAAACCAAAAGGGAAAGGAGGAATGCTGGCCAATATTTTTATCCACCGGCATTTACTCTGGGTATCATTGCAACTCATCATTTTTCGCACACTGCCACTCTAGAGAGGCCTGCTGCATGCAAATCAGTACTGACCCTGCTCCTCCTGCAAACTACCAGGCCCTGGCTGTGTTCTGGATAAGAGGCGACCAGGCCTGGCATTTCAGGCTGGACCGAGGCCAATTTGCAAATGGCTGGTTCTTGTCTGAGGTGGCATGGAGGACAAAGATTGACTGGGATGCTGTCCTCAGTAATAACAGTGGCTGACATTAATTTAAGCATTCCATCCTTCACTAATGTTTGTATTCAGAGGTAGCCTGGTTCTCAAGCTGAACATTAGAGACAGGACTCATGAAAAGAGGGAGAAACAAGCAAAACAAGGTAATGATGAAGCGCAGAGTCCTCAAGACATCCTGACTAATGCAGTATAACTAGATGTCTGACCAGGGTAAGACTAGCAGTGACTGCTCTGCAGCCACCTCCAAGCTGGGTAAGGGATGATCAGAGTCCAGATACACCTCTGTTCAGATCTCTGGTTCAAAAAAACGTACCTGTCCGTGTAACTCGGAGAGTGTCCTGGAAACATAACCCCATTCATCCTGTTCAAGCTATTGGAATTGGTTTTCCTGAAAGAAAAAATTCAAGAACTTTTACAGAGGTTAATAAAGGACACGTTTGGATTTCTTCCTGCTGCCCACTCTACATGCCTGAATTATGTGAACACGGGAAAACCATTATAATTCGGTATCGAAAGAAGCTACAAAGAACACATCTAGAAATGCAGTCCCATTCTGTACTTCGATATACGATGAGCAAAGTTAGTCTAGGTTGGACTACTGTAATGCACTAAAGGACGAGTTACTTACCTTCGGTAATGATGTATCTGGTAGAAACACAATCTAGCCACAGATTCCTTAACTTAGAATATCCCCAGGTGTCAGACTGGATCCGGAAAACTTTCCGCGGCAGCACCTCTGTGTGCCGGTAGGGGGGGGGGGGGAATGCCGCAGGGCTCCAACCTGACGTAGTCCACGGACGCAACGTCAGCGGAGCCATATATGCCCCTCCCGGCACGCTGACATCAGTTTATCAGAGAAACTTTTCTGCGCCACAACGCGGAGCCACCACCAAAAACTGAGAATATGGGAACAGTGTGCGAAAAAAGATTAAAAAGAAAAGAAGTGAATGGTGAAAAACAGCACCATATAGGACAGTGCCAGGCACTGTATATTGAAAACTAGTGAAGGGAAAGCACAAAGCACCGCTCAGAGAAGCAACACCGCAAAAGCGAAGGCTAAACCTCCCCCGGATGTAGAAGATGTGAAAAAAACATCATGGCAGACGACAAAGTCTAACCACAATACATAACCGTGAAGGGAACACATGAGCAAAGACAATCCACCACAAGACAGCACCAGAAGGGACGGTGTATCCCCAGTAAGAGACCTATAGCCAGAGGCAGAGGCAATAGACTTCAAACCACTGGACCGCAGGGGAGGTAAGAGACCCCAAGGCTACTGAGAAGGGGATAGCGGGGTGTGGGGAAACATGAGTAGATCAGAAACTGGACAAACCAGGGCGTAGGGCTGTAAAAGGACACATGAGCATATCGCCCAGTCACGAGAATGGGCGGAGTAGAGCAAGCATAACAGAATGAAGCATTCCGTGTAGGAGTGAAGTGAACATTGTCACCCTGCAAAAAGACAGCCACCCAGAGGGAAGCGAATGCAGGAAGCCCAACTTGAAAAGGTCCTCACAGAATGGGGAGGATGGGCGGGCGTTAAGGAATCTGCAGCTAGACTGTCTCTACCAGATACATCGTTACCGAAGGTAAGCAACTCGTCCATTTGATAGAGACAATTAGCTGCAGATTCCTTAACTTAGAATAGATACCAAGGCTATTTCATTAGAGGAGGCGGGGTTGCGACCGAACCCCACCAAGTTCCCGAGAGAACTTAGCCATCAGCAAGGTGACGAAACACAGTGGGAACTGCAAAGCCAGCGCAGCCACACCAGACCACGAAGCTCTGAAAAGAGCAGAAACAATGTGAGGCAAAAGCACCACAAGCCGTCAAAGAACGGCACGAAAACCCACGTATGTATACCGGGATGCGAGAAAAAGCATAAAGCTAGAAATGTTGGTGCGGAAGTGAGAGTTCATGGCTTCGCCAAGAAGAGGAACGGAGTCTAGGGTCCGATGGATCCGCAGGATCCGACGTGTCGACTGGAAGTAAAACCCAGAGAGATGACAGACTGGTATGACAGAGTCAGCACATACTGGTCCAGTATGCACAACAGTGGAAAAAAGCTCTGTCGAACCCGCACCAGCCAAGATACGTGGGGCAGCATTGGCAGGATGCTGACCCATGTCCAGAAAGTGCCGGTAGTACCAGAAACACAAGACACTCCAGCAAGCAGCCGCTCCTTCCCAAGACATGTGAGAGGGCTGACGGCAACAATCAGAAGCAGCTTAACAGGACTACAGTAAGAAGGATAGTCATCTGGAAGACAGGAACACACAAAAGCATACCGTGTGGACGGTAGAACCACACAAAGTATAGGATAAAAAACCTGCAGGGGAGCGTGAGCAACCCAGATGTGAAGGACGCATTAGCAAGTAGGCAACTGGTAAAAAGGGGTATCTGGCAAGCTGGACACCCCCACAAGAGCTCGTAAATTGAGCAGACCGGGGCGAAGACCACGGACACCGCAGGAAGGAACATTGCCTGCGCAACTCTGCTGTGTGAAGAGCACAGAGTAGATCTAGATTAAGAAAATATACGTATAAAAATTATGGTTTACCCGATAAAAGACTAGGGTACGTGAAAGTACCAACAGTCATATGGAAGCAGAAGTGGGCATGACAATGTCCAGAGCCGCAAGCGACATCGGCCACCCGCCTAGGAGGAGCAACAGTCTTCCGCTAGACAGATGAGGAGATGGAGCCAGACACGATAGTGGAAACAGTTAGGACAAACCTAATGGCCCAGGGACCCAAGAAGCGAGTACCCTGAAGAGATCACTCCTCGGAGTGTTACAGCAGGAACCCAACGCAGAAGTGTGGAAAACACCTGAGAAGAATGGAGCAGGAAAAGGAGGAAAAACTCCGTTGGGGAAGTGGCCAGAAATGGAGTGCATAAGGCAATGTACAGCATAAACGTACATGGCGTAGATGCCCCTTTGAAGAACAAGTACAGACAGGGCTTAAGTACGAGAAACTAATACCTATGCCGAAGAGGGGAGGGTACAGCCAGCATCGCAGAAGCGGGAAAAGAACATAACCACCCTATGATAGTGAATCATACCAGGGTGCACTTCAAATACGAAGACCGTGCCACGCAGCGGCTTTGTCCTGGCGCTAACAAAGGCAGGTCTTCAGCAATGAAATAACTGTGCCTGGACGGAACCGAACAAAGGCCCAAAGGGACAGTGGCCGTCGAAAAGAAGAGCAGCCAACCCAGACAAAGAGGAGCCCAGCGATGCTGAAGAACGTCCCAGTGAAAGGAAGGCAAGGCAGAAGCCTCACGGCAAGAAACCCATACCAATGCCTGGAAGTAGAACCGACAACCGTAGACCACAACCCTTAAATATAAGCGCAATACAGCGACACCAACATGTGTGACGCATACAGTAGAAAGAAGACAGAGCGATTCATAGAAGATCCCCGGTTAAGAATACTCCACAGGAGCGTACCAAGCCTTCTTAGGAAGGCAGCTACACAACAGCCATCAATTACCCCACACAGGGTACGTCTTAACCCTGGCAAGGGGGCCTCTTCTGGAGCTAAGCTCACAGACAGAGGACTGCAAAAAAGGCAGAACCAGCCGACGAGCTGCACCAACAAAGGCAAACACGGCGGCACATCCGTCCAGACCATTTGGGTATTACGTCATGAACCAAGGGTCCCAAACAAGGAAGGCAACGCTGCCTATGAAGAAAAAGCAACAAAGTCACACATCGTGTGACAAAACAGGCCAAAGACAAGAAAGCAAGGGCCATCGAATCAGGGGGGACCAGACATGAGGCGGGAGACCTCTGAATCAGCGTGACAATCAAAAAGGTACACACCATTGAATGTCAAATCCCCCAGGGCAACCTGAACGTTGTCAGGAAAATGACTATCGCGCAGCTATGCATGGCGGCGCAAAGCAATTGACCGGGCCATTGCTCTACGAACAGAGTCGTCAGCGTCCAGGGCCGATCAAATGGAATATTGTACCAATCCAAGGTCATCAAGAAGACAACGTAAGTCAGCACTGGGCCCTTCTGGGAGAGAAGGAATAAGGAGCTCAACCAAGTCTCAAAGGAAGCACGTGCGAACAGGCAAGACTTGTTTAAGGCACGGATGCCTGCACTGGCGGAGGCAAAAATGTTGCGTCCACGTGTCTCCAGCCACCGAGAGTCCCTAGTGGGAGGGAGTAACGGTAGAGCAAAAGAAGGCTGCAAGGCGAAAGCCGCCTGAACAACCAGTTCCTGAGCTCTAGGGTGAAGGGACCAGCAGACCGGATCGTCCGGGGCTGGGCGATGCCGGCGAGTAATGGCTCTATCAACAGGGTCACCAGAGGAGGGCCGTGCCCAGGTCCCAAGCATGACATCAAACAAAGACCCACTGAGGGGCAGCAAAGGCTCCACGTCCACAGGCTCCATGTGGAGTAGATCCAGTAAAGGATCAGTGGGAAGGGAAACCCCAGGTGGCTGCAAGCGGAGAATATCCGCAGCCCTGCGAATAGCCCTTGCGAAGGCTGCACTAGCCTCTGGCGCTATCTTTGAAGGTGACTACAAACCGTCTGTCGGGGACGGTTGAAGGCTTACTCGACCACTTGAGAACAAAGGTGAACAGCCTGGGGTTGATCCAAAGGCCAAGGAACACTAGGCACCTGCACCAAAGGGCTCTGAAACGATCCTGGGCATGGTGAGCCCAAAGGGAGCTCATCCTCCTGTAATAAAGGAGCCTTCGGCGCCGATCAGCGTTGCTCCGACGTCGCTCCGACATCAAGAACCTTTAGAGGGGACTCGATCCGGGCGGACGGCGACTCGACCTCCACCTGTGGGAAGAAGGAGAGCGACAGGACGTCGAACTCGGTGCCGCGGCCATCAGTGCAGGAAGCCGCACGGGGCTATGCATTGACTGGACGGGCGGGCTGGACAGACGACTGGGATGCCCCTCCGGGCCGTGTCCCGTCGACGTCGTATTGACGCCGGAGTCGATGCACACAGCCGGTGCCGAGGACTAATCCGCCAGCGAAGACCCGACATGAGTGCCTTCCTCCTCTGTGGGACCTGTACGCGCACCAGGGAGAGGGGGTAACCCAAAGAAAGACTGGAGAGCCTTAGAATAGGACCCATTTGGGTTATTGTCGCTCTGACACCCCGGGAAGGGTGGGTATGGGGGAAGACGACTGTTGGGCGCCCATGTCTGGCATGGACCGAGAGCAGCGGGATCCAGCGTCACGCTTACGGGAGGAGGACCTCCGTGACTTACGCTTGTGCTTACCAGTCTCCAAACGACATCTGCGGGAATGACCACGTGAGGGGGCCCGATCCAGAGAGGGAGATTAGCGGCACAAAGGTGAAGGACCGGACATCCGGGCGGCCAGCAGCTTCATACGACGCTCCCTAAGGTACTTCGGTTTCATTTGTTGACAGGTGGTGCACTCAGAGTCGTGGTGCACCCCCAGGCACCACATACATATCGGGTGCGGATCCGTGAGACATCTGCTGCTTGCAGGTCTCGCACGCCTTAAAGCCCGACGGCATCCCACACTGTTCCGTGACGCCGAAGACGTCGAGAAGGCTGGAAAAACAGGCCAAGGAATCACTGGTTTTCCAGGGTCTGCATTGGGACGAGGAAAAGAAGAAAACGGATGTCTCCGCACCGGGAGGGGCATGTATGGCTCCGCTGACGTCAAGCCCATGGACGACGTCAGGGCGGAGCCGTGCGACGCTGCCCCCGGCGCGCAGAGGTGCTGCTGCGGAATGTTTTCCAGATCCAATCTGACACCTGGGGATATTCCAAATTAAGGAATCTGCGGCTAGATGTCTCTATCAGATTGTATGTATTCATCGGCGCTCTTTAAAAAAACTTCAATGTTGACAGAATGCAGCAGTTCAACTACCAGTTTCGGATGCTTTGTAGGAGCTTCATTGGCTTCTGGTAAGGAAGAGAGGATGTTTAAGGCCTTATGAATGAGACATATGACACTGTACAGTGGCGACCCAGCATACCTGAAAAAACATAAACTCTTGATACTCCCCTAGAAGAACCTTGAGCTTAACAAATTCTAAAATTTGTAATGTCCCAGATGTCAGAAGAAAGAAGTTGGGTGGCAGGAGCTTCATCTATACTACCTCACAACTCTGGAGTAATCTGCTTGACCAGCTCAGAGCTCAGCCTAGTTTATCCAGCTGTAGGAAACACCTTAAAACGTGGGTATTCTCTCAAAACACTCGATAAGCTTTAGGACTTTCAGGCTTTAAATGGCAGTTCCTTGATCTTCCATCACACAACGTTGTAGACTTAGCATCAAGAACCCTATGGTATTCACGCGCTATATAAAATGTATCAATATGTATCAATGCATTCCGCACCTTGGAATCGTAAGCTGATCCCGCATCCGAGATCGCTCCACAACCGATCCTGCTATTTGAGCATTTACTCGTTCAACCCCAGCTCCCGCCCTTTCCTCGGCGGGAGATTTCCTTCAGACTTTTGACAGAGGTCAATTCCGAAATAACCACCTTCCGTAACAGCCCTGATGAGTCACAACAGCTACACGTTGTGACGAAACATGTGTCGGCTGATTATTTTCTTATGTATATTGAGTTGAACATTTCATTAAAAGAAATCTTGCACGCAACACGCCTGATGTCAACCAGTGTATGTTCACAATAAGAATTCTCAGACACTTTCTGGATTATGTTGAATACAAACAGAACCAGTTAATTATCCATACGTGTGCACAGGATCTCATTTTCACTGCCCCCATGTTGACGGCGTCCGGAGAGCAGCAGGGGAACCCGGTACCCACAATGCAGTGGGGCACGAGCACAGCGAAGCCTCTGAGTCCCGCCCCCCGTGAAGCTCCTCCTCTTCAAGCCCCGGCACCTCCCCTCTTATTTCCAAGCAGCTCACCGCGAGCACTACGAACCTGTGTGTGGAAGAGTTAAGTGGGACTAGCTATGAGAAGTTCTAGTTAGCTTAGAGGATGACTGTGCCTCCTAAGGAGGATTGTGTATAATGCATAGCCTAAAGTCTTGAATTTTATACGAGACCTGTATATGTTAATACGCTTTTATAATGAACCAGAA
This sequence comes from Triturus cristatus, assembly GCF_964204655.1. Classification (NCBI taxonomy): domain Eukaryota; kingdom Metazoa; phylum Chordata; class Amphibia; order Caudata; family Salamandridae; genus Triturus; species Triturus cristatus. The sequence goes on along the minus strand of NC_140592.1, from coordinate 14,961,125 downwards.
GAATCACTATTGTTTTCCGAAAATGGTCATAATTAGACATGCCTGACATGCCCAGAAAGGAATCAGAAGCCTGCACGTTACAAGGGCTTAGTTAACTACTCGCTATATCAGTTTAAGCGGGAGTGCTACAGAAGCAGATTCTATTGTTTTATGACACTTCTTAACTTTTATCTTGAGCTTGCAGGTCAACGTAAGTCAGAAGTAGAAAGGGTGACAGAGAGGAAGAAAAATATTAAAATGGCAAAGAAAACATAAGATAGAGGCAAATGAAGTGAGACAGCATAAAGGAAAGAAAGTACAATGCAAATAATAAACAAAGGAAATTTGTGACGCGGCGGAGCGTGGCGCGCACGCTTGGTGGGGGCGGGGGAGCGCATTACAGGCGGGGGAGCGGACCCTTTGAAGTACAGATGCCAAACGGATTGCATGGCGGCACAATGCACGTAATTGTGCGCGTGCTCGCCATGCAATCCGCTTGTGGGAGCACTTTTGGGAGCCCCTTACTAGAGTCTCGCATAGCGATTGCTATCGCAATAGCTAGGCGAGACCTAAAAATGAATGTGTGTCCTCATGTAACGTAACTGGTGCTATGTAAAGCGCTCCGATACCAGATTGGATTTGGGTCAAGTTCGCGCTATATAAAACTCTGCAACAAAAAAAAAAAAACACCACATCAGCATCTTGCATGGAGAAGGACCTCTAAGGGCATTAGTTTGGCAGCTGGAATAGTTCAGATTCTCATGCTTAGCACCGTTTATGTGCCACCTCATAGGTGGAACTGGAAGGGATTTGCTACTTACCAGTATGCATCTGTTCTTGGCATGTAGAGCTGCAGATCTACACACTGTGCATAGATCGTCATCTGGTGTTGGGCCCCGATGTTTGCACTTGTTTTTGTCTTGTAAAGTCTTTGGAAGTCACGAGGTATGTGACTCCTCCTTTGGATCATAGTGCGCATGAGCATCGGCTCCATCCTCCGATTGTTTTTCGCCAGCAGGGAAATGATGGAGCTTAGTAAGATACAGGAAAGATGCCCATGTGTGGTGTATCTAAGTAAGATAATACTGGAACAGATAAAGGTAGCCGGATGGGTGTGAGTAGATCTGCAGCTCTACATGCCAAGAACAGATGCATACTGGTAAGTAGCATATTCCGTTTGAAGCATATGAGCTGCAGATTACACACTGTGCATAGATTGTAAAGCAGTATCCTGTTCTAGTGGTGACCACCAGAATCTGTTGTACTAGTTTGAAATAGTGTTTTGAGTACAGCCTGGCCCACACTAGACTGTTGTTTAGTTTGCACATCAACACAATAGTGTTTTGTGAATGTGTGCGGTGTAGACCATGTAGCGGCTCTGCAGATATCATCTAAAGGAATGTTCCCTAAAAAGGCCATTGAAGCCCATATCTTTCGTGTAGAGTGGAACAGATAATGTACGTTTTGCTTTGTGGTAACAAATCTGTATGGCTTTGACAATCCACCTAGCTATCCCAGATTTTGATATGGGGTTGCCCTTGTGTGGTGGTGAGAAAGACACGAATAGTTTTTTGGTCTTACGAAAAGGTTTTGTTCTCCCCAAGTAGTATAGTAGTGCTCTTTTGACATCCAAGGTGTGAAGAGCACTTTCTGCGACTGTTTGTGGCTGCGAGAAGAATACAGGCAGCTCTACAGATTGATTGAGGTGGAAGGGAGAAATGACTTTAGGGAGGAATTTTGGATTAGTGCGGCGAACAACTTCATTAAGATGCATCTGCAGAAAAGGTTCTTGAATGGTTAGGCATCGCCATCATCTATAAGGAAGAATTCAAAGGCCGCTTTTCAAATAGCCCCATACCGGAGTGTGAGAGCATTCTGTTTCTAATTCACCTATCCCCACACCTCCTCCTTTTCAGGTATACTTTTATACCGCTCGCCTGGCCCAAATACGTCCTTTCGTCAAGCTTTTCCAGATAATGTAATTAAATTTGCCAGTTCTTCATCCAACTTCACGGTGCTGAGAGATTTTAACATTCATTTTGACAAAATGGAACACCCTCAAATATCAGAGTTTGTCGATGGACTAGAGATCTTACAGTTTTCTCAAAAAGTCTGGGGCCCTACACACAGTAAAAGTCACCTTCTGGATCCAATCTTTTCTAATATCCAGTCTTTGACTGTTGGTCAACCCACCCCCCTTCCTTGGACTGACCATTTTTTGATCCCTTTTATATGGGTTAGGCAGGAATCAAAAATGGTACTGCCAAACATAAAAAGGTTCATTCGAACTTGGACAACCCTTTCTTGGGACGAGTGGGAAAATGAACTGGAAATCACCCGCCCCCCTTTACATTTTAATCCCATAATGGCCAATGATGTTTTTAATAATTGGCTGGAGGTTTCATTAGACAAAATTTTGCCAAAAAAAAGGATTCAGGTGAAACCGGATCCCAAGAAAAACCTGTGGTACTCCCCAGAACTTAGGAAACTCAAACAAGAGTGTAAAAGATGCGAAAGGCAATGGAGGAAAGGATAGAACTCTATATAGAAACGCCATTAGAGTTTATAAAAGCAAGATTAAATCTGCGCAATGTATCTTCTTTCAGCTAACTCTCCGAGAGAACTTTTTCAGATTGCAAAATCTTTATTGGCACCTTCTTCTCCCTGCCCCATCCGGGAGAATGTTCAATCCTGGTGCAACCTAATGGCAACATTTTTCTCTGAAAAAATTAAAACCATCTATAAATCTTTTTCCTTGCAGAAAGATGTTGGTTTGTTGCATCAACCGGAGGCAGGTACAGAACAACCCCTCTTGGCAGAAATCCCCCTGGTAGATGAACTGAAGATAGAGGGAATTCTTACCCATCTCAAATCCGGCTCCCCGTCCGACCCCGCCCCTCCTACTGTTCTTTTTACAATTAAAAAGACAATCCTATCACCATTGGTCGCACTTATCAATGCGTCGTTTTACACAGGGATTGTTCCTCCTCTGTGGAAAAAGGCAATGGTTAGGGCCGTGCTGAAAAAGCCCAACCTAGATATGGAAGACTGGTCAAACTATCGACCCATATCTCTACTCCCTGGTGTCTGTAAAATTGCCGAGAAATATGTTAACTCGATGTTATCTAACTTCCTTGAAAATAACGCCTTGCTGCATTCTTCGCAGACTGGCTTTAGGGCTAAACAGGGCACTGAGACTGCGCTTATGTCGGTAGTGGAGGAAGCTAGGAAGATACTAGATAACGGAGGCTGCGCTGCAATTATCCTATTAGACCTCAGCGCAGCCTTCGACACTGTGAACCACTCACTCCTAATTAAACGGCTCCAAGATATTGGGGTTAGGGGTGCGGTTTTGAAATGGCTCAGTTCTTTTTTGGAGGACAGAGCCTTCTCCGTCTTTGCGGACGACTGCATCTCTGACCCAGTACCGCTTTCATGTGGAGTGCCCCAGGGCTCAGCACTAAGCCCTACATTGTTCAACGTCTACCTGAGTTCACTGGAAAGCATGGTCACCCCGTTTGGGGTGCATATAGTCACCTATGCAGATGATACTCAGCTAGTCGTTTCTTTGAACAATGATAACAACTCAGGTGGGGCACTTACGACATGTCTGGAAAGAGTGGGTAATTGGATGGAGGCATCCTACCTCAAGCTCAATGGAGCAAAAACAGAGGTTATGTTTCTCGGTAAAGCTACATTTATATCCGCTGAATCCTGGTGGCCAGTTAGCCTTGGTTCCCCCCCCCATCCCTAAAAAAAAAAACATAAAAAGTCTAGGAATTATACTAGACACCAAGCTTGATTTTAAGGAACAGGCACGAAAGGTTGCAGGTACCTGTTATGGTCTGCTGCGGATGATCAGGAGGATTCTTCCCTTGCTCCCGTGTGTGGCTAGTAGAATACTGGTACAGGCTCTTATCCTGTCTAGGTTGGATTATTCAAACGCCATTTACTTGGGAGCCCCGCTATCTACCACTAAAGTTTTGCAGACCGTACAGAATTGTGCAGCCCGACTCTTGTTGAATATCCCAAAGCGTCTATCCGCTAGGCTGGCACTTTCCTCATTACACCAAAGCTATGTGTATCATACAAAAATCTTTGAATGGGAAAGACCCTTCTCTGATTGAGGCCATGATACATCTTCATCAACCACATAGAACTCTAAGATCAGAGGGCAAACATCTGTTGACAGTTCCCAGAATAAAGCGCACCAGATGTGGAGGCCGTAGGGTCTCCTACTGTGGTGCGAGACTCTGGAACACCGCCCCTATGTACATTCAATCTCAAAACAATCATGCTATCTTTCGTAAACAGATAAAGACCCTACTTTTCCCCTGAAAGTACTATCTGAGGAATAGATTGTTCACTAGCACGGGGATGCCTCTGGGTAACCAGGCGCTTTACAAATGCTATTTCATTCATTCATTCATTCATTCGTGCTTGTAGTTCACTAACTTCGTAGAGAAGTAATGGCTACGAGGAAAGCAGTTTTCCATGTTAAGAATTGTAGCTCACATTTATGTAGAAGTTCAAATGGCGGCCCCATTAGCCTTGTGAGAACGAGGTTTAAATTACAGAGGTGATGGTGGTACTCTGGGGGGAATTATTCTTTTGAGTCCTTCCATAAAGGCCTTTATGGCAGGTACTCTGAAATGTGAAAGATGTCTATTTTGTAGATATGCTGCTATGGCAGCAAGATGCAGTCTGATAGACGTATAGGCTAGGTTGCATCTTTGAAGGTGTAGTAGCCTATGATGTGTTGGATAGACACATCTAGGGGATTAGTGTTGTTGTTATGGCAGTATATCACAAATCTTTTCCACTTGGCTGCATAGCATGCTCTAGTGGTAGACCGTCTAGCTTCTTTTAGGACGTTCATACAGTCAGGAGGAAGGTTAAGGTAACCGAATTCTAGGACTTCAGGAGCCAGATTGCTAGGTTGAGCTGAGCTGGGTCTGGGTGTTGTATCTCTCCATGGTTCTGGGTTAGGTGGTGTGGAGAGAGGTGTAATTTTTGGTGCGGGACTACAGAGAGTTCCAGCAATGTGTTGTACCATGGTTGTCTGGCCCAAGTTGGAGCAACTAGGATGAGCGTTAAGGAGTGTTGCTGTAGTTTGCGCACCACCAGCGAAATGAGTGGGAAAGGCGGAAAAGCGTACGCAAATCTGCCTGACCAGTTCATCCATATCGCATTGCCTTTGGACAATGGGTGAGGATACCTGGCAGCGAAGTTTGGGCATTTGGCATTTTCTTGGGTGCCGAAGAGGTCTATCTGTGGTTGCCCCCATATCTGAAAAAAAGGTTGAAGAACTTGTGGATGAAGTTCCCACTCGTGGATTTGTTGTGTTTGACGGCTCAAGAGATCGGCTATTATGTTTTGGACTCCTGGGACATGCTGGGCTAGGAGAAAAATGTTCTGAGGTATAGCCCACCTCCATATGCTCTGTGCGAGCTGAGAGAGCTGCAGAGAGTGTGTCCCGCCTTGTTTTTGGATATAATACATGGCTGTCATGTTGTCGGTGCGGACCCAATGTAGACGTATCCCTTGAGAAAATGTAGGATACAGACACCGCCAAATCTATGGGTGCCTTGCAGTCGCAAGCTCCAGACGGTCCTTTTGTCGCTTATCCTTCAGAAGCACCCATCGAGGCTACTCCTCCGATAGCCCCTCCACCTCTTACAAAGCTTCCGCGCAATCCACCTTTACTAGAGGTTACCAAAGGGGTGGTTACAGGGAGAATAACAGTCTTGCCTGGTATTGGTTTTTTAAATGCTTTTAAGGCTAGGAATATGGCTAGTAACTCCAGGTGGTTGATGGAGTAACTTTTGTTGAGGTGACCACCTGCCCTGAATGGTGTGATGTAGTAGGTGAGCTCCCAAGCCGGAGAGCGATGCGTCCGCTGTCATGACTATTTGAGGAACTGGCGCGAGGAACGGTGGTCCTTTGGAAAGGTTCTTGGCGTTCCACCACTGCAGAGAGCGATGGGTATGACGGTCTACCAACACCACATCTGTAAGCTGACCTTGAGCCTGGTTCCATTGGCGTGCTATGCACTCTTGTAGAGGACGCATCTGGAATCTTGCATGAGGCACTATGAATATGCAAGAGGCCATCATCCCTATGAGTTGCATGAACACTCGAGCTGGAAGAGAGTGTTGAGGTTGGAATCTGGTGAGAAGAGCTTGCATGCTCGCTATCTGGGCGGGACTGGGGTAGACGAGCGCTCTTGAGGTGTCTATTGTGGTACCGAGGTATTGTTGCATGTGGGACGGTTGCAGCTGGGACTTGGCGTGATTTATTGTGAACCCCAGGTCGTGAAGTTGTTGGATGGTGGCGTGAGTGTGTTGTACACACCGATTGTTATGAGTTGGCTTTTATAAGCCAGTCGTCTAGCTATGGGAAGACATGTATGCGTTGTCTTCTTAGGTGTGCCGCCACCACTGCTATGCACTTGGTAAACACTCTTGGTGCTGTGGTGACTTCAAATGGGAGTACTTTGAATTGATAGTGCTGACCGCCCACTACGAATCGGAGGTATTTTCTGTCAGCGCTGTGAATGGGAATGTGGAAATAGGCGTCCTTGAGGTCTAGAGTAGCAAGGAAGTCACCATGGGAAAGCAGAGGGAGGCCCTGCAGAAATGTGACCATGTGGAAGTGGTCTGAGTGTATGTATAGGTTTAGGGGTCTGATGTCTAAAATAGGCCTTAGAGATCCGTCCTTCTTTGGTAAACTCCCTTGGTTTGTTGGTGCAGGGGAACTGGTTCTATTGCACTTTTTTATAGGAGGGAGTTTACCTCCTGCTTTAACAGTAGCAAATGTTCTGGTGACATTGGACGGTGTTGGGGAGGTGGGGGGGGGGCGTGGGGGCTGTTAGATGTTAGTTCGAGACATAAGCCTGATTGAAGGATTTGGTGGACCCACCTGTCTGAAGTGATGTTTATCCAGGTAGGGAGAAATTGGTGGAGTCTTCCCCCCAACTGGAGTGGAATGGTGGGGGGGGGGGGGGGGGGGGGGGGGGGGGGAAGTGGAGGAAAGTCATGGGGTAGGTGTGGCGGCAGAGCGAGAGTTGTTTTTGCCTCTGCCTTTGCTGTTATTCCCCCTGTAACCACCCCTTTTGTAACCTATAGTAAAGGTGGATTGCGCGGGAGCTTTGTAAGAGGTGGAGGGGCTATCAGAGGAGTCGCCTCGATGGGTGCTTCTGAAGGATGAGCGACAGAAGGACCGTCTGGGAGCTTGCGTTTGCAAGGCTCCCATAGATTTGGCGGGGTCTGTATCCTACATTTTCTCAAGGGATACGTCTACATTGGGGCCAAATAGGTGTTGCTCATCAAAAGGCTGATTTGAGTATAGAACTCTGTACTTCGGGTTTAAAACCGGATGTACGTCACCAGGCATGCCTGCACAAAAGGACACTGGTGTTTATTGCCCTTGAAGCAATATCTGCTACATCTAGGGCCCACCGGATGGAGGTGTTAGTGATGGTTTTACCCTCCTGAGTGAGTTCACTGGCCCTGTTTTTATATTTGTCAGGGAGGTGCTGCATTATGGACTCAAGCTCGTCATAATGTGCCCTGTCATACCTGGCTAGGAGCGCTTGGGTATTAGCAATGCGCCAAATATTTGCTGACTGTGACGCTGTGCGTTTGCCAGAGGCGTCTAGGAGTTTTGATTCCTTGTCTGGTGGTGGTGCGTCACCCGACGTTTGGGAATTTGCTCTCTTCCTGGCAGTAGAGACTACTAGGGAGTCTAGTGGTGCGGGGCCCTTAATGTATACTGGGTCAGTAGGGGCAGCTTTATATTTCTTTTCTATTCTTGGATTGATGACCCGAGCCCTGACGGGGTCTTTAAAGATCTCTGGTGCATGCTTAATGACCCCTTTAAGCATGGGCAGTGTTGAGGTGGACCTTTGTGTGGTATCAAAGGTGTCCATAAGAAAATCCTCCTCTACTGGGTCTGTATACAGGGCTACCCCGTGGTATTGGACAGCTCTGTGAAGGAGCTGGTTGAATCCGATACTGTCCACAGGGGGGTGGGGTTATTGGAGGGATAAATATCTTGTGGGGGTGTAAGGGACATCTGGGACACTAATCATCCCAGGGGTCAGGGGAGCCAGTGGGGGTAGGGTCCCCAAGGGGTTGATCATCCGCACCTTCCCCTGCATCATCTGAGGTGTTATCATCTATTGGGGTAGGTGATGGTGTGGGAGAGTGGTGTGGTGGGGGAGGAGGTGGAAGAAGAAAAGGAATCCTTAAATGAGAGGTAGCAAAGTTGCTCTTCTTTGGTGGCGGTGCGGGCGCAGGCATTTCTAGTGGTCTTTTCTTGATGCTGAGCATTAAATGACCAGTCTTAGGATCCTTCATTAAAGTCTTTTGGGTAGGACCTGGACGAAACAGTTCATCTGCGGGAGACAGATCCTTCAGAGTCAAGGGCTTCGGTGCCGTACGTTTTTTGGGCGCCGACTCAGTAGCGGTTCGAGGCTTGGAACCGTGTAGTTTTGAAGTGTCTTTATCAGTTGGAACTGGTTGCGGGTTTTTCGGTTCCAAGGTCTTTGGCTTGGAAGAATCGGGCCTTTCGGTGGGTGTTTTTTAGTCGGCTCCGAGGGTGTTGTCGGTGCCGAGGAACTGGTGCTATCCTTCGACGCCGAGTGCTTCGATGTGGGAGCAGCGGTCGGCGTGGATGAGGTAGAGGACGCCTTTTTCTTCGGTGCCGGAGTTTGCATTTCGGTGCTGAGGGTAGGCTGACTCGAGCCCGAGTCGCCTAAAGGCTTAATAGGCTTCTTTACCGGGCACGAATGCAGGGCATGGGAAGCAGTGTCTCGGCGTGCACCTGGGCCCGAAGGTGGAGGTGGTACCGAAGCCTTTTTTTGACAGTGTCGAGGGGGGGGGGGGGTGGGTAGGGGTCGACGTCTGTACTCACGGCCCTTTGAGCTGGAGTGATGTCTTTGACGTCGGAATCATCTGCTTCGGAGGTGCTGATGATGGCTTCTTCGACTCGACCCTGCTCAGGAACATCGACGCCCTCTTGAAAGATGTTGTCGGGGATCGAAGATGACAAGCGCGCCATTGTTCTTCGAGCTAGTCGGTCCCGGGTGGTCATTTTGGAGCGGAAGGAGGCACAAGCTGGACAGTCTCTGGCCTCGTGCTCCGGTGAGAGGCAGAGGTTGCACACCTCATTTAGGTCGGTGTGGGGAAACTTCGACCCACAGCGAGGACACTTTTTAAATGGCGTCCTTTCCATGAGCCGGAGATGAGGCCCGAAAGCCTTTGTCGACGACCGGAATCGAAGACTTCAAAGTTGAAGGGTCACGTGTGGTTGGAAAACGCGATCAAAACAATACCGTCGAGAAGGGAAGGATTGCACGTCGAAAGAGAAAACCGTTAACTGTTCCGAACTGGAACGCGAGAACACATCCGAGCCTGATGGCGGAAAAAAAACAATCTGAGGATGGAGCCGATGCCCATGCGCACTATGATCCAAAGGAGGAGTCACATACCTCGTGACTTCCAAAGACTTTCCAAGACAAAAACAAGTGCAAACATTCGGGCCCAACACCAGATGGCGATCTATGCACAGTGTGTAATCTGCAGCTCATGCCTCGAACGAAAAACTTATCGAGTTACTCTAATACAAACTGAAGGCCATGGACATTACACCAGACATAAGAGCAGCCTGTTTCGTGGCAGTGGTTTCTTTTGGAAGTCCTTATCGCATGCCTGGTACCGCAAGCTCCTTGGTCAGGTCCCTCACCTCCACAGACCCATTCTAACAGTCTCCTGCTCAGGGATTTCAATCTTGGGCTAGTTGGAGACTGTCTCGGACTCACACCACTCTACTGGGTGAGGATTACTCACCAGTCCCTTTTTCTTTACTTCATCCTATGCCTCCTGCTCGCAGTTTCCCTGCACGGACCGCTTTCTATCACCTTTCAGTCATCACTCCTCGCACTATGAATTACCTCTCCACGCCTAAAGGTGCGACGCGAGGAACAATTCCTCAGCAGAAAAGTTAAACCTTCCTGTAATTCCTCCCTCCATCTCGGCGTCACTCTGCTTTCCGTTTCATTCAAGAAATTCAATAATTGGATTTCCTCCACTATTAGAAGTCGCCTGGGCCAACGTCTCATTCCCATTTAACTCCCTCAGTGTCCTGTTAAATCTCGGACCTGGTGTACACCCTTAAGAATCTTCCGCGAGGGCAGACTGATGTGCCACTAACAGAGGGGACACCTCAAAGCTCCACCCGCAACCACAAAGCACTAGTGTGCTCGACCAGGGCTACCCATTTTGCTAAGAGCCAATGGCCAAGGCAGGCAATAATTCCAAAGACCTTTTTGAGAAATTTTCCTCCCTAACCTCGACCCCATTTCTCCATCTCCAGTGCTTTGATGAACACAGCAGTCACAAACATTGCAATTTGGAATTTACCACCCCAGAAATGCATTAGCCAATGTATCAATCTCATTTTAGGAGCCCTAGAGGCATGCTGTAGGTGTCACTTCCAAATACTGATTCAGCATCAATGTTTTGCAACGGTAATCCAGTCACAAAACATTTCAAAGTAATCAACTCCCAACAAGGTTTAGTAACCCATTCAACAAGCATTGGCATAGCCAATAGGTCTCGCTTTTGGGACGTTATAAGTATTTAGCCATGCAGCATTGTTTCCTGGGTGCTGTGCCGTCAGGTATTGAAGAGCTATACAATTACCACACAGTGGGAAATGCAGTCTGATTAAGGAATGTGTATGTTAAGACAGCCTTCATGGGGTCATGCAGTCTGATGAAGGAATGCGCATGATAAGACCGCCTTCATGGGGTCATGCAGTCCGATTAAGGAATGCGTACCATAAGACAGCCTTCATGGGGTAAAGTGAAGATCCTGAACTGCAACTGGGGTTAGGTTCTCCAGGTAACATAAGAGGTTGCTGTCATTTTCTTAATACAAGACAGTTTGGGCAATTCACAGAGTAGTGCATGACTCTTGTGCACCCTAGGGTGAATGGTAGGCAGAGTGCCCACAGCATCCAGGCACGTCTAGCATAGGACGCAGTTCAGATCTCATAGCAGTACCTCAGGACAGCGAGTTCGCACCCTCTGGCAGTCTTCTGCATCATCATTGATGCTCAGTGGGTTGCTGCATCATTGGTGAATGTGTGGTGTGACCACTTACTTGGAGCTATACTGAACCAGTCAAGTCAGTATGTCTGACTGAATCATGCCCACTCCTCCCAGAAAAATACAAGGACGCTGCTCCGAGCCATGGCCTTCCTATGTGTTGTGCAAACAATGTTCTATGCACCGTAACAGAAATATTAATAAATTGTACAAAAGATCACAGCATAGTCTTGGAGCAAGTAAAGTCACATCCAGCATCATGTGTAAAGACCAGGGTATGGTGCTAAGCTGAAGACTGCTGCAACCTGTTAATCTGCCGCATCTTGTGAAAAGAGCAAGCCCGAACTGCTGACTAGTGCACGGTCAGTGCTCTTTAGTTGTTTAAGTGCATAGGTCCCAAATAAATGTCAGAATGTATAGATCAGAGCATGCTTCAACATAAATTAGAACATAATGTCCCAAGGCTGCTGTGAGAACCCCTGCTTCTTTAAGCTTCACGCAGAGCAGCTTTTATTTTCGCCAATTATCATGCTGTGTAAGTCGGTGAGCAGTGCAGACCTGTGGATGCTGGACATAGGAAATACTTGGTTGAGACTCCGTCGAGCCACCTGCAGACACAGAGTTATGGGGAAGAGCAGATGGGTAAGGCCGGCTGTCACATGGATAACACACACAAAGGCATGCCATTGGGAGGGTTAGGGGTTTCAGAGCAGGCAAAAAGCAGTTTTTAGCCAATTAAGATCAGAGTTAGCTTTCCAATTCGAACCATGAAAGGAAAATGTTACTTACTAGTAGGCATCTGTTCTTGGCATGTAGAGCGGGTATGCTCACGTCTGAGCATACCCGTCCCACTCGGGGTGACAAATGCGAGGACCTGGCTTGGCAGTTCGGGCTGGACTGTTCCCATGAGGCACAGGGTCAAGACTGATTTGCATATAGCTGGGTTCAAACTGGAATGGCATGGTAAGCAAAAAAAGGATGGATTTAGGCCCAGATCTCTGTACTGGGGTGAATGTATGACATTGTTCTGCATTCTGTCTATCAATTGTTTTTGCATTTGTCACCCCGAGTGGGACGGGTATGCTCAGATGTGAGTCCCATGCTCTCCATGCCACTGGAATCAAGCCATCCTGGCTAAAGAGGGGTGAAACCCTGAAACCGGTCCTAGGATGCATGTTTCCAGTCCAGGTAGGAGCTGGCTTGGCAGTTAGGGCTGGACTGTTCCCATGAGGCACAGGGTCAAGACTGATTTGCATATGGCTGGGTTCAAACTGGAATGGCGAGCAAAAAAACGATGGATTTAGGTCCAGATCTCTGTACTGGGGTGAATGTATGACATTGTTCTGCATTCTGTCCATCAACTGTTTTTGCATTTAGAGGGGTAGATGTCATCCTGTGAAACATTAGGGACATCTGGCGTACTGTAATCTTCCCAGGGGAATAAGGTGGAACCCCTAGTGGCTCATCATCCGCATTGCCTAGGTGTCATCATCCATTGGTGGAGGAGATTGTATAGGAGAATGGTGTGGAGGAGGTGGTGGAGGAGGGACCCTGAGGGGAGATGTGGCAATGTCCCTTTTTTTAGGTGGTATAGAAGGTACAGGTGTATCCAAATGTCTCTTGGTACTCAAAGTCAGGTGACCAGTTTTAGGGTCTTTTAGAAGAGTTTTCTGTTTAGGGTCTTGTCTAAATAGCTCTTCTGAAAGAGGCTGGTCTTTCGGCACCGAACATTTCGGTTCGGAAGACTTGCGCGGCACCGAGTCTGGAAAGGTGTTGTGCTCCTTTGGCTTGGAACTGTAATACTTTACAGTCTCTGTGGCTGCTTGTGAAACCGGGTGTTTTTTCGGTTCAGAGGCTTTTTTCGGTTCCGAAGGGTGTGAGTCCGAAGCTTTAGGGATCGGCTTTTTGCTCAGATCTGAGTGCTTTTTCCGAGTCAATGGAACGGTGCCTGTAGATTTCGGTGTCGAGTGCTTGGATGTGGAGGCAGCGATCGCCACAGAGGAGGAAGCTGGTTTCTTTTTCGGTGCCCGCTCGGTGCCGATGGCAGACTGACTCGAGCCAGAGTCGCCTGAAGGCTTAGTAAGCTTCTTTGCCAGGCCCGAAGGCGGGACATGGGAAGCAGTCTCTCGGTGTGCACATGGGCCCGAAGGTGAAGGTGTGACCGAAGCCTTTTTCAATGGTGTAGGGAGGGGGTCGGAGTCAACGTCTTTACTTATGACCCGCTGCCCAGGAGTGATGTCCTCGAGGTCGGAGTCATCGGCTTCGGAGGCGCTGACGGGGCCTTCTTCAATTTGCTCCAGTTCTGGTACATCGACGCCCTCCTGGAAGATGTTATCGGGAATGGGTGCCGACGAGTGAGCCATTGTTCTCCTGGCTTGACGATCTCGAATGGTCGTCTTGGAGCGGTAAGAGGCACAAGCAGAGGTTGCACACCTCATGCAGATCGGTGTGGGGAAATTTCGACCCACACGGAGGACATTTCTTGAATGGCGTCCTTTCCATGAGCCAGATACCAAGGCATGCCCGAAGGCCTTCGCCGACGACCGGAATCGAGGACTTCGATGTTGAAGAGATGCACGACGACTAGGGATCGCGAACGAAAACAATACCAGAGAAGGGTGAATGATTGCACATGAAGATTGGAATTGGGGACTGTTCCGAACTGGAGAGCGAGAAAAACACATCCGAGCCCGATGGCGGAAAAAACAATCTGAAGATGGAGCCGATGCCCATGCGCACTATCATCCAAAGGAGGAGTCACCTATCATGACTTCCAAAGACTTTTCCAAGACGAAAACAAGTGCAAACATCCGGGCCGAACACCAGATGGCGATCTATGCTTAGTGTGTGATCTGCAGCTTATATGCCTCGAACAGAAGATTTTCCATATGAATATTATGGCCAGGTTTAGTCTTTGGATTGAAATGCCTAGCTATACTAATGCCAGTTAACGAGAAAGAGTAGTGAAGGGTAATAAAAAATACTGTGGTATAATTTTCATTCATTTTAAAGTTTCTTTTGTCAAATATTCAACCCCCATAACGCCCCCCACGGCTTTTGTTCACATTTCAAGCGTGCGCGTCAGGGGGAAGTTTCCAATCACACGCACTCGTTAATTTTCCTTAATGCCGCTGTGAATGCCACAATGGGAACAGGAAGTAGCCTTTTCAGCTGAGTGTGAAATAGATTTGAAACCTAGGCTAGAAATGACGTTACATTTCACGGCTTCATGGAAATTAGCAGTAAATAAAAACAGAGTTAAAGTGAGTATGTACTCTTAACCTGAATCATCTCATGTCAGTACAGTGAACATTTTCTGTATTAATTGAAATATGTGAAGGACATGTGTTGGAGTCCACGGCATGTCACAACCGTAACTCGTGGCATCTTATTGTGAGACACGGATATCTGTATTACAATGTGCTTTTCTTAAATGAATGAATGTGCATTCATGATTTGACTTCCGTCCGGGGAAAGAAAGATCAACCTCGTTGCCATAGAGACATTCAAAGTCTTTATAGGGACTTTAAATGCCCTCAGCTCAATATGACAGCTATAGGTTTTATATCATGTCTGGTAATGAATCAGGAGTTCACGATCAGTTTCTGAGCAGTGGTCAATCAACTGATTGTTGGACTCTTCTTTGATCTCGAAAGTCACTATATCAGTATTACAATCACTTGTCAAATGTGCACGCGCTCATCCCTGACGAACATTCTGCGCCTTCCAACTGCACTCTGGGAAACGTAGGCCTCCACCCGCAAAGAGTAATGTGCTGCCTTATGTTGTGCTTGAGCACCAACACTACAATTCCCGTCTGAAACTGCAGATATCGAGCCGCGCGGGTCACAACAGGAGATGTAGTTATTATGTGCCCCTAGATCCAGACCTAACATTGTAAAGAGGAGGTATGAACTACAAATCCCAACGGCCAAAAGAGGACATCGATACACCACCAGCACTGTTTGAACTGTGCCTCCAGGACACAGCTGAAAGGGGTGGGTCTGTGAGGATTTCTGGTGTTTGTGTAGAGCGGACTGGGTGACCAGTATTTGTGGGAAATAGTGCTCGTGCAGTGGTATCGGAGTGGTATCCTAGACTTGCTTACTACGTTTGTGGCAGGAAGTAAACCTGCAAAGCATTAACTCGGGAGGAAAACGTTTCGAGCATCACCCTAAACTAAAGTCGGGCTAACTTCCTGTGACCTAGAAGAAAACGAGGGTGAGAGATGTTAAGAGTAGGGTGGTAGAATGGAATAGCGAGAGGAAGGAAGAAAGGAAAGAAGGGAAGATGGAGGAAAGTGGTATGGAAGGAAGAAGAATGGAAAAAAGAAATCAAAGAAGCGAATAAAGAGCAAAGCCGAGGCAAACAAGCTTAAATCAAAGCAAGCAAGACGCGTGGCCGCGAGACGCGCTTTGTGGTGGGGGAGGGGGGGGGGAGCATTGAAGCGTGCGCTTGGGAGAGCAAGCAAGAGGAAAGCCAGATGGCGCCTGATTGAGCGATGCGAGGAATGCGCATTACTGTGCGTGTAACCGCACGCTCTAGGCCACAAGCAAAAGCATGTGGTCGGATTTCTAAAACCCACTTACTAAATGTCTCACCAGACCAGCGCATGCGCTGGCTCAGGAGAGACCTAAAAAGGAAGTGGTTTCTCTTTCGACCCCTTCTCATTTTGAATGCAACATTTTTGTTGGGAAGTAGACAGTGGTCCAGGGGAACATTGCTAATTGTACAAACCTTTTTTAAAGGAAAACAGGCTGAATTTAAAAAAAAAGGTTTGCTTCCATTAAAGGCGATCACAGATAAGGTGGTCTGATGACGTGACTTACTTTAATTGGCGGCCATCTCAGGGATGGTAGCCTGTTAACTTGTGGCCTACTTCATTACTATTCATGAGGTAGGCCAGATTATGACCCACATATAGGTTGGTTCATAAAATGCTTTATTGGTTGCAAAAGTACTGGTGGCAAATTATATGTAAAACGCGGATCCAGCGCATGACTTGTAAATACATGCAGAAAAAATTGTGGCCTGCTGTTTTGTTCATATTGGTTTTCTCGATTTTCGTTCTCACTTCTCCAGCTCTCTCAGGCTCCATATGATTGGAGTCCTAATTATGACCCTTATTGTCGAAACGTCGTTGATATCAAGTGCAGAGTCTTGCAGCAATGGGTATTCCAACTAAACGAGCTGTGCACTTGATTCCTTAATATGCACATTTATAACTTTATTCACACGTGTACTGCACTAAAGACAGCACTATTGTCACTTGCGCCCTTTCCAGGTCTCGCTGAGTCAGCGCGCATGCTCTGCTCGGAGAGACTTTAGTAGGTGAGTTTTCAAAGTGCTGCTGGCTGGCGACAAGCTTGCGTTCACGCGAGCGTGCACGCACTCAGCCGGCAGCTTTGCAATGTGTATGGAAGCGATCACTTTCGCAAGCGCAGCCTACTTTCACTTTTCACGCGCACCACTCGCGTTTCTTGTTTTGCGTTGCATCTAGATTAACGAGTTTGGATACAAGACATGCTGCCACTGTGGTACACAAAGCTGGTAAAACTGAAAGCAGCATATACATTCTCTGCGTGACTGCAAAAGACAATGCGAGGAAAAAGTTACAGGTTACACTAGGCTTGGCTTGTTCTGAAAGTTGCTCTCCCTGATTACAGGCTACATCTCTAATAGCCCTGTCTGCAGTGTTTGACACAACTGACCATGTTAATCTTCTTTCTAGATATAAAGCCTCTGGCTGTGACCAAATATCAGTATGCTTGTTAGAGTCATTCCTTATAGTACAGTCTAAACCCATTTTTTTCGCCCCATTTAATTCAAACACTAAGCTAGCAACATGCGGTGTGCCACAGGGATCTATAGTGTCACAATTGCTTTTTAATATTTACATGCCCTCCTTAGCGTCAATCTTGAAGGATATTGGTGTACAACCCTACATGTATGCCCATGATACTCTGAGGATTTTCAAACTTCAACAGTCATCACTATTTAAATCTACTGCCAACAACAATCATTCCAAACTGACTAATTCCCTTACCATCATTCACCAGAGAATGGCACATTTGTTTTCTAAAATTTAACACCTCAAAAACGGAGACACTTATCACCAGAAACTATGTTCAGAAAATGCAACCTTTAATTTGGTCTGGAATAATAGGCCCAGAGGACTACAGAACGCTACATTACAAGCGCATTGTTCTGGTACCTAAATTTGGTGAGAAAAAAAAAAAGATCTTGTCGTACACTGACAGCAATCACAGTACACCTATTGTCCAGGCATTAGTTCCATCTCCCGTAGATTTTGGACATGCTTGCTGTTTGGGTCTCCCTGCGAAACAACTGAAACACCTTCAACTATTCCACAATGCAGTGGCGGGCCTCATCACCAGGACCCCTCGTCAGCATTACAATATTCCAGTGCTTAGTTGCCCATCAGGAAAATAATTATACTTTAAAGTCGTGGCAATAGTACACCAAATGATCCATGGGTCAGCCCAATGGTTTCTTCATTCAAAATGTGCTAGGTACCAGCCGATTAGACCCTTGCGTCCCAAAACCCTGAAGTAAGAAGCATTGGTATAGCCAAAAGGTCTCGCCTTCGGGACCTTATAAGTGTTTATTTATCCAGCACAATATCCTTGGTGCAACAGCATCAAGTGTTACATGGCTAAACACTTATAAGGTCCCAAAGGCGAGACCTATTGGCTATGCCAATGCTTGTTCTAGATGGTAAAATGTACATCATTAAATGACAATTATTTTTTAAATATTTATATGCTAGTAAATTAGGGGCCACTGGTTTAGAAAGAATCATAACCCCCAGGTCCTCGGTGATTCTTGGGTTTGCCTAATGTTTTTTAAAACACTCCAGTTTGTAGCCACACTGGCACTCACAGCAGCCTGTGCGGCTGAGCTGGGACACGGACCTTACCCGGCCTCACATTTGGAAACTTAATTACTACTCAGCACATGGCACAAGCAAGCGGCAAGTGGTGCAATGCATTATCTGCAAACTTGCGAGGGCGGAGGGAGAGAGTGTAAGCATGCGACTCATTCACATATAGAAAAAAGCGTTGGCACACCAAGGTAAACCTGGAAATTAATTATTGGTACTCAGCCCAGAGTTGGACTTCAGCTGAATACTAGTCAATTCACTTTACCCAACCCAGAACACATGCTCCCAGGGTACTCCACCACAGTGCACGCCTTATTTAACTATGTATTCAAATATCTTTCACCTTATCCAGAGCTGTAAGCTTTGAGGCACTGTACTCAACACAATGTAAATACCCGACTTCTTGCATAACATATCAAAGTAGTCCAACACCAGACTATTAACGAAGCACAAAAGGCGAAAAAGATGCCTACGTCCTGCAAAAGAACATTAGTAATCGCAAACCGAACACCACCACCATTAAAGATACAATACATTACTATCCATGCCTTTGCACTAAAATCAGCCAACACTAAGCACACATGCAACCACCACAGCATAAAATGCAATACAGATGACAATGTGCTGTAACCCCAACACCACCAAACCAAAATACCACAACACCTACACCACTGCAGAAGACACAAGGTATCACTAAACATGCCCTGGCACCAAAAATCAGCCACTCGTATTATAAATACTAAAAGCACCCTCATGTAATCAGCACAGCTGAAAAGGGCAGACAGATGCCACGCTACAATGACAGAACAACTCAGGCTACTGTAGCAACTGTCACAAGATGCTTGTGGCATCAGGAACAACTCAACAGAAGAAAATACACCCAATGACACCAGGCCCCTTTGAAGCGCACACCCAATCCACAATACACCATGGGCAGCACAGACCTCAAGAGCAGGTGCAAGCGAAAAGCCATGCCAACAATCGCAGATGCACAAGTCAGCAACAACTGCTCCCAGCAACAGACCCAAAGACTTGAATCAGTGGACTACCAGCCCAGCCAGGAAGATGCCAACCGAAGAAACTATGTGCAAAACAGAACACTCCGAAGCAACACTGCCCCGTACACCTGCTAAAGAGTACCTATTCACACCCAGCCTCTGCAAACTAAATTTCAATCAGGATGAGATGCTACACAATGCTGAGAGACGGCAGTACTCAGAGGCCCCATCAACTACCACGAGAACCTGCAGATAGTAACAGCTTAACACGAGCTGGTCAGAGGGGACCGTCATAAGCCTCTCTCGGGAGACGAGGGTTAGTGCCACCAGTTTGTAAACAAGAGCCTCTAGAAGAGTGAGCTGCCCAATTAATGCATGCTCACAGCCTTAACACATCCGGGGCACTCCCTAGTGGATTGATTTTCTACGTTTAACATTTACAGGGTAATCGGGAAGGCATTTGTAGAGTTATTTTACACAAGAAACTGTAAATTCATGGTCAGAGGTTTGCTCCTTCCGATAACATTTAATTTATAAAAATGAATAACCGCGTTCTACTATGGCATGTCCCAAAATCTTAGAAACTACACAAGACAGAAAAACTATATTTTTTAACACTAAGACGCCTAAAGACATCTTCAATGTGGTGATCAGTACACATCTGTTGAAAGTTGTCAACTGCTTCATTCACAGTAAAATAACGTCAATGTGCATTTTTATCAAAGGATGGTGTTTATGACAAGCAATGTTAGAAAACTATGTTGTCTTGGTGAATGCTTCTACTGCGCGTTGTGGAATGCAGAGAAGAATGCCTCACTCGTGCAGTCAGGTTACATCGAACAATATGTTTCACGGCTATACTTTCAGTTGAGCTCTTACCTCACAGGTGCCATTTCTTCCTTCCTGCCCACCTTCCTTTGCAGTTCTTGCTTCCCCACTATGACCTTTTACCATTTGATTTCCCCAACCTCGTCGACCCTCCATTGCTCGTCTGCTTCCCCAGCTCCTAGCACCCAGCGCTGACAGCTTGCTGCCCCACCGTCCGTGGTCACCTTGCTGCCTCCGCCCCTTCAACGCACGCCGCAGCCCACGTTTAGTTGTCATTGTGTTTTCCCATTGCCTTTTAAAACACCCCGTTCTCGTCCACCCCAACCCATTCTCCCATTTTTGTGCTTAAGGGGAAGGGAAGCAAATTAGAGCTACCCGCGTCAGCTTTTCAAAATTATTTTTAGCCATGCTGCTGCACACCAGGGATAAAAATGATTCCCAAGGCCAATAGCTTTCATTGGCGAGACCTATTGGCTCTCCCAATGCTTGTTGAAATATGACATTCCCATATTAAGTATTCACTTTTCACCACTCACTGGCTGCTGCCGTCATTATCAGAATCCTGGCAGTTCGAGCTGGACTGTTCCCCATGAGGCACAGGGTCAGACTGATTTGCCTATGGCCATGTCTGAACTGGGGTGGTGGAGTGAGCTAAAGAATGATGGATTAAACCCAGATCAGTTGACTGGGGGTGAGTGCTTGCTATGTTCAACACTCCGTCCATCATCCCCTTTGGTTTTGCTTTGTTCGTCCCAAGTTGGCAGGGTATGCCCAGAAATGGGTCCCTTGCTCACTTTGCCACTGGATTCAAGCTAGCCTGGCTGATGACGGCTGATTAGCCAGAAACCGGTCCCAGGATGCTTGTTTCCGGTCCAGGGAAGATATGGCTTGGCAGTTCGGGCTGGACTGTTCCCATGAGGCACAGGGTCAGACTGATTTGCATATGGCCATGTCTGAACAGGGGTGGCGGAGTGAGCTAAAGAATGATGGATTAAACCCAGTTGACTGGGGGTGAGTGCTTGCAATGTTCAACACTCCGTCCATCATCCCCTTTGGTTTTACATTATCAGAATCCTCCCATGAATCTCCCCAGATTCACATTCTCTTCTATGCTAAGGAACACTTTGAAAACACACTGCTCCCAATATGAACTCTATTGACATGCAGCTGTAATATTCAACACTACTCCCTCTGTGGGTCAGCTAGGTTGCGCAGCAGAAAAGTAGATCAAAGGAAAGAAAATAGTTTAGGAAAACACATACAAATATTTAAGTACTTACTCCGAAGTTGGATGTACACAACTGACGACCATAACGTTCTGTGAGGACAGAAAGGAAACCAATGTAATTTAAGATTTCAGGAGGAAATGCAGATTACCATGAATACGAAAAAGTTATTAACAGTAGAAAAAAACAATAATTCACAGTGATATACAAGACAACAATTTAGCGGGGGAAAAACAAGGGCAGCCGTTGGTCTCACACAAATGTCTACCTAAATGGCTCATTCGCCACTAACTACGGGGTGGGTCGCGCACGCAGGCAAAAGTAAAGATTTAACACAGAAAGGCAGGACTCTTCAAAGGCTTGTTTACCACCAGCTACTAGCCTAGGTCAGCAATCACGGCTCCAATACCACATCTACTAGCTGCGTCGGCAATCATAGCTCACTCGCCGCTATCTCCTGACTGGAACAGTAACCGTGGCTCATTCAGGGCAATCTGTCAGCTCGGTCTGCAATCACAGACTCACATGCCACCAACAGCCAAGCTGGGTCACCAATCATGGCTACCCCATTACTAGCTACCAGCTGGGTCGGCAATCACAGACTCACAAGCCACTAATAGCCAAGCTGGATAACTAATCAAGGCTACCACATTACTAGCTACCAGCCTGGTCGGAAATCAGACTCACATACCATTAACAGCCAAGCTGGGTCACCAATCATGACTACCACATTACTAGGTAGCAGCTGGGTCAGCAATCAGACTCGCATACCACTAACAGCCAGCTGGGTCACCGATCATGGCTAATACTACTAGGTAGCAGCTGAGTCAATAAGGAGACTCGCATACCACTAACAGCCAAGCTGCGTAGTGATCAGTGGATCATGGCTACCACATTACTAGCTACCAGCTGGGTCTGCAATCAGACTCTCATACCACTAACAGCCAAGCTGCGTCACCAATCAGGTCTACCATATTCTACCACATTACTAGCTACCAGCTTGGTCAGCAATCAGACTCGCACCAATCATGGCTACCACATTACTAGGTAGCAGCTGGTTGAGACTCATACCACTAACAGCCAAGCTGGGTCACCGATCATGGCTACCACATTACTAGGTAGCAGCTGGGTGAGTAATGAGACTCGTACCACTAACAGCCAAACTGGGTCACCGATCATGGCTAAATCTAAATCCGGTATTTGTAAAGCGCAAACTACTCACCCATAAGGGTCTCAAGGCGCTGGGGGCCATTGGGGAGATTAAGTGAGCGTTTGCTCAGAGCGAGAATAGTCCTGGCAGTGACAAAGACAGTAATTATGCCTCTAGTAATTTGAAACAGCTGGCGCCTGAAAAACATGTGGCTAGCCACTATAAGCAACCCTCTGCTGAACTATTTCAAAACGATCAAATCTCACATTTTAAGCAGGAACCAGGATAGCTGTAATAGTATGCAGACTTCTTTCAGAACAGTAATACAGAATACGGTAAATTTATGACTAAACTGCGACGACCGCTTTGGTAATTTATTTTATTTAAAGACTTTTATATAGCGCTTTACATAAGCTTCAACAATGTTACAACAATGATAACAATTACACGTCACATCAAATATATGCGACATATTAAAGAGCGAGGAGAGACAAATAGAGCGGAAAGGGGGAGTGAGAAGGGAGAGGAAGAGGGGGAAGACGGAATGAGACACATAGGGAAAGTCTGCCCAAAGACCGAATGGGTAGGTGGCGGCAGAGGAAGTAATCCACAGCCAGTCTCCCCTATAGCTTTCAAGGTCGCTCCAACGGGCATCGGTCAGAAAGACAGATAGGAGACAAGGAAAAAGCAGAATTACAGAAATACAATTGAGGGGGGCCGGGGAGAAACCGTGCCCAAGGTCCGGCTGGGTAGGTGACGGTCAGGGGATGAACCAAGGCCGATCTCCTCAATAGCTGAACAGAGCAGCTCCACCGGGCGTCGGACATGATGCTCGGACTCCGCTGTCAGGATAGAGATCATGTGTACTCACTGTCTGATTAGTGGGGGGGGCCGGGAGAAGCCATGGTCCGAATGAATTCCAGATGCCATCTTGAGGTCAAGCACAGTCCTGGTAGGGTTATGTAGGGAAAAGATCAGCAAGGGGGAAAAAAATCCCCACTGACGGCCATGTTAGGGCCAGGCACCCATCGGCCTCAGCTTCGAGTAAATGGTGGCCCCTGTGAACCCTCTCCACACCGTGCGTGTGCCGGGTACTACAGAACTTTAAAGGGAAGGAAGGGCCAGTCTCCCTTAGTTCTTAAAAAGGACACAAGATCTCCCAGGCGCCCATAGGCGAGCAGCAGTCCCTATAAACTCACTAGAAGGCATCTACCATCACAGTAGGCCAGCGCGGCAGGAGCCGCCATTTTGCCACACGCCCAGGAAGACTGGCGGGAAGACTTGCCGGAAACCCCAAGGAAGGACAGGGGGTGTGCCAGCCTCTGCCAACCCCACCCCTCAGTTGGGGGAGGCGAGGTGAAGCACATCTCCGGGCTCTGGAACTGTGGTAGTCCTAAGTGGAATTGCTTCAGGGTACCTAGTAGCATGATCCACTACTACTAGAAGGAATTTGTTCCTTGAGGCTGTGGGAGGTTCAAGTGGACCCACAATGGCCACACCTACCCTTTCAAAGAGCACCTCCACCACTGGTAGTGGGATTAGGGGGGGCCTTTGGATGGCCAACTGTCTTGCCACTGGTTTGACCGGTAACACAGGAGCTGACAAACTCCTTCACCTTTTGGTGCATCTGGGGCCAGTAAAAGTGACTAACTAGCCTTATTCAAGTTTTGGTTTGCCCCAGATGTCCAGCTAGGGTAATGTCATGAGCCAAAGTTAGGAGGAACTCCCTGTACTTCTGTGGCACTACCACCCTCCTGGTGGTTCCAGGAGTGGGGTCTCTTGCCTCAGCATACAGTAATCCCTATTCCCAATAAGCTCTGTGGGTACCACTGACATCTCCCTTCGCTTCTGAAACAGCTTCCTGCCTCAGGTTTTCAAGAGTGGGACAGTCTTGCTGACCCTGGCACAGCTCTTCCTTAGAGGGTCCCCCTGGGCCCAAGAATTCAACCTGGTAAGGGTCAAGCTCCATGGGCTCAGTTCCCTCAGGACCCCTCTCCCAGGGGTGTGTCGCCAGATTTGCTCAGGGTACACTTCTGATCACCATCTGTAGACTTGCGGCACCAGGAGTAGCTGTACTGGGTGCCTTAGGGGCCTTGTTGTGGGGACAAGATTTATCTACAGTTCGGTGTCCTGACTTCTTACAGGTATTACACCAGGCCTTTAAGGGATAAAAGTTCTTCCCCCTTTAGGGTTGAGGCACAAAGGGAGTAGTTTGGGACCCACCCCCCTGAACAGGTTTTTGGGGCCCTTTGGAAGACTCAGACTTTTTATCTTGGGGATTCTCACCACCTTTCCCCTGGGGAGGTTTTGTGACCACCTTCTTCTGGTCACCCCCAGTGGCTGTCCTCGTCACCCTAGTCTTGACCCAGTGGTCTGCCTTCTTTCCCAATTCTTGGGGAGAAATTAGACCTAGGTCTACCAAATGCTGATGCAACTATACATTTGTGCAATTACTTAATATATGTTCCTTGAACAAATTGTACAATCCAGTAAAATCCTGCACACCATGTCCAGCTAACCAACCATCCAGTGTCTTTACTGAGAATTCTACGAAGTCAATCTAGGACTGGGTCTGGGTTTTGTGAACCCCCCTGAATCTAATTCTATACTCCTCAGTGGTGAATCCAAATCTCTCAGAGTCTTCCTCATGAGGTCATAGGACCCTGCATCTGGCCCAGAGAGGGTCAGAAGCCTGTCTCTGCAGTTACCAGAGAACAGTTCCCACAGGAGTGCCCCCCAGAGAGGTTTATTTACTCTTCTTATTTCACAAGCCCTCTCAAAAGCTGTGAACCATTTGGTGATGTCATCACCTTCCTCAAATTTAGGGACAATCCCTTTGGGGATTTTAGGATCAGAAGTTTCCTCCCTATCATTATCTTTATTATTGCTGCCACCATTGAGGGTTTCTTTCTCTAGAGCCAGGAGCCTGGACTCTAGATCCAACCTTTTGGCCAGCTTTGCTAAAAAGCTGTCCTCTTCACTGGTGGGTCTCCCAGTGAACTCTCTGGTACCTGGTTCACCTGTGTGATCTCTAGGTTCCCAGATGCTGATTCTTGGATTCAAGGGTATGGGGCCCTTTCCTCCCTAGGGATTACTGGAGGAGGGGGGTCATTATCCTCCTCCTCCATGTCCTCATCTGATTGGTCATCACCATGATCAGATGGGTGGTCCTTAGCATACTCCGCCAAAAGCTCCTGGAGCCCTAGTTTGGTTGGATGCAGGCCCATTGGTAAATGTTTAGGTTTGCATAGGGACCTCAATTACTTGAAAGACAAGTGTAAGTAAGGTCTGAGGTCGAGCTCCTCCACCAGGTCCTGCATGGTATTATTTTCACTAATAGCTGTTTTTTTTTTTTTAGACATTCTAACCTGACAGTTCTAACCCTCTACCCTTGACTATAGTGACTTATTTTTCTAAAATTCTAATGGGACTTAAGCAAGGCCCTGATAAGACTTTTAGTATTTTGGAAAAGACCAATCCGAATTCTAAAGGCAATTTTAGGAGTTCTGTTGTGTGATCAGATGGTACCCAAGTAGTCCAACAAATGCAAGTTTATATCCCACCGCTGATCCAATAAATGTAGGAAAGTGGCTCTGTATATACTGTTCCCAAATAGGTACAGTGTGTACAGAGTCCACAGTCCCCAGAGGTTTGACAGAGGCTAACGTTAGTTATAACCTTACTCTCTAAAGTGGTAGCTTGGTCGAGCAGTAAGGCAGTATCAGAGGACAGTGTAAAGCATTTGTTGTACACACTCAGTCAGCGAATGGTCTCACACACTCAAGAACTGAACTCTAGGCCAAAGGTTTGTATTTAAAAATATATGGTTTTATTTTAGAACCAACAATAGGTAAAAAAAATATACTTTCTCAGAATGAGAAGCTTTAGTTAAATACTTTTCAATAGGTAATAGTCTTTTGAATGCAATAGATACAGTTTGTTGCAATTAGCAACACAATTCAAACACAACTATACATTGAGCTCAATGGGAAATTCTAAGTAAATGCAATTGATTACTTTTCTAACTCCAGGACTGGATCCTAGATTCAGTCCAAGGACAGTTCCTCGAAACAGGTGAGTAAATACGTTTTAGTTACTGTTGTGATTTTTAAGCAATATTTTGGTATTTTAAAAGTTGAAACTTAGAAACATTTTCTAATAAAATCACCATTGTTAGCCTATGGGAGGAAATTCACTGCTCCTGCTAAATCCCGGCATCTCCCGTGGCCAGCAACATCACAAACCCCGGAGGACCTGGCTACCTTGTGACTCTAAGCATCTGGGACTCCCACGAGCAGTGGTACTGCTCAAAGCAAGTAACTGACCCCTGGCATCAGCCATTGGTCCCTGCCCTTTATCTACCTGTTACGCCCCTAAATTTAGTATTTTGGGGAACCCTGAACCTTCCTTCCTCAGATCCAGATTCCGAAACAAGCAAGAAGATCAAGAAACAAGATGACCTGCCGTGCAGCTGCTAACAAGAGGAAGACACCAACCGATTTGGCCCCAGCCCTACCGGCCTGTCGACCCTCGAACCTGCTCCTGCTAAACCCTGGCGTCTCCAGTGGTCAGCACCCTCAAAAACCCCGGAGGACCTGTCTGCCTTGTGACCAACTAACTGGGGCTCCCACGAGCAGTGGTACTGCTCAAAGCAAGTAACAAGCCCCTGGCATCAGCCAGGAACCGCGACTCATGCACACTCTGCACCCGCCAAGCCTGACCTGTGCCGGAGTGAACAAAGACCACGAGGATGTCCCCCCAGCAACTGTGACCCCGAATCCAGCACCCAAGGACCCACCTCGGCGCTCCGGACGACGCCTGCAGCCTCAGAACCAGGGACCCTCAAACCGCGACCAGCAGAGGGTAAGATTTCCCGACGCCAAAAGGCACCCCTGCACCCGGCGGACCCTTGTGCCCAACTCTTGGGTGCCTACCTATCCTCCAACTACCCAACTTACCTCTCAAAGTGGTGGTCGAACCTGAAGAACCTTCGTCCTCGAGTTTGCAGCCTTTGTTCGTCACTGAGCTTCTCCATTGAAATCCATTGAGCGCCCGACGGCTCAAAAGCACCCTGCACTCAGCGCCAGAGTGCCCCTGGCAGTGCAACCTCTACTCTAATTTACTTCCCTACTTGCCCCGAGTAAGTGATCAGGAGCCCAGCTCCCACAGCCGCGTGGCCTGCTAGCCAGCAGCCTCCAACCAAGGGCCTCCTGCCTCCCATAGGATAACATTGGGCCTAACTGTCTCTGCACCCGGCTGCCCCTGTGCCGCTGAGGGTGTAACAACTATACCTACCTGACCCTGGGAGACCCCCCCCCCCCCCCTTACAAATATTCGTTAAAAATTGCCTGTATAACAAAAACGCATTCTTTCAACTGTTTACAGGAGATGCACCAGTGCTGGATCCTGGATCCAACACTGAGTTAGAAAAAGTAACGATAATCCTACTTGCCTGCTTTGTGAATTTCGTCCCATAGGAGAACATTGGTGATTGTATGTGAAAAAGTTTGTGTCAACTTTTAAAATGCAATAATATTCCTTAAAAATCACAACTGTAACCAAAATGTTTTCACTCAACTGTTTACAGGAGATGTCCCAGGACTGAATCTAGGATCCAGTCCTGTGGTAAGAAAAGTAATCCAAAAAGTAATCAATTGCATTTAACTAGAAATTCTCATTGAGCTCAATGTAAAATTGTGTTTGAAATCGTGTTGCCCTTTGCAACAACTGTAACTATTGCATTCAAAAGTCTATTGCCTGTTGAAAGTATTTATCTAAAGCATCTCATTCCGAGAAAGTATATTTTGATGCCTATTGTTGGTTCTAAAATAAAACAACCATATATTTTTATACAAAACAATTGGCCTGGAGTTCAGTTCTTGAGTGTGTGAGACCATTTGCTGACTGAGTGTGTACACAAATGCTTTACACTGTCCTTTGATACTGCCTGACTGCTCGGCCAAGCTACCACTTTAGAGACTAAGGTTATATCTAACTTTAGCCTCTGCCAAACCTCTGTGGACACTGTGCACACTGTACCTATTTGGGAACAGTATATACAGAGCCACTTCCTTACACCGCTCACCTCCGAGTCTGGCTTCGAGTGGAGGCAGCGGCCCTCCAAGCAAGGCTGGGGACACACAACATATGTCCCTCATGGTGTCCAGACCCCTAATCGTCGGAAGCCTACGATCCGGCATCGATGAGGGTCGCAGAGTGAAATCCCCCTAAAGACCAGGAGGGACCGCCGGGCCTGGAGGCGTGCACGAAGCCTCTGCTTTTGCGTAAAGGGTGGGCCTGATTTACCCAGAGACGCAGAAACCACCGGTAAGCCCACAATCGTGGCTGGGAAATCTTGAATCCAACCCCCTCGTGAGGGAGAACTCCAGGGCCCTGTTTCGACCGGACACCCAGGCCCGTGTCCTATTGTGAGTGGCCTGTGATCTGACATCACCTGGCTCCCCATTACGGCCGGACAGGCCTCGGAACGCTGACTGCAGCACATAGCTGCTGGCTACACCTGCGAAGGCCCCGATAGGAGCACGGCTTCTTCCCCGTCGGGACGCGCCACCCCCCGCTCTGCCAGACAGTGCGGAGTGCCGGTGTCTCCCTGCACGCCACTTGGGAGGCTTCAAGACTCGAGGGGTGATGGAGGTACCCGGACATAGTGCAGCGGAGCAGGTCAACAGCTGAGAACTCAACGGGCGCTGAATGGGGAAGTGGGAACCAAGCTGAAAGGCTCATCTACTGGAGGCACCAACTACAAACTGAGCAGGGACAGGAGAACTATGGAGCCCTGCCTTTTGCTTGCTGGTCGTGGAGCTCCCGTGACCACTGAAGACTGGGGCACTACCATGGACTGTGGAACCTGCCTCACTGCCCGATGGACGGCAAGATTGAACTTACCACCTTACTGGCGTGGTAGCCCTAATCAGGGCAGCCAAGGAGCTGTAACCCCATTGGCAATAACTACGGTTACTATCTGATGGTTGCGGAAAAGTAGGTTTGGGAAAGGGAGGGGGTGGGGGGGGGAAACCCAGCACTTCAATAGCCATACATAATACAATCTGCCATAAATCAGGACACCTCCCACCTTGCTGCACCCCCGGACCGCCACATGGACACATGGGAGCTGTCCCCACAGGAGGATTCTCGAGTGGAGGAAGCTACCACAGGACTCTTTACCACACTGCATCCTACAACGCAGCCCCCCCTACACGCTGCCCAGGCACCTAGGACTAGAGGACTCCCCTCCCCCCCCCCCCCCCTTATAAACTTGGCTAGATATCCCGCTCTACTCTCGATACCCCAACGGCCATTCAGACTGCACAGAAGGCTGCCGACCTGAGAGAGCTGACACCACGTGCCCCCTCCACTTACCTTTGGCCTACCCACAGCACCGTCGATATCAAACGCAAACACCCCCCCCACCGAGCAGGCACAGAGTGGGTGGCACGCTTCTGCGGCGATCCCTACAGGACACCGCAGAGCGACCACTTCAACCCCAGCCATCTTTGGCCCATCACTGGTGCACCTTAGGCCTGGCCTCAGACACCTGCTGTGTCACTGCGCTAACCTAGTGCATCGCCCTGCGACTAAAGGCGAATGTCCACCAACAAGCACAGAAGCAAGTCCTCTAGGCAACTCCTCTTAGCAGAGGCCCTCAAACAACCATGCAATATGCCCACGAAGGTTAAAAACCCCGCCCGCGGCCCCTCCCAGACCACACCAACCCTCACACAAGGTGAGACTATGGACTGTATCCTACTGGAAATCTCAGCTGTTAGTTGTAGACGAGAAGGGATTGGCACCAATATCCACTCATTGGCAACGGAAGCCAAGTTGATAAGAGCAGACATTGCAGGATTCCATGCCAGGGTGGAGGGGCTGGAACAAAGGCTGACGGGGACTAAGAGATTCTATTTCTCCGTAGCAAACTGAACGATTTGGAAGATTACAGCAGAAGAGACAACGTCCGTTTCTTTGGCTTCCTGGAAAAAGCTGACGGCTCGAATGTCAGAGCTCCTCAGAGACTCCCTCCCGAAACTAGTTGGCATCTCCTTTGACCCACCATTAGAGATTCAACACGTTCACCGCATTGGCCCTCCAAGCAAGGACCCTGCTGCACCCCCGACCCCTCATCGCCTGCTTCCTACGACATGAGCAAATGTGCCATTTCCTTGCAAAGGGCATGGCATCCGCAGGGCAGCAGACTTCTCCAGGGAGACAGATATTCACAGCAAGGGATTCCTCGCTCTAAGACCCCGACTGCGCCAAAAGAACATCAAATACAGTCTTTTAGAGCCTGCCTGCTTCTGCATCACCAAGGACGGTGACTCCAAAGATTTCTATGACCTAGAGGACCTACGACTACCTTGGACCACATGGAACCACAGGACATGGACATCCAAAATACGCCCCTGAGCAGGCTCAATCTGGTTGACCTCCTACAGCACTGGACAACAAAAGGGGGAATCCCAGCGGTTCACAGAATCGTGGCAGAGATATTGAGAGGCCCGCCCGCACTCACGAGGATAAGACCTCGGCCCTTCAAACAGTATCTGCCTTCCTACATGAACACAGACACAAATCCCGCTCTCCTTTAAAGCACGTCTCGGATGCAGACTGAGAACGGAGGGGGGGCTGAACCAGGCTCTCCACACCACAGAACTGGACGTGGACACACTCCCGAGAAGGAAGACTTCCAGATGTCGGACAGCGGAGTACCGTTGTAGTGAAGGCAGCGATTTAGACACAGACATTGCTATGTTAGCATAAGCGCGCTAGATGTTAGAAAGCCATCTTGGCACTTTCGCTGCTTTTGCACACGACACTGCAGATACATGTCATTATTTGACATGTAGTTTATAAAATAAACGTTTTAAACTTTAACGTGTCTCTTATTACTCTAGTTGTGGACTGATATGAGAATAATAACGAACAGGTATTTTTGATTCCCACCATTCCTGAGAGTATTCTAAGTCGCTTGTTCTGGGTTGTCTATACATTGGGAGCTCCGATAGAATACAGATAACGAATGGGACACTGATGCTGGTCGGATAGTGGTTCTGAGGTGAGTTTTTGGTACACCACAATTCACTGAGGTCCTGGTTTCCTGCGCATAGTTCTGTGCATGAGCAGAATCCCTGCAACACCGTTTTTGCTGGGCGAACTGGTTGAATAGTTATGTATGCTGTATACGTTATCTGCAGATGCTCCTCCTATGACTCCTACTACTTGTAATGTAAGAGACGTTACTGCTTTTATTTTGATCCTATCTGAGGTATGCATACAACCCCCTTGAGCCAATATATTCGCCCAGAGCATTTTCATGCTGTTTTGGTTCACTCCTCTGGTCCTCTCCCCCCCGTCAATCTTGATCCTACCCAGCCTGTCGGACGCAGCAACTCATGTTTTATCATAGACAACAGCCTGTCCTCCCGGTGGGCCCTTTCCTCTGAGTGGTGCTCCAGCGAGTCGAGACCCGCAGTAGAAAGTCTAGGATCCTAATAGCTGCATAGCAGCCGACCACCACCTGGTCTCCTGTGCATAGTTCTGTGCATGAGCAGAATCTCTGCAACATGGCGCACCTAACGTTTGGTCTTTTGATTTGAAACGCTTTAGTAGTGCTTGTATTGGTCCACGACTCCCTCACTCTTGTTTCCGGATAGCGGGAGTGACGGATTTCACCTACTTATTAGTAGCCTAATAGGTTCTTTCAAGCTTGTTAATTAAAAAGGTTTCTTATATTTCTGAACCCTTGTGCTACTGTAAGATCCGTTGTTCTTCACTGTGTCCTTATGGCAGTCGAAATTGCAGCACATAGCCGTACACCTTTGCAGCGTCATTTGACGCAGTATGGGTTACCGGACGATGGGATGGCCGTTATTTTTGTGGTGAGTGCGGATGTGTCCCACCCGTACGAGTTGTTTTACTCTTGGGTGACGCTGCCGGCAGTGAATGCAGATAAGACGTTTCACTCGTATACTCACACACGGGTCCCAGCAAATTATACGCCATATAGGACGCTGGAGATTCCCCTTTCAGCCTGGCAGCATAGCATTTGGTTTAATGGCACCCTTCCCCATGCGGTTGCACTGGCTAGACTGGGCACTTTGTCAAATTCCAGGGGCCACATGGCTGGTGCTAGCCGGATTTACGCCTCACCCCCGCTATTTGACTATTGCGGTGGATGAATTCCGTACACTCCATACAGCCCTCATTACAGTATATAGGGCTTTAGTACAATACGTTTCACGCAATGTGCAGGTGGGGGCACCTGCTGTTGCGGGACTACCAGCTGGTCACCCTGCGGTTATTAGCACCGTCATAGTTAATTCGGTGATGGGCAAGCACCCCCAGAATAAGGACGATTTGCCTTATTGGCTTGCCGAGAAATTTGACCAACTGGAAGCAGTATTTCCACACTCTACCGCTGGGAAGAAACACAGGATCCTCACCATTAGTTTGCCGAAAGACTTAGTCCCAGAAGTGTCCGATTGGGACAACTGGGGTAAGGTTTTTGCCGCGGTCTACTCAAAGTGCTTTGGCACTCCGTCTATGGCTGGGCTTCCCTCCGTCATTAAACGTGTTCAAGATAACCACGGTTCAGAGGCGGCTGTAGAGTTGGTAATGCGGCTTGTCGGAGTGTTCGACGTAGTTGCCGCTCTCGTCCTTGGTAATCTCAAGGGAGATACGGTACAATTCCAAGGGGCTAATGGCTTAGCCTGCGTCAATGAGCTCGATAAGCCCAAAGAGTTGCCTAAAATTATTGCGGAGGCTTATAGAACTATTGGCCGCAGTAGTTTAGGGGTTCAACCAACTATAGTCATCCCTGACTTGATACACCAAAATAAGGTGAGCTCGTCTGTTAAAGACGATCATCCAACTTTTCCAAAACAGAATTGGCGAACAAAGAAACAGGGAAAGCAGCAACAGAAACAGGGTCTCGTCCTGCGTCTCCCGTACAGCCGACTAGTGACCGCACATACGATTTGCGCGATCGCACTATTAGGTCACCTGATAGATTTCAGGTTACTGAACAACGCTCTCCTCGTTCTTCACAGGAAACATCAGCCTCACAGTCCGGTGGCGGAGAACGTGGCAAAGGTCGGGGTGCCCAGCAAGGATGCGAGCAACCCCGTCAGGCTGATGGTAAAGGCAAGCAAGACTAGTTTGCACGACAACGTCCCCCGTTTCAAAAGAAGAAAGTTGCTGCGCTAACAGCGAGGTATGCCACAGATAGTGAGAACGTAGCTTCGGAACCTGACATAGGCACTAAGGCTGCTCGACAGCGCAGCGGAGGTTACAGTAGTGCGGCAAGCACTGCGTCCATATCTGGAGGCGACAGCAACTGACACGTTCATTACTGTAGAAACTGCTGACACTAGAGTGGCTCCCCCTGACAGACAATAGGATATAGTCCTATTAATTGAAGGTAACATACAACGTACAATTCAAGGGATTTTTTGGGATAATCTGACATCTTCCTATGACATTCTCTTAGCAGAGGCAGACTGGCCCCCGGCTTTCATTTTAGATGCTCGTAGAGGGGAGGAGGTAATCCTCCCGTCCTTTTGCGCACACAGTGCCAAAGGAGCACGCTGAAAGGTTTGCCGAAGAGTGGGCTCAGGTGCTTTCACCGGCTTTGTATCGTACTCAGGTGAGCTGGGATAAATTGTCCCCCAGCCATGAGATTCCATTACTGTCTATGCCCCAGACACAGCTCCAATATCCCATGCGTCGCGAAGCTAGATCTCACGTCGCGGACATCCTTGATCAATTGGAATGTCAGGGTGTTATTGAAACATGTGCGTCACCAATGAATAATCCTTTATTCACTGTAACGAAGCCTGATGGGTCGTACTGCCTAGTTTTGGATTACCGGCTTATGAACTCTTATTGCCGGACGTGTGCTGTACAGAATACCCACAGTTCTGCTCTCGTTGATAGTCTCGTGAAAAAAGGTTTAAAACCACACTTGACATTTCCAATGGCTTTTACAGCCATAACCTGTCCTCTATTAGTAGTCAGCGGACAGCGTTTACTTCTGGCGTCAAACAAAAACAGTTTAAGAGATTAGCCATGGGCTATAAAAACATTCCTGGCGTCTTTGCCGCACGTGGTCTCTCTGTTGAAGAGCATTGACCCTGATGCGTACTCGTATGTTGATGATATCTATCTCACAGATGACGAGTTATGGCCGCATCTGTGTCGCGTTGATCGCATCATTGTTAGGTTTGCAGACTTTGGTTACAAATTTAACTTTGCGGAGTCTCACATTGCAGAATATACAGTGTTGTTTCTGGGCTACGAGCTCGACAATGAGGGTAGAGGATTAGCTCCTCACTTTCTGGAAAAGTGTGCATGCTTGCGTGCTCCTACAACATTGAAAAAAATTACAATCTTTGCTGGGCTTTCTGAATTTCGGTCGTACGTACATTCCTGGTTATGCCCAGCGTATTAAGCCGCTTTATGCCTTGGTACAACCTACTTTTTCCAAATCGAGCTGGCTGCCAGAGCATTCAGCTATTTTGCAATCTTTGCAAGCTGATCTTCTTGCTTCAAAATACTTACTGACGCGTGATAACCGCACTAACCTGGTAATAAGAATCGTGCCAGGCACAGTGGGATTCATGTACTTAACGTTCAATGAGGGCGACACCGTCCCCATTGCATACAAATCACACTTGTACACTTCGGCTGAACTGCGCTTTTCCTCGGTCGAGAAAGTTTTAACTGCAGTGCAGATGGCGATTCTTAAAGAACGAGCGCTGTCCCAAGGAAAACGCATGTTGGTGGTCACACCGTATCCTGCCCTAGAGGCAGTGACGAAAGCAAGTGTACCCAATTCTAAAAGCTTTGCATGATCGTTGGATACAATGGTCCACTTCCTTGACATCGACCGATGTCACCTATATCTTTGATGCCTCATTGCAGACTCAGGAGTATTTACAGTATGAATTCGTTCATCCGGCTCCTCTGTCTTTGCGCCCGCTCGAAGATTACCATTGTGTCATTTACACTGACGGTTCGGCGCAACCGGCGACTGGATCGAAGCATGCCTATTCGGCAGCCTGCGCAATTGTGGCAGGTACTTTCGTGAATGGTGAATTCCAATCTGATGTCGTGCATACGCAGTCATTGGGTGATTGTACCGCACAGTTGGCGGAGCTCCGTGCTCTGGTGCTTGCACTGGAGTTTGCTGATCCTCGGGTTACTACTCTTATTGTAAGTGACTCGTTTTACTGTGTTCAGTCCTTTAACGACAATCTATTCTTTTGGTCTCAGCATGAATATTGTGATTCCAAAAGGTAGCATAATTAAGCATGAAATGCTTTGGGTTTGAGTGGCAGAAATTAAAGAGCATCTGCCCCTCGTGAATATAATTCACACTCTTGGGCACCAGCGAATTGGTGTCCACGCTGTCGGCAACAGCTTAGCTGACGAGGCAGCGAAAACAGCGGTGGCAACATATTTAGTAGCAGCAGTTACGAGATCCAAAAGTAAGATCGATGATGACATCTTGGCAGCTATTGCTGCTACAGAGAAGGGAAGTAATTACCCGAGAGGTTTCCCTTCTCGTTACCTTTATCACTTAAGTCCTGATAACGTCCCATTAGTGAGAATTAACGACGTTGGTGACAGATTGATTCCCAACGCGGACTGCAGACCATCTTTGATAACAGCAGCTCACGAGGGTATGGCCTCTGCCCAATCCGGCGTTGCAGCAACTGTTACTCTGTTACAACAACGTTACTGGTGGCGCGGGTTATATAAACAAGCTCGCACTTATGTTCTTGATTGTGACATCTGCCAGCAGATTAAACCTTCAACTGCTGCGCGCCCACCACAAACTCAGTTGTACATATCCAATAAACCACTTGGGTGTGTTTATCTGGATCACTGCGGTCCTTTCTCCTCTGATACTGCGTACAAGTATATCTTAGATGCAGTGGATTCGTGCACATGTTTTCTGTGGGTATGGCCACAAAGGAGCGCTGATGCCCGTACTGTCATCAGGGATTTGCGTGTCTTTGTGGGAAGTTTTGCGTGTGGTACCTTTCATTCTGATCAGGGCCCTGCGTTCGCCTCCAAGGCGTACAAAGAAGCCATGAAAAATGTGGGGGTCCAAGTCAAATTTTCGTCTCCCTACCGACCTGAGGGTAATAGTGTGGTGGAGCGGATGAACTGTGACTTAAAGCAATCCTTTACAGCTAGGGTTTTAGGCACTGGCCGGAACTGGTTAGCCCATTTGTATAGCGTCCAACGTGCACTTATTAAGCTCCCTATAAGGTCTCTGGGTGGGCGGACCCCATACATGATACTCTCTGGCATAAAAATGTTTGTCCCGGACCCTGACGGTCTAGACATGGCGGCGTCTGCCGCACCCTTTGACGTAGATGATCACTGTGCTGTATTGCAGAGTCTACAAGAAGCCAGAGACAGTCTCGCGAAGGAACACTTACCCTCCACATCTGATGCTGCGCTTCAGATTCCGGTAGTCGGCTGGCTATCTCGAGTTGGTGACCTGGTCCGTGAGAAGGTGGAGAACAAGAAGGAGTTCGGCCCCTCTTATCGTGTCCCGGTTCCAGTGCTTGGCGTGCAGGGTACAAGAACAGTCATTTTACCTCCACTTCCTGGGCGCAAGGATAACAGGTACATCTCCATTGAAAATGTCAAACTACAGCGAGTGGCCGATTCTTCTTAGTATGACTCCAGCGGTTTCTTGCCCTGCGATGCTGAGAAATTCTGTTTTGGCTCCAGTCTCTACCAACATGTCTGATATTGCCATCGAGATGCATACAGTTACTGATCCTTTGTTGCTACCACCGGCTGGTGGTCCACCTGAAGATACTGAGTATGCTTATCCTGCAGATGTACCACTGCCTGTTTTACAATCCACCACAGTTAATCAGTCACGTTTCTCTTTTGACACCAACTATGAATTCCGATGCCCCATCGAAGGTTTCTATTTTTGCTGTTTGGTTTAAGAGACATTTTTTAATTCCCCCTTGGACTTACATTTTGCTAATGCTCATATGTATTTTTTTGTTCATGTCCATTGGATTTGTGGTGGTATTTTTTCGTCTTGTGAATGGACACTACCTTAAAGAAAGATCTACAATTAGACTAATTGATGGAACTTTGGCCCCCCCACTCCTCATCACACATCATGAAGAGTGACCAGACTTTTGTGAATATTACTGTCTGGCCTGTGTTAGATTGGATTGCGTGGGATGCTGTTAAATTTCAGATTCACGGACCAAAAGAGGTTATCAATGTTCCAAATGTATTTCGGGTTTCTATGGGTGATGTAGTTAAGCAAAACATCCGCTTTGATGATTGGGACGTTCAGGCCATAGAAGCACTGTTTTCTGATTTGAAATATTATGCCGCGTTTGATGCTGAGGATTTGTATTTAGACACTGCTAATTATGGTGAGCAGTTTTGCTATCAACATTATGGCAATCATTTCCTACATAAAGCCAATATGTATCGAAATTTTGTAAATTTTACGCAATGGGAACATTGTCCAACGCCAATGCGAGGCAGCTCCACCACATTGGTGAACAAATTCACATATTTTACTGATTTCAGTGTTTCAAATCCTGCCTCCTTTTATTTTAAAGTGGCAGCAGAGTCTGCCTCGACGGTTAGAATGACACACACAAAATTATTATATTCCAAATCCTTTATGAATGATTTGTCGATCAGAGGGTATGATCTGTGGAAAGCGACTATTGATCTTAAATCGGTTTGGGGTTCTAAACTGTGGCAAGTACAAGGAACAGAAGCTTTGCATCGTGCCTGCCTCATCCCGAACCACATGTTGTTAAATACAACAATCTTTCAGACCACCTGCTTTGGATTGGCTACTTCGAAAAAACTAAATTCTCCCTCTACTCTGGATCTGGGTGCTTATCCATATTGGGATAATCATACAGATCTGTCCCTTGATGCGTTGCAGTCATACATCTCTAATACATCCTTCAATATTTCCAATTAAGATAGGGAAGGATGGTTAACTTGGCAGACGAGCTCGGATTCCTGTCAACATCGTTTTATGGGTTTGAAACCTGGGTATACGCAGGTTCGTGTAGACCCCCGTTTTGAATCTTCTCATTCTGTAACTACCTACTCTGTAGGGAAGTTATGCCAATCTTGGCTGCAACATTCCACCTTGTCCTCTGTTAAACTTCATTTATCTAAATTACATGACAGAATAGATTTGAATGATTTTGTTAAGGGTCCTGTAGGTGGCAGGTCCAAAAGATGGGTATATGCTATTTATAACGAAGTTTGGAAGTTATCACAAATTGAAGCTGCTTCCTGCTTGAGGGCTATTGATCAAGCCAATATGGAAAAGGTACTAGCTGTTATAGATAATAGCATTAACACCCTTTCTTCCAGAATTTACACTTTAGACAATATTGTTTCTTCTGTTGATATTGTGCAGGATGATATGTCTGTTTTGTATCATGGTCAAAATCAATAATTCAGTTTGCATGGACATTGCAAACGTTAAAGGCTGGGAAAGTCCCATGGGACTACATGAATACTTCATCTTTGTTCCTTCCCTTTACTCTAACTGCAAAAACAACAATTTATGTCCATGAAAGATGCAACATACTCGTTACTGCACATTGAGAAGTTAGAACCTTTGCCTTTCTCTGTGGCCGAATTGAACTCCGCTGTGTGGCTTATCCACGGGTTAATAACACTACCATTCCCCTTGTTTAAGTTCAGTTCTTGCATGAAACATTATGCCCTAGGCAGATATGAACAACTAGGTACTGCCTTCCTGCATGAGGTTTGGTCACTCCCATTTACATACAGGTGCATGAGAGATGGTAAAGAGGTCTATTTGAAAGGTGAGGAACGCACTTCCACACCTGATCACTCTGTAGTCTGTAGGCACATTCAATTGCATGGCGCGTGCATGTGCTCGCTCCTAATTTAGCTTGCGTCCTGAAAGGGATTCCAGAGCCAGTTATTATACCCTCTTTCACGTTGCTAGGTAACGGTAGTTATTTGCTTTTAAATAATGAAGCTTGCTGCGGGATGCTAGTGGGTATTCCCTACATTGTGACTATCTCAGAGAGTAGTCTGCTGTAAGAATGTCCTTTTCCCACCCCCGCATGGGCGGCTGGATGTATCCATCTAACCTTCCATTCCAACCTTGAAAGCAGAGTTCAACAAGATGAGCAGAATAAGGGCTCTATGGTCTCAAAAAGAAGTCGCACTGACTTCTTCCCGGGAAACATTTGTCCTTCACGTAGCAAATACGCGCACCGAGGTGCATGCGCTTTTGAATACTGATCTCCCACTTCATTTTGGTGCCCTGATTCAAACTATATTGAATGCCTCGTCCACAACGGGCTTGGCGCATTTTTTCAAAATTGTGGGCTCCGGCCTCGTGACCTTCCAAACTATTTTTGGTGTGATCCCGGCATTTTTTCATTCTATTTTTTCCAGCGTCTTTGGCGGTCTCCCATTGATTCTCGCCCTCGTGGCTGGGGTGCTGTTGGTCTGCTTACTGCGCAATGGCTGCACAATTTGTGTTACACGACAGCCTGTCCCGGCTGCTCCATCTTCGTAACCGGATGCTTGAATACTATGGAACATTACCACTGGCAACTTTGAGCATAGCCTATGGATTGTCCTTCCGGTTTTCCTACTTTACATGCGTGCAACCTGTTTTTCATTGCCTAGACTGTCCATTCGAATGGGCTCTGGATTTGGGCTTGTCAAACTCTGTCTCCTGCCCCGGATTGTGATCGACTAATGAGTCCCTTCGTGGCTCATGAGTTGGACTGTACTGGTGTCAGGATTATGGCCTGTGGAGCGGCACATGGGAGTCCTAGGGAATTGGGACATTGGTAAGGCTGCATATGACTTCCTGGAAAGGAGTTATCTTGAAGAACACGCCAGTTATCCTCTGATTGTGCTAGAGGCCCCAGTTGTCGAAGAACATGTATGTTCGTTTACCTTGCTAGACTGGATGGCGGACACTTTTACAGAACATTCCAATGACTTCCTCTTGGAAGCTGTTGCTACTTACTGTGCTTATACATTGATGGATTAACTTGGATGTCGTCCAACTTTCCTTGTCCGTCACACACACACACATTTTTTTCTTTTTTTTTTTGATTCGGCATTCGGGCCCGCTGAGCCTTGCGTTTTTCCATTCAAATTTTTTTCCCTATTATCGTTTTTTCCCCCCCCCCCCCTCTTCTTCGAACCTTCACTGCCCTTTATATGGATTTGCATTTTTGTGCACCTAGTTCCGTTCCATCGAACTTGAACTCTGCATTCCTTGTTTGTATCCCTATTTGTTCGTGGTCCGATCAAGGGGGGGGGGGGGGGGTGTAGTGAAGGCAGCGAATTAGACATATACATTGCTATGTTAGCATAAGCGCGTTAGAGGTTAGAAAGCCATCTTGCCACTCTTGCTGCTTTTGCACACCACACTGCAGATGCATGTTGTTTGAAAACTGCTTGCTCGCCTGTCTGTTGTTCACATCCCTAGACGTGCGCTGCGACCTTGGTCTGAACATTGTCTAAAGAAACAGTCTGGGCCACCAGACAAAGCATGTTTTTGAGTTCAGGTTAATCAGCCTACTATTTAGCCATAACACGCATACAGCTGCAAATACCTGAAAGTCGAGTGCTTTTAATATTGCAGTCTGCATGTTTTACACACACATTCTGGAGAAGAACTTTCCCAGGAGCAGAGCAAAGCTGATCTTGTGATGTGATTCGACTAAGCTGATCTTTATGGTATGGGGTTCCCCATTCAAACC
The DNA here is from genome assembly GCF_964204655.1 of Triturus cristatus. Classification (NCBI taxonomy): domain Eukaryota; kingdom Metazoa; phylum Chordata; class Amphibia; order Caudata; family Salamandridae; genus Triturus; species Triturus cristatus. Next base: position 14,920,121 of record NC_140592.1, on the reverse strand, counting down.
TAGAGACCTTCTATTAGTCTAATAATACTAGTTTACTAGCGAAAGGAAGGTGGCTGTATTCCACTGTCATTTGTACTATGATTTCTCCTTTCATTTTTTATGGTATTGTAACAATGCTGATGGTTTTAATTTTAATCATTTGTCTGCTTATGTTAGCCAAAGTACTGCATCTTAGGACACGTAGTTTATAAAATAAACATTTTAAACTTTACCGTGTCTCTGACTACTCTTGTTGTGGACTGATATGAGAATAATAACAAACAGGTATTTCTGATTCCCACCATTCCTGAGAGTATTCTAAGTCGCTTGTTCTGGGTTGTCTATACATTGGGAGCTCCGATAGAATACGGATAACGAATGGGACACTGATGCTGGTTGGATAGTGGTTCTGAGGTGAGTTTTTGGTACACCACAATTCACTGAGGTCCTGGTTTCCTGCGCATAGTTCTGTGCATGAGCAGAATCCCTGCAACACCGTTTGTGCTGGGTGAACTGGTTGAATAGTTATGTATGCTGTACACATTATCTGCAGATGATGCTCCTATGACTCCTACTACTTGTAATGTAAGAGACGTAACTGCTTTTATTTTGATTCTATCTGAGGTATGCATACAACCCCCTTGAGCCAATATGTTCGCCCAGAGCATTTTCATGCCGTTTTGGTTCACTCCTCTGGTCCTCCCACCCCCCTCCGTCAATCTTGATCCTACCCAGCCTGTCGGACGCAGCAACTCTCATGTTTTATCCTAGACAACAGCCTGTCCTCCCGGTGGGCCCTTTCCTCGGAGTGGCACTCCAGCGAGTCTAGACCCGCAGTAGAAAGTCTAGGATCCCAGGAACTGCATAGCAGCCGACCACCACCCCTGCTCGGTTAATCCCCTCCTACTTCCCCTGCTCTATCTTCCCTTATACAGCCACATGGCATCTCTCATATATCTTCATCCGGACTACAATTCCACTGCCACTGATTTTGGACGCTCCATTGGACCACAACACCCCTGCTGTGTGCCAGGAGGCCTCCTAGTACCCACACCTCCCCACTCTTCTCCTGTCGCTCCAGCGAACTTCCACATGTCATTCCCACCCTACCTGCCCCCCTCACTTAATGCCTGCTTCTTCGTCTCACCTTTACTCCCCTCTTCTTTTCTACCTCCAATACTTTTCTCTACTCCACCTCCTTTTTCCTCCGAACAGTCAGTCTCTCTTGTGCATCGCCTCAAACGCCCTACTATCTACATACACAAAGCAGGCGGGACTCACCCCTTTTGCACCCTAGATGGTCTCCCAGACAGCAGGTACTTGATCGGTTATAGTGGGCTCCTCCCACTTCCAATCCCTCTCTATCCCCTATCATGGATACCACTCATCCTCTCTGTGAGAAAGTGCCATCTTTCTTGCATGGTATGCCCCCACTTTTTGCTGAATTGCTGATGTACCTTGACTGAGAGTGCCCAGGGCTCCTGCCAATCAGGTACCCAGGGCCTGTGTTCCTTACCTAAAATTGCATGACAGCCTAAACCCAATTGGCATCTCTGGCCACATGTCAGCCCCTGGTAAATGGTACCCTAGGTACCCAGGGCCTTGTGACCAGAGAAGGCCCTTAAGGGCTACAGCACTTACTGTGCCACCATTAGAGGCCCTGTACCCTGACACACACACACACACACACACACAAACACACAGCCTTTGCAGGCTGAGTTTCTGGGTGCAGAACCAAACAGAGTCGACATGGCACACATCCCTGTGTGCCATTCCCACAACACACTGCCCTGGCATACCGCAGTCACCCCTCGAGCTGGGTGCCCTATGCCAGTGGTGCGGGTACAGGTGCATGAGCCCTGTGCCCCTACAGTACCCAGGTCCATTCCTGGGCACTGTAAGTGCAGTGCTGTCATTGAGTATATGGTGCTGGGAGGTCGTCAACACGAACTCCACAGCACCATGATGGCAACACTGAAGACTGAGAAGTTTGGTATCAAACTTCTCAGCACATTAAACCCGCACTGATGCCAGTGTGGAATTCAATGTACAATGCACGACAGAGGGCATCTTAGAGATGCCCCCTGAACCTACAATCCACGTCCTGTCTGAGGGGCTGCCTAGGCTGCCACACAGCAGACATGTTGCTGGACCCCTGGGTAGAGCGCCATCCGCTCTCCTGGGCCTGCAACAATGCACATGCTGGGTGAGGTGCTAGGTCTCCTCCCCCAGGATGGGCAGGGGAAGCTTCAAAGGCATGCCGCCTTTGTGAGCTTTTCCAGGCCACTTGCTGTACTCAGCAACTGGCCCCTACCGGTTCTGACCCCCACCCTAGCGGGAAGACTGGCAGGAAACCCCAAGGAAGGAAAGGGGGTGTGCCAGCCTCTGCGAACCCCACCCCTCAGGTGGGGGAGGCGAGGTGAAGCACATTTACAGGCTCGAGCCATCTTGAAGATGGGGAGCCCTGCCCAATCAGGACTAGGCTACTGCCCCCCTCACACAGGAGAGTGGCAGGATAGGAGGTGTACCCACCCCAGGGAAGGGACCCATTGGTCCCTGCCCTTTACCTACCTATAACGCCCCTAAATTTAGTATTTAGGGGCACCCTGAACCTTCCTTCCTCAGATTCCAAAACAAGCAAGAAGATCAAGAAACAAGACGACCTGCCGTGCAGCTACTAACAAGAGGAAGACCCCAACTGATCTGGCCCCAGCCGTATAGGCCTTTCGACCCTCGAACCTGCTCCTGCCTAACCCCGGCGTCTCCAGTGGTCAGCAACCACAAAAACCCCGGAGGACTAGACTGCCTTGTGACTCTAAACAACTGGGACACCCACGAGCAGTTGTACTGCTCAAAGCAAGTAACAAGCCCCTGGCACCAGCCAGGAACCGCGACTCCTGCACACTGTACATCCGCCAAGCCTGGCCTGTGCCGGAGTGGACAAAGACACCAAGGACGTCCCCCCGGCGACTGTGACCCCGAATCCGGCACCCAAGGACCCTGCTCGATGCTTCGGACGACGCCTGCAGCCTCAACACCAGAGTTCCCCCCCCCCCAACTGCGACCAGCTGAGAGTAAGCTTTCCTGACACGAAAAGACACCCCAGCACCTAGCGCCCTGCAGCCCCCTGTGCCCAGCTCCTGGGTGCCAACCTAACCCACAGCTTCCCAACTTACCTCTCGAAGGGGTGGTCGCACCTGAAGAATCTTCGTCCCCGAGCTTGCAGCCTTTGTTCGTCACTGAGCTTCTCCATTGAAATCCATTCAGCGCCCGACAGCTCAAAAGCACCCTGCACCCAGCCGCCAGAGTGCTCCTGGCAGTACAACCTCTATCCTAATCTACTTCCCCACTTGCCCTGAGTAAGTGACCAGGAGCCCAGCTCCCACAGCCGCGTGGCCTGCTTGCGAGCAGCCACCAACCAAAGGCCGCCTGCCTCCCATAGAATTACATTAGGCCTAACTCACTCTGCACCCGGCTGCCCCTGTGCCGCTGAGGGTGTAACAACTGTACCTACCTGACCCTGGGAGACCCCCCGAGTCCATGCCCAGAACCGTAACTCTGCCAGTCGAGTACTTACTCAAAAGCCGATAACTCACTTTTCTTCCATAGGGTAAGATGGACTGGTTTCACTTGGAAATTCTTTTTAGTGTCGAGTTTTGAAACCTTAAAATATTCATCTAAAATCAGCCGAATAACAAAAACAAATTTACTCGCCTGCCATCAGGAGAGATCCCAGTGCTGGATCTTGGTGCCCAGCACTGACCCTGAAAAGGAATTACAACCGTACTTACCAATAACTTTATTTTCCTCCATAGGATAACATTGCCTGGTTTTCACCAGAAATTCTTTCAAGTGTTGATTTTTGAAACTTACAAATATTCCTTAAAAATTGCCTGTATAACAAAAACGCTTTCTTCCAACTGTTTACAGGAGATGCAACAGTGCTGGACCCAGGATCCAACACTTAGTTAGAAAAAGTAACCATAACCCCACTTACCTGCTAAGTGAATTTCCTCCCATAGGTTAACATTGGTGATTCTATGTGAAAAAGTTTCCAAGTGTCAACTTTTAAAATACAATAACATTCCTTAAAAATCATTCCTGTAACCAAAAAGTATGTACTTACCTGTTTCCAGGAACTGTCCCAGGACCGAATCTAGGATCCAGTCCTGAGGTTAGAAAAGTAATCCTGAATGTAATCCATTGCATACAACTTAAAATTCCCATTGAGCTCAATGTATTATTCTGTTTGAAATTGTGTCGCCTATGGCAACAAACTAACTATTGTATTCAAAAGTCTATTGCCTATTGAAGAGTATTTAACTAAAGCATCTCATTCTGAGAAAGTATATTTTGATACCTATTGTTGGTTCTAAAATAAAACAAGCATATATATTTTTATATAAACCATTGGCCTAGAGCTCAGTTCTTGAGTGTGTGAGACCATTTGCTGACTGAGTGTGTACAACAAATGCTTTACACTGTCCTCTGATACTGCCTTACTGCTCGACCAAGCTACCACTTTAGAGAGTAAGTTTATATCCAACGTTAGCCTCTGCCAAACCTCTGGGGACTGTGCACACTGTACCTATTTGGGAACAGTATATACAGAGCCACTTTCTTACACTCTCTGTGCCATAACCTGGAACATACACGGACTTGCACACTATATCAAACGGGGAAAATACTCTTACCTCCATTCCAAGTGAGTGGACGTAGCATTGCTGCAGGAAACACACCTAGATGCCCTAGAGTCTGACAAGCTGTCAGGGACTGGGTGGGGAAGGTGATCCATAGTAGCCCACATTGTCAAGTCAGGGGACCCACACGCAAATGTGGCATAGCGATCCTCCTCCGCAAATCCCGCCCGGTCACAGTGACAAAAATCTGGACAGACGATATGCATTTGCCAGATTGCAACTGGGGGACCACCATATCTGTGTAGGGTCAGGCTACGCTCGCGCCGGAGCGAAAAGGTTGTTCCTCCTACAACTGAACCATCTGCTGGTGGAGATGAGCACCTCGCAATACCTTATTGGCGGGCACTGGAACCTGGTGAGGGACCCAGTTCTAGATAGAAAGGGACCCTTGACAGGGGCAGGGCTCTGACATACTGGCCTAGTGGACCACTGGCGCCTCTGCCAACCGGCAGATACAGAAATCACTGTTACTTCCTCAACCCACAGCATGCTTTCCCACTTGGACTATTTTGTTGTCTCCCAACGGACGGTACAGATCATCCGAGACTCCCGCGTACTGGAGGCTGCGCTCTCCGATCACTCTCCAGTTCTCCTAGTGCTGGATAAGAGGCTGGCCAAACCGGGCTGTAAGCCCTGGCGCATGAATATCCAGCGCCATCGGACCTCTAAGGGCAAATCTCAACTACAGGCGCATCACCAAGATACCTCTCCACCAACCAAGGATCCGTGGACTCGGACGGGACCCGCCGGGCCGCAGCTAAAACTACCATTAGGGGCGAACTAATGAGGTGTGCAGCGCAGGCCAACAGACAAGCAGCTGATCGGCATAAGATCCTGGAAATGAACATTAAGTCTTTCACCCGCCTATACGCTATCCAGCCCACCCAACAGCACCGTAGATTCTTGGAACAGGCTTGCATGGCACTAAATAGTCTTTTTACCTCCAAGGCTGAATATGCTCTACAGAGCATGAAAGAAAGACATTATGAGCAGGGGAAAAAGTGGGGAGGTTGCTAGCAGCACAGCTCCGCCAGCGGGAGGCTACCATGGCCATATTTGCTATACAGGCAGCTTCAGGGACAACCCTTCCTCGGTCCCAGGACATCATGAATACATTTGCTCTGTTCTACAAGTCTCTCTATACCCCTGGGGCACCAGCTGAAGAGGACAAACTGATCGACTTCCTTACTGAGATGACTCTCCCTCACCTCTCAGACGAGGGCAAGGAGCTCCTAGAAGGAGAAATAAGCAGGGAGTAGATTGCACCAGCGATAGCTAACCTACCCTATCACAAGTCTCCGGGGGGAGACCGCTTGCCAGCGGAGTTTTATCGCTGGGCGAGAGAGGGGATAGCGGACACGCTGCAATCCAAGAGGAAGAACGCACGTCCTGTCTAGGTCCTCTCTCTGACGAGGCTGTGATAGCAGTTCTACCCAAGCCTGGAAAAGATCCCCTGCTGTGTTGGTGTTACCACCACCATCTCACTGTTGAACTGTGACATCAAAATCCTAACAAGAGTAATGGCCTCCTGATGCACCATAATCAAGTAGGATTTGTATCCAGACACTATTCCAGAAATCTGCGCACCTTAGCCCACACGCTATGGGTCTGCCGAAGGCCTTCAAACGGACGCATTAGCACTTGCACTCGATAGAGAAAAGGCGTTCAATCGCATTGAATGGACCTACCTTTTCAAGGTAATGGACGCTTTAGCCTGGGCGAACAGTGTAGCGCCAAGGTGCGACTGCTATAAGACAATCCAATTGCACAGGTAAACTGAAGGGGCTTTGTACCGGACCAGTTTCGGATCCGCAGTGGAACGCATCAAGGATGTCCCCACTCCTTTTTCTCCTGGCCATAGAACCCCTAGCAGCCACCATATGCAAATCAGCCAATGATACGGGCATCCACCTCCCAACGGGAGACTCCAAGCTCTACCTTGATGCAAATGATATCCTGCTCACTCTGACAGACTTACATCAGTCGCTGCTGTCTCTGCTTCAAATCATAAATGACTTCATCCTTTTCTAGCTACAAAATAGCCTAGGACAAGAGCGAAGCACTACCCATCTCAAACGGCAACACGAAGGCAGCCATACATAAGGTACCCTTTCCATTGACAACCCTCGCGCCTCAAATACTTGGGGGTTCTGGTGAATAAAGGGATGGAGGGTATCTTCTTGGATAACCCCTGCTCATCCAGATGCAACGAAATTTCGAAAAATGGAAGACACTGGGGCTCTCCATGTGGGGTAGAGTACAAGCTGTATGCATAGTAACACAACCTCGCTTTATATAGATCCTTGGAATGCTTCCCGTTAAGGTGCCCCTCGCCACGCTACGCCTAATCGATTCCAGGATAAATTACTTTGTGTGGGGCTCCTCGAGGCCCGGTCTAGCTGCATTTAAAGTTAAGGATCGCCGCTCCTTTGGAGGACTGAGCCTCCTGTCAATAGAACACTATGCACTTTCCCTGCAGCTCTCACCCCTGGAATATATGCTACCAGGGATTCCAGACGCACAGCAACTTGTAAACATTGAACGGCACCTGTCTGCGGAAGTAGGCCTTTTTGCCTTTAATGGGACAGGGCCAAGTCAACCGGATTCTGCGAACCCGGTCTTATCAGCCATGCAGAAGGCCTGTCAACGGGCACACCAGCAGTTGGGCTTGAACCCCAGATTCCACGAGAAAGCCCCCCCTATGGGGGAATGCTGGCATATGCATCATTGGCCGAAAACGCTCTTGGCTCCTGTGGAAGGCAGCAGGCATAAACATCCTAGACCAGCTCATTCACGATGGCGACCTTAAAACGTTTGCACAGCTAAGAGGAATTTGACCTCCCTGCACCAGAGTTTAATAAATTCACCAACTACAACACTGCCCGAGGAAGTGCCTAGGTCTAAAACACTGGTCGCTACAGGCCTCACCGGTGGATTCATACCTTCACACGTAGGGGAAACAAACGGGTGATGTCCGAACTCTATTGGGTATTTACTTCCCATCTCTTCTCACAACCCCTATTGCAAGCTCTCTGCGCCAGATGGCAAGCCTGAGTATCGGTTTCCTACGAGGAAGACAAATGGGCAGAGCTCCTGGAAGCCCTGGGCAGAGGCATCAGGGAGGCAAGATTGAAATTCGGTCTATTTAAGACCCTGCACGATTGGCACCGGACACCAATGAAACTGCATAGAGACGGCCTGCTACCACACACAAACTGCTGGACATGCAATAACACAAGCTGCAACACGACCCAGCTGCAACACGACCCATATTGTATGCAAATGTCCATCCGTGCGCCCTTCTGGTCATATGTGGTCAGAGTCCTGAGCACCACAATGCCCCTCGCCATTCTCCTGCATGACCTGCAACACTTTCAAGAGCTTTCAAAGCTTCACGCAGTCTTTCATACGGCACTGACCACAGCTAAAATCTGTATCCTGCGGCAATGCCGACCCCACCAAACACAGGAGAGCTGGCTAGTGACTATGATACACTTACAATCTCCAGGATCAATCGGACCTTCCTGTGCACAGAGGGTAGTACCGAGGGGAATACACAATGGAGGACCCGGTCCAGACAACTGCAACAAAGGCTGATGACAACACATAAGCCACTACGCGTGAAGCCACCCCACACACTGGGGCTACTCCCCCCACCCCCCCCAAGAGAATCTAGAACAGACTATGCACACACAACATACTTTACCACACCCGCTCTGCATCTTCAACTACCCAGTTCCCCCACTTTAACGATCTCAATACGGCCTCCCCCCACCTGTATCACCCCCTCCCTCCCCCACTAACCCCGCTCTATTCCCCCCCCCCCCCCCCCCACCCCAACGCTCCTCCCCTGCAGTCACATTTCTCCTGGCTGGGTGCGTCTCTCCTACCCATCATGCCACAAATCGCTATGGCCAATATTACAGCTTTGACGTGGATGTCATGCTTCATAAGTCCCTGACATTAGTGGTCTATAAGAGGCAATGGGATATTACAGGGGAAGAGGGGGGGGGGGGGGGGGGGGGGGGGAAGGAGTCCATAGGGAGTATAGGTCTCTCCTCAAAGGGCTTCATGCACACTGCAGACACTCAGGGATGCAAATTGTCCCACCTTGGCACGATGCTCATAGGGGGGATCTTAATGACATCCTGAGCAGTGGAGACTCCCCAACGGAGTTCAGGGGCCATCTACAGGGCTGGGAAGGGATTGGTTACTTGAACCTAGGGCTATGTGATGTTTGGAGGGTGTGGAATCCCGAGACGGGATAATATACATATGCCTCAGCAGCCCACTGTTCCGTATTGACTTTCTTGCTCCATCCCCTGACCTCCTACAAACACGGGACACCCATATACTTGCGAGAGGTATCTCGGACCATGCTCCAGTTTTGATCCACTCAGGAACCTGGGGTCAGAAAAGGGTGAAACACATGTTGCAACTAAATGCCTGGCTTCTATCTGATCAATTGCTCACCTGGATATTAGAGGCTCAGCTGAAGGCTTTTGGTGATGTCAACTGGTGGACAGGGGACTCGCCTGGGACACTCTGGGAGGCTTGTAAGGCTACTATGAAAGGGGAAGCATTGCCCTATATTAGTGGCAAATACCGTAAGAAGCATGCCCTTATATCCGACCTGAAAACCTCTACCTTGGCTTTAGAGTCTAAATGCCAGGTTATTCCTATGGGAAACTGGTGTGGCATCACTTGGAGGTGGAGAGGGCAACCTTACGCCAACTAAGTCTGAATGAGGCCCATCAGTGTTGGGTTACCACTAAGGAGATTGCGTCTAGAATAGTGCATAAAATAACTGGACCGAAAGGGCTGCAAGCCATCCCCGCAACGGAGATTGGCTCCGCCTTTGCAGACTAGGTCTCCCTTTATGCCAAGCACACGCAGCCAGAGCCGCACGCCCCACTACTTGCAGACATTCCATTGTCCACACTGACTCCTCAAAACAAAAGTAGATCTAGACCAGCCATGGAGCCCCTCAAACCTCAATCCGGGCTGAACTCCTGGGACATCTGATATTCCTTTGGAAATCCATAACAGACTGTGCCATATCATCCTACCTCCCATCCTAGAACTGTACCTGGAGGCAACCAGTCTAGGCCATTGGTCACTAGAAATAGACCTAGGCACCATTTTGGTGCTCCTAAAACCCGACAAGCCACTTGACCTTGGCGACTCCTGCCAGCCTATCGCCCTTATATACAAGGAGGTTAAACTGATCGCTGAAGTTCTACTGCAAAGCCTTACTAGACCACTAAGCCACCCCATCAGTTAGGCCCAATGCGGCTTCATTCCCCACCACACTACGAAGCACTGCTTTCGATGGATCCATGCAATGCTGGCAATTTTCACGGCCCTGCAATGCGCCAGAGCGCTGAGGCTCTTCAATTTTGAGAAGGCCTTTGAATCTTTGGATTGGGCCTTATTGTAGGAGGTACTATGTGAACTGGGCCTTGGTGCCAGTTTCCAATCCTATGTTCGCATTGTATATGCCAGGCCTCAAACCCAGGTGAGAGTGAATGGGGCAACTTCCAAGACTTCCAATCCAACAAGACATCAGACAAGGAGGAATACTGTCCCGTATCCCCTGGTCAACATTCCTCTTGGTCCCCTTGAAGGGTGGCTAAGGGGATGAAACTCTGCAAACCTGATCTCTCCGTCATACGATTGAGTTTGCTATTTAGGGATCAACATGACCTGGGAACCGGAATTGGCCTGTAGCATAGATATTAGACTGCTCACTCATTCCATCCAGGCAGACATGGAGAGATGGATTAAACTGCCCCTCAATTTATTGGGAGACAATATATAAGATGATAGTTCTCCTGTGCCTACTGCATGTCCACCAGAACTTCCCCTTCTCCATTCCAAAATAATGGTTTGTAGTGGTCACCTTCAAAGACCGTAAGTTCCTATGGGCCACAAAAAAAAAAAAAAATCTAGAATATCCTTTGATTTACATGTTCAGTCTAGGATTGATGAAGGCCTGGCCATGGCAGACACCTGTCTTTATTATTGGGCTACACACATATTGGTGGTGAACAACTGAATGTATAGTGGTTGGGGAGATCCTGCTTTAGGGCAGAAATCTCGCCAATCGGCCTAGACAATATTATGGGTATCCTATACAGACCACCCATCCGGCAGGCTCTTCCAGCAGTTACCAGGGTAGTATTTCAGGCCAGAAGGTCAGCATTGCGATGGTCGGCGTGGGGTCGCCGTGCGACATTGGAACCCTCCCTCCTTGACAGGATGATGGCTGGACCGAGTAGTTCACCTCCAAGGGTTTTGGGCATGGGACCAGATAGGGGTGTCAAGACTGGGAGCAGTTTGGGAGAGAAGCTTTGTTGGTAACAAGGCCACCTGTAAGGCTAGTATACATTTTTGAAGATCTAGAGGTTCATGCCTCTAAAGAATGATTTTGCCTTGCCTACAGTAGCCTAACTAACCGAGCTGGGCTACTCTGTGTGGGCTGCAACAGTATGCAAGATGCAAGGTTGTTATCCTAGCCTTTGAGCACTACAGCCCTAGCTAATCGGCTAAAACTATTTGCCAAGTGTCCAGGGTGGAGATCTGGTGGGACCTTACTGCCTATATTTTACATGGCTAAATATATATTGCTCAGCCCTATATGGTGCTCCCTCATGTACCTGAAAGGGGGCGCGTCGTGCATTTAACATGGGTGTTTAGATAAGGTTATGTATTCTGTCAATCCTGGGTACTCATTATAGCAGTACCTGGGCACAATGCTTTCAGGACAGGGCCTATAATGCTCCAGGACAGACTGGCATCTTTATGAGATCCCTTACATTTACATTTGGACATCTCATTTTTGGTTCAACCCTTTGAGATGTATAGTCATTCTAGATAAGGGACTCTGTAATGAAAATTGCTACAAAGAATGTGCGTTTGTGAGTCCTTTCAAAGACAAATCATGGGCTTCAGTAGAAGTCGTCGGCATATTGGATCAGAGGATTGGATTAACTTCTACCGTACTACTGTTGGCTCCATCTTTTATGGTACTTGTAGATGTCAGGACAGGAAGGTGTGCACTGATTGGTGGTTGTATCTGGTGTTTCTATTGGATTAGGGTTAGTGTTCTCATTAGTTGAATATTTGAAGGTGCTGACTGGTTCCTGGGTCAGTGATTCTATTGATCTAGGGCTTAGGGTTAGTGATCTGATTGGTGGATTGGTTCCTGGAGGTGGGCTTTCTATTGGACTTAGGGCTTAAGGTTTGGTGCCCGATTTGCTGCAGGGACTAGAGCTGTGATTGGTTATAAGAGGCTGCTGTCCTATTCATTCTAGGGCTAGTATTGTGATTGATTAGGGTTTTCATTGGCCAAAGGGGTCACCTGATTACTAGGGCCATTTAAGCTTAGGGTTCAGGGCGTCTCAGTCTGGGCGTTGTGGTGAAGGGCAGAGAGGACAAGGGCAATTGCCTTTTAGAGACTGGTTGGAACTCGTGCCAGAAATGCTGCCCAATTTCATATACACCAGCAGCCACCCTACTCCATCCACAACCAGAATAACACATTCATGTACTCTAGTCATTCACTACAAACTAACCCAAGACAAAGTTCAATATCTCAGTACCCACTACAAAGCTCCAGAAATCAAACCTACACTATCCCAGCTACCACACATTTGCACCATCACCTACAAACAGTACACAATGCTATCTGATACCACTAAACAATCCACTCATCACTAACACAACCCAAATCCACACCATACTTAACTATATCCCATCCAGACGCACACTACCTGCTCTAATTACTCCCAACAGACCCCTTCTTGTCACCAACAAACTTATACTCAGCCTTCCATCATTTCTTCGACCAACACCCTCCTCTTCTTTCTACCACAATAACACAACTGCACAACACTTACACTCCACCACACATTACCTCTTGATGCAATCAAGTCACTGACACTCTTAACTCTGCTTCAACCCCTTACACAGAACATACACTCTACTCACAAACACATCACCTCACCATTTACCTTACAACTTCCACTCAAACACCACACTATACAAACAAATCAATCTTCTAAAACAACTACATCAGCACCTCGTTTCACTACTCCTCAAAAACAAAACATAACAGGCACACCGGCACAACAAAATCTCACACGCAACACCTCAAATGTAACACTATGCGTTCTGGGTGCCTCCAACATTTGGTTTGACAAAACCAATATTCCCCATCCAAAAACAATCATCACTGACCTAGACCCACTGAACCTGCATCAAATCGTCCATAAACCGACACACATCGCCGGACACATCCTAGATGTCATTTTGTGCAAATACAGAACTAGTTAAGTTTCTAACAACGACTCCGGTCATACGGACAAACGACGATTTTCTAGCTTTCCAACATAAAATAACAAACCAACGCACCTAAACTCATCTTACGTGCTTCCACCTATTGACGGTGGAACAAACTCAATTTGGAACACTTAGAAACACAGCTAACGTCCAGTACAGATCTAGACACAAATTCTGTTAAACAACTATATGAGTGGCTACAAGAAGCTTTAGATATCCTAATACTGCTCTAAACAACAGAACAAAAGAAAGCAAGCACCTTGGAGAAATACAGAAATAAAAGATAAAACAACAACATTAGAAAGCTGCAACATGCCTGGCTCAAAACAAAAGCCAATCAAGAAACTTCCCTAACACAAACTTAAGATAATACAAGTCAGCTAAAGCTAAGAAAAGGTACTATTCAGACGGAGTTCGAAATTCTAAATGCAAATAAAGAATTGTATAAAATTCTCAATTAATTTCGGAAACCAAATTGTCTAGAATGAGCTCATCCAGTTTTCATAGACAAAATGGCAAATCATTACACAAAAAGCAGACACGTTGAACTCATTTAAAACAAAGACAAAGCACGAGCACCAACCATTTTCTAAAACAACAATCCAAGAAAACTCTAACCCAGCCATTTCATTACTCCAAAGATTTCACATGATGATTTAATGGACGTGGTCTAAGAAAGCAGGCCTGCCGGCAGCCCTTCTGACCCCTGTCGACCGCAAAACTTCAATAGAATTCTTCCAACAACCTCTGCTGCCACACCAGTAAGAAGAATCATAAACAATTCCTTAACTACCTGAATATTTCCGAAAGAACTCAAGAAGTCACACAGACTCGCCCATTACTGAAGAAAACAAACTTGTACCAGCTGAACCCTGACAACTACAGACCAATTACAAATAGACCTTCCCATTCGCCCAGATGTCACAATTCATTCAAGATAATGTCATACTTTCAGACTTCCAAACAGGATTCCATCCATGAAGAGGGTGAGAATCTGCCCTCGTTGCCGTCTGGGATGACCTGAAGAAAGCAGGTGACCGCAAGGGGGTTGCTGCGCTACTTCTCTTAGACCTCTCGGCTGCCTTTGACACGGTTGACCATGATACACTGATACAAAGACTCTACGAAGCCGGCATAGAGGCGACTGCTCTAGACTGGATCACATCCTACCTTTGCAATAGAACTAAAGTCATCCATACCCCCATTTCTCGTCCAAACAGTACTTCACGAAAGCAGGAGTCCCTCAAGGCTCTATCATCTCACCCATGCTTTTCAACATCTACATGAAGTCTTTACCTGTACTGATCAATCAATTTCACCTCATGTGCTATAACTATGCAGATGACACGCAAACACTCCTTCAACTGAAATGCCCCAAAGACATTGTAAAGTCGCTAATTTTCAGTTGTCTCAGACTTAGATCAATGGATGACTTGGAGCAATCTCTAGTTGAAGGCTTCTAAAACGTAAACTCTCACGTGGCAATTGGAAAAATAAGGACCCACTCGCCACCTGACCTGATGCTCATGGAACACCGACTAAAGTATCGAAGAAAGTATGTAACCTCGGAATGACCATGGACTCTAAGCTTTCAATGAATGGCCAAGTGGACAAACTAGTAAGATCAAGCTTTGTGACTATAAAAACTCTGCAACATCTTCCCCCATCTGGGATTTCCACAAAAGGTCCAGGCCACCATCTCTTGTTCTGTCCAAACTCCATTATGCCAATAGCCTCTACCACGGATCACCTTTAAGGACTATGAAAAGACTACAACGGATTCAGAACTCGTATGCCAGACTACTCTTTCATATAATGCCATTTGAGCACATCTACCCTCCCTTGAAAGCCCTGCATTTGTTACCGGATGCCAGAAGATCTACGTTCAAGCTGCTTTGCATCACCTACAAAGCGATACATAGAACAGGACCGCTATTCATCAGGAATAAAATTACCAAACATGTTCAACAAAGGAATCTCCGCTCAAGAGTGGCACCTCGCCTCAAAATCCCACCATACAAGAAACAAACCATGGGTGGCACATCCTTCTCTATTCACAAGCAGCCAAACTATGGAACTCTTTACTCCCCAACATAAGATCCACAGATAACCACCTGATCTTCAGAAAACTACTCAAGCATTGGCTCTTATCCACATAACCACCACAAGCAAACAGAAATATACAGCATATCCCTCTGTATAGAAGCATTTATTTGGACTATAGATTTATACCTATACATGTGTATTGCTGTGCATAATAATTATGTTTCCCACATAATAGTTTTGCTTAACAAATGTACATATTACTGATAGTTACATTATTCTATGTTTTAATATGTATACAAGTGACTACATAAATAAGTAAATCTTTTATCATAACTATCTATAATTGCCTCACTACTGAATTACAAAAAGTAAAAAATTAACAAATACATTGATTTTGAGGTACAAAAGCCAGAATGTATTAAATGCATCTTTAATCTACAAATACTATCTTCAATATATATACACACACACACACACACCTTCCATGTACTTCTGTATCTATATACTACTTTTTTTCTAATTCAGTATATCCAATGCACTACCCTATTTCTCACCCTATACTCTCATTCATCCCAAACCCCATACCACTACTAAGATCTCCAAAATAACTTTCTTGCATCATATCATACCTCTTACTATTCAGATCTCCCAAACCAGC
Source organism: Triturus cristatus (assembly GCF_964204655.1). Lineage (NCBI taxonomy): Eukaryota > Metazoa > Chordata > Amphibia > Caudata > Salamandridae > Triturus > Triturus cristatus. Next base: position 14,904,395 of record NC_140592.1, on the reverse strand, counting down.
CTTTATAAACCCTTACCTAGCACTCTTTCCCCAGTCCCACTTACCTTATACTCATCCCAACCCCATCCAAAAAAACAAAAACAAAAAAAAAACATTTCTAGACCCTTCCCTCTTCTTTCTCAATCCAAATGACTAACGTATCCACCACTCAAATTACTTTCATATTTCACTATTCTAATTCTGTCAGGACTGGAGGCAAGGATTATGCCGTCTCTCTTCACTTTATTAAACAGCAGCCAATTTTAACAAACCACTACATTGCCCATGAAACCTTGGGGAAACTGTAGTACAAAGAAAAATGTCCAATCAGGAGCAGTCCTGGGCGACCAATCAGGAACATTCCAGCCTCAACAGTCTGTCTTCACTGGCCCTTCATCCTCTTTCTTCAGTGCTGCGCAGCCGAAAAAAGTGTTTCTTGAATCTGCTTTCTTTACCTAATTGTAGACTTTTTCTATGGAATTCAACTGTAATCACATGTATTTCGGCGGCTCTGCTGCGTTTCCTCTCGTTTATTCATTTAATTGATCTTCGGTAGACTTTAATGTTTTAAGCGACTTTGCCGCACGCTTTTATTGTTTATTTTCAAAGTGCTCACATAATTGAGCGGATGTCCGCGGGACCATTCCAACGCACGCTGCCTTTTACATCTGGTGTGGCCCGGCGCTGACCTTCCGCCACCAGGTGTGTGGGAGTCAGTGCGGGACAGGGCGTGCGCATTCGAATTCCTGACGGGGAAGCACCCTGACCGATCTCCCCTGGGACGATGATTCCAATGAGGCACTAGATGCATCAATATATAGAGCTGTGGGCGAAGCAAAGGTTATCCCAGAAAATTGATCAAGCTCTGGCAAGACTGTCTGTCCTTCCCTCAGCCTGGGCCCCTAGGGATTTTCCCACGATCCGACAAGGTCTCCCTCCCCCCCAGCTAAACACGGCCGCGATACAGGGGTGGATTTAGGAGTCTTTGATAGGCTCAAGCAGGCCTTTCGAGCCACCCAACCGACTTTGCCACCTGCAGGGGACGGTTTCCTAACCCCAGACTTCGCTACTCCCACCAATGATACAGGGACGCTGATCCTGGCCCTTCCAGACCGTGGCTTCCTTCACGACCTCCCAAGGACGTCTCCGACATGTTTGATCCCCTTAAAAAGTTTCATCCTCTCTCATCGGATTGAGCCCCGGCTGACAAAGTCACCAACTACGTACCAATACGTAATCCAATCCATTACCAATACGTAATCCGAAACCTTTAGAAAAAGAAGACCATAATTGCCTTAGAGTAGAGTGCCCCCGACCATCCCAGGAGGGTAAGGTGGCCCTCACCCCAGAGATTGATGCACGTATGACCACTTTTCTTCAAAAATTCATGAAAGACCCGAAAAAAGGAATTGATAGGTCCTGGTTAGAATACCAGGACAAGCTCTTCAACCTTTTGGGGCCCCTCACTAAAATTTTAGACATGGCAGAGGAAGCCAGAGGAAGCCAAGCTAACAGGTTCCCTATCTCCCCAGACTCCCTTTCAGGGTGGGCACAAAAGGGCCATTGTATTTTTGGGCAATATCAACTGTGCGCTTTCAACAGAGCGACACCGCTCCCTCCTTCTTAAGGTAGACTCCAAGCTCCGAGACCTCACTGATTCAAAGGCAGGGGCCGTAGCACAAGGAGGGCTCTTTGGAGAGCAGTTGGTCAAGGAGCTAGGTAAATTTAACACCTTTACCACCCTTGACAATGCTCGGTCGTCAATTAAAAAACTATTTCCCTGGGTTTACCGTGGAGCCGGTCGAGGTAGGTAGGAGCCGTTCGACCGGCCACCCTTCCATCCAACCCCTCCCAAGGGACCAGGGCTCCAGACCGGGTCAATACTAAGACCATTCCTGGTTTGGGAACTTCTATCCCACAAGAGGCCGGCGTGACAAGGGGAGAGGATATCGAGGAACGGCTTCCTCCACCAGCCCCGGTGAGTGTTCTCACTTCATTCTGCTTAAGAGTAGTGGAGAGGCTGGGGAATTTCTTCCAGACCTGGACTTCCATCACCTGGGACTCATGGGTGCTGCAGACGGTTCAGGGCTTTCACAAGCGAGCCCACCGAAATGTGCAGACCACATCCTATCCGTTTTCTCAACAGACAGCCTCCTTGGTAGACACAGAGGTCGCATCCCTCCTGCCCAAAGGGACTAATCACTCCCACAACCACGGGTTTCATCACCAACATTTTTTTGGTGGACAAGACAGATGGGGGCAAACATCCTATAATCAACCTCAACAAATTCAACGAGCGGTTGGTCTACCGCCACTTCAAAATGGAAAGGATTAATCTCCTCAGACTGGATGGTATGGTTGGACTAAAAAGACGCCTACCTAGTTAATCTGGTCTTTCATCCCCATCTGCGGTTCATCCAGTTCACCTGGCGGCATCAGACGTACGAGTTTACCGCTCTTCCTTTTGGCTTATCCTCTGCTCCTTGGTACTTCAAAAAAGTCCTCAGACCAGTGGTGAAGTTCCTGAGAGTTCGGGCACAAGAATGATTGCGTACCTGGACGATCTGCTCCGATGGACGCATGCCCTCACCAACTTTTACACCACCTTCAGATGGCAGTGGATCTCCTCGAAAGCTTGGGGTTTGTGGTTAAAGAGACAAAATGGATTCTCAAGCCTTCCCAGACTCTTATGTTTCTAGGCTTCGTAATAGACTCCACTCCCTCCACTTTCAGTCTACCAACCAGGAAAGTCTCAAAGATTCGACACAAACTGAGACGGTCTCTCGCCAAACATCAGGTGTCACTCAGACAATTGGCCCAAATAGTGGGGCTCCTCTCCGCCTTGATCCAATCCATTTTCCTGCCCCCCCCCCCCCAAATACCGGGCGTTGCAATGCCTTAAAGCAGTGCACTTACGCAGAGGTTGCCCTTACTCCCACAAGGTGGTTCTGTCTGCAGAGGCCCGGGAAGAGATCAGGTGGTGGTTGGACCACATGGAAGCCTGGAATGGCCAAGCAATCTTCTGGTCAGCCCCACACTTGGTGATAGAATCACACGAGAGCAGATTAGGATGGGGAGCTAGATGTGGCAATTTTTCTACAGGAGGGTTGTGGTCTCTAGAAGAAAGAGGATTACATATCAACAGATTAGAACTACTAGCAGGTTTGTTCGCCGTCCGTTGCTGTTCTCCTGAAAATGGACAACATCTCTGCAGTCCGTTATATCAACCATTTAGGGGGCCCGAGATCCAAAGCCCTCTCGGACTTGGCCGCCAGTTTTTGGCAATACTGTCTGGTCCACCATGTGTCGGTCATAGCAGAATACTTGCCCGGATTGGGAGGGGGGGGGAGAGGGGGGGGGACCAAGTCGCGGATTTCCATTCCCGCAACTTCAGGGACTCCAGTCTCTGGAAGCTCGACCCGGAGGTCTTTCACATGTTGAACGTTCGTTGGGGCCCGTTCTCGGTAGACCTGTTCACCTCGAGACTTGATAGTCCACTTCCACGGTTTTTCAGCTTGAGAACAGATACGTTAAAGGCGGCTACGGATGCCTTACTCCAGGACTGAAGTCAAGAGATGGGGTACACTTTTCCCCCCTTTGCAATGATCATAAGAGGCGACAGCTCAGATCAGGAGGCAACGAGCGGAGGTGGTAATGATCATCCCCTTTTGGAGATCAAGTTTGGTTTCCGGTTCTTCTGAAACTTACCTGGGAACCTCCAATCCTACTCCCCCCAGTTTTCATCTCTCCTCCTGAGCCCCGACCAAGTTCCCCATCCACTAATTTAGGGGAACTCATTGTGGCTCATGGCATGGCGGATTACAGGAGACGATGGGAGGACCCAGGCCTTTCAGGCTAAAGCATTTATGTCCAAGGCTTGGGGTGACAGCACCATCAAACAATACAGGTCCGTTTGGGGGAGATGGTCTCTGTGTGTGAGACGGAGTCTCAATCCCTTGGACGCAGATGTAGTTCACATCCTGGCTCATCTAGCCTCCATTGGTCTGGCTTACAGGTCAGTAAATACCTTTCGGTCAGCCATTTCAGCTGGCCATGTGCCGCTCAACAACAAAGCGGTTGGGGAACACACTTGTTTGCAAAGTTTTACAGGGTATCAGACTGTTTCTTCCCCTGAAGCCCCGCTTTTCAGCCCTGTGGGATATGATTCAGGTTCCCAACTTGTTCTTATCCTGGCAACCTATTGGTTTTCTTTCACGGAAGGAGCGGTCAGCTAAGCTGGCCACGCTGCTCTGCCTCATATCTTGCCGACGCGTCTTTGACATAAGAGCTCTGGGTATTACACGTAGAATTTCCACTTTGAACAAAGTGACTTTTACTCTACATAGAAGGACAAAGTGTCACAAGGGTAATCACATACCCAGAGTATCCCGGACTCCCTTAAGATGTGTGTGGGCCGCTGCTTGAAAGCATATTAGGAAATGACGGAGGAGTTTCGACACCCAGGAGAGCGACAACTCCTTATCACGTTACACAAGCCCTTTAAGGCAGTTTCTTCCCCCACCATAGCCAGGTGTGTTAAGTGGGTTATGCAAGAGGCCGGTATTAGCCTTAAAGATTTTGAAGCACACTCAGCACAAGGTGCAATGGCCTCTAAAGCATTTGGCTTATGCGTCCGTTTGGAGGATATCCTCAATGCGACAGACTGGTCCTCGGATTCCGCCTTCAAGAGATTCTACTTCAAGCCAGTGCTGGATATGCCTCATCTTGTGGTAAGGACTCGGAGGCGAGGATTATCCCACCCTAGGGATTTCACATTAGGACTACCCGCCCCGTATTAGAGTAAGTAATACAATTTGACTTCTGAATTGTTTGGGGCAATGGTTTGATGTGATATCTTAAAAACCTGTCTCACTGTTCGTCATCCACAGGCTTTGTTGAATGCTTGTTCTGCGAGTGACGATGTCCCTTTGTCCTTGTAAAATCGGATGCAAATAAACAGGACTCATGAAAGTGATCCATCGGCTGACTTCAAGCAAAGAAAGAGGATGAAGGGCCAGTGAAGACAGACTGTGTTGGGGCTGGAATGTCCCAGGACTTTTCCTGATTGGACATTTTTTTTTGTACTACAGTTTCCCCAAGGTTTCGTGGGAAATGTAGAGGTTTGTTAAAATTGGCTGCTGTTTAATAAAGTGAAGAGAGAAGGCATAATCCTCGCCTCAGAGTCCATAATAGAATTGAAACTTTCCGTTACGTTAGCTAGTATATTTTTCATTCACCACTAATCCTCTGTAAGAGGTCCGGAGTAGCGTGCTACTTGCCAAGTAAGTGCTTTGACGCCTAGTCAGGGGTAGTAAGCGCTGTACAAATGCTATTACAATACAATATAGCAAAACCATCATCCAGCCTCTCCCTTGCATTTATCATCTGCATAAATCTTTAAACTTCAGGGATGCTCCAGTTTGAAGAGGGACGCGTTAATATTCAAGGAACTGCAGCCATGGAATAAAAGTGAATGTTTGTCTTTTCTTGCCCAATCTACCCAAACAACCAAAGAGATCCTCAAGAAGCTGAAATGCAGTGAAAAGGTAGATAAACAATTCTCAGTAGCAGGTTTCAACACAAAAGTCAAACATTTAAAACAAAAGAAAGGCAATATCCTGAAAAGCTGGAATTTCGATAGAGGATTCCTTTCACACAATGCAACATAAAAATTCTGAGGGTATGCGGACATCTATGGCAGGATCGATTCAACACTTTAGTTGCAATACAGACCTTCCAATGACGTGGACCGGCCACAAGACGTTTGACAGATTGAGCATTAATTCCTCTTTCTTTAATAGTTTACCAGGACACGTAATCTAACTGTGAATCATTCGCACATGTGAATGACAGTCCAATGCCAGACAAATACTTGCGCTAATTTAGAATAGGCAAACATTTTGTGGTCGAATACTAAAGCAGTATCAATTCATTTGGCACAATACGCTCAGAATATCAATACCTTTTCAACGCCTCTCAGAAACTTGTCTGTTCCACTATAGTTTCGTCTGGGCTCCGTAAGTAACTCGCAAAGTCGCTGAATGGTGAAGGGAATACTGTAAAAGCAACCAAAACATGGCAGAAGGTGAGTGGCACTACAGAAACAGACTAAAACTTTCAAAAGCTACCACGTAATGCATCACAATCAGTCTTTCAAATTCAAAGTTCCTCATTTTAGGCTGTGCAAATATTCAGATTCGTGACTTTGGATATATTGGACCAGATTATGCACTGAAACAGAAATGCACAAAAACACTGGGGAACTCCTACAAGCGAGGAATCCATAGTGGGTGAAGCAGCAGGAAGCAATTCAACAATGGATGGTGCTGGAGGGAACCCAGGATCTGGTCAACACATTAGAGCCTTCATTCCTAACTCGTACCTCGTACACAAGGTATGGGCGCATGTTGCTGTAGTTTAGAAAGTGAATACGGACACCCATGGAAAGATGGTTAGAAGTACGATTCCCATCTATTAAAATTTGGAAAAGCTACCTCAGTCAGTGATGGAGAAATAAATGCTACAATAATGTATCTGATCAATTTATTTACCAGTTACAAACATCCAAAAGTACAAAGGCCATTTCATTTTTGTTTTGATTCCCATGAAGCAGCAACGTGCCACCGTACAGACATTTCAGAGGATTAGTTGAGGTGCAGGTGAGTTTTGGGGCGGTGAGTGATTAAAGTACTTATGACTGGATGGGGTTATGAGAGTGTATTGTTGCAATGACAGCTCTACATACTTTCAAATCCAGTCACTAAAGGCCATATGTATCATTCCAAATTGCGATTGCAAACGGCGAAATTCGCAGAATTTCGGTGTTTGTGATAGCAATTTAGCTCAGTGGTATGTATTAAAGAAAAACTGCCTCGCAAAATAAGGAATCGCAAAATTAGCGATTCCTTATTTTGCGATTGCATTTAAGGAATCGCAAATTGCTATTCCTTAAATGCAATGTAAAGAAGCACAGAAAAAGTGCAATTTAGCCTTAAGGAATCGCAAATTACCACCAACTTCAAGTTGGTGGTAATTTGCGATTTCTCTGAAAAATGCACTTTTTTGCATTTTTCAAAGTGCCATGTGGCGCACATGCACATTTCAGTGATGCAACAGGGTGTCCTTTTGACACCCTGGCACCCTTAAAATTGCATTCTCCATTTGCGATTCTCTAATTGAGAATCGCAAATTGAGAATGTCTTCCCATTCATTCCTATGGGCCTCTAGGCTCATTTGAATGAATGGGGAGGTATTCCTTAATTGCAAATCCCAATTTGCATTTTGCAATTAAGGAATATGTAGGATTCGCAAATCTTACATATATAGCGTTTTGCGATTCTCAAATAGAGATTCTCAAAAAAAAAATTTTTTTTAAAATTGCTATTTGAGAATTGCAAAAGCAAACTTTCATACATATGGCAGGAGTATGCATTGCAGGAGAATCTATTGTGGATTCATGCTACAAGACTGCCTGCAAGTGGCAAACAAGCATTTTTTTCATAAACTGGTTAGTCTATTGGAGGGGGTGGGGGGATTACAGACTCCCATAAATATTCAGAAGTTAAACTTGCAGAGTAAAAGCTTTTTGGATGAATAGGCAAGGAGGCAAAGGTCGGCTTTGAGGGTATGCAGTAGACAAGAGCAAATAGGCACTACCAGCCAAGGTAACAAATGTTGAAGAGTTAAGGGTGGTGTGGGGGATGGGGGGTTTGGCAGGTTAGGGGGTGGGATAAATTAGGAGATTGGAAAATTGTAGAACATATGCTTTGACCAACAATCAGACAGAGGGTGGCAATACAGTAATGGAGATCAGAAAAGCAAACGGACGATAAATATTCTGCAACCAATTAAATAAGAATGGGTTACAAATGCAGAAAATACTCCGAATAGACACGTCTCCTGGTCCCTGTAGCTGCGCCCCCTTTATCACAGCAAACAGAACCCAGAATGGACCCAAAGCGCCGGGTCCATGAAGCTGCCCTCCCTTTCTATATATATATATATATATATATATATATATATATATATATATATATATATATATATATATATATATATATGGCATAGGGAGTATTATTTTGTATTCTAATGATTAAGCAGGCTAAGCGATTATTCCGCGCCTCTCATAACCAATGCTCTTTGGAGACTTCTTTATATTCTCCTTCAGATGTATCCTAACAGCTCTATACCTACAGTACTTGCATTGCATATAAATAAAGACATAAGGGTAACCATATGACGTACAAACGGATAATGAATAAAAATAAATGTTGTACACAGACTCCCTTGTGGAATTTTTAGTATGACCACAAATTTACATTTGTCAGTCAATACAAAACAATCACGTAACTGATACTTCAAATCAAATAGGTGACTTACTCAATTGACGTAACTTGTTGTTACATATGTTCACATCACAGAGTCGTTCTGTTATCAAAAATCATTAGTGTTCAACATCATAGTACTTCTGCAACCAACAAACAAGTGTTCAACATATATTGTGCTTATTACATCACCAGACTAAGTATGGTGTTCAACTTAAAATGGATTGTGTCACTGGGATATATTATTTTCCTCCAAGTGCATGTTCCTCTAGACACCTCTAGTTCTAGGGAACTATGTAGTCGGGGTACATTATTCATCAAGTATTCCAAAACCTGGCTGATCTGAATCCTCTCAGGCTTTTAGGAGGTTGTTTTTGGCCTTGTACAGGCCACATTTTAACTAGGCTGACGCGTTTCGACCTTAATCATTAGAATACAAAATAATACTCCCTACGCCACCGATTTATGTATAGTGATAGAGAGGTTAGCTTCATGGACCTTGAGCTTTGGGTCCATTCTGGGTCTTCTGTTTGCTGTGATAAAGGGGGCGCAGCTACAGGGACCAGGAGACGTGTGTCTATTCAGAGTATTTTATGCAATTTTAACCCATTCTTGTTCAATTGGTTGCAGAATATTTCAGTCTCGTCAGTCTGCCTTTCTGATCACCGTTACTGTAATGCCACCCTCTGTCTGATTGTTGGTCAAAGCATAGTTTTACAATTTTCCTAACTAATTTATCCCACACCCTAACCTGCCAACCCTCCCCCCCCCCCCCAATCCCCCACAACACCCTTCACTCTTCAACATTTGCTACCTTGACGGGTGGGCCTATTAGTTTGGTGAAGGTCTTCCTCAGGGCTGGGTGTTTTTAAGGACACTGTAGGAGGTACATAAAAAAAAGGGGATGAGATTAATTTGATGCCATGCATTATAAAAAATGATGCGACAATATCCTGTTGATTGCCACTGTGGTCCTAAACCTAAAATACTGGGTGTTTTTTAGGGTTCAACCAGTATTACCTTGTGAGTGATCTTAGTATGGAAAATACTGCGTTGTTGGGGAGCCCGGGGAGGAGGAAGTTTCTCTGCTTTAGGTTCAACCTCTAAGTCGGGGAGAGAGAAGGAGAGTAGTGCATGTAAAATTTCCAGGGTGACAATGCTAGGGACGCCGGGTGCTGAAAAACTGGTCTTAAACAAAGTCTTACTTATATGAAGGCGGCTTGTATCCTCCTACATGTAGATCAATCCTGTATATCTGGTAGTGGGGCGTTTAAATAGTCTGTGGGATAAGTAGGACAAAAACAGCACCCAAATAGTGCTGCTCTGTTGTGTGCACTGAACTGAAGTGTTAGTGGTCGGGAAACGAGGAGTCTACCAACCATAATTGAAACGGTAGACTGATTTCAGGATGAAGCGCTGCAAATCAGTCTTGGCTTCCTGTTCTAATAAGTGAGGACAGGTGTGGGGGGTCCCCTCAGCTGAGGGGAGCGTTTGGTGGTGGTTGTAAAAACTCTAGGGTATGGTCATAAGTTATTAAATCCAGTACCCATCCATCCGTTGTGATGCTCCACCACTGATGGATGGGGTTGAAGCTTCCACACCAAATGGACGTACGGGGGTAGTAGCGGACACCCGACTACGGTCACTGCTTGCGACCTACGTCAAGGCTCTGGGACGGTGTTTTCCTGCAAGAGCCCTGTCTGGAGAAACCAGCTGTAGATGGTGGTCTATATGACGGCTGTTGGTAAAACTTCTGTGCTCTCCGAGATATCACAGCATCCATTTTGGGGTGCCTTGTATGGCATGCGTGGGAATACTCTGGCGCTCTATATTTCTTGTCAATCCAAGGTAGGACAGACACCCCAGTGGCTGCCGATTTCATAACCTCTTGCCAAATATGATCGATAATAGGGATGAAGCGCACAGACTTCTTTTGCTCCTTAACCCCTTGTGTGCTTTGGACGGCCCCGGCCATCTGACGTTGCGGTGGGCGTGTGCGGAGGACGGCCGGGGGCCGTCCAAACTCCGCCCACTCAATAAAACACCCACACAGCGCGAAAATTCGTGCGGAACGGGTTGAAATCCTAAAGGATGCAGTCGGATTGCTTCATTGTGATAGGCAGGTGAAATCCGGAAGCAGCTCTATCCATTAGGTTGTAAGAACCTCCTATAGCCTCAACAAGAAGTCCGAAGGTTGCTATTGAGGTGGGGAGAGCTTGTATAATTAGGCTTTCCTGTTTTCAGTTTCGATTTATGGTAAATTGTGGTGCTTTCCGCACTGATAGTGCATGGTATATAGGCAGTGTACGTACAGTGTATATGAGGTCCAAATACAGTTTGACAAAATTTATTCAGTGAGTCTTTGGTCATGCGAGTTTCCCCTTTCCTTCCCATGTGAACTTTAATTCGTGAAAATGCCCTCTCAACATCGGCACTTGAGACGGGCAACGCCAAAACAGCCAGTACACAATTTGCTACTCTAACCACTAACAGCTTTCCATGCCAATACTGGTGCACCTGAAGATTGCGATGCACACTAATGCGTTGAACTGTGCGCATATGCCCTCAGAGTTATTGAAGCGGTCAAAAGGGAAGCAGCACTTTTGAAAGTCGGGAGAAAATTCCACTTTACGGAAGGGATCTAGAACTTGTGCAGAGTACCACTGTGAGGCTTCAATGGCTTCAAATGCCACAGTTGGTGAAGGGACATTTCTATGAATCATTGCAAGGCATTTCTCATACATTGAGAAAGAAAAGTTCCTGAATTGCTCTTCACCATTGCTTTGCTTACCAAGTGGCAAACACTCTAACATGGAACATGCTGCGGTGCCAGAGTCACTAAAGGTGTCACCCAGCCTACTCTCAAGGGGATGTTTCACATCTACACCAATTATGCTGAACACTTCGTAGACAAGAGTGTTTTCAGACTCTAGTTTATTCCCATTATGTCCACTACAGCAGTCATGTTTTCCAGTAAAAATCTAAGAATGCAGTAGAGTATATTTTTTTCACATCACTATCAATATGAAACCAAAGATCCTCACATTTCTTGCCTTTGGCATCCTACCTCAGCAAACATTCTGTTAACATTCTGTTATCGGTTGTTAAATGATATAGCACTCACGTCCTCAAGGACTAAGAATCACCAGCGGAAGGACACAGTTGGGACGCCCCTTTGATGCCACACAAATCACCAAATTAGAAATATTTGCGCTTTAGTACCCACGCATAACAAAACAGTGCACCAGAATGGACTAAAAAGTCAATAGCATTCTTCATTAACTCTGAAGATTGTAAAGATGCTTTCAGCATACGATCTAACAAGTGGCAAGGATCTCGTACAGGGAAACATTTCAGCTCCGGTATCAATTTTGACAGGTCATCACGCACCTTTTTCATATAAGTAGTGAATCACTGCAAATACAAGCAATATCACTCCAATCTTTGTTGAACTTGGTAGGAACTTTTTGCAGCAGCATTCAAAGTGACACTGCGGTCCATGTTTTCCAAACGTCTGGTGTCATGGTTTCACCACTATCCCAGATGCTTGGTGACAGCACGCTTTTCACATATACCTGTCACTACACTTTGCATTGAATGTTTAAAGCCTGGGGTGTTTGGCAATTCACTTACTATCACTACTGACTCGCTAGAAAAGGGAGCTGATTTATCAAGTTGTTTTAACCATTCTCTGTGGGTAAATTAGATGGTACATATCAGGAAAGATTCTTATAAAACCAGCCATTTTACCCATCAGTGAAAGAATCAAATGTAGAATAATGTTAGCCCAGTCTTTTTTGCTACTACAACAAATATACAGCATATCCCTCTGTATATAAGCATTTATTTGTTTTATAGATTATTTTTTTTTGCAGAGTTTTATATACCGCGAACTAGACCCGAATCCAATCAGGTATCAGAGCGCTTTACATAGCACCAGTTACGCTACATGAGGACACATTCATTTTTTTGTTAGGCACGGGGAGATTAAGTGATTTGCCCAGAATCACAGGATGTTTGGCGTCATTATCGAGACTCGAACCCAGTTTCCCCAGGTCCGAGGTCGAGCGCCCTAACCGTTAGGCCAACTCCTCTCCCCTAGATATGTACCTATATATGTGTATTGCTTTGTATAAACATGTAGAATGTATATATTTAAACCAGAGTTTATCTAATGCATCTTTAAAATCTACATATACTTACTTCCTTTATGCATCTATATACCTTCCATGTACTTGTATCTATATATTTATTACTTTTCTCCTAAAAAAGCACACAATGCACCACCTTAATTCTCACCCTATAACTCTCTCAATATATCCTCTACCTCAACTCTCGGACTCATCTCAAACCTCTTATCTACTACTCTTTCCAATACACTACCCTATTTCTCACCCTATACATCTATCAATATCTTTAATCTACATATACTTACTTCCTTTATGCATCTATATACTTTCCATGTACTTATGTATGTATATATGTATTACTTTCTTCTAATTCAGCATATCCAATGCACTACCCTATTGTCACCCTATACCTCTCAATATATCTTCTACCTTAACTCGGACACATCTCAAACCTCTTTCCAATTCACTACCCTATACCTATCAATATATCCTCTACATCCACTCTCTCATTCATCCCAAACCCCATATCACCATTATAAACCCCAAAATAACCCTTTCTAGACTCTCCCCTACTCTACCCCTCCTTGCATCATCGGACACCTCTTTTTACTATACTGATCCCCAAAAACAAGCCTTTATAAACTCTTCCCTCCGACTCTTACTCCCCACATCCCCTTTTACTCACCCCAAGCCTCCTCCTACTGCTATGACGTCCAAAACAAAAACAAACAAAAAAAGTCTAAATCCTTCACTCTTCTATCCCTCCACTATCCTTTTCAATCAAAACAACAGACTAACATGTCCAGTTCTCAAATCTCATATTTCACTATACTAATTCACCACTAATCCTTTATGGGTTCCAAAGTAGCGTACTACAACCACTATATAAATGCAAACCTTTTTCCTTCTCCTACCCCTCCGCTACTCTTCTCAATCCAAATAACTGACTAACCTATCCACCACTCAAATTACTTTCATATTTCCCTATACTAATTTAACACTAATCCTTTATGGGCTCCGGAGTAGCATGCTACTCCTCAAAAAAGTGCTTTGACGCCTCGTCAGGTGTAGTAAGCGCTATATAAATGCAATTACTATTACATTGTATAACAAAGTTACATTGTATTGACCATTTCAGGAAGACAAAAAAAAAAAAAAACATTTCACTCTTTCCTTTTTTTGAACGCCATTTAGTTTGTGGTTGTGCAGGTGTGTTTTTCAGGGTTTATTTGTTTACACTGTTGAGGGCTATTTCCCTTTCGGTGGGGTTTTATCCGTTATTATAGGGTTAAACCTAAAACAGGATAGCCTAGGTATAATATGATCATCCTACTCATCTGCGGCTGGTGGAGAATTGTGAATTTCTCCCTCTTCAGCGTCATCCTCAGAAGAGATTGGCTCATTCCTAAGGGGCACTCGTATGATTGGACGAGGCGTCATTCTAGGAGTGGGAGGCAGAGGTAAAGTTGGCATACAAGATACCACTCAGTATAGTCCTCTTGAGGTTGTGGGAACCGTTTCCTACAATACGTTAACACAGCTTGTAAGACCTGGATCAAGGAGGGCAGCAGCTATGTAGAGTCTACTCTAGGAGGCTCCACAAAAAATCTATACGGATGGTATTCTTTTGCAGGAACAGGGTAATAATGTTGGTAATATTGCTCCTCATCATAATGTTCTTTGTCCTCCTCCTGACATTTTACGTGTAATTCGAAGGTACTATGAGCTATCCCAAACGAACCGCGATCATTGTTTTTTCCTTGTCCAGCAAGTAACAAGGACGCAAAGGTGAGACTTTGCTTGGTGACGTGATCTCAGGTCATAGAGATGCCCTGCCCATTTTGGAACCATGCTGTGGTGGCGTCGACTGTCTCGACGACGAGAGTGTTGGCGTCTATGGCGATACCGGCGTCTAGAGGGATTTATGCCACAGTAAGCCTGACTATGAAGCAGACACATGCTTTTCTTCCTTAGAAGTCGTGAAATGCGACAACAAAGAAGGCTTTAAGGAGATTCTTATGTTTCTGCTTTTTAACAGCATCTTTAGTCTGATGGGAGGTTTTTTGGTGTTTCTTGGCCTCCTCAAACTTACTCTAAAGTGACCTGGCTCTCTTGTGAGATTTGGAAGAGTTGTCACTGTTCAGCAGAAGAGGTTTTGTGCATCTTTTTAAGCCACAAAAGTAGCCTGCCCTGTTTTACCTCATGCTGTGGATGGAGGCAGTACATCGTCTCTGTGTGGGTCCTTTATGTGAACTCTTTTTCCCCCACATGTCTTGCAAGGACGAAACAGACCTTTGTCAGACGGTATCTTTCAAGTTGAAAAAAGCTGTTTATAAGAGAAAATTGAGCAGAGCTCAGCGAGACTCCCTTCACACACGATGTGCGGTGAAAATCTGAGGAGTTCAGCCACTCTTGGGAGTTTTCTAGAGGGGTCTAGTAACGGATTTGTAATAGTTAAAGTTTGGTCCGTTTTTAAAAAGGACATAGCTAGGCTATGAACCTAAAAGGCCTACAGCCATTATAGCTGCATCTTACTGCTAAGAGTGCTGTGGGACTCCCACTTTGACAAAGGGGAACGATTCAAGCATGTGAATCTATGAAGATACCCCAATACTGGATAAGTGTCTGTATGCCTGGATAAGTGAGTGGATGTGTTGGTCAGTGAGTAGGTGAATGAGTGACTGTATATGTGACTGGTAGCGTTAGATGCTGTATGGGTGAGTTGGTGTGTGAGTGGCTCTATGGATCAGTGAGTAGGTGTGTGTGAGAGTGTTTGTATAGGTCTTTGAATGGGCATGTCAGTGGTTGTGTGGGTGTATGAGATGTTCTATATGGGTGTACCTGGGTGTATGAGTTGTTCTGAGGCTGATGTCATCAGTGATGTCAGTGAGGTCATTTGAGATGTCACGAGTGATAAAATATGTCAGGTCATAAACAGTGCAATGAGGGGGCATAAGTTATAGTTAGCTCAGCTAACTAACTGCTGAATTTCTATAAAATTGTGTACAAGTGAAATGTCAGCCAAACTATAACGTCCCTGTAATCCTTTTTTCCCCAGTGAATTTCCACGTTTAAAGAAAATCTATTTCTTAACTGTAACCTTTGACAGTGAGTGCATGAGTGGGGGTGTGTGTGGGGGTGTGTCTCAGTGGGTGTGTGTGTGTCTCAATGGGTGTGTGTGTGTGTCTCAATTGGTGTGTGTGTGTCTGGGTGTGGGTGAGAGTGTCTGGGTGTGTGTGTGAGAGTGTCTGGGTGTGTGTGTGAGAGTGTCTGGGTGTGTGTGTGAGAGTGTCTGGGTGTGTGTATGAGAGTGTCTGGGTGTGTGTATGAGAGTGTCTCGGTGTGTGTATGAGAGTGTCTCGGTGTGTGTATGAGAGTGTCTCGGTGTGTGTATGAGAGTGTCTCGGTGTGTGTATGAGAGTGTCTCGGTGTGTGTATGAGAGTGTCTCGGTGTGTGTATGAGAGTGTCTCGGTGTGTGTATGAGAGTGTCTCGGTGTGTGTATGAGAGTGTCTCGGTGTGTGTATGAGAGTGTCTCGGTGTGTGTATGAGAGTGTCTCGGTGTGTGTATGAGAGTGTCTCGGTGTGTGTATGAGAGTGTCTCGGTGTGTGTATGAGAGTGTCTCGGTGTGTATGAGAGTGTCTCGGTGTGTATGAGAGTGTCTCGGTGTGTATGAGAGTGTCTCGGTGTGTATGAGAGTGTCTCGGTGTGTATGAGAGTGTCTCGGTGTGTATGAGAGTGTCTCAATGGGCGTGTGAGTGTCTCAATGGGCGTGTGAGTGACTTGTGGCCCACCTCACATTTATTTATACGGTTTTGCCCTAGGGCGGTGGTAGTCCCCAGGGGGTGCTGCACGGGGACTCGCCACATACATTAAAAGCAGTGCCCTGGGGAGTTGGCAGTCCCCAGGGCTTTATAAGCTCGAGGAGGAGGGGCAGCCCATGTGCCCCCCTCCTTTTCACAATTCCATGACCTGGCCCACACTGGGGCTCATTTCAAAACAAGCGTTCCCCCTCCACCCCTCCAATTTTGCCGCAAATCCATGGATCCACCTGCGATTTTCCAGCAAAATTAAAAATTAAATGATTTTTGTGGGACTTGACTCAAGCAGAGTCCTAAGACAGCTGCCAACATATTTAACTATTGATGAAGCGGATCCTGCCGAATACTTTCTGGTTGAAAGTTTTGGCAGCCAATCGGATTGGGAGAGGTCACAGATCCTCCGTGTCACTATATACACACACACACACACAATTGGAAATTTCTTTAAAATTACTCTGCAACTACTGAACAGATTTTCACCAAATCACAAAAAGGCAATTCCCAGGACCAATATCTACTATCTTCGGTAAGTCTTCGTGTTTAGGGTGGTGTTTGATCAGACGAAGCAGTCTCTAATATTCTGGTTTTCTTTGAGTGCAAACATGGGTACTGCCTTAAAGTATGGTAAATCAGTCACGATTCTCAATTTTTTCCTAATGGAGTTTGTCACCAAATTCACTACTCCAAAGAAAATGGTCACGCATACCATCACATCGCTCTTGGATTTATTTCCAGGTTGGAGTAGGTTCTTTCGTGGGGTGCACCAAGTGAGTTTCATCTCTCGTTTCAACTACTTCTTTGGGTAATTGCGGCGCTGAATTTCAGAGAGTAGGTTCCCTGTATTCATAAAGTAGTCTTCCCTCTTGTAACAGTTCCTGCTTATCCTCAGGAACGGACTATAGGGTAGGTTGTCCCTTAGGATTCTATGATGAAAGCTGGAGTAGTACAAAAAGGTATCCCGGTCTGTCTCTATTGTGTAAAGTGAGGTGTACATTTGGTTGTTCCTATGCCACAGAGTTATGTCGAGAAAGTTTATTTCCTTTTTAGGTCTCACGCCTAGCGTTGCAGTGCGCAGTACTGCTCGCGCAGCAAGAGACCTCTTGTAGGGGGGTTTCAAAATGGACCTAGGAATCGCACACGCTCTTGCGTGTGCTTTTCCTTTTGGCCCACGCTATTGGCCTTTGCATGCGTCTTTTTATAAAATACAGCACGCAATTGGCCAAAGGCGGGCGCATTGCTCCGCCCATGGCCTATTGGTGCCCATTACGCGCACCGCTGCCATGTGGTTGCAATTATCGTGCCCAGACACGGGCGCGATAATTGAAACCACATGGCTCGCTGTGGTGCGCGCTCACCACTCGTTTTTATTACACGAGGCAGGCCAGAACTAAGGATCCCTAAACAATGCACAGGAAAGTTACTAGACTGAAAAAAAAAACAAGCTAATGGTATTTCAAAAATAAGCCGATTAAGAGTGCCTTCTTTTATGATAATACGTGTGTTTTTCGTAGACGCCTCCCTTATCTCAGCAGATCCTCAAAATAATCAGTTTTTAGCCTGCAAACACTGGGCGTTTTACTTAAGCGCATGTGTCTCGGTGGGAGGTGCAAATGTGCAATGCCTAAGATCTACGCACATATGAGCAAAGATCTTACGTAGGTCTGCCTCAGATCTACGTACATATGAGCAAACTGAACTTTACATAGGAGGGTAGTGTTTAGAAGCATCTGTTCACAGACCGCAGCACATAACCTGATAATTTTATGAAAGTAATACTACATGATTCTAATTAATACATTCTAAACCCAACAGCCATTCACAACTGATCGCACAAAAGAAAACGGCTGTATGTGCAGGCAGAAAACATTTAAAATGAAGTTTGAATTTCAAAAATTCAGATAGCAGATTGCCAGAACCAGCTGCAGTGGTTTTAGTGAACACAACTGAAAACAATACACTGACACACGTTCTGTAAAATACCATAACATTTGCACTAGGTAACAATTTTGAGTCGCTAACATAAGAGACAAAGCATTACGAGAGAAAAGGAAAGCGCTATTGGTGAATTACAGAAATATTACTAAATGTGCTAAGGAAATTAATGCAAACTGCACTTACTGCAAGGGCTCGGCAAAAATGTACAGGACTTCTGAGCCAGACAGTTCATGACTGGTATTTTGGCCAAACGAGGACTTGTAAAACCTTTCAAAGTCTCAAACCTCAAAAAAGAGGAAACTGCACAACCCTCTTATGTTTCAAGGGGGCGGGTCTTTTTTTTTTTATGAACAGCTGGGCACTTATCTCCATTTACACGATGACATCCTCCCGCATACTCATCAGAAGATGGCTAATGCATGCGCTGGCCACAGTAGAACAGCAAATGTGTTAGAATTGACAAGGGGCTGGGAATGGTGTGATTTGACGCGGACTATTTTTTGTTGCGTGCATGCGTGTAGCTTCATGGAACGTAGATGCCGTGGTGGGGTGTTCCAGTCGATGACAGGACTTGTGGTGGGTGTTCAGAGGGCCAGTTAATCTTGTGACCGGCATGAAGGGACACACCCACATATGAAGTCTGTGCAAAATATTCTGTTCCCCGTATTCAGATGACTTTATGGTTATTATTACACAAAGCCATAACCAGGATTGTTCAGATTAATTGCAAAGAACCTACGTTTCTCTTGTTTCTACTGTTCCCAGTCACTTTCCTCAAGAAGGTGAATTGGATCTCAGCTCTAAAACTGGCACTTTTTTTAGGTCGAGCCTTGGCTTCGCATGCGCTGCTCTGCGAGGCATGCTTTGTTAGACTTTGGACTTGAAGCTCCCACCGCTCTCCGCCCATATTTTTTATTGGCCATTGTCCTTTGTAAATGCTGGCTTCGGATTCATTAAGAGGCGTGTTAGTCCTTCCTTAGTACAGACTGGTCTTCATTTGTAACCTCCCATGAAGGCTGGCCCTTTTACTTCTGTTGTTACACGGTATGTCTTGGTCTGTAGAGACTAGAATCCTAATAAAGGCTCAAGTAATGCATTACATACAAAATGGACACAAATATTAAAAATACATCACACCAAACAAACATTACAAAAATTGCTGATATTAACAAATTATTTTTTGCATTATCCACAAGACACTGTTCTGGGATGCATGGCATTCGTTTGGATGACTTGCTCATAGTTACGAGGAATTGTAGTTTTTCATGATTGATTGAATGCGCACTTTATGGCCTATATGAGAATGATGGGACTCTGCTGAACATTTCTTCTGAGTCTATTGTGATATATGCGCTCTTTATTTGCATAGATTCCCTCTCTGGGGATGGAATATCTTTGACTCCCATTTACAAAGGAAACAATGTATTTATTGGATGCTCTATCATTAAATATTGCCTGTCATGATGACGACCATTCAGGTTGAATGTGGTCTAAACACCATCAACGCTTATATGTGGCCTTGATTGAAGAGGACATCATCTTTGCTATCTGTTTTTTGTTTTGTCTGAACAGTTTTTGTGTATAATAATTTTTTCTCAGCCACTGTTTGTGTACACCATCAACTGTCTTTATATTGTTTGTTGTGTAACCAAGAGCAGCATTTCAACAGATTTTATACTATTGTCTTATTAAAATTGTGTACATATTTGTGTTTGTGTAGGGGTATCATTTGTTAATATCCTCAATTTTTGTAATGTTTATGTTTGATGTGATGCATTTTAATATTCTTTGTGTCCACGTTGTATGTAATGCATTACTTGAACCTTTGTTAGGATTCTAGTCTTTACCCTGCCCCTGGTTCAGGTAATAGGGCTGCCCCTTTAGTGGTAATTATTTAGTCTGTAAGTACTATTATCTTTAATGCGTTTCTCCTACTGCAGGCACGACTTTCTTTCCTGCAACATTCAGCTTGCCATGCGCGCTTTCACTTTCCAAGCAGCCCGGAACAACGGCAGCCACTTCTTTGAAATGAAATAGGTCTTGCATATACGCAACTTTAAGCCATTGGCATTGTAAAGGACTATGCCTTTTATTTACGTTTTTAATACGAAAACAAAAATAAAAGGCATTATCATGTGCAATGTCAATAGCTCAAACTCGTGTAAATGTGAGACCTATTGCATTGCAAATGCTTGTTACTGGTTGCCATGGAGATTTGAATGTCTTGGCTTCTTGTATTTAACCAATTGGTGAAATCCTTGATTTTTTGATCCGGAACCTTCCAAATCATCAGCAAGTCGTCAATATATCTTTTCCATGTATTTATGTGTTCTCTGAAGGGATTGTTATAAATCCATTTCTCCTAGTTGAGGGCTACAAATATTATTGCCATTTCCGGTGCGAAGGGACATCCCATCGTGGTGCCCTTTGTCTGCAAGTAAAACGGTTTACTGAACTGGAAAAATATCCAATTTGAGACACAGTTTTGCTAATTCCAGGATGTATTCCGTTGGGACCTCATATAGTCGCTGTCTTTTGTTAAGTACTCCATGGTACCTGCTTGAGGGATATTTGTGTAGGGTCCCATGATGTGTAAGGTTAACGCAGGTATCGGTCGTTTCACATAATTACACCACTTCCAGGGTATTGATGGCATCCCTGAAGTAGCTAGATATGTTTTCCATCAAGGGTTTAAGGAATACACCAATATACTTCGCAGGGGGTTCTAAAATGTAATTCACCCCGAGACAATAGGCCTCCCGGGTGGATTCAGTGGATCCTTGTAAATTAGAGGTGTTCGAGGATTTTTGGTACGCAGATTTCTTTTTCTGTTTTAGAGACCAACGTTTTCTTTCATTTATGAGCTCAGCGATCTCTCTAGTGATCTTAGGGCTGGGTCCTTCTGGCTCTTTTTTATAGTGCTCTTCATTCTGTAGTTGCCTCATTTCTTGTTCCCATTTACGCCTGTCCATAGCGCCACCTTTATCTGCTGGTTTTACTATCTCATGGCAGGATTTAAATCTTAGGACAGCTCCAAGTTTTCCTTTGGACAAGTTGTATTTTTTGTATTTCCTTTCAATTGCATCAATATCCCTTAGAACGGTTTTCCGAAAAATGTTTGTAATTCTATCGGCATGTTCAAGGTTGGTGAACAGAAGCTTGAAGGATCTTTCAATCCAGGGTAGTTTCTCTCCTGCAGGACTGTGTGATCCGAGAAGAAAACATTTAGCCGCATGTTGCGGAAGAACTGGAGAGCTTCCAATCTCATTTGCATAAAGTCAGGTCTTGTGGAGGGGGAATAAGATTCTGAGGTCCAGCAGTGTGTGCCAGGAACCACTTATTATTGAGAAATGGAGCCTCCAGTGAGAGAAGCCGAAAAACGACTGAGTGGGGCTTAGAAAAAACAATCTCAGCAGCTGAATGAAGACATAGGGCTGAAAACACTGACCTTAAGAACTCCAGTAGACTTGCCTCAAACCAGCACCATATCCACAGGTGCTATGAAGGTGATCCCTCTAGAAGAGAGGGTGTGGTTTAATGTTGTGGGTTGCCAACGCTGAAGCTGAGGAACTAGATTCGGGTCTGGCAGGGGGCTCAATCATCCTGTGATTCTGGGCAAATCACTTATCTCCCTATGCCCCAAAAATTAATGTTCCGTCTGTAATGCAACTGGTGCTAATATGATCTGCTATCTACGGGGCAAGTTTGCACTATATAAAACTTTTTTTTTTTTTTAAAAGGACAAAGTGATCAAAGCAGCAGCCATATTGAATGAGGTCACGGGCAAAGCAAAGGTTTACCTTTTCCCAGATCTCATGCTTTATTCTCGGAAGGGAGCTCCATTATGAAGTCTTAAATGGAGCTGGGAATCTAGAAGTCGAAATGGCAGTCAGCAAGTATCAAAGTAGTACAAGGTAAAAACGTTTTTCTTTTGCTTTTAAAGATAGGAGGTAACATGAACTTTTAAAAAAGTTTTCATAAATTGTTAGATTATGTTGAGCTAAGCTTCCCAACATCAAGTTTACGCCAATCCCTGCATCCAGCCAAGTACTAGAATAAGGCCACCTTAGGTTTATCAAATGCCAATGTGTGCCCCAACTCCCCTTCATGGAAACTTCGGTTCTGAGGGTTATTTGGTTACATTTTGATAATCAAGTGTTGTTGTAACTCCAGTTTTGCTTTGGTGCACGTTATCCAATACACAATCATATGGCTTTGCTTATGTTGTATCTCTGTAAACAGCGCTATGTAATGTAAAATGACACAAAACACCATCAATTCAAAGTTTGCATGATATATACACCTGGCGAGCGGCGAGTTTGAAAGCTTTTGATTAATATTATCCAACAAATGTGCCAAAGTAAAATGAAAGGAGAAATAACGAAAGGATAAGTACATCTAAAACACTCCGTCTGGCGCTCAATAAACCGGGATACAAACAGGCTCTGTACGTGTAGGAGGCAGGACACATGCTATTACAGACCCAAGTAGCAAAAAGCAATCGTAATAAATACAATACTGTCGCTTACTGAGCCGTGGTGAGACAATTGTAAAAAATACAACCAAAGAGGTAAAACGACTACTGGCGGACTGGTACAAAGCCCCTCTGGCATCTGAACCAGATGAATGAACTCTGCTTTTGGGGAGTGAGGAGAACGTTACTTATCAGTGAGCCACGTCTGTCTCTTTATTTGATGTTAGCAGTCTAACTGGGGGTCAACGAAGCGCTGAAGGAGAATCTGATCACGGACACCCTAAGTTTCATAATATGTCAATGTGCGTAAATAAGACAAAGCCCTTGAACAGCGCATAAGTTACAGAAGGCGGTGGATTCACAAACGTGATGAATGGGACACGGATAATGCAGCACTCACAGGACTAATTACAAGTAAGGCTCCCGGTTTTTGGTTTTAACTGATTTGTTATAGTTCTAATACAGACAGAAAACCATTTAGTTTCCTGCCTGTATTTATTTTTAAATGTGGATAAAAACGGAAATTGGGTTGTTTTTGAGTGATTCTAAATGCGGTCATGACTTCCAGGACAACTGCTGTGCGGATTGTCAGGTAAAGGGATTACAAAAAAACAGATTTTAGTAAAGAGCCTTGAACAGCAGTAGATCTGAACAACCGTGATACTAAAATGTACATATTTTCTTACAAGTGCATATTCTATCAACTGAGTGTGTATAGATCAGTGAAACCGGTCAGGTGTTCAGGCACCAGTGCACATTAACTGGTTAAATAAATGCAGAAATATACACATTTCATCTTCATTTTTTCACAAAACCTAAAATAAATATGGATAAATACAGGTAAAATTAGCAAAAAATAAATGTGGATAAATACAGATGATAAAAATATAAATACCATAAAACCGGTAGCCCTAATTAGAAGGTGTATAAAATATGCATTTGATACAATTTTATAAACCTTGTGGCACATACTTAATCTACAGTTATAGCTAACTGATGTTTTATTTACTCATCGATGAGGTTGTGCACATCATAAGCACTTCCCTTTAGGGTTTATTATGAGACGGGGAAGGCAGATAGGGCAGAGTCCTATTAATTGACCATGAACCCCAAAGGTACAATATCAGCCAAAAACATGATGACATTTCAAACCTAAAAAAGATCAATGTGGTATTTGCATTGTAAGTGTCCCTTTAACTCTATTATGTGGAGCGTGGGGTGGAATACTCATGGTCACCATCATGAGTTCCAACCCAGGACGCCAGTTACTACTGGTGTCCTGGAGTGGAGGTTGTACCGCCTGGCGGTCTCCTGTTTCCTGGCTTAATAAACCTTTATCCTCCTACACTACGTTTCATCATTTCTACAATCAATAAAGATCTCTTTGCTCTTGTTTCCTTTAATACTGTAAAATGGAGGCCACTGTAAATACATAATACTATCCCTGAACCCGTTTTAAAGCTTCGGTTGCTTGGTTTTGTGGGTTTCAACAGGGCCCTGTGCCTAGAAGCTTCAGTTTTACAAGTTCAAGTTTAAACTGGACATCTTTTTAGACACCGCCTTAACATTCTTTGCATATACATAACGTACTCCGAAAGTGTGCTGCTTGCAACGCACATCTCAGCAAACATTTTATCGCAACACTGTACATTATGTTCAAGGATAAAGTTGCCTGAGCACGCGGCCCCTGCATATTATTGTTGTCCGTTCGGAGACCGCTCTGAAACAGAAATACAAACAATGACTTAGAATAGGGCATCAGACAGTGTTTGATTATATAAACTGCTACTGACACTTTGCTCGTCAGAGGACCACTTCCATGGATTATCATAGACGTTCGCCCGTAACCGACTGCCAGCCCCGCTCACTTCCATCACTATCTTGGAAAGGATAGCGGCCTGTCCCACACCAGACTAGTTTTCAGATGCAGAACACATACAGCTAAATGGGGAGTTACGCAGCTCCAAGAGATCTGGCAGAATGCACTTCTTACTACGCTCTCTAGAGCAGAGTGCGTGTTAGATAGGGTTATCATATTTATTCATATGGTACTGTTGACCTATACAAGCCCTTCATTGGCTGCTTTGCCTCAGTCTATTGAATAAATGACTGCACTTTACTTTCTTGGGGAGGGGTTCTTTATCACCAGGCATATGAGAATCTACAAAACTGGGACGTGTGAAAAGCTCTGAAGCTCACCCCAAGCTAAACAAAGACATCAGGAGGTTTTAAAAAACAGTCTCTGAAAACACTAGCATGGGCTCTCCAGCAGCCAGATCTCGATTACACAAATTAGTTTTTAGCTGTGGATATTGCACGAAGGATTTGTGCTGAAGAGAGGGTTTTCTTTTAACTAATCGAAAGTAGTAGGAAAGTAGTCTCGTTAATTAACAAATCCACGCTTAGTAACTCATTCTAAGAAATCAATCTAAAATTGTTTAACCCTGGCACAATGTGAAAACATGAATCAGAGAGTACCTGGTCTCTTGCCCAGTATGTCTGAACGATAACCTGTTGCTGGATTGTTTTAAGAGACATTTCGGTGGGAGATCTGATGTTAGTTCTAACAAAACATTCTATTTCAACATCTGTATCTAATTACAATACATCAGGGCTAATAACCTTTTACCTAGATAAATATGAACTTGACTGCCAATGGAAATTATAAGATGGAGACACGGTTTTATCATTGTCTGACACATCCAAGAGGATCTGGCTGGGATTGCTACGGCACTCTGGACTCCTCACGAAATTGCATAATAGTGGAGTTAAGGACTGCATTCCTCGATTGTTGTTGACAGAGAATTTTTTTATTAAAAATAGTAATTGAGGTGGTGATTTTAACGCCGGTGTGCACGACACACTTGATAGACACCCTCAGCGGGCGGGTGGGGCGGGAATGTCCAGTTTCGGAGGCTTTATTGAAGCCCTGGGGCTGTCGGACCTCTGGCAGCTGCATCACCCCACAGCTAAGCAATACACGTATCACTCAGGGGTGCACAACAGTCTCACTCGGATTGACTATTTCCTGGGCTCCACTAATTGTATTCGCAATATAGACAGTGTTGAAATTAGACCCCGGGGTATCTCCGACCACTCCCCACTGCTTCTGAAGTATGAATGTTACCACCTCGCACGTCGCCGTATCCCCTCAATTCGCCCCGGCTACCTACAGGTCCCCGCGATCCATAAGGCACTTTTGAAGGCAACAGACCTCTACTTTGCGGAAAATGCCCCTTCTGTTGCATCTCCGACGATCTTGTGGGAGGCATATAAAACGGTCCTCCGGGATCAAGCGCTCAGAATAATAGCAGCGCATAAGCGAGGGACTCTGGCAGAGCTGCAGACGCTCGAGCTGGAGCTGCATGCGGCAGAGGAGGACCAGGCTCGAGACCCCTCACCGGAGTCGGCCTCGGTCTTGCAAACCGCACAGGCCAAATATAGGACGCACCTCACGGAGCACACGAAGCAACAGCTGTTAGCCACGCGGCACAAGATATATGATTTGGGGGATAAGACGGGGAGGCTCCTGGCGTGGCTGGACAGGCGGGAGGGTGGAACCAGGTGGATAGCGCAACTCAGATCGGGGGACGGCCGGATGCTGACGGACCCTAACGCGATAGTGGGCGGCCTTGCGAGTCACTTCCAGCAGGTCTACTCCTCCACCTCTTCAATGACGGAGGAGGAAGCGGGGACTTATGTGCGAGATTTGGCGATGCCCCGGCTATCCCCCGAGGCGGTGAAAGTCTTGGAGGCTGACATCACGGCAGAGGAGGTACAAACGGCCATCGTCGCGCTGCAATCGGGTAAGGCGGTGGGACCAAATGGCATACCGGTCGAGCTCTATAAGCGAACAGCCGGGACGGTTGCCCCTCGTTTGCTTAACATGTTTACAGATAGTCTCCGCGTGGGCATACTCCCGCAGGACCAGCGAACAGCCACCATTGTGGCTATACTGAAACCCGGCAAACCTGCCTCGGAGTGTAACTCCTATCGTCCCATATCGCTGTTGAACGCGGAGGCGAAGGTCCTTGCGAAACTCCTAGCTTCCAGACTGACACCGCATTTGCCGGACATTATACACCCTGACCAATCTGGTTTTATGCCCGGTAGGAGCACGTCCCATAATTTGCGGCGCTTGCACGGAGTTCTGGCCCGAGTGGAGCGATTGAGGGAACCAGCGGTGCTGCTCTCATTGGATGCACGCATGGCCTTTGACATGGTTGAGTGGCCGTTCCTCTTTGCGGTTTTATCGCACTTGGGCTTTGGGCCCAAATTTTGTGCTTGGGTCCGGCTTCTCTATACTAAACCCATGGCCCATGTGACCGCTAACGGGCACATGTCAGAGGATTTTCCCCTGACGCGTGGCACTCGCCAGGGATGCCCCTTGTCGCCCCTGCTCTTCGCCCTGGCGCTGGAGCCCTTGGCGGCGTGGATCCGCTGGGAGCCATGCATACGGGGACTTAAGTGGACGAATGACTGGGAAGACCGCATCTCCCTCTACGCGGACGATGTACTGCTCTATCTGTCTTCCCCGAGGCGCTCAATCCTCACTATACTCAACATCTGCAGGATCTTCGGGAGAGCATCCGGCTATACTATCAACTGGTCAAAATCGGTGATGTATGTGCTGCGCGGCCCCTCTCCGCGGCTCCCCGCAGACTGTCCATTACTGACGGCGACGGGATCGTTCAAGTATCTGGGCATCCACGTCACTACAAACCCTGCGGACTTTCAAAAGCTAAATCTGCAACCCCCACTGGACCGGCTAAGGTGCGATGCGCGGCACTGGGGGACGCTGCCGCTTACGTTGTTGGGGAAAGCTGCCCTATTTAAAATGATGGCCCTACCCCGATTCGTTTATATACTGGAAAATACACCATATCGCATACCACCGGAATACTTCCGCGCAATAGCGGCGCAGGTCTCTACCCTCATGTGGGGCAGCAGACCACCGCGTATAGCGCAGTCCAAATTAACTCGTGGATGGTACGACGGAGGGATAGCGCTTCCAGATATTCAACTCTATTACTGGGCAGCGCAGCTGAAAGTGATCAATCATTGGCTCCATGCCCCGCGTACAGACCCAGCGCTCAAAGCGGATAGAGACCAACTGGGAGAGCGAGGGGTGTTGACGCCCCTGTACGATGGTAAGCGGGCTCACACGCTCATCGGCCCCCTTAGACAGACGGTTGCCATTTGGCATGCGGCGCAGGCCAAGTTGGGGTGGCGCGGGGTCTTGACCAAGCTCACACCTCTGTGGGACACAAAACAGCTGGGGAAGCTCCGAAACAGTAGGGGCTTTGATAACTGGGACAATATCGGGATCTCTACGATAGGCGACATGTGGCACAGGGGTGACATCATTACATTTGAGCGTCTCCAGCAGCAATATGAGCTGGCGCCCTCCGAGTGGTTCCGCTACACGCAAATCAAGCACGCCTTGCTGGCGAGATTATCGCCGGGTGAGACGGTGCCGGAGGCGTCGCCCTTGGAGGACCGGTTATTAACGGACTATATGCCAAAAAGGGCCACATCGTTCACATATCGCAAGCTGGTTAATAACCTGCCAGACCCTATGGGCCCTCTCCGTGCGAAGTGGTCCCGTGATGTGGGGGAATTCGACGACCCGGAGTGGCGGGAGGCGTTGGCTTCACCACGAGAGGCAGGTATATCATCGAGACTCCGGTTAGTACAGCTCCGTATCCTGCACCGCTCCTACTACACCCGGCATACTCTTCATAGTATAGGTAGTGCGCCGCATCCGTTCTGTTTGCGCGGTTGCGGGGAGGTGGGTAGCTTCTTCCACACCATATGGGACTGCCCCGTACTCCAAGACTACTGGAAGCAGGTGATGCGCACGCTGTCACAGTCAGGGGGAGTCTCGCTGGTACCAGAACCTAGACGCTGCCTGTTGAACATATGGGAACCTAGCGACCTCTCGCGCCCGGCACAGAGCTGGGCCACGCTGGGAATGACGATAGCCAAGCGCAACATAGCTCAAAAATGGGGGACGGGAGAATTGCAGAGGCTCACAGCATGGGGGGCGGACATGGATGAGGCCATGTTTGCTGAGCGATCAGCCTTTGTTAGACGGGGCTGCCCGCGCAAATGGAGTAAAGTATGGGGGGCGTGGAATGCCTACAGAGGGGGCATCTGTGACCCGCCCTCAGATTCAGAAGACGATGCCTCAGACTCAGACTGACGCGGGAGAGCCTAGAGGTATAGGTGCGAAGTGGAGGGTATCGAAGATGGGTATTGTGGCGAAACTGTTGCCTGCAAATTTGTCTCTGTTGGTGGCTGATGCACTGCTCAGCCTTATGAACAACTGCCTGTGTGACTGCTGTGTTGTATTGCTGTTACTTCATAAAATAAAAACAAATTAAAAAAAAAAATAGTAATTGATCAAACGTTCGTTCACTATAATTTCACTCAGATTATTCCAGTTTTAACCCATTTTTTCCGACACAATATATGGGCCGGTCTGAAAAATGATTGAAAGCCATAATAAAGATTCAGTAAAAACTTCACCCTTGGATAAAGCCAGAACCAGAGGTTCTTTAGCACTCTGCCTTGCACGCTGTCGAATGTGGCTGTTTTGTACGATATCGTCATTCCACTCTTTTGGAATTAAATAGGATGGAGAAAAGAGTAACAACATTCTCGCTACATGGCACCTCCCTTTCTTAGTCATTCATCTGTTAAAGAACGAAGACCACAACCCCATTGCAATGCAGCCTGTAGACTCTAGGTATTTATGGAACGTAGACAAAGTATGTATTCAGAAATGAATGCTCAGCCAGTGCACGGGTATATTATCAATATTAACAGCATTTGATATTTTATACCCTTCACTGTTCTACTAACAATGCAGAATTATAAGTTGTATCTGAATGGGATAGCTGTCTGTTTCTACAGTGGCATATTATCGAATAATTGGCAGTAGATAGCTATGTTACTAAATATTTCTTTCTGAGACATGCACAAAGTTTGTTTAAATCGATATCAAAGAAAGTGCCTCATAAATAGATTTAAAAAAAAATAAAAAAAATATTCATGGTACTACCCTATTTCTCACCCTATACCTCTATCAACATCTTTCATCTACATATACATGCTTCCTCTATGCATCTATAACTTTCCACGTACAAATGGATCAATAGATTTATTACTTTCTTCTAATTCAGTATATCCAACGCACTATCCTATTTCTCACCCTATATGTCTCTCAATACATCTTCTACCGCAACGGTCTTACTTCTCTCAAACTTCTTTCTACTACTCTTTCCAATGCACTAGCCTATTTCTCACCCCATACCTCTATCAATATATCCACTACCTCCACTCTTATCCCAAACCCCATAACACTACTATGACTCCCAAAGTAACCCTTTCTAGACTCTCCCCTAGTCTACCCCTCCTTGCATCATCTGACACCTCTTTTACTATACTGATCGCACAAAACAAGCCTTTCTAAACTCCTCCCTCTGACTCTTCCCCTCCACATCCCTTTTTACTCATCCCAAGCCTCCTTCTACTGCTATGACATCCATGTGAGAAAGTCCCATCTTTCTTGCATGGTATGTCCCCACTTTTTGCTGAATTGCTGAATGTACTTTGAGTGTGCCCGGGCTCCTGCCAATCAGGTGCCCAGGGCCTATGTTCCTTCCCTAAAAACTGTGCTGCAACCTAAAACCCAATGGCAAACCCTGGCCACCTGTCAGCCTCTGGTAAATGGTACACTAGGTACCCAGGGCCTTGTGACCGGGGAAGGCCTCTAAGGGCTGCAGCACTTATTGTGCCACCCTTAGAGGCCCTGTACCCCGACACAAACACCAACTGCCCTTGCAGGCTGAGTGCCTGGGTATAGGACAAAACAGAGAGCCGACATGGCACACATCCTTGTGAGCCATGCCCACGACATACACTGCCCTGGCATACATCAGCCACCCCTCTAGCTGGGTGCCCTATGCCAGTGGTGTGGGAAGCTACCTTGTGACTGAGAATCTGGGACTCCCACGAGCAGTGGCACTGCTCAAAGCAAGTAACTGATCCCTGGCATGAGCCAGGTACCGCAAACCCTGCACACTCTGCACCAGCCAAGCCTGGCCTGTGCTGGAGTGGACAAAGACCCCAAGGACGTCCCCCCGGCGACTGTGTCCCTGAATCCGGCACCCAAGGACCCACCTCGCCGCTCCGGACGACCCCTGCAGCCTCAGAACCAGGGACCCCCCAACCGTGATCAACAGAGAGTAAGATTTCCTGACACCAAAAGGCACCCCCTGCACCCAGTGCCTTGCGGCCCCCTGTGCCCAACTCCTGGGTACCTACCTATCCTCAAACTACCCAACTTACCTCTCGAAGTGGTGGTCGCACCTGGAGAATCTTCGTTCCAGAGATTGCAGCCTTTGTTCGTTCTTCAGCTTCTCCATTGCAATCCACGGCTCCAAAGCACCCTGCACCCAGCCGCCCGAGTGCCCCTGGCAGTGCAACCTCTACTCTAATTTACTTCCCCACTTGCCCTGAGTAAGTGACCAGGAGCCCAGCTCCCACAGCCACGTGGCTTGCTAGTCAGCAGCCACCAACCAAGGCCCCCCTGCCTCCCATAGGATAACATTGTGCCTAACTTACTCTGCACCCGGCTGCCCCTGTGCCGCTGAGGGTGTAACAACTGTACTCACCTGACCCTGGGAGACCCCAGAGTCTATGCCCAGAACCTTAACTCTGTCAGTTGAGTACTTACCCAAAAGCCGATAACTCACTTTTCTTCCATAGGGCAACATTGACTGGTTTCAATTGAAATTTCTTCTAAGTGTGGAGTTTCTAAACTTTAAAATATTCACCTAAAATCAACCGAGTAACGAAAACTCACCTGCTATTAGGAGAGATCCCAGTACTGGATCTTGGTGCCCAGCACTGACCCTGAAAAATATTCACAACCGTACTCATCAGTAACCCAATTTTCTTCCATAGGAAACCATTGACTGTTTTTCTGTGAAATGTTTCTGTAGATTTTTTGCAAACTACAAATATTCTTTAAAAATCGTACCAACTGTGAAAACGTAATTACTTCCCTGTTTTAGATAGATGTCCCAGTACTGAGCCTAGGATCTCAGCACTGGATTACATAAGTAATGAAAACATACTTTACTGGTAACTTTGAACTTTCTCCCATAGGAAATCATTGACTGTTTTTCTGTGAAATTTCTTCTAAGTGTCGATTTTGCAAACTTACAAATATTCGTTAAAAATCGCCTGTATAACCTAAACGCATTCTATCAACTGCTTACAGGTGGTACACTAGTGCTGAAACCAGGATCCAACACTGAACCAGAAAAAGAAACTATAACCCCACTTACCTGCTAAGTGAATTTCCTCCCATAGGATGACATTGGTAAGTGTCAACTTTTAAAATACCATAATACTGCTTAAAAATCACAACAGTAACTAAAACGCATTTACTCACTTGTTTCCAAGAACTGTCCCAGGACTGAATCTAGGATCCAGTCCTGGAGTTAGAAAAGTAATCCTGAAAGTAATCAATTGCATACAACTTAAAATTCCCATTGAGCTCAATGTATTATTGTTTGAAATTGTGTTGCCTATTGCAACAAACTGTGACTATTGCATTCAAAAGTAAATTGCCTCTTGCAAAGTATTTAACTAAAGAATCTCATTCTGAGAAAGTATATTTGAATACCTATTGTTGGTTCAAAACTAAAACAACCTTATATTTTTTTTTTATAAACCATTGGCCTAGAGTTCAGTTCTTGTGAGTGTGAGACCATTTGCTGACTGAGTGTGTACAACAAATGCTTTACACTGTCCTCTGATACTGCCTTACTGCTCGAGCAAGCTACCACTTTAGAGAGTAAGGTTATATCTAACTTTAGCCTCTGCCAAACCTCTGGGGACTGTGGACTCTGTACACCCTGTACCTATTTGGGAACAGTATATACAGAGCCACTTTCCTACAATCCAAAACGAACAAAAAACGTCTAAATCCTTCACTCTATCCTTCCACTATCCATTTCAATCAACACAACAGACTAACATGTCACTTCTCAAATTTCATATTACACTACACTAATTAAACACTAATCCTTTAAGGGTTCCAGAGTAGCATGCTACTCGCAGAAAAAAGCACTTTAACACCTCATTAGGGGTAGCAAAGCGCTATATAAAAGCAAACCTTCTCCGGCTTCTATCCCTCCGCTACCCTTCTCAATCCAAATAACTGACTAATGTCAACCACTCAAATTACTTTCATATTTCACTATACTAATTCACCACTAATGTGTTACTCGCCAAGAAAGTGCTTCAACACCCCGTTAGGGGTAACAAGCGCTATATAAATGCAAACCTTTTTTCCCCCTCTTCTATCCCTCCGCTATCCTTCGCAATCCAAATAACTGACTAGTATCTACCACTCAAATTACTTTCAGATTTCACTATACTAATTCGCCACTAATGCATATGGGTACTGGAGTAGTGTGCTACTCGCCGAAAAAAGCGCTTTAACACCACATCAGGGGTAACATGCGCTATATAAATGCAATTACAATACAAGTTAAATCCCTGCAACGCTAGAACGGTTGAAATATTCATCTTCACCATCTTGTAATGCTGTTATCAATGCTTTGTTTGCTTCTACTAACTACAGCTCATTTATTTACACAAGAATCCTTTGCTTCAATAAATGTTTGAAATGCCAATTTGCATGTTTCTTGCGTTTACTTTTGTGCAGGACTACGGTAACCACCAGGGTAGATCTGTTTCTACAATTATCTTGGGGGGAGTCAGAGTGGTCATTTTCTAACAGGCACCATCAGGTACCCGGTCAGGTTTAGGGGTCCAGATAGGGCACTGTGAGCTAGCCAGGAATTGGGGCAACATATTCTGGCGATGTGTGACGTCCCCATATTTTTGCCAAACGCATAGTGTTACTTGGTTAGTAAGAACCGTATGACATTGGGTCCTATTGAGAATCAAAGTCTTACTAAATTTGGAATAAACATCACTAATTGCAGTTCATAAGGGAACAAAGAAAAACATAAGCACGCACCAACACAAGCTCTGAATGGTTCCTTACATAACCATTTCACCTTCAAAATAACCAGCATGCACATGTTCATCGCAAACATCTGATGACCACAGTACAAGAGTGTACTGGACCGGCAAAAGGAAGGAGGCACACTCACCGGACCAACACACAAAACCACAACACACTTGACTATGTCAAAACAATTTCATCATGTCATCATCGTAACCAAGATTGATATCCTCAAAAGATGCAGACCTTCTGCGGTGACCTCTTGTCCCTTCCCAAAGTTGCTGCATTTTACCATAAGTTACCTCCTTTCCAACTCACTCCAAACTATTCAATAGAACGGTGCACTAGCTACTTTAGGAATTTAATCAAATCACACACCTAAATGATCATCAAGTGGGCTCAGACATTTCAGAGAAAAAATGTCTGGGTTCGTCACCCTAGCCACCGCACTCATAGCTCAAGTTATCTGCTTCATCCAACACCATAAACCTTTGAATCCCAACTGACCGCCTACACCACAGAATCAGAAAGTAAAACGGGGGCTAAATCTCCTCTGCAGCACCTCGGATACTGTCTTTCGAACAGCACTGTCAAATGTGGGTGGCCTCAGAGTTCCATCCGGAATCCACTCCCAAGACTTTGCAGACTCAAATTATGTAACTATTTTGACAACATTCAAAACGTTCAGTATTTTCAAAAGTACAACACATCTCTAGACTGATGCCATTTGTCTGCGTTTTTTTTGAAAACATTTTTATTGAAATTCTTGTGTCAGAGTTACGATTTGACAATAGCATAAATTGGCAAACAGCAGACAAAAATGTAGAATGGCATGAAAAAATAAATAAATAATAATTTACATAAATTAGCGAGTAGAAGCAAACAAGAAAGACACAGTAACTTAAAGAAAATTATTTATGAAATGCGGAAATCAATCATTACTCGAAGTAAAAACTCCAAGTTCTATTAAACTTCGTAATCCCACCTATTCGCTGTGCATATCTCATTTCAGTCTTTCTAACATTCCTAATTTTTTGGAGCCAGGCATTAAAAAGAGGAACTTGAGTTGACTTCCAATTCTGTAACAATGACCTTGCAACTGCCATTGCAATGAATAATAATTTGACCATCTGTTCTGTCAATCCAAGTTCAGCATCATATCCATACAATATTAATTGAACGTTATAGGTAATCAGGATCCCACAATACTTTTGCAAATATTCGAATATCTCTTTCCAAAAAGGCATGATTGTAACACAGTAAGCTATAGTGTGGGACCAGTTTGCAGGAGTATATTGCTGGCATCTAAAACAGGTGGCAGTAGTATTAATGAACATTTTAGCGATGGCAGCAGGAGTACGACAGAGAAGCCATTTACTGAAGAATAGCATTCTTCTCCAATTAGATCCTCGCAGAACACTAAAATTTAGTTTATTTACGATTTTCCAAGTGTTAATAGTAAGTACGTGATTCTCCTGTTCTTGCCATTTTTTAATTACTTTTTGGCTAAGATCATCCTCGGTATATGGTGCTAAAAAGCGTTTCCATACCCCTGGCTTCCTCATCCTAGAAATTGAAAACAAATCATCCCATAGCTGATTGGAGGATCCATTGCTCATTGGCTCCACTTGTACCAACGTTTTATAGATCGAAACATACGAGCCAAGTAGCATGAAATTCCCTGGAATAATAAGCTTCATCTCCCCAGGTAACAACCATGTCCACTCCCTCAAGAAATCTGACAAAGAATGAAACCCCAAACGTGCCCATTGTAGTACAATGTCGACTCCGATTTCCATGCCAAGAAAAAGGAGAGCATCTCTTAAGGGGGTTCTAATATTAAATTGCGGGAGAGAATATCTTTTAAGAAAGACGTCACGACGCTTAAAGAACCAAAAGCATCATCTTATACCGAGTAAGTTTCGGTAGTTTGGGAATATGTAGCGGAGATGGGATCTGAACCTCATGACATATTCTGTCAAAAAAGAAATTAATAAACACAGTAGGGGTCGACATTCCAGATTTGAACCGTTCTAAATATTGAGCAAAATATGCGCTATAACAGTCTTTAACATTAGGTACAGCTAAACCTCCCAATTCCGTATCCGCGTAGAGAATCCGCATTGCTATCCTGGGACTTTTTTTTGCCCATATAAAGCCTGAGAATAATGATTGCACTTTTAAGAAAAAACTGCTGGGCAAAAAACAAGGAATGGCGGAAAATAAAAAATTAAATAACGGAAGAATAGACATTTTTATAAGTGCCACCCGCCCCAGGATGGAAAATGGCAGCGAGTCCCATCTACTAAATAAGGATTGAACCTTGCATAGAAGAGGATCAAAATTCAACCTAACTAAATCGGAAACCAAAACAGAATACAGAACTCCTAAATACCTCTTCGGTCTCGAATTAATACAGCCAATTAAATCAGTGTGCAACTCAACCTCACCCCCACCACAAACTAATATTTCAGTTTTTTTTTTGTTGATACGGTAACCTCCCAAATGTTCGAATTCTTCAAAGAGCTGAAGAGCGGCAGTTTGAGATTGAATATCCGACTTAATCAGTAACAAGATATCATCAGCGTATAGTTTAATTTTTGGCATGGAAGGAATAGGAGGAGAGATATTTACAGATTTGCGAATGGCCGTAGCTAATGGTTCAATGAAAAATGCAAAAAGGATAGGGGACAAGGGGCAACCTTGCCTGGTGCCCCGTTGAACCGATATTTTACCAACGATAACTGAATTAATAATTATATTGGCTTTGGCACCCGTGTACAAATTCTGAATTAAACTAATAATCTGTAAAGGAATTCCAAAGTGCTTTAAAATGACAAATAAAGTTGTCCAAACCACCAAATCAAAAGCTTTTTCCGCGTCTAATAATAAAATTAAGGCAGAAATTTTATTTGCGTGAAAATAATTAAAGCCTCAGTGAGAAAGTGTGTATTAGTAGCTAATTGTCGGCCTGCCACAAAGCCATTCTGATCCGAATGAATAAGGTCCTTGGCAATGTGATTGAAACGTATTGATAATAATTTAGTAAGGATCTTATAATCCGTATTAAGTAATGTGATAAGCCTATATGAGTTAGGATCTTTGGGATCTTTGCCTTTAAGAAAACTAACAACTGTGCCCTCCCCAAAAGAATCTGGAATTTGCCCACCCATTAACATATGATTAACTAATTGTAATAATAAATCGGAAAAGGCGCAAAAAAAAAAAAAAAAAAACTTAAAAAAATTCAGCGGGGAAGCCATCCGGGCCACAGGCCTTACCAGTTGGAAGGTTCTTTACCACAGATTCGAGTTCTGACTTTGAAAATAAACACGTCATTATTCCACTGTCTGCCTGAGATAGAAAAGGCATATCATATCTTGCTAGAAAATTAAGGAGCCTAGAATGGTCTATTTCCTGATGTTGGCTATATATCTGTTTATAGTGAGAGAGCATTATATTGCCAATGAGATCAGGCTGAGATGTGTCTATAGAGGTGGTAGGAGACTTCAAAGTACGAATTAAGTTTGCAGCAGCTTGCTCCTTAGCCTGCCACGCAAGGAGTTTGCCAGAAAAATTACTCTCCTCATAGCTCTTTTGAAATTGTATAAGAAATTGCTGTTCACTCTGTGTAGCAAAAAGCGTGCTAAGTTCACGCTTGGCCTCGTTTAACTTTTTTTTGCGCAATACTGGAAAAATTGGATTGTCTAAGCTGAGTTAGTGAGCAAATTCTTTGGTAGAGTAAAGTCCTAGTTTGTTTAATAGAACGCCAATCTTCAGCGTCTTTACCGATAATGATACCACGTATAAAGGCTTTTAGTGAGTCCCAGATAACATAGTGGAGCCGTATCTGAATTACGGGCAATAAAATCAGCAATTTCCGATTTTAAAAAGAAACCCAATTACTATCTTGTAGGTGCATTTTATTAAATATCCATCTCTTGGGGGGCCTAATTTCTTCCCCTACTTTGAACTCCATTACCAGCATTGCGTGATCTGAAAAGCCATTGTGCAAAAATTTCTGATATGAAAATTTTAATAACCTAGAGGCCAAAAAGAAATCAATACGAGAGGAGGATCTGTGTCTTCCCGACCAATAAGTAAATTCTTGTTTATGAGGGAATTTCAATCGCCATGGATCACAAAGATCAAGTAAGGCGGAGTTCTTCATAATTGACCTTCATGATTTTGATTTAGATTGTTTCTTTGAGAGACTAGTAGAATCTAGTTTTGTATCAATAAGAATATTAAAATCCCCG
The DNA here is from genome assembly GCF_964204655.1 of Triturus cristatus. Lineage (NCBI taxonomy): Eukaryota > Metazoa > Chordata > Amphibia > Caudata > Salamandridae > Triturus > Triturus cristatus. The sequence continues at coordinate 14,866,420 of NC_140592.1, read as the reverse complement.
CCTATAACTATATCTCCCCTGACCAATAGTAATGATTGGAATAACTCCTCATAAATGGCGGCACGATCTTCCACTGGGGCATAATAACTAACAAAGGTAATTGGCCTATTCCTGTCTTTTATTACACAAGTAGCCCAGCACCACCGCCCTGCGCCTCCATCTTCAAACTGAATAATTTCTGCATCTAATTTGCGATTAATAAAAAGCGCGACCCCCCTTTGAGATTCTTGGGCACATGAAAACCCACGATATGAAAACCAGTTTTTAAACATGGGAAAAGAGTTAATTTTATCCACAGAAATACGAGTTTCTTGTAGCATCACAACTGCTGGACGTTCTGTTTTAATCCATAGCTCGATAGTGCGCATTTTTTTTCTATTATTCAGTCCATTGACATTGAAAGAGATAATTCTAACCCCTCCAATAGACATTAATTGTTAAAAATAACTTCTTGCCAACATATTTTGCATCACAACCCACAAGAATTTCCATTTTCCATTTTTTCCCCCCACCCCCCCCCTTCCCACCCAAGTGCACCCCCCCCCTGACCCTAGTCCCGTGGCCCTGTACTACACCCACATCTCCCTCCCACGCTGGCCACATGGCACTAACCCCTCTCATAAGAGCGCCTTGGTGGTGCGCCCTGTTCCCCATACCCCCCTAGTTCCCACCCGCACCCCCCCCCCCCCCGGGTAATAATGCAGAGGGAAAAGAGAAAAAAAGAAAAGAAAAATCTTCAGTAATCATCAAAGTAAATCCGGTCACAGTCCAGCATTAGCCCAGCCCTGGAGCAACTTATCAAGCATCTCACGCGCCTCATCAACCTCCGCAAACAGGTAAAATGTGCCCTTAATCACAAGTTTTAACTTTGATTGCTGCGCAATCGATGCTTGGGCACCTTAAATAGCTGAAGAATCTTTACAAAGTCTTTTCTCCGTCTAGCAGCAGCAGCTGACATATCAGAGAAGATCCGGCACTTGGTAGTGGGATTAACGTGAAATTGTTTTTGCTTGAAGGCCTGAGATAGGATCATTTCTTTAACCCGAACATCTGCAAAATTGACAATGATAGTTCGAGGGAATGGAGAGTTGGGGAATGGACGAGCTGGGACTCGATGCGCCCTAGTGATTGTTAAGTCACCCTTAAAATCAGGAACGACCTCTTGAGAAAGAAAAGAAGAAATCCATTTCATCATGTCCAAGCCCTCACTATTCTCAATATTCTCTGGTACGCCGACTATTCGAAGATTTGATCTTCTGTTGTAATTTTCTAACGCCATTTGTCCACGTTTGAGGAACTATGGCACTACTGACAAGACACATTCTTTCATGTGTCGTTGCATCTCTGCCCAACCAAACCCAGATCCAAACTGGAATCAAACAATCATGAAAACGTAGTACTCTCTCCCTAGAATACACATTCTGGACCCGTGAGCCTGAAAACATTTGTTTTTAAAGTAGTTTGACGCATGTTGCATCATCCAAGCTGCCTCCAACTACCTTAAAGCGAACACACCTTTGTTTCACTTGCATCACTTACAGTGCACTGTAAGACTTAAACGACTGAAATCAAATCTGGTCCAACATCCAACATTCTGCATCCTGCAGTGAGAGAAGGTTCTTGTCCCTTACAAGCAACCTCGAGCGATACAAACAATCAATAGACAGGTTGCTGTACACGGAACACTATCAAATCAACACTTGCAGGCTTCCAACAAATACCAACTCATCATCATAGCAGTATCTAATCCATGTCCGTTTATTATCTGTTGATTCATACTCACAATTCTGTGTAAATTCAGCACTCCTGAAGAACGCAAGATAGGTCTGTGAGATTAAGTGCCCGTGCTCAAGATTAGCGATTTACAGGCGACAACTTCAAATGCTCATAGGTCTGCCGTAGCCTTTCGTTCTTCTGAGGCTCAGAAGCGGAGTATCAGTACACTGGGTAACATTAAGATCGAATAGCTACAGAGCTCTGTTTTATTAAGCGCTTCAAAAAGACTAGGTATTATAAATTTGACAATGAACCTGGGGAGCAAAGGGCAAAAGGAAACCAATCTTGAGCATTCCAGTCACATCAAGAAGTCTGGCTTTCCATGAAAAGGAGACCGGTGGGAAGAGTTACAAGGGAGGGGAAGGCAGATATCCCAAGAATCTGATGCTTATTATTAGATGCTCGGACTCGAGGTAAACAAAGAGACCACCTTCTGAACAGTGTGCACATCAACAAAGGCAGCTGGGTGGGGAGATCAGCAGTTACTGCTGGTCAAGGAAGTCACGAGGTCGCAAGACTCACTATGGTTGCGACTGCACAAATCTAGCTTAGACATAAGGAAGAGATAGCAGTTCTGGGTGCAAGGAGAGAACTTCGTTTTAAGCAAGACTGCTAAATATCTCTTAAAAAAACAAAACACCGCAAAAGATTAAAAACCTTCAGTTACACTCAACACAGAGTAACCAAGTAAAAGAGTTGCTTTAAAGTGCAGCAAAAAAAAAAAACTCTTCCCAAAATGCCTTGATGACTCAATAGGATAACAGGGCCACGGTCGGTGTCTTGGTCACTAGACAGTTCACGGAGGCCAGTTCCTGTCCCCATGAGTCATGACAGTCAGAATTTGGGAAGAGGGATAACTACTGGTGCTGAAGATCAACTACTACCTAAACCATCAGCCCGAAATCCTACCACACATTGAGCACTCCTCATAGCAGGGATGACTAACCCCAAACCAATATGGCCTTACTTCCACTACGACCGAGAGGAAGAAAAAAAACCTGCAGACTCTAAAATGGGCTGAGCCCTAGGTGGTGCAGGGTGGAGCGGAGACGATGCAAGATTGCCATTTCTTTGCAGGATTCTTGGGTCACACTTATGTAAGTGTTACTTGTAGAGCGCAAACCTAGCCATTAGACAGTGGAAAGCTGCAGAGTGTAAAAGGCAGAGAGTCAACAAATGATTGAAGCAGTAGTTGGGTTCAAGGAGCAGAAGTGTGCTGTTGCTGCATTGTGCTGTAGTGCTCTTTAAAGAGGAGGGTTTTCAGCTCTTTCCTACTTTGGAGCAGGGTTGGGGCAGTCCTGAATGTTAAGGATGTTGTGCAGTTTGTGGATCACTTCTTTGAGACAATCTCCAGGCACTGTTCAGACCAGCAGGCCTTGCGGTGTCCTCCTGGTTAGAGCTCCACTCCTCAGTATCGGTCCTTTGTCTAAGGTAGGTTACAAAGCAGGGCTTCAAGCTTGTCCTCGGTCTCTAGCAGTAAATCCTTTTCCAAAGGAAGCATAGACAACTGATTCTGTTCCACCAAAAAACTGTTGCATCGTAGCTTTTTAATGAGCTCTGTGGGTCCTTTGAGCAAAAGCCATTTGAAAGGCTTCTACCAGATCATAGCTACAAAACCATTAAATAACTAACCTATATGAACAGTCATCTTAAAAACCTAGATCTCCAGTTGTCTACAAAATGCTACATCAGATATTACCTCGATCAAAGAAGTCAGGACAATGAGGAGGAATTAGGCAACTCAAGACTAATGTTAGAGTTGCGGGTTTTGCAGCAAAGTTCGTCTCAACCCTTTGGGAATGTTAGACACCAGAATCGGAGAGATAAATATTATCGCGGTGAGCCTCTGCCCCACTATGGCCACTACCATTTGAATTGTGATTTTTTTGGAGCGCCATTAATCTCGATTGCTGTTCTGGAACACATGCCTTGGTTTCAAATTTTTCAGGTTCATCGGTACGCATAAGAAGGCACGTCCTGAAGATGGTCTTATAGATGCCATCACAAAAAAGATCAAAACGTCGACTAACCAACCCATCTTGTCATAATTGTCTCTGGAATTGATCATTGTATAGCCAATGATGTTTCTCCTGTCATTTAATATGTGAAATGGGTTATGGCAAAAGTGTTCTTGATAAAACATCTACGGGAAAGAATATGCATTTCAGTCACTTTTGCCTTATGTGATTTGTAATATGTACCCTTTTTATATACCACATTCTTTTACATAAATTTGAACTTTTATTAAGTATATACTCGTATGAAATTGTTCCTTTGAAGCTGAGTTTTGTCCAGCTTTATGTTTGACTTATTACATAATTATATAATTCATTTATTTGATTGTAATAAGCCACCATTTGGGGCTTAACAATAATCTATGTTCTCAAATCACGGATGACAGACATTTAAACAAATCCCTTGAATGCACTATTACCAGAGTTTACATCAGATACCACGGCGCCGTCTACAGGACAAAACCAAACCACAATGGTACCACACCCGATTAGGAACTGACCTGCAGGTCCACAGTTCACTCTGCCACATAACTAGCTCCTCATAAATGAAAAGGCTTCCGAACATTAACAGACACATGGAAATCTCGTTCAAACCATCCGCCGTACCACTTTTAGAAGTGATCTTACCTCTAGGTCACAACATCCTCCAGCACAATAGAGCAAATAATGGTGGTGAGGACGCGTTACACAAAAGGAGTTCCTCACAATATAAACTCATTCAACTTCCAAGTCTTCCAGTGCCTCAGGGTGGAGATTACTAACCATGCAAAACCTCAGATACTAAGCATTCTATGTGGCCCACTTGGCAAAAACACTTCACCAAGGACTTCCTCGATTCCAGCCATAATCAACTCTTCTTAGAAATATCTCTTCTAATGTGAACGGAGATCCCATCCTCTGCTAGGAAGTGGCAAAGATGCGTTTCTGTCACGACGTCCTTTAATTGCTGATCTTACAGAAACAGTCCAAGCCCACAGATAACGGAATGGAATAATCTTGCCTACCAAGTCTTTAACAAAGCCATGGTAATCAGGGGGGCATAGCCAAACAGAATTTTAAGGTAAAATACCTTTGTTTACAACTCGACAAACTGCCAATTAAAAAGTATCTGTATCATCAGGGGTGTGGAATACATTAAAATATCTACTTGTCCATGGGGCAGGTTGCTTCATAAATCTACTTGTCCTGTAACAAAATCCACTTGTCCCTTTGTGCCATGTTGTGCGGCGACAAATTATGGCAGCAATCTCGTTATATAAGAGCTCTTATATAGCCTCTCTGATTATGCTAGGGCTCATACCATAGTAGTGTTTGAATACTAGCAATCCCTTTATCTTGCTACGTTTCCGCATATCTACATACTGGGACTGAAGGTAGTGGTAAACAATAGTTCCAGGGTTGGAATGTCCTTTTGAGTCTGTGCAAACCTACTAACTTGCATGTTTTAAGGGTTTTCAACAACTCTTCTCTAATCTTTTCCAATACTGAGAAATGTTGGGAATTTACTCCCGACAATGGCAAAAGTAATCTTTCTTCTAGAGTAGGGAAAAAATGGTTGGAGGGAAAATAAACTTGCAAACACTCAGGTTTTCGCATGAGCAAATCTACACATGCATATTTGCTCATGCTAAAACGCAGTTCACAATCTACTAGTACTATCTCTTGCACTACTGCTGTAAATGTGTGAATTCAGGAATGCCATATTGCTGCCCTTAATGCAAGGACATCAATGGCAGCTGGTTTTAAGGGGCGAAAGGGGCTTTGCCCCACTAGCTTCGGGACTAGGATCCGACGGGGAGGAGATAAGAGAATGTGTACACAATGTAGCAGCTCCCTTCCTCGAAAAAAAATGGAATTTGTATTCAACACGATGCAGTGAGCACTTCATTTGATTCAAATGAAGTGCTCACTGTTTCGTGTGAATACAAATTCCGTTTTTTTTTTTAGATAGGGATGAGGTCACGTCAGAGACCTACTGCGCATGTGCTGGCTGGGGCGAGGACTATTGCTCGCCCTCGATACACAATCTAGAAGTGATGTCCGCATGAAGGAAGTGCCCAGAAAAAGCAGAAAATTGTTGGTTTTCAATAGGGTGCATATACTGTCGACCAGGCGATATTAGCGCACTATGTAAATGAATGGTAAGGGGCAGGGCTAGTGGGTGAGTGAGAGAGTAGTGGGTGGCAACAATTGGAGCACCCATTGCCTTCGCGGTACTTTTAGGCCTCCTAGTTGGATAATGGAAGCTGGGGGCGTGGGCTGTGGAAGAGTTAGCTGCGCAGCTCTGATTCCGGCATAATCAGCATGCAGGCATCAGGTGTGCTGTATTCCTGTTGGCTGTGTTTGATCAGGACGGACTTGCCGTGAACCCGACTGGCGATCCGGTAAGTACAACATTTGAGATGAAATCATGTTATGAAGATCATGATATATATGACGGATGGGGCCTTATTTGCATGCATACGAATATAGAAGCAAAACCCTGTAAATGTGGTGTGCAGTATGTGTCTCCTAAACATAAACTGCGCGATGGCTGTAACGCGAGGTAAGCTTTTATGCTCCAAGCCTCCCCCTTTAAAAAAAAAAAAAAAAAAAAAAAAAATCACATTGCTACCTGGAGTTAGACATGGTCTGAAAGAATTCTGAACTTGCTTTTAACTAGGGCTTCCTATTACATATAAAGTTCGAGGGCACAGCAGCTGCGATATTTCTGCGGATAAGTCACACAATTCTGAAAGCGTTAAAAGTCCGGCAGTATGTGTGAAGGGCATTGGTGCACATGCACGGCCTCTTGGCGCTGTGTAATATATCTCTAGCTACTTCATTTTCAGTGCTGAATTCAAATTTGGGGCGAGAACAATCCGTGCATAGTGTGTATATTGCTCAGAATTTCAGCAGGAAAAGATAGGTAAACGGCCACAGGTACGGGGTAATGAGATGTCGGGACCGGTGCAAGGTGCAGCAGAGAGGTACTGAGCAGCAACAGGTACAAAGAGAAAGCGGCAGGGACAGTGAGATATACGGAAAAAGAGAGGCGCAAGGCTGGATGAGACAGACGTACAAGCAAGGGCACTAGCTCTGTTCTTGCTACTTTGCATCCCTTCACTTCCCTGCATGAGATCTATGTCTCCTATTTTCCTGCATGCCCGCCCCTCCCACTCACAAACCTCACCAGCCGCCCCTGAAGGACATATACCAAGGGTGCACTTTTGAGACTTTCTTTAATAATTGGGCCCCTAATTTGGTCTGGCGTTAACATGACCTTTTGTGTTTATTAAAATTCTCTCTCTCTCGCTCTGTATCGGCTGGCTTCACGGGGAGTGACAGCATTTTGCTCTTTCACAAGGAGCATGTCGGCACACAAATTAGTTTTGTTCAGTGCCAGTAACTAATGTGGCAATGTGTGCTTTTTTGAGAAAAAAAACAATTTTGGCTTTAGCCAATGTTTGTTATAATGGTGAGGGTCCACCAGCTCTCACATCAATAAGGTTTTACAAAAACCATGCCAAAACAAGTCATGCATTGCCAAAACTAAAAAGCTGACCACCATTTCAGACCTATTGGCTTTGCCAATGCTTGTTTATTTTTATGTTTCCCAAAATCTTATTGAAACTGGTTACATTGACTTTCTAATATGAATATTTTGGGGAAATACTAGCATGCATCAACACATTTTACTAAATGATGCTGCAAAGAAATGGTACATGAAATTTTACAGAAGTTTAGCAAAATAAAACGTTTCCTACTTTCATTTTTGAGTAACATGTTATATTGAAAGCAAAGAATCATTAATCTTGCTTTCAAGCTTCTGCAATATTTGCATCTAATCAGAGAGCATTCTGGGAGCATTATGCATAGCCTCATATTGCTAAACTTTGAAACCATTTGTACACATTTTTATACTGGAACCACTGTCAGTAGTAGCCAATAATAAAGGCATTTAATTAATGAACCATAAATACAAGTTTGAACAGCATTAACATATGCACACAAATATTAACTGCAGGCTGTGCCCTTCCCTGATCCTTAATGGGGTACTGCAAACTGGCAGCTGAAGGGTTTGTGCTGCTGGGGGTTGGGCCTGCTTGTCCCAAGGACAAAATGCACATTAAAACTTGTTGCCCTTGACCCCAAACAATATGTCCTTGGCGTCGGGCTATAGGAATGCCACATCCCTGCTGTATCCTCAAGTTATTTCTTTGGAAGCAAGTTTTTAACGGCCCATTTTGCCTTTATTGAATTCACATGTAGGATATGATAATGCTCAGACTTGCATCCAGCAAAGGAGAAGCTCACCTGGTCCCATACACACAAAGATTTCAGTGCATTTTACCTAGGCTTACTTTGCCAGGTTGGATTCCCTTGTAATGTTGCTCAGTGTATGAGACTCCATGCACCACCTACGATCTATCCAAACAAACTTGAATATCCAACTATGATAATCCAAAGAAGCCAATCTTTGCTCAAAGTGGACACTCCCAGGGTTGGAAAAACATACACTCTCAATCTTTTGTTGGCAATGCACAAAATATTGGGACTGTAATCTATGCACACATCAGTCACACTTTACCTGTGTGTCTTCATTAGTGACAAACAGTACTTTCTAAAATAACTTTCACAAGCTACAATCCATCACCTTAACTGAACTAACTGCTCAAACCAGAGTTATGGTGTCTCGACATCCCGTATGACTGTACAGTAATTCAAGTTTATAACATGTGCCTTTTTCCACTTTTGCTAGTTAGCCACTTGTAAACCGCCCTATCAACCCGTGCTCAAGTTCTTAATAAATAAATCTACAAGAGCCATGCCAAATGGCCATTGACAAGTTGATACATTCCATTGATTTATGTGTAAATTACTACCTCCCGTTCTAATCAGGCACCCAAAGAATAGCACATTGAAACCTGATCACACATGTAATTGAGTGTTGAGGCCTGTAATAGGAGTCTGAAGGCTGGACACCTGTTCGTTGGGGAGGCATTTCGTTTACCTGGCTTAAACTCTAACCAAAAACCCTCGAGTTAAAATATTTTTTAAAAAAAGAATTAAAAAAAAAATCCACCTGGAGTTAGACAAACAATACATTTTTAAAACAAGTGCAAATCCACGTTATACATACCCGTTAAACCCACAAGTGCAAACCCAAGTTGTACATACCCGTTAAACCCACAAGTGCAAACCCAAGTTGTACATACCCGTTAAACCCACTGACAATCTTCAAAATCCGTTCTTTCATTTCTTCATACGGAATGTACTCCACATTTGGATTTGTGGGGCCCCGGGCCTCAGGAGCCGAGGACTTGAAATCTTCCATCACTTTCTCCAGTTTGAAAATAAAGTAGGTTTTGATCTGAGACCACTGAAACCTAAGTAGTTAAAGAAAAATAATAGTTTAAAATATGCATGCAAAAACAATATTCATACTGAAGTTAAAAAACATGAATGCCGCATCCACTACACACTGGCATGGTTTTCTTGCAGGTCTAAATGAAAGACAAGCATTGGCAAGCCCAATAGGTTTCGCCAATGTGAGAGCTACTGGTTTGCCAATGGGTTTCAGATATGTTAGTGGCATGGCACAAAATGGGAGCACAGGGGAGTAGAATGGCATTCAGTGGAGTAAAGTGTCAGAGAAGTGTTGTAAGCCACTCAATGCCATTCTATACAGTAGAGTGGCGTAGAGTGTTTAAGTGACGCACCGTGGCATCCAGCGTGGTGGAGTACATCGACGCATTGTGGAGGTGATTGGAGTGTTGTAAAGTGGAGTGGCGTACACTGGAGTAGAGTGTCAGATAGGAGTAGTCTGTTTTAGAATGGAGTGATGTGGAGTAGAGTGCTGTGGAGTGGCATAGTGCGGAGTGATGTAGAGTGGAATGCAATTGAGTGGGATCTAGAGTAGAATGTTGTGGAGTAGTCTTGCAGAGAGTAGTAGAGTCGCAGTGTGGAGCAGTGGCGTAGAGTGGAGTAGAGTGGCACACAGTGGAGTAGAGTGGCACACAGTGGAGTAGAGTGGCACACAGTGGAGTAGAGTGGCACACAGTGGAGTAGAGTGGCACACAGTGGAGTAGAGTGGCACACAGTGGAGTAATTCATGTGATATGTGCTGGGTCAAAGCTGCAGTCTGTGTGTGGAATAAAAAAAAAGAAAAACAAATTCCAATGGGGGTGGGGTGGGGGATTTACCGTATTAGTAAATAAAACCACACACTATATTGAAATCATGGGCTATACAAAACAAATCATGGAACTGCTGCTCAGCAGTTGACACCTGCACTTTTAACACTGCAGGATGCAGTAGGTTTCGGTTTTGCCCTTAACTTTTGATCACTCCTTAGGACGAAAAGGTGATTGAAAAACCTTCACTACTACCTCCTCTCGGTGTTGTGAGAGTCTTGCCATCGCTGTTATTGGCTGTCGGTCCGTCAAAATCACAGGCACCTCTACTGATCTGTAGAGCAGTAGAAGGATAAAGGGACAGAGAACGTCCAACAGCAAGGAGAATAGATTCGATTACAACAGCAATGAACGTGCCGAGATAGCGGACAGGGCAGGGAGTGTCGCTGAGGAGGGGTGGGGGGGCAACACTAAACCTATTCTCTCCTTTGGTACCCTTGATCTCTGGCCATTTGGCCAGCGCCTCTCCACTTTGGGTACCGAAAGCTGCATCTCAGTCCCATGCTAGATATTACTGCTGTATGATAGCAACTTCAAGTATATATTTTTTCTGGCATTGCAGTCCGAAGTGACAACTGTACAAAAGGCGTATCGCGGAGCCTAGCCACATTCTCCCTCTGCAGTCCGTAGTGCACATTAGTACAAAAGGTTACTCTGTAGCGTACCACTAAGCTATAGCCATGTAGTGTTGCATGGATTCTGCTCAGGAACAGAGTTATGCTTGGGGCCATAGAGCATCGGCATGTAGGGACTGAGTCACCATTATACCTCAGTACCTATGAGCCTGAGTCCGACTAGCTATAGTGCCTCACTTGCCCTCCTAACCTTACTAGAGAAACAAGTGAATTGGCACCCCAGAAAGCAACCCTCTCAGGGATCACAGTAATAGGACACTGTTTCAGACATGATCCGATTGTAGCAGCACAAAGGTGTAGCAGCAAAGTTAATGGTGGCAGGGCTTATACCAGCAAACTAGGAAATATGTTCTCTGTTTTGACATCTGGCAACAGACTAAACGTTCTACTGTGCCTCGTCCACCACAAGCACATCTTTTTACACAATCGCTAACACCTGGGATAGTGACAAAAGGAATATTCTGGCAATTGAAAGCATAATAAAAATGATGAAATGATTTAAAAGCATTTACAGCAGCCAAGAAATCATTACGGATTCAAGTTTTCGTGTTACCAGTGCAATTTTAGATGTGGCTACTGCAGATTTTACTGCTTCATCAGCCTACGAATTCCCTACAGCCTGCGCTACCACACATTGATGACTTAATGTATATATAACAGGAAGTTGTGGCAACCTATCCTTAAGATCTGCCACTGTAACCCAGGTGCAAGACTTTTTTCTTCATGTGCAAGTTCATATCCTAAGAAAAGGACACGCATCTTTACATAGGACAGAGCATCGGGGTCGAATTCTTGAAGGACCAAAACAGTCTGCGCCCAGAAGAAGTCACGCATAGCGCATTTGAAAGCCCAATGCACCCACGGCGAACCAGTCACGGCTCTCAGGAGCCAAATTGTGACTGAAAAAAATCCATTGAATATGTCCATAGTGGCTTTATATTTCATACAGACAATATTAAGGAGTGCTGCACTATGGGTAATTTGCACTGCAAAAGTGCGTGTATGACTATTTAAATGTCTATACTCCCAGACAATAAGATGTGAATGATCTGGTTTCAGAACAGGAAAAAGAGGATTATTTATTGGAGATAAACAGAGTTCAATTACTCTCTGGTACTCCAGTTGGGAAATACTGTCGTTAAAGGGTGCTTTAGCATCCCGTTTAATGAGATACTGTGGTTGTACCAGAGGTGCGGAACGTATAGGAATAACATCACAAGGGGAATCCTTATCCCAAGTAGTACGATTACAATAAAGTGCCGGGGCAAGGGACCATTTGAATGCAGAAGCTTCCTGGACTTCGTCTGGGGCGAGATGTGAAAAAGAAGGGAGAATGACATACTCACCCTGTGGGCATGCAAGAACTAAAGGTGGTGGTCAATCAACCTCCACCAAGACAATGTCATAAGAACTAATCAAGTTGTACCAGAATATTGCTTTAATGGTGCGGTTAACGTCACCTTCAAGTTGAATGTCTAAGTTACACACACTGTCTGGAGGGGCAACACGTGTGTACGTGGTTTCAACCGTAATAAAAAGGTGTCAGTAGCTCTCGCTACCAGAAATTGGTGGAGATTCCGGTGTATTATAGTGACTTCTGCCGTGCCAGGGAGAGTCACTGCAAAAACCCCTGTTCAGGAGGGGGTTTCTCACAGTCTTTAGCATATTTTGCAGTTAAGGCTGCAACTTTCTCTTTCTGAAAAGGGAGCCAATGTGGAGGAGGTTCCATTTTGGTTTCCCACACTCTTCATGTCTGCGGTCAGATAGCCCTCCTCTGTCGTACTGCTGGTCAGACGACTCCTGACAAACTAGGAGAACATGTTATCAGATGACTGATACCAGTCTGGTGTCTTTATTTTAGTCCGATCACGAAAATCATATGGTCTCCCAGAGGACTCCAGGGATGAAGAACCTCGACTTTGTCTAATTTTTTGTTGTTGTTTAGATTCTTCCCATGTTTTTTTTTAAAACCAACAGACTGGTCTGGCATCCTGGTTAGAGCTTGGCTTGCCAAGAGGGTGGACTGAAGGTCTGGTTCCCAAACTCTTACATCCTAAAGACATGTATACAATAGCAATAATGACCGGCAACTCGCGTTTGCGGTCAGCTACCGCCACCGCAGCAAGTCGCTGTCGTATTGCCAAAGATGTTGCTTCACCCGTAACATTAGAAATAACCATTCCAGAGACAACGGGAAAATTACCCACGTTTCATCCCCAAATCACAGGCAGGACCTGCTCAATGTTTATTCTGTATTTTTATTTGTTTGAGAACGTTCTCTAGAACAGCCATCGAGGAGGGAGTGCCATGACGGAGTATAGACCGTGGCAAAAATAGCCCCCCCACCCCCCTCCCGAGTGTTGCAGTCAGCCAGAGTGGGTACCATTACAGTGGGTCAGCACAGTTGGAATTCTGTGCTTGTGTGGTGGTCCTCTAAGGGGAAACAACTTCAAATTTACTGATTTTGGGGGAAATCCAAAATGTCATTTCTTCGCGATTCGTGGGTCATTTGCCCATAACTGAAAAAACAATTACAGGCCCTACAGGCGATTGGGTCCGTCCCTGCAGGCCAATCTTAGCTGGACCAGCTAGTACAGCATGTGAGATATATTGTGTAAGACTTCTATATAGGACAACAAGAATGCTAATACTCTACATTGTACCTATAGTCTATAGCCATGTACTCCCTCAGCAGCCCGTATTGCACAATAGTACAAAAGGCTAGTCTACAGCATACTATCGAGTTAAAGCCATGTACTTTCTCAGCAGTCCATAGTGTGCAATAGTACAAAAGTCTTCTTTACAGCGTACCACTGGGTTAAAGACATGTACTCCCGCTCCAGTCCGTAGGGCACAATTGTGCAAAAGGCTACTCTACAGCGCACCACCGAGTTAAAGCAAGAGTCTGCACTAGAACAGAACTATGCTTGGGACCATAGAATATCTGCATAATACTTCAGTACCTATGAGCCCGAATCCAACTAGCTGTAATGCCTCACTGGCCCTCCTAACCTTACCAGAGAAACAAGGGAATCGGCAGCCCAGAACACTACACTCTCGAGGCAACAGGACACACCCTTTCGCTCTCACTCGTACATAATAAAATAAACCAGACAGACGAAAAAAGCTTTGAATATTTATTCAAACTATTGTGTCCTAAAATGCAGTATTCATACTACAATTAGAAAACCAATACATGATAATACCGTAGCATGGCTAATCGACCATATACAATAACAAGCATTTGCAATGCATTAGGTCTCGCATTTACACGAGTTTGAGCTATTGACATTGCAAATAACAATGCCTATTGGCATTGTCATTTACAATGCCAATAGCTTTAACTCGTGTAACTGCGAGACCTATTGCATTGCAAATGCTTGTTTTTGTATTTCAATGCAACCAGATCGCTCTCCTGCCCACGCCTACAGAGAGCCTTCTAGACCAGCCTCCGTAAGAAGGATGGGCAAGTTGTTTACTGCAAGTACTAGCCCCTCCCAAGCAGCCTCGGGCGATAAGTCTAGCTACGTTTAACAGAAACCTGGGGCAACGGTTACCGCTTAAGAAAATAGACGCTTTTGTTCGATGCAAAAAAATGATAGGCAACGAGTTGCAAATTTAAGACCGACCGTTGATTTGATTTTTGGGTTGGCCTCAATTCTGCTGCCGCAGATAGTCCTTATGGTGTGGGGTTGGGAGAAAGGCGCTCAAAGGCGGAGGCACACAAACTAGGAAGAGCGGACACTACGATGATGCGGTGGAGGGGAAAGGATGGAGCACATGGCATACGGCATGGTGTGGGTTGAAGACTTGTACACGGTACCAACAACACTTCCTGCTGTAGACTGTCAAAAACGAGGAACACACATTGGCGTTTCTAATGGTTGTGGGACTAGCATCACATATGCCAGTATATGGAAAAAGAGACGATGGGGATTTTGAAAATTAACTTCGATGAATTTGAATTCCAAATGCCTCAACCTTGAAGGAGTGCAAAGTATTGACCAGTTGCGTAATTCATAAGGGCGGTTGTAGAACCAGTTATTCACTGGTTTCTAGAACTGAGGAGGTCTCCAATTTGATTACCCCTGCCTTCTAGATATGTCATTAATAAGACATGCCTCCCAGTAATACATTATTCCTATTATTAGAATCCTAGTATGTACACTGCCTTCTTGGTATGCCCTCAGTGAATCATGACCACAAATACAACTTTTTTTGTATATTGTCCACATAGCTTTAGTTTTCTGAAGGCTAATCATTCTGATATGGAATGTGCACTGTGACTGGCTGAAACATGGAGAAAATAAAAACCATAGTGTGTGGCCGAATATTTGCCTCGCATATTATGAACTGAGGCAGTAGAATCCTATTGGGCCATAGAACAGTGCCTAATGCTTATGAAGTTGGAAGATGCCCACACTATTAGTATACAGTCCTGTACTGTGGCTTAAAAAGTATACAACTGTAAGAAAGTTGTTGAACTATTTTTGGTTTATTTGATTTTACATCCTGTGGGCATAGTACACACTTGGTACATTTCATATTTGCAAGGGAAAGGTTGTACATGTGTTTTTTATAGTTAACGTTTTGGTACATTTTTGCAGCAGCTTTATGAATATTGCAAGTATTTTTTTTGTCAAATTTTTCAAAACCATCCCATCATCCTGCCAATAAAGTAAGGGATCTGATTTCAAGGTTTAAAGCACAGACTAAAACGTGCAAGTTTCTTTCACAGCACCCGTCACTATTTACCCACTGCAAGATCTTTGGCTAACCATGTTTGGATTTATTTGGGCATCATCTGTACACTTTAAACGTAGAAGTTGCAAACCTCTGAGACATTGGTCTTTTTCTCAATTTATTCTAGATGTTGGTATCTACAAGTTCAGTATTTATTTTTAGCACAGAGTGGATGATGAGTGAATCTCACCCCGAAACTAAGGCATATTGAGATACTGCTTGTAGGATAAGCAGAAAGCCTTGTCCTCATTTTTTAGCGTTATGGTTTTTATGTGTTTGAATTGTAATGCCTGCCATCTGTCGAAAGAGTTGATATTTAGGATGCATGAACACTACACCAAGGATGTTAACGATTATCCAGGTTTTGTAGCGTTGCCAGCACCTCAACCAGAGTTGGTAAAACACACATATTAATGCAGGTTACACTTGTAATTTCTTTGCCCGAGGTTTGGTTTACATCTTGTTCAGCTAATCTAACTGGGAGAAATTATTTAGCTGAGACTTAAGGTTGGCAGTATATGTGCAGTTACAGTCACATGAAGATATTTATAGAAAAAAAAAAACACCTCAATATTTAGGTTTTCATTGGATTGCTTGCTCTGAAATGGCGATCATTCAATCCACTGCAGTGGTGGCTGCATGTTATCGGTCCGTTTCCACCAGGTTTCTGAATTGTTTTTAAATGCAAGACTAGCTGTACAAATATTAGTCCTTGACCCAACACCCGCCCAACTAGTTTCCTATTGGTAGGAGGCGTTTGAAGTGTGTGGGTGATGCAAAAACAACATTTCGGACTTCAGCAACAAAAGAGAGAATAGGAACATAATTGTGTGCCAACTCGTGACCAGAACTGCCGCGGGGGTATGAATGGCGCCATCAAACACCCACTTTCACCGCCCTGTTGGTTCTGCTGCAGCCTGCAGGTGAGTAACAGTGAGAACTGATACTCTAGTGACCCCGGGAGGTGTGGTGTGAAGTCACGGCTCATTTTAAAGTGAGAGGCAGGCACCCTGAAATGTTTCAGTTTCGCAGATAACATAACAGTTTCTCTCAGACACTCATTGACTAGGGCTAAAATCAATGTATGATTTGTTTTCACGACATCGGCCCTCGGACCAAACAGAGACAGTTAAGAGGCGTAAAACAAATGACGTTTAGGCTGGGTGAGTTTCCTTCTCAGCAGAATACTTGATCGCGTTTGCGATCAAACATCAAAGCGGTGAAAGTAATCGAGCAGAGCATCAAAGGGCTGGGTGAGAAGGGAGGGGGTAGAGAGGAGCAGCTGTGCACGCCATCGTGCACTCAAGCCCTAGGCCAGCAAAACATGTGGGTAGCACTTTTGAAAGCCCACTTACAAAATGTCTCAAAGAGACAGCTTTCGCTGTCTCAGCGAGACCTAAAAAGCCCAGTCATGTTACAAGACAGATTTAGGCTAATACCACCCTCCCCCTTCTTCTACTGAAGCTAAACGATTATATATCAGATTTCTGGCGGTTCGTGATGGACCCCCATACCTTAGCATACACAGATGGACGCTCTGCATCTCAGCTGCCGCAGTGATCTTATGCTATAAGACAAGACATGTGTGCTCATTACAGCTGCATTCTTGTGTTGTGTCTAAGTGCTAGTGTCTGTCCAGATATAATAACAAGAGGCATTGTTGTTTGACCTGGTCCAGGGTGTTCAGACTAAATCCCAGGAAAAGAACTGAACGCGAAAACCTATGCAGTTTCTGTGTGAAAGTACAGTGTGGCACAGAGCAAGTATGTCTATATGGTAACATGTGAAAATTTAAATGTGGCCTACAACGTGCAGAATTAGGCTAACATAGGGAAAACTACAATGGGCCATGCAGGAAACACATGAACATACTCCCTCAGTCTGTGGTGCACAATAGTACAAAAGGCTACTCTACAGCATGCCTCTGAGCTATAGCCATGTACTCCCTCAGCAGTCAGTAGTGTGCAATAGACTACTCTACAGCATGCAGTGGGCCACAGCCATGTACTCCCTCTGCAGTTTGTGTTGCACTATTGTACAAAAGGGCACTCCACAGCATACACTGGGCTATAGCTAAGCTATATACCACAAAGCTATTGCCATGTACTCCCCCAGCAGTCCGAAGTGCACAATAGTACAAAAAGCAACTGTACAGCGCAATGCTGTTATAAAGTCATGTGCCACCCAAGCCCTCCGTAGTGCACTATAGTACAAAAGGTTACTCCACAACGTACCACTGGGTTAAAGTCATGTACTCCCTCAGCAGAGCTTAGTGCACAATAGTACAAAAGGCTACTCTACAGCACATCACTGGGTTATGTACTCCCTCAACTGCCCGTACTGCACAACATTAAAAAAGGGCTTCTCTATAGCATACCACAGGGATAAAGCCATATACTTCCTCAGCAGTCCATAGTGCACAATAGTACAAAAGGCTATTCTATAGCATATCTCTGAACTAAAGCCATGCACTACCCAAGGCAGTCCGTAGTGCACACATGGTGCATAAATGATTTAAGCATCATAAGAATACGGCAGGAGCTTAGGCTCGTCAACACCTCCCTAAACCCAAAAGAAAACCTTCCCACTGATCTCTCCCTCCGTTCCTCCTCCGTACACTACTGCCCAGAGCACAAATTCACCGGCACAATCTTCTGCCAACCACCGCACTGGCCAGTTTGTACACAATACCCACACAGTGGGATTGAAATGGAATCTACAGTTTTCACAGAGGAGTGTGGCGCACATACTCCTCACATACTTCTGCCATACAGTTAAGTTCTGTCTGCATGCAACGACACTACACACACAGGGATGTGATCTAGGACCTGTCATTACTGGAAGAAGCTGAAAATCTGTACGATGAAGCCAGATGGATGCTCACCCCAAAGAAAAGGCATGCCCTATTACCATCAATATATGCAGCCACCTGTAACTGTACCTTACAATTCGATGCAGAGCATTCCCACTGTCCATGGAAGGCACCAAGAGCCCTCCCTCCGGGTTACAGGGCGTTCAAGTACCTAGCTGTACCAGCTCTCCAGGCATGCGCAAAACTGGATTGTGCGTCGAGACCAAAAGACAGAAACTCACACGCAGTCTATGCCTGCCAGTCAAATCATGCTGGGGACATTACTGTCCCAGCACTTGATAATCATGGGGTATTTTAAACATTGAGGAAAAAAGCCAAGTAGTAACTGCACAAATTGTATTATTGATAAAACCGTCAACTACCGTCTTCAAATCAAAGCCAGAGGCTTAGGTTAGTATCTGGTTGGAATTGCGAGTGGTCGATAAGAAGTCTGGACCCTTTAGATTTCCCACGTGTATGTATCATCAGCAGGTCAATGTTTATATATTCACTGAAAAAAAACAAAAAGGTTACAGGGACGAGATAGGAAATAGGTGTTTTTTTTAAACCTTAGACATTCACTGAAGAAAAAAAAACGAAGGTTACAGGGACGTTATAGCTAGGCTGACATTTCACTGGTACAAAATTTCGAAATTCAGCAGTTCTAGTTAGCTGAGCTAAGTATAACGTGTGCCCCTGCAATGCACTGCTTAGGACCTCACATATTAAATCACTCACGACAGTCAGTGACATCACGGATGACATCTCAAATGACCAAAATTGCGTTAACTTTTCTTGTCAAAGAAATTTTGGGGGGGAATTTTTAAAATCCGTGACGATGTCGCGTTCACGTCGTGAAATCGCAAAACAAAAGCAGACATTCAACTACCACATTCAAAAAGTTTTTACTTGCGTCATTCTAACTATTACAATACACACATTACTAACCACATTACTGCTTTAAAAGGGGTGCAAGACTTATGTGCACACATTTTACAGCAGTTTAGACACTAGGGAGTTATTACTGCGCTGTTTAAAGTCATAATTTGTATAGAGTTTGCATAAAAACAACAATTTAAACCAATTTTCCGTTTTCGCTGTAACACCAGGATTCGCGATGAAATCAGCAGCTGCGATCACCGAAAAATGGATTATAACCAACACAAACACTTAACTATCTAAAGGACTGTATAACAGCTTGTACAACTCCCTTAATATCTCTATAACACAGTGCATAACTTATTCAGTGTAATCTATGACTCCATGCACTGTACCACCAAGTCTCTCATTCACTGTAGAAGTATTTGAGGGGATCTGTGAGACGATGCATCAGTCGATCAATACTTCTGTAACTAAATGCATGACTGCCTCAGTACATCTATGAGTGGATGCATCAGTGTCACAATGGGTCAGTGACTGGTTGTGGAAGTCTGTCAATCAGCGAGTAGGAGCAGGAGTGCCATTATGCATTTGTAAGTAAGTATATGACTGTCTGGATCGGTGAGTTTCTAAGTGGGTGCCTGAATGGGTGAGTGGGTGCATGAGTGTCTTAGTGGATCTGTGAGTGAGTGCATTAGTCTTTCAGTGGGTCTATGAATGGCAGCGGGAGTGGCCGAGTGGTTCAGTCAGTAGATGCGTGGGTCTGTGAGTGAGACACTGCATGGGTACATGAGTCTGAGTATATAACTAGCTGGGTGCACAAGTCTCTGAGTGGGTCTATGAGTGACTGCATGGGTGTGTGTGTGTGTGTGTCTAAGTGGGTTTCTGAATGGATGTCTGAGTGGATATGTGAGTGGGTGTATTCATGTCTAAATGGGTCTGTGAGTGAGAGCATAAGTCTCTGAGTTAGTCTGGGACTGTGGGTGAGAGTCTGGATGGGTCTGTGAGTGGATGCAAGAGCCTTGACTAGGTGAGTGGGTGGGTGTAGATCAGAGTGAATTTCTGAGTGGGAGTGCGAGCTTAAGTGTATGAGTGGCAGACTGCATCCATAAGTCTTTGAGACAGTCTGTGACAGAGTGACTGTATGGGTGCGTGAGTGGGTGCACAAGTATCTCAGTGGATCTTGAAGGGGTGTTTGAGTGTCTCAGTGCATCTGTGAGGGCATACGTGAGTCTGGGTGGGTCTGTAAGGGGGTGCAGGAGTCTGAGTGGGTCTGTACATGGGTGAGTCACTCTCAGAGTAAGAGTGTACATATGTACCTGAGTGGTTATGTGACTGGGTGTGTGAGTGGGTATGTGAACGGGTGTAGAGGTGTCGGAGTTTGTGAGTGCAAACATGAGTGTGACAGTGACCGGCAAGTTTGTACAAATATGTATAGATATATTATCTACTGGCGGTCGCCAGTAGATAGTTATAGTTAGGACCGTGTTTCCATAGGAAATCTCAAAATTCTATTTTGAATAACTTTGGCGCCGGTTGACGAATCCTCGTGAAATTTTCAAAACTAATGGGGCGCTCCGTTCAGCTCCTACCCTGAAAGTCTCGGGGTGATACGTCAAGCAGGGGCTGAGAAAAAAGGGGGGTCCCAAAACGCGTTTTCCCCATGCATTTTTCCATAGGACCTTTAGTCCGAGCTACAGCCCGAACGGCTGAACAGAATTACTTGAAATTTGGCAGAGAGGTAGTCCTCAGGTCAAGGATGTGCCTTTTGTAGGTCTGGTGTAAATCTGTTCAGTAGTTCCTGAGAAAATAGCATTTAAATCAATATATATATCTGTAAGCGCGCTCCGTGCGCTTACGGTAAGCTTACCGTACGTGTACGGTGCCGTGCGCGAGCTCAAATCTGATTGGTTGTCACATGACTGTAAACATTCGAATCGGACGAAATCAGGAAGTGTCGGCCGCCATTTCGTGTGTTTCACACAGAAAAAAAAAGGGAGATAACATGAAAAGGGGGCAAGGAAGAGAGTTACAGACCCCCTAACATTTGAAAGGGGGTCAAAGAAGGACACAAAAGTACGAAAAATACATTTATTAATTTAAAAAAAAAAAAAATCGCGGAGTACGGATACGGTAAGCTTACCGTACGCGTACGGCAGAAAAAAAAATAAAAAAAGAAATAAAATTCAGATTTAAGTGTTTAGATATTAGGGGGCTCTAAAAAGAGCCATTGTGTTTATGAAGTGATTTTTTAGTGGTACCTACAAGTAAGTACCGATGCAGAGTCTAAGGTTCAAGAGGAAGACTCTGTTCCCTTCATCAGTGAAGTGTACACCATCTCCTCTATAAATGTCTTGCATGTTGTAACGCAAGTTGTTGTGGTAAATGGAACCCATACCATAGTCTCGGAGGAAAGCAGAAACAGATTTGTTGACGTGCTTTCTTGCTTTGTCAATCTGTGGACAAAATTGATTGGACCAGTTCCATTTTTGCCTTTGGCATATGTTAGAATACGCAAAGGCAGTTTTAGGGAAAAGTGAAAACAGTTGTGCAAAGGTCTCCTTCATAAGCATTTCCAGATCTACCCCAGTCAAAGTGCCTAGGTCATTGCCACCACAGTGCACAATTATGAGGTCAGGGTGTTGGATTTGCATGAAGGATTTCACCAATGGCATCAATTGGTGCCACTTTAACCCTCTCTGACCAATCCATTTAATGTCTACATTTGGCAAAGCAAGGTCTCTCACCATACCTGTTTTCTCTGCATACTTTTCACTCCAGAAGACATAGCTGTGCCCTACAATCCACACTGTGAACATCTTTCAAGGAGATCTGGATGCACTCAGGAGGTGTATTTCAGTAGAATGGGAAAAAGAAATGAAAGACAGTTTGGAAATGGAGGCATACATATTTTTTTAAAATAAAAAGAACTCATTGGCTGTTTTATACCATTCTACACTAAAAACTAGGCTGTATGTGTAAATTTATAGAAGCATGTTTTGTATTGGTACAGAAAAATGTGTTACCAAAGAACAATACTATGGATTTGCTGTTAGGTTAGAAAAGTCAAGCACTCTTGCTCTTTGGAAATGAAACATTGTGTGGTGAACTTCTGACCCGACTCCACACAGCAGTGTTCCATGAGCTGTTGCTATGGTAGCAGGCAGAAGTCAAGTTGGGGGAAGGGTACTTTTGGAAAAGGGTTGGTTTTCAACCAATAGAAATGTGTGATTACATTTGAAAAAAAGGGGGAAGCACCGAGATTTGAAATTAACATGTATATGTGTGGAAAGAGGGAAACATTGCCATTATCTGGTTCTGCTGAGAGGAGAGAGGTGTACAGAACAGAGATCCTGGCTCTGATAATCTGCTGTTTGAGTGCCACATTTCTTTCACAACTAACTAATTTTAAAGGTGAGTTATGAGTTTGAGAGGGGATGTATGTGGTAAATTTAGAAATGAATAATAGAATTGGAATTCATGACTGTGTGCAAAGAGGAATTGTTGTCAGAGATTTCTTGCGTATTACACTGGTAATTTTAGATTTGCATTAGTAGGAAAGGGGCAGCTATTTTTCTGCAGAAGCAGACTCTTAGCACACACCCAGCTGCTTATCCTGTAGAATCATGCATAGTATTCACAACCGAGTGGTGTTTGAGGTTGCAGTGAGTAATGCAAATACATTCAACATCACTAAGGCTGGTTGCCTTTGCTGGAGTGTAGTCATTCACCCAGGTTACACATGTTCCTGGTCTCAAAAAGCTGTTTGGACATGTGCTGTTTTCAGATTCTGAAAAGTGGAATGAAAATGTGTCAGACTGTAAAAGTACTTATCACTTGCCAAAAAAAGAGTAGTAAGTGTGCTTTCAAATTGGCAAAGAAATTTCGTTTTCTGCCTAATATCAAACCATGACTCTGTGTGCAAAGAGGAATTGTTGTCAGAGATTTATTGCGTATTACTCTGGTAATTTTAGATTTGCATTAGTAGGAAAGGGGCAGCTATTTTTCTGCAGAAGCAGACTCTTAGCACACACCCAGCTGCTTATCCTGTAGAATCATGCATAGTATTCACAACTGAGTGGTGTTTGAGGTTGCAGTGAGTAATGCAAATACATTCAACATCACTAAGGCTGGTTGCCTTTGCTGGAGTGTAGTCATTCACCCAGGTTAAACATGTTCCTGGTCTCAAAAAGCTGTTTGGACATGTGCTGTTTTCAGATTCTGAAAAGTGGAATGAAAATGTGTCAGACTGTAAAAGTACTTATCACTTGCTAAAAAAAGAGAAGTAAGTGTGCTTTCAAAATGGCAAAGAAATTTAGTTTTCTGCCTAATATCACACCATGACTCTGTGTGCACACAGGAATTGTTTTTAGATATTTAATTTGTGATGGTTTTATTGTGATTTTCACTTGTAGGAAAGGGGTACATAGTATTTTAAGATTTGAAAAGATCATAAAAAATATAGTAATATATTTAAATAAAATAAAGGAATTTTTTTTTTTAGTTTCTTTCAGGTATTTCTGAAGAGCAGTGAACAAAATTTAAGATGCCTACAAAATCCAGACTAAGGAAAAACCAGAAAAAAAAATCTATATTTGAAGACAACTGGAGGACCTAAGTTAGTTGAAGATGCTCATGTTGGGAAAAAGAGAAAGTCTTCTGGTAAGCAGACAAAAGATTTTTTTAAAAATATCTTCAAAAAAAGGAAAAATGTAAAAAATGTCTGTACTGGAAATAATGTTTTAAATAGAAAACAACAGGAAAAAATTGAGCATTTAGTAAATGCAAATATACCTTCAGAAACAATAAAAATTAACTTAAAAAGAAAAACAGCGTTTAAAGAGATTCGTAGAAAAATGTTTCAGAGAAGAGTTATGTCCAATTTGATAAAGGATGTGAAGAAATATAAGAAAAAAGCAAAATTTTATAAGAGAAAAAAAAAAAGAAATTGAAGCCATTGTAGCAAAGGCTTTAGAATTAAAAAGGAAACTATTCATTTTAATTTTGAACAGGATGCGTACATTAGATAAAATGGTCAATGTACTGAAATCACAAAGCAAAAGGAAAAGACTAGTGAAAAGAACAAACTTTTGTAAAGTGTTTTTAGGAGAATGGATGCATAGTTCAAGTAGTGAACCTTTTTTTAATGAAGAGAGTTATCTTCAAAGTAATAGTTTGCTGCATGCAGTTGACACCAGAGGTCGTGCTTATGAAGTGAAAAATGGTTGTATAATGGAGAAGGAGAAAATGGTTCCAAGAGATGAGGAACAAGTGATGGCGGATGAGGTTATGGGGAGACGTCCTAAAGACCCAGTGTATACTTGGAATTGTAGTAGTATTTGCACTGTGCGTCAGGAATCTATTGATAAATTTCGTGAGTTTCTAAGAGAATATAGTAAAAAAAGTGTTAAACAGAAGATTAAGGTGCTTCAAAGTCTAGATCCATGCAGAGTGAGAGAGAATACTGGTTTGCAAGGACACTCTCTGGCTTGTCTATCTAGGAAAGTGTGTCAAAGTGTTTTTCACCATTTTAGGATGCTGGCAGTTCATCATACTGAAATGAGAAAGTTTGTGAGACAATTGTATTTTGCTAAAAGTCCAGCAATAAAGTTAGATGAATTGAATAGGGCTGTGTTCCGTGGATCGGTATCAGATGTAGAGAAGGTTACTGATGAAATTCAGTTTAATTACTTTGGTCCAGAACAAGAGAGTGCAGGTAATGACACAGTAATTGAAGAAAATGTGGAAGAGAATGTAGAACCCTCTGTAAGTAAGAAATTTGATGTTCAAATGACAAAATTTGCTATAATCTCTAATGAAAGACCAAATATTACTTGTATTTGTTGCCGCAGAACTCATTATAGAAATCAAACCAGGAATGTTGATCTCTACAGAAAAAGTGAAAATGAAGATAATTATAAGTGGAAGGATTTTGCAACATATATATTTCTTGAAAATTGTTTTGAATTGGGTGAAGATCAGCGTATTTGTAAATACTGTTCTAATAAGTTAGAAGAAAATAGAATGCCGACCAGAGCTGTACATAATAATTTAGAATTGGATGCTATTCCTGCCGAACTTTCTGAATTAAATACATATGAGTCTATACTCATTCAATGTGTTCATCCGTTCCAGACCATAGTACGTATGGAGCCCAAAACTGGTAAATTACCTCCTTCAGATTTACTGAGAGGTTTAAAAGGTAGAGTGGTGTATTTGCCCTTGGATTTGAAAAAAAATATGGAAACGATTGATGCAGATACTTTGGAAACTGAACCATTAGTTATTCTGGTTAATGGTGTACCTACAATGAAAAAGAAGATTTGGCAGGAGCTGGTAGATGTACGGAAAGTACAAAGAGCAAATTTGTATTTGAAAAGGAATAATAAATGGTATGAATCAATTTATATAGATGAAGAAGAAGAAGATTTACAATAAGACACAGAAACACCAACTGGACAAATTGAAAAAGTGGACAAGTCAAAGGAAGAAGAAATTTATGAACATTTTAGCATACATCCTCTTCATTCAAAAGAAGGTATGGGAGACACTATTGATCTGTTTCAGATGAAGAAAGCAAAAGGAACTCCCGTGAGTGTATGGGAGGAGAGCTTGGAAGCTCGATGTTTTCCCCAGCTGTTTCCTACAGGAAAAGGAGGACGATACGATGAACGTCCAGAACAGATTCCAGCTTCTGAGTATCGGACTACAAGACTTTATGCAGAAGATCCAAGATTTCGACAAAGTATTCCTTATTTGTTCCATCTTTTATTTGAAAGCGACTTGTCTGCATTATCTTATGCAGTAAATCACATTTTAAAAAGTGGAGTACATTTACAAAATGTGTCTGCTAAGGATTTTATGGAGAAAGCGCAGCACCGAGATGATCATTTGGAAACACAACTGATCAATCTGATGGCTTGTCAGCGTGGGACAAATGAATATTGGTACCGACGCCATGGTGAATTGAAATGCATGTTACAGAATTTAGGAACTCCTACATGGTTCCTAAGCTGTGCCGAGTACGCTTGGGATGATTTACTGGATTTTCTACGAGAGGCAAATTCAAACATTAAAAACATCGAATACAAGACAGCAGGAGAACTGTGCTCATTGGATCCAGTTAATGTTTGCAGATATTTCAATTATAGATTTGAGGCTATGATGTCCTTCATCTGCAATAAAAAAAATCCACCTCTTGGAGAAGTTGTGGATTTCTTTTGGAGAAAAGAGTACTAAGCCAGAGGTGCTCCTCATATTCATATGCTGTTGTGGATCAAGGATGCTCCAAAATTTGGAACAGATGCTGATGAAGCAGTGTTATCTTTCATTGAAGAATATGCAACATGTGCTATACCTAAAAGCACAGAAGAGAAAAAGTTAAAGGAGCAAGTTTTACGTTTCCAAAGTCATCGGTGTGGAAAATACGGTCGACGGAAATACAAGAGCAAAGATAAATTCTACAATAAATGTCGATTTGGATTTCCTAGACCTGTTCTTTCAAAAGGAAGAGTAAACAGTTTTATGTCAGCTGTGAGACATACTATTACAAGAAAATCACCTAAGAATACCTACAACCTAAAAAGAAAAGAAGAATCAAAAAATATAAATGACTACAACCCTGTCATTTTATCCATGTGGAATGCTAACATGGATATACAGTATGTAGCTGACAATTCCATTGCTGTTGCTCGATATGTAACATCTTACATTACTAAATCAGAAAAAACTGAATTGAAAGAAACGTGGGAAGAGATTTCTCACGAGAAGACTGTCAGTAAGAAGCTATACAGTTTCAGTTTAAAGATGTTATCGCATCGAGAAATTGGATCCTACGAATGTTCAGATAGGTTATCTTCTGCAAGTCTCTACTCGAAATCAAGAAGAATAATTTGGGCAAGTTTAGGCCTTGCAGCAATGAGAAATCGGGTACTGAAATCTGTGGGAGAAATTGAATATTTAGCACAGTTCGAACCTGAAAGTACAGATATTTTAAAAACAAACATGTTGGACACATATTACCCAAAAAGAAGTCATCACCTTGAAAACATGTGTCTCTATGAAGTGCTGCAGAACTTCATTTTTAAACGGAATGCCACAGAAGACATCAACAATGGAAAATATGAAGTCAGTGGTGAGGAAGGATGTTTGATGAAGCAAACAAAAGGAAGTTTGATAAATCACCGGAAGCTGACTTGCGACACTACTGACAAAAAGGAATTTTACTACTTGGCACTTTTACAGCTGTTCAAACCATGGCGTTCAGAGGATGAACTACTTGGAGAATTCCAGAGCTATGAGGACTCATTTAATGCATGTAAAGATACGATTGAATGCAGTACTTTCACAAATTATGTCCAAATGTTAAATGAAGAAATTGAACAGGAAACTACAATTGCAGCTGAAGTAGCTAGAGACAGTTCTCAAGACAGCCAAAGTTCTGGAACGCTCAGTCAAGATCCCCTAGGACAACCAATCGTAGAAAATGAAGCTGCAATAGCTATGACTGAAGTGGAAACAGCTATGAATCAAGCTCAAGAAGAATTAATAGACTTACCAAATTTGGAAGAACAACTGAATGAAGAGCAGCAACAAATTTATGAAGAGATCAGAAACAAAATTGATCACGGATTACTACATGAAAAAAAAGAGTTCTCATGCACATCATTTCAACCAATCAGGATGTATGTAAGCGGACAAGCTGGAACTGGAAAAAGTTTCTTAATAAAAGTCATCAGAAGCTACCTACAGCAAAAAACGGATTCAACTTTGTCTTGTGTTGTTACTGCTCCAACTGGGTTAGCAGCATATAACATAAAAGGAATCACCTTACATTGTTTGCTAATGTTACCAGTGGAGCATGAGAACAAAATAGAATACCACAAGCTAACTGGAGAAGCATGCTTGGAAGTTTCAAGAGTATTGAAGAAGATGCAAGTTCTCATTATTGATGAGGTGAGCATGGTATCAAACTTAATGCTTGCCATTGTGTATTTAAGAATGCAGCAAATTCTAAGGAGAGACTATGACGTGTTATTTGGTGGAAAACATGTCATAGTTTTTGGGGATCTTCTACAGCATACTCCAGTTAAAGGACAACCAGTGTTTAATACTGTGACACACGAAGACACAAAGAAGTCATTGGGAAGCATTGGTAATGCAAATATTTGGTCCTTCTTTGAGTACAAGGAACTTACTACTAATATGAGGCAAGCAAATGATGAAGAATATGGAAGTATTCTGAAAGATATCAGAATTGGACTACTCACTGAAGCTGGCACGAAAGCATTACAGAGCCGGTTGCTACATAATTTATTCCCAAAGGAAGAAATAGTTGCAGAGAAAATATACAAGAACATTGCAGAAAAGAAAAGTGTAATCTGCTTAATGCCAACTCTACGTGAATGCTCCATAATCAATGAGGAACTTTTGAAATTGGAAAAGGAAGAGATTTGGAAATTGGAAGCAGTGGACAAAATTCAGCATGAAAGAATTACTATTACATTAACAGGCACACTGAAAAATAAATTGGATTCACTAGAGAAGAACATTTCCAAAACTGCTGGATTAGAAAAAAAGCTATATGTTTGCATGAACTGTAGAGTATTTTTAAGGAGAAATTTGGATGTTGAAAAAGGTTTAGTGAATGGAGCTATGGGAAGAGTTGTGGGTTTTATTAATTACCAGAAAAAAGATGGAATTGAATGTTTAAAAATAAAATTTGATCAGATAGAAGAAGTTAAAGACATTTGTCGTTGTTCAGTTCGTTTCATGCTTGTGAAAGACTTATATGTACGTAGGAAGCAGTTTCCGTTTTCTCTAGCATATGCTGTAACTATTCACAAGTCTCAAGGATTGACTGTAGATTGTGCTTTTGTGAACATTGGTTCAACTGTGTTCAAAGAAGGTATGGCTTATGTTGCTTTGTCACGAGTGAAAACATTATCTGGTTTATTTATGATAGACTTTGATGACTCAAAAGTTAGTGCAGATGCAAATTGTGTAAAGGAGTATAATAGATTAAGAAGAACCTATGCTCCTCATTTAGGTCAGTATCCTGTGTTGGAAAAACGTGTTGTTTCTCGAAAAAGAAGAATTGAGAATATCTGTAATGAGGATGTAGAGAAGAGAAAAAAAAAAAAAAAGAAGAGTGATGTAATTGCAAGCAAAAAGAAAAAGGAAAATGTTGAAGAGGTTGTTGGTTGTCATTTTGAAAATAGCTCTGGTGTCAACTGCTACGCTAATGTAGTGCTGAATGTTGTATTTTATCTTGAAAGTTTGCAAGAGCAGATAATAGTAAATCAGAGAAAAAGATTCTGTTCTGAGTTGAGTCTCCTTTTTGAAAAGCTGAGTAATGATAAAAACTAAAATAGAAAGTGCTACTGAAATTAGAAAACTTTTAGATGTATGTTCAGGATGTACACAGTTTTCTCAAAATGTACAGCAAGATGCACAGGAATTCTTGATGTATTTTCTTCAGGTACTGGAAGAAGAAGGGGTACAAATTGAAAATATGTTTGGTCTCTCTTATAAATGGGAACATAGTTGTGAAAACTGTTTCAATACATGTGGCTCTAATGTTGATTCTGAAAGGTTTATTTATTTAACATTGCCAGAGAGTAAATCAGTCACTTTTGCTAAATTAGTTAAAGATGCTAATCATAGCATGGAATGCGGTGAGTGTAAATCTGACATGTTTTCAACGTTAATTTTAAAGGAATACGGACAGTATGTAATTTTAATGATGCAACGATGTAGAGCTGATGGTTCAAAATTGGATACTTTAATAAAGAAGTTTACAGGACAGCAATTATCAATTTCAGGAAAAACTTTTGTAACAGTTGCAATAATTTTCCATGATGGACCTACTGTAACTTCTGGTCATTACACAGTTTATCTAAAATGTAAAAAAGGCTGGACAATGTGTAATGATTGTCAATTGGTTTTTAAGCAACGTTTGCCTTTTGATTTAGCAAATTCCTATCTAATCTTCCTGAAACCTAAATTTTAGAGAGAATTGGCAACATCTGTACAAAACAATTTTACCATTTTATTGGATTACCATTGGAATTTTCTAATAAAAAGATTTTTAAAATTACCATTTGGCCTAAAGGAAAGGTAACCAATTGTATTGTGGACTTATTTAATTCCTAATTAATCTTTCGGAAACCAACATTTTAGAGATAATCGGTAATATCTGTACAAATTAAATTTTGGAATTTTATTGGATTACCATTGGAAATTTAATCAAAAAAGAATTTTAAAATTACCATTTGGCCTAAAGGAAAGGTAACCAGATGTATTGTGGAGTTATTTGAGATATATTATTTTTGTGATTATGCTTCTGTAACAAAATTGTCAGACGGTATTTTTTAGAAATAGTTATTGTTATTAGATGATATTTTTTTTAATATTTTGCATTTCTATAATGTTATGTTTAAGTGAGAAGAGATTCTGGGCTTTTTTAAAACAATCTTTGAGATTGTTATTTTTTTTTTGCCCGCTGTTAAATGATGAATGCAATTGCTTTCACGATTTATAGTGAAATGCAATATATTCTGAAAACAGCAAAAAAATGGCAAAAAATTGTTTGGAAAATATGTAAATACGTGTACTGTATTATAAAATGTTATTAAATATTAATACTTTTTTCTTTTTTTTTCAGATTGAGAAAGAAAATTTTCGAAAAATAAAACCATTTTTCAAGCAATTTAAATAAAATTTAAATTGATAATTTTTTGGGTGGGTCAGGTAAGTCAGAAATTTGATGGTCCCTTTTTTCCACTTCTCCTCAAACAGATTTTCAGTATTTTGTTATTAATCCCTCAAGGACCTTGTAATGTGGTAATTGTTTTAGTGTTTGTTTAAAAAATACGCTTACCGTACGCGTACGGTAAAAAAAAAAAAAAACGTTTAAGAAAAAATTTTAAAAAAGTTGAAAGGTAAGGTTGGCTCTTAAAAGAGCCGTTGTGTTCATACAGGGACAGAGGAAAGAAAGAATGGGAATATTAGCTGGTAGGACAAATGTGCTGGTCTATTCTGTTGTTAATTAGGGGAACACTGGTCTCCCCACGAACAATTAGACCATGGCAATTTGAGCACCGCATTGTAACCCTCGCAAATCGATGGTTAGTTTCCAGAGGACCAGAAAAAGGTGATTCTCCCCCCACAGATGAAGGGCTCAGCTGAGCTGCCGAAGATGGACTCGGCTGAGCTGCTGTGGATGTGCTCGGTCGACTTACTGAAGGGTTTGCTCCAGTATGTCGAGCATTTGTCCTAGGGTGTACATCCTCAAGGTGTCTTAACATAGTGTGATTCCCGAAGGAATACTTCTTGTTAGGATTACCTCTAGAAAGTACACGCTGGCAAAGCTTGCAAGTCACTAAAGCAGCATTTACTTTTTTCTGGCCCTCAGGAAACGTAAAATACTCCCATATAAAAGAGCTCTTTTGTTTCCTCCTTCTCTGCCTGATGGTGGTGCTGCTAGCCTCACTCTCAGAAGAGGAGTGCTGGTCTGCCATCGTATCCCAAAGACAACTCAGCTCCTTCTCCTAAGGGATCACAAGCAGAAATGAGGGGAATGGGTGTGGTGTAGGAGAGTTCTATAACTGAAAGTAATTTAAACTAATCAAAAGTGTTGTTTCTTGATCGCATGACCCACCGTGCGCGTACGTTACGCTTACGGAGCGCTTACGGTAAAAGTACGCATGCGCGTATAAAAGACACGCGCATGCGCATAACAGGCACGCCCCAACACTTCCGTGTAACGTGCGCGTGTAACGTATGCGCTTACGCGCCGCGTACGCACGTCTACGTAAATTGCGTAACATACGCAAAAAGAGTAGAAATATTACGTACATAAAGCAAAACGTGCGCTTACCGTAAGCTTACCGTACGCGCACGTAAAAAAAAAAAAAAAATTGGAAAAAAAGAATCACTATGTTATACTAATATATCTTACCTGTTTGGTAAAAAAAAAAGTGAAAAAATTTATATATTGCAGAATTTTTAAAATTTAAGCATAGTGTTTAAAGAGAATATAAAGTAAAAATAAAAAGATGTAAAAAACCTTGCAAAAAAAAAAAAAGAAAAAATCACACGTTAAATATAAGAATTAGCATTTAAAAAACCATATAAATTCACTGAAAAAACCATGGGTTTCACACACGTTATAGGTAAGAATTAGCATTTAAAAAACCTTGCAAATTCAGTGAAAAACCCATAGGTTTCACACACGTTATAGTTAGCTGGACATTTCAGTCGTAAAAAACCAATGAAATTCCCCCGTTATTGTTAGTTAAGCTAACTATAACTCGCGCACCCGCAATCCACTGCTGATGACGTCACATATTACATCACTCATGACATGGTCAGTGACATCACTCATGACATCACTGATGACATCATCCTTGTGACAGAGTGGCAGACCTCCTCTCACCCTAATATAACCTTTGATACACACATTCAAAAATAGAGACTAAAATTTTCAAAAAAATGGACATACCAATACCAGTTACAACAACCTCTTGAGTAATTCTAAGATCCACATACACATCCACTCATTCACCAACAGTCCTGTACAGTCACTCATACATGTACTCAATCATATATACTCATACACCTATACATCCTGATACACAATGCCACTCATCCACAGAGTTACTGACACACATAGTCACTCATGAAAATAAAGAAACATACATTTACTTGCATTGACATTTATACACACACCACCACACTTACTTCTACTGAAACTTACACATACTTAGTCTTTTAAAACAATCACTTATAGAAACACATACTTATTCATACAGGAACTCTTTCAATCTCTCACTCTCACATATACTCACTTATATACACCAATAGTCACATATACTAGTTTAAAACATATGTAGTTACTCATAGAGACACTATTAAGACAGTCATTCACTCACTAACACACCCATGCACACACTCATCCACCCATACAGTCCTGCAGACATGCTGTCTTCAACACATACAAACAGTGAGTCACTCATTCATGTACCTATGCAGTACGTAATAACCCCACCGAACCATGCAGACACTCACACCGATACTAAAAAAAACACCTAATAACCTATATAAACACCCATGTAGCTACTGACCAACCCATGCAGCCACTTATACACAAAGTGAGAGACTGATAAAGATATTTACATATTTAAACATTACTCAGTAAGCCATGTATTCACTAAGATACACTTAATCAGTCAGTTCAGTCAGTTATACAATCAATTTTTCAAAAACAAATCATCCATTTAGACACTTATATACCCATTTATTCTTCCATCGTCCGTGAGATATACATATATAAAATTTTTTTAATTTTCAGAAAAATACACATTCACTGGATGATGTCATCAGTGATGTCATCAGTGATGTCATGAGTGATGTCACTGACCATGTCATGAGTGATGTAATATGTGACGTCATCAGCAGTGGATTGCGGGTGCGCGAGTTATAGTTAGCTGAACTAACTATAACGGGGGATTTCATTGGTTTTTTACGAGTGAAATGTCCAGCTAACTATAACGTGTGTGAAACCTATGGTTTTTTCACTGAATTTGCAAGGTTTTTTAAATGCTAATTCCTAACTATAACGTGTGTGAAACCCATGTTTTTTTCACTGAATAGATATATATATATATATATTTATTATCTACTGGCGGTCGCCAGTAGATAACATATATATATATTATCTACTGGCGGTCGCCAGTAGATAGTTATAGTTAGGACCGTGTTTCCATAGGAAATCCGCAACATTCTATTTGGAATAACTTTGGCGCCGGTTGACGAATCCTTGCGAAATTTTCAAAATAGGTGGGGCGCTCCGCTCCTACCCTGAAAGTCTCGGGGGGGATTCGTCAAGCGGGGGCTGAGAAAAAAGGGGGGTCCCAAAACACGTTTTCCCCATGCAATTTTCCATAGGGACCTTTAGTCCAAGGTACAGCCCGAACTGCTGAACAGAATTACTTGAAATTTGGCAGAGAGGTAGTCCTCAGCTCAGGGAAGTGCCTTTTGCAGGTCTGGTGTCAATCTGTTCTTTAGTTCCTGAGAAAATCAAAAGTAAAATCATATATATATATATGTGGGCGGAGCCTAACCACACATCTCATCCTGAGATCTGATTGGCTGTCAGCACTTCATCCAAGAAGTGTTGGTAGCCATCTTGGGACCAATATACATGATAGCACCTCATTAAAAAGCATTGCAGTTAATAGAAGGTTTTAAGACTTTAGTTACATTATAAATCATTTGTTGATGGTACCATACTCATTTTAGGAATTGTGGTATGTTCTAAGGTGATTTCACCATGTGAAAAAGCCTTCTGCTGGGATATCATGATTGAGAGAAAAATATTTTCTCATGCTTTTCCCACAGAGGTTTGGAAGGGGATCTATAAGCTAAACTGAGAGCTTATTTTCTGTAAATTCACATTATCTTTCTCAGTCATGTGAGAATGAACTCTGACATTCTCAGTAAAACATGTACATCCAACAAGGGCAGAGACTGTCAGTTGATTCCTTTGTGTTCTACTGCAGCTTCCCAGAGTGTTCCAAAGAACAACTAGAGCGCTTACTGTCTTCATTATGACAAAAGTATGGCACACCTGAAGCCATCTTGATTGGAATAAACTGGTAACACTTAAAACATTTGATTTAAAAAGGAACACGAGGGGGTTCATTTTGCCATAGAAATTATGATTAATGCTGAAGAAAGAAAATGAGGGCACATTTTAAGTGACTTCTCAAATCCTCTTCTATTTCATTAAAAAATTCTGACATGCAGACTGAAACATGCACTTTTAATACCAGGAGCAGACTTCCATGGTGAACAGTAGTTTTACTACAGTGATCTAATGAGCAACTAGAGTGCTAACTTTCAGAATTTATGGCAAATGTGTGACATATCTGAATACCTTCATGATGGAATCAAAGTAAAAAACTGAAAGCATTTCCTACTGAGGAGACTGCAGTACATGAGGAAATTAGGAAACTTCATAACAAATAAATCTCCCAAGATGGCCACCGGAGACAAAAGAGTCCAAATGTAGCCCGAAATCACCCAGATGTAGCCCAAATATAGCCCAATGACAGAAGTGTGCAAAACACTTATTATTTTGTGTTTTTGCAGTGTTATATAGTGCAGACTTGTCAGGTATTGGAGTGCTTTACATGAGCATTGGTTACATCACACAAGAACAAATTCATTTTGGTTGTAGACATGGGGAGTCTAAGTGATTTGACCAGAATCACAGAATTTCGAGCTGAAGCAGAAACTCCAACCTGGTTCCCCAGTTGCAAAGTCTGCAGTTCTGGAAGTAACACCACATCCTCTCCCCTAAGTGCAACATTTAATCAAGTGGTCAACTGGATAAAAAAAACAAAGATAACAAATAATTTAAAAGTGCTTTGTCGCTATTTGAAAACTCAGAAAATATGTCCTTATTTTAGTCTTTTAGAGCACTAACCATACTTTTGATGCCAATAAGACCCTCTCATATATGTAATTTCTAAAGGAAATGCTCTAGGTATTACAGTTTTGATTACATCAAGATGACGTCATGCGTTCCACACTTTTGTAATAAATATAGAATGTTAGCAATCTAGTTGTTCATTAGGATACTGTTGAGAGGCAGAGGCCAGGGGCACGGACTCTGAAAATCGAAGGCAGGTAGGAGGGTGCAAAGGCAACAATTTAACCACACTGAGCAGGCAGGAAGGACCGTGGCAGCACAACAGACTATGGAGGGCAGTGGAAAGGGGGGCAGGGGCAACAAACCAACAATACAGGACTTGCAAGAGAGGCTGTGGCAATGTAATAGACCATTGTGGGCAGAAGGAAGAGGCAATGGTAGTACAACCATACATGCCAACAGATCCGATTCAGCCAGGAAACGTCCAATGTTTTTAAGCTCAAATGGGCTTTATTTGATCTGTCTCCTGTCTACAATCTCCTCTTTTTCAATTTTACTCAAAGGGGAAAATCAATACCCCAGTTTTTTTTCAAAATCTCCCTCTTACCAAGTTCAAAATGTTCGCAAGTATGGTACATTGGATCATGGAAGGAAATGGGGTAGGGACATGGACTTGGATGACAGGAGGGACATGGAGAGGTGCACCAAACTGACCCTGCAGGGGCAGGCATCAGGGTTTGCAGCAGCACAATACACCACACAGGGCATGCGGGACGGGAGTGCAGCACAACAATCCACAGAAAGCAAGAGGGAGGGGACAGGACCATGCACATGGACAACAGAGAACAGAGGGGCAAGAGGCAATGGTAGCTAGCTGACCATAATGGACAGACAGGAGAGAAAGCTGCAGCATAACAGACCATAAAGGGCAGGAGGGACGGATCAGGGGCATTACAATGGAACAGACAAGTCAGGAGGGAGGGAGTAGGGGTCTGCACATGTAAACAGAGGGCTGGGGGCAAGGGGGCAGGAGCAGCAAGATAGCCATGGAGGTCAGGCAGGATGGGCACTAGAAGCAAGACACACCATGAAGAGCAACAGTGAGACTGTGATGGCATACACACAGACCATGGAGGGAAGGTGGGAGGGGGTCAGGGGCAGCTAACTGACCACACAGGAAAGGTGGGAGGGGCCATGGCAGCACAGAAGACCATGCATGGCAAGTGGGAGGGTTAGTGGCAGCACAATGGCTATGATGGGCAAGAAGGAGGGTGCAGGGGCATGCACAAAGGACGATGGAGGATAGAAGGGAGGGTCAGGACCTGTGCACAGACAAGAACGTTCAGGGGAAGGGGCCTCACAACAGACCGCACGGGGCAGGCAGGTGGAGCAGTTGCAGCACAACAGACCAGGGAGGGCAGAAGGGTGTGGCAGTACAATGGACCATGTAGGACAGGAGGAAGAGGATAGGGGCTTGGCATGTGGACAGGCAGGGTGGAGGTGGCAGGGACAGGTTACAGTCATCTGACAATGCTAGGCAGGTGGGAGGGGAGTGGCAGCTCAACAGAACACTCAGAGTAGATAGGAGTGGCAGGTCCATGGAACATGGTGGGCAAAAAGGATGGAGCAGGGGCATGCACAAAGACATCGGAGGGCAGGGGGAAGGAGAATAGGGGCAGCAAGCTAAGCACAGAGTTTAAGCAGGAGGTCAATGATGGGGCATAGAATTGGGCAATGGAGGGCAGGAGGAGTGGACTGGTATACATCATAATAAATTGAGGGCAGTGGCAGCACATCAGACCATGCATGGCAGGAGGGAGGAGGCTAGTCCATGGATTCACACAACAGAGGATAGGGAGGAGGGGGATGGGGCAGCAAGCTAACTGTTCAGAGAAGGCGGGTATTAGGAACTTTATTGTTTTTAAAACGTGTGTCTGTGCGAACTACTTAAAATATGAACAAGTATGCAGCATAATCTCACTTTTATTCAGGAAGAGGAGGACGTTTGTGACTGACTCCGGGCTCACTTGGCAGAAACACCCCCTGACCCTCCACCCCCTATCGCAAAATGTAATGCCCGTGAAAAGGGTAGGTGAACACAGTGTTATATAGAACATAGTCCTGAGAGCACGATTGAAAATGAAAACTAGATATAGTGTATGGTATAAACTATGCACCAAAAAGTGTGATATAAGATGAACCGGGCGTGAAATATAATATGCAATACATTGTGCGCAATGACAGATTCATTGGAGAGCGCGAGATAGCACAGGCACTAGCGCGTGCTATGCGATATGTGCCTTGGAGTGTAATATGCACAGGGCAGTGTTGTGTAACCTAACTAGTCTCTAAAGTTGTAATATAAAATATGTGCTGGGGAGTGTACCGTTGCATATGCACTGTGACAAAGATATGGATCCCAGATTGTAATATGTATGGCATAGCACTGTGCGTTATAACATAGGCATCGAGGAAGGCACGTTAGATGGGGCAATATAACCTGTGCAAAGA
The DNA here is from genome assembly GCF_964204655.1 of Triturus cristatus. Classification (NCBI taxonomy): domain Eukaryota; kingdom Metazoa; phylum Chordata; class Amphibia; order Caudata; family Salamandridae; genus Triturus; species Triturus cristatus. Next base: position 14,828,396 of record NC_140592.1, on the reverse strand, counting down.
CAAGTGTGGCATGACATTCACGGGGTGGTGTTACAGTGCACATGGGCTAGAGAGTGTCATAGCATATGCACTAGCTGGTGGAATACAACACAGAGGTGTGTGGCACTCAGCAGGCAATGGTGGGTGTAACACAGCATTGGGCTCTGCCAGGAGCGCGCTGTGACTCTCAAGTGATGTTCGTCCCCTTTCCAGAGAGTAAAATAAAAAGTATTACACATCCGGCAGTGGATGTGTGTTTTATTAACCGTGAGGGGGGTTTCTTGCATAGTTTGTCGAATTTTTGTCGAATCCCCTTTGAATGGCTTGGTGTGCATGTGTATTAAATGTGCCCGTCAATAGCTACCCATGTTTGTATAAATAAACGACAATGGTGTCTACCGGGATTAGGCACGGTAGGGCATCAGACATGTCAGAGCTTCACTAGTGGTGTAAATACATTCCACGTGGATTTATTGTATGCATAGTCGCCTTTTAATGAATATCACGCAAATCGTCATGGTGATAGGTACGTACGGTTTGTCCAGCATGTCCTAGGTGTGTCTATAAATATATTTTTTTTTAAAATAATAAAAAACAGTGGCCGGCCCTGGGGATTGGGGTCAAAAAAAATATAATTAGGAGACAGGCCCTGGGGGATGGGGTCATCAGGGCCAATAAATTAGAAGAAGGGGAACCACACAGTCCCCCTTCTTAAAAAATTAAAATAAATAAAAGACTGGCATCGTGCCGGAGGCCACGCCCCCTCCTTGCAGCACTCTGCAAATACGCCCCCTGGCGAGTTGTAAGTTGGAGAATCAATTCCTCTTCAATACTGAGGGTCCCTGAGGGCCAACTAGCCCAACAGGCATCTCCAGTATGCGCCAGGGAGCTGCCCTGCAGACAGGTGTTCTGAGGCCAAGCCCCTTTTTACACCTCTCTGCAACGCAGCCCTGTGGCGCTTACTGGAGGTACCTAGTCGTCTAGTTTGACCGTAGGGACCCTTAGGATTCAAGGGGACTTAATCTCTCAACTTAGAACAGCCACAGGGCGCGTTTACACAGTGGTGAAGGGAGGGGACGGGGCGTGTGCAAACACACACTATGGCACGTTTTAAATTGGGGGATATAATTTCCCTTCAATACTGAGGGCCCCTGGGGGCTAACTAGCCCACCAAGTGCTTCCAGTAAGCGCCACTGAGCTGCATTGCAGAGAGGTGGGCCAGGCCGTGCCACTTTTTACACCTCTCTGCAACGCAGCTCTGTGGCACTTACTGGAGGTACCTAGTGGGCTAGTTGGACCCTAAGGATTCAAATGAACTTAATCTCCCAACTAAAAACGGACACAGGGCGTGTTTACACAGTGGTGAAGGGAGGGGACGGGGCCTGAGTTAACGTGTGCAAAAACGCCCTGTGGCCTGTTTTAAGAGGTAGTTTTAATCCCCCTGCCCTATTATATACTAGGGGCTTACAGAGGAGGTCATGCTAATCACAGGGGGACCCCAACGCATAATGTTCCCTAGTGTATGTAGGTGTTTTCACTGTATTCTAAGTGTCTTTTAACATAGCACTGGCTCTAGGACTGGTTAGTCAGACTCAGTTACCACCAGTATCTGTCTGAAAAAGTTGAGGGTACAGGATGATTTTGCTACAAGGCTTCTTTCTGCTCTTCTTTTTATTCTTTCTGCACGTTATCCTTCTTCCTGCACTTTTCTTCGTCTTTGAGGACTTGTTGCTTCTTTCTGCTTTTTTTTTTCTTTCTGTGCATTTTTTATTTCTTCACATGTCCTATCTCTGTAGGCATAGATAGAAATTAGCATTTAAAAAACCTTTGAAATTCACAGAAAAAAACATAGGTTTCAGGCACGTTATAGTTAGGAATTAGCATTTAAAAAACCTCAGAAATTCACAGAAAAAAACATGGGTTTCAGGGGTGTTATAGTTAGCTGGACTTTTCACTTGTACAAAACCATTGAAATTCCCCCGTTATAGTTAGTTCAGCTAACTATAACTCGCGCGCCCGCAATGCACTGCTGATGACGTCACATATTACATCAGTCATGACATGGTCAGTGACATCACTCATGACATCACTGATGACATCATCCTTGTGATAGAGTGGCAGACCTCCTCTCACTCTACTATAACCTTTGATACACACATTCAAAAATAGAGACTAAAATTTTCAAAACAATGGACATGCAAATACCAGTTACAAACTCTTCAGTAATTCTAAGATCCACATACACATCCACTCACTCACCAACAGTCCTATACAGTCACTCATACATGTATTCACTCATATGTACTCATACACCTATACATCCTGTTACACAATGCCACTCATCCATAGAGTTACTCACACACAGTCACTCATGCTAATAAAGAATCATACATACATTTACTTGCATATACAGTTATACACACACCACCACACTTACTTCTACGGAAACTTACACATACTTAGTCTTTTAAACAATCACTTATAGAAACACATACTTATTCATACAGGAACTCTTTCAATCTCTCACTCTCACATAGATTCACTTATATACAACAATAGTCACATATACTTGTTTAAAACATATGTAGTTACTCAAAGACACTATTGAGACAGTCATTCACTCACTAACACACCCACTCATCCACCCATACAGTCCTGCACACATGCTGTGTTCAACACATACAAACAGTGAGTCACTCATTCATGCACCTATGCACTACGTAATACCCCCCACCGAACCATGCAGACACTCAGACTGATACTCAAAAAAACAACTAATAACCTATATAGACACCCATGTAGCTACTCACCAACCCATGCAGCCACTTATACACAAAGTGAGAGACTGATACAGATATTTACATATTTAAACATTACTCACTAAGCCATGTATTCACTATGATACACTTAATCAGTCAGTTACACAACAATTTTTCAAAAACTAATCCATTTAGACACTTATATACCCATTTATTCTTCCATCGACCGTGAGATATACATATATAAAACATTTAATTTTCAGAAAAACAGACGTTCACTGGATGATGTCATGAGTGATGTCATGAGTGATGTCATTTGAGATGTCATCAGTGATGTCATGAGTGAGGTCACTGACCATGTCATGAGTGATGTAATATGTGACGTCATCAGCAGTGCATTGCGGGCGCGCGAGTTATAGTTACCTGAACTAACTATAACGGGGGAATTTCAATGGTTTTGTACAAGTGAAAAGTCAAGCTAACTATAACACCCCTGAAACCCATGGTTTTTTCAGTGAATACATATATATATATATATATATATATATATATATATATATATATATATTCTCCAAACTTCTTGAAAAAGCAATCGACGCCGTGTCTGTGCAAAATTCTTTATTGACCTGCAGGCTTGTTCACTAGCGATTTGGTAAAGTTTTCATGGCAATTTAAAACAGTGAGTACGATCAAGTCACATGGTGAACTACAACAACAACAAACTCGTAGTTCAACAAATTGCAGTGGTACGAATACGAGTTTCAGGCAACTGCCATATAATGTACAAAACAACAATTCATTAAAGTTGATGCAAAAAAAAAAAAGGGAACATTATTTAACTCAGTTAATCTGAAATTAGCGTCACGCTTGCAGTTTGCTTATAAACAATATATGACGAAGTACGATTACCGTAGTGGTACCGCCTTCATCATTAACCCATTATGAACCAAATTGCGGTTGACCAGAGTAACAAATACAATAGGTGGTTGATCGAGTGATCAAAACTACTGGATATAATTTTAGCAGGTAAGACAAAATGGCAAACCAGCGAGCAACCGCTTCGCCATACGAGTACTGCCCAAGTGGGCCAAAATATACATCAACAATATGTATACAACGGTCTGTCTATAACTATTCGTGATCCCAGTAAGTGACAAAATGAAAACAATAAACCTAAAACAAAACCTAAAAACCTAAAGTACAAATTAATAAAGAGCGAGAGGAGCCTATAGGTGAGTGTGCAAGTCTTCTTCCATATCAAGACCATGTGGTATTTTGGTATTAAGTCTGATGATATAGCAAGATTCTAGCTTACGCAATTTCTTCTCCCGGTTGCCACCCCGGCTGCTGACTGGGATGGTATCAATGACGTAGTAAAGGAGACCCTCGGCATTTTTGTTGTGGTATTTCTCAAAATGCCGTGCCACGGGGTAGGCTTTGTCCCCATTTTTAATGGCACGTAAATGCTGTAGCACTCGCTTGTGAACAGGCAAGATGGTAGAACCCACATATTGTAGGCCACAAGGGCACTGCAGTATGTAGACTGCATAGTCCGTCTTACACGTGTATTGGCCCTTGATCTGTTGCATAGACTTATGGGAAAAACCTGCAGGAAAACAGGTGGTGTTCTTTCCATAAACACAAGCCTTACATTTATGGCATTTGATAAAACCATCCTTCCTACTCAACCAAGAGCCTGATGGTTTCTTATGAATGCTGAGGTGAATATATATATATATATATATATATATATATATATATATATATATATATATATATATATATTCCCCCCCCCCCCCCCCATAATTGCGATGACGTCGGTAGTCGTGACATCCCATCGACGGTACACAGGGGCCACGCTGGCAGTTGTGGCAGCCTCGCGAGTGGTGCGCGTGATTAAAAAAAAATCCATTTTGGACACATAACTTATCACTAACACCCATTTCTCAGACATGGGGTTAGAGTATCTCCGCCCTGAGCCCTTATGCTAGCTTCACACAATTTCTCAGACCCGGGAACTGTTCCTGGACGATGAAATGGCGGCAGCAACTTTCTGTTCAGGTAGTGTCCAGCCAATCAGAGCATTCCCGTTGGCGCGTGCATTCATGATTAATCGCGAAACCACCGCAAAATATCTGTGGCCAGAAATATCTATAATTTTTGGCTTAAATCACTCAAAAACTGCTGGACAGATTTGCACCAAATAAAAAAAAAAGCCCAATCTGCAGTTCAGGCTGTAGGTTAGACAACGCGTTCCTATGGGAATTAACATTAAAAACGCACCCTTTTCTTGGGACTATTTCTCGGTCCCCAATGCAGGGATCCCCCCTAACTTTTCATGACACACAGAACCTACTTTTTGGAACATTTCATGAAGACTGGTCAAAAGATGCCCACATTATAGGCAAGTCAAAAAATGCTTTCCCAATGGAAACTAGGTCCCATGTATAACTATCTACTGGCGACTGCATACATACACACACACATACATTTATAAAGAGAATGCAAGATAAGCACCAAAATCCCCATGTTGTGCACCGTTTGCAGGATGACTCCTTTAACGGTACAGTTTACCACCAAAGGTGAATTTTACTCTTAGGGGCGGGAGGGGAGGGGGCGCTCCTAATCGCTACTGTCAGTAGGGGAGGAGCGCTCCTAAACGCAACTGTCAGGAGGGGGCACTCCCAATAGCTACTGGGGGGGGCGGGAGGGGAACACTCCTAGCTGCTACTGTCCGGGAGGGGATGCAGGATTTTGAGTCATCCGAGCCACAAATCAATCATGATGCTCACATTCTGTGGCGCCCTCTACTATATTAGTGACAACACATCACTGCTTTGAACTACTAATGCCAACTGGTGCAGCTGAGCTAGATCAAAAGCTGACATCTGCGCTTAGTTCCAGAAAACTAGAGCCATACTCTATTCACCCTTGCGCTACATAAGTACTGAAACACACATACACGTGAAAACAAGTTAATGGGAGTAAGCCTCGGACGGTTCAAAGAACCGATTAGCATCTATAAGCCGGTCTTATGTTTGAAGGACTCTGTCAATTTGACAAGCGAGTTCCTGGAGAGAGACCTTTGCTGCCGCCTCTGAAACTTAAATGTTGAAAGACACCCTCTTGAAAACAGCATTTTCTTTAAACTAAACAGTTCGTAGTCCGTGAAATATAAACATGTCCTAGTCCATTGATGGAGTCAAGGAAACAAGATTGGCAGAAGCATTCACAGATCTGCCACCGTCTCCCTTGCAAGCGCCCCTCGCCATTTATCCACCGAAGCAACAGCAGAGGATGCTCCGTCTCACACCTGGCGACAAATGCTTGGAACAACCTTCCTCTACACCTCAGGACCGCCTAATCACTCCGGCAATTCAGGAAAGGACTCCAGGCCTGGATAATCGAATGAGCAGAGCTCCACCGGCTGTCAGCTACTCCAGCGCCTTGAGAACCTCACGGGTTATTGGTCTCGCTTTACAACTCCTTGACTGAAAATTTGCATGGCATTAAAAAAAAAAAAAAAGAGGGCTGATGACAGAAAAACAAGATTACAGCAGAAGGAGCGGCGATTTCTGGGAGGAGGTATCAGAAAAAACAGACAGCTGACTATTGCAACCCTATAATTAGTCAAGAGACAACTACAAGTTCTGACAACGTCGTCCAAATAGCATGAAGAGAAGGGAGTAAACTAACCCTCTTCTGTGATATAGTAATTTGGGACCACCTGCCTGGGAAACTGTTCTAATCTTCCTCCAGAATTGAAATCTGTAAGGTTTCACAGTATAAGGCTATAAAGGCTCTTTTTGGCAGAATCATTCCTTATGTACTTAGCCCCAGTATAAGCAAATTGTGACTTACTAGACAATACCAGAGTGCACACAGCTTATATAAACTGGGTTTAGCTCTCACAATCTTGATAGTACCAGCGATGACTCAGGGTTGAGAACTTACAGTGGTGGACTACCGTGCTTTAAGGACCTGGGTTTAAGCAAGGGCTGCACCTAAAAGGAGCGAGCAGGCTGTAGAAATTCCGTCCTGAGCAGAACGAAATTTGTTAGCAGGAAATAACTAGAAACTGAGTCATTGCAAAGTATCAAGCACGAAATAAAAGAGCTTCAGCACCAGAGAGCATTCGGATGCAAAGCCACGTTGACAAGCCACAGGCTTCATTCTTGCCAGATGCCCAGAACTTGTAAATGTAAAGTATTTGTAAAGTGCACAGCTACCTCCGGAGAGGTGTCCCGGCGCTGGGGGCCGTCGGGAAGATTAAGCGAGCTATTGCTAGAGTCACATGGTGCTGGGCTGATCTGCTGCCGGCAACGGGGATCGAACCGTGAAACCAAGGATCCGGAGGCAGTTGCACTGGCCACTGCGCCACACCTCTTCCACCATATATTACCACAGAAATGAAGGTGCCACGATTCCTGGATGTCGCTTTCCAGACAAAGAGAGCTCGCCAAGTGGCAGATTTTTTTGTCCTTCAATATTTATTCAGGTAAGCAGCTCTTAGCCAACTCACCAGATTATGCTTTGAAACCAGAGGCCTGGCAAGCTCTCCAAGCTAAGCATGGAGAGCACCGAAAACCATTAAGGAACCTGCCATTTAAATTCAACATATGAATGGCTAGGTGCTGCCATGAGGCGCTTGACATTTCAACTGGTCTGATTAATGTATGCTCCCCTCTAAAATAGACATTTAAAAATGATATTGAGTTTCATGGTTTAAAACAGTTTGCATTTCAGTGAGGCACGAGGTCTGTTCCAAATTAACAGATACTCTAATTCAAGCTAAGTTTCAATTATTGGAACAGAACGGTCTACTAAGAAAAGGTGCTGAAACCTAACTGTTTTACAAAAATTCTATTTTTACCCCTTGTTCTGATGGTGCTCTTAGAGTCATCATAAAAGAGAATCCCAGGATGCCCTTGTTCATGTATTTTGCTATACGGCTCCGTTTCTACTACATGTGGGTACGTCATGGCTCCCAATGGTGCTCTACTGCCGTTATTTCAGGGGGACCATATTTTCTCCCACTTTGTGGCACCCTCACGCTTTATAGACCACTTTCTCTGCCACCAGTAAATATCAACTTCCCACTCCGCCACCGACGGGGGAAGTGAAGCCCCCCCCCCCACCTCCTTGCTATGTTTCGTTTTGTCACCCGTCACCAATGCCAACCAGATCTTGTAAGTAGAGGCCAGTCTTATTTGCCCTGGATCATCAGAAGCAACCACTTTGCATTCATGGGTACCCTCACCCCCAAGGCCCTCGCCATCACAGCTTTTAGATCCTGCCAGTACCTGTGGGTCACAGGGCACTCCCAGAGCAGGGGTGTGTAATTTAATAAAATATCTACTTGTCCATGGCGCAGGTTGCTACATAAATCTACTTGTCCTGTAACAAAATCTACTTGTCCCTTTTGTGCCTTGTAATGTGGCGACAAATTAAGGCCGCAGTCTCATAATCCAAGAGCTCCGATATAACCTCTATGATTATAACAGGGCTCCCATCGTAGTAGGGTTTGAATCCTAGCAATTCCCTAATTGTCAGGCTCCGTTCCCCGATGACCCCGACGAGAAAGAAGAAGGGTTGTCGCCTCATTGGCCCGTACCTCTGCTTGCCTTCCAGACCCGGGTCCCAGCGGTGATGTAATGAACCTGGCAGAAGAACAGGAGGGTGACGGGTACAGGCCCTTTAAAACCAGGCTGCTGGACGAGAACGAGGAGGGAAGCCACACCCCCTGGAGGAGGGGTTCACTAGAGCTGGAAGGAGGAACAAGACAAGAGGAGTCAGAGATTGACACACTGGGTTGCAGAGAGGAAGAACGCAGACTAAGAACCGGAGACGCTGTGGAGAACTCCCGAAGCGCGAAAGACGCCGGAGAAGGTTCGCAGAAGACAGAGACCAGCCGCGTTCCAGGAGGAGCATGGCTCGCCCAGGTGCATGCTCGGTTTCTAGGGGGCGGGTAGAAGAAAGGACCCGGTCCTTTCTAGGGGGGGAAGCCATAAAACATGCATCTGGGTGTTTTTAGAGACACCCTTCTTTCGTCTACAATTTTGGTGATGGTTCCCTGGTCACAACTACAACTCTGCATGACGAGTGCACACATCCCCCCTTTTATGACCTATAACACAGAACGTGCCATGGACACCTGTTGCTTTCCTTTGTTTTGGGTGCAACCTGACCCACATACCCCAGATACAAGTCGTGGAGAAACCATATAAGGGAAGAAGACAACTATTCCCCGGGAGAGACAGATTGTTTGATTGATTTGCGTACTTACTAACAGAAGCAATAAGGGTGTATCAAATCAATTCCATCTAGTACTTTCTACAACCCACTACACTAATGTTCCCACAAATCTGCATACTGGGGCTGAAGGTAGTGGTAAGCAGTAGTTCCAGGGTTGGAATGCCCGTTTGAGTCTGTGCAAACCTACTAACTTGCATGTTTTATGTTTTAAGGGTTTCACCAACTCTGCTCTAATCTTGTCCCACACTGAGAAAGATTGGAAATTTACTCCCGACAATGACAGATGTAAAACTTCTTCCAGAGTTGGGAAAAAGTGGTTAGAGGGAAAGTGAACTTGCAAACACTCCGATTACTGCATGAGCAAATCTACACATTCATATTTGCTCATGCTAAAACGCAAATAAATATTTTCTAGGAGTACTATTTCTTGCCCTACTTCTGTAAATTCACGACATCCGTATATCCGCACTTAAAGCAAGGACATATACCAAGGGTGCACTTTTGAGACTGTTTAATCATTGGGCTAGTAATTATTTATTAAAATTCACGCTCTCTTTTTCACTGTATCAGCTGGCTTCACTGCGAATGACCGCATTCTTTTCTTTCACAAGGAGCATATCGGCACACAAGGTAGTTTTGTTCAGTGCCAGGAACTACTGTGGCAATGAGTGCTTTTTGAGACCAGCAACATTTGTTTTGCTTTTGCCAGTGTTTGTTATAATGGTGAGGGCTTGGCAGCTCCCACGCCAATAAGGTTTAACAAAAACAATGCCAAAACAAGTCACGCATTGACAAAAATATAAGAATGACCACCAATTTCAGACCTACTGGCTTTGCCAATGCTTGTTTATCTTTGTTTCCCATAATCTTATTGAAACTGGTTACACCGATTTTCAATTATGAATATTTTTTGGGAACTACTAGCATACATCAACACATTTTACATCAACACATTTTACTAAATGGTACCTAAAATTTTACAGAAGTTTTGCGAAGTGTTTTCCCCTACTTTCATTTTTTGTGAACATTTTATTTTGAAGGCAAATAATCATCAATCTTGCCTTCAAGCTTCTGCAAATATCTGCATCCAATCAGAGAGCTTTCTGGAAGCATTAGACATAGCCTCATATTGCTAAACTTTGAAAGAGCGTGTACAGATTTTTATACTGGAGCCACTTTCAGTAGTGCAGTCAGAGCTTACAACATTTACTTAGAGAGCTCACCCCAATAATAAAGACTTTCAATTAATGAACCATAATACAAGTTTGAACAGCATTAACATATAGGCAAAAATATTACCTTAGCTGCAGACAGTGCCCTTTCCTGATCCATAATGTGGTACTGCAGACTGGCAGCCTAAGGGTTTGTGCTGCAGGAGGTTGGGTCTACTTGTCCCAAGGACAAAATGGACATGAAAACGAGTTGCTCTTGACCCCAAACAATATGTTCCTGGGCGTCGGGCTAATTCCACATCCCGGCAAGAGGATATGGTAAAAGGACCCTTTCTGTGTACATACTCTTGCACATTGGGATGCCTCCACTGCCCCTCAGTCTGTGAAGCAGCGTTTGTGGATAGTACGAGCGATGTAGGACATCCAGCTGTATTCGCTGGAATCTGGCTCGGCTCACTATGTATCAGGGACTCAATAACATTGTTATCAAATTCATTTACTGATAGGTTCTTATTGGAGTGTCTTAGAAATTACTTTTTAATTCCCTACCCTAACTTAAATTGCTGTAACTAGGAAAGGGGGAGGGTCATGGAGGGGGGGAGGGTCATGGAGGGGGGGGGGGGGGGGGGGGGATGCTTCCATTTTTTTCAGCTACGCGCGAATTCAACATCCCAAGTCAATCAGCTAGGTTATCTCCTCCAAACCTATGTGGGGGCAATGCGGCAACCCACAGGGTTCGGAATCGACATCCCAAGTCAATCAGCTAGGTTCTCTCCTCCAAACCTATGTGGGGGCAATGCGGCAACCCACAGGGTTCGGAATCGACATCCCAAGTCAATCAGCTAGGTTCTCTCCTCCAAACCTATGTGGGGGCAATGCGGCAACCCACAGGGTTCGGAATCGACATCCCAAGTCAATCAGCTAGGTTCTCTCCTCCAAACCTATGTGGGGGCAATGCGGCAACCCACAGGGTTCGGAATCGACATCCCAAGTCAATCAGCTAGGTTCTCTCCTCCAAACCTATGTGGGGGCAATGCGGCGCTCCACAGGGTTCGGAATCGACATCCCAAGTCAATCAGCTAGGTTCTCTCCTCCGAACCTTTGTGGGGGCAATGCGGCGCTCCACAGGGTTCGGAATCGACATCCCAAGTCAATCAGCTAGGTTCTCTCCTACGAACCTATGTGGGGGCAATCCACAAGGATTGGACTCAACATCCCAAGTCAATCAGCTAGGGTCTCTCCGCCGATCCTATGTTGGGGCAATGCAGCGTCCCACAGGGTTCAGATTAGGGGTGGTCGTCAAATTCCGTTTCGCTCGCGTAACTTGCGAAATTTCGGCATTTCCACGTGGAAACTTCCGTGATCCGCTGCAAAGCTGAATTGGGGGGGGGGGGGGGGGGGCATGAGGTATTTTCACCAGGAAGCACTTGCAGGTGCTGCCGGTCCACCGTACCTTTATTTGCACAATCTGTTTTTTGGCTCAATACGTTGTGATCTGCCGGCTTTGACTGCACCAGTATGCATACCCTCAACACCTCTGGCTGGGTTGCACCACTTCCTCCAGGCTTGTCATGCCTTTTAATATGCCTGTAGTGTTGTCTACAATTGGTCTACTTTTGCATACAGGCACCTTTGGCACCTTCCTGAACAGTTAACATGCACGGGGGCTTGCCTGACGAAGACTTTTATCTACTGAAAGCTTGGTGCCTCTTTATTTATATTTTTTATATTTGTATTTTCCCCGGTATCTTGCAGCCTTTTTCCATTACAATTGGCACGCTCACTGTGATCAGTTCCATCTCATCGTGAATCAACTAAAGTACATTTCCCATGATTTTCCGGGTTCGGACTACCACTCCCATGATCCCTTGCTGACCAAAGTGCAGCCTTTAGAATCTCTGGCGCGCGATCACCCGGGAGCTTCTGTCGGAAGGACAGGCGCCATGGTCCATGCTGCTCACCCCTTGCGGTGAGTTTTCTTACACACTCCATAATGCCTGCAGCCCGCTCAGTCATATTTAGTGCACGTCCCTTTGTCAAAGCAATGTCTCCGAAACGGGACTTCCCTTTTTATGCATTATTTGGGTTTTATCGCCCTTTTGTCCGCACAGTCAGCGGTCCTTCACGAGGGCGGCAACATATTCAATACTTGGATATCTGCATTGCCTGTATTCCGGCAAGCTGTATGGCGCCGCGTTCCCTTTATTTGTGCAACGCACGTTCCACTTCGGTACTCCTGTATCCCAATTATTAAACGTGCCAGGTCCCCTTGTGGGAGATTCTTTGGCTCTCATACTGGTCCTCTACCTACAGTGCTGCAACAGCGCCGTCTCCAAGCTTCACTGGAAAGGTCTCGTGTACGACTCATGCTCCCCAGCAAATACAGTACACTGGTTGACTTCACATCATCCGATTGCTGTCACACTAACATTTCTTCATTCTATCAATCTCTCTCTTACGCCACCACCTTGTTCTTCTGCCTAGGTTGGCGTTTGCACCCTTTACTAATAGTAAACAGTGGCGCCACTTTACAGGCGATACTTTCGATGGGCGCGGCAAAATCTCCTCGAGCATCACGGAGATTTGTCGTTTCGCTGAATTTTGCGAAAGGCAACTAAATCATGGGGCTAGCCTGGACAATCAGGAATGTCTGTGGTTCCAGATAAGGTGTGTGGTGGTTTAGTTCACATTTCTCAAACCTTAACTCCCAGAAATACATCACTCGGTTACATTTCAACATTCCCAATTGTTGGGACTCTAGTCACTGGGCTCTTGGCCTGCTCCTAGAATCATAGTAAGAAACTGAGATGTTCCATTCAATTACAACGTATTGCTCTAATTTCCCAGATTGCAAAATCTTGCTCTTTGTATCCTACCTCCTCTTCCCGTTTAACACGCAGTGCATTATTCCCCCACCCAGGGCCTTACGAGCAGTTACATTGTTTTTTGGCGGCTGACCATAAGCGTGTGCAAGGACGATCATGTTTAGATTTTATTTTCCTAGAGGGTCATATGTTCGACTGAGGCGTTACACTGAGTTCTATATGAGATTTGTCTGCACTACTCGTCCTCACCAGCGATTTGCATTGTTCATCTATGATCACAAAATGCACAAGTCCAGTTTTCCTTTTGCGTGTGAACCTCCTCTAGAGTCACCAGCCGTGCACCAGCTGTAAAGCAGCAGCTATTCCTCTGGGGTGGGTCTGATGGTTGAGTTGTTGGAAGCCTTCGCCTACACTGGTTTGAACTCAAAGTTGTGATGCACTTTCATTCAACAGCAAGGGCCGCACTTCGATATGGTGATGTGAGAAGTGAATAGATCCTAGAGGCCACTTTCAAACCCAAAACTTTTAAAGAAACATTCGCACAGGTGTGCTTTAATATGAACTCTGCTCCAACAGGGTTAATATGCTTTACAGATCCCATCAACCAATCCGGTTAGATGCAATAGGAGGGGAGTATATACATTATTTAATCACGTTTACAAGGTGTGTTATTGAGTGAAGACCAAGAAAAAAAGTGTGTGTTAATCACAAGATTCCCTGCGTGTCACAACCAAGTGTGGTATTGGCTTGAGTACCCAATGAAGAGCTCAGGATACAAAGCCGATCACAACAATACACATTTGTATCCAATGGACCACCTGAAATAATTCAGTATTACTTAAATATGTAATACTGAACTATTTCACACAAATTATTTCCAGAACGTTCCAAGAAACCAGTGATTCCAAAAACAAGCTGCAGGAATCCCCTCCAACAAACCATTAAACGCAGAAATGTAAATAACCACAACATCCTTTTTGAACAGTTTAGAACCATATGCCATATGCATTACTGTCGCCCTAAACGTAGGCAGACATGAGCGCCCTACAGGTTGTCCATCAATGGTAACAAATCCAATATGTTAAAGAAGCTCAACTTCTCAAACCCCACATATTTCTGAAGAAGTGGATGTTAGAGGTGAAGTATAATGCATCTCTCTTCCTCCAAGAAACAAGCAGTTTAAGTTAGGAACACCCAAGGAAGGCATGAAACTCACATGGTCTCTCCCGTCTTGGCGACATGACAAAGGAATTCGTCCAAAACAGGACACACTTCCTTCTTCACCCGCTTGTCAAAATCTAGGAGAAAAAAAACATTATTTCAAAACAAAAAGGCACACAGGTTGAGAAGCAGCTTCAGCAACAGTTACTGCAAACAACATGCAAATAATTTGGAATGGGTGGGGGCAATAGGGAGGGGTGTACAGAAATGCAGATCGTCCATTGCCCATTAAATAAATGAAAGACAGATGCAGATGGTAACATGTCCATGTTTGTGTTGGATCAAAATGGGTCGTGCACAATCTGTTGCACTTTTTCCCGCAACACAAATATGTTTAGCAGAGGCCTAAGAGAGTTCTGAACTTTGATACAGTCAGAGTATGTGGGGACATGGTGGCCTTTATTAGCATTGCAGTCACCAATGCTTTCCAGCAGATTATGCCAAAGTACACAAACAGTAAATTGAAATGATTGAACATGATAAACCTTCAAGGTAGTATGTAGTACATGAGGCGTCCCCTACCTTTCCAAGAATCACTGTTGCTAAACCCCATGTGCGTTGCAATCAGAACACCCAGAGGCCTTTACTCCACCTGAACAACCATGCGACCTACCAAAGCTTATTTGTAATTTTATATGGCACACAGGTGGCATAAAGAGCAGTGTACAGCAATGACAAACAACTATTGTATTGTAATTGTATGTGTGTGTATATATAGCGCTTACTACCCCCAACGAGGCGTAGAAGCGCTTTTTCAGCAAATAGCACGCTACTCCGGAACCCATAATGGATTGGTGTTGAACTAGTATAGTGAAGTATAAAAGTGAATTAAGTGGATAGGTTAGTCAATTATTTGGATTCGGAAGGATAGAAGAGGGAAAAAAGGTTTGCATTTATACAGCGGTTGTTACCCCTGATGGGGTGTTGAAGTGCTTTTTTGGTGAGTAGCATGCTACTCCGGAACCCATAAAGGATTAGTGTTGAAAATTAGTATAGTGAAATATGAAAGTAATTTGAGTGGTGGGTATGTTGTTAAGTTATTTGAATAGAGAAGGGTAGCGGTGGGATAGAAGAGGGAAAAGAGGTTTGCATTTATGTAGCGCTTGGTACCCCAGATGGGGTTTTGAAGTGCTTTTTTGGCGAGTAGCACGCTACTCCGGAACCCATAAGGATTAGTGTTGAATTAGTATAGTGAAATATGAAAGTAATTTGAGTGGTGGATACGTTAGTCAGTTATTTTGGATTGAGACGGGATAGAAAAGGGAAAAAGGTTTGCATTTTTATAGCACTTGTTACCCCTGATGGGGTGTTGAAGCGCTTCATTGGTGAGTAGCACGCTACTCCGGAACCCATAAAGGATTAGTGTTGAAAAGGAGTATAGTGAAATATCAAAGTAATTTGAGGAGTGGATATGGTTCAGTTATTTGGGTAGAGGAGGGACAGAAGAAGGAAAAAGGTTGTTTGCCTTTATATAGTGCTTGCTACCTCTGATACGGTATTGAAGCGCTTTTTGGCAAGTAGCACTACTCTGGAACCCATAAAGGATTTGTGGTGAATTAGTATAGTGAAATATGAAATTTGAGAAGTGAACATGTTAGACTATATACGAAAAGAGGAGATGTAATATGTATTTAAAATACAAAAAAATATCTGAACAGTAGAGAGTAATGAACTGAAAAATAAGAAAAATTTACATAATTAGAAAGTAACATCCTTAACATCTACAAGAAGACAGTTTACTGTCAAGGACATTTGTGAGAAAGAAAGGCAAGTCAAAACGTCACCTGCCATGGCCCTGCACAAACCAGACCGTACACCCTTTCTCATAGTACAAGTCTTGTGATGAACAAGAAGTGAACTAAAATTAAAAAAAGATGGGCACCTCTAGAGGGCTCACGTGAATGTTGTGATCATGAGAAAAGAAAACAAAGGAAATAAAAATGTCACCCAACCCTTATAAGGTGGCGGTGACATACTTTCCCCACCTCAAAAGGGTGGAGCCAAGCTGCCCACCCTACTGTGCCCTACGAACCAGGGGCGGTAATCACCCACAATGGAGCAGTAAAGTTACCAGCATCAACCTTCCACGGGCAGTGCCAGTTTCTGCATGGACAAAATTGCTCCATAATTGGCAAATGCATGACGAGGACTTCCGAAAGTGTGAGATTTTTGAAAACATGCAGCATCCCGAATAACCACATCGAGATTTCAGACCATCTTTAACAATATTTCTATCAATCTTAAGGACAGTTAACCAAGGAGGACAATGGGGTGTCTGGACGGCACGAACTATGGTTCCTTTTTAGGTCTCGCCTGAGACAGCGCTTTAGCGCTGCTCTCGCGAGAGCTTTTGTAAAAGGGGGATCTGGAAGTGCAAACAGTGCTTTTCAGGCCTCCAAATACAGTGCATGTGCGCTGGGCGCGCGCACCATTTGGCAGCCTGAAAAGCACTGCCTGATCACTTCGCGGCCCCTTTGATGTCCTCAGTGAGCCGCGCGCCCACTGAGGACATCAAAGTGCTCACCATATGCTCTGGGGACGTGCATCTGTTAACAATAACCTCAATCATCCCGACATCTGAGGAACTACAGTGTGACTTTTACATTTATGACTTCTCTTCCCTTTGCCGTGTTTGGGATTTTTTTTGTGGGTACATTTCTTCCGTCGGTGTTTACTGTATATTTACGGTTCTTTCCTATACACTTACTGTCGCAGAACACCAAGCCCATTTAACATTATTGCTGTTACATACGCACTAACTGCAGTTGGTTTTTACTCTGTATTTATGCGTGTTCACTCTGTAAATTGTTTCTGCAATTACGTGTTAGCCACCCACAAAATGTTACATTTTTAAGGTGTTGCGTCATCTTCGGCACAAACATGCTGTGTTTCTGATGCCAAACACATTTTGCAACCACAAATACGGTTTCCTTCTGTTTGGCAGCATATCACTTTAGTGCCTACTAAAGATATTCTCTTTCATCTATATTCCGCATCATAAGTTAAAGCACATCACATAAAGAAAACAGGATTAGTGCTTTAAGTGGGCCGGGTCTGGACCGGGGCTTCGCACCAGCAGTCATTAAAAGCAGGTCCCGAGGCATGTCCCTTTTGCGCTCTCCATTTTGAGCCTCAAGGTGACAAATAATATATAAAACTTAACTCTGCAACACTGTTTTTGATCCAAGTTAAAAAAAGAATCATTATTCTCTTTTGCTATAGTCCAAACTTGAAGCGTTTTAGTGCAAACTTGAAGCGCTTGATTACATTACACAATAACATGATGTTGAGCCCAAATCAGGCGCGAACCTACTTTCTCTGCGCCAAAGGCGGCAGCTTTAGCTTTACGCCACACCCTAACGCGTAACACAAGTATTTTCCATATTATATACAATGAATTCGTAGTTGTTGCTTATGTTATCTTATGCAATTTACAACTATTTACAAAGCCAGTAGTGCTGGTACAGTGGTGCGCAGTTTATAAAGCACTAGTCTCATAAATTTAAACGGAAAACCAGGGTGGGGTGACGTTTATCATTGCTGTGACATAGGCACTAACTGCAGTTGGTTCTTACTCTGTATTTATGCTTGTTCCCTCGGTTAAATTGTTTTTGCAGTCATGTATGTGCCACACACAAAATGCTACATTGCTGCAATACTAAGTGTGCTCTGAAATTCAGTACGATATTAACGAAAAAACATACCAGTGTGTACTGCTCGATTTTCCCGGCCCTATTGTGTTGACGGGTGATTAGTGTGACTTCAGTCTCTTACCATCCAAGTCTAAGGGTTAGAGTAGTGAATGGAGCCTATTTACTAGGCACTTCGACATGATCCTGTGTTCTTCCCCATAGATCAGGGCTTGCACACATATCCTAGGGGATAGATTCGTTAGTATTAGGGATAACCTGTCCTGTAGTGAGGGTATTTCATGGAGCCGTGCTGAATTCAGGCCTGGTAGGCCTCAAACGGGAGAGACTCCATCTTTCTTTCTGCTCCGGCAGCTTGAGATGCTTCTAGGTTAAGGGTGATGTTTTAGTTATGAGGTGTTATTCGCTTGGAGAGAACCGGTTCAGGCCAGCCCTTATCGAAGGATTGTATTTTTCTTCATGCCGAAGACACTACATCAGGCCGGCCGGCTGGGAACGTGTCCTTGGTACGGGGAGGTACAAGAATTTGGTGGGCGGCAGGTTACGGCCGGAATTTTCCATGAGGAAATGCACCTCTATATTAGTGAAAGTCTGAGGCAGATACGGTGCACTTACTTCAGTCCGTAGGCGGCATCTAGCCGTTAGCAGTAAAGCTACTACTTATTCCAGGGAAGACAGATGACAAACTTGAAGGCGGAGAAAAACCGAGAGACAGATACTCTTCTAGCAGAATAGCCAGAGAGGAGAGAGTAGCCGATGAGGAAGAGGTCCCAGTGACTCGGAGAAGGGAGAAGGGAACAGATCCGTGACTGCGGAGGTGTGACTTCCAGGCGAGCCGAGGCACAGACGAGAAGGGAACCTAGATGACCATTGAGTGCAGGCTACACACGACTAAGGTGATGTCGACCCCTTTCTTATTAGAGTGTACAACCTAATCTTTCACTTTTCTTTGCAGGTTATGTGTTACATAGTAATGTTATGTGATTGCGTATGTAATGAGTAATAAAGTACCCAGTTAGTAGTGAATCAACATGTGCTGCGTGTTCTTGTATAAGAGGGTAGCCTATTCTTCTAGTCAGCTGTGACTTGACATGAACAGATGTTAACCCTGATCAGGTAAGTGGTAACTGAATAAGGGAGAGAGGAGCCCCTCGAACCAGAGAACAGGTTGTGCTCAAACTGGCAGTTCTTGTGTGATCTGATAAATAGTTGTATGTTATGGAAATCATAGGATGAACTTGTGCTGAGGCTGCCGTCTGGGTAGGAAGTCCTGGGTCCGTCTGGGATCGCGAGGCTGAGGCTGCCGTCTGGGTAGGAAGTCCTGGGTCCGTCTGGGATCGCGAGGCTGAGGCTGCCGTCTGGGTAGGAAGTCCTGGGTCCGTCTGGGATCGCGAGGCTGAGGCTGCCGTCTGGGTAGGAAGTCCTGGGTCCGTCTGGGATCGCGAGGCTGAGGCTGCCGTCTGGGTAGGAAGTCCTGGGTCCGTTTGGGATCGCGAGGCCGCCACTTGTGTATATATATATATATATATATATAGTAGGAATTCCCTGTCCTTAGGTGGTATATATATGTGGTTACTAGTGTGAATAGGCCCTAGGGAGGGGGTAACGTTCTGGCTGGGTTAGAGAGGCTCTGCTGAGCGGGTTCTATCTGATCCGAAAACCCAAGCAGAACACAGTGCTAATATAGATACGTTCTGAACAGTTACAGTTAGTTATCTTGAGGCTGTTTATGTAATGCTCGTAGGGGATTCTGTTTCATTTACACCGTTTTAATAATTATAACATCAAACTGTAGCAAAGACCGGCCTATTGTCGTCTGAAGTAGTGCGCTGTCGCACACTGGACATTTAAAGTACCTATAAAGTGGTTATTTTTAAGTGCCAACAAAAGTAAATATTTACACTAAACACTGATTTGCTGTCTTTGCAGCTACAGTAATACATCTATTTGAAACGTACTCGCTGCTAGTGCTTTTGTATGCTGCTGCTATCAATAAACAAATTAGCAGAGTCAATCTTCTACATTTACACAGAAGAACAGGGTGGCGTTACTTTCATTGTTGAGGAGACATACGCTCTGCCGGCATAGTTTACTGTATATTTAAGCTTCCTTCGTATACACTTACTGTCGCAGAACACGTTGCACATTTTAATGCATAACTTCCCTAACTCATGGCATTTTAGCCTCCGCTGTAAAGAAAGTCTTTTTAGCAGGAGCAGTTTGTATTACATTTTTTTCAATATGGTTTTTACAAAAATAGAACCTCTGGGCATTATTTATTTCAACTTTCACGTACTATAGGCTTTCTTTCTAATAAGTATTCGGCAGTGCGGCAATTGGAGAGTTCTTACTATTTTTAGGAAAGAAACAAAAGCATGGTTTTTAGGTTTCGCCTTGCTATCGCGTAAGCGATCGCAAAGCGAGACTATTGTGGGGTTTGAAAAGTGCTCCCAAAAAGCCGACTAGGGCCCTTCGGTCCAGTAACACCTTCCTTACCGCGCCCCCAAAAGTCCGTAGAGCAAAATGGGGCGGACGGTCCTTCATTCTGAATGCGTCCAATCTGTGGAACACTCTCCCCCTCACGCTCCGTAGCGAACCCAACATTGGTCTCTTCCGCAAACACCTTAAAACCTACCTTTTTCCCTCCGCTTTCCAGTAACCCTTTCTTTTCTGCTCCAATTGCCGTCTTTAAGCGCTAGGAGGCCTCCGGGTAGCTACGCGCTATATAAATATAATTTCATTCATTCATTCAAAAGCGGATTGCATGGCGGCACGATGCGCGTGATTGTGCGCGTGCTAGCCATGCAATCCTTTTGGGAGCACTTCAAAGGGTCCGCTCCCCCGCCAAGCGTGCGCGCCACGCTCCGCTGGGCTTGTTAATCCCAGCAACCAAATGTGAGCGCCACTCTTTCAACCACCCCAGCCCCCACTAACAACAACAAGTTCCGCTCCCCCGCCAAGCATCCTACAAAACTGTCCCAGCCCTCAAGCTGTTGCTGCCTTCTGTCTGCCTCATTCATTGCTTCCTACACATCAGCTTTACTTGCGTTTTCCCTGTCCCCACAACCCGCCACCTCAAGCTCCCTGTCGCCCACTACCCCCCGTCCGCTTCCAGTTGCTGTACTCTACAAAATAATTATATATTTTCAACAATAAATGTCATTTATTCTATTTTTCTGTAGCACATACTTGGTCCAATAAGACGTCAGCACACTTTACATGCTATGGGGGACTGACCTCATTGTATAAATGTAAATAGTTACTTATGGTATTATAGTAAATTACCGCTTGCCTCTTCAGAAAGGCAGAAAGCGATACAGACAATAGATTCAATACTACAGGAGGGATTATAGTCTCGGAAGGGGCGCTGTTATTACTAACCATCTTTTAGTGGCGAGGATGCTGTAATTAACGGCACAGGAGCATTGCTGGAATTGTTCACATGCCTGCAGAGGGAAAGCATCCCCCGTACCAGGTGGTGACAAACCCCACTTCACTTTTGATGGATGGTATGCCTCTGCTGCAGGGGCAGCTGCAGTCCTGGACGGCGGCTCCGGCTCCACTGACCGCTGTGTAACACTTGTGAGTACAGGAAAGGGTTGGTGTAGGATCAGCCCAGGCCCTGCCTGTCTATGCTCAAGGCCACCTTTAGGGGGCTTCAACAGGGGAGCACAGCGTCAGACTCTGCCCCAGAATTCAGATTTTACCCAACAGTGACACAATCGCAGCCCTCCCCAGGCAACTGGAGAGCTCAAATCACCAGCATCCCTAACTGGTCTGTGGAGGACGGACCATTAATGCCAGGTCAAGAGAATATTGTCAGAAACCCTATTATGTCACTTGCCTGGACTATTACATCAATGGCTGTGACTATCTTATCACTTGCCAGGACCATTGCTTCCATAGACAGGACTATGAGGTCATTAGCCCAGACCATGTCATCTTTGCACAAACACTAATGGTGCAGGAAAATGCACCACCATTGGCGAACATCCCAACACAGCCAGGCATCACCAGCTGCAGACCTACTGACCACAAACTAGTGACCGAAACAGGTTGACACAAACCATAGTAGAACAAGCATTTGCAATGCAATAGGTCTCGCATTTGCAAAAGTTTAAGCTATTGGCATTGTTCATGACAATGCCTTTTTTATCTATTTTATAAAACAAACATAAATAAATGCCATTATCATTTACAATGCCATTAGCTAGTGTTGCATTATTATTAGCAATGCCAACTGCTCACACTTTTATAATGCGAGACCTATTGCATTGCAAATGCTTGTTTCATAAATAGTGTTACCACGGCATGCAGTTGGAAACCCCGATTGAGGAGCAATGTTACAGTGTTCAGTAGCAAAAACCACTGTGACTACTACAACCAAAATTCAGAAATGAGAGATGAAAAGTCCAGAACTAGTGGCAGTCTTGTCTGGAGAGCTCAATCAGGCCGGCACTCTGGATCTCCAGTATCACTGCTTATCTCTTCCTCCCTCTTTGCTTTTAATCACAGTAGTGGATTAACAGAATGATTACTTTACCAAAAACAATTTAAAAATCCATCAGAACAGTAATACCCAAAATAAAATGCGACAACCTTCCAGGACGAGTTGCAACGACCAGACTCTTTAGGAACAGCTAATAATACATCAAGGGGTGATCAGAAGTCCATTTCCACCCCGTAGAGGAATATCTACTGTAATCAAACGATTCTTGATAGGAACATTTACTATGCTGATGTTCAGTATGTATTGGCAATGTTGATAGCTCCTGCTTTTGATTGTGATAACATTTGACAATAGTTGAGGAACGTGCCATTTGCCTCCGACTATCATAGAAAGAAATTTGAATAATAAAGCAATTTCTTAGACTAGAAGAATATGGAAGCTGTGAGTAGGACTCCTCTGCTGAACACAATGTTTTAGGGTTCCCTGAAAAACAAGCGAGCAAGAGGATTACATGTGTACTGTCCTAAAAAGGCCCAGTAGATACTTTGGATGGGGGCCAGCATTCTCATTACAACTTTAAGAAAGAATTGATCGTTAACAGGGTCTGCAAAGATCTGATTTGCAGGTTCTTCAAATGCCAGACGATCAACAAAGCAACTACTCAAAATCAAGGGCAATGTTCCCATAGGTCAGCGAGCGTACATTAGGAGAGGAAATGTACAGAAACGTTCAGATCACCTCCAGTTAGCAACCCAAGTTAGAGGCATATAGGGAGAAAATGTATGGGCCACTAATCCAACAATCCTCACTTTAGGACGAGCATATATGGCAGGGATGAAAATCATGCCTTAGGGAGGACCCCACAGATGGAGAGCACCTCCACAAAGAAGGTCCCAGTTCATACTCTATCAAGGTGCAGAACAAAAAGTGGAGTCGCCGGACCCCAGCCCCCCCCAATCCCTGAATCAGCTCCATGTAGGTGCGCACTACAAGCCATTGGCTACTGACCCAGGAGTAAATTGAACGCATCGAGTAGGATTCAATTTGACAGTCAAAGGGTCAGGACTTGCTCACAAAACATAGTCCACACACACTGCCACAAGGCTCACGCTTTACATTCAGGAATCTCGCGGACAGGCCTAGGAGCTACTTGCAAATGCTTCTTGACGCCAATTTAAGCTACCTTTAGGAGGTGCACACTGCCCATAATGGAAAGGTGAGGATACATAACATCACATGTTTAAGACAGGGCTGCCAGAGCCCGTGAGGGAGAGGCACTGGGTGATTACATGGGGCTCTGAATAATGTTAAACAATAGCCGGCCTTAAAGTGAGGCAGGGTGGGTCAATAGCTGGGTTTCACCAGCTGTACAATGACACTTGTAAACCAGCTTCAAAGTAGGATCCACAAGCATCCCTGGATGTGATCCAGTTAGCAATGTAATTGTCTTCATAATATAAAATAAAAAATAAAAAGCCGGACACCTTATGGGGTGTGTAATCAGTTACATGAACCAAACAGTGAACTTTGGTAAGATGGAGGTATAAAAATATGAAGGGATTACCGCTAGGGCGCCCTTTGCAATCAAGGTTCTGAAACAGATGTGCAATTCTGAAAGACAATACAAACAGCGAATATCGAGCCACAGATCATCTTTACCTGGTTTGGGTACGCAGTAGATGCATGCGGTTAGTGTTTTCCTGACAGTAAGTGCAGCACGTGTTTGCAATCGGCATTCAACGATGTTAAACCCCAACCAACTCATTTTTTAGGTCGAGCCTACAGCAGCGCATGCGCGGTTGCTCGACTTTTAGTAAGTGGGATTTTAAAGTGCTTCCCACCGGCTTTTGCTGGCCTAATGCTTGCGTTCACACGAGCGTGAACGTGCACAGCTGCCAGCTTGCTGATTACTTTCACTTTGGGTGCTGCTGCGCGCGCACCACTTGCATGTTTGTCGGCACGCGCGCAAACAACTCCCTCCGCCTCTCTCTCTCTCCCCCTGCAGCCCCCATCTTTGCATTCCCCGCGATCAATGCTAGTCTACTTCACTCTGCCTCTCTTTTAAGCTTACTGGTTACTCTACCTCACCCTTCACCTCCTTGTTCTTCCCTTTACTCTTTACCTTTTTTTCTGCCTTACTACTTTCTTTGTCTGAACGTCTTTCTCTACCACTTCTCACTTTGTCCTTCTTTAGTGCTCCCGCCTATTCATTGTCACCTCACCTGTCTTCCCCATCTGTCTCTCAAACTACCTCCCTTTCTATACTATTCCATCTGCCTTATCCCAAAACCAACATCGCCATCCAAACACAAAATGGCTTTAACAGTGCTTCCTAAAGCATTCTTTTAGTACTCTTTTGCTGGAGGACACCAAGTAGCATTGTCTTTTAAATGTCTTTTTCCTGCACTCGTTAATGAAAGTTTAGCATATCTTTCAATATTGTTAGACAACACAGGGCGTGAATTTGCAGAAAATGCTTTTAAAGTTGTTCTTGAAAGGGAACCTCAAAATACTTTTTTCCTAGGCGACACAAACATCTGTAAGTTGGCACGGCTCTTAAGGTCCTGCCTGTGGGACGTTCAGCCTATATTCCTTCCTCCAAAGCTCCCGGAAGCCCGTCCCTTGCTTGTGACAAGTGAGCTCTGCCCCTTCTGAGATTTTGTGAAGGCACGCCTTTGTACGTCACCAGCTGCTTCATTTCCTGAAGCTCTCCAATTGAAACTGAAACGTTTTGAAAACTGAAGAGCCGATCATCCTCGTAGAATTTACCTGCGCTTTGTTGTTCATGCTTCTGGTCAAAATCGCTTTAGAGCCTTTCATCTTTTAGGGACAAGTCTGCATTTGTGGTTGGGAATGCATCAGTTTGTCTGTGCTGCTGCTGGTTGTCAAGATGTGTGAAACTCCAAAACCAATTTTTATCCTTCACAGGTTTGCCATAATGTTTCGTTTTCAATTTGCAAAAAACGATACTTTTTCCCCCCCATTTCGTTTTATTTCAGTTTAATTGAACGTGACTGTATCATTGTTTTTCTTGGTGGTGTTTCATTAAGCTCCTGTATAACCAGGCGTGTCTCTTATAGTAATGCATGCATTTCCTTTGCCTCTGATTTCTAAAGTGGTAGTTGGAAAATTGAAAACACTGGTGAACTTTAAATGGTATCAAACTAGGACCATTCATTATATCTAACTATTCATGCATATTACTGTAGTGTTCGTTTCGGTATACAAGTAGCCTTACATGCGTGCAGCATTGGTCCTCCCAAGCGATACCTATTCTTTTCATGGGAGGGGAGATTAGTCCTGTGGCGCATGTTGTTTTGCGTTATGTTTTCGTTAAGCTTGTTCACAAAGTCGTGGACCGAGGTGTCATTAACTATATAAGCGCCATTCAACCGAACACCCCAAAGAGACGGGTCTGTTAAGCACCTCACCATATGCGACTGTGAGGATATCTGAAAGTCCTGCAATCCCAGAACTGGTGGGTTTTAGACCTCAGTGGCCTCAGCACACCCACTTCCTGTGGTGGGTTAGCACAACCCTCCGCTTTCGGCAGGTGCCGGTTTTAGTAGCCGCTCCGGTCCTAGCTCGTGTGCAGCTCACAGAGGAGGAGGCAGCTTGTTAATGCGCTTGTGTGTGATGGCAGGTGCCAATCTCTAACAAGAAACCATGCGGGATGAAGCCCTATGTTTATCTTTTGCGGCGCTACTATTTATAGGTTTTACATTAATGTACATTGCACTTCTACATCGTTTTCAGCAATAAAATGGTTGCAAATTACCTTTAACTATTTATTCTTTTTTTGCAGGTTTCTGCGCTGGGGTGAATGTGAACCAAAAAGAACAAGCATTGGCATAGCCAATAGGTCTCACCTTTGGGACCTTATAAGTGTTTAGTTATCCAGCACAATATCCTTGGTGCAACAACATCAAGTGTTGCATGGCTAAACACTTATAAGGTCCCAAAGACGAGACCTATTGGCTATGTCAATGCTTGTATATTTTTCTGAAAGGATGCTTTTTGTACAAAGAAAGGCAGTTTGCTCTTTATGGCTAGTTCCTATTTATAGGGAAGTGGCTAACTTCTGAGTTAGCTTAGTTCGCCGGAGAATGACAATAATAACCAAAGGAGTGAACCACACTACCGAAAAACAGAGCCCTACACTTACATATCAGAATTAGACGTTCTTACTAAGAAAGACTAACCCAGATGCTGAAAAATACCCGCTTGGGTTACCGCAGAAGCAACAGTTTAAGTACAGGCCTACTTGTAGTTGAGCGCCTCTGCGGACATGTTATCCATCACCCGATAGGGATAGGGTGTCTCCCCGCCCCTTCTCTTCATGGCAAAAAATTACAAGCATCCTTTCGAAGTGTCGACCATCGCCATCAATACACCCTACTCGGTCGCCATCAATATACCCTTTTCACTCAGTCTCCATCATACTCTCAAGGGCAATCAATATAGCCTACTCGGTGGCATTCTGTCCCCTCAAAGTAACGAGCTGTCAGCCCCGCCTCAGCCACCTCGTTGGGCAGCAGTAGCACCTCCTCTCTTTACTGATAGGGGTCAATTACCCCTCGCCCAATCCCGGGGCAAGATTGTGACCTCGCCCACAAACAACTAGATCAGTAGTGTCAAACCCCCCCCCCCCCCCCGGATCAATACCGTCACTTTACTACTCGAAAGTAGTTATCAGAGTCATGGGCAGCAGCAGTCACCCTCGTACTGCAATGTCAATCCATCATAATAGTTAAACAGTCGCGGGTTCATCACTCTACCACCCGACAGGGCAGTATCGGTGGCTCCCCTTAACAATCAGCAGGGTCAGCTCCACCTGTCCACTCGCAGGGCAGTAGTATCAAACTTCTGATGCTCCCCCCAAGACCCCCCTCCCCATAAGCACTATTCAGCGATGTAGACCCTCTAAGAAGGAACAGTGCCCCCACCCCCATGGGCCAGTGGTTTCACTACCTCTCCCCTGGCAGAACTGTCACACAAGTCTCCTCTCCAGGTGACAGTAGTCAGTGCCCCACACATACACACTCATTCACAGGATGGAGGGCACTTTCACACCTCGAGCCTCCTACCTTTCCTGGGGCAGTGGTGTCAAACCTGTCCCACCCGTCAAACTTACTGAATGGGTGGCAGATCCCACCAATGTCCACGGGGCACCCTGTCACTGATCAGTAGTGTTAGCTTCTGCCACAAGGGGTGGGGCATTTTTAAACATCCGACCTCCCTTCTGCTCCTGGGGCAGTAGTGTCACCCCTGCACCCGCCCCCACATTCATTGACAGGGTGTCTGAGGCCACCTATCTCTACATGGCACCCTGTCACTGATCACTAGTGCCAGCTTCTTCCACATGTGGGGGGACACTTTAACACCCCCGCCCTCCTCCCTCTCCGGGGGCAGTGTCACCCCTGCGCCCCACACATTGGCAGCACCCATCTATCTTCACGGGGCACCCTGTCAATGATCAGTTAGTTTAGCATCCTCCACATGGGGGAGGGGCACTTTCATACCCAACCCTCCTCCGGGGGCAGTAGTGTCATCCCTGTGCCCGCCCCCTACACTTACTGACGAGTGTCAGAGCCCACCAATCTCAACGCAGCACCCTGTCACTGATCACTAGTGTCAACTTCTTCCACATGGGGGGCACTTTTACACCGGACCGCCCCTCCCTCTCCTGGGCCAGTAGTGTCAGCTCTGCTACCGCCCCACCACGGGGCACCCAGTCACTGATCACTAGTGTCAGCGTCTTCCACATGTGGGGGGGGAGGGGGGCACTTTTAACACCCCGACCCTCCTCCCTCACCGGGGCAGTGTCACCCCTGCCCCCGCACTCTTTCATAGGGTGTCAGAGCCCACCATTATCCACGGGGCACCCTATCAATGATCAATAGTGTCAGCATCCTCCACACGGGGGGGCACTTTCATACCCACCCCTCCTTCTCCCGGGCTAGTAGTGTCACCCCTGCCCTCTACTCTCACTGACGGTTTCAGAGCCCACCAATCTCCACAGGGCACACTGTCAGTGATCAGTAGTGTCAGCATCTTCCACAATGAAGGGGGGGGGGCACTTTTAAACCCTCCCTCCCCAGGGCAGGATGTCACACCCACCCCACCTCCTGGGGGCAGTAGTATCGCAGCCCCCTCCCAGCTGGACAGCTGCCTCCGTCATGGCCACCCCTCCCCATAGGGCAGCTGGGACACACCGCCCCCCCACATCCCAGAGATCAGCACCCCCTCCCCCGACGGAGACCTTTGAGAGCCTCCTGCAGCCGGTCCAGGTCCATGGTCATCGCTGGAGCGGCGCGGGGCTCCTCTGCCGGGGCTGCGCTCCTCTCGTCACCCACACCGGACGCACCGACACCGGGGACAACCTCAGCCCAGCCGCCGCCGAGGCCCTTCACAATAACCAGCCCCCCAACATGGCGGCCGTGACGTCACGCAGGGGGAGCGGCCATAGAGAGGCGACGGGCCAGCGCGCCGCGGCTCCGCCCACCAGACATAGGGGTAGGACTCGACACTAGGGCCGTAAGTGGGCTAGCCCCGCCCATGTCTCCACCCACTGGGCATTCTTTACTAATAGACACCAGTGAGGGACACAGGAAAGGTGCGGACGGCCCCTGACGTCATCTACGGAGGAACTAGAAAACACACAGTCAATGATACCACGCCCGTCGAGAACTAGAGCGCCAACCAAGATTTTCTATTTACGTCAGTTACCCTGACCAGGTAGGCTGCAAAGCGGCCATGTTGGAACAGTCCAGCTTCAGACCAATCAAATGACTAACTTGTTTGACGTCACTTTGAGTGCAATAGTATAGATAGACCCCAGCACACTGTAGTATTGGGGTTTTATTGTATTTCTCTGTGTAGAATTGTCCTGGTTCAATAGAATTAAGAATAATAACAATCAGAGTGTTTTCAGTATTTATTAACCTGTGTTGTTAGAATGTTAAGGCAGAATCATTTGAGCTGGTGACATTGCTGCTTGCCTGGGCCTCGCTCAGGATTGCCTAAAAAAGAAGAAACCTGCTACTAGTCTATTGTAACGGTATCACTGCCACTACCATTTTCCCATAAATTGTTGATTATTCTGAAGTCTCAATAGCAGTGGTCGTATTGCTAATCTGAGACCACGAGGGATCCTTTTTACGTGATGGTATTGAATTAGTGTCGAAGCGTGTAAGCGTTGATTCAACTCTCTCCTGGTGAGGTATTCAAGTTGGCGCAACTGTTGAGTGATTGATCCACTTTGTGCATCGAATGATTTTGTCTCCTTAATGAGATTGTAGATTTCATTGGCATCCTCAGTGGTGTAAACCTTAGTAGATGCGCGATTTGCTGTGATGTTTGCTATTGATGCGAAAGACATGTTTTCTCTACGGTGCTGCTCTTCACGTGTGCAGAAAAGATCAGGACAATGTGGGTGGAGAGCGCACTCTGTTTAAATTTTAAAGTTTAAAAATAGTTTAAAGCGATATGCGTGCTAGATTGCCAATATGTCTGCAATAAATATGTGTGATAAATGAATAAAGTGGCCTAGACCCTGCGTGGTGACCAGGACAGCAATCTGCACTGCTTGTGAGTTTTTACATTCAATGCAATTTATTATTCAATTGAAATTTAAATATAAACATCATAAACAAAATCAGCATTCAATGTTTATAAGTCAAGCATAAACTTTTCTATAACAATGTTTCACATTATTGATATTTTACATTGTACAATTCATTTTGTATCATAAAGATTACTGTGGTACCAGAACCCTGGTGCCAAAACCCAATGCATTTCGGGACACAAACTCCCTTCGTCAGGGGTATTTCTAGAAGAAAGAAAAAGAAAAGGAGACCATTCTCAGTTGGTGCACATTTGCAGTTACTTTTTATAGTATCATGTTCCCTTCACCATGGTGCTGTGTCCCCGTATATATGTGGCTTTCACTTACTATCTCAGTTCCACGAGATAATCCTTCACTGTGAAAGCCACATATATACGGGGACACAGCACCATGGTGAAGGGAACATGATACTATAAAAAGTAACTGCAAATGTGCACCAACTGAGAATGGTCTCCTTTTCTTTTTCTTTCTTCTAGAAATACCCCTGACGAAGGGACTTCGTGTCCCGAAATGCATTGGGTTTTGGCACCAGGGTTCTGGTACCACAGTAATCTTTATGATACAAAATGAATTGTACAATGTAAAATATCAATAATGTGAAAAATTGTTATAGAAAAGTTTATGCTTGACTTATAAACATTGAATGCTGATTTTGTTTATGATGTTTATATTCCAATGTCAATTAAATAATAAATTGTATTGAATGTAAAAACTCACAAGCAGTGCAGATCCCTGTCCTGGTCACCACGCAGGGTCTAGGCCACTATATTCAATAATTGAACAGCCATGTTTATATGTGATTAATCAATATGTAATCTCACTATAGAATGCACATTAATTTAGAAAATGTATTTGTACTTTCAAAATGGCATCATGTATTTTTGCAAGAGTAGAAATGTGCTGAAATGTGTTTTACAGAAAACAACGTGATTTCAGTTTGCTTTAGTGGGCTCAGCTTACTGCAGTTTTGCCCTTGAAGATTACAATGGAATGTGCTCCTCTTCCTACCAACTTTCAATGAAAGGGTTTTGTTAATAAATCGCGCCCTCCTGTTTCCGTCTCTTCGACCTTCACTATGTTGCATATTTTTGTAGCCTGTTTAAACGTGGAGTGAAGAGCACACATTTTTTTTCATAAATCACAAGACTAAAATTTGAACAGGAACATGCCTGATTAATGACGTATCCAATCAGCCCATGGGGATATGATGTGTCTTGAAGTTCTGATTGGATCAGCTATGAGGACCGAGCACGTGAACTTTTGCTTGAAATATGGCTTACAAGGGGGAGGAGTGCCTCTTTTTGCTCATTTTTTCTGAGGGCCAGGCCCAGTTTCTCTGCTGGACACAGAGACGGGGAGGATAGAGAAGGTGGGGCTGAGTCTGTGGGGGCTATTTTGCAGCCTGAGACAGAGACACAGACTAGCACAGCGAGGCAGAGAGAGAGAAAGAGTTGAGAGGACCAGAACAGGGTAGATTTTAGGTGCTAAACTTTTTAATGTCATGCTTTAACTAACTGCTTTTGAAAAGATGTATTTGTCCTATGCATTTATTTCTCTTTATTGTAGATTTTTGCCATTATTAATTATTGATTAACCTTGCAAGACTTACTCTTTTTCTTAGAAACTCTTTAAGAGTTTTGACTGACAATTTGCGCCACATTTCCCTTCCTATATGTGATGCTTATATGTAGACTGTAATATGTTCTGTATTAATCCTATTTTTCCTATTTTCCAATTCTGCAACCTGATTGATATTTGACTAATGAATAAAAAGTCAGAGAACCTTAACTTTTGACCTAAAAATAAAACTCTTTAAAATAACTCACCACTCTCATTATTGCCTTAAATATTGTTTGCATTTAATTTTCATATTTATGTAAAGTCTCCTGTTTGGTGAAACAGGGTCATCAAAAGGTCCATAATTTCACCCTTTACAGCGGTAAACAATAGGTAATGAGGTTTTGAATAGGGAAATTACCAGGTAATTACCGCTGGATCAGTTTTTGGTAGCAGAGGATGGTTAGTGCCATCACCAAAAGGAGCATAGTTAGTTTAATGCCTAGCGCTAGAAAATAATTGCCCAACTTAGATGAAATTCCTGATTCCTGATTCCTGTGCTCAGAACATGAGGATTGGCAAATCAGTACTGGAAAGGTGATGCAAGAAGGAGATTGCTGGAGTGGTGTGAGTATTAATAGGGTTGTGAAAAGCTGGTAATGTGCTTGCAGGTATGTTTTTGTGGTGTTAAAAAATAGTAAGCGTTTTGACTGTGGATGAAATTTTGCTCATTTTGACTTGATGTGTTTTTTTTTATTATTGATTGAATTGGTAATTTCATAGGACAGATTTATTAATTATTGATTTATGTTTAACACTTTGGTGCCGATTCCGATCCTGTAAATCCCGGGTACGAATGGTCGTACGGAGCGTATTCTCCGTACGAATCGTACCCGGGAAATACTCCTTACAAACCAGCAAGTACGATTCGTACAGAAATACCATTTCCGTACGATTCGTAAAAAACTACGTGTGACGAAAAAATACCCACAATTCCGATCCGGGACATCGCGTACGTGACGTCCGGACGGAGTCAGGCAGCGTTCTACGGACCAGCAAGTACGATTTGTGCCTACGTCACTCCGCACGGATCATTTTTTACGGCAGCCAAAAACTCCCGGGAAATTGAGGACGACGCGAAGAAGGAGCAGCGGTACGCGACGGACAGCCATAGACCCCATCCTACGTGTCATCCTGGCCCTCCTAGCCTACGACCTGGTGCACCGAAACCGCCGCGCACGCCGCAGAAGGTCAGCACAACACCCAGGGTCAAAGGGGGGCGAGGGGCAGGAAACATAACCTCTACCTAATTTTAAAAATATCATATACTGGCCATACATTACCTCCAGGGTCTGATCACTTTGGGGGGCGTGTCCACCAATCCCCGCGTACGCGTACCCGTCACCACGACAATGGTGGTATGGCCCGTAACCACGCCCTCAAAGCGTGGGTACGGCCCATACCACCATTGTAGTGGTGATGTAGGGGTACGCGTGGTATGGGCGTACCCCCGCTCTGAGGGCGTGGGTACGGCCTGTACCACCATTCTACATCACCACTACAATGGTGGCCCTCAAAGCGTGGGTACGGCCCGTACCACCATTGTAGTGGTGATGTAGGGGTACGCGTGGTACGGGCGTACCCCCGCTCTGAGGGCGTGGGTACGGCCCGTACCACCATTCTACATCACCACTACAATGGTGGTACGGGCCGTACACACGCTCTGAGGGCGTGGGTACGGCGCGTACACCTACATCACCACTACAATGGTGGTACGGGCCGTACCCACGCTCTGAGGATGGATGTCTTTCCCCCACTGCATGACACAACACATGTGGGTGTGAGCACACATGACACATGCATACCCACCCCTGGTGGATGCAGCACAATACACACACAGAGATCATGCTACAAGACTGTATACTCATGTCAATGGCCACTAAACTAAGAGAGCCAAAGGGAACACACACTGTCATGCACATCCCAGGACTGATAGGAATGTACAGGTGCTGGGACAGCCACCAAGATGTTGCCTCTCATGGAAGGAATAGGGTGGAGTTCCCACAGATACAATGCCCACAATTGACAGTCAGGTGCCCAAATACCCTGCAGAACAAGTACCAATTGTGTGGTAGGCCTGGATAACACACATGCATAGTGTGGAAAATGGTGAATGTCGCCATTGAGGCATTACAACATACTCAATACACAAGTACAGTGACTAGCAAGGATGGCACAGATGATGCAGCCGGAGACATTGCTGAGCAGGCATGGCCATAGTTGAAGGTATCCGTCACCAACAAAGGAAATGTAGACACAGGTCAGCACAACAAAAGTGCAACTCCCTGCAGGAAAGATGTCAGGTGCCACAGAGGAAGGAACACTCCTTGGGACAATGTCTCCAAAC
This sequence comes from Triturus cristatus, assembly GCF_964204655.1. Lineage (NCBI taxonomy): Eukaryota > Metazoa > Chordata > Amphibia > Caudata > Salamandridae > Triturus > Triturus cristatus. The sequence goes on along the minus strand of NC_140592.1, from coordinate 14,794,494 downwards.
ACAAATAGCACACACGACCAAAGATACTTTGCAGAGACCTTGTGATGGCACGCAGATACCATGGTCCACCCCATGAGCATCAGACTACAAATTTTTTCTGAAACATAACACATTACCACAACCCCAACTCTTGGACCATCAGCACCCACATCAATACCTGAAATGCAATAGTGTTCAAAGTGAAATGAAAATGCTTTATTCAGCATGAAATGAAAATTTATAAAAGGACACTATTTACAAAGGCACATGGCCAGTCCAGATCAGAAGTCACGCGTCTCCCCTAGCTTGCCTGCACATTAGAACCCTCAGGTTCGTCGACTGGGGGGGGGGGGCATCATGTGGGGAAGAACCAGGCACCGCAGGGACAGGAGGTGTAAGGGTAGGTGTGGTGGGTGCAGGGGCGGACGCCTCCACCACAGGGGGTGGGGCAGCGCCAAAGGTGGAGGTCAGCTCGGCGCTGCACACTGCTGCCAAGTCGTCAAGCGTATCCCCTGCACCCAAAGAAAACACAGGCTCAAAGGAGGGGGGGTCGGAGTGATGGGGTGCAGCGCCACTGGGGGAGCGGGTGGACGGGGGGGGACTCAACTCCCCTACCCGTGGAGTGCCGTTCCCGTTTGCGGGCTGGAGAGCCAGAGGGGCTGAGGCCCAGCACAGCCAAGTAGGCCTCCTTGTCAGGTTGTGTGGTAGGGGAGCCGAGGGGAGTGCCTTTGGAGGGACTGGGTAGTGCGGCATGCGGACTCGGACTGTGGCTGCATGTATGCCTGTGTGCCCCAGACCCAGTGGGTGTGCCTTCATCCCCCTGAGTGTGCGCGCCAGGAGGAGTGCGCTTGCCCCTACGTGGTGGTGTGCTGCCTGTGTCTGGTGGGGTGTGTGTTTGGGAATGTCTGTGTGCGCTTGGGACAGGCATGAGAGTGGGAAGTGTGGATGGTGCAGGGGTAGGGGGGGACGAAGCGCTGCAGGAGACTCACTGCTGCCGTCAGTGAAGAGTCCATGGACCTCAGCAACATCCGTTGATCAGACATCGCTGATGACATGCCCTCCATGTACGACACCATCTGTGTCATCATTCTGGTGTGGCCATGGAGGACATTCAGCATCGATGTCTGGCCAACCTGCAACTGCCGCAGAATGTCCACAGACTCTGCAGTGAGGGCAGCAGGGGGGACAGGGGCAGGGGGTGCGGTGCATGGCACGAAGGAGACACGGTGTTGCCTAGCACAGACAGAAGGGACCGGAGCAACTGGGAGGGCGGTGATGGGAATGGAGGGGGCGGTGACAGATGTAGTGCTGCTGCCAGGTGTCGTAGCAGCCTCCGCCCCCTCGAGGAGTTCAGCCTCGGACCCGTCTGCGTCGTAGTCAGTGTTGTCACTAGACAGGTCCTCCGCCTGACTCCCCTCGCCCTCCGTGCCACTTGCTCCCGCAGACTCGCCAGCAGTGGTGGCAGCGGTGCTGGATCCCTCCTCCACATCCGTGCAGGTGTCTCCCTCCGTGTCCTCCGATGATGCTGTGGGCAAGGTGAAGATACAGAAAATAATCAGTCACCTGTATACAACTGACACATGAGTCCAAACAAAAATGTCACAGTGCATATCAGGAAATGCATCATGAGTAACATCTAGAATAGTCCGCACATATGTAACCCTGCACTCCCCAGTTGGTTGACCCACCATGCCACTTGGAAACAATGGAGATTATGACACAACAGCAAATAACTTCTTATCGAATTATACTGAGAAGCTAGTATCTGGGGACAGTTGAGCACAGCAAGACTATGAAGGCATGCCACCTCATGTTCACTGTGAACGAAACAGTATTGGTGCACCCAAGGCCAAATAACAGACCTCAATGCTGAAGGTGTCCCCACACTCTGAGACCTGTGAGTACTTTGGAAACCCTAACGAAAAACATTGCGATCCCTTGGGACTCACAACACTTTACACAATGTACATGTTTAGAATGTGTGAATGTGCCACTTTGTGAACAGAACACACATCTGCCTGTATAACAGAAGTCACACAATGAGGTGCAGACAAACTACATTTACACAGTCATTGTATGAGCTGCCAGCCAAATTCAAATAAGCCACTGTAAAGAAGAAATGGGGTATCAGTAAGTACATATACATGGCACCACGGTGGTCTGGATGACTTGACACTCGTAAGTTGGTATCAGCAACAACCAAGGACTTACCCAAATGCACACTGTGTGAACATGGATATGTATAATCAGAAAAAAAGTTGTAATAAAACTGTGCTTTTCTTTAAAATGTGCCAGCGTGTCCACGGAAAGTGTAAAAGTACTTTCTTTAGCACTTCCCTGGGAGACATCTGTCATGCAGGCACATTATTGTCCTTCACAACAAACTAGCAAAGTGAAGCATATGAAAAATTGAGACATGTTGACAAGTGTAGTGAGTGCCAAGGTGCAATACTTCTTGACTAACAACTTGAATCATGCCACCTGTCACATGGCCATCCGTACCATGATGACACAGTTGGCAACACATCTGACCCACTGCCTGTCATGTGGAGTGGCACACATGTCCAAATACAGGACAATGCATTAGCTAATGGTCCTGCAATGTGTCGGGATAAGGAGCACCTGCACTGAGGAGACACCCTCATGGGAACCAAGAATGTCCACACAGATGTCAGCACACACAGACCAAACTACATAGCATCTCGACCACACACTGGTGGCAAAAATGGATGAGCATGAGCCATGTATTTTAAATTTTGACACATGCTGCAAAGCACAAACATTCAACCCTGCACAACATGACTGGGTCACTGCATGTTGAGTGTCTGTCCAGACAATTATCACACACAGGTCAGACCTGGCAAGGAGACATAAGGTTTGGACATGTAGGCCTTGCCCGCACAAACCCTCCATACCTGAGACAATGTTATTGAGACCGATCAAGAAGTTACACCTCTTAATCTGGGTTTACTAAAATGTGCATCAAGAATTCCTAAATGTACTCCACATCACCTTGTGAGGCTGCCAACACATATTTGTGACGAACAACCATCAACAGGTAGTTGTACATAGACACACAGGCACTGCCCAGTGTGAGGATGCACAAGCAAAATGGGGTCAGCCTGTACAATGGGCACATGTAGCACACTTTAGATAAATACAAATGAGGCCAGGGAACAATGCCACAGAGGCCAACCTATGCTGAACACACAGAGAATGGGCACAGTGTTGGATGACACACATGAATCAGAGGCAAGGGTGTCTTAGGGGACTGTAGTGGGCACACTGCTCCATGGTCCTGGAATTATCTGACTGTAACATGAGCTACCGTCCCGGCACTATGCGTATCTCCCACTCATGCACATCATGTCTGAGGCCACAACATCGGTCATGCATGCTGCAAGTCGGTTCATTTGAAAACTCACACTCCTATGTTGAGACTCAGCATCAGTGCCAACAAATATGGACCCCCAAATGACTGAACAGGACAGGGCACAGGCAAGGTAACAACACATGTCTCAGACCACCCCCACACATGATGCAGAAAGCAATGTGCACTTGGATTAACTGGCAGCCTAGATGACCATGTGCAATAGTGATTACACACAGACCAGGGAACACATGTCAAGGAGGGGAAGGAAGGAAGAACAGCACCGTTTGACTTTGAGGAACAGGATATGCACTGCACAAATTAACCCTCGCAGTGTATCCAGGCGACTGAGCACTTCCAAAAGCTGGTGACACACACCAAACACACATGTACTTACCCCCTTCCTGCTGCTGCAACTCCTGTAACCGCATATCCAAGTCAGGGAAGACCACCGCTAGGACACGCTTCATCTAGTGGGTCAGGCGTCGGCGCCCGCCACGCTTGCGTGGAGGTGAGTCCTTCAGCTGGCACCGGGCAATCCTCCGGGTCCAGCACCGGATGTCCTGCCAGCGTTTCCTCACTTGGGCTAGGCGCCGACTGCGACCCTCCACCGATCTCACTGCCCTGACGGCCCGCTTCCAGATCTCCCCCTTGGCGTAGGCAGTTACCTGTGAGGATGACAAAGTGAGACAACATCACTACACCTGCTCCATGTCACAGAGACACACATTTGAACATCTTTGATATGTTGAACAGGGCATAGTATGCTGGCAACAAATAGCACCTTTGTCATAGGGACATTAGCCTCTGTGGAAGCCCCAATGCACTACATGGCATTGAAAGTACACAGGTGGCATGAGGGGTGCAACACACTCCCTGATCATGGCACACGCTGTGCATCACATGCAACACCCGGCCACTGACGCAACCTCAGCAGAGTACACAGACACACACAGGCACAGATCAATCACCTGCCATTGGCAACAGCGGATACAAACCTCACTCTGCACATGTGCCACTTGCCTGTGGGGTGTCACAGGTGTGGTGCTAGCTCAGCAAGTCAGACACTCCACACGGCTTACTTCTCACATCAGATGGGTGGAGCTGTTGCCTCCTCCATGCAGCTGTGGTGCAACACTCCACATAGACACTCACCCACATGACAAGGAACATTCACACACATCAATGTCCAGGGGGCGTACACATCATTTGGACACTCACCACTCTCACCACAGCTCCACTCAACTCACACACATCTGTGGGTACAGTCACCTGTCACACCGGGGGGGGCAGTGAATCACCTCTGGACTATAGAACAAAAATGGGCCAAAGGATTGGGCAGGCTGAATGTGCCATGCACTATGCAGTGAATGTCACAGTAAGCACAATGCAAGTGAGGAGTGCACACAGGAACTACATCATGCTCTGCATGGGAGACATGAGCCATTCCCCCCCCCGGGACCCACTCTAAACAACATTGCATGTCTGTCACACCTGGACACAATGCCAGAAGTGACAGTCACAAAAAAGGTGCACAGTCAAAGGTAGTGGAGTCAGCACTCACCTGCTCCCCTGGTCTCCCATACAGGCTGGGGTACTGTGGGAGGATGACATCCAGCAATGCCTCATTCTCCTCCTGGGTGAATGGATGGGCCCTACCCACAGACCTTGACATGGTGCCAGAGGAAGCACAGGCAGCAGCAGTGGTGTCGACTGAAAGATAGTGCAGGCAAGTGCCCTCTCATTGGTTCTGGCTGACTTATATCTGCCTTGCTGGGCTGTTTCATTTACAGGAGTACAGAGTGATTGGTCAGTCTCATTTGCATCCTACGTTTCCTCCAATCCCTTTAAACATACCCCAGTGAGGGCCTTTGCATGGTTCAAAATTTGAGCATAATGTGAAGTCCACAACCACTTTGCAACATTGTATTTAGTTGCCAACTGCCTTTTACAGGCCACATGATGGAAAAATTTGAACTTGAAAATCGGTATCCATGACAACCAGCATGTATTTAGGCCCTAATACTTGTCCCTCATGTGTCCCTATGTAATTTAGCTATCCACACACAGGTACGGTGCGTTTCCCACGTACCCCTACGGCACCAGTTGCACAGTGCGTTTGACACCTACGTGTACGAGCAGTGTGTACACGTACGTGTACGAGCAGTATGTACACGTACGTGTACGAGCAGTGTGTACACGTATGTGTACTACGGTCGTACGTGTACGACCAGTGTGTACACGTACGTGTATGACCAGTGTGTATCGTACGTGTACGACCAGTGTGTACACGTACGTGTGCAAGCAGTGTGTACACATACGTGTACTACGGTCGTACACATACGTGTATGACCAGTGTGTACACGTACGTGTACTACGGCAGTGTACACACTGGTCGTACACGTACGTGTACACACTGGTCGTACACGTACGTTTACTCACTGGTAGTACACGTACGTGTGTATGGTCCGTACACACACCCGTACTCCGGCGGGAACACCAATGTGATGATACGGACCGTTCACACGCCCTCAGAGCGTGTGTATGGTGCGTTTCACAGCTTACACTGGTGATAGGAGGCGCACACGAAAGGAATGGAGGTGTCAGAGTCGTGCATGGCTGTACATCAAGTCATTGTCATTGCAGTCCTTCATGTGCAGGGCCTAGGTGTGTCAGGCAGTGATATGGCACATGTCTCCTCATGTTTTAGCACAATAGATGTGTGATGACCTGTGTACACATGTCATGTGTGATGGGGCAGTATGTGGCACACTTCCCCTTCCAACTTTGCACATGTGTGCATGTAGTATACAAACGTGTCAAGCACTGCATCACTGGTATGGCACAGTCACCAACACCCGCAAATGTCCCCTGATGCCAGGGACAGGGACACTAACACCTGACAACTAAGTACCAGCGTGCCCCGATGTGACTATGTCCTGTGTGTGTCATGTGTTCCCATGAGCTTGCTGTTGGTGTTCTGTCAACTGCATCTGCTGTTGCTGCATCCAACATGTGTCTGTGTGTAGATGGGCATGGCACACATATACGCACACCATGCCACATGTGAATTCACACGTTACGTGTGTCTGGATGCTTCAAAGATGATTTTTTGACATGAGGACATATCTGCGCCGTATCCATGTCTGTGTTTTCGTTTTTCACGTGTACTCCTTCATCGCTATGTGTGTGATCTGTACATTTTCAATGACATGTGACCTGTGCGTCTAGCTTGCCGCCAGCAGTCTGTACGAGATGACATCCTTCAAATGCAGATATGTGGATGTATGTCACTCCTGTGATGTCTCTGGCTATTCACTTACACTGGCCCACAGCTAGTTTCGGGGCTTGTCATGTAGAACTTGACTATCAACGGGTGTAGCTGGCTTGTCGTAGGAATATCACCTGGCTGGCATACGTGTCCTGGATGTATTGCACAGTCCAGCCTCTGTATTTAGCAGATGTGTAGTAGCAGTTGAGCATGTGCTCAGTTCATTGACATTGATGTTGTTATGTACTCACTCTTCGTTATTCCTTCCAATTTTCTGCAGGGCACTGCCTCTCCCCCGACCAATGCCAGACTTGGGTGCCATGAGGGAACGTGACTGCATAAGACGTTACCGCTTCTCGCAACAGTTGATTGAGAACTTGACCGCAAAGCTTGAACAACACCATCAACCGCGACACAGGTATCCTACTGCGCTGACCCCCAAGATGAAGGTGATGGCAGCCCTACATTTTTTTGCCACCGTTACGTTTCAATTCACCATAGCTGATGTGGGTGGCATGTCACAGACCATGTTCAGCCGTGTCCTGCATGATTTTTTAGAAGCCATGTTGGAGCACCTGGATGAATTCATCAATTTTCCAACTCGTGAGCAGTTGACAGGTGTCAAAGGTGAGTTCTATGCCCTGGGAGGGATGCCCCATGTAATTGGGTCTATTGATGGGACACATGTGGCTTTGGTACCACCACAGGCACAGGAGGTCGCCTATCGCAACCGTAAACATTACCACTCTATAAATGCCCTTGTGGTGTGTCTTGCTAACATGCTGATTTCCCATGTCTGTGCACGTTTTCCAGGGTCAGCACACGATGCCTACATCATGAGGCGTAGCAGGGTGCCAGAAATGATGCTGGGGCTGCACAACGAACGAGCATGTCTTGTTGGTGGGTATACTCTGTTTGTCCTTTGTTTAGCGCTATTTTTGTATCTTACGGCATCTCCTGACCCACTTCTTTACATGATGTTTCCATGTAGGGGACTCTGGCTATCCCAACATGCCATGGCTGATGACGCCTCTCCGCAACCCCAGAACAGCTGCAGATCACCGTTACAACAACGCACATGGGCAGACCAGGCGAGTGATCGAGAGGGCGTTTGGCCTCCTGAAGAGCAGATTCCGGTGCCTTCACAAGACAGGCGGGTCCCTCCCATATGCACCGGTGAAGGCCTGCATGATCTTCCTCGTGTGCTGCATGATGCACAACATGGCAGTGGAGAAGGCTGTGCCACTCGTCCTGGATCCGGATGAGCAGGAAAATCCACCCGTGGAGGATGAAGGGCTTGGTCACGAGGCAAGGGAGGATGAGGAGGAGGAGGACGACGACATCCGGAGTCAGCTCATACGCAACTTCTTCTCATAATGGTGAGTCCATGGGTCTGAGTGTGCACGCATGGAGCCTTGTGTGGCATGTGTTGCAATGTGTGTGTACAGCTGACTGTATGCAAAGTGACTTAGAGGTGTGTTCAGATGTGTCACTCGAGTGATGATGTCCTTTCACACATTTTAGCTTAGACACTCAATTTTAATATAGCATGGTGACACACTCATTCCTGTAGACTAAATGACCATGCCTGCGGATGACAATCTTTTCCCTGACTTCTTGTGTGTCTGTCATCCCCAGGTCGTTTCGCATGCTGTCTGCTCGTGTCATCGTTGGCCTCCCGCTATTCCTCATGAGTATTGCAACGTGTGCTGGATCAGCATCCCATGCACGGACATGGTGAAAAGTCTTTTTGGTTAAGGATTGCTGCACGGCATTTTGGTGTTGGTAGGTGTTTGGAATGTGTGGGCACTGCTCCTGTGCATGTTGTGTTACTATACATACATGTCGACTCACCATGGGGCACATGACATGTTGCATGACTCCCATGTATTGATAGTCACCCTTCGTAACAGTAATCTGTAATGGGACTGTGCATTCTGATGAAGGCATCAATGTGTGTACAACTTCCCTCTGAAACATACGGGATGCTACGGGTGGACATAGTGTGGGACATCCCCATGAGAGGATAAATGGGGAATTGCAGCCCCTCCGTGTGCAGCAGGGGTTGTTTGGTTCACTTGTGTGCCAGTTCAATAGATTTACAGCATCTGTGTTGTGAAGGGGGTGTCCAGTGTAGGTCCCACATGTTCAGCCAAATGACCTGTGAGTCTGTTCATATTGATGCATTTCCCTAGGTGTGAACCTGAGTAATAAAGGTGTTCCTCACCCTCCAAGGTGCCTCATCTCTGTCATTGCAGGTCTTTTGCCACTTTGCATGCGGCATCTCTGGCATAGTTGTCAAAGATTGTGCATATGAGTCTATGTGTAGTTTAGCAACATGCATGCAGTTCTACAGGGATTTGAATCTCTGTTGTGCTTGAAGTCCATGGTTGTGTATGTATTTGGGCATGTTGGTCCCCACAACGGGCCGGCAACACCTGCTGAGGGTGTGTTTCCTGTGCGCAGCTCGTCCTTTAGTTTCATGATCCGGTGTCAGTCATCTTTGGGGATTGTGCATCCATTGTCTCTGGGTGTGCCATGGGGACCCGACACTCCTTCCTTTACATACGCCTGTTGCAGTTGTCCTTTCTGACATCCTTGTCTTTGTGTGCAACTAGTGGCATAGTTTCCGGGACATGCCGCCTGCTGCTGCGGCCCCCTGCAGCAAGGGCACACAAAGTTCACAGATTCGGCAACACACACACACCTCAAAGATGCTCCTCCCTTCCTCCCTCCACCCATTTATTTGGCTGGCATCAGCTTGTCTGTGCCACTGTTGCGCCCACGCGGTGCCAAAGGCTGGACCGTCAGCGCATGCAACGTGCACATTGCACGACCCTCTTGTCCTTACATGACCCACATCACACTACAGTCTAATGTTGCAGCCACCCTCCAAGCATTGTCCATCCGAAGACCTACCGCCTGCTCTCAGGCATACCCTAGGCGCACACACGACACCTTTGCATGATGAGTGTGCAACTCCAACTGCCTACACAGCGCTGCCCCGCCTTCCAGGCCCTGTCACACCAACCAGGTCATGTCTCTCCTACTCCCCACCGGCTCCGTACACCAGTAAGGCCATGGGAGTGGGACTCAAGCCTTCAGCATGTAGTATAGTGGCATCATCTGGCACATGGCCCAGGTATCATCTCTCAGCGTGTCAATCTTTAATGTGTCCAGGTCCCCCTGACCGGCATCACATGCGCACAGCACTTCATCATCAGCTCGTATGCCATTGACAGCCAGGTGCTCCTCACCCTCACCAAAGACGCAGCCATTGCCTGTTCCAACATTCAAGAAGGCATGAGATCCATTGATGAATGGCTGAATATCAGCCACCTGAGGCTGGACTTGTACAGGACTGAGGTAATCATCTGAGGATTGTCCCCTTACAGGTGGGTCAACTGCTTGTGTCCCACCCGCAAGAGCCCTGCACATGCACCCAGTGCCCACTCACACACGATGGTGTGCATCATGGATTTGTCACTCACATTTGCCATGATAATCACCAGCATCTGTACCTCAGGGTGCAACACCTACTGCATGATGCACATGATCCACAGATAGATCCACTCCAGGGAAAGACAGACCATCCCCCAGGCCCACGATACCAGCCGTGTCAACTACTGCCCCGCCCTCTACGGAGCAAGTACATCCTAACACCCGGGAAACCAGTCCACATCCAGGCTGCATGTGCACATCTCAGCTTCAACATCCGGCGCCCCGCAACATCACCGTCCACTAGAGATAGCTGCAATGTATCACTGTGTGCTGCAGGATGACCTTCAGACTCCTCACCCACACTCAGGAGGCAGGCCACAACCCCGACCCAAAACCAACCTTGGCCATCTGTCATCCGAGACCCCGTTGTGCCAACTCCGTGCATCCAACCTTGCCCTGCCCACCATTCTTCACATCCACCGTACTCCAGCATGCAGGACATAGTTCTCCCACCTGGCAAGACATACCTGCTACTCCCTCCCCGGGAACCTCCACATGAGCCATGACCTCTACGCCTTCATGATACTCTTCCCAATTGGTCTGTCCGCACAGTATTGCATGCCCCCCTCAGCAGCTTGAGGCCATCACGGGTGAGTATTGTGCTCCATGTCTGTATAGTATGATACATTGGGACCCATGTGTGTCCTGTCCCAGACTCAGATTCCAGGGTATGGATGGCTGGAGTTACTTCAACACTCAGGCATAGTTTGACATTTCCCCACACGTAGGTTGTGTACTCATGCAAAATGAATGCAACATGTAATTGTAGGAATTAAGATTTATTCTCAGTGGGGGGCCTGTTTAGTGTGGACAAATAGGTGCTATACAGTGTGCATGGAATCCAAAGCTCACAGGGGGAGATGGCATCCTTGTCAGTTGGAGTCATCAGAGTCCAGACCACAGTGTTGGTCATCATTGGTCAGACTGTGACCAGCAAGTCCATGTGGCAGAGAATGTCATTGGATGAGTTGCTGCTGTTGCGAATGAGGGCCAGGTGCCAGGCCAGGTGACCTGGGAGATGTGGATGGTCCGCTGCCTCTCACGGTCTTTTCCGTGGACGACCCACCTTCCTTGCGGGACCCACAGATGCAGGCCTTGACGATGCTTGGGACGCTCCGTCAGACGAATCCTCCTCCTCCTCCCTCCCTGTGGCTGGTGCTGGTCTTCGCCTGGTGGCACAGGGAGGGTTGCCCATGTTGTCGGCGATCCGATGGAGTGAACGGCTTATGTCCGTTTGCACCGCCAGGAGCTCAGCCAGTCTTGCCTCCATCCGTCCTTGGTGTTGTTGTTGACTGGCGTGTTGCTCGGCCTGCTGGGTCCCCAATACCTGGCTAATGCCCCTGGTGTCACGCCGGTATGTCTCCAAGATGTGGCGTATGTGTGACATACCGGTTCCCTCAGCTGTCTGGTCAGGTTCACGCCTCTGCCTGCCTCCACTCCCACCACCCCTGCCCACACGAGCCTGGCCTGCCGTTGTGGGCACATCGGGTCTACGGGACCCCTGAGGGATGGCATTTGCAGGGTTGTCTGCCTCCTCCTGGGTGGCCGGAGAACCTTGTCCCTCCAGGTCAGACTGGATCAGTTGTTCTGTGCGGGCAGGGCTCCTGGGTGTCTCCTGGGATGTGACAAGAATGGGGGTGGTGGTTGGCACAGATGTACCTGACGCAGGTGCTGCAGGGGTTTGGGCACCAGAGGGTCCAGGTTGGTTGGGGTCATCCACAGAGTGCTGAGAGTCGTCGCTGCCGGTGGGATCATCTTCCTGCTGAGCCTGGGCCTGTGATTGTTCCCCCCCAGTGTTGGGGGAGATCAATGACGTTGCCCTGTGTGTTGTGGTAAATATTTCATTACCGGTACTATTTTTTATGCGGTAAAGTCTATCAAGAATAACTCAGTAAATATAAGAGGCAGAATCCGTGGTATTAGAGGTTTTAAAAGGCTTTATTCCTATACAAAGGAATACAATTCGAATTGTAGGCATTCTATTCCATCACCACGAAAGTTCAGGAAGGAAGGGCATATATTATTGACAGATAAGCAGTTTTATAGAAAATACATTACAATGAAACAGATGCAGGAGGCGTAACAGCTGATAAAAGTTGCATACGTAGCTAATAGAGGGCGTAATTTAATAAACGTCATCATACATGATGTCACAAGTGGGTGGATCCATAAAAGAATCCTGCAATGTCAGCAGAAATAGTTGGCAGAGATGCGCGCGCAGCCGCATGACGTGTGATTGACGTGCAACTAGAGGGTGAAGGGGACTTGACATTTAGCTCTACATGTGGAGACAGAAGTCTGGGGTTATGTCAACCTAATCCCAAATCATATCTAATATCCTATGTTTAAAGAACAGTGTTATCCAAAAAGAGAGGTCTCTTAGGATAGAATCTTATTCTATACTGACTATACTGACTGTTAGTGCGTGTACAAGCGTCTAAGTGTCTACACTAGATGCGAGGGGGTAGGAATATTCCATGGTAACGGGGCTATGAATTACTTGCATGAGGGCAGCGAGGCCTGGCCCTGTGCACGGTAGCTGGAGGAATGTTTACCTAAACTACTAGACAGGAATGCATCGGATGAGGGGCGGAGGAGATAATCTTGAAGGTGAAATACAGTTTTTGGCAGGCGACGGGCTGGATCAGGCACCGTTAGCCGCGCAGGGAGTAAGACAAAGTTCATGGTCACAGATGCAGGCTCAGACTGGAGCTTTCGGAGGCAGAAGGCAGAAAAGGCTTGATGACAGAATTCGGGCCTACTCGCCTGAATCTGTAAAATGTGGAAAGTGAACCACATAAAGTCGGTGGCCTTTCATACTTAGAAAAGGAATATCTGACCCATTCATGGTGGATCTGAAAGAGGACATGTTGGCGGTGGACGCACATATATTTGCGTCTTCAGAACTGGAGCAGGAGGGAACATACATGTACTTATAGCATGTACATGGAGCCGTTGGGGTCTACGATAGGGGACATAACTGATCACAAAATTCATATTTCCTCATTGTGAGAGAGAGACAATGTTAATGCTGTTTCATGCGACATCCATGTTTCATACATGTTCTGGTTGCCACAGTTCCTCCAGGTAGTTGTATGTGCCTAGCATTCACATCAATGTTCACTTGTGGATGGGTATGTTGCAGGGGACTGATTGAAATGTAATCCAGGGTCTTTGACATGTCGCATTTGGCCTTGGATGCTTTTTTGGCTGTGGCTTGATCTTGTTGTGTCACATGTCCATTGTGAGAGTGTGTGACTCCATTGGCTGCCCCGGGGGTGTGTGCTTGTGTAAGGGGTGAGTGATCATCACTCAGCCCGACGCTGTTCAACATCCACATGGCCCCCCTCACACAATTGGCCCGCCACCACAACCTCAAAGACATCTCCTACGCCGACGACACCCAGCTCATCCTCTCCCTCACCAAGGACCCTCACAACACCAAGACAAACATCCACGAGGGTCTGAGGGCTATCGCCGACTGGATGCGGAGCGGCCATCTGAAACTGAACTCGGACAAGACGGAGGACCTCATCCTGGGACCCACACCCTCACCCTGGAACGACTCCTGGTGGCCGATCGCTCTGGGGACATGACCGACACTCACCCACCACGCACGCAACCTAGGATTGATCCTCGCATCCTCCCTCTCCATGTCCAAGCAGGTCAATGGCGTCTCCTCCTCCTGCTACGACACCCTACGCACGCTCCGCCGGATCTACTGGTGGATCCCGACTTAAACAAGTAGAACAGTGACACAGGCCCTCGTCAGCAGCTGATTGGACTACGCCACTGCACTCTATGCAGGACTCCCATCCACACACCAACGGCGGCTACAACGCTTCGGAAACGCCTCGGCACAACTGATCGTCAACGCCCCCCGACACAGCTACATCACCCCCCTCCTGAGAGACCTGCACTGGCTCCACATCGACAAGAGGATTACCTGTAGGCTCCTCAGCCACGCACACAAGGCACTCCACACCGCCGGACAAGCCTACCTGCACATCAGACTCAGCTTCTACACCTCCACCCGCCAGCTCCGCATCGGCATCCTCGCCCTCGCAGCTGTCCCGAGCATCCAACGTACGACCACCTGCAGCAGATCCTTCTCCTACCTCGCCGCCAAGACCTGGAAGACCCTCCCAACCCACCTACGACTGACCCAAGACCTACTTGCCCTCAGGAGACTCCTCAAGACCTGGCTCTTCGAGCAGTGGTGGAACCCCCCCCCTCTGCGCCTTGAGACCCTGACAGGTAAATAGCGCGCCTTACAAGTACCCTGATCGATTGTTGATTGATTGACGGTGCCTGCTGGTGGATGTGGTGTGATTTGGCAGTGGGTCTCCCAGGTGATGTATCTGTCCCACCATGGCGCATGCTGCCATGTCAGTGTGTGTGAGTTCCTGTCCTAGATTTCTGAGCTTGTTGTGTTTGTGTTCGAGTTTGCAGTTGTCACAGGAGGGACTTTTGCTGCCTACAGCAGGGCCAAGTGTCAGCTACCTTGTCAGTACTTTGCCAGTGCCTGTGCATTGCGCATGGTGCATGGGTATGTACCTGGGCCATATGGGATGAGGGCAATGGTGTCTGTTTCTGAGTTGTACAATATGTTTAGTGATCCCCACCCTCCCAGCATCCCGGACATCCTGTCTTGGGTTTGTGGTTTGTGTAGGCTGGGACATGGCATGGCCTTGCTTTGTGAATGGGGCATACTCATGTTAGTGGCCTGAGTGTTGTTTAGAGTGTGGTTGTGTCAGGTGAGGGCTTGGGGGTAGGTGAGTGCATTTGTTGTAGTTAGGGTGTGGTTGCCATTCCCCCCATGTTACGTGAGTTGTTTGTGTACTCACCAGGCTCTCGAACTCCTTCGACTCCATGTACTCCCACCGGCGGAAGCAGGGCCATCACCTTCTCCTCCCAGGGATGGTAATGTACCGGTCTGCGGGGCAGCCCACCTCCTGTGATGTTACTCTGGGCGTATTCCTCGTTCATTTTGCGCTTGACTGCCCTGCGCAGATCGTACCACCTGGCCTGGCATTCATTCCTGGTGCTTCTGATGGGCGCAACAGCATTCACCCTATCGACGATCCTCTGCCACAGGCGTGATTTTTCAGCTATGCTGGTCTGTCTGACGAATGTTCCAAAGAGCTGTGGCTCGACTCTGATGACTTCGTTGACAAGGATGTCCAGCTCCTCCCTTGTGAACTTTGGATTCTTGTCTGTGGGCATGGTGTGGGGTGTGGGTGTGGATGGTTGTGGGTGTGTGGGTGTGAATGTGTAGGTGTGTGTGTGAATGTGTAGAGGGGGTCTGTGTGAAGAGGTTATGTGAAGGTGTGTAAGTTAAGGTGTATGGGTGCAGTTGTTTGTGTGTGATGTCTGTCAGCAGTGGGTCTGTTGCAAAGGCTCATGGTTTGTGATTGTGGGCCCTTTTTATTGGTCCATTTGTGGGTGTGGTTGGGTTTGAACTTTTGGTGGGTGTGTTATAAGAGGTGGTTGTGAGTTTGGGTCTCTGTTCGACTGTTTGGATGTGCCAGGTCAGTGTTTTAGTTGTTTTATGTTCTGTAGACGTGTTTTGTGGTGTTGTGCGAGTCGCATTGACCCTCCTTGTGCTGTTTTACAGTGTCCTGGTTCAGTACGAGTCGTTTTCGCGTATGTAAGGTGCGTCCATGGCTATGTTGTTGTACAGTGATCACATATGCAATGGTGTTGTACGAATCGTACATACGCGATGCTGGGGACGGTGTTGGGGTACGGTGCGTCCAAGTACGGGGCTTGGGTACGGGGCGTACATACGCGGGTGCTGGGGTGGGGGGTACGGCGCTTACATACGCGTGTGCTGGGGTACGGCGCGTACATGCGCGGGTGCTGGGGTGGGGGAGTACGGCGCGTACATATGCGGGTGCTGGTGTGGGGGGGTACGGCACGGACATACGCGGGTGCTGGGTTGTGGCGCGTACATATACGGGTGCTGAGGTGGGGGGTACGGGGCGTACATACGCGGGTGCTGAGGTACGGCGCGTACATGTGCGGGTGTTGGGGTGGGGGTGTATGGCGCGTACATAAGCGGGTGCTGGGGTACGGCGCGTACATGCGCGGGTGCTGGGGTGGGTGGTACGACGTGTACATACGCTGGTGCTGGGGTACGGCGCGTACAGGCACGGGTGCTAGGGTGGGGGGGTCCAGCGCATACATACGCGGGTGCTGGGGTACGGCGTGTACATGCGCGGGTGGGGTGGAGGGGCGTACGACTCGTACCCCGGGCCCAAGTGTACCCAGGGTAGGGGTCGTACAAAGTTCGCTCCGTACGGGACGTTTTCCATACGCTTGTGTATTCGGGACGTCGGTACGGATCGGACTTGTGCGCTCAGACTTCAGTTTTACAACTCGTACGTAAATCTGTCCGGGGACGTCTCGTAGACTTTTCCCGCAGAAATTCGTATGTATTTTTACGGTACGAATCGTACATCGCCGTTTGTACGGGACTTGTACGACTCATACGTAAAAAAATACGGATACGAGTCGTACGGGAATTTTTTTTACCCGATCGGAATCGCCACCTTTATGTTGAGTTCGGGTTGCGTTTTATGTTGTCACTTGTATAAAGACTTCCGGGACGTAGGAAGTTGGTTGCCCTGTATGTAGACGGGATAATGTGTGGCAAGTGAAGTCGCACAGTGCATTGTCTGGTTGCCCTGTATGTAGACGGGCAAAAATGTGTGGCAAGTGAAGTCACACAGCCCATTGTCTGGTTTCAAGTTGGTAACATCGTCGTGTGTTATTGGTAGGGACATTTTTGTGTGAACGTGCGTGAGTGAAATAGCAACAGGTTCTCTCATGAAACTCTGGCCTTAATTCTCAGGAGCAGTGTAGTCTCCACATGTGTTTTATCCCCAGAGAAACGGTTAGCCTTTTTGCTTGTTAGAAGGGTAAGGTAGAGGGAAGTGCTACTTTATCGGCAAAACTGAATAATTCTGTGGTAGGGTAGAGGTAAGCGCTGCCTACCTGAAATACAGAATTCTTGTGTAAATGGACAAAACTATCCCTTTGGTTTAGCGAAACAGGCAATGGTGGTGTTTTTATGTTGTTACTAAACACATTTTAATTAAGAAAACTCAGAAAAATATTGCCATAAGATTTTGTAAAGAGAGGGCTAGTAGCAGGAGGAAAACTGACGTCCCAACGGGACGGCACTGGACGAGACAATGGGTGTGTAGTGAGCCCTGGTTGTAAAGGAGGGGTCAGTAGCAGGAGTTAAACGGACTGAAACTGTCAATTGTGGCAGGATTGGATAAAATAATTAGCATTAAAATATTGCAGACATGGAATTGTTTAAAGAAGCTGTTAGGAGGTAAAGGGAAAAATGTGGTTTTTATTGGTGATGCTCCTGCAGGAACACCTGTGCATTTTATGTCTACCAAGTTGGGACAAAATTCATGTATGTGGGTTCACCAATGGTGCAAGATTACTGAAAAAGAGGGTCCTTTGAGGTTTCCAAAAGATCGTATTTTTGGATTACAAGCTATTGACAAATTAAGGGAAGTGTTATGTGAAATAAAGACACCATCTAGAGCTGCACAATTTGAGGCCTTAAGCATGTGGGAAAAAGCAGCAAGAGACAAAGCAAGTGAGGATAACAAGGTAAAGCACCAGATGCAGGAGAAGGGAATTAATGATGATAAAAAGCTTCAGATAAATAATGATGTTGGGGATGAAATATTGGATGCATTGTTAACTGAGTGTCCGCCACCTTACATGGTGCTCACTGAAAATACTGAAAATAGTGTACCAGCAAGTACTACAGTGGCTGCTGCTTCTGTTGAACAGAGAGAAATGCAGAATGAGAGAAATGTGCAGACATTTCAGATTGACCCACTACCTGTTGATTCAGCACTGACAGTGATACCTCCAGGTGTTACTGCTTTAAATGTGACTGATTCAGTGAAAAAACTACAAGCTGCGGATGCACAGACAGTGCCTAGACAAATTGTGACTGTCCAAATTAATATGGGCCCTACTCAAAAGGTTCAAAGAGTTGTAGAAGGAGTAAATATGTCAGGGTTTATTTCAGAAACTCAGAATTCACAGATTATTGAACAGAAACTACCCCAGACAGTCCAAGCATTGAAAGATGGGGGGACAATGGTGTTTACAGCACCCACAGCCCAGGATAAAATAAATATATTTGGAGATGGGATTTTTCAAACCTGCTTTGAGGAAGCAGTAGTAATTAAAAAGATAGAATGCATGGGGGAACAAATTAACCCAGACCGTGAAAAAGAGAAACAGCTTAGTGTTTTAAATTCAACATTTGAGCATGAAAAAATTAACAGTCCTTGATATTTAAATCATGAAAATGTGAACCAATGTCAGGAAAAATAATTAATTTCCCTGTGTAAGGAAGCAAATACATGTGCAGTAACTACACATGGTAGACTGACCGATTTGGCTCAAAAATGTGAAATTAATGTTTCAGGAAGTTTTCCATTTCAGAAAAGCTTCAGGGTACACATGAATGAAGAAGCAAATAAGACCATGAGTTCTTCAGGAATGCAATTGCACATTTCAGAAACGAAATATATTTTTAAATACAATGGGTTTGAGAAATTAGGAGACAAGTGCACAAGAAAACATGAGAAGAAAAAGAAACCACCAGCCCTAGCAAGGAAACTGGATAAGAAAAAGAAACCACCAGATTTAGTTGAGGAAAATAATAAGCAGAATGAGGGAGAAGCTTTTGCTTGCTCATTGAGAGAAATGGTGGGAGAAGTGCATTTGCATGTGCCACGGAACAAAAGTGAACTTGCAGCATCTCTGAACACAAAATTGAAAGACAAACTTATGCTGTGGTACCCACAAGTTGATGGATTTATCGAAATTTTAAAGGAGTTGTGTATTAATTTGGAAATGATTTTTGACACTGCCATGCAAACTGAATTATGGTTTGAATCTAAAGTTGCAGTGCAAAGGCCAGGTGAGGAGACAGTGACAAATGTTTGCATAAATGCACCATCATTTTCTCTTGTTGTTTAGAAAAATGAAGCAGTGATTACTTTTGTGAAGGGCAGAGTGCCAGCAAAATATGTTAATTGGGTACAGATTAAAAGAACAAAACAGGAGCTAAAATTGGTTCATGAGTTTTGTCAAAGTGTGTGTTTAATGTTTCAGCAACACAGAGGTAGAGAATGTCCTGATGCCACTAGCATAATATTCTTTGTGACTCAGTTGGTTATTGGTTTAATATTTTCTGATCAGATCAGTGTGCATATACAGCAAAAGCTGATAGAATGGCATCTGAAGGATGAAGGTTACTATTGTGCTGGACAGGGAATGAAGCCAAAAGAGTTTGAAAAAAAACCTATGATGGTACAGAGAGGGTTTGCACAGAAACGTTTTCAGAATAAGCTGTTTGCAGAGAATAAAATTGTGGTACAGGGTGATGTTTCACAAGCAGAGGTAAAAAGTGCTCAAGGAAGATCTGGTGTTCCACAGAATAGAAATAAAGGTGTTTTGGTTTGTGCAAATTCAGGTATGGATGTTGTACTGCTGGAAAAGTGTCCTTTTGCCATCTTTGTGACTGATTTGAGAATTGGAAGAAGAAATTTAAATTTAAACATGATGCAGCAGTAGGAAATGTGCAAAAACAGAGAGAAATGCAGGTGCAAGAGGTGCCAGCTAAGCAAATGCAAATGTCAGTTCAGAAACAGGTACCAATGGCAGGAATTTTTCAAGCCCAAATGGTCCCACAAAGTATGGAACATGCTCACATTAATTTAAATAAGTTGTCCAGAGCAAATGTGAATTATTTCCAGAAACAAAATCAGAACCCAGTTCAACAGGTTACTGTATTTGAAAATGAGAGTTTTAACCCTACCAATTCTGAATTTACCAAGTCCATTGTGAAAGCAGTGGAAAGTCGAGACTTAGTTGGAGTTTTAAACAAAGAAATTAGAAACCCAATTTTAGAAGAATTTGCACCACAAATAGGCCCATTTGAGAAAAGTTACCAATTTATTGTTTGTGACTCAGGCCTTACAGGGAAACAATTGTTTTGCAAATTAAACAACACAGATTACTGTACACCAGATAATGTTAATTTTCAGATTCCTGATGAGGATGTACATTTTAAAATGGCCCAACAAGAGACAGCTGTAGCATTGTTTTCTGAAAAGACAGTTGAAAAATTACCTTCTGATTTGAAAGCAATAATAAAAACAGAAATAAGAGAGTTCACAGAGAAGGATGTCAAATTAATAAAATGTGCAGAGCATGTCTTATTCAAACTAGAATTAGATGACATGTATTCAAGAACAGCATCAATTGTAGGAATTTTACCAATAAAAGGATTTTTGATGGAATTGATCGGAAGTTTATGTAACTTTCTGATCGCAGGTTCGCAGAAACTAAATGAAAAAAACAGATTAGAGCAGGAGATTAATAGCATAATTTTTCCATGTTGTCTTTTGGTACCGAATCCAGCCAATATATTCTTTCACATTCCATGTGCTCAAGAATGGCTTAACGTTATTGATGTTTGCCAAGTTCATGTCACAGTGCCATTGCATGAAGCTAGTGAGGAGTACTGTCAGAAAGAAAATGAATGGAAATAATTTACCAGATGAATCCACCTCAAATTCAGAAAGAAGTCCGTAAGTTTTTGAGAATGGTTAGCTGCTGTAGAGAGTGGTTACTAAACCTTTCCCTAGTGGCTAAGCCTTTACTGAGGCCGACACACAAGGATGTGTCTGATCCACTTCCATTGGACAACAATTGCACAAAAACATTCCTAGAGTTGAAAGTGAAAAAGTGTCACGCCCCGGCACTAGGAATGCAAGTTTATTTAAAAGAAAATACACCGATGTGCAGTGAGAGGGAGGGCTGCGCTCTCGCAGTGCCTGTTCAAAAACATGAATTTTTTCAATAGTCTGTGACGTATTTCCCAATGACCGTTGACCCCAACGTCACAGAAATGCCCAGCTGCCTTAATTTAGTAGCTGTGGTAGATGTCAGTCATAAAAAGAGTGAGCTTATAATAATGGAATTCCCAATTATTGAAATGGTTGCTTCCTTTGTGGAGTTGTTTTGGGAAAATACTGTGACCAAAAGATGTCTAAATTCAAATGTATTTAGTTTACTGCCAGCAAATGAAATTGTTTGTGATCAAACTGAACCTAAATGTTTAAATGTCATGAATTTCTGCCTGAAACCAAAGTTAGACTTTAATGATGAACATCTGATTCCGCCCAACCATTTTGTAGATAGACCATATATGAAAGGTAACAATGACACATTAAGAGCAGCACATGCTGTGCTTCCTATTCATTATGTTGTCAAAGTTTCATGGCTGTCAGCAGATACTTCAGCCCAAAATTCGAGATTGATTGCCTTTACCATAACATGCAAAATAATTTCTCAATTGGGAGTCACTGTTGTCCTGGGAAAGAGAAATGCTAATTCAGTTGCACAATATTGTATCCTGTTAGTCTCAAATGTGTTATTGCAAAAGCTGATGCCCAGGTATAGATTGCCAGTTTCTCTGAAATCAGATCATAATGAGGTCTCAAAGATGATGAGTGCAGAACCACAGACTGGACAAGGAGTGGATTGTAGCTATCTGCCTGAAGTTTCAAGCATAATAAAGCAACACAAAGGCAGCACAGAGCTACACTTTGCAAAAGACTGTGTTTCAGCATCACCAAAGTGGTTTGAGTATTTACATGCAAATGTACTTGTGAAAACATCTAATGAAAAGACTAGCCATTGCTGTGAAGGTCTGACTGATGTGGAGCGTGCAGTTTCTCACCAGATTGCAGCTGCTACACAAGATCTACATAATGAATGGTGCCAAAACTTTGATCTGAGAGATGCTGTGAAATGGAAAGGCCTGTCCCAAATGATCCTGGCAAAGACTGTTGCGAAATGTGGTGGCCTTCCAAATTGGGTGCATGCCTCTCACACACGTATGGTCCTGTGTCCCCCTGATAAAACAGCTCCTCTTCAAGAGAAGATGCCAGTAGTGGTCAAAAGTCCACAGAAGAGGGTCAGTCAAGCTGTAAGGGAACACACAGAGTTTGAAGCAGCACTAGAGAAAACTGAGGTGACACTGGAAAAGCAAAAAGTGGAAACTGACTCAGATGAAAGCAGTATCCAAAGGGTGAAAGAGTCAGATGCAGCCTCTGAAGAAGAAATTAGTGCTATGGGCCTACGAGTGGAGGTAGGAAAAAGCTGGCTGAAAGGGAATCCAAAAAGTTTGCAGTGGTCCCTTGAAAAATCATTTGCACCCATAGCTGAAACATCTGAATCTGATCAAAGTGAAAATAAAAGTGAAAAGCATGGATTGGAAAAGTGCACGGAATTGATGCCACACTGTTTGAGCCACCCTGAAGGCAAGCAGGTGACAAGGAGCCAAAATTTGCTGAAACAATAAATGAGAACTGTCGAACTGTTCCAAGAAGCTACTTACAGAAATCTGCACTACAACTTTTGAGCTTGGCCATATATGATCTGCTTACAGACCAAATTTGTGTGGCCTTAGAAATAGAGGTAACATTGTTGTATGCTCAACTTTTGTAATAACCAATGATAAAGAACATATTCGTTTTCTTTTAGATACCTGTGTGAATTAAGTGTGCTAATGAACACTAAATATGAGTAGTAATATTTTAGGTAGAGAAAAACATATATTTGACTCAACTAATTATGTGTTTTATTTGGGGGCGTGGCCGACCGGGCAGCGAAATGGCCGCTCTGTGAGCGAGCTCCGCCGGCTGCACAAATTAATCCTTCTATAATCCTGTCCCACTCACGTGAAGTGTCCCGATTCCTGCAACGGAGGGCGCCGCCCTGCGAGAAGCGCTGCCGTCTGGTCTCTTGAAGCTGCCGGAGACCGTGGAACCGAGCTGTGCCCCTGGCCGCCCTGCCCGCGTGGAACCTCTGGTGCGAGCCCGCAGCCGTGGAGGTCGGAGGCGGATGGGTGCGGCTGCGTGAGTCCGGGGCTGTGCAGGCCTGGAGCGAGGTGGCCGGCTGCTGCCTCAGCCCTGAGGAGAGTGGACAGGAGGTGAACGTAGCCGCAGGAGCGGTGTAGCCTGGGGGCCCAGCCGCTGCGCTCCGTCCGCCGTGCTGTGTGGGGCACTGCCGAGCCTGCCTGCGTCCGACCGAGGAGGAGGAGACCCAAGCGGCGCGAGCGCCATTTTGCGAACACTAGCGGAGACGGACGTGAGACTGGCCGGCGCTTGGTGGGCACCGGACTGTGGCTTGGCCCGCGCTTCTACACACTTGCTGAGGTGGAGGTCGGTGACCGTTGTGGGGTGACCTGCGGACGAGGCTTGCGCTGAGGAGACTGCTGAAAATATGCTGTAGACCGCGACTGCCTCTGCTGCGGGCGGCCTGATGGTGATCGGACCTGCAAGAAGCCGCAGTGGTGCCTGAACAAATTGCGCCGTCCCTGTACTGGACCTGGAGATTGCCGGATTGGGGGCGCGGCTGGGTCGTGCCGGGCCGGGGGCACCCGAGCCGGGACAACCATACTCCTGTGGACACTGGCGGATGTTGAGGAGGCGGCAGTGGGGCCTTGCGAGTTGACACAGGTGAGAGATCGTTGGGCTGCCTGTGACTCGTTGGACCACACCCGCGTCGCCCTGCGAAGTGGGGACTGAGGGGTCCCGGCTGGCGGGTGTGCCCGACTCGTGGTTTCACGCTGCGCCCCTGCCGATCTGAAGTCATCGGAGCGGAGTTGGTGCAGGGGGGCTGCACCCCGAAGGTCGAGCCCGACACACAGGGCGCCGTCAACGATATACTGCCATACCGGACTGCCTCAGTGGCAACCTCCCTATAAGTGTCCGTGACGGGCTAGTCGCCATGGGGGGGAAGAACGAGGCGAAGCAGTCCAGGCTCACATTTGACCACAAGCGCCAGGCCAAGCAACAGGCGGCGGACCAGGAGACGGCGGAATCTACCTCGCAGGGGACGGGGCCTGAAGGCGAATACCGCGCTCTGATGCTTGAGGTGCGGTCTAGCCTAAAGAGTATTGATGCCAAACTAGACGCCATGGCCTCACAGCTGGAGTCTGTCAAGCAACAGGTGGACTCGCACGAAACACGACTCGACAGCCTGGAGAACGAACGCACTGAATGCTGTGAGTTCAGACGTGAAACCAAGCAACACCTCACGTTCGTGGACAAGGAACTGGAATTCCTCCGGGCCAAGACTGATGATTTAGAGGCCAGGTCCCGCAGATCCAACATTCGAATCACGGGCATACCAGAGACGACGAACATTGGTAAGATGGAACTCTATGTGTCAGAGTTGCTCCACGAGTTTTTTGATCCGGCGCTTTCCCCGATGTTCGCGGTTGAAAGGGCACACAGGTCGCTGGGGAAGAGGCCGCCGGTGGGGGCGGCGCCGCGACCTATCCTGGCTAAGATCCTGAACTTTCAAGACAGGGACCTCATCTTACGCCTTGCTCGTGAAAAGGGGAAAATTGAACATAAAGGGAATAATATCTCCTTTTACCCGGATTTCACTCCTCTGGTGCAGGCGGCCCGGAAGGAATTTTTACCTGCCAAAAAGCTGCTACTACAGGCTACCGTCCCCTATGCTCTGTTATATCCGGCTAAGCTGAGGGTGACACACGAAGGCACCACACACTACTTCACCGAGGCAAAGGAGGCGTTGAAGTTTGCTAAGCGGCTCGGAGGGGCTGCGGCTAGACGCACGTCGCCACGTGCAGAGATGGGAGACGGTCGCCTGAGTGACAATGACTGACCAGGACGTGAGTAGGCGGCGAGCGCCACCCATGTTGTGCATTGTGTTATATACGTGCTGGGTCGTCCTCTTCCCGCCGGTGGCCACTCTTGTGGCCCAGATTCCAGTTTCCGAAGTGACGCGGGAGGCCTACCCCCGGTATGTGTACTTTAATTCCCGAACTGACACTCCTCGGCAAGACAAGGGACACGGATGTGTTGTGGGTTTCTTATGGTGTAGCCACCCTGTGAAAGCGGGGGAGTAAGTCTGGAGCACCACGCCCCATGGGGTGTCTCCCATTGTTTGTGGGTTCTATGTGCACACACGTTTTGCGTGTCCATGGTGGGGATTTGTCACAACCTGATTGGGGGGTTGGTGAGGGTGGGGGGCGGCGGGGGGAGTTGGGTTTGTTAAAGTTTAGCATGTTTTGGTACGATGGATATGATTCTTTGCAGTTCATCACAATGCTACCACACGCAGTGCACAGGCTATACATTGGGACGGCGATGCAGTGCAGGTGCAGGGGCGAGGGCAAAGTGACATCACCTGACTGATGGGATGGCGAACGTTTGGTTATTGACGTGGAACATTAGAGGGCTTGGGGACTACAAAAAGGCTCAGCTCATGCAGGGGTATCTCGCCCGACACAAGATAGATATCTGCTTTCTGCAGGAGACGCACCTATCCTCCACACCCTCACATCGGCTGAAGCACTCACGCTGGGCGTGGGTGTACTCCGCTGTCTATTCGAATTATGCTAGAGGGGTGGCCATACTCATACGGGCCGGGCTGGATTGGAAGGAACACCACACTCTATTGGACAAAGAGGGCCACTATGTTATCACCCATGGTGTGCTGCAGGGGAGGGAGATTGTACTGGCTGCAGTGTACGGACCTAACGTTGATGACCCCGACTTCTTCAGGGAGCTATGGGCTCAGATCGTGCTACTAGATTGTTCCACGATTATTCTTGGTGGAGATTTTAATGTAGCACTGGTGGATGCGGTGGATCGCAGGGGTGCGGGAGGGCCAACACACACCAGAGCGCGACAGGCCGTCTTCGATATCATGAACGAGGGATTGTTGTCGGATATATGGAGAGATAGACACCCTACTGATACTGTGGGGACTTGCATAACGAGCCAGCATGCGGCATGGTCCCGACTAGATTACTGGTTGGTCTCGCCGGATGTGGCGTCCTGGGGGGTTGAGGTAGACATTCAAGCACGGTCACTCTCTGATCACGCCCCTTGCTTGCTAGGGATTCGGGTACCCGATGCCCCTACCCGCGCGTTCTCCTGGCAGCTGCCCCAGCATGCGCTTACGGACTCTGCTTTTACCGAAGAAATTAGAGAGGACATTGTGAAGTATTTTGAAACCAACACGGGGTCAGTGTCTACCGAGGCGTCCCTCTGGGACGCATTTAAGGTGGTGATCCGAGGCCAGTGTATCTCCAGGCAGGCCGGGGTTCTCAAGACCATCCGCGGGACTCTGGGCAGGTTGGAGGGGGAGTTACGGGATTTGGAGGTGAGATTCTGTGCTGACCCGTCACCTGCACTGGCGGTCCAAATGAAGTCTAAGCTCCTAGAGTTCGAAATCGAGGCGCAGCGCGAGGTAAAGTTCCTGGGCAAACAGGCGGAGGCCCGTCGTTACGGTGAGGGAGATAGACCTAGCAGGACCCTTGCGCGGTTGATCTCTCCGCGAGCGCAGTCCCACTTTGTAACCTCCATAAAGGACGAGGGGGGTGAGCTCCGGTTAGGGCATGATGCAGTTCTGACTGCTTTCGCTCAGTTCTACTCGACCCTTTACACTTCTAGACAGACTACAGTCCCGGAGTCCCTAGATGCCTTCCTTGACTCGATCGCCCTTGTCTGGTTTAGCGACCACCACCGCCGTTACATGGATGTCCCGTTCACTGCCCGGGATGTGGCGCAGGTGATAAAGAGCATGCCCGCGCACAGGGCCCCTGGCCCGGACGGACTGACCACCACCTTCTATAAAACGTACGTTGACGAACTGGCCCCCAGGCTCCTTTCGGTATTTGCAGAGGCCCAGGAGACTGGTTCCCTGCCGGACTCGATGCGAGAGGCACTCATAATTACGCTGCTGAAGCCGGACAAGGATAGCCAACTGCTAGACTCGTACCGTCCACTCTCCCTTATTAACGTAGACGTCAAAATCTACGCTAAACTGATTGCAGACAGGCTTCAACCCTTATTACCGATGGTGGCGCTGCCTGATCAATCGGGGTTTATCCCCGGCCGTGCCACGTCCCACAATTTGCATACGATATTTTCAGTATTGCACTACCTACACCCCTCTATACAGGCGGCGGTCATTTTCCTGGACGCCACGAAAGCGTTTGATTCGCTAGAGTGGCCCTACCTGTTTCGGATTCTTGGTAGAATGGGGTTTAGTCCCCTCTTCATAAACCTTATACGGCCCCTGTATGCCGCTCCAAGAGCACGGGTGCGGGTAAATGGGCTGATCTCCAAGCCATTTGGCATATCACGCGGGACCAGGCAGGGATGCCCTCTGTCCCCTCTACTTTTTGCCATTGCCATGGAGCCTCTGGCGGCTCGGGTCCGCCAACACCATACAGCCCGGGGTATAGGCTTCAGCTCTCGCAGCCTGCTAATCTCCCTGTACGCAGACGATGTGACGCTATATGTCACCAACCCCGCTGAGAACCTGAGCCCACTGTTGAGGGAATTCGTCCGGTTCGAGGGATTGGCGGGAGTAGCGATTAACTGGTCCAAGTCTGTCGCGTTCCCTTTGACGGATGCCACCTCGGAGGTGACCTCGGACTATCCCCTGCGCTGGGAAACTGACTCGGTCAAGTACCTGGGGGTCTGGATCAGCCGTAGCCTGAACGACTTGTGGATGTTGAATTTCGGCAGGGCGGTAGACTGGCTGGAAGGGAAAGTTGAACTTTGGAATAAGCTCCCCCCGTCTTTGGTTGCACGGATCGCCCTAGTAAAAATGGTGGTCCTTCCTAAGTTTTTATACTTATTTGTGAATGTACCTTTGCCCCTGACGACGCATTTCCACGCACGGGTGCGGTCACTGTTGTTGACGCTGGTTTGGGCTGGGGGCCAGGCGAGATCTTCCTGGGCGCTGCTCACTCTCCCGTTGCGACAGGGCGGATTGGGGGCCCCAGACATGGCATTATACGCGCTGTGCGCGCAGGCGCAATTTCTGCACTTCTGGGTGTTACCCACTCCCTACCAACCGCATATTGCAGTGGAGACGGCAGTTGCTGCTCCTTTACCCCTAAGTGTGGCATTATACGGAAAGTCGTCCCGCCCCTCCGGGGATGTGGACACGGTAGCCTTGCTTCGCTGGACATGGCGGGAGTTGGTGAGGCGGGCGCGTCTCCCTCTTCTGTATGCGCCGGCTGCTCCCCTGAGGGGCAACCCCTTGCTTCCCTGCCTGCTTGACAGAGGGGGGGCCGTGGTGATCAGAGGGAAAACACTGCGCACCTTTGCCGATATATACCCAGGGGGCACCTTCGGGGTTCCCGTGGAGGGTGAGTCTGACTCACAGGGGACCTTTACTGATCTTTTTACCCTACACCAGCTTAGAGAATCCTGTAAAACGCTATGGCCTCAATTCCCGGAGGAGCCCTCACAACTCCAGGCATTACAAAATTTACTCTCGAAAGCTTCTCCCAAAAAACTGGTGTCCCGGTTATATAACTGTATGCAAGAGCAAGCCCCTGTCGTTGTACCTTCCTCGCTAAATGCGTGGAATGCGGATCTGGAGACCCCTTTGTCTGAAGAGCAGTGGGCCTTTTGTTGTGGGCAATTGAAGGAACTATCACCTAATTACAGGCTGCGCCTGGTGCATTTTAAGTTCTTGCACAGGTACTACCGCACACCGAGATCGTTGCATCGTATGGGCCTTAGGGAGGATGACAACTGCTGGAAGTGTGGGGCCGAGCGGGCTACTTTCATGCATGTGGCATGGAGCTGCCCGCGCCTGGAGGAATACTGGGTGAATATCTTCACGGCCATCAATCAAATCCTCCATAGAACCGACACGCCTGTGCCACATCTGGGGCTGCTGGGATATGTCCAAAGTACCCCACCAAAGACCAGGAAACTACACGCGCTATTGCTCCTATATGCTAAGAGGCAGGTGGCGGTGCGCTGGGGCCGTAAATCCGTGCCTAAATTTACAGAGTGGGTGAAAGATGTTACGTATGGGAATGCACAACTGGAATGTTACTGGGAGTCGATGCCGACCGCTTCCCGTCCAAGGGACATCTGGGAGCCCTTTCTGCAGTCGACCCGGGAGGGGGCAGGCTCCCCCGACTCTCCACGTTCTCTGTCTGGGGCAGTTTCTGATGACATGGGTTGAGGGGGCTGGGGGCCGGGAGAGGTTGGCCTCTGATATTGGGCTCTAGCCTATTTTACAGCCGTCGGCAGCCGACTGAGTGTGCATGAGTGGAGTCGCGGCAGTGTGGGGGGTAGGGTGATTCACCTTGCCTGGCTGGTCCGTGTGCTAGTGAGTGATATGGCTGGGACCACGTATGTCGCGTTATGCTGGGGTCCGATACACACACAAGATCGTCGCTGCTGTGTGCCACTTAATATTGGTTGCTCCCTTTGCAGGTTTCGCTCCTTAATTGCCAAAAGTGAACTGTTTGTGAACTGCTGATTTCCATCTGTACCAGAGTTTGTGTTGGTTATGGTTATGTAAAAGTGTATTTGGGTGTAATATGAAAACTGAGCACTGCATTCACGCTGATTTACAGTACTTGATTTGTTCGGACGTAGCCTGCTGTTGCGGGAGCTTGGAGCATTTATAACTGTAATGTCATTGACTTGCTGACCTGAATAAACAAATTAAAAAAAAAAAAAATATGTGTTTTATTTAAACAAATGTAACATGTGAAATTAAATAAGTGTGATAAATTTAGAAATCATTTGAGGTACAATGATCAAAAGGGTGAATTGATGGAGCTTAGATTTCACCTATAAAATGTATGCATTATTATATGACAAAAAGCTGCAGACATGAGTTCTAAAATGGCACGCAGAATGTGGCGCAAGCAAGATGAAAACATAAGGCCTGATCAGAATGCTTCAGTTTGGAGGTGCTTTCATGTGAAAACATGCTCAATTAATTGAACAGCCATGCTTATATGTGATTAATCAATATGTAATCTCACTATAGAATGCACATTAATTTATAAAATGTATTTGTACTTTCAAAATGGCATCATGTATTTTTGCAAGAGTAGAAATGTGCTGAAATGTGTTTTACAGAAAACCGCGTGATTTCAGTTTGCTTTAGTGGACTCAGCTTACTGCAGTTTTGCCCTTGAAGATTACAATGGAATGTGCTCCTCTTCCTACCAACTTTCAATGAAAGGGTTTTGTCAATAAATCACGCCCTCCTGTTTTCGTCTCTTCGACCTTCACTATGTTGCATACTTTTGTAGCCTGTTTAAACGTGGAGTGAAGAGCACACATTTTTTTCATAAATCACAAGACGTATCCAGTCAGCCCATGGGGAGATGATGTGTCTTGAAGTTCTGATTGGATCAGCTATGAGGACCGAGCACGTGAACTTTTGCTTGAAATATGGCTTACAAGGGGGAGGAGTGCCTCTTTTTGCTAATTTTTTCTGAGGGCCAGGCCCAGTTTCTGTGCTGGACACAGAGACGGGGAGGAGAGAGAAGGAGGGGCTGCGTCTGTGGGGGCTATTTTTCAGCCCGAGACAGAGACATGGACTAGCACAGCGAGGCAGAGAGAGAGAGAAAGAGCTGAAAGGATCAGAACTGGGTAGATTTTAGGTGCTAAACTTTTAATTTCATGCTTTAACTAACTGCTTTTGAAAAGATGTATTTGTCCTATGCATTTATTTCTCTTTATGGGAGATTTTTGCCATTATTAATTATTGATTAACCTTGCAAGACTTACTCTTTTTCTTAGAAACCCTTTAAGAGTTTTGACTGACAATTTGCGCCACATTTCCCTTCCTAAATGTGATGCTTATATGAAGACTGTAATATGTTCTGTATTAATCCTATTTTTCAATTCTGTAACTGTGACTAATGAAAAAAAAATCAGAGAACCTTAACGTTTGACTTAAAAATAAAACTCTTCAAAATAACTCACCACTCTCATTATTGCCTTAAATATTGTTTGCATTTAATTTTCATATTTATGTAAAGTCTCCTGTTTGGTGAAACACGGTCATCAAAAGGTCCATCATTTCCCCCTTTACAGCGGTAAACAATAGGTAATGAGGTTTTGAATAGGGAAATTACCAGGCAATTACCGCTGGATCAATACGCACACCGGTTTCAAGTAAAATTCAGGCTAGCTGTGCAAAAGCACTTTGCCATCTGTTGCCTCCAATACTACATTTAAATTTTGTTTGTTCTACTCAACTCTACTCAACTGTTTTCAGCACGTGTGCTTTAAGCTCCCTAAACCTTTCACAGCCACAACCTTTCTTTCCACTTAAGGGTGAACCGTCTGTGCCGTGGAGAGAGTGGAAGGAGCACTTTTGCAATTATATTGAAACAGTTGAAGATGAAGATTTCACCTCCAATAAAAAAAAGAAAGTTTTATTGTATTGCCTTGGTCCGGGTGGTCTTAAAACTTATAATCGAATAGAGAAAAAAGTCAGAGAGGGTAATGATGTTTTTGAACACGCTTTGGAGGATCTTGATGCTCATTTCTCACCCATTGTCTGGGTAGCCGTGGATCGCTATACATTTTCTAGAAGAAAGCAAGGTGAAAATGAAAGCATTGATGAGTATGTGGCAGACTTGAATACGTTAGCTCTTACTTGTAGGTTTGGGCAATTACCAGAAGAATTTGTAAGGGATCAAATTATAATGCATGCCAGTAACCCCAACATTCAGGACAAACTTTGGGTTAACGGTGAGTGTCCGTTAGAAGAAGTTGTAGCTTTAGTTAAAAAAGCTGAATTAACTGGAAGATGTGCAAAGGCTATAATTGAGGAGCCTAATGAAGTTAAATTAGTTAATCCATCTAAGTTAACAAATACAAAAGAAATGGTAAAACATCTAAGACTAATATGAATGCAGATCCCAAAGGTGTTTACTCTCCAGAAAAATCGTACTCTAAAAATGCTAATGATCTGTCCAATAGAAAATGTTCTCGTTGTGGATCTCCTCTCCACCTTGCTGATTTCAAAAAGTGTCCAGCTAGATACCAGAAATGTACCTATTGTGGGTTGGTTGGACATTTCTCTAAATGTTGTAATAGGAAGTCTCACAAACAAAGCAAGCCTGTTCAACATATTCTAGATGAAAATTACGTGACTTCAGATGACTCGCAAAAATCTGAGTCTGACGTAATCAACTACATATTTTCTATTGAATATGACATACTAGGGATCAATCCCACGATAGTAAAGAAGCCCATTTGTGAAATAAATATGGGCGGGGTGTAGATGAATGTTGTTGCCGACTCTGGATCCCCGTTTACAATTGTCAATGACAACACATGGAAGCAATTTTTGGTAAACAAAATTGGACCGTCCCTTGAAAAATCTAATGTCATTGCTAAAAGTTACACTGGGGAAAATATAGAATTCATTGGCACTCGTGAACTGGAATTTGAATTCAATAGTAGGAAAGCCATTTGCAAACTGTTCATTGCGAAAAAAGGGCCATCTGTCCTGGGGTGGTGTGATCAAGCTGAATTGGGAATGATTCTCAATCCCAAAAGTGCTGACCCTGTCATGTCAATTAGTGACAATGGTGAATTTTGTGATAAATTACTCATGCAATACCCTGAAGCCTTCTCTGGAAAAGTAGGGTTACTCAGTTGTTTTGAACATAAAATTGAATTAAAAGACAACGTTTCACCATACATTCATAAGGTAAGACACCTACCGTTATCCATCAGAGATGATGCACAAACTGAACTTAATAATTTGGTCACCATTGGGGTGATAGAGAAAGTGAAATCTCCCCTAGTTGTTGTTAAACACCCTAATGGCAAGATCAGACTCTGAATTCATCTAAGAGATCTCAACAAGAACATTATTGTCGACAAATTTCCATTTCCACATATTAATGACAGACATGAAATTGTTTTCGATTATTGACTTAAAATCGGCTTATCACCAGATACCTTTACATGTTGAGAGTAGGAAATTCACTACCTTTATCACTCCGTTTGGTTGTTATTGCTTCACTCGGGTACCGTTCGGCTTGGCTTCAGCCGCAGCACTCTTTCAAAGAGTAATGTCAACCATTTTTGAGGATGCTGCCGGCATTAAGTTATTCCAAGACGATATACTGGTCATGGGCAGTAACCAAACAGAGCATGATGCAAGTTTAAAACATGTATGCAAGATTTTAAAATGTAATGAATTAACTGTTGAACTAGATACATGTAAGTTTTCTCAATCCAGTGTCAACTATTTCGGTCATTGTATAAGTCATGAAGGTATCAAACCAAAAAAAAGTTTGGTGGAAGCCATTCTCCAAGCACCCTGCCCCACCAGCAAAGATGATGTAAGAGCTTTCCTGGGGTTAACTGAATACTATTCAAAATTTATACAAAATGTTTCTGAAAAAACTTACCACATTCTACAACTTCCTAAGAATAAGTTGAAATTCTCTTGGTCCTATTCATGCCAGATTTCTTTTGATAACATCAAAAAAGAAATTAGTAGTGCGCCTTTTCTTTTGAATTCAAATTGTTTTTATTGACAAAGAAGAAGAAAGAAAGAAATACATGAAATGAATGCCATATGTTGTCATAGTAAAACATAATAAAACATAATTATAAATAAATCAATCATACAAATCATAATAAATAATAACAAATAAAGGCAGGATAATGCACTATACTATGAGTTACATAACACCCATACCATAAGATCCGAATGCACAATACTAGTTGAACACCATTACTACAAATACAATATTTCATATGCATGCCCTGTCCAGAGCCCTGGACTGAAATCTCTATTGTATACATTTCCGTAATTTCCATTGAAAATCGGTCCCTTTAGGGATGATGGTTCCACCCAATGCCTTCACCATACAATATCAAGCATGCAACAATTAAACTCCACTTCGTCATTGAGTTACGCATGACTATAACACATCATGGAGGATCAAATGAAAATGATGAGGCATCAGGAGATTTCCAAAGCTTCTTGTGGGAAGCACGCCATGGGGAGGAATGTAGAGCAGGGTTGTCAGCTCCTCTTAGAAAAGATAGCCATTCCTGCCATATCCTAAAGGACACCTCCGAAGCGCTCTTCCATTTACAGGCCAGAGTAAGCAAAATATCCAGCAATTGGCGATCATGAGCGTTATCTAGGTTCTGGTCCAGGACACCCAATAGGATATAAACGAATTCCCTCTCAGGTTTGATACTGAAAATTGTCAGGATCTCGAGCAGCGACGCTCCAACTGCCAGGAATCCAAACACGTATGCCCTGAGACTACCAGTCCCAGCGGGCGTTGCGAGAGACGTTTCACGTGACTCGCGCAACGCCCGTCGCGGACGTCAAAAGGGCAAAGGTCGACTCCTTCGGAGCCGATAATTCTTCCAGATGAGGACGCTTGGAAAAGAACACCGTGGTTTCAGAGAACCAGACAGCGAGAAGGCTGCGCACCCCCTCTTAGACAACCCAACTAACGAGGTAGGCGTGTTGTAGCCATTTTCTACCTTCGCTCCTCCGTGGACCGAGACCCGAAATCAGTGGGTCTCGCGGAGGGGAGCGTTTGGAGTTTCTATGTCCTTGAGCCAGATTGCCCCTCTGTTGGAGAAGACCACAACTCGAGGGTCTCATGCAGAGGAGCGTTTCTAGAATTGTGGTACCTTGCCCCTCCAGAAGGGCCTCATAACCCCTCCGTTGAAGGAGGTCCATTCCGGAGCTCAAGCAAGGAGGGAGGGGGAAGAGCGTGAGAGACTCTCAGCCCCGACCTTCTCTGAGTGGCATGAGATCACTATCAACCGAACTCTATTGGCAACTCTTGTTTTTTCATGGAATGCATTTCGGGGTAGAAAAGACAAACTGCCAGTATGCATGATTTCTCCTGTGTGGCATCGTTGATGCAGAGTTGATACTGGCAGAAGCCAGGACGTGTAGCAAGTCATGTACCAGCAGCCAGTCCGCATTTTATGTTGCTTTTCTTGTGTTTCGTCTAGATAGAGGAGAGAGCCTCAACATGAAGGGGTGGTGGCAGCCTCGCTGGGCATAAGAATAGTGCTTCATACACAAGTGGGTATATGCAAGTGAGGAGACTAAGACATGTCGTGTTCCATGTGTTATTATCAATGATGTGGTGAACCGCTTTGTATGGTCCTTGTTTCTTTTGTTTTATGCATTAGTTGCCTGACGCACCCTTGCCACTGCCTCTTGCTCTCCCCTATAAGTTAGGACGCACCTTCTTTGCTTTACAGGTGAGCTGGCGAGACAGCGTATGTACTGATGGTTAGCGTGTAAAACAGTCCATGCAGAGGTATAGCAGACACAGTGCTCATATAGTGTTTGTCTTTTCTTTACTTTTCAGATCTCCCACCCTGCAGTCCCTACCCTTTCCTTCCCCCGCTCGATTACCCCAACAGTCCGTGTTCATATATATGCCGGACTTGGGGTTGTCCAGAGGTGGGCCCCTTTAGAGCATCAGTACAACCCTGGGGACATCGGAACGGAGGAACCTGACAAAAATATGCTCTATGCAGTCAACATTTTTTCCCCAGAATGATCCCAGAGACGGACAGTTAAAAAGCATATGGGCCAAGTCTCCCACAGCTGAGTCACAGTTCCAACACTTAGGGCTATCTCTCAGTTGGAGTTTAAAAAGCGTATCTGGTGTCCAGTACGTCCTGTCTATTAGCATATATTTGGTTTGGGACAGTATGGGTGAGATTTTGTTCGATAAAGCAGTGGTGTGTATCATCTCCCAATCAAACATTAAGCCCGTAGAGTTGGGTTCCGACTCCCATCGAATTTCATTTCGCCTGTGAGCTTTCCTAGGTAGAGGAAGGAGAAGCTTGTATGTTTTCGAGACAAAATGACCAGCCGCCATGATACGTGTTACATCGGTCTTAAGCCATGGATCACAGGGTTTAAGAGAGCGTGTGGATAAAAGGACTTTTAGCTTCAAAAAGTCATAAATGTCTATCGGCGCCAGATTATGTATGGCCTGGAGCGAGGAGAACGGTAAAGAGTGAATCCCTTCATACAGGTCGCTCACCAAATTGACACCCTTCCTTGACCAGTATTCCCATTGGAGAGGTTTTCCTTCAATCTTAAATGAGGGGTTACGCCACAAGGCTACCATGGTAGTTTTTTTGATTTTTAGGCCTGTTTTGGGGGCTTGATCGAGTCTTAGGAGGGCCCGTCTTGTGTTTAGTAAGATGTATTTTGAATGAGGAAGATGGGAGAGATCCATAGTAAATAATGCAATAAGGGGAACCCCATCAATGAGGGATTTCTCAACATCCAGCCACAACGGGTGTAGGCCGAGTCTTCAATCAGCCATTGTGCGCCTTGTTTACAAAGGAAAGCAGTCTGATAATTCCTGAAGTTAGGGAGACCCAGGCCGCCTTTTTCTTTAGATAGCTGTAGCTTCTTCATTGATATCCTGGGTTTCTTCCCCTGCCGCAGGAATGTACCAAAGAGCCTGTCCACCGTGGCTAATAAGTCATCCGAAAAGGTCATCGGCAACATACTTGCCAGGTAATTCACCAATGGAGTTACCATCATTTTAAGGGTTTCGGCCCTGCCCCACCATGGGAGGTACTTAGGAGACCAACCATCTAATAATTTTGATATTTTCTTTAAGGTCAGATTTTCGTTGATGCGTAGTGTTGTAATTAGGTCCTTATCAAAGTCCAACCCCAGGTACTTGAAGCAGTCCGTTTGCCAAGTTAGACCAGAGTCCCCCATTACATCCTTATTTCCCTGATTATTTAACAATTTAACCACCGTTTTATCCTTACTTAACTTATACCCCGATACCTTCGAGAACTCGTCGATAGTAGACATGAGGGCCGGTATAGCCTCCTCCGCCTTTTCCGAGACAACCAGGACGTCATCAGCATATGCGGTTAGCTTTATAGTACAGTCTTTAAATGGATTTCCCGAATTGCCCCTATTAATCCGCAAGTGGTGGAGGAATGGTTCGATCACTAGTAGAAATAATGAAGGGGAGAGGGGGCGTCCCTGCCTGGTTCCTTGTTGTAATCGGAATGATGAGGAGAACGAGCCTCCCGCTCTAACTCTGGCAGTGGGGCAGGAATAAAGGGACATCACCATCTTTGTAAAGGACGAACCTAGGTTAAATGTATTTAGTACTGCCTCCAGGTAAGTCCAGTCCACTCTGTCGAATGCCTTTTCGGCATGGAGCGTAATTGCTACAGTAGGGGTGGTTAAAAGCTTCGCCTTTTCGAGTACATGTGCTAATGTTCTGGTGTTGTCACTGGATAACCTATACTTCAAGAAACCTGCTTGGGAGGGATGTATAAGTTTGGGCAGAACCTTCTGGAGGCGGTTGGCCAGGATCATGGCTAAGAGCTTACAGTCAAGGTTAATAAGCGAGATAGGCCTATAAGTCTTTGGGAGTATTGGATCTTTCCCTTCTTTGGGAAGGACGGCAATGATAGCTTCAGATAGTGTACCTTTCACCTCCCCTGTACTATTGATTTCCTGAAACAGGTGTAGGAGTGGATGTGATAGGAGAGAGGAGAAGCACTTACAGAATCTAGCAGTGAACCCGTCTGGGCTATCAAATCGTTAAAAAGTAATGCGCCTTTTCTTAAAGGTTTTGATCCTATGGCTCAAATTGTAGTAACCACTAATGCTAGCAACAAAGGGCTTGGTGCTGTCCTATCACAGGGAGACCCAGAAAACAATGAATGGATTATAGCTGTTGCGTCTCGTTCACTAACCCCAGCTGAAGAAAAATATTCAGTGATCGAACGCAAAATGCTTGCTTGCTCATGGGCACTCAACTACTTCAGAGTGTATGTCTGGGGTTAAAATGTAATCTTGCGCACAGAACACAAACCTCTCATCAAAAGTCTTTCAGCTGCGGGGTTACAAAATGCCTCCCCCAGACTTAGCAAGATGTCCATTAAAGTAGCAGACTTTTTAAGTAGACTAACCTTACCTAATGAGGTTATTGAAGATGAACAAGATGGCATTCGGAAAGTAGCCTTGCTGCTCGATGTTGATTTTGTTGGCATTACTACAACTGAATGGAAAGATCACATGTTGAAAGATACCACTCTACAAAAAGTATGCAATTACATCAGCACTCAATGGCCTGACAAAAAACTTCTCAAGGAAGAAATTAGAATTTTCTGGGAACTAAGAAATGAATTGAGTTATGAAAACAACATCCTATTCAGAATGGGAAAATCCATTCCCCCCAACTCGCTAAGGGAAAGAATCCTCAAACTCTGCCACATTGGTCATCTAGGCATCTCAAAAACTAAACTCAGAATCAAAAACAGCTGTTGGTGGCCAGGTGTAGATAAGCAAATTGAAGTCATGGTCAGAGACTGCCAAGATTGCAATGACTCCGACAAAAGTCTCAAGATAACCAAAGTTCCCCTACATCCCTTAGCATCCCCCGGTATGCCTTGGGAAAGATTGGGGTTAGATATTGCCGGACCAATTGAAGGCCATGATGGTGAACTGAAGTACATTCTGGTGGTCATGGATCATTTTTCAAAATGTCCGGTGATCAAAATTGTTCCCCGTGCTGACCGTTCGTGTATCATTTCATTTCTGGACAAACTGTTCATGTGTGAAGGCTTACCCAAATGCATTCTTACAGACAACGGACCTCAGTTCTCATCTGAAGCATTCCTATCTTTCCTCAAAAGAAATTGTATAACTCACAACACTACTTCATTATATCATCCAGAAGGAAATGGCCTTATGGAACGCTTCAACAGAGTGTTAAAAGGGAACATACAACTTTCCAGAAATAGTAATCTCAACTGGGAAGAAGAGATCTTTAAGTTTTTTGGGCTTACAGAATTACACCCAATATCAGTACCAAGGAATCTCCTTTTGTTCTCATGAGGAGCAGGAAATCCATAAGCAGGGACTTAGGTTGGATGGAATCGTCTAAACGAATTGAATGGTCACCTGAAACCGTTAGAAACAACATTGAAAAGTCACAACAATGTTACAAAGAATGGTATGACATTCGACATGGTGTCAAGAATCGCTCATTCAGTGTGGGTGATCTTGTCAAAGTTTGCTTTGAAAGGAAGGTGAAGAAGAGGGAAAGTAGATACTCATCACCCCTTCGGATAAGTAAAGTATATAAATGCCCTGTCAAACTCAGCGATGGCAAAGTGTGGCACATGAACAGACTAGCCAAATGTAGCTATGACGGCAAACAGCTGATTCAGCCTTCAACAACGATCGCTTCCAGTAACGGTCCCATCGTACTTCAAGGAATTGAGTAAGTACTGTGCTTATTTTTTAATTTAGTTTCTCTGTGTCAATGTAATAAATATATTAACATGTCTACACCAGAGGAACCACCCAGGAACAACTCAGCCTTCAATCTTAATTCACCCTAAGAGTTTTTAACTTCTCCTGGTAATCCTAACATACTACAGCTTGAATGGAAAGAATATTTTTTGAATTACATTGCCAATTCGGAGGATTGTAGTGGTTCCTTTCCTCCAGAAAGGAAAAAAAAATATTTTAATGTACTGCTTGGGTCCAGAAGGATTGAAGATTTACAATCAGATCCAAAAACGTGAGAGACCCGGTGACTTGGATGTCTTTAAATTAGCTTTAATGGACTTGGATGAACACTTTTCGCCCACTGTTTGTGAAGCAGTTATGAGACATGCTTTTTTCGAAGAAAGCAAATAAAACACAAATCTATTGAAGATTACGTCTCCGCACTTAAAAAATTAGCCATTACTTGTAAATTTGGTAACCTTCATGATGATCTTGTGAGGGACCAAATCATAATGTATACCAAAAATAGGCCAATCCAAGACAGGTTATGGGTAGATGGTGATTCCAGTCTCAAAGACATATTGACTATTGATATAAAAGCTGAGTTGTCAGAACGTTGTGTCAAAGTAACGTTAGGACAAGGAACAACGGATGTGGCGGATTCGGTTAATAAGATTTCTGAGGGGAAAGAAGAATTCCTTTAACCCTACAAAACATAACGGCAAGAAAGAATAAAAAAAATGTATGGTCGCATGGACAACACCAGGAACCCAAATTATGCATGTTACAGATGTGGAAGCTCTGCTCATTCAGCGCGTTTCAACAAATGTCCTGCTAAGTTTGCCAAATGTATTGAGTGTGGTCTAATTGGGCATTTTGCTAGAGCATGCATGTGCAAAGGGAAAAAGAAACGGAAAGGCAAAGTTCAATGCTTTAAAGAGAGTGATGATGAGCATTCTAGTCCCGAAGAAAGAATTGATGATAGCAACACAAAGTACAACGCGAAAAAGACAATTCTAGATATTTCAAGTCAATGTGGAAGCAGACCCCTTTGCTTGTGGAAGCAGACCCCTGTGCTGGGTTTCCTTCGGTGGTGTTCCTTTACCTGTGGCTGCAGCATAGTTGCAGAAAGTATTTGGGTTAAGCACTTTGTTGGTGTGGTGGGGGATCAGTTGGAATCTCCTGATAGTTGCCCTGAGAGCTTCACTGGGGAGAAGATTGATGTCATTGGCTTTAGACTACTCGTTTTCAGACTCAAGGGTAGACATGCCTTATGTAAGTTGTATGTAGATAAAGAGGGACCCTCAGTTTGGGGCTGGAAAGATCAGAAAAAACGTAAAATTATCCTAGATCCCAACTGTCCAGAGCAGGTACTAGTAGCTTGTGAATGAGAAGACACGAAAATCTGGGCTTTACAAGCATTACCAGCTGTCTTAAATGGTAACATTGGAAAATTGGAGAGTTTTGCTCATGTTATTAGGTTAAAAAAGGATGCCACACCAAAAATTCACAAAGCACGCAATATTCCCTTCATTGTTAGAGATGAAATTAAGTTAGAATT
This sequence comes from Triturus cristatus, assembly GCF_964204655.1. Lineage (NCBI taxonomy): Eukaryota > Metazoa > Chordata > Amphibia > Caudata > Salamandridae > Triturus > Triturus cristatus. The sequence goes on along the minus strand of NC_140592.1, from coordinate 14,753,625 downwards.
AAATAAATTGCTGGATGCTGGTATTATAGAGCCCATAGAACCCTCTGAATGGGTTTCTCCATTGGTTGTAGCCAGACGTGCCAATGGCAAGGTGCGTCTATGTGTGGATTTGAGAGGGCTCAATGATAACATTATCGTGGATCAGTTTCCTCTCCGACGCATCGACGAAATGTTAACTTTAAGTAGAAAGGCCAAATGATTCTCTACTTTAGACTTGTCTGGTGCTTGTCACCAGGTTGAATTGGATCAAAAAAGTAAACATCTTACAGCTTTTTGCACACCCTTTGGATGCTACCAATTTAAACGTATGCCATTTGGTTTAGTATCCGCAGCAGCCGTCTTCAAAAAAACTAATGTTTGAACTTTTTGGTGACTTAAAAGAGGTGACATTTTTTCAAGATGACATCTTGATTTTGGGTAAAACTAAACAACATCACAATAAAATTTTACGAAAAGTCCTCAACATTCTTTGTAAGAAAGGTTTAACCACTGAAATGAGTCAATGTAAGTTTGCTGAAAAGAAGGGCACTTACTTGGGGCATGAAATTAGTGAGAAAGGTATCAAACCCAAAGAGAAACTTGTGGAAGCAATCAACAAAGCTCCTTCCTTCTCCCAAGAACCAAGATGAGCTACGCTCATTTCTGGGCTTGGCAGAAATTTACTCGAAATTTGTTGAAAAGTTTTCAGAAAGAACCCATGAAATGCGTTCCTTGTTAAAGAACAAATCCAAATTTGAGTGGATTAACTTATGTCAAGGTGCTTATCTTGATATTAAGTGTGCCATCAGTTAGGCTCCTGAATTACAAGATTTTGATCACACTGCCACAACCTCTGTCACTACTGATGCCAGTGGCAAGGGTTTGGGCAGCGTACTCACCCAAATTGATGACCGTGGTCCAGAAACTGTCATAGCGTTCGCCTCCAGGTCACTTTCCCCCACGGAACAAAAGTACTCCGTGATCAAAAGGGATACATTGGCCTGTGTAAGGGCTTTAGAACATTTTCGGAAGTTCTCGTGGGAAAGGAGGTTTCTGAAGTAATGACAGACGCCAATGTAAGTAGTTTCTTCTTTATTTATCTGTCTGTACAGCTGCAACTCCAGCTTGCCGCTAGTGCTTCTCTCAGTCAGGCTCTCTGTCAACATTCCATGAGAGCCTTCCTCACAACATTCTAGGAAGGTACCACCAGTGCAGGGGGAAGGGGGGGGGGGGGGGAACAGGGACATACCAACTGGGATAAGATGCAACACATTTCCCTCCCCCAAAGGGAACCAAAACGGGCTACCTGCGGTGAACCTGTAAAAGCAGGTGAAGGAACGTCCTTAAACACATCATGTAGTCTTTGTGCCCCCTACTCTCCTGCTCCTCTTCCCGTCTGCTGCTCTGCCCATGTGTCTTGTCTACTCCTCTAGTCCTAGTTTCCCCCTGATCCGTGGCCACTCTATCCATACTCCACATTTTCCCATTCTCTAGTATGACCACATTACTCTTTACCTCCTTGATCTTCTCTGGGGGAAAGAATTTGTCCCCTTTGCTGCCCAAACCATACGGTTTTCTTATCCAAACTCTTTGCCCCGGGACTAGTGACTTGTGTCTGGCCCCCCATTTCCTGTCATACCACTCCTTGTATTTTTGTTGTTTGTCTGAAACATTCTCTCTGAACTCAACCGGGTTAACCACCCTTGTTTTTTCCCGAGGCATCCAATTTGGAGACAATTTCGAGCCCGCCTTTCTCCCCCTCAAAAGCTCAAACGGTGAATACCCAGTGGCTAGGTTGGGAACGGTATGATATGACCACAACATGTCTCTTACAGCCGATTCTATGGGCTTGCGTGATGTTACAGCCAATTGAATGCAACCCTTTAACAGTCTATTAGCTCTCTCCACCTTCCCATTGGCTTTAGGACAATACAAAGGTGTGCGTATGTGTGTAATAGACATGTCTGCTATAAATTCCTTCATTTCCTCTGATGCAAACTGTACCCCGTTATCTATGATGATAGTGCTCGGGATACCCTCTTTTGAAAACACCTCTGTCAAAAACTCGATAAGCGTCCTTGTGTTGATTTTATTCACAAATTTATGTGTGATCCAGTTTGAGTAGTAATCAATCCGGACCAACATATACATTTCCTGTGGACCTAACCCATGCAGTGGGCCCGCAATGTCCAAACCCATCTTGCTCCATGGATCCTTAGGTACCTCTACCGGTCTCAGAGGAATCCGCCTAGTAACCTTGCTTTTGTCACTCAAGCTGCATGCCTCACATTCACTCACTTTCTCCTCCATCAATTGATCCATGCATGGAAACCAAAAGTCAGCTCTTAATCTTGCTTTGCACAGACTCTTACCTAGATGTCCCTCATGCGAGAGGTCAATAATGTGGTTCCTGAGAACCGCCGGGGGAACCAATTTTCCTGACTTTAGAAGAAAATCCCCTTCCACAGACAACTCATCTCTTACATTCCAAAAGGGATGTACTTCTTCAGGAAGTGCCTTACACTTGGTTGGCCACCCCTTAATTACATAGTTTTTTACAGACTTAATGATACCATCTTGTTCCATATGGATGTCCCATTGGTCTTTTGCCACTGCTTTTACTGAAATTTCCAGAACTGCCTCCTTCTCCCCTTGACCCACTACCTCTGAATCCATAGGAGATCTCGATAGAAAATCTGCCACCTTGTTCTGTGGTCCTGGTACATACACCATCTTGTAGTTGTAACCCTGTAGCCCAAGCACCCATTTTGCAATACGAGGAGTCATATTCTCCATTTCTTCTTTTCTTGTGAAAATGGCCAGTAGGGGTTTGTGATCCGTGCACAATTCGAATGGTGCACCCCACACAAAAAACTTGAAATGTCGTATTGCCCAGTACACTGCCAATGCCTCTTTCTCTACCGTAGAGTAGTTTGCTTCTGCACTTGTCAATGTTCTGGATGCAAATGCTACAACTCGCACTTTATTATCCTCTCTCTGAGCCAAGGTGGCCCCAATCCCCTTGCTGCTAGTATCCGTTGTTATCAAGGTATCCCTTGTTACCTCAAACTTACCTATAAAAGGTGCTGAAATTATGGCTTCCTTTATCAGCTTGAAGGATTCTTCTTGCCCTTTTCCCCAGGTGAATGTTGAATCTTTCTTTACTAGATCCCTCAAGGGCTGAGATAGCGTTGAGAAGTTTCTTATATACTTTGACATGAATTCTGCCAAGCCCAGGAATGACAAGACATCCTCCCTACACGCGGGAGTGGATGCCTTTCTGACTGCATCCACCAAATCGATTTTAGGTTTAATACCTTCCTCCGATATGGTGTGCCCCAAATAGTCCACAGATGTCACCCCCAATTTGCACTTACTCTCCTTGGTAGTAAATCCTGCTTCCTTCAATCTTTTGAGTGCCATTTCTACATTTTTCCCATGTTCCTGCTCACTTGAACCGTACACCAAAATGTCATCTTGAAAACACATGGTTTTCTTACAATCTTTCAGGATATGTTGCATTATTCTTTGGAATGCAGCGGCGGCCGACGCCAAGCCAAAAGGCATCCTCACAAACTTAAAATTGCCGAATGGGGTGGTGAAGGGCGTCAAAAGTTGCGACTCTGGGTGAAGGTCCACCTGGTGGTAGGCCGACGACAAGTCCAGCACGCTGAAAACTTTTGCACCATGGATTGTGCTCAACATTTCGTTTATCCTTGGTAAGGGATGTCTATCAACCAGAATATTCGCATTCAAATCTCTCAAGTCCACACATACCCTGATGCTGCCCCCTTTGTCCTTGGTTGTAATAACAATGGGTGCCAACCACTCTGAACTCTCTATTTCCTTGATCATACCCTGCTCTACCAATTTCCTAAGTTCCTCCTGTAAAGGTTCCCTCATGAGCAGTGGAATAGACCGGGTCTTGTGCACCACCGGTTTTGCTCCCTCTTTCAAGACAATTTTGTGCATGTAATTCTTCAACTTACCCAGTTTATCAGAAAACACCTCAGGAAATTCCTTAATGAAATCATTGCTCACTCCCTGAGGTTCTACCAACATAACCTGTTCTTCATTGTTCGGGTCCAATGTAATGCCCAAATCCTTCTGGTGCTTCCACCCTAGAAGATTCGACCCTTGCTTGGTGATGTATACTTTTCCTACAGTGTGTCTGTCCTTAAAGATTATTCTCATTCTCACCATCCCAACTAATGGAATGGGTCCCTTGTTGTACCCCAATGGATTGATGTCAGCATTCTCTATTTCTATTTTTTTTCCTGTGAACTTATCTTTAAACCCCTTTTCCTCAATGAGTGTAAATGGTGAACACGAATCTGCATACATTTGAAATTTTTCACCATCCAAGATAACATCACAAGAGGGATATTGTACCTTCTCTTCTAAGCTCCCATGACCAATCTGGAAGATATACGTTTTTCCATCCCCCAACTCAGCCTCTGCACACCCAACTTCATGTATTCTGGGTACAAATGCTTTACACACCTTCGCCAAATGTCCCTTCTTATCACATTTCCTGCATACCATGCACCTTGCTGGGCACTTCCAATTATTAGCCAAGTGATTGGGACTGCCGCATCTGAAACACAACCAGCTCTCCATTTGTTTCCCGGGAGCCCCTTTTATCTTTCCACCAACTTTACATACTGCCTCTTCTGTTAGACCCGCTTTAGATTCTCCTTTCTCTCTACTCTCACTTGATGACGCCCTTATCTCCTTCATGCATATTGCAGTGTGTTCTAAACCCTTTGCAATGTTTACCGCCTCCTCCAGGTCTGGGTTCCTTGTCAATAATTCTTCTTGAACCTTTGTATCATTGGTACACCGCACCAACTGGTCCCTGATAAGGGAATCCGTTAAGGCTCCAAACTCACAGGTTGCTGATAAACCCCTTAGAACTGCTACATACTGCTTCTCCTCCCTCTTCTGACTTCTTATAAAAAATGTGTGCCTTTCTAGTACTACATTTATTCTATGTTTGAAGTGCTCTTCCAACTTCCTCAAGGTGTATTCATGCACGTCCCCTCCTACTTCCTCATCATCTGTCTCATCCTCAACTAATCTCCCAGTGATGTCCTCAAAAACCTTCCTTCCTTGAACACCAAGATTGTGCAATAATATGTGCTGCTTTCTCACATTCGAAAAATTTCCACCCCCAATGGCAATAAGGTATGACTTAAAGATACCCTCCCATCTATGCCACGGTATATCCGGTTCTCCTACTTCATTTAAGAACGCGGGTGGTTGACTCATGCCTGCTCCTGCCATTTCCTTTTAGGGAAAAGATGACTAGAAAGAAATCCAAAAACAAACTGGAGTGGCTTTGATACACTATTCCCCTTTTCGTGCTATTCTTTGCACTCCATACCCTGGACTATGCTTATCACACCGTAAAACTCCTTTAACTGTGTGTATACAGACCATAGGATTTCCCACTCTGTCCCTCTGAAATGGAAAATATTAATAGAATCTCCTTCACATTTATGCACCTTACTTCCACATCCTTCTGAAAATTTCACTGTATTTGTCCCCAAAACCCATTAGGTGACCTCTCTCACTGGCTGTTCAGTTCCCTCTGTGGACTCAGTCCCTCCGAGCCGGAAATGCTAGAGGTTGCAAAGCAAATTTAGTTATAATTCTCCAATGCCGATTGCCTGCCAAAATCACTGAAAGTCACAGTCTAGGTATTCGAGTTCGTTTTGTGGAATCTGCTTCCAAGAATCACAGTCAAGTTTACCCCTTCAACAGCTTGACCCGGAACTCCTCTGTTCCTGTGGAAGGATCTCCTCAAATATTCCTCTCACCGCGATGCCTGAGCTTCACTGCTTCACCTCACATGAATGCGCCTGCCAGCTCCTATTTCGCTCTTGCGCCTTCAGCCGTCGAAACCCGTACCTGACTCTCCACCACGGAATCCTCCTGGCTCGTCACAGTGTCTGCCAGCCGGGTGATAATCGTGTGTTTACCTCGGCAACGCACCGCATTTCCTGACTGGAATTCCTCAGCTGCGCTTTACATTCATGCGTCACTTTAAGCCCCGCTTCGCGCTCGGTCCTACTGCTGTCAACACCAGACCTTCAACGCACACAAGCAGGATACGCTTGACACCCCACCGTGTCCTCTCCGCAGTGCCTTGATCGATGTGAACTACAAGAGCTGCTTACTACAACAGCGCAGCGTCCCCACTGAAAACTCGCTCCTTAATTCACCACCTTGCTCCTTTATATTTTCTTCAAAATTATTCTCCTCCAGTGGCAACGGACTCACCCAGCTTTTCCTCATGAATCGTGAGACCACACCACTGAATCATGTGCCTGAAGGTATCACTTGTGCGATGGAATCAACAACCAGCTGGCAAGACGAAACTCACAGGGGAAGATGCAGCGCTGTCCCTTGCACAGCATCCCGTCCTCGTCGCCAATAAATGAAGTAATGACAGACGCCAATGTAAGTAGTTTCTTCTTTATTTATCTGTCTGTACAGCTGCAACTCCAGCTTGCCGCTAGTGCTTCTCTCAGTCAGGCTCTCTGTCAACATTCCATGAGAGCCTTCCTCACAACATTCTAGGAAGGTACCACCAGTGCAGGGGGAAGGGGGGGGGGGAACAGGGACATACCAACTGGGATAAGATACAACAGTTTCCTTTTCACACTGATCATAAGCCCTTAACCAAATTGCTTACTACTGATGGTTTATCTAGGGTGTCTGCAAGAATTGCCAGACTTTCAATGCGCCTACAAGATTTTATTTATGATGTTCAATATGTTCTGGGGAAAAAGAACGTCAATGCTGATTTTTTGAGTAGAATGTCTCTTCCTCTTAGGGAAGTGGATGCTCGTCCTTGGAAGATGTGTGTGTTGCAGGTATTTTTTTTTTAAAAGATGATGTAAAAGGCTTACAAAAGAGGAGTGGGAAAAAGCTCAGGAGGAGGATGAAACTCTGAATCTTGTCAAGACCAAACTTCAAAGTGGTTGGGGTTGCATTAAATCCGAACTGTTGGTGAATTAAAAGCGTTTTGGGAAGTTAGAAATTAACTAGTAGTTGATGGCGTGTTTGTTGTGAGAGGGGACAAGATTATACCTCACACAATACAAGGAGTAAAATAATTTCTCTTTGTCATGAAGGTCACACTGGTCACGCAGTATCACTGTATGCCGACGACGTACTCATATACGTCCGGGACATCACGACCGACCTGACCCCAATATCAAGCATCCTGCACGATTTCGCAGAGGCGACGGGCCTTAGGGTGAATTGGGCCAAGTCCACTGTTTATCCCTTGACACCCACCGTGCCCCAGGGTCCGATATGAATCGGAGGCATAGCAGTCTCGTGGAGTCCCCAGGCGGTTCGATATCTCGGCGTTAAACTATATCATACGCCGCAAGATATCTATGAGGGGAATTACCGCACGCTGATGGGTAGTATTCGATCCTCAGTCCATTTCTGGAAGGATCTCCACTTGGCTGTTCCGGGTAAGATAGCCGTTGCGAAGATGATTTTGGTGCCCCGCCTGCTCTATCTCTTCTCCAATCTCCCAGTGGTACCCCCGAGATCCCTGTTCCGGGAATTGGATACCCTGCTCGGGACCCTTATCTGGGGCAACGGCCGCCGGCGGATAGCCCTGGCAAAACTACAGCTGCCCCTTGATCAGGGCGGGTTGGCGGCTCCCTCGTTCGAGGCGTATTTCCTCGCTGCCCAACTACAATGGGTGTCGCGTTGGACGGCAGGCAGGGCACAAGAGGAGTTGTGCACGGAGACGGGGCGGATCCCGACCCCAGCGGTCCACCGTATGTTGCTGCCGGGTGCAGCGCCGCCGGCATCCCGGCCCCTCCAAGTCATGACGGCGCGTGCCTGCTTGGCGCGTGTTCATCGACTCAGCCGGGGTATTCCCCTGTACTTCCCGCTGTTGCCGCTGGTGGGGCTACCTAGGGGTCGGGCGTACTACACGGAGCAAATGATGCGAGTGTGGACGGATTACGCGATCACAGAGGTGGGGATGTTGTTCTCTGGGGAGAGCCTGCAGCCCTTCGAGGCACTGGTCGAGGACTTCGAGCTCCCTGGGGGCCAATTCCTGCGACATAGGCAGCTTCTATTAGATTGCCGGAGGCAGTGGGGAGGGATTGAAGTGGAGCCCCCTACACACCCGGTCATCCATGCGCTGCTGCAGATGGGGCCCGGCCGCCATCTAGTCACGTGGATATATAAAGCGGTGAGGGCCCTGCGGAGCCCTACGTTGGCGACCCTTAGAGAACACTGGGAAGATGACTTTCAAAGGCCTCTGCATGATAGGGAGTGGACAAGGGCTTTGGAGTATACCAAGAAAGTGTCCCGTAACTACCGGTTTAAGAACATTCAGCTACATATCCTGCATAGGGCGTATCTAACCCCAGAAAAGTTGCAGAAATATTTCCCCGACGGGGTATTTGGATGCCCTAGATGCCTGGAGCCTGCTGCTTCGTTCAGGCACATGTTTTGGGACTGTCCGACGCTCTACAGTTACTGGCACACGATTCACGCTACCCTAAAAACGGTCACAGGATTCCGGGACATGGACACATGGGAGGCGTGCGCGCTGGGAATTCATGACCGGCATAAGCAGCAGAAAGTGGAGAGGAGGTTTGCCTTCCTCATCTTGATCCTCGCTAAACGATGCATTGCCATGCATTGGAAGGCGCCGGGAGGGCCCCCTCTAGCGGCATGGGTGGGGGCTGTCAGGAAGTGGGGTAGAGCGGAGGAAACCACACTCAGAACGGAGGAAGCCCGTGGGATGCGCAAACACCCGATCTCAATGCCCTGGGCCATGTTAATGCACACATTCACGCAGGAGACAGAGGCCGCGGCGCACCCGAGACTGATAGACCCCCTGGGGACACCCGCAACGCCACAGTCCACCCTGGGTAGTGCGCAGGCAGGCCAGACTCCTGGGGTCTCGCAGAGGTTGTCCCCCCGGGCCCCACGACCAGAGCCCTCGTAGGCCATTTTGGATGCTCCCGCCCCCCCTGCCCCCCTCATCTTCGCGTGCGCGACTACCCCGGTCCTTTCCCACACGATGGTCCAGCGTATGAGCGCGCAGCTCCCAGTACTCTCGAAAGGCGACACAGTGCACCCCTCCCTTTCCCCGGTTTCTCCGCCCCCAGTTAGTTCATGGTTACTTAATGGCTGCACTTCCATAGCCCCTGCGACGCCCCTCACAGGGGGGGTAGTCCTACTGCTTGGCACCCCTACGGCGAGGCGATTATGGCGCGCTCCAGTAGAGTGCACCCAGAGGCTGGCCCGGGCACACATCGGCAGCCCCACTCAGGACAGCGACGAACGGCTTGAAGGGCCAGAAGGCTGCACGATTGTATGGACTATGGACTGTGCACGGGTGCACTTGAAATGTAAACCTATGTGCTACTGCCGATATCGCCTGTGCCCGTGTGTTATACTATCTATAAATGCCAATAAAGAAAGTTTTAAAAAAAAAATGAAGGTCACACAGGTATAACACGTACTAAGAAAAACATCAAATCATTGTATTGGTGGCCTGAAATTGATATGGAAACAGAGAGGTTTGTGAGATTGTGCATGGAATGTGAGAATTCTGATAAGTCTCAGGAAACCCTTAACCCTCCTTTAAGTGCTTTAGGTTGTCCTTCCCTTCCCTGGGATGATGCAGCCTTGGACATTATGGGCCCTCTTGTATGGTCTGATGAGTCTCGGAGGTATATTCTTGTGTTAGTGGACTTGATTTCAAGGTGGATTGTACTTAAAGTAGTCAATAAGGTTGACACTGGTGTTGTAATCAAATTCCTGGACAGTGTATTTTTGCGTGAAGGTTTCCCAAAAGCCATTCTTACAGATAATGGTGTCCAATTTAAGTCTGTTGAAATGAAGGAATTTCTTGAGGCGGCAGGAAATTCACATAGATTCACTGCTCTCTATCATCCTAGGGGAAATGGTGCCGTGGAAAGGGTCAACCACATTATTAAGGGTGTTTTGCAAATGGCTAATCAGGGCAGAAAAAATATTGATTGTGAACTTAAGAAAATGCTGTGGACCCACAGAGTTTCTAGTCGCGATGCCATGGGTGAGAGTCCCTTTGGTGTTATGAGAGGCTGTGTTTCTCATTCTAGGTCAATCCAGGTTGAATGGACAGAACCAAACAAGTGGAGTGGGATGCAAAAAACTTTGATATGAAACATGGTGTCCGTGATGTAAAGTTGACTGTTGGCCAATGGGTTTGTGTAAAGTCCAATAGAAAGGTAGCTAAAGATAAAAGCAAATGTAGTGCTCCTGTGAAAATTGTCAAGGTCATGAACAACAAAGTGAAAATAACTAATGGCAGGGTATGCCATATGAGTCGTTTATCTTTAGTTAAGAATGTTCCTGGTCACACATTGGATTTTGCTCAACAACAAGGACGTAAACAGAATTATTGGTGGATTAATGTTCATTCTGAGAACACATCTACTTCTAATCCTGTTAATTCCAATATTTGTGTTCAGAGTGGAGATGATCTGAGTGGCATCTCTGCTTTAGGGGTTGACAAAGGGAATGAAGCTTGCTCTGAGCCGTGCTTGGGCTCTGGGCAAAGTGAGTTTAGCGGAAAGAAAGTTAGCACTTTCGGTAGAAGCATTGTGAAACCTAAGCGACTTGAAGACTATGTATGTGATTCATAATTTCCATTTTATCATGTGTAGTCTCACCAGTTTCTTCCTTTTTTTGTTTCCAATTTTCTTTTCTTTGTTTCTGTAAGAAGGGGGATGTGTAGTATTGAGGTTTTATTGGATTTCTCTGTGTAGAATTGTCCTGGTTCAGTAGAATTAAGAATCAGAGCAATTAGAGTGTTCTCAGTATTTATTAACCTGTGTTAAAATGTTAAGGCAGATTCATTGGAGCTGGTGACATTGCTGCTTGTCTGGGCCTCCTAATAAAGAAGAAACCTGCTACCTTAACTAGTCTGCTGGTCGTTACTTCACACACCAATGGTAAACGGCTCTGATTGTTACAACGTGGAAACAATAAGCCATATTTACCACGCTGCTCCCCAACTATGACCCCACCCACTGATTTTCCATCAACCAGATCATATGTTTCAAATGTTGGCATGTATTTCCTTGCACCAAACCTTTAGAACAGCAAACTATAATGAGGAACAGCGCACAACAAAGATAGACTGTCGGCTTCGTCTCTGCAACATGTGCCACTGATGTGTAAATACAATTTCAAACTATGCCGAGTAGGAATGTATTTTTTACAATTATTACCCGATCCTCTAGTGTGTTACTCTGTGGCATCTTTTTTAATCTTATCATGGAAGACTAGCCGATTGTACAACACCCAAGAGTGAACTGTAACTCTTGTCTTTATCAGTTGGGTCTTACTGACGCCTTTGTAATCGTGACTGTACTGAACTCTTTAAACAGATGTGTTTTAACATTTGGAAATATGGATGGCTGTTTATACCGTGTTTATCTGTACTTTTATGATCTTATACTATAAGTATCGAATAAAGTGAATTGACTGACTGACTGACATGTAACACGTTTGCTACCTAGGCAAAGTGTTAAATACAAGGGCATGGGATAGGATTTAAGGCTCCCCATTTTATATATATATTTTTCACATGCTGTTTCCTTACTTTTTTCAGTATTTTTCTCTGTATTTCTCTGCATTTTAGTTTTTATTTTGTGAAGGGAGAGGAATGTGACATGCATGGGTACTAGGTAGATCGCTGTTCAATGTGACACTTTGGGTCTATCCTGTCTTTGCAAGACAGTCTTTTTGCCTAGTGGGATTTTGAAAAAACATACCTGAAACTCTAAAAGCAAACCCACCTGTTTCAGAATGCAATGTGCAGTTGTCTAAAAAGTGAGGAATGGCATGATGCACCCCCTCCCCCCCCCAAGATATGGGGCCACATGACAACTAGACACATGAATCTAAAGTGGAAGTTATTTGCTTTCCCTCCATATGAAAGGAAACCACATTATCCAGAGCTCCTGCTGCTTCAAATTCAATAGATACTCAGGGATGGATAGAATGTGATTTTAAACCACTGTGCTCTTAAACCTGTAACTTGTGTGCGTTTTTCTTCATAGGACAAGGTGCAAGAGAGTCCTGCCTCTTTCCTGGCTATTTTCCGTGGAGCCTTCCAGCAGGGCAGTCGCGGTGGGAGGAAGGGAGCATCAGCCATAAACAAGGTCCAAGCCATCGCACGAAGCACAGTAATGATTTTCAACGGTAAATGCTAAGTGAGAATTGGAAGCCCTGCTCCTCCCCACCCTCGCTTCAGAACAGGGATATGTATTTTATTTAGAAAAGTGTTAGGGTACTGAACAGCTGTTCAAAGTCCAGGACTATCTGGCAAATCCAGAATGGATGGGCACCTTACGCTTGCCCAATTACTCCGACAATTTGTAACAAAACTTGAGAACCCCTCTTCAAGGACCACACATCAGCCCTCCGTAGGTACTCACCTAGAGCACCTTGCCTGTGGCCCAACAGTTTAACTCCCCACCCGCACCCTTCCTCAATATTGGACATCATGGTGGAGCGTTCCACTCATGCCCAAGGACAGTGGCAGAGCCCACTCCATTACTGCAGTGCTCAGTATGCCATCAGCTCAAGATACACCTTAAACACAACAACACTCATGTACACCCTTGGTACACAAAGCGCAGAAGGTAGCTGTGCTGCCACAGCAAGGCTGAGTTGTGAAGACGCACAGCATTCTTTCCACTGCTGGTTTACACTTGCACAAAGCAGCCATTGCTCCCAGGCAGTCTCCCTCAGTGGAAGTGCCATGTGTTATCTCCATGGAAAGACCTCCACACTTGGCCTCCAAAATGAAGCTCCACTCTCACTTATGAAGTGTAAGTAAGTACTCAGGGAGACTATGGGAAAGAGAGGTCTCCTTGATGAACAAGATACTTACCTGCAGTAAAGCTCTTCATGGTGGAAACTGTAACCGAAGATTCTCCGTCTGGATCCGGAAGATTGTTCGGCATAGCCCCTGCATGCTGGTAGGTGGCACCGTACAGCTCATCGTTGACCTGCTCCACCCCAAAAGCTACAGTCCTGACGTCATTTTCTTTATTGACACAACCAGTGCCCTCAGACACAGATCTCAAAGAACTAATAATTTGTGCCAGTGAGAAGATCTCTAATTTGTGACCTTTTTAAATAGAAAGGAGGCAGGAAGTTGGTTAAGAATCTGCGTTCTATAGAATATCCTCCAGAAACAGCATTATTGAAGGTGGAAGAGTTGTTCTTTTGGTGGAAACCTATACCCACAGATTCTTCACCTGTAGAACAATACCAAAGCAGTACCACCCCAGGTGATGGGTCTGTGGAATGACTCAGACCAAGATGTCCAGCAGGACCAAACACGCAAAATGCCCCCCCCCCCCGTCAGACCTGGTTGCCAAGACAATAATGCTTTGTGCATTTGTGCACTGATGTCCATGCTGCAGACTGGCATAAATCCTGGATAGGTAATCTGCGTGCCAGAACAGTGGAAGCAGACTTGCCCCGGTGGAAGGGGCACTCTATCCACCTGGGTGTGACGAATCGCTCCACCCTCAGACTCATACCCACACATGGGAACAGAATTAGGCTCCCCTTACCTGTCTCCCTGTCCCTTCCTCTTTTTGCAGAATGCGGTTCCGGGACAAGACGGACAATATCCTTTTAAGGACTGGTTCTCGTCGGATCCGCTCCCTGATCACGTGACCGCGTCAGGATGTCCGCACTCATTAAAACCGGAAGTGGCGGTATGGAGAGCGCGTTCATCCGGAACACCGTGGAAGGCGAGGGAGGAACCGGAGGAAGCCGAGGGACGAGTCCAGACCTTCTTTGTCTCTCCAGGACTGCCGGGGCCAACGACGTCCGAAGACGGAGGGGAAGTGACGCTGGAGGAAGGACCCGCAGTCACCCTTTTCAAGCGGGAACCAAAGAGGGAGCCAGACCCTATCCGGCATCACGCAGACGCCTGCCACGTCCCTGGAGGGACATGGCTCCACAAGGTACGGGCCAAGGTAGAGACTGTAAGGGTAAGGGGGAGCGGTGCTTCCACGAGAGGCAAGGGTGGAGGGTACTGAGTGCCGTAAAGCGCTTCTGCAAGGTGGCATACTGTTGAGCGCGTAACTGCTCTTCACTGCGCAACCACACTGGTGCTGGTATTGGGTGCATAGTCCCCCACACTCCCCGTCCCTGACCACTATTGAAAACAAACAGAGCCTCCTCCTTACTGGGTATTTTGTTTTTTTGTTTTCTTATGTTCTTGGGGCCCTGGCGATCCGGTGAGATCTTTCCCCCTCTCTTGTGAGCTGTGGCGACAGAAAGTCGAGGACCTTTTAGGAGAAGAGAGAGAAGTCGACGTCGGCCCACAAACGACCCCGAAGGAAGCCTTAAAAAGTTAATAAACTGTGCTCTGACTATCCTGAGAACCTTGACTTGTTAATAAAGCCTTTTCAAAGGTTATTGGTTGTGTCCCTGTCTGCTTCTCCACCGTGCCACACGTGGTGTCAGAAGTGGGATAAGATATGCCCAGTAGTCTACCAAAATGGAACAGTTAATCCAGCAATTAATAAGTGGCCAGAAGAAGCTGGAGTGGGAGGTAGAGAAACAAATTACCTTTACCCATGCAGACAGGGAACTGCAACGGGACTCCATGGCAAACCAGTCAGAAAGTATTCGTAAAGTGGCAGACGAACGCCTGCAACTACAGGCTCACACTGGGAGTAGCCCTAATGTATCACTACAAAACTACCTGCCCGGGGATGATCCTGACGCATTTCTCCTAAAGTTCGAGAGGGCTGCTAGAGTGTCAGGCTGGCCAGAGAATAAATGGCCTTTTTATCTGGCCCCTCTCCTCACCGGTGAAGCACAGGCCGCCTACCAGGTGGCGAATGCAAACGGCAACACACCCTACCCAGAGATAAGGGGTATCATTTTAGACCATCTGGGAATGGACTGTGAAGCGTACAGAATACACTTCAGGAAAGAAAGAGGAATGCCACCGACAACCCAAAGACCTTGTCCTTCAAGCTAAAAGCCGCTGCGTACAAATGGTTGAAGCCGGAGAGCAACTCGAAAGAGGAGATCCTGTCCTTGATTTACCTAGAACAGTTCCTAGAAGCCCTCGCTTTCTCCATACAGCGTTGGCTCAAGCAACATAACCACCTCACAGCCGAACAGGCTGTCAACATGGCCACCTCTTTTCATAGGGCCCAACCCCGCTCCCTGCTGTGGACTCCGAAAAAGCCTCACGGTCCCTTGGCCCCTCTTTTAAGTCCAATCAAATGTCCCTGAGACATGTCCCCGAGCCCATAAGACCCCGCCAGTCCCGTCCTGATCCTGTCCCCACCAAAGACCTCAATGTTTTGAGTGTGGGGAATGGGGCCATATTGCCAGGAGTTGTCCACATAAGAAGCCCCAAGACGAACCAATGGACGTAAGCTGCATACCCCGTTCGATACTTTACACCGAGGAAATGGGACCCAGTTTCTATGTGAGGATACTGGTGAAGGGGGTAAGGGTAAAAGCGTTTCTGGATTGTGGCTGTCGTCAGTCAGTTATCCTTCAGTCACTAATAGAGCCGTCAATCGTCCTGACTAGAGATCAGGTCCCTATCAGGTCTGTTCATGGGGACATCAGGGTCTATCCCTTAGTGCAGTTGTCCATTACCCTGCCTACCGGTCAAACCCTCCAGGCCAAGCTCGGTTTTCTACCCACTCTCCCTGAACAATTGATCATAGGGCAAGATAACCCCTCGTTTTTGTCTTTGTTAAGGGCTAGGATACAGCCCACTGAGCCCCAAGCCTCTGTTCACCCAAACTTCCTCACTTCAGCCCCCTGGCTTTCCGAAAAGAGCTTTAAGTTCAACCAAAAAACGATCCCACACTCAGAGCAGCCTGGGACCAAGCCAAACAAACTGTTCCGACTACTTCCTCTGTTTATCCCCTCTTTCAGATCACAAATGAGCTCCTGTACAGGATAGGGATCCACGGAGACCCACCCCAATTGGTCATGCCACAAGCATTTCGAGAACAAGTATTGTTCTTCGCACACTCGCATCTCTTGGCAGGGCACAGGGGCACCTAAAAAGACCACCCAACTGCTGTTACGCCACGTTTACTGGCCAGGTATCTTTTCTCACGTCTCTAAGTTTTGTCAGGAGTGTGAGGTATGCCAGCGGAAAAACCCCTATAAGCCCCCAGCAGTTCCACTCCAACCCCTTCCGGTAATTGGTAAACCATTCAAGAGAATTGGCATGGATCTAATTAGTCCTTTGCCTCGAACCAAGCAGGGTAACCTCTACGCCTTGGTTGTTGTGGATTACGCCACACGGTACCCCGAGGCCTTTCTGTTGCGTACCCCCACTACCTTAAACATAAGCGATAAGTTGTTAGAACTCTTCTCTCATGTTGGCTTCCCCCGTGAGATCCTCACGGACCAAGGAACCCCCTTTGTTTCTAAACTGATGGCCCAGATTTGTAAATCCTTCGATATATCACATATCAAAACATCGGTATACCACCCCCAAACCGACGGGTTGTGTGAATGATACAATGCAACCCTGAAGCTGACACTAAAAAAACTGTTGAGCGTTGAGGGGAAAGAATGGGCTAAGCTTCTCCCTCTGGCCCTGTATGTTATCCGAAGCCAGTCACAAGCAAGCCTCAGCTGCTCCCCCTTTCGACTCCTTTACGGTCGGGAGCCCCGTAGTTTACTGGAAATAACCAAGGAGGTCTGGGAACAAAAAACACAAGAGGAAACTAGATCCTTCCTCACTTATACCTAAAGCCTACACATCCGGTTACAGAAACTATGCACGTTTGCCGACGCAAACCCATATAACAAGCTCAGGTCAGACAGCAATTCCTATACAATAAGGGAATACAGTGGAGACACCTAAAAGTGGGGGAGTGGGTCCTGGTCCTCATGCCATCATCACTACCCAAAGTCGGGTCCGGATGGCAAGGCCCATACCAGATAGTGAATAAAATAGGCCTGACGACCTACCGCATACAAGTCACGCCCAAACGCACTCAGTTATATCACATCAAGCTTTTAAAAAATGGTTAAGCCCACTCCCCAAAGTTCTGCATACAGCCGTCCCCGTCACGTCCCATAAGACTACTCTACACCAATTGGCTATCAACCCCGATCTATCCCAGAAACAGAAAGAAACACTACAGGACACCTTATGGCCTTTTGCTCCCTTGTTCTCAGATCTCCACTTCTCTAGCATAACATACCATCCCTACACCACCCGGTCAGATTATAAAACAAAAACCCTATTGCATTCCTGCAGCGCACAGAAAGGCGATAAACCAGGAAATCGACAGTATGCTCGCCTTGGGTGTGATACAGCCGTCCCAGAGCGAGTAGTCATCGCCAATAGTACCAGTGGCAAAACCGGATGGGTCCGTCCGGTTCTGCATTGATTTTAGGGATGTGAATGCAATCTCCAAGTGTGATTCTATCCCCTTCCCCGTGTGGATGAGCTGATCGAGAAGTTAGGCGAGGCACAGTACATTACCACTATTCAACTATAAGGAGCTATAGAGGAAAATCACCAACCCACCCTCTTCTCACCAATTATCCATACAATAAAGACCTGGTTGTAAGAGAGTTTCTTCAATATCACTCTTGTGAACTGCTTATAATGTGGGAATCCTATTTTCCACCCACTATCTGGCACCTTGTCCAATTTCTCGCAGTCCCAGAACTCTCAAATCGGTATTTATTAAAAAATCAAGAACCACTTTCAGTCAAATCGCCACACATCTCCTCCCTCACAACATGTGAGTGAAAAGTACTTAACAGAAAATAAGTGAGAAAGTGAAAAAGTGAGAGGGCACCTCACGTATGCAACACCAGGGAGGCTACCAGCCGGTTCTCGCCAGTATGCCCACGTATATCATCATCGGTTACCCTCTCACAAAAACAAGACAAAAGGAACAGAGAAAGAGAAATTAACTGTCCCAAAACATAAACCCAAAATGCAAGGAACTGCGTGTTCCATGCAATTAAAATCGAGTTAAGACTCACTATTAGGCTGCCCTCTTTATTTGAAAATGTGAGCTTACTCGGCTTAAAAGCACAGCATGTTGCTAACCTTTTCCAAGAAGGCCGACATGTTTCATTGCCAATTACATATGTTGTGGCAAATTCGTCAGGGCGAGTGGTTCAATCACTCTTCTCTCTAGACAATACTTTGTATGATGTGGATTTGCTGATAAAACAAAAAGAAACACTGGTTCTATCTCAATCAGACAAGATCAACCAGATAAAAATTAATGTGCATTCATTAATCATAAGTCTTCAATCACTTATAATTACCCGGTGTCGGCAGAGGGCTTTCATACCAGCCTATACCAGACCAACTGGGGTGTGTTTGTCACTCTACCCCCTGGATTCCAAAGCACTACCGTTGCTTATCGTTACACCTGTGGAATAACAGCAAAATCTCACATGAACATTACGAGTAATGTGTGCCTTTCATCCTCATTAACTGTGTCACAACCCAATCTCGATACTATCGTGTGCCAAACGTCACCATCATAAAGGCTAACACTCGGTAGCCCCCATTATTTCAATTACTGTGCTTCATTAGCCCCGTCAATTCAATGGGAACAGTACATTACCACCCTGGACCTCACAAAGGGATATCGGCAGGTGCCCCTAAGAGCACAGGACCAAGAAAAAAATGCCTTTTTGACCCCCACAGGCTTGTTTGAATTTACGGTTCTACCTTTCGGTCTACACGGGGCACCTGCCATGTTTCAAAGGCTCATGAACAAGGTACTGTCTGAACACCAGACTTATTCATCCGCCATCCTTGACGATATTATCATCTACAGCCCCACCTGGGACCTACATCTACAACACTGCCGTCAGTTCCTGCAAGCCCTTCAGGAAGCAGGCATACACATAAATGCAAAGAAATCCCGTGCCGGCTTCCAGAAGGTTGGATAGCTGAGGTACCTTCTTGGGGATGGACATATTGAACCAAAAGAGGAAAAAGTCAAAGCAATAGCACAAGCTCCTTTTCCCACCACTAAGAAAGAGGTCAGGGCATTTCTCGGCCTTCTCGGATACTACAGATGCTTCATTCCACAGTATTCCGAGATGATCACCCCTCTTACCAATCTGTTACAGAAACAGGTAAAGATCAAAGACCTACTGCATCCCTCTCCTGAAGCCGAGAAGACTTTTCTGACCTAAAAGCTGCTATCACTTCCGGCCCCATTTTAAGGTCATCAGATTTCTCGAAACCATTTTTGCTCCAGACCGACGTCTCTGAACATGGGGTGGGGGCGGTGTTGGACAGGCCACATGAAGGGCGTGCTCCCTCCCCGCATGACAGGGCCCAAGCCCCGGACCCCCAGGTGTTACCCACAAAAGCAACCCGCACCCCGTCTCCCGACGGAACTCCTGCCCCCGGACATCCATGTATCATGGGGCCGAACCACTACCGGCTCCCCCGGGCGGATCAGCCGCCATCTTGGACACTGCACCACGAGGTCGCGTGGCCTCAGCTCGACCCTAACCCTGGGCCTGGCCAGGCCCCGACATCCCGGCACCACCATCCACCCAGGAGGTGAACGGACCACTTGGCAGGTCAATGGGAGAAAGAACTGTCGATGGCTCTCCCCCGCCAGGTGCCGATCGCCCTCCAGCTCCCCCGGGCGCTGGCTCCACCCCCCTGCTGGGTGTCTGGACTCCCTCATCCCAGACCTTCTGACCTCCAAGCGCGAGGGTCCGGACATCAAAGGGCGCCAGACCTATAACTAGGGCAGCTCCAGAACAGGAAGGCAGTTGTATCCTGGAGTCGAGAGACACCGAGAGAACTCAACCTTGACGGACTACCGGCGCTGCCGTAGTCCTGCCTTGTGAACTATCGTCCTGCCTGCTGGCGCTGCCGCGGCCTTCTACATCCTCCATCCTCGTCGGGACCTGCTGGCGCTGCCGCGGACCGTGTAACGACCACCTTCATCGGGACCTGCTGGCGCTGCCGCGGACCGTGTAACAACCACCTTCATCGGGACCTGCTGGCGCTGCCGCGGACCGTGTAACGACCACCTTCACCGGGACCTGCTGGCGCTGCCGCGGCCCGTCCAAAGCTAGAACATCGAGCTCGAGGATTGTGAGCTATCCATCAGACCATCTCAGCTACCAGATTGGTAACCAGACTGTCCCGCTACCCCCCTTTCCCAAACCAAGAGACTAGAATCGAGGGGACCCCTGAGTCCAGACCTCCTTGTACTATTCCACCGTACCTTAAGAGATCGCTTATAAAGAACGTTAAATCCTATCCTTGTGTGGTGTATATCCGTGGGGGGGAAGTTACGCATCTGTACGATCGCTGGAGACGGCTCTCCCCGGAGACCTCTCCCCTTGTCCTCGGCCGACCCTCCCGGTCCGTCTAACAGGCGGTATTGTCCCACATCTCAACTGAGGGAGTGGAATACCCGGTCCTATTCATAAGCCGCAAACTCTACCCTCAAGAGCAACGATATCCAATAATAGAAAAAGAGTGTCTAACGATCAAGTGGGCAGTGGACAAGTTGAGATATTACTTGGAGGGTTCCCTTCCTCCTATATACAGACCATGCCCCACTCCTTTGTATGAGTGGAAATAAAGGGAACAACCCACAAAAATTACGCTGGTTCCTCTCCCTCCAGCCCTTCTCATTCGAAGTCCACCACCGCAAGGTCTCTGATAATGGGAACCCAGACTTCCTGTCGCTCATTTCCCTGTTCCCTGACCGTGAGCAAACTTGGGTAGGGGTGTGTAACGAAGCGCTCCTCCTTCATACTCATACACCACACATGGGAACAGAATTAAGAACCGGAGGAAGCCGAGGGACGAGTCCAGACCTTCTTTGGCTCTCCAGGACTGCCAGTGCCGACGACGTCCCAAGACGGAGGGGAAGCGATGCTGGAGGAAGTACCCGCAGTCACCCTTTTCAAGCGGGAAACAGAGAGGGACCCGGACCCTATCCGGCATCACGCAGACGCCTGCCACGTCCCTAGAGGGACGTGGCTCCACAAGGTACGGGCCAAGGTAGAGACCGTGTGGGTAAGGGGGAGCGGTGCTTCCACGAGAGGCAAGGGTGGAGGGTACTGAGTGCTGTAAAGCGCTTCTGCTAGGTGGCATACTGTTGAGCGCGTAACTGCTCTTCACTGCGTGACCATACTGGTGCTGGTATTGGGTGCATAGTCCCCCACACTCCCCGTCCCTGACCACTATTGAAAACAAACAGAGCCTCCTCCTTACTGGGTATTTAGTTTTTTTGTTTTCTTATGTTCTTGGGGCCCTGGCGATCCGGTGAGATCTTTCCCCCTCTCTTGTGAGCTGTGGCGACAGAAAGTCAAGGTCCTACGCACTCTCTAGGAGAAGAGAGAGAAGATGACGTCCGCCCACAAACGACCCCGAAGGAAGCCTTAAAAAGTTAACAAACTGTGCACTGACTATCCTGAGAACCTTCAATTAATCAATCAATCAGGGAATTCTAAGCGCGCTACTCACCCGTGAGGGTCTCAAGGTGCTGAGGGAGGGGTCCGCAGATCTGTTTAGCCGAAGAGCCAGGTCTTGAGGGTCTTCCTGAAGGTGTTGAGTGAGGGGGCACGTCTGATGTCTGCAGGTAGCACATTGCATGTCTTGGCTGCAATGTGAGAGAAGGATCTTCCGCCTGCTCTGGCTCTGTGGATGCGCGGGGTTTCGTCCAGTGCGAGGTTGGAAGATCGGAGGTTTCTTTTGGGTACGTGGAAGTTGATTCTGTCGTTGAGGTATTTGGGTCCGTTGTGTAGGCATTTGTAGGCGTGAGTGAGGATTTTGAAAGTGACTCTTTTCTCCAGGGGGAGCCTTCGTAGGTGTTGACTGATGTGTTTGTGTTGGGGGATGCCGAGGACGAGTCTGGCGGCGGTGTTCTGTATTGTCTGGAGTTTGCGGAGTAGGTACTTGTTGATTCCGGCGTAGAGTGCGTTTCCATAGTCCAGTCTGCTGGTAATGAGTTCGTGGGTGACTGTCTTCCTTGACTCAGGAGGGGGATCCACTTGAAGGTCTTGCGGAGGATGCGGAGGGTGTTGAAGCAGCTTGAGGTGATGGCGTTGACCTGTCGGTTCATGGCGATTGATGAGTCGAGTACGTTGCCGAGGTTCTTGGCATGGTCTGAGGGGGTAGGTGGGCTTCCGAGGGCGGTCGGCCACCAGGTGCTGTCCCTTGCAGAAGGGATAGTACCGCGGACGAGGACTTCTGTCTTCTCGGCGTTGAGCTTCAGGCAGCTGTTGGTCATCCAGACTGCAGCATCTTGCATTCCTTTCTGGAAGTTGAGTTTGGCAGTGGTGGGGTCTTTGGTGAGGGAGAGGATGAACTGGGTCGTTAGCGTAGGATATGATGTTGAGGCCATGTTGTCGGACGATGGCTGCGAGGGGGGCAATGTAGATGTTGAAGAGGGTGGGGCTGAGGGATGAACCCTGTGGGACTACGCAGGTAATTTTCGTGGGCTTGGAGAGGGAGGGTGGGAGTCTGATCCTTTGGCTTCTTCCTGTGAGGAATGATCGGATCCAGTCCAGGTCTGTTCCTTGTATGCCTGCGTCGTGTAGTCTGGCGACCTAGTGTGCGGTGGGAGACGGTGTTGAAGGTCGCTGATAGGTCGAGTAGGATGAGGGCTGCGGAGTGGCCTTGGTCCAGGAGGGTGCGGATGTCATCTGTGGCAGCGAGTAGGGCGGTCTCTGTGCTGTGGTTGCTTCGGAATCCGGATTGGCACGGGTCGAGGATGGCGTTCTCTTCAATGAATCGTGTCAGTTTCCTGTTGACTGTTTTCTCTGCAAATTTGGCTGCGAAGGGGAGTAGCGAGATGGGCCGATAGTTCTTGAGGTCGGTGGGGTCAGCTTTGGGCTACTTGAGCAGAGGTCTGACTTCTGCACGCTTCCAGTCGTTTGGGAAGGTGCCTATTTTGAAGGTGGTGTTGATGGTGCATTGTAGTTCGGGTGCGATGGCAACCGCGGCTCTGTGGTAGATGTGAGGGAGCAGGAGTCGGTGGGGGCCTCCAACTGGATGCTTTTCATGGTTGAGGTGGTGTCTTCGGCCATGATCAGTGTCCAGTTGGAGATGGTGGGCTGGCTGGTGTTTCTGGGGGGCCGTCTGTGGTGCCTGGTGGATGGTCGATGAAGTTGTCATAGAGGTTTTTCATCTTGAGGTGGAAATAGGTTCCAAGCTTGTCGCAGAGGTTTTGGGATGGGGTGATTTCTGTGGCTTCGCCGCATGGGTTGGTGAATTCTTAACCTGGAGTTGTTAATAAAGCCTTTTCAAAGGTTATTGGTTGTGTCCCTGTCTGCTTCTCCACCGCGCCACGCTGGGTAAAATACTCTTCTGCACTGTCTTGCATTCTTTGTCCCAGAGAACGCCACAAAGTGCTCACCATCCTACCAACGGTGTTTGTTACGATTGAGTAAAACTCAGTGCTCTTTGACATCCAAGCGATAGAGCCTCTCCTCTTTTTTAAAAAGTGAGGCAGAGTAAAGAACATCAGAAGAGTGATAGACTGTCCGGCATGAAAGGAAGTCACTACTTTTGTTAGGAACGCAGCTCTAGTCCTCAGGAAAGGTGGTGTAGAGCAACTGGACTGACAGAGCTTGAAGCTCGCTCATGAGACAAGCTGAGGTTATTGCAGTGAGAAAGAATGTCGTCAGGGTCAGGAGATGTAGAGGACAACTGTGCTGTGGCTCAAAAGGGGTGCACATAAGAAAAGTGAGAATCAAATTAAGGCCCCACTGTGGCATCACAAGGCAAAGGATTTAGGGAGAAACATGAAATAAATGTTTGAGAAATCGTATCACAATAGCTGATTTGAAAAAGGGAGGTTGGTCTGGTAAATGCAAAAAGGGGCACTAGATAACCTTAAGCAGTGCCCACTAAGGCCTTGCTGGCCCAGAGATAAAGCAGATAACAAGACATCCAACAGGTTGGCCTGTAAAATAAGAGTCAGGCCAAGACACAAACCGGACCCAGCATCAAGTTTAAACAGACTTTGTAGAAAGACACTTGGCATCAAAGATGAATTCCACGGCTTCGGGAGGATGAATGGATGCAGGCAATGCCACCACTCATTCTCTAAGTATGGAGGTGTCGTTCGTTCAGGCCTGGGTCCAAGACCCAGGTCCAATGCCCATCAGAAGATCCTTCTGAAGCAGCAGCCGAACCAGTGGACAGATGCTCAGGCCCAGCAGTTCTCTGTACCACACTCTTCTGGCCCAATCGGGAACCCTAGCATGACTTGGGCCCAGTTGTTACTGATCTTCTACAGAACTCCGAACAGGAGCGGTAGTAGCAAGAGGGCATAGAGGATTGATGTGCTCCTCTCTAGGTGGAACGTGTCTGCGAGAGAGAGTCTTCCTGGGAACTCCAGCACGCAAAAGTGTTGACAGTGCTCATTCTCAGCGGTGGTGAACAGATCAAGCCAGAGTTCTCCCCATTGCTAGAAGATGCCTTATTTCACCTCCGGGCAAAACTGCATTCATGATCCATTAGGTGTCATCGCTGAGTTCATCTGCTGTGGGGATTTAGAGACCCCACCAGGTAGTGTACAATCAGGGAAATGCCTTAACGTTCCAACCAGTTTCCGGGATGCAAGGCCTCTTAGCTGAGGGGCCAGGACCCCACCCAGCCTGCTTTGTTGCAATATGGCCAATAAATGTCTGTGGTGTTCTCCATGAGGACTTGAACCAGCCTCCCCTTGTTGGACAGCAGTAAGGCCTTCAACGCTAAGCAGACGTCCCCCAACTCCAGCAGGCTGATGTGTAGACAGGTCTCCGCCGGATACCAGCGCCCACTGTCTCCCAGATGATAAAAGTCTCCCAGATGAAGGAACTTTCCAACCCAGCCACGATGCATCTGTCACCAATGTCAGTTCTCCGTGGGATAGGGAGAGGGGTCTGTCTGATGGCGGGCAGTCACCACTCAAGATCTTTTGCCGTCTCCTCTGAAACCTGGAAGCAATCTGGCAGGTACCTTGGTGCTGGGCCAGTGAGACTTCAGATCTCACTGCAGGGCACCCCATGCCACCTAGCATGGACAATGAGAAGGATCCAGGAGGCAAATAGGTCAAGAAGCATCAGAGCCATCCTCACTGAAGCCCAGAAACACCAGCAACGCGGCCCAAATGACCAGGACTCTCTGAATCAGAGGGAACGCCCGGCAATTCACAGAAACTGGGAGGGCTCAAACGAAAGGGAGCCTCTGCGAAGGATTCAGATGTGACTTCTGTTTGTTCAGACTGAACCCCAGAGATGCCACAAGCTTCACTGTCATCTGGGGGTAGCGCACTCCTGACTGCGGCACCCCGCCGTCAACAGCCAGTGGTCAAGGTAGGGGAACGCTGGTGCAGCCAACCGTCAAAGGTATGCTGAGACCAAAGCCCTCACCCTCATGAACACCCGAGTGGCCGAAAGGAAGCGCAGAAAAATGGAAATGCTTGAGCCCTACCTCGAACCGCAATTAATGCCTGTGGGCCGGCAAGACAAGAACCTGGAAATAGGCTTCCCGCAGGTCCAGTGCCACCAGCCAATCACCTGCCTCCAGGGCAGATAGAACCTGGGCAACATGTGCATCTTTACACAGAGAGAAATTGAGAGGTTGCCGATCTAAAATAGGACAAAGGTAGCTGAAGTCACATCCAGTTCCGATTTCTGAGGATAGCGCTCTCTTATTGGACCCTTTCGCCAAAGGAGCCTGAACTTCCTGCAGCAAAATGTTCAAGTGGTCCTCTGAAAGCCACTCTGATTTAAGTGGAAGAGGTGGCAGGTTGAAAAGGAATGGCACGGCATAGCCCATTGACCTCTCTGCAGGACCCACCCGCGGGATGTTATGGCCTTCCACCCGTGGAGAAAATGACTGATTCTGCCTTCCACAGGGTGCCCATACACTGTCAAGGACAAACTAAGGTGGCTAGAGACTAATGCACAAGAAGTGGGGCGTGGGGAGGTTTCCTTTCCCTGCAGGCTTGGACATCGTCTGGCAGATCCCATGCCCGACCCCGAAAGGGTGTCTGTAGCTGGGGTAATTGGCTTGGCATTGACCATATGAGAAACCCCTGACAATGCTTTAAAAAGGCAAAACTGGAGGAGACACAGACTTGCTTGTATGGAGAGACCGAGGGAGCGGGCTGTGGCTCAGTTTTCTTTAAAGCGCTCTAGGGCGGAGTTGGTCTTCTCGCCAAGGAGCAAAGATTTTTCAAAAGGGAAATCCATTAGTAATGCCTGAGCGCCACCTGATTAACCCGTGGATCGCATCCATGCATGGTACCTGAGCATGCAAGCCGCGGCTGCTCTGCCTAAACAATCGATCATGCCTAGGCCCGACTGCATGGCATATCTGGGCCCACCCTGGCCATCCTGAATGGTCTGTGTCAAGTCGGTGCAGAATTCCATGGGCGCTGCTGGCAAGATCTGTGCGACTGAGTTCCATAAAGATTGGTAGCACCTAACCAGCAAACAGCTGGCGTTGACTAACCGAATGACAAGACTAGTTGAAGAGAAGACAAACTTCCCAAATACCCTCAGTCTTTTCAACCTCCTAACTGGAGGGGTCATAGGAAAAGAGTTTGCATTTCTCCTGTTAGTGGAGGCTTGAACCACCAGTCTGTCTGGAGTTGGGAGGTGCATCGAGAAAGCAGGGTTTCCTGGAGTGGGTCAGTGGGGTTGTGCTACCTGTCAATTTTCAGTCAGACAGGAGCTATGTTTATCCCTGGTGCCGGAGAAGGTGTCAGTCAGGGCTTCCATCAATGGCAACAAGGGCTCCGATGAGCTTCGCCTAGGCTTCAGAGCTTCAGTGAACAGTGGTTTTATTTCAACGGATGGCAAGTCCAGGACTTCAGCTGCCAGTCTGATGACCACAGCAAACAAGGCAGTCTCTCCCGTTGAGGGACCAGTGGGAGAACCCAGCACCAGCTCAGGGGAAGTGTCCAGTCCACTGGCCTCTTGTAAGTCCAGATGGAAATTGTTGTCATCATATTGTGGGAGAAACTCCTCCTCAGCATTGCCACGGCTGGTTAAATGGCTTTGGTCAGAAGCTGATCCGAAATGTTTTTGGAGTTCTGGAGGGCGGCTCTCAGGCAAATGCGCTGTTTCATCTGAGTCCGAGTGAACAAGGATTGGGTGTGTCGAAACGACTTCAAAAAGCAACCTTGCTCGAGGTCAAGGCTCAGTTCGTAGGTTCGAGGTTCCAAACATAGAATCAGCTCTGAAGTGGGAACTAAAAGATAAGTGGGTTCAGGAGGCACAGACAGTGCAGAGTGAGCACCTGCTGGCGGTAACCCGACTTGTGACCACTGCAGATCCTTGGAGACTGGAGGAGTGCCTTGTGACCACTGCTGATCCTTGGAGACTGGAGGAGTGCCTTGTGACCACTGCAGATCCTTGGAGACTGGAGGAGTGCCTTGTGACCACTGCTGATCCTTGGAGACTGGAGGAGTGCCTTGTGACCACTGCTGATTCTTTGAGACTGGAGGAGTGCCTTGTGACCACTGCAGATCCTTGGAGACTGGAGGAGTGCCTTGTGACCACTGCTGATCCTTGGAGACTGGAGGAGTGCCTTGTGACCACTGCTGATCCTTGGAGACTGGAGGAGTGCCTTGAGACCACTGCAGATCCTTGGAGACTGGAGGAGTGCCTTGTGACCACTGCTGATCCTTGGAGACTGGAGG
The DNA here is from genome assembly GCF_964204655.1 of Triturus cristatus. Taxonomy (NCBI): domain Eukaryota; kingdom Metazoa; phylum Chordata; class Amphibia; order Caudata; family Salamandridae; genus Triturus; species Triturus cristatus. The sequence goes on along the minus strand of NC_140592.1, from coordinate 14,725,924 downwards.
AGTGCCTTGTGACCACTGCTGATCCTTGGAGACTGGAGGAGTGCCTTGTGACCACTGCTGATCCTTGGAGACTGGAGGATGCCTTGTGACCACTGCAGATCCTTGGAGACTGGAGGAGTGCCTTGTGACCACTGCTGATCCTTGGAGACTGGAGGAGTGCCTTGTGACCACTGCTGATTCTTTGAGACTGGAGGAGTGCCTTGTGACCACTGCAGATCCTTGGAGACTGGAGGAGTGCCTTGTGACCACTGCTGATCCTTGGAGACTGGAGGAGTGCCTTGTGACCACTGCTGATCCTTGGAGACTGGAGGAGTGCCTTGAAACCACTGCAGATCCTTGGAGACTGGAGGAGTGCCTTGTGACCACTGCTGATCCTTGGAGACTGGAGGAGTGCCTTGTGACCACTGCAGATCCTTGGAGACTGGAGGAGTGCCTTGTGACCACTGCTGATCCTTGGAGACTGGAGGAGTGCCTTGTGACCACTGCTGATCCTTGGAGACTGGAGGAGTGCCTTGTGACCACTGCTGATCCTTGGAGACTGGAGGAGTGCCTTGTGACCACTGCTGATCCTTGGAGACTGGAGGAGTGCCTTGTGAGTGCCAGAAGGAGCTGAGACGATGCCGAAAATTCCCAACATGGGTTCCTTGAACGCCTCAATCTGTTGCAGTTTCATGGAAGGCCCTGGAAGTGCAGGGTACATCAGAATCAGCCACATAATCAGCTCCTGAGCAGGGGACCAGGAACGAGCCAGAGGGGCTCCTTCATGTCCTGGCTATTTCTCCGAAGGAGAGCGCGAGCCTGGGACGAGGCCGACTTGGACTTCTTCTGCTTCTGTTTGGACTTTGACCTGCAGAGCTGGTAAAGCCCTGCAGTGTAGTGTCACCGAGAGCAGGAATGGATCTAAACCCCCGACTTCAAGAGGGAACGGAACTCACGCAAAACCCTCTGATGTTCAGCGATGCACATCTCAGCTGCACAGTCCCGAATCGCCTTTGAGTGCATAAGGGCAAGCTCTCCGCACACCGAGGAGTGCCCGACCCCAAACATCAGACACGCACTCACAGACGACAGTTTGCACTAGTCCTTCTATGGCCTAAACACTGTGGTTTTATGAGGGGACATGTTGTGTTACACACTGGAAAACAATTAGCAACAAGAAAGCTCGTCGAGTCACGAGGAAAAGTTCGAAGCCACTCCTGATCTCAGTACGAACTCGAAGGTGCAGAAAGGAACCGGAATCAGCGCTCGAGTGAGTCTGATCGACAGCTCCAGCCATTGCTTTCGGGTATAGCGAGTTTGGCACAGAGCCGCACGTGTAATGACGGGCACGGACACAGCAGTGCAGGGCAGGGGCGGGGAAGGGACAAGACAGGGAAGGGTCACAGCATGTTACACACGCCTTCACCTGCTGGCACACAGGGGCTATGCTGTAAAATCTCCCTCGTCCAGTCGGGCGCCTGGGGACACTGTACAGGTATGGACTCTGCGGAAAGAAGTATCCATCAGAGAACAAGAGTCGCCACCGAGCTCCCACGCTGCCACCAGAGGCAAGCCGATGCTAAGGACAGTAACCTTAGCTCATGCCTTTGGTAGCTTACTATGACCAGTGGTCGAAGTGGGGGAAAAAAAGTAGGGGAACTGTGGGCGGAGACTCAGGGGGCGGGAATAACCCAAGGATTGGATTAGTGGGCGGAGTCGGAGGTGTGGCTAGAAATAGCAAAACATACCAATTTTTGAACGTTTGGCATTTCACTGACCAGTTACAGCTTATAACGTTATTTAATTCAAAGAATCAATAAACATGTTTATTTGAGGTTTAATATATAAGTTGTTTATATTTAATTCATTTACAATGTGGGACATGTTTCCAATCACAGAATATTCCAAATACGCTTATAAGTGGAATCATAAGCCATTTGTCTCCGAGCCATGAAGTTTCTTTCATCTGCACTTCTCCTCCCTTTTTCTAACCATTTCTGAACATAAAATTCAGGTTTAAATTCTATGACAGGTGGCCCCACGATATTTATAAACATTGTAGAATACAGACGATTGATTGATATTCTGTTCCGCAGTGGTGTGAGCACATCATTCATTACACTAAAGCCCCGTTCACATTCAGCAGTTGAGGTACAAAAGGTGTTTATAATGTGCATTAATGGTTTCAGGCTTTCAGAGATGCAATTTTTATTTTGTTTGTACTCTCTGAAACCAAGGATGTACTGCCTGGTATCAAATACATGCAACCTGCTACAAAGGTTTTGTAATTCTCCCTCACCGTATAAGATGTCTACTGGATCTGGCCAATAAACTGGTTGTAGGAGTTTCATTCTATGTACTAACTCTTTGTATTCTATTTCATCATTGTTTGTGGTTGTGCATCTAGAAACATTTGATGCATTAGACATTGTCATCCTTTTTCGCAGGTTATTTGCTAAGCTCCTAAAGAACTGTGCCCTATTGATGCTAACACAGCCTTTGTTCTGTTGCAGTCCTACACCAGCAAACTGCATCCGTTCTGCAGCATCTAACGCAGTTGTAGCAAACAAAGGGCCCAGGTGCATCAGCCATTGATTCAAACACTAAAATCTGCATCTGTATTGAATGATCGGCCTCATATATGGTCCTATCACGCCGCTGCAGCCTTCTGGATAGGTCACCCAATTCTGTGAGAGCATCATATAAAATGCCCGTAATGGCTTTTGAGAGAATGTGTGTAAAAATGGGGTGTTGAAAATAAAATGCAGTATTTGACCCTATAGTTTTTTTTTCAAAATTATCTTGGGAGTAGCAACACCCAGACTGCAAATCCTCCGGGCCCTCCTTTATCTCTTCTTAGTCTTACAAGGCCCAGTAAATTGCACTCTTTTCCAAATCCCTTTCTAAATATTATCACTCTCAAAAACTGTTTTTTCTATGTAATTTTCCTTTGATGGGAAGAGGAGGTTTCTGAGGTGGTAGTATCAGGCAAGTGACACTACTTGGGCTCCCTCTGTTCGAGCCTTCATGGAGGATCCCTCTTCATTGCTACCTCCACCTGACCCCAGACTCCGCAACGCACTCCCTTACAGGCTTGATTATCCACTACTCCTCTCCAGTGCACCTTATCTCACAGCTGACCTTGGGCCCCTGCCCCATATCAGGCACCATCGGGCTCCACTTTCATTTTTCCAGGTAAAAACATTAGTAAAATCACCTTCAAACTTAAAACATTGAATATAGCAGTAAATATAATTAGCACACACTTTAAAGTATGTTCCACAGTAGCCCTTATGACCCGACTGCTAATTAAATAAACAAAAACAGAAAGGCCATGACAAGGCCGGCTTTAGCGCTGATGCAAAAGTCTTTTTTGGCGCCACACCAATAATCACTGCCATACGCCACAAGTGCTCCTCATCTCCCCATAGCCCCTCCCCCTCATCACCTCCTCCTCGGATTCCCTCACTGCCACCCTCCACCAGTGCCCCTCATTTCGCTGTAGCCCCTCCCCCTCATGACCTTCTCCTCAGAATCCCTCACTACCATCATCCAGCAGTGCCCCTCATCTCTCCCTAGCTCCCCCCTCCCCCCCATGACCTCTTCCTCAGATTCCCTCACTGCCACCCTCCAACATTGCCCCTCATCGCTCCATAGCCACTCCCACTACCTCCTCCTCGGATTCCCTCACTGCCACCCTCCAACAGTGCCCCTCATCTTTATGTAGCCCCTCTCTCATATGCATTTCATTTGTTGTGTAGCGCTACTCATATCAGTGTAGTGTGTGTCAGTACTTTACACCACGCACACATTATACAGAGACAACGAATCACACAAGTATGTAAATCAGCCTACAGGGAATGTCACATAAGCCAATGAGGATTACAAGGTGTAGGAATCACATGTCATCCATACTGGTGGGCAGTTATTTTAAGAGGGTTTGGTCTGGAGAAGCACAAACTCAGGATTTAAAGAGTACTCCAGTGGTTAGGGGTTGGCTTTACTGATAAAAATGTATATCTGCCCAAAGATACTCATTTTAGCAACATTAGAATAATGAAAGACTGGGGAAGTTCTAACTATATCACAAAACAAAAAACGCAAAGTTCTAACTATATCATTCAGGTTTGCATACAGCTCTTTGATGACCGTTCATTGGTCACTGTCCTATGTTAGGATTGTAACTTCTGAACTGCAAGTAACACAAGGATCTCTGTCACAATGACAGAAACCCACTGAGCTTCCACATAAAATACAGTTCATCTGCACGTAACTACTAACAGAGAAATGATTGCTCTCCAGCAGGATCATTAATCCCCAGCGTTATCTGGGCATTTTTTATTGTCTTATTGTTGTCCTGCATCGGCCATGATAATGATAAAAACGGATTAAATGAAGCACACACGAAGTACATGTCCTGCTGGGCCTGTGCAGAATTTAAAAAGAAAAACAAATAGTGACACATTATCCTACCTACTCCATTAGTCAATCTTAGTGTCGCAGCCTTAGGTGATAAGCAGCTGCAGGGGTCAGGAAAGGTGAATCAAAATAAACAAACTTCTTTTCTCCTGCGCTGCATAGAAAAAGAATATCCACGCAGCCGGACAGTAGGCAAAGGTTACCGCGGCCAAAGAAAGGATGTGTCGCCTTTCGCCATGCCCCTGTTGGAGATGAAGGGGTGAAAAAATAAACAAAGCCTCGCTAACATGTAAATGGTCTTTTAAAGACCTGTGAAGTACTTGGTCGGGTAAGGCTGCGATAATCTCAAAAACTGTCTGTGTGCGCGACGGGGGAGGTGTGGGGGGGCGGCTTTGAAGCACTTTGAGCCCCATGGCGTTTCGCGCCTGCCTTCAAGCCCTTACTAGAACCGGGCCTGAATTAGGGCAGTCCCGGGACGCTTTTTTTAAATCAAGAAGTAGGGGAACGGACTAGCATAATTTTTAAAAGTAGGGGCACGCCGTGCCCCTCCGTTCCCCCCCACTTCTAACACTGACTATGACCAAAAGACGTTTCTCAGAGAAATGCCTGTTGGAGACTTGTGTAGCCACTAAACAATTACAACTGAGAAAAGAACTAACTTAAGGTTCACACCAAGTGAAATGAAAAAAGAGGCAAAATGTACAGGAACAATTAGTTCATGAAGACCAAACGTTACAATGAAAACACAAATAATCCCCATATGAAAGAGAGGAGGCAGAAAATAGTCACTCAAACTAATAACTGTCCAAAATAAGGCTCATATCAAAAGTGTCCACTAGAGGGCAGTAGCTCATCAATGATATTCGCCAAGGAATTTCAGTCCAGCAGTGTCCATAGATTTACCAGCCCTGCCGAGTAACACGCCTCGTGGGTTAGACTAACGCATTTCAGTGAAGGTGTCTGCATCACTGCACTGAAATGCGATGTCACGCCTATTTAGAAGTCTCTATTTATCTTTATATTGCTTGAGCTGTTGTGTGCATGAGGATGTATCACCATCTAAGGTCTTTCTAGGTTGCATTAGAGGTTATGTTGACAGAGGTGGACTCCATATTATGTGGCTTTTGTCTAGCCCTTGTTTGGACTGCAGGGAGAGTCATGAGGGAGTTGTGTGCAGTGACTTGAGGGGCGCCACTCGCATGATCACTCAGTCAGACAGCAGTCCGACAATGTACCAAGCGTAGGCAGGAGGCCAGCCAGGGTTGGGGAACAGGGCCTGCCCTCATTATACTACGGAGACTGACAGTCACCAGAGAAGCACAACTATAAATGAAATATCCGGGCAGGGCTGCCCAAATGTGTGAGAAGAGCACGGACGGTGGGGCTACAGATGGTGCACTGAGCATTGACTCGATTGTCTATTTACACGATTAGCCTGTCATGAAATGCGGCCACACTGACACACACTGCATTGTACATCGTTGCCATTCCAAAACTTTCTTTTCTTGTCGCTTATTGAAAACAAACAACAAAAATACATATTGTTGTGTTTTAAAGCATCATTTGCAAACTGTCTGGAGTTCAGAATCCCATTTTTTGTCAAGTTGTTACAAGATAGAGTTTGGCATTTCTTTTAAAAGACAATAATGTCGTACAGCTGCAAGCATTCAATTCAATTCAATTCAATAAGCAAGCATTCATTTTTTTAAATGTAAATAGCCCTAAGCGCACAAATGTGTGAGTGGAACAATTTATGTACAGTTAACTTTACAGAGAATAACAAAAAACAGCTTATTTCGTAAAGCTAACACTGTAAGCAGCAGTAGTAACGCAGCAGTGTGCATGTCGGAAATCTGCCTTTTCTGCATGGTCACTCAGGATTTTTCGCCTCTTGCTGGTCCCTTTATTTTTGCTGGTGTTAAACTTCTGTGTACTTTAACCCTGCTAACCAGTGGTAAAGTCCCTGTGCTCCCCTTTAAACATGATCAAATTGGCATATTACTAATTGGTATAATTAACTTACATATGCGTCCCTTATGTATGATACCAAAGGCACCCAGGGCATGCAATTTAAATGTCACCAGTGCACTGCAGCACCTATTGCTATACTACACTTCACTACAGAGACAATGTAAAACATGGCTTCAAGCCTACTTTTATAGCCTGTAGCAGTGTCACAATTGTAATTCAGACAATCAAAATAAACTCTGAGAACAGGTCAAAGCCTTCCTTTTAAATATTAATACGCCCTCAAGGCAGGGTGCACAATATTTAAAAATAGTATATGTAGAAATGTAATGTTAACATGTCCTTACTGAGACTATCACTCAAAGGCTATTTTGTCATGTGGAAGGCCTAGTTGTCTTTTGCAGAAAACCAGAGTACAAATTAAAATCTTAATAATGTATCTCAGGAATAGGACTAGCTAGAAAAACAAATCGACAATTATGTTTTATAGTTATTAAAAATTCAATTCAATGGTGAAGTCGGATTTTTAATAAACATTAAAGAAAAGTTACTTTTAGAAAGTTACCTTTTCCCTGCCTAAGGTTACTAAAGGCTAAATTTGCATTTGCTCTCCCTCTTCTGTCAGGTAGGAAATGCTTCCCAAGAGCAAACAATGGGCTGACCTAAATGGGAAGAGACGACTACTCCTAACCTCCGATAATGCGCAGGGTAGGGGCTGTGAGCATCCTTTTTGACATTACAGTGTTCAATATGTATTTCAGACTGAAACTCTGCTTGACAGACCTACTGGGTTTACATATAACACTTTAGGGAGCACTTGTAAGGCAGAGAACTGAATGCCAAGATAATTAACTGTCTGGTTTCTGAAGGACCTGCTATTGTCCTACCAGACTTCTGTCTCTGGATTTTACATATAGCAGTGGGAGTGCACTTGAAGGAGAACAGGTTGCCAAAATAATTCGTGTTTATCCATTGTTCGGTTGATGAAAAACGTTACTTTTGTTCTACCAGACTTCTGTCTCTGGGTTTATTGTATGTACAGTGGCTATTCCAAAGTGGCTTTTAATGTTAGATGTTGTTCTGCTTGGGTTTTCAGAACCCGCTCAGCAGAGCCTCTCTAACCCAAACCAGAACGTTACCCCCTCCCTAGGGCCTATTTACACCTAAATAACCACATATATGTACCACCTAAGGACAGGGAATTCCTACTATATATACCAAGACCTACAAGTCACAGCCTCGCGGTCCCAAATGGACCCAGGACTTCCTGCCCAGACGGCAGCCACAGACTTCCTGCCCAGACGGCAGTCACAGCCTCGCGGTCCCAAATGGACCCAGGACTTCCTGCCCAGACGGCAGCCACAGCCTCGCGGTCCCAAACGGACCCAGGACTTCCTGCCCAGACGGCAGCCACAGCCTCGCGGTCCCAAATGGACCCAGGACTTCCTGCCCAGACGGCAGCCACAGCCTCGCGGTCCCAAACGGACCCAGGACTTCCTGCCCAGACGGCAGCCACAGCCTCGCGGTCCCAAACGGACCCAGGACTTCCTGCCCAGACGGCAGCCACAGCCTCGCGGTCCCAAATGGACCCAGGACTTCCTGCCCAGACGGCAGCTTTAGACAAGTCACAGCCTCGCGGTCCCAAACGGACCCAGGACTTCCTGCCCAGACGGCAGCCACAGACTTCCTGCCCAGACGGCAGTCACAGCCTCGCGGTCCCAAATGGACCCAGGACTTCCTGCCCAGACGGCAGCCTTAGCACGAGTTCATCCTATAATTACCACGACATCAGTGTTACTATATATATATCAGATCACACAAAGACAGCTAGTTGAGCACAACTTGTTCCCCAGTTCGAAGGGCTCCTTTCTCCCTTATTCAGTTACCACCTACCTGATCAGGATTAACATCTGTTCATGTTAAGTCACAGCTGACTAGAAGAATAGGTTACCCTCTTACACAAGAACATGTAGCACATATTGCTTTACTACAAACTGAATACTTTATTTAGTTATTACATGCACACTCACGGAACATAATACGTATCACATAACCTGCAAAGAAAAGTGAAAGATTAAGTTGTACACTCTAATAGTAAGGGGTTGACATCACCTTGGTCGTATGTAGCCTGCACTCAATGGTCATCTAGGTTCCCTTCTCGTCTGCGCCTCGGCTTCGCCTGGAAGTCACACCTCCGCAATCACGGGTTTACTCCCGTCTCCCTCTCCGAGTCACTGGGACCTCTTCCTCATCGGCTACTCTCTTCTCTTTGGAATATCTATCTCTCGGTTTTTCTCCACCTCCAAGTTTGTCATCTGTCTTCCCTGGAATAAGTAGCAGCTTTACTACTAACGGCCAGGTGCCGCCCATGGACAAGAAGCAAGTGCCAGTATCTGCCTCAAACTTTTACTAATATAGACGTGTATTTCCTCATGGAAAATTCCAGCCCGTAACCTGCCGCCCACCAAATTCTTGTACCTCCCCGTGCCAAGGACATGTTCCCAGCCGGCCGGCCTGATGTAGTGTCTTCGGCATGAAGAAAAATACAATCCTTCGATAAGGGCCGGCCTGAACCGGTTCTCTCCAAGCGAATAACACCTCCTAACTAAAACACTGCCTATGACCTAGAAACATCCCGAGCTGCCAGAGCAGGAGGAAAGATGGAGTCTCTCCCGTTTAAGGCCTACCAGGCCTGAATTCAGCACGGCTCCATGAAATACCCTCACTACAGAACAGATTACCCCTAATGCTAACGAATCTATCCCCTAGGATATATATATGCAAACCCTGATCTATGGGGAAGAACACAGGATCATGTCGAAGTGCCTAATAAATAGGCTCTATACACTACTCTAACCCTTAGACTTGAATGGAAAGAGACTGAAGTCACCTAAATCACCCTTCAACACAATAAGACCGGAAAGATCGAGCAGTACATTTCACCCTTGACTTCAGTCTATTATACATTCATTAAATGGAGCTAACATCTGTGGAAGAATAATATGAAACAAAGCTAACTGATCTATGTCTAGTACCAAGTGTGCAGAATTGAAATAATGAAGGAATACACTGAATAAAGCAACAGATAGAAATCAAAACAGCAACAGCAATCAAAATACCACCTAATATTTGGCGTAGCGCGTGTATATCAGGTAACCAATTAAAGAGCCAGTCAAACCAGCCCTGGTCAATGTGTTTTCTAACTTCTTCTGTTAAGTCACGCAACTTGTCGATGTGAGCACGAATGGATTGTGTATGGTCAGACAAGTTAAAACAACAGAGACCTTCGAAGTCCGAGCAATCATGTCCATGTTTAAGCAAAAGATAATCAATGGCTGCTCTATTTTGCAAAATGGCCCTACGTTCACCCTGGGCGTCTAATAGCATGTCAGACAAAATTGTAGAAGTATGATTAATAGATTTCACCATCCAGCAGGCCATTTTCCCAATAGATTTGGCATTATAAACCGCCAAAGCAGGAACACCAATAATTGAAACAGCTAAGCTAAGGTATTCAGACTTGGAATATAAATGCAAAGATGGGTCACAATCCTCCTGTAACATTACAGTATCTCGAAGCACACGAGAGTTGGCATTCGGGTGCGATGCAAACATCAACAACTGAGTCTCGTAATGGCACAAGGGCCTCCGGAAATGTTTGCAGGGACAAATGGCCAGGAAGTATTACCACATGAGAAAAGCCATCCGGCAGGTAGTAACATCGCGCGATAGTGACTGGGGGTAACTACCAAACTATTACAAGTCATATTGTTCTGAACTGAAACACATGTGGTCGGTGTCCTTTGAAAGCACAAAGTCCGTTCGTGAGCGGTAAATGAAGTGGCGCCTTTTAGTTTGAGGCGTAGACATTCAGAGATCGCACTAGGATTACACGTAAGAAAGAAGCACAAATCACCTTGTGTGATATTATAAGTAAGTATTTGGGACTGGATGGGGGTTTGCTCGTTCGGCAATTCAATACATAGGGGGCAATATACATGGGTAGCAAAATCACCCAGGAGAATATTGGGACGGGCCTTCGAGACATTAAAAATATGAGTTAAAGTTTCCAATGAGGCGGGGACAGCAACCAGGCAGGTCGCCAGAATGTCATGGACAGATCTCATCGGTGTCAAACAGAAGTGAGGGGCGTCAGTCACCCTTTTGGCAAGTGCGGTCCAAAAGTTCGATGATGAATCCCATGCAGCGAAGGAACGCAACACTCGGGTTCCCAGTTCATCCCGGGTTGATAGGATCCCTCCTTTCTCGTCGTACCAGTCCGAAAACAGTCCGGCTCCGACACATCCTGCAGCAACAATCCAAAGAATGATCTGAAAGAGAACCAAATACAGGCATTAATCATTCTCGTAAATAACATTTATCAGCCGGGACCGCTTCCCAGCTATCTTTCCCTGGTCTCATAACCAAAATGGTATTATCCTGACCGGTGGCAATGACCTCTGCTTGTTCAGGGGGATTCTTAGGCGACTGCACCCAAACTCTGGCCCCAGGATTATCCGTGGAGCCAAAACCTTTCTGGCCACGTACAGTTAGCAACGTTGGAGCAGTGCCTTTCATTAATACACCACTGAAAACAGGCATTATGAGTAATTGAGCCACTCGGTCAGTGCGATGTATCAGTAAGTCAATCTCACTGCTATTCAGCAGGAGCACCTTAATCTCTCCCTGATAATCACTGTCGATAATTCCTCCAAGCACCTGAATGCCTTTTACAGCCAGCCCCGATCTAGGGGCGATCAATCCGAAATTTCCAGGTGGTATCTGAACACCAACACCTGTCTCTATGATGACTCGATCTCTACTTTTTATAACAATGTCATCCATAGCATGCAAGTCTAAACCTGCCGACCCTGGGGTCGCTCTACATGGAGCCAAAGCTCCGGGAGTAATTTCCCAATACATCACGGTTTCTCTGATTTCATTAGGCATAGCCTCAGCATTCGGGGGAAACAAACGCATGAGTGGAGATTCAGCATTTAAAAAAGGACGATTGTTCAAAATCAATAGTGCTTGGGGCAAAAAGTCTCGCCAATTTTTATACTTGTCATCCGTTAACTTACGCAGCTGGTCCTTTAGCAGGCCATTCAATCTCTCCACCAGGCCCGAGGCCTGTGGGTAGTAGGGGATATGGAATATCCATTCAATATTGTTTTCCGCACAAAACTCCTGTACCAATCTTCCACGAAAATGGGATGCATTATCGGATTGAATTTGGAATGGCACACCATAGTACATCATAATTAATTCTAATGTTTTAATGGTATTCAATTGGGTAGCTTGCTTACAGGGAAGGGCTACCAGCAGGCCACTGTATGTATCAACAATAGTGCAAACATATTGACAATTCCTACTCATGGGAAGTGGACCAATGTAATCGATCTGCCAAATTTGAGCGGGCAATTTGCCGCGATGTAAATGACCTTTAACAATTTGGGGCACCTTACGCCGTCTGATATGCTGACAAACGGGGCAGTGTAAAATAACATTTTTGATTAAATCTAAGGGAATATAAATTCCTCGATCAGCAGCCCACCTGCTAGTGGCCTTCTCTCCAAAATGTCCTGCCTTCTGGTGTGCCCATTTCGCCAATCCCGCAATATCAGAATCTTGCCTGTCCACCACTGCCTCAGCAATTTTAGACTTCTCATCTGCAATGTTATGAAAAAATTTGTCAAGAGAATCTATCGGGGTGTGAGCGTCCACATGGAAGATTGTAACAGTACTCTGTGGGAGCATCTCCCAAATTTCTTGCCATAACTCTTTTCCCCATAATTCTTTGGAATGTAACTTCCAATTATGGGAATGCCAAGTTGGCAACCAAACAGCCAGTCCATTGGCAGTAGACCAAGAATCAGTGAAAATATGACATGTACCAGGTAACTCTTGTTTCAAAACTTGGTAAACAGCGTAAAGCTCGGCAAATTGGCTGCTTTTACCTTCACCAGTTGTGCTCAACAATTTCTGTGTGATCGGATTATAGGACACCGCCTTCCAGTGCCGGGTCATCCCTATAAACCTCGCTGAACCATCAGTGAACCAAACATGGTTTCTTTCCGCTGCGGACAAATCATCAAAAGGCTTACCCCACTTGACAGGAGACTCCTGTGCTAAAGGTACGGAACATTCACTCTCAGTCTCAGTCGATGGCGCTCGCGCCACCTGCTCATGTAAAGAAGCAATTCCTTTCGGGCCCACACGTGCCCTGTCTTGTATGTACCATTTCCATTTAATCACACTCGCCTCTTGAGCGTGTCCAATTCGGTGAGTTTTCGGCGAACTCAGGACCCACTGCATGATAGGAATTTCCGGACGCAGAACTATATCATGTTCCAAAGTCAATTGCTCGGTATCCACCAGAGCCCAATAACAAGCAAGTAACTGTTTCTCAAAGGGTGTGTAACGCTCACCAGCATCAGGTAACTTTTTGGTCCAAAAACCTAACGGTACTTTACTCCTGCCTTGTTTCTGCCACAAACTCCAATTTGCATAAAGGCCCTGTACAGACACATTCAAATCCACGTCACCATCACGTACAGGCCATAAATCCAGAGCATGTTGAATTGCCTCTTTTGCCAGACTAAACGCATCTTGCTGTGGTTTATCCCATTCAAATGCATTCTTTTTACGCGTGACCCGGTACAAGGGGGCCAATATTTGACTCAAATGAGGAATATGCTGGCGCCAAAAGCCAAACAGACCAATGAAGCTCTGGGCTTCTTTCCTATTCCTCGGAACTGCAAAATCAAGAATCTTCTGTTTAACCTGAGGGATCACTTCACGGTGCCCTTCATGCCAATTAATACCCCAAAATTTTACAGCCTGGGACGGACCTTGCAATTTATCTGGGTTGATTTCCCAACCTTTCTCACGCAAGCACTCAATGACTCTGTCTAATTGGGTCTGAACTTCCTCTTGTGTTTCGCCTTGGATCAAAACATCATCAATATAATGACATATCTGAATTTGGGGATGAACCGGTACCTCAGCCAAATGCTCTGCCACCAGCCGGTGACATATCGTAGGACTATGCACATAGCCCTGGGGAAGACTTCTAAACGTCATCTGACGCCCGTTCCACGTAAAACTGAATTGTTCCTGACACTCTGGGGCAATCGGAATTGAAAAGAAAGCATTAGCAATATCAATGGACGCGTACCATGTACCTGGATGCTTTTGGATTCTCTCAATAAGTGTAATAACATCCGGTACTGCAACAGTCAAAGAGGGTGTGTGCTTGTTCAATTCTCGATAATCAACGGTCATGCGCCAAGAGTTATCACTCTTACGCACCGGCCAAACAGGATTATTCCAAGCAGAAGTAACTGGGGTTATGACTCCTGCATCCACTAACTCCTGAATAGTGGTACTAATCTCCTCATGACCACCTGGAATACGATACTGCTTCTGACAAACCACTTTTGTCGCATGGGGAACTTGTATGGGGGGCATTCTTAAACGACCAACCCGTATAGGTCTGGACGATATATAATGCGTTGTTCCAAATTGGTAACATCCGTCATCTAGATGCAAAGTCATTCCTCTCAAAATATCAATCCCAATTATGAATTCTAGAAGTGGCACTACTAGTACAGAATACTCTTTTCTAGGAATTCTACCTATTCTCATTTCAAGCAAAGTTTGAACTGCAGGGGTTTCTTTTCCACCTAATCCGGTAATAGTAAAAGGCTGACCTGTAAACTTCTTTGATTTTCCATGAATAAGAGTGGCCTCCACTCCTGTATCTACCAATGCTCGGGCCCTTTGGATATTACTATGTCTCCAATAAATATCAATATCTACATAGGGTCTATTATCTCTGTGAGCCCATCTGTGTACCGGAGCTTGACCTATTTCCTAGTCATTCTTACTGCATTCTGTGTACCAGGATAGATCAGGATAAAGACTCTCACGTTTCTTAGGTATCGGTACCTCCTGTTCATATCCATTCCCAGTACGGAACGGATTCGTATCTTCTGCATTGTACTGCGGGTTACGATCGACCAAACTGTGACGATCCTCTCTCCTCCTCAACTCAGGGGATTGATCCCTATCATCTCTACGTCTGCTGTAAACATAGTCAGTTCTCCCCCTTTCTCTTTCCCCCTCTCTCTCCCTGTCTCTCTCTCGACGGGGGGACACATCACGTGCAGAACGTCGATCATCACGACGAACAGAGCGCCCACGGCGGTCGTCATCACCGCTACCGTCAGAATCACCACGATCACACTCAGTGGTCCGAACACGCCGGGCACCCTCCTTTCGATCCAAGCCACGTTTGCGAAACAACTCCCACAAACGAGCGGTAGTCTCACCATCAATATCCTCCCTCCGCACACCATCAGCCAGAAGACCAGAAAAAATATCACGTCTAGTAAGTTTATTTTCACCAGGAGTACGAGTGTCAGGCCGGGACTGCCGTTCAGGTTTAAACCACTCACCCAACTCACCGAGTTGGCGCACCGATTCCAAAACCGTAGATAATACGTTACCAGTCTGATTAATCAATAAAGTCATCATGACCTGCTTATAAGCAACAGGGGAAGATCGAATGATACGGTTCCGCACAGAAGATGTCAATGAACCATCAAGCAACCTGTCAGCAGTACCCAGAAAAATTGCCGTTTTCATCACCTCCTCTTTGAGACGTTGAGCAGCATCGCGCAAAGTATACCACGGCTTGTCATTCACAGGCCAGTCAGATTCAGTAGGATATTTTAGATTACAACCCTCAGTCGCCAATTGGAGTAAAGAAATCTGACCAACACCATTATAGTTACGAAAATGATCCTGCACAGTAGAATCCAAACTCAAGGAACAGAACTTTAAACAATCGCCAGTATCCAACATAATACCAGCAGCGCCCAGTTCATAAAGGCGCACCATCCATGTGAGCAAGGGCTCACCAGCTCGCTGCCGAAATCGCTGCAAAATATCACTAATTTCCTGCTGAGTAAAGTCTTCTAAACAGTCCAAAGAAATACCCTGCGGAGCATTGGGAGACTGCTGCAACTTCCGACGGAAAACTGGATGCGCAGAAACCGCGGGACGAGCATCACAAGGAGCCCGATCAGTACTCGTAGAGGGACAATCAGTGTAAGAAGCATTGATCCCACTCGAAGAACGAGCGTAATCACGGGGTGCACCATCAAAGGTGCGAGAAGCAGACTTACAATCATGGCGGGAGCGAGAAGACTCGCGCTTGGCAGACTCCTCACCCGAGGAACAAGAATCCGTCGAGTCCCAGATATTACCATCCCATTCATCAGGATTCCAATCCAGCCCAGCTGTCGCCACGACCAGACGCACCTTTCGCGTCGAAACCCGACCGCGCCTGTTCTTGTATTTATAACGAGCAATTCGCACAGCCGCCCGTTCGGCAATAGTTTGGTAAGTCTCAAGTTTATCAGCAAGCAACTTATTTTGACACCGCAACAAAGTATGAGAATTCTGAATCTCAACAAAGTGCGCTTCCACATCTTTAAGAGATATCTGTAACTTCAACAATCTCTCATGCAGAATCCTGTATGCAGACAAAAGAATCCAACCTCTGCGCCCCAAAATGGGAATCTCCTCAGCCTTCGATACGGGTGCCTTCTGCAAACAAGCAATCACATCAGCCGGCTCTGCCAGCTCCAAAGAAGAATTCCAATTCTCACTCAAACCAGTGGAATCAGCCCACTCACGGGCCAAGGCTTCATAAGGCGTTGAATCCCATCCGGGAATATCAACGGGCAACTTAAAAGTAGATTTAGACCTTCTAGAAAACATCGTGAAAAAGGAAAAAAGAAGAGAAAGAAAAGAAGGAAGAAAAATAAAAACTATACACACAAATATACAAAAATAAAATGCAAACAAAACCACGCACGCGCCGAAAGCAAACACAAGACAACCACAACGCACACAGGTTTCGTAAACGGTTCGTGACGCCAAATGTTCTGCTTGGGTTTTCAGAACCCGCTCAGCAGAGCCTCTCTAACCCAAACCAGAACGTTACCCCCTCCCTAGGGCCTATTTACACCTAAATAACCACATATATGTACCACCTAAGGACAGGGAATTCCTACTATATATACCAAGACCTACAAGTCACAGCCTCGCGGTCCCAAATGGACCCAGGACTTCCTGCCCAGACGGCAGCCACAGACTTCCTGCCCAGACGGCAGTCACAGCCTCGCGGTCCCAAATGGACCCAGGACTTCCTGCCCAGACGGCAGCCACAGCCTCGCGGTCCCAAACGGACCCAGGACTTCCTGCCCAGACGGCAGCCACAGCCTCGCGGTCCCAAATGGACCCAGAACTTCCTGCCCAGACGGCAGCCACAGCCTCGCGTTCCCAAACGGACCCAGGACTTCCTGCCCAGACGGCAGCCACAGCCTCGCGGTCCCAAATGGACCCAGGACTTCCTGCCCAGACGGCAGCCACAGCCTCGCGGTCCCAAACGGACCCAGGACTTCCTGCCCAGACGGCAGCTTTAGACAAGTCACAGCCTCGCGGTCCCAAACGGACCCAGGACTTCCTGCCCAGACGGCAGCCACAGACTTCCTGCCCAGACGGCAGTCACAGCCTCGCGGTCCCAAATGGACCCAGGACTTCCTGCCCAGACGGCAGCCTTAGCACGAGTTCATCCTATAATTACCACGACATCAGTGTTACTATATATATATCAGATCACACAAAGACAGCTAGTTGAGCACAACTTGTTCCCCAGTTCGAAGGGCTCCTTTCTCCCTTATTCAGTTACCACCTACCTGATCAGGATTAACATCTGTTCATGTTAAGTCACAGCTGACTAGAAGAATAGGTTACCCTCTTACACAAGAACATGTAGCACATATTGCTTTACTACAAACTGAATACTTTATTTAGTTAATACATGCACACTCACGGAACATAATACGTATCACATAACCTGCAAAGAAAAGTGAAAGATTAAGTTGTACACTCTAATAGTAAGGGGTTGACATCACCTTGGTCGTATGTAGCCTGCACTCAATGGTCATCTAGGTTCCCTTCTCGTCTGCGCCTCGGCTTCGCCTGGAAGTCACACCTCCGCAATCACGGGTTTACTCCCGTCTCCCTCTCCGAGTCACTGGGACCTCTTCCTCATCGGCTACTCTCTTCTCTTTGGAATATCTATCTCTCGGTTTTTCTCCACCTCCAAGTTTGTCATCTGTCTTCCCTGGAATAAGTAGCAGCTTTACTACTAACGGCCAGGTGCCGCCCATGGACAAGAAGCAAGTGCCAGTATCTGCCTCAAACTTTTACTAATATAGACGTGCATTTCCTCATGGAAAATTCCAGCCCGTAACCTGCCGCCCACCAAATTCTTGTACCTCCCAGTGCCAAGGACACGTTCCCAGCCGGCCGGCCTGATGTAGTGTCTTCGGCATGAAGAAAAATACAATCCTTCGATAAGGGCCGGCCTGAACCGGTTCTCTCCAAGCGAATAACACCTCCTAACTAAAACACTGCCTATGACCTAGAAACATCCCGAGCTGCCAGAGCAGGAGGAAAGATGGAGTCTCTCCCGTTTAAGGCCTACCAGGCCTGAATTCAGCACGGCTCCATGAAATACCCTCACTACAGAACAGATTACCCCTAATGCTAACGAATCTATCCCCTAGGATATATATATGCAAACCCTGATCTATGGGGAAGAACACAGGATCATGTCGAAGTGCCTAATAAATAGGCTCTATACACTACTCTAACCCTTAGACTTGAATGGAAAGAGACTGAAGTCACCTAAATCACCCTTCAACACAATAAGACCGGAAAGATCGAGCAGTACAGATGTCGGAGGACATTAGGATTACCATAGTACGCCCAGTCCTCGGAGCCTAAGTTTAGTGTGACTGAAAATGTTTGTTAGCTTAAAAATGCACAAAATTGGTAGGGTTGGTCCCTGGAACTGTTATCCCATTGGTTCGGGTGTACTGAGGAGTCATTTGTACCTGCTAGCTCGTGTCAGTCATAAATGTGGTGTCTCAAAAAAACACCCACTACAGAACACTGCTGGACTTAAGAAAGAACAGTAGAGGTCTGGGCCTGCTGCCCGTGGCCTGAGGGGGACCCTGAAGAACTGGACTTCCCCCCTCTTGTACCCAAAACAAGGAAGTGTACTGCAAGGGTTATAAGAATGATCTCTTGTTAAAACTACAGGGACACAACACTACAATAGGCTTTTTCCTGCAACTGTCCAGACGACCAGAGACAACTGGACCTGGACTGGACCCTACTGTTGGCCTTTGCTTGACACCCTGTGAGTCTCTAACTGCTCCCCCTGAGGGCCTGCGGTCTACAGAAGTTTACTCCTGTGGAGGATCGGAAATTAAAGGACTGAAGTTAGAAGGTAAAATATTTCACAAGGACCAACATGTAATCGAGGTCAAAGTCAAATCTGTCAACGTCCCTGACTACCACGACCACTGACTGTCATTGGCACTATTCTTGATGAAAACTTTAAAACATCATATTTCCAGGCCTCCTGAATGGATTTTTGTAATGTTGGTGTTGTTTTGTTTAATACATTGTTTATTAAGTTTTAGTTTATGTTTCTAATTTTGTTTGGGATTTTTTAAAATTGTTTAGCATTTCAACTTTATTACTCTTTTGGTACTGCATAAATACCTTACACATTGCCTTACGTTAAGCCTGTCTGGGGTAACACAGTGGTGGTGACTGAAAAACTATTTGGTGTTCCGGAGTTGTGATGATGCCAGTCACGTTTCTTGCCAGGTCTGGGATCAGAAAACTGGGGAGTTTGACAGCCGGCCAGGAGGAGCTGCCTTGAAGGAAGACACTGACACACAGCTGGTGCCCTTGCACTGAGGAAAATGCTGCCTAGAAAAAGGGGGCTTCCAGGACCTGAGAAAGGATGCATCCAAGCTGCTTGCTATGACTCAGAAGGAACATCATCACCAGGCCATAGGGTCAAGCCCTGAGACCAGAGTACTATAATGTGCTCTGAAGCCAAATCACTCCCCAAGACACTGGGGGGGGGGGGGCAGGGAAAACAAAAGCATATCTCACAGGTTTCCGACCAAAGACATTGAGCCTGTGGCCACATTCAGCAGTCTAACCTGCAGACTTTAAGAGCCAGGAGGTGTGCTGCACCAAGCCAGAATCACCACCATCAGTCGTTGGGAGCATCAACCTAGATCACTTCATCACCACCGCCCCCGGAGTGGACTCGTCGCTGTATTTGGATAGTTTGTGTTTGTGCACAAGGAAGATCCCTCTGTGAAGATTTACTGGATTAGCAGCAGCTCAAATGGAGTGTGGCTTCTTAACGATCGGTGCTGGTATGCCACCAGACGGGACCTATGGCAACTCCGACAGTTTTGCATTTCGACCTTATTGCTGTTTTGGTGCTGCATTAATACTTTACACATTTTCCTAAATTCATCCTGTCCACTCCGAGCCATAGCTACCAGTGGACCGAGCTCAGGTTAATTCAGTGACTTTGAGGTTTCACCCTGAAAAGGGCTGTGATTAATATTTGACCCGAAAGACAGCAGGGGTAGGCCTTGGGTGGTAAACTTTGCGGAGTTTGCAGAGTTTTTCCAACTCTGTGCTCCGTGTGGAGCGTGGAGTTCTGAAAAACTCTGCAGAGTGGCGTGGAGTGGAGGTTTTTCTCTCTCACAGCTCGCCAGCGTTAAGTTGGGGAGCGCAAGCGAGGAAAACCCAATGCTACACCACCTCCTGGTGAGATTTCTCAAATTGGGGGGTTGCAGATGGGTTGCGATTAGAAACCTGCCGCTTGCGTTGAGGAAGTTACCATTCGAGTAGAACATCCACTCAAGCGGCAGAAAGAAGCTGCGACCTCTTGTGCTGCGTGTGGTGCCATTCGCGCTGAGTTTACAGCGCAGGAAAAACACCCTGTGCTAAAAATCAGTGCGAGCAGCGCAACTTACCTCACTCCACCGCTTGGAGAACTCCACCTCCCGCCCAGGCTTTAGCAGGGATTGACTGGTTACCTTTAGGAGCACTCAACAATTCCAACCTAATTATGTTTCTACGGTTGCAAACATGTTGTTGCAATCGCTCACCCCCTTCTGTGCTTTTTTGTTTAAACGTAACCAAAACAAAACAGAACGACAGTCACTTCGTGCATAACAAATTTGAAATTATCCACAATTGCACTACAAATATGCGATGCTATTGAG